>NW_026526699.1:3303552-4503552 GCF_024362965.1 Panthera pardus | reverse complement strand
TGTAGCATTACAACATTATATACAGTGTTACAATATGTAGTGTTATTTTTATACTATTCTTTGTATTTGCATATATTTTCCACAAAGATAATGTAAAAATAACATAACATGTACCCATACATCCAATATACAGCTGACCCTTGAACAGCACAGGCTTGAACTGTGAAGGTCAACTTATGTGTGAATTTTTTTTTTTTCAGTAAATATAGTACAACGCTGTAAATGTATTTTCTCTTTCCGATGACTTCCTTTCCTTTTTTTTAAAGTTTATTTATTTATTTTGAGAGAGAGAGCAAGGGGGAGAGCACAGGGGAGGGGCAGAGAGAGCAGGGGAGAGAGAGAGGATCCCAAACAGGCTTCTCACTGTCAGTGCAGAACCCTGAGATCATGACCTGAGCCGAAATCAAGAGTCAGACACTCAGCCAACTGAGCCACCCTGGCACCCCCCCGCCCCCACCTGATTTTTTTTTATTAAAAAAAAATTTTTTTTAATGTTTATTTTTGAAACAGAGAGAGTGCAAGCAGGGGAGGGGCAGAGAGAGGAAGACACAGGATCCGAAGCAGGCTCCAGGCTCTGAGCTGCCAGCACAGAGCCCAACGGGGGGCTCGAACCCACGAACCGTGAGATCATGACCTGAGCTGAAGTCGGACGCTTAACCGACTGGGGCCTCCCAGGCACCCCCCCCTCCACTGATGATTTTCTTAATAACACGTTTTCTCCGGCTTGCTTTATTACAAGAATGCAGTATGCGATACATAGAACGTACACACGCAGTACGTGTTAACGGCTGCTTATGTTGTCGGTGAGGCTTCCTTCCGGTCAACAGGAGGCTATCAGTAAGGTTGGCGGGGAGTCAAGAGTTATACACAGATTCTCGACGGTGCTGGGTGTGGGTGCCCCAGTCCCGCATCGTTCGAGGGTCATGTGCACATCACACACACACAAGGGCTCCGGAGCTCAGTTTCTGACGGCCCAGATGGCTCCTTCCTGTTCTTTCTGCCCAGCGTACCTCCACCTGCTTTTTTTATTACCCTTTCTTTCTCCCCTCTCCCCAGCCACTTGGTGCGGAGCCCGGGAGCCATTAGTAACCTGTCTGTCACATTTTTCTGTCCTTAGAAACGCAACCTCATCCAACCCAACGGCTTTGAAGTCCAATGTTCATGTAAATGCAAACGGCTCCCTGAGCGCCAACAGTCTGAAAGGAACCTCGGGCCGACTGTAATTACAGGGGGCTGGCATTTTCCACCTGATTCTTCACTCCCGCCAGGCCAGGCCGCACGCAGGAGTACCTCATTCACCCAGCATTTCTGCCTCTTCCTCCGTGGGCCTCTGTATCACAGACGGTTCCCCACATCTCACTGGCCGATTGTTTATTTGAATGTCCAGGGGGCAAGAAAGTCCAAACTAAGGCCGGATGATGTGTGTGCATGCGTGTGTGTGTGTGTGCGTGTGGGTGCGTATGTGTGTGTGTGTGTAGAGAGAGGGAGAGAGATTTCTTATAAGGAATTGGCTCATGAGATGATGGAAGCAAACAGTACCAAGTTCTATGGGATGAATCAGAAGCAGAGGACCCAGACAAGCTGATGGTGTAGTTCTAGTCTGAGTCCAAAGGCCTGAGAAGCAGGGCTGCTGAAATTCCAGGTCAAGCCTGAAAGCAGGGAAAAAGCCAGTCTCACGGGAAACCGGCAGGCGGCAGAATTTCCCCTTCTCGGCCTTTGTGTTCTATTCAGGCCTTCAACTGATTGGATGAGGCCCACCCGTAATAGGAAGGGCCATCTACTTTACTCAGTCTGCCAATATAAAGACTGATCCTAACCAAAAACTCTCTCACGGACACACCAAAAATAATGTTTGGCCAAATATCTGGACACCCGGCGGCCGTCTCAAGTTGACGCATAAAATTAACTATCACGATGTCCCAATTCCCAGAACCTATGCTTATGTTACCTTCTCTGGGAAAAAGGGGATTTACCATTCCTGAGAGGCGAGATTATCTGGGTGAACACAGTGGAATTGCAGGAGTCCCTTATTTGAGGGAGGCTGGAGGGGCAGAGTCCGAGAAGGAGGTGTGATCCCAGAAGCAGAGTTCAGAGAGGAGGGAAGGAGCTCGACCCGTGTTGAGCTCTGTGGGGACAGTGCAGAGCCTCTCTCTCCCTCTTTCTCTGCCCCTCCCCTGCCGGTGCTCTCTCTTTCTCTCTAGAAAATAAGTAAATAAACATTAAAAAACAATAGTGTCTCATCAGCAATATCAGCCCTCCCCTGTTATGATGGTCAATGAAACCCTTCGTGTTGACTGCCTCACCGGCCTCATTGGGGCCCATCTCACAGGCATAAGGCCCAGGCCAGGCCCAAGTCCTTCTCCTGGGACTTTACAGTTGCAGCTGGAAGAAAGGCAATGGACCCCTGGTGTCACGGTCTGGGAGGCGAGTGGGGGCCTCTGGACCTCAGGTCCCCACTGGTAAAGGCCCATCTGCTGTGAGAAAGAGGCCCCCCAAAGGGCCAGCAGGGGTGGCCTTGACCTGCAGAGAGTACGACTCTACATCCTGTAACCACCCCCGGGGTGCCGGCTGAGTGGTTCCCCGCCACCCCGCTTCCCTCCAAGTGCTCAAACCCCGTCTCAGACACACAGGCTTGAAACTCTTGGCTTCTTAGCTGTTTCTTCTGGTAGCGTTTCTGTCACTTGCAAACCGGAGATGTCAGTCCTGAGGGGGTAGAATGAAGTTCAGCCGGTACCTTGTGAACGTCAGCTGTTTTCAAGGCGGCGTTCAAGGCAGGCCGGTTGTGATGACCAAGATAGAGAGAGACACGGCCCTGTGCTCCCCAGCTGCCATGAGCCACGCTGTCTCCAGAGGGTACTTGTAACCGTTCCTAGACTGTGTCCTTGATGGACCCCCCAAAGCCCACGGCGGAGAGGAGGTGGGGCCAGGCCCTGGTTCGTTCTGCAGGCTGCCAGAATTTTGTAACCGGGTGTGCTCAAAACATACAAAGGAGATTTCTGAGACAAGTGCAGGGAGGTCGCAGCAAATGGCTGGTGTTTGTATACATTCGACGCGTTGGAAGGAAGCTTTCGACACAGGCAGCCGAGGGGAAACACTTTCAAAACAAAAATCCCTCCATGGAGTGAGCTCTCCGTTCATTAAAAATTCTCTGTTGAAAGGAGCAGGTGTGAAGGAAGAAAAGAGTGGAACTTCCCTGGGATGGATTAGCACACTGCTTCGGAATGTGTTCAGAGGCCCTCCGGCTGCTTGGAAACTGATTGGAAACTGATCGCCAGCCCAAGGCTTTTGTCTCACTACTAGGGGGACAAAAATAAAGCCCGGTGGTCCCGTCTAACTTAAAACAGCCCAACCCAGCTATTAATCAAAATTCCTAACAGGAACCTGAGCCCTGGTCTTCTGCAGCCGGGAGACCTCGGTAGGAAGGACTTCTTCTCCCTTTCTGTGCCCACCCAGCCCCAACCATCCAGGCACCTGGTGGCGGGATCCCCACGGACAGCAAATCTGCCAGGGCCCTGATGGGGGTCCCCAGGGGAGCCGGTGTCAGCAGCTGCCCCAGGACCTAGGGGATAGTGTGACCCAGACGAGATGCTCAGTCAGGTTGGTAGAAGGAGTGAGGTCATGAGGTGACAACTCCTGTCCTCCCTGTCCAATCCCCACCCCCCGCCACGGAGAGATAACTGATCACCAACCTGGTGGGGTCCTCTCCGCCCACAGGTGTCTCTGTGACATCTTTTGTCATCATCCCCTAGTTCCCTAAACTGGTTGTCTCCTTTGAAGCCCCTCCCACCCAGGGTCCCACTGGCACCTCAGTTCCCAGCGTTTGCCTGTGGACCTGACTTCTGACCATTGAATCCCCACCCAGTAGCGTTCTAACCCCTGCGTGAAGAACTTGAAACTTGGGGACACCACGGGCGGTGATGTGAACCTCACCCAAAAAGTGGGCACGTTTCAGGGGGTCTGGCTACCTGCCCAGGTGTGGAGCTGTCCAGGATGCTCAGCGGGGAGAGGCTGTCCTGCTCTGAAGCCCCTGTGAGGACCACCCAGGGGTTCCTGCAGGAGGGCAAGGGGACCAACAGTGAGTGTGTGTGGAGGTGGACAGCGGGCCGGGCAGGTGCTGGGTGGGGTCCCTGGAGGGACAGCAGGACCAGAACGTGCCTGGCTCAGGACCCCATTCTCTCTTGGTTTGTGTACCTCTCGTTAATGCAGCGGCTTGCGGGGACTCTGTCCATTCGGACCCGAGCCTCCTGGTCTGTGCCCCCCGGAGGCAGAAGCCGGGGGCACCTCCACCCTTGTGTTTAAGTGGTCCTGGCAGTTCACATCACGATCTGCTGTGAACATTCCCTTATATCTGTTCTCCTAGCAGTTAAACAGCTCAACTGCTGTAAGGCGGACAATGGATAATTCTGACGGACGGACGGTGTCGAGCCCCGCAGCTAAACGTGTTCGCGCCCCGGAGCCCTGCACTCACGCACGTGGTGTCCTGAAACTTGCTGGCACGTTTGCACCACCAGGTGGACGTTCCGAGCCACAGGCACAGGTGCCTAATCGCTAAGCCGTGTGCTAACTTCACCTCCGGGGATCGTCCCCTGGGAGTATCCGGTATCTGTCAAGTTAGGCAGTTTGGCGGGACGGGGGGTCTTGGGTGCGTGACCGCTCGGAGAACTCACAAGATGCTTCCAGAAGCAAAAACAGTCTATCGGTGGTAGGGCGCCTGTGCGAAGAAGAAGTCAGTGCTCGACCCGGATTTAAGGACGGCGACGGAGACGCGGTTTTTCGTCCCTATTTGGGTGGCTGTGTCTGTTTGGCTTTGCGGCTGTTATCGAGACTGTCTCACGTGAAACTGCTGATATGTGACCATCCTGACACACAAAATCACACTGTCGGCAGACTTCTGGGGACGACTTAGTGGCCAAAGTGGTTATTATTATATATTTTAGGTCACTTTCATAGAGTGGCCTCTTTCAGCCTAAATTAGAATCAACAAAAAGTCACAGTAAACTAGGGTACGGCTCTAATAGGGCCCCAATTACTGGGATTCGCCGTGCAAGGATGGAAATGCCTCATGAAAATTTTTTTACTCCCCGATCCATCGTTGCTCTTGTGAGAGTGTAAAATAGGGTGACGTGTTCTTGCTGACAACACAGCCTCTGAGTTGCTTTCACTGTTGGGAGCGGAAACGGGATAGAACCTTCCAGAATCTCCCACCCCCACCCCCCAACTCCCCCGCCCCCAGGGACCATGCACTGGGCGCGTGGGGTGTGTGCCTTATGGACCAGACTTCGTTTCGTCCTTCCGGTAATCGGGGAGGTTGCTGTTGACAGATTTTCTCCACTTGACTAATGTGGAAACTGAGGCACGGAGTCAGGAGCAGCCTGCTCAGATTGCACAATCAGAAAGCAGCAGAGGAAGAATTCTGGTAAGTCAGATCTAACACCAGGGTCCCCCGCCCTCTGCAGATCGTCTCTCCCGGCAGCACATCGATGCATGTTCACTGTGCAGAGTGGGTGCGTCTTCAGGACAAGTCGAGGTTCGCTATCTGTTCTGCGTGGTCTCAGAGGCCGGCTGGAGCCAGGACAGACCCAGAAAACCGTGATCAAGATCACAAAGACAAGATAAACCATAGAGGGCTTTCCTGCACAAAGCAGAATGATTTTGATTTTTCAGGGGCTGGGGATCTTTAGAAATTACCGTAACATCAGCTTTGAAAGCCACAAGAATTATTTTAAAAAGGTTTTATTTTTGAGAGAGAGAGAGAGAGAGCATGAGTGGAGGAGGGACGGAGAGAGAAGGAGACACAGAATCCAAAGCGGATTCCAGGCTCTGAGCTGTCAGCACAGCGCCCGATGCGGGGCTCGAACTCACAACCCACAAGATCATGACCCGAGCCAAAGTTGGAGCTTAACCGACTGAGCCACTCCCTTTTTTTTTTTTTTAATTTTTTTAGTGTTTATTTATTTTTGAGAGTGAGAGAGACAGAGTAAGAGTGGGGGAGGGACAGAAAAACCACAAGAATTCTTTTAAAAGGCTGCACTCTTTCTGATCAGAGAAATTAATGTGTATCTCCTAGAGAACGTGTATGTTTATGGTAATACAGAGCTCTGTAAACTACTTTTTGTGAACGTACCACCTTTTGCCATCCGTGTCCCTGTTTCTAATTGCGTAGGCTGTTTAATGACCGAAAGACACTCGTGTGTGTGTGTGTTCTAGAACACAGCTCGCAGGTAGGCATTGAGACTCAGCCGGCCAGCTGAGATATCCTAGCAGCTCACTGAGTGGCATATTTACTTTGAAGTCCTAGCATCTAGTAGGTGCTTAGCAAACATCTCTGAAGGGGATGCGTTCCGCGATATCTGTGCTAGGGGCTGAGGATATAACAGGAAATACAAAAAAAACCGAGTTCCAACTCTGGGGAGCTTGGCCTGTAATGAGGAGGGATAAATACAGTAACCATCACACCGAAATAAAATATTTGCGGGGGGAAATGGTACAAAGAGAAATGAAACGTGTGGGTGCATCTCAGACTTTACACGGACTAATTAGGGGCCTCTCTCTGGCAGGTGCCATGGCAGACGGCAGACGGGACTGTGTGAAATGAACCAAAGGAGATAATTTCGCCAACGGTCGGTCGTCTTGTCTCTGTTAGTACAATAGAGAAGGATACCCCTTAGTGAGCGAGATGCACGTGCCTATAAAGTCGGCACAAAATCCCACACAAATGTATACAACGAAGTGGAAGAAAGCACAAGGAAGACTTCTCTTATGTCCTTAGCAGATAAGTGGATGCTCCCCGGGACTGTCCCCTGAATTCCCGGGAGAGCCACCTGAGCTCGTTCTGGAGGTCAGGGCCCTGGAAGGCCAAGGACTTTGTGTTGTGAAATCCAAAGGCCTGGTTCCCGCAGGGGACCTATTATGTTTTATGGAGACACTGTAAGGAGGAGGGGCGGCCCCTTTCTCCTCAAAGAGAACGTCTTCCTTCTTCCTTTTCACAGGCAGAGGGTCCACTGTGCAGGCTGGGAGGTGGCATCCTGCTGGGTGTCTGAGGAAGGTCAGGGAGGAGGGATGGGGCGGGGAGAGGGAGAAAGATGGGAGGGAGGGGAAGGAACAGAGGAAGGAAGGAAAGGGAGGAGAGGAGGGAGGAGGGGAGGGAGGGAAAGAGGAAGGAAGGAAGGAAGCAAGGAAGGAGAGGAAAGGAGGGAGGGAGAGAGGGAGAGGGGAAGGAGTAAGGACAGAAGAAGGAAGGAAGGGGAGGGAAGGAGGGAGGGAGAGGGAGAGGGGAAGGAGTGAGGGACAGAAGAAGGAAGGAAGGAAGGGGAGGGAAGGTGGGAGGGGGGGAGGGAGAGAGGGAGGGAAAAGGAAGCAGACACTGATGTGCTATCACAGTCTTCATTTAAGGTAAAAATTTGCAGAATATTTAATATGATTGGAGGTCATCTCATTAGGTTGGGCTCCAGAACCCCGAGGCCGCGCTCTAACCACTACCCGGCCCGGACTCTCTCTTCCCCTGCTCTGTATCCCCTGGTCCTTGGAGACGCACAGGCAAAAACATCTCTCCAAGAGCCTCTCCCACAGCCTTCCCAAACAGGAATATCTTTCCTGTGTTTAGGGTTCCAGTTACTGCATCTGGAAATTCCCCTTAAATTCCTTTGCCCATAGGTACTAATACCCTTAGCTGTGCTCGGTCAGTGACACGGATCCATCCTACAAAAAGGCCCCTTGTATCCGTCCTTTGAGCTACTCGTGACAACTTCCGCAAAGATGCTCAACAACCCTTCTGCGTGTTTAACAACTCGGATGAAAAGCATTGAACATACTGGGACAGATGTAGAGAAGACGTTATTAAATCACCTCTACGTAAGAAGTAGATGGAATGTAGGACAGAGAGTTAATAGCTTAGCTCGTCACGGGAAGCCATGTGCTGGTGTAGGAGCCACGTCTGATCCGGGTTCTCCTTTTTGGACGGGTCCTGTTGCGATCGATGGGTCTTGTACCGACCCCACTGGGCTGTGAGCTCTACGAGGACAAGGATTGTGTCTCTCTCTTCCTCCCCCTCCAGAGCAGTGTTGGGAATATCACAGCGTCCGCAGCCTCTGTTGAAAGAATAAACGAATGGATGACTGACTGTAGATCTGGTCAAGGAAGTGGTTTTGAATGCCCCTAAACGCGTACTGTTAACTACCACCGGTGACCTAGCTCTGGTCCTGGGTACGGGCCACAAATTAGGACCGTTCATGTCAGAAATTAACCTGGACACCCAGGTTCCATCCACTGGGCTTTGGGATTGCTCACCTCCCCCTTCATTTTGGGTTAAGGGTAGCTTCGGTTCCCACACCGCACCCATGGCGGGCGTCATTCGTCAACCACAGCGTCGTCTCAGAAACGCTGTGAACGCCACACCCCACGTTCGCACAACCGGCCCACAGAGGTGACAGGGCCCACGACACCCTCTACCAGCCCCCTGAAGAGGCAGACACGGAGCTTGGGGAACACCATTAGGCAAATCAGTAGAGGAGGGAAGGACGGTGGGACCTTTTCGCTGTGCCCCAGGCCTCACCCCACAAGCCGACCTCCTCACTGCTCCGGACCACTTTGCGTGAGCGCACAGGTGCCCCAGCGCTGTCTTCACAGACAGTTTCTTTAACGAGAGGGGAGAAGGACGCATCTTCCCTCTTTACCGACTCAAACGAAAACCATCCCAGAAGCCACTGCCCCCCATTAAACGTGAGTATCTCACACACGTGCAATGAGCAAAACATTACACTCCGGTGTGCTAACAGAGGCGATCAAAAATGAAAAACAGGAAATAAGTTGCTAAACGCAAGTGCCATCTCGAGAATAAACTCACCGGGCGTAAGTGGGGCATCCCAGTTAGATAAGAAACCCCGCCCAGGCCAGCATCCCTGGCAAGATCGTGGGTCGCAGAGCCCCACGCAGCCATCCCGCGGAGAACTGGGTCTTGAGACCCCTCTACCTCTCTACCTCGCAGCTCACCTGGAAAGACAAAGCTTGTCAGGAGCACATCCTCCTGGGGCAAAATCACTCACTGCCTTTTCTCCCACAAAAATAAAAGGAAACAGCAGGGGTCTCTCTGCAGCCCTGTCTAGGGGGAGCTAACAGGACAGGAGTCAAAGTCTTATCTTTCCTCCTGCTTCGCCCGGACACATTTCCAAACTCCGGCAAAATGCATTTGTTTTGGTGGGTGCTGTTGGGTTCCCCGCAGTGTGGCAAGATGGTTAGGGATTGGGGTTGTTATTGGATATGATGCCTCTAATGTGGGAGAAGGCCCATCCCACCCAGGTCAGAAGACACCCACAGGAACACAGCCAAGGGCTTCGGATGGGGGAAGGAGCCCACGACGCAGATGTCCCCGACATTGCGATGATATGCCACGGTGTTCTCCGTGCAGGCAGAGAAGTTGAGATCTGTTAACTTCCCCTCCCCTGTCCTCCTTAGCATCCCCCGTCAGGACTAATGACGATTACTAGTGATGATAATACCTAACCCTGAGCACTGATGACCTGTCAATCCTTGTCTAAAGAGGATCCACCTGGGAGCTAGTGACAGCTGTCATCATGCCTAACATACCAACGATGGGCTCAATAGCTTATCTCAGCTCTTCTAGGTAGAATGTGGCGGAGTCAGGACTCGAACCCAGGACGCCTGGCCCCCAGGTCCGTACTCTAACCGCTGTGCTATACAGAGGCTCTCTGTCATCCTTCCTCCCGCCCACTGTCCTGAGGGAACAGAGTCTCGCTCTGGCCATCTCCTACATGCAACCTAAAAGGGCACTTTTCTCTCTCAGCTCCCTCGTTGCTGACTCTAGAAATTTCCCTTTGATTTACTGTCAATATGTTATTAATGTCGTCGATTGCGTGTAGTCAGAAAGAGCCACACTGCAGCCAGGAGCCGTTCGTTGAAAATCACCGAACGATGCTTATCAGAACTTTTACAATATTTAACGCCCAGGGTAAAAATGCATCATAAATTCAACAAGACTGGTGAGGAGCAGGTTGCATACAAAAATCAGATCAAACGGCAGGAGAGAAGGGAAATTGGCTCAGGCCATCGAGTTAAAAAATATCCGTATTCCATGTTGCGAGCCGGGAACTTGGGGCGAGGCTTACCACGGACGGTGGGCACCCCGGAAGCGTCCTGTTCTTGCGTTCACACGGTCGTGACGAATAGACGTTGTGTTGTCTCTGGTGGGAGGTGGAATGAGGGCCTCCAAGCCATCCACCTCCTCGTCCCCAGGACTTGTGAACGTGTGAGCTCACGTGGCGAGAGGGACTTGGCAGGAGGGAGCCGGTTAAGGCCGCTGAGATGGTGAGAGTTGTGCGGGTGACCCGGTGCGACCACAGATGCTTACACGTGGAAGAGGGAGGAGCCGGGGAGGCAGGTGCCTCCAGAAGCGGGCCAAGGCAAGGGACGGATCTCCCGTAGAGCCTGCAGAGGGAGCACAGCCCTGTCAACAGCCCTGGGACCCCATTCAGACTTCAGGCTCCCAGAACTGAGATAATACACGTGTTGTGTTAAACCACCATGCTTGGGATAACTTGTTCCATCAGCTAGGAAACAGGTGAATCCCCTTCGAGTGGAAATTCTCCGGAGGCTGGATGGGGCCCTTCTCGTCAACCTGTGGAAACTCATCCCCTGGGGCAGTGTATGAACTCCGCCAGGCCTCACAACATACGTGCCGATGGAACGTGCAAATACATAAATAAGCCAATGAGCGCAGATTCTGGCTAACAGCGTCGTAAGCACCTCTAACGATCTATCTCACTGGCTAACAAAAATGGCTTGGCTGCGGTCCAGCGTGGGCGGCAGTATTCCGACACGTATCCGGGCGCGGGGGCTCCATCCACTGGGTCTGGGGACCGGCTGCACCCCCTGCATACCCAAGCAGCAGGCCTTTTGCTAACCCGTGGCAGTATGCACAGAGAGACTGTACAAAGTTTCAGAATCCACGCCGCGCAGAATTGGTAGGGATTGAATAGAAATAGGAATTAACTGACAGAAAGCGTTTGCCAACTCTCTCTGGAGGCACGAGGCACAGCTGGATCTTTGGAGAGTGCCCAGGTGGGAGGAAGGGCTTTCGGCGTTTCTGCTGCGCTGCAGACCTTTACAGGTGCGTTGCTGACAATACAGCTCTCCTTCGCCCCTCGAACAACAGTGCGCGCCCAGAGCGCGACCACATCCCTCCCGTCTACGGGAGCGGCAGTGCCCCTGGCTGACAATTACGGTTTGTTTCTTCACTCTAGAGAGGGAAGCATCTTTGCTTTCTTTCCTAGATTACCACTTTATTAATTCAAACGGAAAACACCCCAGAAAACCAACATTCGCTTTAAATTAAACGTAAGAATGCGGCACACATCACGGAGCGCCCAACGAGCAAGGCATTAAAATGTAGCGCGCTGATCCAGGCAATCAAAAATGCAAAAGAGGAAATAAATACTCAGGAGCAGCTGTCACGCTGAGAACAAATGCTCAGGCAGCAGAAGCCGAAGGTTGGAGCAAAGTGGAAAACTCGGGACCCAACAGCCGAAAGCGGGAGGGAGACAACAGGCCTCCAGGCGAGAGGCGCTAGTTATGCCTAGAAATGAAGAATCAGCTTTTGCCAAATGTAGCTTTGGATAAAGACACACTGGAGGGAAAAGCAGGTGAGGGATGTGTGCTGCTGGGAAGGCGGCACCTTGCGGACATTCTTTTTTTTTTTTTGGCCCAAAACCCAAGGAAGGCGGCGGAAGTCTGGTGCAATCTCGTCTAAGTGCTTTCCACGCTTGGCCAAGTCGTTTCTAAGGCGGGGGACCGCTGCTGGGACCCACAGCATCCCACTCGCTTCCACGGCGGTGGGAACGTGGGGCATCGATCCCGAGACGCCGGCAAGCATCTGAGCCTTCCCCGGCGGCCCCACCTTGGCTGGGTGATGCTGCCCCGGAGACAGCCTTATTTTCTTTAATGTTTATTTATTTTTGAGAGAGAGAGAGAGCAGGAGAGGAGCAGAGAGAGCTTCTCTTTGTTTGTGTATCTGATCCTCCCTTTGCCTCAGATGTTCAGCTGACAGTGGCCAGAAGGTGAATCACAGACCACGGTCCAGGAGGTCGTGCCAGCGCCCCGTGTCAACGACCATCGTCAACTGCAGGATAAAACTCAGAGTCATTGTCGTGACCTGGCTCTGCCCTGCTTTCCAGCCTCATCATGGCACATCCTCTGCTTTGGGCCACACCGACCTCCGGTGCTCCTCGGAGGTGGGAATTTTCTCCTTGCCGGGGCCTTTGAACCCGGCGATCCCCCTTCCCGTGAGCCTTTCCGCGGCAGCTTCTTAAGCCCACCCATTCCCCTCCTTTGGGTCTCAGCACAAACATCCAGGTGAGACACTTGATCAATTCCCTGGAGTCAGGACCACCTTCTGGGAAATCAAGGTCCCGACACAAAGACATGGCAGGCACGTTCCCTGCCTCCTGGCCCGGATTCTTAACCTCCCACGAGCCTTCCCCTGTGTTTTCTTCGAGGAGAATTCCTTAAAAAAACAAGAATAAATAAAATTCCGACTGCCCATGGAGTGCAGTAGACTTCAACAGATTTTTCCTTTAAGAGATAAGAGTACCTCACACATGCTGCCTTTGGGAGTGCCAACACACTTCCGCGTCCCGTCGATGTAAATTATAACTCTTTAATCCCCCCAAAAGCCCTGTGAGACAGAAACTGTTAATATTCCGGTGTCCTGACGACAAATCTAACGCACAAGAGGTTGAATAACTTCCCAAGGTCACAGAAACAGAGCTAGGATTCGCACCCGGGTGGTCGGGATCCGGACAGCCGTGCCGCGGAAGGAATTGGTGCCTTCGAACATCTCAGTTCAGTGACCAAAGGCACAAAGGCAGCCTCGTCCACTTTAGGGAGAACCGTGTGTCCAAGCTAAGTCAATCACACTTTGCAGGCTACCCCTGTCCCCAAACCCAAACTTGAAGGAGGAGAGAAGAAAAAGGTTGATTGCACTGGACATATCCATTTTGGAAAATTGTTCATCAGCATCTGTCAAAAGGGAACAAAGACGTAGTTGGAGGTCCAGCGAGCTCTGCCCTCAGGGAATACCCAACAGACAGGGGTGAGGATGCCTGTCCAAGGAGAGGCAGAAGAATCGTCATGGCGGCACCAGATGGACGGGCTGGAAACTGGAAACTGCCCCCAATGCTCATGAAGCATAGAGCGGACGAATGATGGAATAAATCATACAGTAAGTAGTGGACTGGGACGATGGACAGGCACACACAGCCCCAGAAGTCATGGTCACCCACGTATCACAGAGCAGCATGAGTCAGTGTTGCTGTATGGTCGTATTCCTATAATGCATGAGAACAGGCAATGCCCACCCGAGCTGTTAGAGGCGGCTGCCCTTGGGGAGGGACACAGGGGGCTTCTGGGGTATAGGTGATCCCCTGTCCCCTTGGACAAACCATCTATGCACTTTTCCAGGTATGTTACATTACAATGAAAAGCCTTTTTTTAGAAAAAATTTTTAATGTTTATTTTTGAGAGAGAGAGGGAGAGAGAGAGAGAGAGAACGAGTAGAGGAGGGGCAGAGAGAGAGGGAGACACAGAATCCGAAGCAGGCTCCAGGCTGATGCGTCCGACTTCGGCTCAGGTCATGATCTCACGGTTCGTGAGTTCGAGCCCCGCGATGGGCTCTGTGCTGTCCCTTGGGAGCCCGGAGCCTGCTTCAGATTCTGTGTCTCCCTCTTTCTCTGTCCCTCCCCCACTCACGCTCTGTCTCTCAAAGAATGAACAAACGTTAAAAAAAAATTTTTTTTTTTAAAGTCTGCTTAGCACTTAATTACTTTCTTTTTTCGTTTGTTTCCCTTCTTGACAATCCAGCGATGTCTGAAATAACTACGTTGTCTCTGTTTTTCACGTTTTCCCTCGAACACGGTTTGTCCTGTTGTAATAGACCCATTACCACCTTGGAATTACTCGTTGTTGTTTTATTACAATGGACCCAGGAAGGCCGGAGAAGGAAGGACTCTCTTGGGGTGGAAGGTGGGGGGAATTCTCTCCCGCCCGGGAGCCCTCTGGTGCTCAGGTCTTATCTGCAGGACCCCCAGGTCTCCCTCCTTGCAGGAGGGCGAGGCTGGCTTGTAGCCAGTGCCCACCTGGGGGTTCCTTCTCGTGGGTGCCGAGCGAGATTTGGGGATCCCAGCCTGTCAATTTCAGCTGGTGCCAGTCTGCATTCAGGGAGGCAGGGGCGAGGGGAACCTCTTCGGGAAAGGTCATGGGGGAGGAGGAGGGGGGACCACTGTTTTCATAAACGCCACCGGGAGAGCAAACTGGAGGCTTCTGAGATGGGGCAACCGTAAGCGTTCGTGACAAGCCTTGTGCATTTTGCAAAACTCTTCCGCTAGAAAATTATTCTGGCAGAGAGTGAGGAAAGTGACCGGCCATGGTATCCAAAAGGATTTATGACACTGACACGAAATGCTACTTAAATGTTAGCTTAAAGTGTCTGATGATGGGGAAGTCCTGAAAGGTAGTCTAGCTGTCGGCTGGGGTACAGCGAAGGCATTAACAAAACCGTGCTGGAAAAACAAACAACCGAGAAGTACTTAATGACACGGGAAAATAGCTAATTATAAACAGAATTAAATCGGGTTACAGCGTGACGTGCACATATGCTTAAAAAAACATGTAGCGGGGGCGCCTGGGTGGCTCAGTCGGTTGAGCGTCCGACTTTGGCTCGGGTCATGATCTCGCGGTCCGTGAGTTCGAGCCCCGCGTTGGGCTCTGTGCTGACAGCTCAGAGCCTGGAGCCTCTTCGGATTCTGTGTGTGTGTGTGTCTCTCTCTCCCTCTCTCTCTCTGTCTCTCTCTGCCCCTCCCTGCTTGCACTCTGTCTCTCTCTCTCTCAAAAATAAATAAACATTCTTTAAAAAAATTAAAAAAATAAATAAACAGGTAGCGACTTTAATATGTTTTTGAGTGAAATTGAGAATATGCTTCATACATCATCCGAATCCATACTTTCATCCTAAAATTGCCCTGGAACAAGGTAATGGTTTTAGAAGAAAAGAATGAGAAGCTATGTATCATTCCTTAATAGAGCGAGGTGACTGCCTCATTCTTTAAAAAATAATTTTACGATAATTACAGATTCACGGAAAGTTGTAAGGAAACACCCAGGGAGGTACCACACATCCTTCGCCCAAACCGTCCCAACATTAGCATCTTGCAAACCGCGACAGGGTATAAAAGTCAGGAAATTAATGACCTTGGTCCCGTCCATGGAGTGTATTCATATGTTTCATATGTTATGGTTGAACCAGCCCCCGTGTGTGTGTGTGTGTGTGTGTGTGTGTGTGTGTGTGTCTGAAATTTTATCACATGCACAGACCCTGAAACTACCACCCTGCGTGAGTACGTAACTGTCCCTTGCTGCAAAGCTCCCAGATGCCACCCTTCCGGGCCCTGCCCTCCCCCCTCCCTGCCAGCTCCTGGCAAGCACTAATCAGTTCTCATCTCTACAATTGCATTATTTCACAAACGTCACATAACTGGACTCTTCGGTGGGTACCCTTTGGTGACAGGCTCTCCATCTTGGATGAGTCCTTGAGACGCATCCACGTTGCTGCGTCCATCAGAGGACAGTTCCTTCGGGGGGCGGGGTGGGGCTGAGCAGTATTGTTCGGTGTGGCTGTACCACAGCTTGTTAACCATTCACGGGGCACAGGACCCCTGGGTGCTTTTCAACTCAGGGCGATTATAAATAAAGCTGCTATAAACATTAGTGTCTGAGTTTATGCGTGGAAGTCAGTTTGCACGGCTTTGGAATCCACATCTAGGAACACCACTACCCGATCCTACGGCAAGCCCACTTTTGGTCTGCAAATGAACCACCAGACCATTTCCCAGAGCAGCTGAACCTATTTCTATTCCTGCCGGTGACGTCCCGGTATCTGGTTTCTCCACGGCCTCACCGTCATTTGGAGTGCGGGGTGCTGGTGAGACCGCTAAAATTGCAAATAACTTTTCTTATTCCCCCCCGCTGAATTTTATCCCTCGAATATACGTTGCTTTTGTATTCAGAAAACAGAAAGTTAGGGTTTTACTCATGTAGGTATTTGGGACGGGGTGGGCCTGGGGCCACAGTCAACGGTGTCAGACAGATGGTGGAAAACTTCACGGACTGAGAAGGGCATGTTTCTATGAGTTTGTGAGCACCAATCCCATCCCTCCGCAGCTGATCTTTGCAAATAAAAGAAAATCAAATCATAATAATCTTGAGTTTGCTCCCTGTTAATTATATCCGTGTTTTACTGTTGTGGGCAAAGATGCTTTGAATTTAACCAATATTTAAGTCAAACACAGTACAAGTTATCTTGGCATCCCTTGGCGATCATAAATGAGTAAAAATAAGAGATGCTTTGAGAATCACAATTTGTAGTTGGCAGAGAAGAGGAAATCATTAGCTGCTGGCATCTTGGTGACAAGGTTTCTGAAGGAATCTGTTCGTTTTCATTCTGAATTCAGGGATCCATCTGAATTCATTATTCCTTTCAGAGACCAGCTTAACCCCAAAGGGACACATACAGAGACTGTGTTTATTCCTGGTTGTGGTCACCGAAGCTTAATATTTTAATCTAGTTTAATCTGAAACAAAGATTATAAATGGTCCTGCTTGTTATTATGTTTCACTCTACTCGATGGAAACCATTTTCACTAAATCATTTTTTCTTACTTGTCAGGGTAGAATTAATTAGACACAAGGACAGATTGCATTTGTTCGTAGGGGTTTCCAGAATTCTGGGGAAGTTTGTTGTTGCCGAGGTGGCAGGCTCGAGCTGGTGAAGCATATCACCCCCGCCCCCAGGCTCCCACAGCCTGTGGAGACGGACCCAAACACCACCTGTGGCTTTGGGATTTTCTTCCCGTTTTACTGAATCCCTCAAGTTTCCCTCTACTTATTCTGGAACCTCACGAAGGACTTGTAGGCAAAGCCTCTCAAGCTGGAGGCTCAGGCCAGCAGCCTTTACAAGGCTGCTCAAAATTGGCCAATATGCAGGGGCACCTGGGTGGCTCGATCAACTGAGCATCTGACTTCGGCTCAGGTTGTGATCTCAACGGTTCATGGGTTCGAGCCCTGCGTCGGGCTCTGTGCTGACAGCTCGGAGCCTGGAGCCTGCTTCGGATTCTGTGTCTCTCCTTTTCTCTGCTCCTCCCCTTCCAGTGCTCTCTCTCTCTCTCTCTCTCTCTCTCACTGTCTCTCACCAAAATAAATAAATAAACATTAAAGAATTAAATTAACACGCAAACCCAAAATTTCGACCTCTGTTGGTCAGAAGACAAGGAGAAAAGCCCAACATCCTAGTTGCATTTTTTACGTTTTCTGCCCATCCTTCAACTGACCTGTCGTTTTTCTCCACCAAAAATGGATGAAAGGTACAGCCACTTTGAGATTTCTCCGTAAAGGGTCATCTCCCCCTGGTGACAGAGGAGAGGGAGGCTGTCCTTGCCCTCCTGCTTGTGTGTGAGACAGACTGGGGCTTTCATGGGCTTCACATTTAAGGCACAGAACCAGAAGGGAGACAAAATGCGGTCCTGGCAACAGGCACCTGCCTCTCCCCTCCCCTGCTCTCCTGACAGGAGCAAGATGGTTATTCGTTCGGACCAATGTGGAGCCCTCCGCCTGTTCACAGAGTCAGCAAGAGGTTCTGGAAGGTCTTCCTGTTGAGTCAGAGGAATGCGGGGCCGCGATGTCCTGGGTCACTGTAGACCACGCGTCCGGCAAAAAGGGAAGGACTCAAAAGATGCTTGAAGATGCACCCAAGGTAGCGCTCCTCATGCCCGCGTGTGATTATTAATCAACAGTTCAATCCTGCGGGGCCCCAGACACAGGGCCTTGTCCCCGGCGATCCTCCTTATATACGGACGCCGCATCCTGGGGCTGCCCTCGGGATGCTCCCCGTCTCCGAGCCTCTCTACTGTCCTCCCGTGTAGCAAGGGGACAGTCGCAAGCCCCACCCCGCCCCAGTTTTTCTGACAGCAGAACAGCAGTTCTGAGCCGAAGTCAGATGTTGAGCCACCCAGGCGCCCCAACAAATAATTTTTAGATAAGTGTGTCCCATCCTATCATAATACGTGCGCAGAATTCACTTTTGTCTGGGTCCGTCTCCCCTGGCCTCTTGGGTGGCAAGGCGTCAGAAAATAGGCTACAGGTTGCGAATGCGCCCTGTGAACCGTGGACTTCTGGTAAACGCTAACCCTCCGGGAAGCCTGCAAAGGGGCCGTCAGAGCCCCAGCACCAGGCGGAGTGTGGGGCACACTGGGAGTGAAGGCCTCGGTCTCCACCGGCTCTCTTCCTAGAAACGTGCCGGGATCGGAGAAGGACCAGAGCAAACGCCTCGGGTTTGCTCGTATTTCGACGCATTTGCTTACAAGACCGTTGGACAACGTCAAGAATACGAAATATTACAAGCATGGCTCAAGTTGGAAAGGGCGCTCTTCACTTCCCGCGAGGAACCCCTTCCTGATGAAAGAAGTCGCCTAAACCCTGCACAGACCTTGGAGGACTTTGACGTCCTCTGAAGGCTGCGTGGGTCCAGCGTGGGGAAGGAGGCCCACGGCAGGGAAGGCAAATAAATAACTTGCTCACAACCTTGCCAGATGATGTCAGCTCCTCCAGATTATCCATCCCCGGCGGGAAGAGAAGCAAAGTGAGCCGGGGAGCGGTCCGGTCCCTGTCACATCCGTGGCGGCACCCACGTGCCCACAACAGCGCCTGCCAAGGCGCATGTTCTTAGTAAATAGGTGTTCATTTAATGACTTAAAGGGACAGGCCCCTGCAGGCAACTGTTTTCTCAGCTTCTCTGCGCTGATGTCTCTCAAGCACAGACAGCAAGTCATTTTCTCCTGGGTACCAGCCCAGTCCTTCCTAGTACTGTAAGGGTTAAATTGTAGTGTAGGGCCAACCTGTAGCTTGAGACATAACAGCTTTGTTTTGACACTGAAGGTTAAGAGATAACCGCCTTGCTTTACTCTTGTAAATTAGGCTTCACCAATTAAGGGAACAAAAGTTCAAAGAAAAGAGCATCAGAGGCAGGGTCAAGGAGATTTACTGGTGGCGACTTAACGGCAGAAAGTCTAAAATAATCACCCCATCCGCGAACTGTTTCCACCTTAACGGCAGAAAGTCTAAAATAATCACCCCATCCGCGAACTGTTTCCACCTCGTCTGGGAACTATTTCTTTGTTCTGTTCCCCAGTGATGATAAGACGATGGGGTTGGCTATAAAAACTCTGTACCCCGGGCCCACAGTCTGATCAAAAGTGTTGGTCCCCGATCGGTCGGCCTTGCCTCTCGTTGCAATAAACTTTGTGGGGACTGTCACCGGTGCCCGTCGCATTCTGTTTCAGGGGTCGTGTGGATGCAACCAGTACGCCTAATTATTTTATTTATTTTTTAATGTTTATTTATTTTTGAAGGAGAGAGAGACAGAGTGTGAGTGGGGGGTGGAGGGGCAGAGAGAGAGGGAGACACAGAATGGGAAGCAGGCTCCAGGCTCCGAGCTGTCAGCACAGAGCCCCACGTGGGGCTCGAACCCACGAACCGCGAGATCATGACCTGAGCAGAAGTTGGATGCTCAGCTGACTGAGCCACCCAGGCGCCCCTTAATACACCTATTTTACTATTTTTTTAAATTTTTAAAAATTTTTTTTAAACGTTTTTATTTATTTTTGAGACAGAGAGAGACAGAGCATGAACGGGGGAGGGTCACAGAGAGAGGGAGACACAGAATCTGAAACAGGCTCCAGGCTCTGAGCTGTCAGCACAGAGCCCGACGCGGGGCTCGAACTCACGGACTGTGAGATCATGACCTGAGCCGAAGTCGGACACTCAACCGACCGAGCCACCCAGGCGCCCCAATACACCTATTTTAAAACAATCGCATGCAGCGGGAGCCAGGATGGGCGGGGGGGGGGGGGGGGTTGGTGGGTAGGGGAATGCCCGGCTGGCTTAGTTTGTGGAGCATGAGGCCCGCAAGGGGTATAGACATTGCTTAAATAAATTAAAAGTGAAGAAGTAAAACGATGTCACAGGTTTAGAAAGCTGCAGTGTGTGAAACCAGATCTGAGTGGCATCCTGGGAAGACAGTGCTGTTGGGCCCTAAGAAGGATTATTGTGGAAAATTCCTGAGCAACTGTGTCCCACGAAGACCTCAGTGAAGGAAGTCGTGGGTTTCCCAGTCCTCAAGCGAATCCAGAGCATCTCTGTTTTAATGCACGCTGAGGATGGTGAATCACAAGATTCCTTAAAAGATGTTCCTTAAGGGGTGCCTGGGGTCTCTCTCTCTCCCTCTCTCTGCCCCTCCCCTGCTCGCACACTGTCCCCTCTCTCTCAAAAATAAATGAGCATAAAAAATTTTTTTTTGTAAACTCCAATTTGCTGTCAGTAAGTGCGGAGTATGATAGAATCGACTTCCATGGTTGCTGCCAGGGGTAGATTAGGGAATATAGTGCTTTTAAAGCCCTTAGCATTGGTGATTGTCCTATATTTATGTTGACTATTGATCGTGTTACTTCTTCGAGCTATTGCTGTCATTGAGCGTAGAACAGCCATACTTTGCTTGCATTTTGAGGCAGATCTCGCTGGCTTCTCATGGAGACGTCAGCCCTTAGAACAGCCGGCTTTGTAAACAGTTCCGATCAGGGAAGCAGGCAGATCCCAGTATGGAGAAAACATCCCTGCAGGCTGTTACTTGTTAACAATACGGGTCAGTGGGTGGCGTCCACAAGGAGTCAAAACCCACATTTCAGTCTGGGCTGTTGAGTCTCCTTTCTCTCAGAGAGACTGAGTTTCAAATAAAGTGGCCTTTCGTAGGAGTGTTTCATTTAAGGCTCTTTGGTTTTAAAACCTCTGCCTCAGCAAATGAAGGAGACTCTTCAATGAAGTCTGGCTGAACTTCTGCTGTGAGCCAAAGCAGAGCTGCAAGGACCAAATATTTAGTCTCCCAACTGCAACAGCCGAAAAACCAGATTAAAAATACCTGACACAACAATCTGTAAGACACCGAAAGTAGACCAAAAGAGACAGGAGAAAAGGGACACATGGGTGAACCCCACAGTGGCTCCAGCTCGCTGCCCTGTTTCTAGACTATGGAGTAGGATGGGGGGCCCACGGAGGGGTGGGGGTGCTGGGAAGCCTTTGTGTGGATTGAGGAGACGGAGGTGAGAGCTGGGGGAGACCAACATAGCCCGAGCCCGGAGGACACAGGGCCAGACAGAGGCAGCCCTCCACAGGCGTGCGTAGGGCCCCCCTCGAGGGCTCAGCTCACGTGTGTGTGAGATTAACGCACACGCATCGCAAAAGAACGGCCAGATGGGAATGAAAGACAGAGGGCCTGGTGCACACAGCACAGGGAATCGTGCCCGTTTTCATCAGCCGGATTAGCAAACCCCAGGATTCACGCGGCACTGGGTAAAGTAGGCACAGAGGTCTTTCCTCAGTAGTGGGGAATAATTAAACTTTAAATGGAGCTCGTCCCTGTTCAGCCTCACAAATCTTAAAAGCAAGACCTGTTTCCAAGTAACTGAACCACATCCCAGAGCAAAGCTCGAGAAGATCTCTAAGAATACAAAAGTGCCCAGCAGCCAACGAGGTAAAACTGACAATGTCTGACACCCTTTCAAAAATTATTAGGCAGGCAAAGAACCAGGAACACCTGACAGGTAAGGAGAAGATCAATCAATCAATCAATCAAACCATCCAAGAATTCACAAGCGATTGCAATGAGCACATAGAGACATGACAAGTTATTATGATCGTGTTCTTTATATTCAAAGAACCAAGCTAAATATGTTTCTCATTTGTGAAAATAAAATTAATTAGGACTGTAGAGTGAATTTTTTAATGTTTATTTATTTATTTTGAGAGAGGGAGAGAGAGAGAGAGCAGGGCAGAGAGGGAGGGAGAGAGAGAATCCCAAGCAGGCTCTGCACGGTCAGCACAGAGCCCGACACGGGGCTCAGACTCACGAACTGTGAGATCATGACCTGAGCGGAGATCAGGAGTCGGACGCTTAACCGGCTGAGCCACCCAGATGCCCCCGATTTTTTTCTTTTTTAAAAACACTTTCCAGAAATCCCAGGGAGTCTGTTTTGCTGGGTGTGGCTTTATAGCTATTCTCACACTGTTACACCGTCTCCTCCCCCCGCTGTCCCAGAAGAAGCTGGTGTTCCCCTCTTCTTGAGTATTTGGGCATTTCTAAACTTGCAGTTTTCCAAAGGCTTCCCAGATGATGTTGAACATGGCCCTGTGTTCCAGGCGAATTACACTGCACCGGAAATCACACTGAAATTTCTTCAAGCTGGTGTATTACCTACATAAAACCCGAAAGGGGAGCTGGGCTAAACGTGAGCCAGAATAGCAAAGGCATGCAGATTTTAAAACGAGAGACCAGTTTTCAACTTAATTCCGGGAGTCAAAGCCAGGAGCAAAGCATCAGACAACTGTGGTGGCAAACGGAAAATGTTGCCTTCGATTACTTTCCTTACATCCCAAAGGGATACCCTGATACACCCACATACGAGTCCCAGAGCTTTTTTGCTGTTGTGACAATGTGCCCTATTGCCTAACTTACGGGACTGAAAACAGTAACCTTTGCTGGTTCTCTGTTGCTAATGTCGTGGCCCAAATTTCGAGACTGCAAATGGGGAGATTCCATCCAGAGGATTTTGCAAAGTGCCAAGCACGAACAACACGGCAATGGCATATTAAGGCTAATTTCACACTGCCGCAGGACGGATCTCTGGTGCTTGTTGCTTTGGGCGTATGTTTCTGTGCTCAGATGAGAGAGGGCTACACCAAGTGGAAGGGCTTGGGGCT
The DNA here is from genome assembly GCF_024362965.1 of Panthera pardus. Taxonomy (NCBI): domain Eukaryota; kingdom Metazoa; phylum Chordata; class Mammalia; order Carnivora; family Felidae; genus Panthera; species Panthera pardus. The sequence continues at coordinate 4,480,686 of NW_026526699.1, read as the reverse complement.
CATCTCTGCTTGAAAATACTGTGCGATCAGAAACAAATCTCCTTTTTTTTTTTTTTTTTTTTTGGTATGCTGTCTTTACCTTTTGAACTTCACGCCCTGGCCTAAGCCCACCTGATTCTCGAATTAAATTGATTCGAGATCATTGGCCTTGAAGTGGACCCAGGAAGGGAAAAGTGGAAAAATGGCTCCAAGCAATTCATTTTAACAAACGAGGAGTCTGCCTCTTTTACTTGGGGAGATTAGCTTCTGCTTCTGGCCGTGATGAGGTAGCTATTGTCTGAACAATCTCCCCTTTGAGGACATGTCATGGAAACTAGGAGCAAAGTGAATAAAGTATTCATGACCCACACATTAAATCACAGAGCGGTACAAGTAGTCGGTTCTTACGTTTGTTTACTTTTGAGAGAGAGAGAATGAGCAGGGGAGGGGCCAAGAGAGAGAGGGAGACACAGAATCCGAAGCAGGCTCCAGGCTCTGAGCTGTCAGCACAGCGCCCGATGCGGGGCTCGAACGCACGAACGGTGAGATCATGACCTGAGCCGAAGTCGGACGCTCAACCGACTGAGCCACCCAGGTGCCCCGGTAGTAGATTCTTATGGATATTCCTCTATTAATACATTTTTATATTTTCTATTTGCTGGTAGATTCCCAAAGACAATTCACAGCGCATTAAAACATACAACAGGGGCGCCTGGGTGGCTCAGTCGTTTGAGCATCCAACTTCGACTCAGGTCATGATCTCACAGTCTGTGGGTTCGAGCCCCGCGTCGGGCTCTGTGCTGACAGCCCAGAGCCTGGAGCCTGCTTCCGATCCTGTGCCTCCCTCTCTCTCTGCCTCTCCCCCATTCTCACTTTGTCTCACTCTGTCTCTCAGAAATAAATAAATGTAAAAAAATTTAAAAAATAAAAAATAAAACATACACAACAATCTCTCTTTATCTTGGGGGGGGGAGGAAACGAGCAAATATGTCAAGAAAGAAAGCAAGAGCTGACAGATGAAGCTCATCCCTGTTTTTCCAGTAAATTTCAGCCTTCCTCATTCCATCTAAACGCAGTCACACATTTACTAGAGTCTTTATGTCTTCAGGTCCTGCGTTTGGAGTAATCTACATTTAGAACCTACCACGTTCAAGTCCTGTGCCCTGAATACTAAAGACAGCCTGGTGATAACCACCATCATATTTTCCCTGTAATTTTTTTTTTACCCCACTACCCAAGCTCTGAATCATCTGGATGTGAAAGCAAAATACAATTTCCTTCTCAGCAAAAGCCAGCGCTATGCCAGAGGACCGGAAGTTGGGAACACCATTAGCAAAACATATCATACAGCCCTCGTGCTTAGAGTAAATATCTTAGCTTGGTAATTTTCTCCTTGTAATGATAGGAAAAGATAGGCTAAAATAGGCAGAGAGGGAAAGGATAGGACCTGAGGTCCCTGGGTGGGGAAAAACACATATTTTGGAACAATGCGGGGAGTATCTGACCACAGCAACCCCCCTCAGGCGTAGGGTTCCTCTTAAGAATGTAACAGACCCCACCTACTCCCCCTCAGCTTCCCTTCCGGAATTTGACAAAAGACCTGCCTAAAAATAAGTAGATCATAAAACCTGTGACCCACAAGGAATGATCTGGCTGTAGACCACCCCTCACACAATGGAAATAAATCAATCAGGAGTGGATGACCCAGGACCTAGAGCTATCCAGCCAATAAGGGTAGAACCTGAGAAGAATGAGGGGGAAAGCATGGGAGAGGGCTGACCAGAACCTTATAAAACAAGGACGCTCCCCTACAGTCCGTGGGCATTCACTTTCCAATATCCCCTCTCTGTCAAGAGAGCTTTCCTACTATTCTTACTTTCTTCTTCTTTTTTAAATGTTTATTTATTTTTGAGAGAGAGAGAGAGAGAGAGACAGAGCATGAGTTGGGGAGGGGCAGAGAGCAAGAGGGAGACCCAGAATCAGAATCAGGCTCCAGGCTCTGAGCTGTCAGCACAGAGCCCCACGCGGGGCTCGAACCCACAAACTGTGAGATCATGACTTGAGCTAAGTCGGACGCTCAACCGACTGAGCCACCCAGGTGCCCCCTGTTCTTACTTTCTGGTCTTACATTCTAATAATCGTCTGCCTACTGCTCATTTTGTGTCACCTCTTCATGCTTCGAAGCGGGGAGACCCCGCACGAATCCCGGGCACTGAGGTAAAAAGTCCTGCAGCAGTCGCCGACTACAAGCTCACGCGAATCCCTTCGCAGTGTCACTTGGGCCATCCTGGAAGAGCTGATGGCATTAGACCCGGCTCCACAGCATGGCTTCTGTCCAGTGGCTTCCCTGGGAAGCTCCCCCAATACCGTCTTTCGAAGAAACAAACCACGTTTCCATGGAAGATGCGTAAAACCTACTGTGGTTACGATGGTTTTCACGGCAGCTGGTAGGGAATCCTGGGGTCACTAGGAGAAATGCAGTCCACGCCCTTTGACGTTACCCCCCGGTGGACAGTAACGATTTACTTCACAATTAATTATGAAATACGGTCTTCCAATTAATTTATTTTATAGTAGTTTTGAACGTGCAGAAAAGTTTTGAACGTACAGAAAAGTTACGAAGATAGTGCAGGGAGTTCCCATACACCCCACACCTGGTTTCCTCCGGGGTTAACATCTTAATTTCTACAGTATTTTTTACCACCACTAATGCATCAATATTGATGTGGCAACAAAGGCAGAAGGAAATGCAGATAAAATTAAATTTCCTTATAACCTTCAGCCCACTGACAAATACTTGAGGCAAATACAGATCTCACATTCCTCCAGGAACCCCCCCAGTGCCCTAGTGTCAATGCCGCATTAGAGGGGAAAGCAGCCTTCGCCTGACAATAGCAAGGCCTCCAGGATCCCTTGAGTCTTCTTTAGCAAGTGAAAGTCCCTTAGGAAATTTCCCTGAGTCTTTACCTCTCCCAACTCCATAGTATATAGCATAGAGTATACAGCATATGGTGTACAGTATATAACATACGGTATGTAGTATACAGTATATGATGTACAGTATAGAGCATATAGTATATAGTATATAGCATGCAGCATACAGTATATAGTATACAGTGTATAGTATACAGTATATAATAGTATATAGTATACAGTATACTGTATGCAGTATATAGTATATAACATATACTGTATCATAGACAGTATACAGTATGTAGTATACAATATATAGTGTATAGTATATACTATATCGCATATAGTATATTGTATATACTATACAGTATACAGTATATAGTGTGCAGTGTATGGTATACAGTGCATAATACACAGTATATAGTATATACCATACAGTGTACACTATATAGTGTACAGCATATAGTATACAGTATGTAGTAACAGTATATGGTGTACAGTATAGAGCATATAGTATATAGTATATAGCATGGAGTATACAATATATAGTATACAGTGTATAGTATATAGTATATGATGTACAGTATAGAGCATATAGTATATAGTATACAGCATACAGTGTATAGTATACAGCATATAATAGTATATAGTATACAGTATACTGTATACAGTATATAGTATGCAACATATACTGTATCATAGACAGTATACAGTATGTAGTATACAATATATAGCATGCAGTATATTGTATATACTATACAGTATACAGTATATAGTGTGCAGTATATGGTATACAGTGCATAATACACAGTATATAGTATATACCATACAGTGTACACTATATAGTGTACAGCATATAGTATACAGTATGTAGTATACAGTATATGGTGTACAGTATAGAGCATATAGTATATAGTATATAGCATGGAGTATACAGTATATAGTTTACAGTGCATAGCATACAGTATATAGCATACAGTGTGCGGTACATAGGATACAATGTACAGTATATAGCATACAGTATACAGTATACAACACACACTATATTGTATACAGTATACAGTGTGTGGTATACAGTATACAATGTACAGTATATAGTACACAGCATACAGTATATAGTATACAGTGTATAGTGTGCAGTATATTGTATACAGTATATAGTATATAGCATACAGTGTACGGTACATAGGATATAATATACAGTATATAACATACAGTATATTGTATACAGTATATAATAGCATGCAGTATGCAGTATAGTATACTATGTAGTATGCAGTATATAATATACAGTATACAGTGTATGGTATAGAGTATATAGTACACAGCATACAGTATATAATATATTGTATACAGTATATCGTGTGCAGTATATAGTCTGCAATGTATAGTATACAGTATACGTATATAGTATATAGTAACCAGTCACCCCTCACAACCCCAGTGCAGCTCTTTCTACCCACGGGTCCTGTCCCTCGCTTTAATAAAATCACCTTTTTGCGCCAAAGACATCTCAAGAATTCTTTCTTGGCCAGGGGCTCCGAACCCCACCCCTTCAAACCACATCAAATATATCAACTGAAGTCCATTCTTTTACTTCGATGTCCTTAGTTTTTATCTAATGTCCTTGCCCTCTTCCAGGATCCTGTCCAAGAACACACTGTGTTACATGTAGTGGTCATGTCTCCTTCATCTGCTTTTGGCCGAGAGAGTTTCTCAGAGGTTCCCTGTGCCGTGTGTGTGTGTGTGTGTGTGTGTGTGTGTGTAAGCTTATTTATTTGTTTTGAGAGAGAGAGAGAGAGAGAGAGAGAGAGAGAGAGAGAGAGAGAATCCCGCGCAGAGGCCGACCTGGGGCTTGAGCTCACAAGCCGTGAGATCATGACCTGACCTGGAATAGTCAGACGCCCAACCGACTGAGCCCCCCAGGCGCCCCAGACGTTCTTTGGTTTCAACGATCTTCATAGTTATGAGGAGTACCGGTCAGATATTTTGTAAAATGCCTTTCAAATTTGGTTTGTCTGAAAACAAAAACCAAAAAACAAAAAACAAATTTGGTTTGTCTGATATTTTTATCATGGTTAGACATGATGTTCTGATTAAAAAAAAAAAATTTGGAGGGGATATTTTCTTATGTCTTTTAAAAAGAATATGTTGGCCTAGGCACTTTCGAGAAATAATACACTTGTATCATCGCAAGAAACGAGCCCTTGCTCCCTGGGCGACGCCTCCTGCACTGGTGACCAGGACAAGCCTGTAACAGAATGTCACCATCAGGATGTTGCCCTCAGTGTGGCCCACAGATTTACTTAGCTTTTCCCAGCGACCTGCACAGCCATTTGTGCGTCTGTGTGTGTGTTGGGGAGAAAGACCCTCCTCTTCCCTGTGGTCCTTCCAGCTGGACTTGGCATTGAACTGACAGGAGACGGATGAACAGGCGACAATCACATGTGATGGGGGTACCCGAGGGGAGTCCACACGGACCGGAAACTCCAGAGACAATGAGAAAAGAATCTTCTAGGAGCTAAGGAAAAAGGTAGGTCTGAGGACACAAAGGGGGAAATCTCATCGGCCAGGAAGTGCGAGAAGGTGTTTGGGAAAACAAGGTCGTTCAATTACTCAGACGCAGACGAGTTCTTGGGTTGAGGGGCCTCCGTTAACACCTGTCGTGCGGGTGCAGGCGCTCCTTTCCGGTGCAAATTTAGGCACTTCTGGGGAGGCAGAGAGCCTTTCCTGCACCTGCTGGGTCTGGGTTACTTTTAACTTGAAGTACTATTTGGGCCAAAGTGGCCCGTTTTGGGGTGTCTCCTCCTGCCCCCCTTCACGTGCATGTGGGTGTGTGTGTACTGAGTAGTACGTTGTCTTCTCGCCTGTGTGGGAGCCGATACCCCCCACACAGACCCTGACACCCCCGTGACCACAGCGACCTCTGCGTTATCCTAGTGACCCTAAGCCCATCTCCTCCCTAACTCCTGGCGGACATTGCTTTCCTAACATTTTTGTCAGTTCAAAAACATCATACAGATGGAATCACATAGGATCCGAGTTTTCAGGATTGGATTTTTTCCCACTCAACACAATATCCCGGAGATCCCTCCACGTCGTTGTCTGATCCATATTGACGAGGGAGTGTGGGTTGAGCTGAGGGCAAAGTACAGGCTAACAGCCCCCCCCCTTCCAGGGGAATATGTGTGATGTTCCTCAGACACTCCTGGCTACCCAAGGACAAAGGGAAGGGGGGTACGTCCCGGCCATGGTGATGTGGGAAACTAAGGCAAATGAGAAATTACATCCCCTTACGGCCTGCAGCCCACTGACGAGTCCTGGAAACCGGCAGACTGACCTCCCTCTGGGAGCTCAGCGGTCCTGATGAGGATGCCTTGCTGGGGGCAAAGGAGAATCTTGGCTTAACATCGTCCTGACCCCCCAGGATCCGGTAAGTCTACTCTCATGGATAAAAAGTCCTTTGGAAACTTCCTTTATCTCAACGGCCCCAAGACATACGTGGGCAATCATCCTCCAAGCTCATGGCCCCTGATACACATCGGAAGGGTCTCGTGACTGAGGTTTTACTAAACGACAATCATTGGCATTTGTGTAGCAACAGCTGGCCCCTCGAGGTCCTGGAAACTTTGCTTCCAAAATTCCTTAGAGATTTACTCTACCCCTGACCCCCTCCCAACCTGAGGGTATGTGATCAGTTACCCATCACGACCCCAGTCCTGCCCATGGGTCCTGTCCCCGTGCTTTCATAAAATCACCTTTTTGCACCAAACACGTCTTCGAGAATTCTTTCTTGGCCGTCGGCTCCGGACCACCCCACCATCACCCCAAAACTTCATCACATATTCTTTTACATGGCTGTGAAGTGTCCCCTCCTGAACCACTCCCCTGCTGAAGGACCTAATCATTCTTTTTTGCCATGACGAATAAAGTTACGATGAGCACACGTTCACCATTGGCGAGTTTTTTCTGAAGTGAAAAAGCTCCAGATTGAACCAAACTCCTTTTCCCTGATGGCTTGTTTTCTTTCCAATTTCCACATAACGAATAAGTCTCTGACGAGCATCACTTTTAGTTAAAACCCATTGTCTCCTTGGGGCGCCTGGGTGGCTCTGTCAGTTAAGGATCCGACTTCGGCTCAGGTCATGATCTCACGGTTCGTGGGTTCGAGCCTCACAGTCTCTGTGTTGACAGCTCGGAGCCCAGAGCCTGCTTCGGATTCTGTGTCTCCCTCTCTCTCTGCCCCTCCCCCTGCTCGTGCTCTCTCTCTCTCTCTCTCTCAAAAATGAAATAAAAACATCAAGAAAAAACAAAACCCTTGTCTCTTCCAAATCTTACCATTGTAAACGGTTCCCCAAACAGGTTAATTCTGGGGGAGTTTGGGCCTTCATACCTGCCTCCGTTTACCCCCTCAGAACTGTTAATTATTTTTCCCATTACAGACACAGCTCTGGCCCTCTCATGTCTTCGGGAACGTGAGTGACGAGAACAGTCAGTAGCTGTGTCCTTGCCCGCGACAGCCGCGTGAAGGTATTGTTTACCTCAGCTGGTGAAAATTGGATCAGCGGAGTCGGGGAATTGGAGAGAGAATTGTGAGAGCAAAATCTATCCCCACCTTCGAGCGAGCGGCCGGCTGAGGGGTTTGAACTGGATTTGGCACGGTTTACAGGGGAACAGGTACATACATCCGGAAGCTGGAATATCGCATCCTTTGTCTCTGCATTTATTTCCTTCCTTAAATATCTCAGTCTTTTTTTTAATGTTTATTTATTGATTATTATTTTTTTATGTTTATTTTTGAGAGAGAGTGCCCCAAATATCTCAATCTGCCTTAAAACTATAATGTATTCCCTTTCTCACCCATAACCATCTTCAGGATGAGTATGAGCACCTTGAAAAGAAAGCTGGGACTTAATGTATGTGTTAAGTTGCAGCCCTGTCACCAGGTAACACAATTTGGGGAGCCTACGTGGTCACACACGACACGTGTGGCCCCAGACCCTCAACCTGATGCCTGGAGGTGAGTTGTCCCCATAGCCCTCCTGTCAAGGAAGATGAACCAGGCTTGAGGACAGTTCTACAGATCTGAAACTCAAGGCTGGGTGAGTTGGTGAGTCACCCAGAAAATGTAAAGCCTCCGGGGCACTAACGTCGGAGTGCAATGACATGAATGCAGAGGACAGGGGCTGGGGGTGTTGTGGCTGACGGGGCGAGCTAGCCATCACCCAGCCTGGAGTAGACGGGCCCACGGTCAGGTGAGAGCCCTCTTGATATGGTCTGGTCTCAGCCCTCTTGATATCCCCTAGCGTGGCCTAAGGGGCGAGGGAGCTCTGTGGGGTCTCCTTCATAAGAGCAGTAATCCCATTCATGAAGGGCTCCACCCCATGACCTAATCACCTCCTACCACCTTCACCTTGGGCAATGGGATTTCAGTGCATGGCTTTTGGGAGGACAGTGACATCCAGACCACAGCAGTACCCAACTCTATGTTAGATTCCAGGGCAGGTAATCTTTTCAGATCCACTAGTTACCCTCTGGGGAGCTTGCGATTTGCCTGCGAAGACATTGGCCCAAAGAAGGTGTAGACAGGACCAAGGGCTGGACTGCATGGTGTAGACAGGTTGTGCCATTGTAGTTTGGAGCCAGCTGGGGATTGGATGGAGCATGGTGCTGAGGGGACATCACTGGCGGAAGAATTTAATGGTTATTTATGCTTGAGAGAGGGACAGACAGAGACAGAGCGTGAGTGGGGCAGGGGCAGAGAGAGAGGGAGTCACAGAATGTGAAGCAGGCTCCAGGCTCCCAGCTGTCAGCACAGAGCCCGACGTGGGGCTCGAACCCACAAATCGAGAGATCATGACCTGAGCTGAAGTCGGACACGTCACCGACTGAGCCACCCAGGTGCCCCTCAGTTTTCTTCTCTGTAGAACGGGGATGATATTTGCTCCTGGAGCAGCACCTGACGCTCAAAGCCAGTGGGATAAATCGCTTAACTTGCTGCCCTAAAAATAATTTCAAACTTCAGAATGGAATGTATTTAAGATGTACTTAGAGGCTAGTGGGTTGTTCTTCCTGAAAAGATATTTAATCATTCTTTAGATGGTTCTTAATAATTTCATTATCCTTTCTTCTACCTCCTCAAAGACACCCACATATACACCTCCCAAGAGCAAAGACCCGGCTGTAAGAAAGAGGCGACAGGAAATTCCAAGAGGCTGTAACTCTTGGGGTACAGACACTGGGCTCACAGGCTGTGTTTGGAATAAGCCCTTCTGCTCCCCAACCTGGGCCTGGAGCCCCTGCTCTTCGTGGGACGCAGCAGGCACCGGGGCCGGGCCGTGGGACGCAGCAGGAATGGGCTTGGCTTGTTCCAGAAACAGAATCGGACGTGGTGGCCAGGGCCTGTGCGTGGTGACCGCCTGACCAGGTAGGTCCGAAGCACGTGATTTTAAATCTGCTGCAGACAGAGGACACAGTCCTGGAGACGTTTTGGTCTCTTGTCCCTCCTACCTGGATCACTGCAAGATGCGAACGGCTTCTCTTAAACAATTTGTGTCCCATCAAGGATGCCACATGGGCACGAGGAGCAGACAGGGTCTCTAAGCATCCCCGGGTGCGGACCCTGTGCTGTCGAGAGTGCGTCGCAACAGAGCGGTCATGCGGAGGGCACGGGCCATCCGTGTTTCCGCATCAAAGCTGTCGATCCAACGGCATCTGGGCTTGCACAGCGTTGCCCTGCAAATTCCACAGGTCCAGATGATCTTGTAGCCGACTTCGGCCCCCGCCCCGGTGGTTGGGACTCTTCCTTTCAACATGGCAGCCGTGAGCTTCTTATTCGCGTGGATTGTGCTAAAAGCTGGTTTCACTTCTACTCGGTGCTTTAATTTTGCACCAGGCTTGCAACAAAACTCATCGTGTGGCACAAACGAAGCCTTGTTTTGTCTGTGGAACACGTCAGCTTCGATTCTGCCAGAGACCGGGCCCAACCAGAAGCCGTGGCCTTGGGTAGTTCGATGAAGGTGAATCTAATTGGAGAATTCGCCGAGTTTACTGGGAGCAAAATGGGATGCAATGTTGACCCGCTGATCTACAGAAAGAAAACCCCAAATCGCACATGCTCTAATAAGGACTTAGAAGCAGGCTCACCCATTTGAGGAAACTTGAAAGCTTACAAGGTATCCGATGATATAAATTATCGTACATCCTTGTCGGCATGATATGGTATTGTGACCACGTATATGATCGGTTCTTGTCATTCAGAGAAATATTTACAGATTATATGAAAAAGCATCGATCTCTGAAGAGATTTTCAAAGCTTGTGAAGACTCGTGGGCATGGATGGTTTTCAAGGTCAAGGTTTTCCTTCTCTGGGGAGGCTTGCGCTGACCCGACCATGGTGATGTTTGCAAATCAAGTCAATGTTTGCACCCCACGACCACTCAGCCCACAGGCGTCATACGTTGCCTCCAAACTTTAGAGATTCTCTTTCAGGTACATGCTCACCTGTACACCCCTCTGTCACATTTTTGCTTCCCATAATGCAGTGATACATCTTTCCAGAGCTGGCTCTAACTTCCATGAGCAACAGAAGCTTCCAAACGGGTCTGGCCGTGGTGAGAGCCCCTTACTGAAAAGTCCACTGAATAGAGTAATTGCACGGACATAATGAGGGCGCCCGGTGCCATGTGAAAGTTGTAAATAGCAGGGACAGTGTGATTTGCACTCCGTTATGATACAGTAGCTCATTATGGCTCTGTTTCTAGTCTCTTCATTAACAAGCGCCTCCGTTTCTCTGATAGAAGCCCCTTTTGTGTTAGAGGCAGCGTCTCGCTCAGACTGATGCCCGGGAGTGCGGGCTGATGGGAACCAGGCATTTGCGGTGCTGAGGCCAGGGCACGAGGCTAAGGGGTGCCCCAGAGTGTGCCTACACCCCAGCCACATAGCAGTGGGTACCATGCTTGGGTGGTAAACCTTTTAACATGGGCATTTTGTGTGCTTAGATCCCAGGGAATTCTGATATTAAATAAATGATTATAATAGACTCCATCAATAAATTAATGATAACAGTACCATTAATAGTAGTGATGATAATAATAATGATGATGATGGTAATAACAATACCTGAGGGGGAGGAGGAGGAGGACCATGGAGTCAAGTCCTGTATTCCCTGTGGCCCCATTCAGAGATCAGTTCCCATTTCATTGTGATTGCTCAGAACCCTCCACTCTATCACTTACGTGCTATTTTAAATCTCAGATCCCGTGTGATGCTCATCTTTCTGAAGACATCATTTCTGCCCTGAGTTTGCCAGCAGTCACCCCAGCCTCTTCCTGCTGGACCACGAAATAGGAACTTCCTTTCCCCTGGTATTGGGATGAAGAAGCTGTCCACACTGTCTCTCACCCCAAGGGAGTCCCCTTTCCGTGGGGGCTGGTTAAGGACAGCGTGTCACCCTCTGGGGCGTCTTTATTAGAGAAATCTCTCCCTGCTCCATGCCGAGCAGTGTGGGACCCCCCCACTCCTATGGTCCAGGACGCAGACAGCCCTCCAGTCTCAGCCGGATGCCTGGCTGGGGGCACGTGTGTCCCTCCTGCCAACAGCCACAAGCCACGGGGCAAGTTTGCATCGTGGGTCTGAAAGAGCTACGTCCTTCTAACGCATCTCTTGTTGCCATGAGCAAAGTTCAAACCAAGAGGACTCACGCAGAGGGCGCTGGTGTCACTTTGGCCGGCCCAGGGGTCAAGGGTTATTATTGTTTGCAGTGGAAGGCCCTAGTTCATGTCTGAGAACCACTGGTGCTGTGGTGAAGGGCTTTGGGGCAGGGCAAACTTCAGTGACAACCGCCTTCCATCGCTGTTCCCGATTGTCGAACTCCAGCACTGAGTTTCCTTTTTTCTGTCTGCGGAAACCAGATGCTGGCTTGCACCTCGTGGGGCTGCATCCGTCCTGCAGGCCAAACCCTCAGCACTGCGTGTACCCCACCCAGGGAGCTCCTGTGCGAATGGAAGCTGTTCCTCTGGTTCCATTGCACCGCCGACCCCCCTCCGACAGCTCAAGAGATGTCCTTTGCTTACCTGGGACTTGTCATCGTCAGCGCGACCACTCTTGGCGGAAAATACCGTTTCGCGTAGAGCTCAGAAATGCAAACTTTGGTGTCGACTGCAGCACAAGCCCGACCGACCTGGGGATCTGCGTGTGTGTGTGTGTGTGTGTGTGTGTGTGTGTGCAAGCATGCCAGGCATTGATCTGCACGTGCTCCTTGTAAGGAAAGTGTGTTGTGTGGGCTTGTGAGGGTCTACTCATTTATAATTTAGGTTTTTTAAAAGTTTATTCATTTATTTTGAGATAGAGAGAGAGACGGTGAGCACATGGCAAGGAGCAGACAGACAGAGAGAGAGAATCGCAAGCAGGCTCTGCACTGTCAATCAGCACAGACCCTGACTCAGGGCTCGATCCCACGAAGCGCGAGATCATGACCCGAGCGGAAATCAGGAGTCGGATGCTTAACTGACTGAGCCACACAGGCACCCCATCCATCTGGAATGTTTTTTTAAACATGCCAGGTATCATAGAACTTCATCAGTAAATACTTTACATCCCTGAAGAGAAGAACTATTTTTATTATTAGCTTCATCATTTGCTCTAGTAAAATTAACAACAATTTCTTAGTATCTTCTGCTACCCAATCAGTCCTCACGTTCCCTGACTGGTTTACCAATGGCTGTTTGCCCGTTGGTATGTGTGAGTCAGGTTTCCAAGGGGGCCTGCACACTGCATTAGTATATCTGCTTCTTAAGTCTCTTTTAATTTTTAACAGTCTCCTGTCCTTTACTCTCTTTTTCATGTGATGTATTTGTTGAAGAAACCACATCATTTATCCGGTAGGGTTATTCAGAAGTCTAGATTTGGCCGAGTGCACCTTTGCGATGTCATTTTCATGGTCTCCCTTTGCCTGGATTTCCCAAAAGCTCATAGTTAACGGTAGAGGTTTGAACGCGTTTGGTTCATCTTTTGGAAGGATTCGTTCATGGCTGCAGATACCGTCTCTTCTCTGGAGGCACCAGTTTGCTGGTGTTTTCCGCGACCAATATTCCGAAAGAGTCGTGCAGAGAGATGTTCTTTTGATTCCAAATGTAGAGCTCAGGATTCTGTTCAGTTTTTGGAAGCACTAATTCGTAAGTGATATTTTTATTGTGTCGCTTTTTATTGGGTATGCATGTAAGTGTCTGGGGTCTGTTTCCAGGTAGATGTATTATTTTTATCGGGTAAGAAAAGTAAATAACAGAATGGGTTGGGACCATGGGAATCTACTTATTAACATTTCCTGGAAGTGTTAAATTAACTAATCTGGTGACCTCTAGGATAGAGAGGCTTTCATTGTGTAGATTTCTCAGTCAAAACGGAGGGGGACATTATGTTAGGAAATTCTTGGAAGAAAAAGAGCCACTGGGGAACCCCAAATCCCTAGCCTCCTTCAAAATACTCCCTTTAAAGTCACATTCCAGACAACTACCTCCTTTCTGTGGGTTCCTGTGACATATGTAATCTGTATAGAAACTAATCTACAAATAAATGCAATTTGTAGGTCCAGTGCTATTTAATCCAGGTCTCCTCAGGATTTTTTGTGGAACTTGGAAACACTATTCAAAAAATCATATGGCAGAGAGGCGTCTGGGTGGCTCATTCGGTTAACCTTCTGTCTCTTGGTTTCAGCTCAGGTCATGATCTCATGGTTTCGTGGGTTTGAGCCCTGCATCAGGCTCTGCGCTGACAATGCAGAGCCTGCTTGGGATTCTCCCTCTCCTCCTCTCTCTCTACCCGTCCCCCACTCACACTGTCTCTCTCTCAAAATAAAGAAATAAACCTAAAAAAATTAAAAAGCAATTACACGGCACAGAAAATATGCCAACATAGCTGGGACAGGGAGGGCTGGCTGTGGACCCAAAGGAGCCAGCCCACGCCCCTTCTGTAGTGAAGAACTGCTCCTGGGAGGTGGCTGGCCAGGCAGGTCTATACTCGTCACACCCTTTGTGTTTTGGGGGGGGAACCCCGGGACTCCTTCTCACAATGGAATGGGGGCCAGTGATGCGTGCCGCTTCTTAGCCTCAGCTTTAAGACAGCCTTTGCCCTCTCCTTCGTCTCTTCTCCCCAGTTGGTGGCCAGAGGCAGGTGACAGTGAAGCCCAAAGTGACCGTGGAGCCACAAGATGGAAGGAGTCTGGGGTGTGATTCATCATTTGGAGGAAAGCCTCTGCCAGCCCGCGTGCTTGCCGTGGACGGTTTGATGAACAAGAAATAAACTCCTCCGTGTACGATGCTGGGTTTGGAGGCATATTTATTATAGCAGTCCAGCATTTCTGTAATACTACTAAAATACTAGGGGAGAGTCCCTCGAAGCACCCCACAGTGCACAGGTTAGTTATAACCTAATATAAGTTCACATGCACCTCTCTTGCTATGGCCAACTTGCCTCCCATGGGGTTTTTAATGTGCATATTTTCACCAATAAGGTTACTCCAAACCTGATATTACAAAGTTATTATTATTATTATTATTATTATTATTATTTTGCCAATCTTGCTAAATGTATTTTTTTTTATTTGAGAGAGAGAGAGAGAAAGAGAGGGGGGGGAGGAGTCCAAGGAAGAGAAAGAGAGAATCTTAAGCAGGCTCTGCATGGAGCCCAAGCTGGGGCTCGATCCCACAACCCTGGGATCATGACCTGAGTCAAAAGCAAGAGTCAGACGCTGACCTGACTGAGTCATCCAGCCGCCCTTCACTAAATGTATTTGTTGACAACAACAACAACAACAACAACAACAACAAAAGGTCCCCTGTTGACTTCTGAGTTTGAGAAGGATTTGTGTATCTTTAAAGACTTTTATTGCTTCCTTACGTTCAAATGCCCTCACCATTTTGGTGGGAGACGGTACTGTTATTTCTAAAATATAGCAGTTCTTTAGTTAATCTGAATATTAATCATCTCTTTGTTAAATATAGTATAAAAATTTTTAAATACTTTATTTTTAAGTAATCTCTACACCCGATGTGGGGCTTGGACCCACAACCCCCAGATCAAGAGTCAAATGCCCCACTGACTAAGCCAGCCAGGCGCCCCTAAATATATTCCAGATACAGTTCCTAATCTATCACCATTATTTTCATTTGCTCTCTTGACTCATGTTAGTGTTTTAAATATCCAGATGCACAAGAATTATCAGCGATAACTTTTAGGTTTTACTTTGCAAGAATTTTCTTCCTCACGTCTAATACATATTATCTTACATAATCTTAAAAATATCTCGCTGTCACATTATGCTTAGCTCTCTATTTCATCAGGGTTTTATCTTATTTTCTAGAGTTACGAAGTCTGGAACATTGTGAAGGTTTTATGTACTTGTTATATTATTGTTACCCTTACTCTCATGTTCTCGACCAGTGATGAATAATTTGAAAATCTTAATACGTCCAGTCAGTAGTATTTTTATTTTTTTTTAAGTATTTATTTATTTATTTATTTATTTTTAGTAATCTCTACACCCACCATGGGGCTTGAACTCATGACCCCAAGATCAAGAGTTGCATGTTCTTCTGACTGAGCTGATCAGGCCCCCCCCACTCCGGCCCCCCAGGGTGGAATAATGTTCAAAAATACTTCTAATTTTATGGGAAAAAACCCAAAAAACATTCATTTGAATTTGACTACTAATAAGACTGATTCCAGCATAAGTTGTTCCATATATATTTTTTTCTTCCTTTACGGAATCTCTGTGCCCACATACTAATGAGCGTTCAACAAATAAAAAGATACATTTTATTTTTAAAGATTTTGTAAGAAGAATGTTTACAGGATCATGGACTTCTGGGGACTGTCCACGCATCACTGATTCTTACTGCAGAGTAATTCGGTAGTATATTCTCTATCAGAAGGAGCCTTTTCTGAAATGAAATGTTCTTGACAATGAAACTGCTGAACAAAATTCTAGCATAATTTACAGCTAACAAAGAACCATAAGATCTCAGTCACGTTCCCCGAGTTAGGGGCTTATGCCAAAACTCCTTGGCCAAAAAGATTACACAAAATGTAAAGGAAACACAAATAACGTAGGAGATAAACTGCACAAGCAATTGATGCAATAAACATCTCAAAATCATGAAATGCCCAAGGCTGGAGTTTATTACACGAGTTCATGATTGATTTCATCTCTGTGAGGTGCCAAATCCTCCAAAATTTCATTTCAAGGCTCAAATATTTGCCCAGCCGCCTGGGACAGAGAGTTTATAGGAAAGTTTGCAGAAAATACAGAGTTCAAAGTTCTTAAAACTCACAGTCTTTCTCCACCTTTGATGTTCATAGCCTTCTTTGGCCTCTGTTACTTTGCAAGGATGAGGTGACGTGGGGCGGTTCTACCGTTCCCTGTTTCTCAAGAAGCAATGGACTCATGCTGGGAACAGTCCCGCAGGAGGGGCGGTCGGGTAACTGCCCCACAGTGTGGCTGCTCAAGGGTCCAGGAGCCAACACCTTACTCCACTTGGTAAGATCAGGGGCTTTGTCCTCTCGGCTGGAGGCTTATAAGAACCCAGCCTGTTACATCTCAAGTGGGGATTCCTTTCCTGGGGAAGGAAGGACAGGGCGGTGGAAGGGGCAAGCTGCCTGCTCCAACGCTGTGGGTTAAATGGTCACAGATACGTGCTGAATCCCTCATCCTTGCCCTGGTGTACGGGTGGATTCCCAGGAAAACAAGGTGTTTCCACCTACAAATCCAGGAGACGTGCACGAGTTCCAAGGTCAGTGACGAGGACAATACGACGCACAGCAAGCGAGGGGGGCGCAGACGCCCTCGAGAAGCTGGCTCTGTGAGCATTTCATTCATCGTGAAATGGCAGAGGAAGGATGCTGAGGCCATCCCCCTGGGCGTCTGGACTCCGAGGTTGCCAACTGCAAGGTGGAGGTGAGAGCCCATCCAGGAAGGCCCCTGAGTCTTCATCTTGCACAAGATCAAGGAGGTTGCACCAAACAAAAGAGCGGGCTCCAGAGACGCCACCGAGGGATGACGGTCTTCAGACACGGGGTGTTTCCAAGCACAGATGATCCTGGCAGAGTGGAGGTGTGTTTTGGAGATTGAGAAAGATCTACGGGAGAGTGGGGGTTGTTCACGTGATGATGAGTATTTTACGTTATTTCTCCTTTGTGTAAATTTACCATTGGAGCAGCCCGTTTTGATTTTTATTTTGTCATTTTCTACTTTTGATTTCCTTCTCTTTAACATTCCTTTTACTTATTTTTTTTTTATTTTCTTAATGTTTATTTACTTATTTATTTTTGAGAGACAGAGCACAAGTGGGGAAGAGGCAGAGAGAGAGAGAGACAGAATCGGGAGCAGGCTCCAGGCTCTAAGCTGTCAGCACACAGCCCGACCCAAGACTCAAACCCACGAACCTTGAGATCATGACCTAAGCAGAAGCTGGACGCTTAACTGACTGAGCCACCCAGGCACCCCTTACTTTTACTTACTTAAAAAAAAAAGTTAAGTAATTTCTACACCCAACATGGGGCTCAATCTCATAACCCTGAGATTAAGAGTCACATGCTCTACTGAGTCAGCCAAGTACCCCAACATTACTTTTGATAAGGTCTTTCCATTTTGATATATACAGCTTATCAGTTAATACTGAGATATATGGACATTTTCAGGGTGTATTATGAATTTTTCGGGGCTACAAGGGATCATTTGAATCATCATCCAGACTGAAGGGTTAAGTCTTCTCCAAACATGGGAATGCCTTTTTTTTTTCCTTTTATTTTCTTTTTTTAAAAGTTTATTTATTTTTTGAGGTGGGGAGGGACAGAAAGAAAGAGAGAGAGAGAGAATTTGAAGCGGGCTCCGTGCTGTCAGCACAGAACCCAGTGTGAGTCTCGGACCCATGAACCGTGAGATCATGACCTGAGCTGAAGTCAGACACTTAACTGACTGAGCCACCCAGGCACCCCTTTTTTTCTTTTCTCTTAAGGAATAAAACAAACAAGTGAATCTGATAACAGGGTTTCTTTTTAGACATGATTGGAACTTGAATTAAGAGACTGGACCAGCTAATCCATATAATAGAAATCTTTAATCAACAGAGAATTAATTACCATCGAAGGGCTTTTATTTTTTAACTCATTTTTATTATTTTAATATCTTTTAAAATTTATTTATCAAAAGATAGACTAACACAGTCACGGAACACAAACGCATCGACACCTTTTGGGGCTGCAATTAGCAATGTGAATCAAAAGTCTTAAAAAAATGTATTTGCTTTTGGCTTCCCCAATTTCCAAGAATGTATCCAAAGGATACAGCATCAGCGACATGGCCGTTCGCCCAGCAAATGGTAGCGTCCTGCCGGAGACCAGCTCCAGTGACCAGGGGTTCGCGAAAGAAGAACGGCGTTGGTGAAAATAAAATAAAACTAAAATAAAAAACTAAAACTAAAATAAAAATGGGCACAGACAACCGCAGTGGGTTGAACTGGCCAATTTATCGCAGCAAACGTGGCATTATATTTGCTAGTGGTTTCCTTGTAGCAAACATCATCTATGTTTTTCTAACATTACCTAATTTTGAAAATGTTCCTATGGACAAACGACCTTTAAGAAACAACATGGTGGTTTTCCCCTAACTTTCCCGCATACCCTTTGATTATAGATGAATTTCTTGCGTTATTCCATTACGCATCTGCGTTTATCTATAATCTACCAAGCATTTGCTTTGCTGTTCTCGTGAAAGGCCCTCCATTTCTCAACACCTCAAGGGGAACAGTTACAGGGACATGACCTCCTAACCCCATGAGGCCAGAAGAACAATGTGTTTGCCTCGGTCCGAGGTGCCAGAAAGGGGCTGAAAAGGCCTTAGAAACCCATGCCTCGTGCATTCTGAGAGAGACAATGCACCTAGGAACCAATGAACCATTCTGTAGCTTAACTGACTAGGTTCAGTCATTATCTGGAATGCCTCCGGGGGGCCAGGTGGGCCTACGGGTTGAAGTCACCTGTGCCCAGAGATACACTCCTTAGTTGCCGGAGTGGGGCTTTCGAATCCATATGTCTCTCCTTTACAGGCCCTCTTTGCTGGCAAAGGGATGAGGCTATCCTTCCTGTAAATAGGGGAGTCTCCGTAGGGGATGGCAAGGGCGAAACGTAAGGCCGCTCAATTTCTTGCGGAACCTTATTTTCTTCCCTACTGGTTCTTTTCCCAGCGGCCCTGCCGAGGGCAATTCCCCAACAGACAATACCCCAGGTAGTTTTAAGGCCGAATTACCTAAAAGCAGGAGTACAAGAAGCTTCCCTGTCGGCGGCCGCCTTGCAGTCACCAATCCGTCCACAGCCCGGGCTTTGCCACTCAGGCTGGGTAGCTCAGCTTCCAGCAACGTCCCTCTGGTACCCACACCCCCTGGACCTGTGACTCTTCTCCATCGCCATCCATGTGACCAGCTCAGCTCAAGGAGAGAGCTCAGGGTTTCAAGTCTACGGCAGTCAGCATCTCCCGTCCTTCTGGCCACCTGGACCGGTTTACGATGGGCGGGGGCTCAGTCTGGTGCTGTATCAGGCATGCTCAGAATTTGCGCACAGGACAAAACAGATTCTTTTTGCAGAGAGTAGATGCAAGTCAGCCTAGACTTTTTTCATGCCACCTTGTGGAGAAGGCCCTGCTTTGAAAGTCGAGCCAACTCAGAGGACATGAAGACTGAACACATAGATTTATCATGGAGAGCCCCTCCCGCTCTCAAATGGGGACGCTGGCTCCACGAGGACAAGAACTGCTCATCTCTGTATCACCCATCACCCACAATAGTGCTTGGCATATCATGGACGAAGAGGCTGGGTCAGAGAAGTTCTCGATGACGGTACTTGAGGACCTGGATACAATGTGTTTACTTCTAGAATTTCCCTGGGTTTTGACATTTGGAGTGGCTTTTTCTTTCCTTAAGACAATGTAAGCTAGGCTTACCCCAACTATGCACTACGAATACATAAGAGATGAGCCAAGATTCTGTCGGAGGAAGCTCACATAGGATTTCTTTTGATACCTGTGTATTTCAGCCTTCATTAGCCAGTGAGGACAAGTAGGGCCCAAGCTACGGAGACGCACTCTTAAACACCATACACTTAAAGAAGTACAGTCTTTTCTAGAGTGGCCTGCCTCACTCATTTCCCAAACTCCCTAATAGGGAATATAAGAGTACTTGAAATTTCTCTGAGGTTCCATGGGTTTGTGGGTCCCAGGGCCATCGTGTCTCTGTGGAGAGTAGATCAGTAGCTCCCAGTTGCCATGTTGCATGGTCTCAGACTTCCCTGTATCTTCTACTTCTTCATGAGCCACTAACGCGAGTGTGCGTGTACCCAAGTCAATGTGGTGACCTCTAGGAGTCTCGGCATGGATCCAGGCTGAAAATACTCATCATAGTTAAATAACTGAAGATTAGATTCAGGATAACATCCAATCATAAGTGTAAAATAATTGATAAGCTTACCTGTATCTCCAGCAAGGTATGATGCAGTGACCAAAAATTACTTTAATTCACTAATTTACTCATTTGACGACTATTTCTTGAGCAAGATCTGTGTGTCCTCAACTTGGTTAGGCCCTGGAAGACGACAGTGGGGAAGGTGTGTGTCCTCGTCAATCTGCAGCAGGCAAGGTGGTCATGAATCAGGCAAACGGAGAGATGAAATGATCACTGAGAGCCCCCCGGATAGGACTGTCATGAACGATCAGGGACTGTGAAAGGGAATAAGAAGGAAGAGCCATTTTTCATACGGTGCTCCGTGAGGGTCCCGTCACAATAGATACCTATTGTGTTTAGTCTGAGACCTAAAGAATGAGCAAATCTAGCCAAGAACAGAGAGCTAAAAGGGTGTTGCAGGCTGTGATGCTGTGATTTATGATAAGAAATGTATCTTTGGTCTTCATGTTTCTGGCGTAGACCTTCTAAAACCTTTAGAATTTCCTAAGTGATGACTGATATAAGGGTGTCTTTTGTTATATATTAATGAGGGCTCTGGGACCATGCCCAAGGAGGGAAGGGGGACTGCCCTGGTTGCCACCAACCTTGAATAGAGGGCTGGAACTTGCAGCTCCCCCCTCTGACCTCTGGGGAGGAGAGAGGGCCTGGAGGTTCAACTCATCTCCAGTGGCCAAAAATTTCGTCAATCATACGTGTGTAGTGAGGTCTCCATAAAACAAAACGAAAGGAAGGGGTAGGGAGAACTTCCAGGTGTGTGGACACATGAGATAAAGAAACACTACGGGGGCACCTGGGTGGCTCAGTCAGTTAAGTGTCCAACTTCTGCTCAGGTTCATGATCTCGTGGTTCATGAGTTCGAGCCCCGCGTCGGGCTGTGTGCTGACAGCTCAGAGCCTGGAGCCTGCTTCAGATTCTGTGTCTCCCTCTCTCTCTGTCCCTGCCCCATTCACTCTCTCTCTCTCTCTCTCTCTCTCTCTCAAAACTAAAAACAAACATTAAAAAAATGCTATGAATGTTTATTGCTGTAGAAACATGTCCTAAATGCCATCTATAGATTCAGTTCATTCATATTCACCAGAACCCCACGAAGGAGTCCCTATTACTGTGCCCATTTACAGATGGGGACATGGAGACACCTAGAGATTAAGAAACATGCCCAGTCCAGCAATTCCACCTCTAAGAACATGCCTGATTGAAGCAAAAACACGCTCACGCAAAGATTTCTAGACGTATGTTCATAGTTGCATTATCCATAACCGCCCGGAGTGGAGACAATTGAAAAGTCTGTCAGTTGATGAATGGATGAATAAAATGTGGAAAACGGAACACTGGAATATCATTGGGCCATACAACCAATGAAGTTCTGATGTATGCTACAACACGGATGAACCTCGAAAACATCATGCGAAGCGTCAGAAGCCAGACACAAATAGACTAATATTGTATGATTCCAGTTATACGGAAGCTCCAGAATAACCAAATCTATAGAGATGGAAGGAGTATTTATTTATTTATTAGTCATTGTGGGGGCTGGGGGAGAGGGGGGGAGTGACTGCTCCTGGGTTTGGGTTTCCAAGAGGAGTGATGAAAACCATCTGTAGTTAGTGGTGATTTTTATCTCAGTAAAGCTGTACTAACAAAGGAAATAAACGTGCCCCAAATCACAGGCAGACAGTCTTTGGATCGGGAGCAGCCAATGGGATTGCAAAGTGTGTGTTCCCAGCCATCACGCTATCCACGACTCATTCCTTACGGTCCTTGAAAAGAGGTATGATTTTTACTCTGTGGGGAGAAAATAGTCACCTGCTTTGAAGACTAAAATCATGGTAACCCATAGATGTTTTCAAAATTAATTTAAGCCAGTGCACTCTAATTAGAACTCTAATTAGAACCCGCGTTCTAGGGATGGATTGAAAATAATGCGTATTTCAAAGCGCGTATATGTGCATGAAGTCCTGTGCCCACATCTATCACGTGCTTAATGACTGATGGTTCTGGAGGCCCATCCCACGTGTTTGGGACACAATGTTCAAATATTATCTGACAAAGCAGGAGAGTCATATCTGCACGAATAAAGGCGACGGGGTCGAAGGAACCTGAAATTGTTTCCTGGACCTTCTGTCATCATGTCTGATGTGGGGCAGATGAACTCTCCATACCTTTAGTTTCAACATCGGTGAAGCTGGCATATTTGGTCACTCAAAGCTTTATGGTGTAATGTTATCATTTACTGTCTGTCTTGGGTCTGTGCAGGCAGCCCGGGCTCAGCTGCCCGGATGCTCAGGTGTGTCTCATGCGCTGCTCCCCGATGGTGGCCAAGGCTGCTGCCGTCTGAGACGGTGACAGGGCTGGGCATCCACCGTGGCTCAGGGACTCGGCAGTTGATGGGGACCCATGCACCTACACACGGCTCATTCCCTACTTCTGAATGTATATGCTATTTGATTTGGCGCCTCAGTTTCCTCATTGGCCACATGAGTGACAAAAGTATCCAACGCGGTGACCCATGCGTGTCGGTCACAGAGCCGTGCCTGAACACGGTAGGCACTTAATAAAGTTGGCTCCTATTATTTCGGGGAAAATGGCAAGGAGCTAATATACACAAAGTGCCTCTTGCTGGGTCTCGCACTTGGAGGTTACGTAAAAATTGTCGTCGGGGAATGGAGGCTATTGTGTTGCGAGACGCGGCCACACGCGGCTTTGTGAACATCAGCTGTCGGCCCCAACGTCCCTGCTCCTTCCCTTTCATAAAGAAAGGTTAATAGAGAAGCCTCACCTAGCCACAAAGCCACTATGGTCTGGCATTTTACCAAAGATGAAGTAATTTTATTAGTGTTCCCGAATTCACCTATTGAAGATGGAATAAAACGGAAGGCAGACTTATCTCCATGTGCTTTCCCTTGTCCTTGAGAGATGTCTTTTGAAAGCTTCAGGTGTTCTCTCTTCTTGAAACATTTAAATGTGTCCCCTTTATATCAGTGATAGTTGAATTAATGGAGGTGCTCGGGGCAGGCAGGGGACAGGCAGAATGGCACGAGTCCTGGCCTCCTCCAACGGGTGTCTCTCTGTAGAAACCTAGCGTCATTTGTTGAATGTCGAGCAGATTAGTATGTCAGACCTGGGAACGTTTGCCTGGTAGCATTGTAGCATTTAGATAATTGAATGCCGTAATAGCACCGCGCCTTGCTTAAAGTTAAAATATCGGGACTTACATCATTCTTTGCCATGGGACTATTTTTCAACAGTTGAAAAAATCCTCACAATAAGACAAGGTCTTGTCTGGACCTTGTACATAGAATTCTCGAAGCAGGTCAGCTCCTGGCAACAGATGTATTTAGCTAGATTAATATGCACATTACCAAGCAAAGGCGAGTAGTTATTTAATGGAGCATGAAATGACTTCAATCTGGAACGTTCACTGTGGATGGGAAGTCTGACCCGCCTGCTCCTGTCAGTGCTCAGTCCTGCAACCTGACCTGGGAGGAGTCCCGGGGGCTAGCTGGGACCCGACACGAGGGAAGACCCCACCCCACCGTGACACATCACTCGCTCTTTGACTTTTCCCTGGTAATGTGATTATGGATGTAATGAAATGAAATTATTTACACAATACCCCCCCCCCCCGCCTTTTTTGGGGAAAGTCACATTCCTGAATATACCATTAGCTGGAGAGGTAAAGTCAGTGACAGGAGCAGGTAGGGGACAGTCAGTACTGAACGGAAGGGTGGGAATCCCACTAAAGAGAACAGTTAGCATTCACCTCCAGTCAGCTGTCTCCATGTAAGAATATGGACCCAAAGTTGATTAATCTTCCTTATTTTATTTTATTTTATTTTAAAGTAAGCTCTATAAATAAATAAATTAATTAATTAAGTAAGTAAGTAAGTAATAAGTTCTATACCCAACGTGGGGCTTGAACTCACAACCCTGAGATCGAGAGTAACATGCCAGCCAGGTGCCCCTTTCTCATATTTTAAAAGGAAGAAGGAGATGTTCAAGTACAAGTGAAATCTTACACTTGAATGTTGACGATTCATGAATTAAAGAGTACACACTGTGCCAGGCAAACCGATGTGATCCCGTACCACTACGTCACAGAAGGCAAATGTCCGGTTGACCATTTGTCTCCAAGGTTGACCCTGGGTCAAAAGGGAAAAGACCCCTCCTTTTTACTCTCACTTCACCTCCACTCGCCTGCCGTCCGACACATCGAGGGACTCAATCTGTATTTATTCAATGAATTCATTTGAAGAATCGAAAACCACCACGCAAACAGTCGGCATATCGGGACAAGGAATGCTATTCATTCCGGCCAAAACAGACGAGCGATGCCATTAATTTCCAGCCATGGATTGCTTATAGTTACTAAGTTCCTGTGAGTTTGTTTTCGATTTCTTATTACGCAAGAGCATGGGCCAAGTACGTATAGTTTGTGGGTGGCATATCATTACGGGAAGGGGAACTCAGCTCTCAAATGCCATGGAAGTGGAGAGAACACCATTACAGAGCTCATTGTCAAGCTTTGCAATTTCAAGGTTAGACAGAGGGGTCACTGGCTTGTTTTGGTTTCCATTAACTAAGACATTTACCAAGAAGCTTTCTTAAAAAAAAAAAGCTTTAAGTTATGCCCCCAGGCTGAGTGCAGCATGAATTAAAATCTGCACAAAAACAATGTTGAACTAACAAGAATATCATTAATATTATTAGTCCTCTAACCCTCTGTAAATGTCAG
The DNA here is from genome assembly GCF_024362965.1 of Panthera pardus. Taxonomy (NCBI): domain Eukaryota; kingdom Metazoa; phylum Chordata; class Mammalia; order Carnivora; family Felidae; genus Panthera; species Panthera pardus. Next base: position 4,455,555 of record NW_026526699.1, on the reverse strand, counting down.
TGCCTGAGCTCCATTAGACATCACTTATCCTTCGGAAAATGAGGTCACGGGAGGCCTGAGCGACACACAGCCAAGCCCAGGAAACGGGATGCGTGAGTCCCTCAGTGACCAGCTCTCTGGGGTTCTGCCAAAGCCGATGGGGGACCTGCTGTGTTCCCTGCCCATCACCGCCCCTTCTCCCACCGCCCCCCACAAGCCCCTCCGCAGACCTGGCTTAGCAGGACCGCTGTCGCCAGCCCTGTCTGTGCCACCGTCCCCATGTCCCCACCAACAGAGACGGGGGCGGGGCTCCAGCCGGGTCACGCCTCGCACCGTCTGTAACACCTGGCAAGACGAGAGTGAGTTTTCTACATCTGACCCCACGTGGTGGCATCAGCCCACTGCTGTGGTCTCAGGCTTCCACTCCTGCGTTTTATGCCTGGGTCTGATCTTCGAGACATGTCAGTGGAAGGCAGAGTTGGAGCTGACCACTTGGACACATGCAGCCACAGAAATGCCTTCTCCTACCTTCCTCCCTCCCTCCCTCTCCCCCACCTTTTCCTGCCCGCCTCCTTCCGGGAGATCCAGCTCCCGGTTTCTGGCTGCATGTTGCGTGGCCTTGGCCCGGTGCCCTGAGTCTCCATTTCCCCATCGAATAGCCGGGACCATCACATCCACCTTGCATTGTGGCTGGAAGTTGAAACGGAATGGGCAGGACGACCACACATCATCGCTCAAGAGCTATTTGCTGACTGCCTACAGAACTAGACAGAGGGAAAGTGCACCTTGTTTCTTGTTTTTGTTTTTCCTAACTCCACTCGCTTGAGGAAAACACCTTCAGGATTTGGGGGCGGGGGGTCAGTGCCCCATCAGTTGCTGGGGAGATAACTCGACGAGAGAAGAAGGCATGGCGTCCTGATGGTTTTGCTCATCGCTGGGAAGGGCCGGTGCGCGGGGCTCCTGCCTAGGCGGGTCCTAAGCTCCTTGCGGGGATGGGGGGGTGGGACACGCCTCCGGGAGATGGTACCTGGAGGTGGGCGTGGCCAACAGACAGGGCTCCACCCCTCAAGCCCCTTTGGGGGCAGAGACCAGAAAGGAAGAGGAGGGGTGCCACATCTTTGTGGCCTTTTTTTTTTTTTCTAACACTGGCTACTTGGGGGCAGGCGTGGCGGCGGGGAGCACCCCATCTTTGCTGATGCTGGGCGCGCCAGTTCTCAAACCTCCGTCTCCCGGATTCCTGGGGGTGGCCCTTGCAGGGAAGCCGGTGAGTTCTTTCTCGGTGTAGCTTCTGCCGAGTGCCGGGCAGGGCCTTTGACCGGGCTCTGCCCCCCGGCTCCTGTTGGTAGCGGTGGGTGGGCACTGGGGACCCGCGCCCTGCCTCGCCTGCGCTCTGTCGGTGCTCGACGGGGCACACGGGCAGGGCAGGGTCCCCAGCTGCTCAGGGGCTGCAGGAAGTGCGGTTAGGGAAGGCTGTGGCCTCCTCCCTCAGTCCTCAGGAGCCTCCGATTAGATTCCTAAACTTTAGGGTGTCTGTCCATTTTACTGCTTTGCTGGCAAAGCTCATTTGTCTACAAGTGACCGTCAGAGGTGGTCCCACAGGACGCGTTCCCCACACTGTTGAGCTGCGCGGATTCCTTCCACGGTGAGAGCTGAGTAGAAAGGGGAAACACTGACATTGGCTCCTTGTTTCTTTTCCCATCTTCTGAAATCCAGTGGGGGCAGGGGGTGGTGGGAACCAGGTACCTGCCAGGACCTCCCTCTCTCCAACGTCTTCTGGAAGATGGATAGGAAAGCCACTGACTGATAGTGTATCTTCCTCGCTCTCGCTCTCGGGGAAATTTTCGACTTCAACTCAGAAATGTTGATGTCTGCTTAGCAAAAAGGCCACGGGCCACTTGGAAATGTTTGACAAAAGGCTTATCTCTGCTCCCAAGCAGCAGGAAGCAGTTTACACGGTAACCTGACGTCCTCAGTCCTCAGGGGGTGGGGGACCTTTGTGGCGACGCCCCACAGAGCACAAAGACTCCTTGGTAATCTTGGATACAGGTGCTCAGAGGCGGATCTTTGCACAAGCTGTGCCCGGGAGCAAGGCCCTCTTGTCCCCAGAGCAATCGCAGTGGGAACAAGTAGCCTCCAGAAGGCATCCCTGTGGGAACGGAAGGAGAGAGCTAGAAGGAAATGACCACGGCCTCTGGACAAGTGGTCCAGAAGCGGGAGCTGTGGAAGGAACCGCGTCTGCAGTCTGATGACTGGCATCTGTGTCCTCCTCCCCTACGTGCTCCGTCTAGACCCAGTTTTTCTGTCCGTGAAAGGGACGAGGTCAGGATCAATTGCAAGGAAGGTCAATTGCAAGGAAGGACGTGAACCATTTGGGCAAATTGCACCGGGGTAGGGCTATTGATCCCTAGCCTCGACTTTTGCTGGTTTTTCTGGGTAGACATTTACATTTCGAGCCTCCTGACATTTCGGCGCAAAGCCTGCTCTCTTCGTGGACCGGATCACGTCCGTTTAACCCTTTAGATGCCCCACTGACTTTCTGACTTTTATTATTTCAGCCATTAGGGATGAGGCCAAACCCCAAATAAAGCAACACAAGGACTTGTTAGCGATTTCAGTGCTCTGGTGGGAGACGAGCATGAAATAAATGGTTTGTTCACACGTGGGTCCCTTGGCGTTTGCTGTCTTCACACCCCCCTAAAAAGGCAGCTGCATTCTACGCAGCTCACGCTGAAAATAGGCAATATTGTCCGCGTCCAGGGACCAAAGCAGAGGGACGGCTAGTATTTTGGACGTTTTTATCTTTTCTGAAAGGAGCTTAGACTCCTTTTTCGCAATTAACATTTCCTGACGTGGCCAAAATAAGGTGGCTGCATAGGTACAGTTCAGAGATGACAAAGAGTTAAGATACTTGTGGATCCGTTCATTCGAAATCAATATCCCTACCCAAAAGGCAATTCTCAGGAGGAGAGATAGAAATCATTAATAAGCACATGAAAAAAACATTTATCATTGACAGAGGGATCGATGGAAATAAACGAATAATGAAAAGCTTTTACTTGCGCTCACGGCAGGTTAGGTAATTCTGGAATATTTCTAAGGTAACTGACCCTCCCCTTGAGGACAAGCAGAGAGAATGAATGCACATCACAGTTAATGGGTTTATTAGTAAAAACTCCCAGGCCAGAATCCAGAGTTTTACCGAGACCCAGACCCAAGGTTCTGAGACCTCTGTTTTCTGGAGGCCAGTTCCCGAGGGATTGGCTGAAATCCTGGAGTCTGAGAGGCTCGTTTTCGCAGCGGAACAAGCAAAGCCCAGTCCTTGGCTCTCACCGCTCTGATGCGATCATTGTGAAGGCATTTGTGATAAATTTGTAATAAAAGCCCCCTTAAACCTTTGCAGCACTTCTGAGGAAAGACAATGGAGACAGAAAATCTTCAATTGACTGTTGTCATTACTCAGCTAGATAAGGTTCTTTACACTGGAAGATCCAGGGCTGTCTCTGCCAGACCCTGGGAAACTTCTCGCTTCCTGGAGCCACTGGGGGGAAGAGTTGACTGTCATGGCGCCGTGTGGCCCTCTGTGGATGATGGAAGCTCGACACCCATGCTTTTCTACTCTGGCTTGCCGTTCTGGAAGCATTTCAAGGACTGGTTTTAGGAGCTTCCCTATCCTGAAATGCCGGTCTCTGGATTTTTTTTCTTTCATTTGTCCTAAAACTCAGAAAAGGAGGGAGATCTTTCAAAGACTACTTGATTTTTTTTTATTTTTATTTTACCCAATTCTCCCTGGGTAATTGTGTCTGATAACTTAGGGCTCTGTGCAGAAGTCCGGCCCGTGGATTCCGTGGCAACACTTGACGGGCGCCAGGAAGATGAACAGGATTGTGTTCTTGGTCATTTCACTCCGTGTGAGGGTGAGCTTGGTCAGTTGGGACAGTGTCTTTACCTGAGCCCGAGTTCGTTCACAGTCGAACGTGGCTGGAGCTGGTGAGTCCCAGAGCTGTCACTCAAGCCAGATTAGAAAGGAAGGGAGGGAGGCACTGAGGAGAAAACCAGGATACGGGCTTGGGCTTTTGAGGCCATTACATGATCCCGAGTTCATTCAAGTTAAAATAGCATCTGTGTGCCTTGTATTCCATTATGTTATTTCTAAAATGTGTCCAGAGACACCTGTAAATCACGGTCAGCAGGGAGGGGGTAAGGGCCATAAATAACCCCAGCCCTTCTCTGCTCTTCTCCCCGATGCCTTGGCAACACCCTTTGAGAAGTTACAGGGAGGCGAGTTCCAGGGGTGAGGTCCAGAGAGGTCAGCCTCCTGAGCGCAGAGCAGGGGTGGGAGGGAGGGGTGCGCAGGGTCTGGAGGGGAGGCCAACCCAAAAGGGAAAAGAGAAAATATTGCCAATATAGCGACGTCTCTCTTCGCTAAGCGTTGCTCAATGAACGACCGTAGCTCCTATAATCACGGCCATCTTAAATCTGTGACAACTTCCGGTCATTCGTCTAGAATCAGAAACGATAACAATACTGTCAGGATGAACCGGAGAAAAATGGGAAGAGCAACCAGCATTTCTTCAATGCTTCATGATTTCCAAATTGTCGTCATATATTAAATCACTACCGAACCTCCTAATGAGACTGTTCCAGTCAGCTGTTTAGAAACATTTATAAATGAGCCAATTGAAGCATGGAGAATTTATTTGGCCGGGGTTAAGACTCATGTAATTTTAAAATATTGAGGTGAAATTAGCATAATGTAAATCAACCACTGAATATGAATAATTCCATCGCACCAGACACGTTCACAACAATGGGCAACCATCCCTTCTGTTGGTCTCTAAAACGTCTTCATCACCACCCCCCCCCAAAGGAAACCCCAAACCATTCACGTTTTCCATTCTTCCCCAGCCCCTGGGACCCACCAGTCTGCTTCCTGTCCCTGTGGATTTGCCTGTTCGGGACATTTCATATAAACGGAATCACAATGTGTGGCCTTTTGCGTCTGGCTTCTTTGACTGAGCATCATGTTTCCAAGGGTCCCTCATGCTGTGGCAGGTGTCGGAGCCTCGTGCCTTTTTGTGGCTGAATCAGGTTCCACTGGGTGGGTGGACCCCACTTCGTTTATCCCTCCACCCGTGGAAGGACATTTGGGTCGTTTCTCCCGTTCGAGTCTCGCGAATAGTGTTACCATGACTCGTGCAATTTTAACCTATGTCCTTTTCGAACCTTCATGGACATGTGGGTGACAGCATGGCATTGGAGCACAGGATCTAGAATTCACCCTCTATTCTTTCCATAAAGCGATATGCTCGGAGGGCCCGGGAGAGGCCCCGTCCTCGTCCCTAAGGACACAGCAGTGAAGGAAACAAGTCTCGTGTCTCGTGGGGCCGTCTAGCAAGGGAGGCGACTAGGACTCAGAGACAGGCCGCCAGGCGGTGGGAGGCGCGCAGAAGGCCAGGAAGGGAGTTGGGAATGACCATGCATTACGACGGTGGCCCTCTCCTGCTGAGGCTCTCATCCTAAAGCCGGTGTTCCGACCCGGGATTTCAGCAGAGCCCAGGGAGGTGACGCGGGAGCATTTCAGGGGAGGAACGCTTTGGGTAAAATCAAACCTCGATTCCAATCCCAGCTCTCCCCAACGGCACGTCCGTTACCTTGAGCCAGGGATAGCGTCTTTGAGGCTCAGTGCCCTCGTTTGTCTAACGGCATACAATCATCGCCGTCTCACACGACGGTCCCCCTCGTGCGTCGAGAATGCTGCAAGGTGTCCGCGTTCTGCTTTTCTCGCCGAGACGCGGGGGGCCCTCCGCTGTGCCGTGTCAGTCTGGCAAATGCTTGCAGAGCAAAATCACGGGGTGGCTTTTGCTGCTCTGTGCCTCCCTGCTCTTCAGGGCCGTGGCCCCTCCAGTCCTGGCCTTTTTCGGCAGCTGGGAACACAATTTTTGCCTCTCCGTCCACGCGGCTTTGCTCCAAGCCCTGCTGGATCCCTACGGCCCTTCATTCCAAAATACTCCGGAAACACGTGGCGCCCACACCCAAAGCCAGCTTGGCAGATGTGTCTTCGAGTGGGGCTGCCTGAAGCACACGCACCGTCTCCAGTGTCAGGTGACCTGCCACAGCCTCGGCGTCCCCCGTCTGTCATCGTCGCGCTTCGAGCATTTGCCATGCGCTCGCAACGGTTTTTGTTAAATAGGCGACGCCTGTTCCTTTCACCTTTGAACCTCTTTGGCAGAATCTGCCTTCAACTGGGAAGCTGGGAAGCCCAGGTGACAAAAAGCAGCCTTGTCCGCTCAGAGGGACGTTTATCCAGCAGGCGGCAGGGAATTCTCCACTGCCTGGCCCACGTGGTGAAAACTCGGGCGACCAACTTGGGAGTGTTCATCCCACAAAGAATTGAAGGGAGGCGGCGGGGGGGCGGGGGAGAAGAAAGCAGGAAAGGAACTCGCCCAGTTATTCCCTATTATCTGCTGTTAGGTCGTTCCCAGTAATCAAGGCGCTTCTGTCCACTCGTGAATTAGGATTTCTCCGTCCAGATCTGCCTCTCCTGGTGCTGCTAGTGTATCTGTTTACTGTGTTGTCAGAACCGTGACGGCCTTTGTGAATTAAACACCTCCCAGGTGCCCAAGACGGTGATGTCCGAAAGACAACGGTTGCATTTGTCTAAGGCTGTTGTGAGATCACTTGAAATTCCTTTTAAAACGTTTCATTTTGGGGGGGGGGCGCCTAGGGGGCTCAGTCGGTTGGGCATCCGACTTCGGCTCAGGTCACGATCTCTTGGTTCGTGAGTTCGAGCCCCGCGTCGGGCTCTGACCGCTTGGAGCCTGGAGCCCGCTTCGGATTCTGCGTCTCCCTCTCTCTCTGCCCCTTGCCCGCTCACACTGTCTCTCTCCCTCTCTCTCTCTGCTCCTCCCCTGCTCATGCTCCTTCTCTCTCTCTCTCTCAAAATAAATAAACTTAAAAAAGTAAAAACATAAAACATTTAATTTTTAATTTAGGAAACAGAAACATCACCCTCCAGGTTCCACTGTGAGAGGAAGTCTTTGCAAAATTAAAAAAAAAAATTTAATGTTTATTTATTTTTGAGGGAGAGAGAGAGAGAGACAGCCACAGACGGAGTGGCTACTTAAACAACAGAAACAAATTGTTCCCAGTAATGGCGGCCGAGTCCAGGATTAAAGCACCAGCCTGGTCACATTCTCCTGAGGGCCCCCTTCTGGTTCACGGCCAGTACGTTCTCACTGTTTCCTCACCTGGTGGGAAGGGGTGCTCTCTGGAACCTCTTTTACAAGAACACACATTTAATTCCAGACTTGGGCACCTCCCGAAGGTTCTACCTCCTCAGACCACCACCTTTTGAAGTTAGGATTCCAACATACAGATTTGGGAAGTGGGGGGAGGGCAAACATTTAGTCCACAGTAAGCTGCAAACTCTGGGTATTTTTTTTTGTACCAGATTGCATTTTTTTTTTACAAGATTGTATTTTTCTTTTTTTTACAAGATTGCATTTTTCATCTGTCCTGGTAGGATAGTAATCTTTTTTGAAAAAGTTGGGTAATAAATACAGTTTCCAGTGTGCTTGAAGGTTTGCTGGTCAAGAATTACTTGACTGAGGGACCTATTGAGGTCAAGGGCCTTTAATAATCACACAGCCACTGAGAACAAACTGAGGGTTGATGGGGGGGGGTGGCAGGGAGGGGAGGGTGGGTGATGGGGTAGTGAGGAGGGCAGCTTTTGGGATGAGCACTGGGTGTTGTATGGAAACCAACTTGACAATAAATTCCATATAAAAACATAAAAAAAATAAACATTAAAAATAACCACACAGCCAATGCTATTTTCTGCTGAAGGGTTGATGAGGAGGGTCAACTCAAATGTCCTCCGAACCTTCTCTCTGTGCCCTGCCTCTCCCAATCTGCTCTTCCTTGTGACAATTATTGCTGTCACGAAGAGAATAGAAGACAGCCAGGATCCAGAGGGACCTAACCAAAGTGGGCGGTTAAGGGACAGTAGTTTTGTTTTTGTTTTTGTTGATTCTAGGTGTTCAGAAACAAAACTCATGTGGATTGTGCCTTTGTGGGTTTAAGTGGATAAAGAAACCTCCTTTTTGGAGATTCAACACCGAACACCTGATCATCATAGACGTCAGACAGAGTACATTTGAATACAAAATCAACGTGAATGCTGAAAAAGTACCAGAAGGACCGTTGGCCCCGGGGGAGTGACCTGGGCTGGTGAGAAGAAGAGTTTTGAACCGGCCATATTGGATTCTAGGGCCACTCAATTTCCCCCCCGAAACCCCAGGCCCCAGGACCAATATGGCAACCTTGACGGATACCCAGGAGCCGAAGGGGAGGGCGCCATTCGCATGCACTTTAACTGTCCATAATATTTTAGAAAAAATAAATAAAGGGAGATGACCACAAATGTTTGCCTGGATTTATGCCTCCTTTCCTGGCAAACCTTCACAGAAATGGCCTGTTTTATGGTTTTGAGCTTTTGAGCTATGAAAGCTGGCTTCCAGGCAAGTGGGAGGGGCTTGGAGACTCGGCACAAGCGATAGTGTATTTTTACGAATACTGTTTGAGTCTGAGATGAAGTGACTTTGTCTCATTCATCCCTTATCCAAATCACCACTGAGCTTTGACACCGCTTGCTCTCTACGTTCCAACATGTCCCCAGGTTAGAACAGTAAAATCTGTTTCTGTTGGATTCAAGAAGCAGAATATGACAGAATCAGTAATGTAATTTGTCTGCACCATCACCTGTAGGATGTCTAGTGTCCTCTCCTGAGCTGCACGCACGTGCTCCATCCCAGAGGGACAGGATGTTGGGTGGAGAGAGGAATGGCCGAGGCAGAAATAGGGACACGTTGTATGCTTTCCCTGGACACCTGAGCTTCTCCCACCCCTGCTTGCTTAGGTAGATTGAAGACCTCTGTCCCTTATCTGCTCAGGAAAGCTCAAAACTGTAGAAAGACTCTGAGTTGTAGATGTGGTAAAGTTAAGCTCACCGTGGTGCCTCTGGGCCTTAGTAATCCAATGTCTTTTCCAGTTTTGAAGCCAGACACCAAGAAAGCCTTGGTTTCTTCTTGGTCCCTCTGGGCCCTACCTGCCTACGGACCTTACAGCTGCTTGCTTCAGAGATGTCTGGGTTGGCGATCAGAATGGAGGCATCCAAGTTACCATCTTCCCAGAAAACCGTAGTCTGTTGTTAATGATGGTGAGGCTAGCACAGGGGGTGTGGCAACACTTTGGGGTCTAGCTCTGGTTCCTGATAGGAGGGTTCGCTTAGCAGGGGCAGGTCACGGCCAGCAGCAAGGGTTGTGGGCCTCCCAGCTGGCAGGTCCCAGGTTCCATCAATACCTCCAGACCAGGTATGTGAACTCAGAGCACTGGGGCGTGTGCTGATCCCAGGGGCAGGATCACTGGGTTATATGACTCAGGGGGCACTAGTCACATTGTGTTTTCTGGCACTTTTGAGGATGAGGGGCCACTCTGCAGACAGGAGACCTCTGGGGCAAGGATCCAGCCTGGTAGTTTTCCTGACAGAATTCACGTCACTGGACTGGTGTCTTGTATCCATTTTCTCTCTGAGCTGAATTCTCTTCATCTTCCTTTTCGATACAACCTATGCAGTCAAGGACTATGCAATCAAGGACTCTCGACCTCAAGAACCCTGAGTATCTGTAGCCTTCTTCATAAAGCAGATCTGAAATAACTCCGTCACAGTTAATAATGAACTCACCTATCAAAGCACATACAGTCTTATTATTTGTATTTACTCCTTTTGAAATGCATTTCTCAAATTTTCCATGCTCCTAGAACATGCTTTGCACATAGTAGGGATGAAGTAAATGTCCCTGGTTTGATGAAGAAGCACCAATTTTCCAAATTGTCCATGGGGAAGAAACGACCAGCAATGTGACTTTTTCTGTATGTCTAAGTTTTCAAAGGCCAACAGGTGCCTGGCGCAGAGTAGATCCTCAGGACGTATTGGTTAACTTAATTTTGTGGAATGATCTCCCCACTCCTCCAGAAGCAGAGAGGATTGCGTTGAAATGGTCCCAGCTTCAGCTTGAAAGTGCTTTCCCATTTATTCGTTTGGTTGTTTCTTTAAAGTTTATTTATTTTGAAAGAGAGAGAGAGAGTGGAGGAGGGGCAGAGAGAGAGAGAGAGAGAGAGAGAATCCCAAGCAGTCTCCATGTTGTCAGCAGAGAGCCTGACTCTGGGCTTGAACCCACGAACCATGAGATCATGACCTGAGTTGAAATCAAGAGTCAAATGCCTACCCAACTGAGCCACACAGGTACCCCAGTGCTTTTGCATTAAAACAAAACAAAACAAAACAAAACAACACTGAGAAATGAGGTATCAGCCTATAAATTTCCAAAATTCTAGGAAATAGGTACAAGGAAAGGATAGCTTTGTAACTTTTGAGGTGAACCCCTACAACATAGTCCCCCAAATATTTTCAAATTGAAACAAACGACCTAATAGACTACATCTAAATAGCCATTCCTCGTGTTTATAGTGGAAGGTGTGAGCTGTCCTCCCATACATACCCTATGACCTCTGTCCTCTTTTCTCAGTGACCAATCTGCCCAGGTATTCCTTCCTGGAAGGAAGCAGCTTTGAGCTGCTCTGAATTGTTTCAGATGACTTGTCTGTGAGCTGTGTCTTTGGCCTCGTGGCCCCAGCGGCTGAGAGTTTCCAGCAATCCTCCTGACTCAAGGCCGCGGGGACCAGCTCCTGCTACCCAAGACATGGGCTGCACGTCTGAGCCCAGAGGCACGGAAGAATGAGCTTGCATAATTGATCATAAGGCACAGTGTGCAAAGCCTCCCAGCAAATTAAGGGCGTTATCAGTCCAAGACGGATGAATGTCTCTCCTTTCTCCACTAATGTCTCAGCTCTGTGAGGAATTTAAACGTCGGCTCTGAAAAACAAACGTAGGAGGGGAAACTTTGGAGAAAATGAGTATAAACCTTTCTCCAGGGAAAGGCTAAAAGCCACGATCCAGTAATGATGTGTGGATGTAGTTCTCATTAAGCTAATGTGAGTTATATATGCAAATAGAGTCTATGAATACGCAAGTTACCTGTGTATTGGGTTAAGAGATCAGAATCATTTTAATGGTTCACGTTATGTCTCGTAATCCAAAATAGACTCATGAAGTCCATTCGGCAACCTAACGAAGAGAAAAATCAAGTTCTCCTTGAAGATACATTGATTTTCTACAGGCAGCAATGAAGCCAGTCTTTCTTGTCTTCCAGGTACTCCTAGGATCTGCCAGTTCCAAATGTTAACGTGTTCTGAGAAAAAGAAAAAAGGCATTCTATTTCATAATGGAGGGGCTGAACAAAAGGGCAGAGTCTTTTCAGTGGATGAAAATCATGTTCAATGCTCATGAGAAGCATTTTCATCAAGGCGATGGATTTTTATTGTATTTGAAGTAAGTGACGTGCTTTTTCTTTACCAGGTAATAAGGGTCTTAGTTTTGTACGTATTTATGGGTGACAGTAAAAAAAAAAAAAGAGGGCCAAGGTTTTCTGTCCCCTGTTTTACACCACAAAGTTCAGGGTATTTGTTAACCAGTACAATACGAAATGACTATAGCGAACAGGTCATTGGGATGTTACAGAACTATTATTTTTCAAAGAACATACCTGCTATTAGGTTGTAACCTTCAGAAGGGCAGGTAGCATCTCCGTTTTATGAACCGATGTCTACCATGCCCTAACAGAATGCCAGGCACCCGCTGCTCAGATATCTGGATTGTTCTTGCACACATCGATGTAATTTGTATTCCAAATCTCAAGGCTGAAGAATTCCTAAGTCGCATTTACAAGTGGCGACATTAAGCCACAATAGGATCCAGAGAAGACAAGACAAGTGAGTGGTGTGGGTGTATTAGAGAATGCTAACAAAATGCGGGGTGAGCAGGGGAACTCACATTCCAAAAAAGAGCAGCAGACCCGGTCCCCAAACACTTGTTTCCATGTCAGGGTGAGGGCTTGATGACGCCAGAAACCTTGTGTTGGATGCACTGGGCACGTTTGGGAACTATCCAACCCACGGGTCAAGAATTTTTGAATTCCGTCCCTAAGCACCAGCGAGCAGAGTTATCAGGAAAAAGAAGGGCAGGATGTGAGTGGGAGTTGAATCAAATAGAAAAATAGTTAGGATCCTATTTTCAATTTATCTTTTTTTTTCTGAGAATTCAATCTAACAGCTGAAACGAGGGCCAGATTGAAGCTTAGAGAAAAGATATTATGAAGGATCAGATGTTCTCCATTCTTCTAAAAAAAACTTCTACCAATGCAATTTTTTCTCTTATTCCCCCCCATTTTGTTTAAAGATTTTCCTTCTGATTTCTGTCGCCTCTGTCCTCCCAGAGACCCTGAGTTCAATTCTGGGCTCTGTCATTTACCAGCTATGTTGTATCAGGCATGTATCTTAGGTTCTTTCCCATAAATGAGGATGATATCGATTTTTATATGTTGGAATAATTTCAAATATAATAATAATATTATTCCAACTCAAATTGTCTTCAGTGAAAAGGGTCTTTCTCTTATTCAACTGCAGGAAGTCCAGGCTACAATAAGCCACAGAGTTGACTGATTCACAAGCTCCGTGGTGTCATCAAGGATCCAGATTCTTTCCCTTTCTCATGGTCTGGATGCCATCGTGGGCATGTCCTTCCTCCTCAGGTAGACAGCAGGACTGTCATATCCGTCATTGCATCCAGATGTAACGTCCACTGGAACAAGAGAAACCCCTTCTTTCAGATGGTTCTCTACGGCATGAATCAGTTTTTCACGAAGAACTTCCCACCAGAACTTCCTTCTCCTTGGCAGATGCCAAGCCACACGTTGATGGATGAACCAACCAATGTCGATGGGAACCAACCGCCATTACACCTGTTGGGCCGATCCCTGCAGCTGGGAGCAAGACAGAGTGATGGCTGCTGGGCTGGCAACCAACAAAGTTGACCACACAGACCCACCTCACTGCTGCCGCTGTTAAGTGCCCTGCGCACGTGTGCAAAGATTATTTTCATCGGTTTGGGATCCTGTAGACAAAAATCACCTAATTAATCCACTAGACCATCCAGGCCATCGGATCCGTTTGGTCTACGTTCCTGGTTTTACTAAACCTGTTATAGCTTAGCACTTCTAATTGGAGCTTCAATATAGGGGCATATGATGTTAAAGCTGACGACGATCTTGGAAAATATTTTCTTCTGTGCCTGCTTCACAGAGACCCACAGCTCGAGAGGAGGGAGCAGCTTAGGTGGGAGGACGGTGCTTCTCCAAATGGTCTGAATTCATGAAAGTTATTACACAATCACACTGAGAATTTCCCCCATGTGCACGACTGGGCAGCATTGCAGGAGCTTCCTTTCCTCCTCGGTTTATAGCTTGTCTTTTTGATCGAGATTGAAGTGAGAAAATAAAGGCATCTGTGGCAGAATAATATTTTGAAATGCCAACTGATATTTCTTTCTCTTCGTTGTTTCCTTTCATTTCTTTTTTTTTTTTTTTTTCAACGTTTATTTTATTTTTGGGACAGAGAGAGACAGAGCATGAACGGGGGAGGGGCAGAGAGAGGGAGACACAGAATCGGAAACAGGCTCCAGGCTCCGAGCCATCAGCCCAGAGCCCGACACGGGGCTCGAACTCACGGACCGTGAGATCGTGACCTGGCTGAAGTCGGACGCTTAACCGCCTGCGCCACCCAGGTGCCCCTCCTTTCATTTCTTGACACTCCCCACACCTGGGCATTCAGGCTCCGGAAATTCGTTGCTTCAGGGAAGAGATGTTACCATCAGGCACAAGTCTGTACAGACTCAAAACTCTGAGTGCTGATCTCATTTGTAGCCAAGATAAAGTGAGAGGGGTGAGATTTACTTTCCTTCCTGAGATAACTCCACCCCCTGCCGAACTCCCAACACAAAATATTTTTCCAGATATGGAAGGCTGGGCAATGGAGAACGGTGATTTCTGTGACACAAGAAATAGATGAGGCGAGCTCTACGGTTACCGCAGATAATTGTCTGCAGAGAGATTCCAGACTGAGGTGCAGAGAGGGAGAACGGGTGGAGCTTGGAGGTCTTGAGGGATGGGGCCAGGGGGCCGAGGCAGCTAGAATTTGCAGTACAGAGTGTGGGGCGCTTCCCAGAGAGAGAGAGCTCTGGATCCGCAGACGGTGGGCTGAGAACACACAGTGCACACTGACGAGCGTGGGTGTGTGAGGAGGGAGCACTTTCCGACTCACTTTGTGTACTACTCTGATATCGAAATATTACAAGAACGTACGCCCCGTGAAATACCCGCAAAAAATTTAGCAAACCGAATCCACTGATATACACAAAGGAAAAATGCATCCTGGTAAAGTGGGGCTATCCCAGGAATGCAAGGTTGGTTTGATATAGGGACATCGATCATTGCAATTCAACGAATTATCAAATTAAAAAAGAAAAAAGACAATGATCATTTTCACAAATGTACAGAAAGTATTTGACAAAATGGAAATTGCGTTCCTAGTCACAACTCTCTGCAAATGAACTATGTCTTCAACTTGATGAACAGCGGCTGTGACAATCCACATATACTGGATGCTTCTCACCTATGACAACCTGCTCATATCGTAATAAATGATGAAAAAGCGAATAACTTCCGCCTGAGATCACGCCCACCCCTGGCTTTCATGATTCACGAGGAGGGCTCATGGGACTCAGCATACAATTGTACTTGTGGCTGTGAATCATTACAGCAAAAAGACACACACACACACACACACACACACAAAACCAGCAAAGGGGAAAGACGTATCGAATATCTGGAGGAAACCGGGCTCCCGCTTCCAGACTCCTTGCCCAGCAGAATCACACAGGATGCACTGAACTCATCTATCAGGGAAGCTCCGTAAAGTTTCAGCACCCAGAGTGTTTACCGGGGGCCGGTCATGGAGGCCCCTCTGCCTGGAAGGTACCAAAATTCCAGACTTCCAGAATGAAAGCAGCTGTTCAGCATAAACCACATGATTTGCGCAGTTTAGGCCCAAGGAGTCACCTTCCCCGGTTGCCGGCCAAAGCCTTCTGAGGAATGCAGTCTCACGCCTACTGTGTCTTTTCACACGGGGCTGGATCTTAGATACTATACTGGACTTTATAGCATCTTAGATCAGGAGAATGTTGGCGAATATCCACACAGCAGCAACCGTCAAACTTAGGCTGTAGCTATACCTGGTCTATGTCTTACCAGCATGACATCGAATTGCTCTCCGAGGCTGTGTCCTGAGAAGGACAAAGAAATTCTCTGAATGCTAAAAGGTTTGTTTTAATCACTCGAAGCTCTGCTGATCCGTAACATCGAGATCACAAGTGTTTGTGGGAGAAAAGGGCCTCTGTCAAGATGTTTGCCGTGGAAAAAATGTGCCCGATGGGCTGTGACACAAACTGGGAGGTAGGGAACGCACCGACTCGGGATCTCGATCCTGAAACTTCACAACTATGTAAATGGCCTGCCTTCAATCTACCAGAAAGGGAAAGTCTCCCTCGTCTTGTTTTTGTTGTTGTTGTTGCTGTTTTTCTTAATAAAATCTTATGACTCTCACAGATGCATTTCTAAACAACGGTGCCGATGAGGGACCCCACCCCCACTCTTTACACAGAGAGAAACACATCTTCCTTCATCCACAAGGGTCCACGTCACCGTCATCTAGGAGGGTCTTGTAGGCACAGGGGTGCAGAAAGATTACGGGGGAACCTTCCAACGAGGGCCCAGGGCAGGTGTTCTCAAGAGTGAAACTTTCTCCGGGAGGCTTTTGCACAATGCGGTTCATTGGAAAGAAGAAAGCAAAGAGAGATGGGCTTAATTATAAGTGATTTTCTTAACTAAAGGGAAATGGGATCTTGTGCTCTAGTTACCTCCCTCCATTTAAGTTGTAAGATGCCATGAATAAAACCATCGCCCCCACAAGGGCTTTCGCGCATCATAAACCATCACTGCACATCCCTCGCTGACCCCGTTCCCGGCTGCTTCCTCCCACGGAGGTCGCCAGGGGGCGCTGGTGCAGGCGGGGGTTCGAGGACCTTGCCTTTGCCCACGTGACCGCAGCCTTCAAAGGAAATCTCACAGAAGGGCTCTGCAGAAGCCGTTTCCCCCTCCCTCAGGCTCTTTCTGCAAGGCTGATGCTTTTTTCATTGTGATTTTTTTCTCCCCAGGACAAACAGGAAAGTAAAATCTAGAGCAAAGACCTTTGTGCGTTCCCTCTCGAGGTGCTTCTGTGTTCCCCACCATCCTGACCCGCTTTTCCATCATTTGCGGACAAAGGAGTTTTCCAGCTACACTGGCTGATAATATGCAAAGAGGCTTTGTAAAAGTACCTGGTGTGTGTGTGGCATTTTTCTCTTGTCACACACTCAATTCACTGGGCGAACCTTGTGCAGAACACCATTTTAATGAAATGCTTTGCAAGTCGTAGCTGAAGAGATGTGATCAGCATTGCTGTTCAACAAATTGTTATGGATTTACTAAACCATGATTACATTTATATAAAAAAAAAAACTTTGCATGAATAAAAAGGAATAAATATAATTAGTATTTGGAAGGCCAAGGACAGCGGAATACAAATGTTCATCTTTTATTAATCGCATACATTTTGCAGGAGGAGATTATTTTTCCCGGTTTGAGCTAACGTCACAGAATTATTGTACATAATTGTGGCAACAGTTGGCCTGTGACAGTTTAATGGCATTTTGCAAAAGCCCTCAGTTTGCAAGCCGCTCGTCTCCGCCAACCTCCCCCAGTTGTTTTCTTAATTGCAAATAAGTTCCGAGGACCGGCGACCCGGGCTAGCAGCCCACGTGCAGTTAAGTGTGACCAGCGCACCCCCCACCCCTGCCCCCGTGTCATAGTCTCCGTCCGATTTCTGCTGAGATGCCACCAGGGGAAGGACAAGACCCACAGTAATGAGCCACGGTCGGTGGCTTTGCTCTTAGCCTTCTGACCCCAGGAGTTTGCTCACTTCGCCTCTGCTGAGCTGGTGCACAGGTTGGCCAGAGGTGCGTAACAGAGCATTGAAAATTGGGGCTCGTAACCGGCAGGAATGCACTGTCTCAGTTCCGGAGGCTGGGCGTCGGGGATCAGGTCGTGGGCATCGTGGGTTCTTGGTGGAGGCTCCGAGGGAGGACCCAGCTGGCCACCCCTGCTGTTCCTTACGTCCGAGAGGCAGCACGGCCTGTCTGCCTTCATCGCTCTGCTCGTGCTGTTGTACGTGTGTGTCTCCAGATTTCCCCTTCTTAATGCAGCCCCGTCATACTGGGTCGGGGCCCCACCCCAAGACCTCATCTTAAGTAATTACCTCTGCAATCTGCCTATTTCCAAACAGAGTCACATTTTGAGGCAGCAGGGGCTGGGAGGCAACCCTACGAATTTGCAAACCCTACGCAGTTCAACCCCTAACAGCCACCGGTGGAGGCTTCGCGTGCACAGCTGCCCGGAGACCTGACGGACAGAACCGCACACTTCGGGGACTGAGTTTTCGGGAGGCAGGAAGCGGGGGTGCGAAGCTACGGAGAGGGACAAAGAGAACATTTCCTGTGACTCGGGCCCAGGATCCAGCCACGCCTGAAGTGATGACTTTTTCTGAATTATTCTGTTAGTTCAGCACACGAGCCCTCGCGTTCTCTTTTTGCTAAAGCCAGTTTTGAGATGGGCTTGTCCCTTGTGCACCAAGACCCAGAAGAGTTAACATAGCATAGGATTCTTAGAAAAAAAATTGCCTTGGGGTAATGTTAAAGACGCAAAAGTTTTTTTAAAAAAAATTTGTAACGTTTAATGTGTTTTTAACGTTTTTTTTTTTTTAATGAGTGAGGGAAGGGGCAGACAGAGAGGGAGACACTGACAGAAACAGAATCTCCAGGCTCCAAGCTGTCAGCACAGAGCCCGACGCGGGGCTCGAACTCACAAACCATGAGATCATGACCTGAGCTGAAGTTGGACGCTCAACCGACTGAGCCACCCAGGGTCCCCTCGTTTTTTTTTTTTTTTTAATGTTTATTTTAGAGAGAGAGAGAGAGAGAGAGAGAGAGACCAACAGAGCATGAGCCAGGGAGGGGCAGAGAGAGAGGGAGACACAGGATTGGAAGCAGGCTCCAGGCTTTGAACTGTCAGCACAGAGCCCGACGCGGGGCTCGAACTCACGAACCATGAGATAATGACCTGAGCTGAAGTCGGACGCTTAACCGACTGAGCCACCCAGGCGCCCCCAAAATGCACAAGTTTTTAAAAAGTCCATTGCAGGATAGAGATCGTGTATCAGGCTAGTCTCCTGAGACTTTTTTTTAGGCATGCGGGTCCAAACCTAAGATGAATTCCTACCTACCCCCGTGATCCCCAAGTTATCCCTCGTAACTGAGTCACTGTATGTTTGAGTCTGTACAAATTGTCACATATCACGAAGGAGTCCCCGGATCACTTGGTTTTTACAGCACTTCGAGGGGGACCCAGCAGCCTAAGCAATCTCATTTGGCCGCTTACTTGCTTTATAAACGTTTATTAAACTACAGACAAGATCACTTCGTGCCACTTGAGAGGGAAAAGGTAATATTTTAAAATTGTTACAGCCTTTTAATTAATTTCCTTTAAACGTGCATGTGAAAGTAAATTAAGCAATTAATGGGTGATAATAAAAATGTGGATATTTCATTCACAGTGAAAAACCACTTCAAAAATTCTCATCAGGAAAATAAAGTTTAATCTAATTCGTAACTTTCCAGAATGCTTTCTACGGAATATTTATGGATGTTCCAGGAAACAATGTCCAATTCGAATACACGGTAGCCAAGGCTGGATTACACAAAGGTAAGTCTGTTCCTCAAATAGGCTTTATGCTACAGGACAGTTTTGAATTTATAGAAAAATTAACAAGGTACCTTCGAGCTTCCACGACCACCCCACTCAGCTTCCACTGTTAGGAAGCATTGTACATTTGAGGGATACATTTGGTACATTTGACAAACCAATAGCAATGCATGAACTAATGTTTGTAGTTTATTTAGATGTCCTTTTATGAATTTAGTGTCATATTTCCGTTCCAGGATCCCTTCTAGGATCCTGTATTATTTTTAGTTTTCATGTCTCCTTAAGTTCTTTCTGGCTGTGGTAGTTTTCTCAAATTTTGGATATTTTCGTGACCTGGGCAGTTTTTTTAATCAAAAAAATTTTTTTAAGTTTATTTATTTATTTTGAGAGAGAGAGAGAGAGAGAGAGAGAGAATCCCAAGCAGGCTCCGCACTGTCAGCTCAGAGCCTGACACAGGGCTCGATCTCACACGCTATGAGATCATGACCTGAGCTGAGATCAAGAGCCGGATGCTTAACTGACTGAGCCCCCCGGGCGCCTCCATGACCGGGACAATTTTGAGGAGCAGGTTTGACATTTTGCAGGCTGCCTCCCTGTTGGGATTTGTCCCATGTTTTTCTCATGCTAAGACTGGGTTTTGAGTTCCTGAGAAGGTCCAAGGACCGTGTGCCACGTTCATCACATCATATCAAAGATACATTCTGTCAACGTGACTTATCACCGTTGATGTTGACCTTGATCACCTGGCAGAGGTCCTGACAAATCAGGTTCTTCACTGCAGAGCAACTCGTCCCCACCCCTTTCCACGCTGCCCCCTTTGGGAGGAAGTCACTAGGTACAGCCCACACCTATGGAGAGGGGGTCAGGCTCCCCCCAACTCGAGGGTGAGGCATTTGCATAAATCACTTGGAGTTTTTCCACAGGAGCTGAATGCTATTTATATGGAAGGAATTTTCCGTCCGTTGACAGGCTAGTGCTTGTTGTGCACCTACACGGGGAAAAGACATTTCCAAATTTAATTTGACCACAGAACATTTTTAGGCAGGCGTCTTGTGGATTAACATGGCCTCCTGTGTACCCTGTGTTTCTCATCACGTCAAATCAAATCCATACAAGTCAGTAAGAAGACATACTCCAAGGCAGCGAAAGTTTTTAAGCCAATAAAATGATAATCTAGAACTCATTATATATCTGTATACATATACATCTCTCTCTCTCTCTCTATATATATATATATACATATCCTTTTCCAGAGAATAGTCAACCCCTGAAAAGCAACCATTTTTCTGACTTCTATCACCCTTAATTAACTTTGCATCTCCTTAAACTTGACATAAATGTAATCACAGAGTACATTTAACCCTCTCTAATATAATATATATAATATAGTATATATATAAATATATATTTATATAAATATAAATATATATTTATATAAATATAAATATATAAATATAAATATATAAATATAAATATATATTTATATAAATATAAATATATAAATATAAATATATAAAAATATCTATGTACTATGTGTATATATACATATAGAAATATATGTCATATATGTGTGTGTATGTGTTATATGTGTATATACATATATATCTTATATATGTATATATACATAAATATATACATATACTGTATATATATCACACACAGTGTATTCTTTTGCGGGGGCAGAGAGAGAGAGGGAGGGGGCAGAAGATCTGAAGCAGACTCTGTGCTGTTAGCAGAGCCCGATGCGGGGCTCGAACTCACGAACTGGGAGGACATGAGCTGAGTCGAAGTCAGACGCTTCACCGCCTGAGCCCCCTAGGTGCCCCGTGTGCGGTGTCTTCTGAAGGATAAAAGAAAGAGAAGGTTAGCTGGGGGTGTTATATAGCAGAGCTCCATGCAGGGCACTTTCCGTGTGTTGTATCATTTACTCTCTTAACTCGCTCATAAGAAATGCATTTTGGTAAGGCTATTAAGGCTCAGAGAGGTTTAGGTACACTCCCCAGGGCCACACAGCCTGCGTCATCAGCCAGCGTTCAGCCTGAACCAGCCTTTTCTACTGCTCAGCATGGACCTGTGTTTACAGATAAGACGGGGGCGTTTCTAGCAGCAGGCTGGCAGGAAAAAGGGGCGTATTGGGAGCTGCCTTGGGGGAGATAACACAGGGCATTCGGTCACAGGAAATGTCTCTCTGAACCTGAGGTGTTTGTACCAGCCAGTGCTGTTTTCAGTGGTATCAGTGCCTACAGATGGTTTTACCTTCTCGCGTAACAGTAAGTCTAGAGCTGGGAGCTCATGGGTGGAGCAGTCCCAGTGCTGTCCTCAAGAACCCAGCCCCTTCTCTCTTCTTTCCCCGATGTCCTCTGCGTAGAGCTTTCGTCTTCGTGGTCGCAAGATGGCTGCACCTTCTCCAGCCATCACATACACATTTCTGGCGGGAGAGAGAGAGAGAGAGAGATGCTAAAATGCTGCTCCTAGCAACCTGTGTATTCTTTTTTATTTGAGAAGTGCTTCTCTATGCGTTTCCATTTAAATCCCAATGGCTTGAATTAGGTCCCAGAGCCACCCGCAACCCCAATGGAAGCTGCAACGGTGAATATTTTGCCTTTTGGTTTCTTGAATAGGGGAAGCTGGAGGCAAGGGAGCTGTGTGTGATATTAGGTATCTGCTGCAGGGAATTACAACCTAAATGGAAAAATCCACGCTCCCAGGACTGTAAGCCGCGAACAGAAATCCCACGCTGCAACTGGCGTATATCTGGTGTGGTCTAACACGTACAGATGACTTTGTGTACCGATTCCAACCAGATGCCTCGAGACCGTTTTCATTAGCATTTAAAGGGGGGAGCGTGGGTGATGGGCATGGAGGAGGGCACCTGTTGGGATGAGCGCTGGGTGTTGTAAGGAAGCCAGTCTGACAACAAATTTCCTATTATAAATAAATACATAAATAAATAAATAAATAAATACATAAATAAATACATAAATAAAAATGACATATGAGATTATTCCGGGAAGCATGCACCCTTTTCAAACAAGCAGGAGAGGGAATCGATCTGAAGATGGGGGGTGAAATTGGGATTAAGTGGGAGTTTACTACCTGGTGATAAAAAGCAGAACAGAAAGCGGGGGCTTCCCTTTGGACCCGGTGCTTGTGCTCTGTGCGACCCGTAAAGGAGGAGCGCAGGGACGGTCACGACAGCTGACACCAGCCCGTTCCACCGTCTGCCACACAGGGGAAACGTGGGGGTGCGTTCCAGCGTTTAAATGCCCGTCTTCTTCCTGAGAGGGGCTGTCCTTCACCCCAATTTAAGTAGGGGCTTCATTAGGACCAGCGCTGTGTCCTACTCACTGATGGGCAGACGGGTAGAGGGCGACACGCGCCCTTGGTGCTGCATTTGAGAAGAGCCGTGACCGCTGGCTTTCTCACGGGGATGGCTTCCTTGTAGACTGCCGCCTTAGACAAAAGCTAAGATGGGCTGTGCACTGGGCCCCCAGCAGTTGTCAGGCTCGAAAAGTGCCCCGGACGCTGTAATAGTTTGCAAACAAATTCCTTCACTCGGGTTGTCGTGAATCAAAGTCACCAGGGGTGAAGCCAGAAGCATGCATGATCCGAATGTCGACATCTCGAGCTTTTCTCGAGGGCTCCTTAGACTCTCCCGCTAAGCAATGGAGGCTTATATAGACATATTTTTATCGTCAAGAAGAGAATAGGAGATTGAAAGGGAAATGCAGCTGTAAAACATGTAAAGTCGAGAGAATGAATGTGCTTCAAGTATAATTGAAATCAGAGTAATTATAACATTTTCCATCTCAATCTCGACTCCTTTTGTTGAAGAGGAATGCTTACTTTTGGAAAGAGAGGGGTAAAAGTCTTGACGTGGAGTTCATCGAAGGCGATGGAAGTCAGAAAAGTGGCTGCTTTGTAGAGGTTGGCTATTTTCTGACTCCTGGGTGTTAGAAATGTTACGCGTGCTGATCTGGGTGATGTTTCCGCGGGTGCACGGACGGGCTAAGGGGTGGGTCCGGCTGCTCAAAGCCAGCCCTTGTCCTAGTAACCGCAGGCGGTCCAGGCAGCGACCTCTGTCTCCTGCAGCCTCCTTCCAACTCCCAAGTCATGTGGCCAAGTTCAGCGCCGGTGGGGAGGGAGGGGGAGCCTGTGCACAGTGTGGCGGGGGCAGGGGGGCTGCAAAGCCACAGCACGAGGGATGAGAGCATACATCGTCAGTCTGGGGAGTGCAGGGAGCCTTAGGGATCCAATCCGCCCCAGTGAGATTTTCTCTCCGACTCTGCGTGTCCTCTGTGCACGCAGCATCGTCGCTGACCGTGGCTCGCACTGGAACGTCAATATGGGTCAGGCACAGCACAAAGCACTTATCCCTAAATCCTCACCGCCACCCTGGTGGCGAGGCACAATGTAGCCACTGCGGATACGTGACGCATCCCAGCTTCAGAGACGTTAAGCAAATTCCCAGGGATGCACAGAGCTGGCCGATGAAGGAGCTGGAAATCGGACCCAACAGTCTGATTCCAGAGCCCATCTCTGTCTCCCTCTCCTAAACTCTTCTTCCCGAAGGCAACGCTTGTGTGTCTTCCTCCCCGCTCATCTTGACAAGGCTTTTATCGAGTATGTTCTCCTAACAAGCCGTTCTAGGTGACAGAGGCAACGGGGAGCACGGCATACAATATGGAGCGCACAGGGAGACGAGCAAGCCCAGAAATAGATAGCTTAACTTTAACGAAAGACGTGATGTTCCAACAAGAAAGCGGGCGGATGGAACTGAGAGTCTCTAGGGGATCGGCAGCGAGTGAAGGATCCATGACTTCATGCAGACAGGGAGTCAGGGAGGGTCCTTACGAGGAGGTGAGATTTTGCGTGAAGACCGAATGCTGAGAAAGGTCCAGCTACGTAAAATCCGGGGGAAAGGCTGATGCAGGAAGAAGCAAGCAAAAACAAATGGCAGATCTGAAGACCAAGAAGAGGTTGAGCGGTTAGAAACTCTCTCACTTCTCACGGCCTCAATCTCTCCACCCGTAAAATAGGAATGAAACTCTCTGTTTATTTACCTTGGCAAGCGAAACTGTAACCCTGCGTCCCAAAGCTCATAAGGCCTTTTGAAACGATATAGAAACGTTAAGCGAGTCTGATGGCATACACGAAAACGTAACCCATGACAAAATTGCAATGACATTTGGCAGTGGGTTTTGCCGCAAACTCACCACGCAGGTGTCACTCCAGGGTGGCTCGCGTCTGCCGTGACACCCGTTAGTCGTCAGATCGCGATCCGTGTCTTGAAGAGCTCAGGCCCACGGGCACTAATTTCCTACGGCTCATGTCAAAGACAGCACAAATTCAGTGGCCAAAACCATATGCCAGACATTAGTATGGATTACGTGCGTCGCCTCATTTTGAGACGCAGAAAGAGTTAGACGGCAAGGTCACGTGACTCGGGTCCCGCGTTCGAGTCCCAGGGTTTCGGCGGGTCTTGAGCGAAATGCCCTCCACCTCGGCGAGGAAGAGAGAAACCCCTTAGCCATTTCGCCCGTGAAATCTGAGCACCTGCCGGGAACGGGGCCTCAATTCAGCCCGGTGGGGGAGCTGTCTGACGGCTTCAGCTACACGTTCTTGTGCCCTGGAGTTTACGTTCGTGAGAGAAAGTGTGTTCAGCACGCCGGTCGCCGAAGTACAACGATGAATGATATATTGGAACAGATCTCAAACCGTTATTTTCTGTTGTATCCATGTTGACAAAGCCTTCGTTCGCGTGAAGCCCGAAGCCTGAATTTCCCGTGAGCGTGCATGGTTTCTTCCTCTCTCGACCTTTTTTTTCACATCCACATCCACGTTTCCCCACGTCTCTGGTCTTCTTCTCTCCATCGTCTGGTAAGCTCTGCGTCTCACTTCATTTCCACTCCGGAAGGCGATACGACCCTTGGGGTTTCGGCAGTTCGTGAAAAATGACCATATGTACAAAGACCCCTCCGGCCATTAATTCCGCTCACTCGTTCATGTAGAGACCTTTCCAACGTTGGGTGTCAGTGTCTTCTCCAGCACAGAATCGCTGTCACCTTTTAGCGTGATGCCTGCCTGCGTCTGACTTTTTTTAAGTTTATGTATTTGTTTTGAGGGGGGAAGAAAGAGAGAGAAAGAGAATCCCAAGCAGGCTCCACACTGCCAGTGCAGAGCCCAACACAGGGCCGGAACTCACCAACCGCGAGATCCTGACCTGAGCTGAAATCCAGAGTCAGACCCTTAACCCCCTGAGCCACCCAGGCGCCCCCATGTCTGACTTTTATACTAGGCTATGACTGGATACGTCCCCTCTCCACGGACCAACACAATACCTTACTTATTCCTGGCAACACTGACCACCCTCCCTGCTAGGGGAAAAAAAAATAGTTATGCCACAGGAATCTCGGAGTCACGAAGCTCGGCTGTTTGCGTGTTTATGGATTCGTAAACTCTGGTTAGCTTAGAGGGGGGTCTGGGAGAATTTCCAAGCACGTGAAGCTGCTTCTGGTGTGCACAAATACAGATGTTTAAAGGTAATCTTTACCTTGTTCATACCCTATGGAGCATATATCCTCTTTAATCCCGTCTGTAAAGTGGGAACAGTAATGTACCTGGGGAAGCTACAAAGGTTATGTAAATGGGAAGAAATACAGAACTCAGGAGGGCACTGTGCACACACACACACACACACGTCTAGCTATCATGGTAATAGGAGCAGCACCTCCCCATACAGTTAAGGCCACACGTAAAGTGAAATAGCCCGGGGCCCGGCACATGACAGCAATCGGATATTACGACTCCTTGCTAATGCTGTCACCAAGATCAGTCCACGTCTAAGCACACGCCTGTCAAGGCGACTTCGACCTTGGCGGAATCGATCTCAAGCTCTCACAGAGCTCTAAGTGAGGACGCGGTCGGGGCGGCAAAGCACCGGGCCGGAAACGGCTCCTTTCCTCCAGGAAACACTCTGGACCTCCAGCCATTCTGTAAGGTGACGAAGAACATGGTGTTTTTATAGCCAGGGATCCACTCTGCAACGTTACGAAGTACATATTAGCAGCCGTGACTAGCTTCATGGTCAGGGATTTGCTCCATGGAGATTTAAGATCTCGTCGACGCGGCCTGGAGGTGAGTGGCGGGTGGCAGAGGACCGGCCTCCAGTCTCGGTCGAGGGGTCAGTCCCCTTTCACGTTGCCTGCTGCCACCCGGGCCCTGGGCGGGCTGCAGGTGCAAGCAATTTGCTGGGAGCGATCGCAGGACAGTTTTAACTCAACGAAGGTGGCCGGGGCCAGACCAGGGCCAAGCAAGCAAGTCCCCAGGGCGCCGAGCGTAAGGAGTCCCTTGCTCTCCAGCTGTGTAGACACAGCGTATGAGTGTGGATGCTTTCTTACATGTTGAGTCCCGGGTGCCTGGCCTGCGTCACCCTCGTCCTGGCCCCGGAAGGTGGTTCGTATGTGAAAACAGTTCAGGAAAGTACGTGTGATGTCATTCTGCGTGTTTCTTCGACTAAATATCCTTAACTTGTGCCCTCTTTTCTTTTTCTTTTTTTTTAAATCTGTCTGTGATGAGTTATCTGAGTTAATTTGTTGCCCTCCAGCCTCCGTTGGGACCTGAAAGGTCTCTGGGTAGGTACTGATGGTCACACCTGACCTGCACCGGGTCTCACGCTGAGAAAGGGGCAGAAAAATCACAATGTTTATTTATTTTGAGGGAGAGACAGAGCGCGAGCAGGGGAGGGGCAGAGAGAGAGGGAGACACAGAATCCGAAGCAGGTTCCAGGCTCTGAGCTGGTAGCACAGAGCCTAACACGGGGCTCGAACTTGGGAGCCGTGAGATCGTGACCTTGAGCCGAAGTTGGACACTTAAAAAACGACTGAGCCTCCCAGGCGCCCCCGCAAGGAGCTTTTTAAACTCTACATGAGCTATTTCCAGTCGGTTGAGGGTCTGGCTCTTGACTTCGCCTCAGGTCGTGATCTCACAGTCTGTGAGTTCAAGCTCCTATCCAGCTCTGCGCTGACAATGCAGAGCCTGCTTGGGATTCTCTCTCTCTTCTTCTCTCTCTCTCCCTTTCGCTCTGCCCCTCCCCGGCTCACTCTCCTTCCGCCTCCAAATAAATAAATTAAAAACGAAATACCGATGAGCTATTTTGACCGCGGTTAGCTCCCCATGCTCTGGCCTTGAGTGACCTCAGTTCTGGTCCTACACTTGTGCGTGTTCACCTGCCCCCGGCTGCCTCTGCTGCCCCCGGAGACGCCCACTGCATGCTGCTCCCGGCATCAGGACGAGGACCACTCCAGCTCCCCGACATCCCCGAGCAGGAGGAAAGCCTGTGATCCACTTTACAGGTGGCAAAGCTGAGGCCCAGCGAGGCGTGGGCGCATCCCTAAGGCCCCGTCGCAGGTGGCCCTCCTGGAGCTCAGGCAGGACTGGGGGAGCCGCGGCGGAGTTCCTAGTGGGCCTGCCGTTCACTGGCGCCCTGGTAATGCTCTGCGGGTGCTGAGTCTGGTCCCTCCAAGGCCAAGCAGAGGAGCGTAACACAGGGGCAACGTGGCTCCCCTTGTGGGGCACCCACCCTGGGCGCATAACGGAATGGCCAGGGGATGGTTCGTGTGCCCTGTGAATACGAGTTTTGTTAAGATGACTGACCCAGGGCATGGGGAGGGCTCACAAACGCTGTTCAGTCCCCTGGCCTCTCCCCTGATTTTTTTTTAATGTTTACTTATTTTTAAGGGGTGGGGGGAAAGCGTGTGCAAACAGGGAAGGGGCAGAGAGAGAGGGGGACAGAGGATCCCAAGCAGCTCTGTCAGCGGAGTCCTACGTGGGGCTTGAACTCACGAACCATGAGATCGTTACCGGACGCTTAACCCACTGAGCCACCCAAACGCCTCTCCCATGGTTAAAGGCTGTGTTTAAGCGGGGTTTGCTGACCCCACGGCCAGCTCCCGGGTCCCGCACATACCCGCTGCCATGGGAATGATGAGAATCTTGTCTCTGATTTCCCTCTCCCTCTCCCCTGACCACAAAGATCGGTGAACCCCGTCCCCTGGGCATGTCTTGGTTTCCTTATCACCATGCCTGTGCCTTAGGGTTATTCCAGCTCCGGTATTTGCCCTCTGGCTTATTCGAAGAGCCCCAGAGGGGTTCCTTCCAGAAAGTCCCCCACCAGAGCTGGCAGGAGCTCTCCGTCCGGGTCAACCCTGCACCTGACTGTGCTCCAACCCTGTGTGAGGGTGTTTGCATGGCTCCCATCGTCCGTAGGCTAAAATCCAGGCTTGTTCACGTGGAGCTCCGTATCTACCCCCGCGAGCTCTCCAGATTCCATTAGTCTAAGACTGTTTTCTCTCCCGGATTCTGGACACTCATTCCCACCTGCCCACATCCTGTTGCGGCCCCAGCTAAGAAGACATCACCCCCGGACGTCTGGTCACCTTCCCAGCCCCTGGGTATTTATGTTCCTTTGCCGCGTGCTCCCAGATCGTGTTGGTGAAGTGTGGCACAGTTTACAGGGCTCGGCTTGTGCTTTGTCCTCCCCTCCGTGAAGGCAGGGGCCACCTCTGCAAGCCAGCACCCAAGGTGCCTGACGTGTGGTTTATGGCCCCGTAACACCAGCTGGAAGCTTGGAGAAAGGATGGTTCCAGAGCCCATACTTTTTCCTGTTTGCCGCATTGCATCTCTGCCCCATGCAATGAATATGTCCTTTTTTAAAATTGTTAAAGCATTTTCAGGTTGGATCCTAAAATATGAGTTTCCCAGATCCAGCCGACTGGTATTAATTTAACTAATTAGATGAGTTTGTTCAGGGGCGCCTGCGTGGCTCAGTCAGTTGAGTGTCCGACTTCCGCTCAGGTTGTGATCTTGTGGTTCGTGGGTTCGAGCCCTGAGTTGGGCTCTGTCCCGACAGCTCAGAGCCTGGAACCTGCTTCAGATTCTGTGTCTCCCTCTCTCTCTGCCCTTCCCCTGCTTCCGCTCTCTCTCTCTCTGTCTCACAAAAATAAAGAAATGTTAAAAAAATTTAAGAAAAAAAGATGAGCTTTTCAAGACCACATTTGGATTTTTGCTGGAGAGTTATATAACTTTCCTCTTTACCAAGTCTGGAAAAATCACAAAGTAAAAATAATGTTTTTTTTCTATCAGGTTATCAAATATAAATTTATCTAGAATAATATCCTCAAGGAGGAATATGCTGAGACAAAGTAGATTATATTTATTAACTCCCTTTAAAATCAAACTCCTATAAATACAAAGTCAGGAAGATTCTGTATCAAAGGATGGAACATGAATATCCCTAAGAAAAGGGAAGATTTCATGTTTTCTTGAAAAAACGTCTCAGTGTAAAGATTTTTGTACAAAAATAAAATGTTTCTGGCTAGTTTATCCTATTTATAAAATGTTTTCTGAAATATTAAATGGAACAAGGACCCAAAGTCCTCAGCAAATAAAAAGGTCCTATAATTATCTTAAGAATTGCAGAAAATGGGCTCCTGGGTGGCTCAGTCGGTTAAACGTCCGACTTCAGCTCAGGTCATGACCTCACGGTTTGTGAGTTCGAGCCCCGTGACGGGCTCTGTGCTGACAGCTCGGAACCTGGAGCCTGCCTCGGATTCTGTGTCTTCCCTCTCTCTCTGCCTCTCCCCAGCTCGCGCTCTTTCTCTGTCTCTCAAAAACAAATAAACATTAAAAAAAAATTTTAAGTCAGTTTCATGTGAATTGGGGAGCTATATGCAAAGGTCAGACTCAGGATTTTCTATAAGAAAACGTGCTGTTTGTAACAAGGTCTCTTAAGCGAATCACAAAAACAACAGACACAGTCAAACACTGAAAACTGGGAACTTCTATTCATCAAAAAACCACATCAAGGGCATGGAAAGACAAACCACAGAATGAGAGAAAATATTGGTGCATACAAAATCAACAAAAGGCTCATATCCAGGATATATAAGAATTCTACATTTCGATAAGCAAATGACATCCACACCTATTAGAAAAATGGCTTGAAAGACACTGTTTTTTTTAAAAAAGTTTATTTTACTTATTTTGGAAGGAGCGCACGTATGCACGTGAGCAGGGCAGGGCCGGAGAATCCCAAACAGGCTACATGCCTACAGCGTAGAAGCTGATGTGGGGCTCGAACTCACAAACCACGAGATCGTGACCTGAGCTGAAATCAAGAGTCAGACGCTTAACCGGCTGAGTCCCCCAGGGGCCCCTTGAAAAGACACTTTCAAATATCAGAGAGCGAGGGGTTGATATCCCACAACCAACAAATGTATCAAAATACACTCGACCTCATTTACCATCGAAGCGCAAATTAAGACCACCATGAGATTCCTTTCAGACGTCAGGCTAGGAAATTTGAAAGCCTGGACGATGTCTAGCGTTGGTAAAGATTTGGGGTTGGCGGAACTCTCACACCCTTCTGCTGGGAATGAAAACCAATCCGACCGACCACCATGAAATAGGATCTGGCATCGTGTCCCAACACGAAACCTACTCCCGCCCTTCGACACAGCAAGTTTACACGTGTGCCAGAATACACGTAGGACGATGTCACTAGCGGCATTATGAAGATGGCCCCAGGTCAGACACAACCCAAATGCTCAGCATAATGGGTAAACATCAGTGTTCTGGTATATTCGCACCCAAAGCGCCATAGATAAAATGTACCGAGTATAAGTACACCGGGTGTTAAAGCGCGAATGAACGTACCACCGATTCAGCACTGATAGGTGGCTCTCACTGAGTGAGTTCGGAGTGAAAGATGCCAGGCGTCTCTGCTTCAAGGTCACAGCGCGGAGCTGCGTGGGGGCGTTAGGATACGGGACCTGGAGAGGGCAAGGGTGGGTAGCGATCAGGAAGGAGGCAACCACGGGGGTGTCTGGGGACCCGGGGACATCCCTGATGTTTCATTTGCTGACCCAGCTGGAGACTGACTGCATGTGGGTTTGCTTTGGAATCATTCAGCAGGCTGCCCTCTTCCGATTTGTGTCCTTTCTGAAGTTCTGCTTTTGTTCAGTAGGAAAAAGCTTTCAAGAACCGTACGTAGGTGTCAGTCACACAAGAGTTAAGTAAAAACTCTTGGACAATCTTGGGTCGTGCTCTGTATCTTGCCATAAACAGTGACGAATTTGCATTTGTTCCCGGGAATAACATCACCGCGAGTATTATTTTCTCTGAACGCACGCGAGGGCAAGGAGTCTCAAATCAAATCTTGAATGTCACGAGCCGCATTCTCTCCGGAGCTCCAGAGGCGAGCATTCCCTTGTCTGTGGGATTGCATTGTGTTTCTCCAGGACCCCGTAACAATGGATGAGAGGAACTGGAATGTTTCGATATTTTGCTGCGGGCAGAGGGAATGTGTCATTATGCAGAATTACCCGTTCGTTCATTTTCCCTGATGAGATTCAGATCCGCAAAGATGAGGTTGTTACAGACCAAACGGACGGGCGGGCATCACACTGCGCTGTTGACCCTGAAAACTGCAGGGATGCTGGGTGACAATGATTAATTGGATATGCTTTTAAGTACTGGGTGGGTCTCTTACTATAAGACTAGTGAGAGCTATGGAAGTCTCCAGAGTGAACTCTGACTCATGTCACTTATTCTGCGTCGGTAAATATATTCCATTACCCTGGAGCAAAAAACAGGCAGGCCCTCTCTTTTGTAGGAAAATATTATCTTGTTTTACTTGGAGGGTGGGGGAGAGAGAACACTTAGTTAGATAGAGGGCTGACCGGCTTTAGAATAAAATAGGGGTCTGATAGCCTGAGATTTCTCTGTGGAAGAGACTTCGCCATCCATGCATCAGAAGGCGGGTCACCTGCTTCGGACCGCGGTTGACCCCGGGTAACTGAAGCCACGGATAAGGGGGACGCTCCTAGCAGATTGCCTTAGAGAGACCCACACCCGGCTGTCAGAATCCACTTCTGCTAAGGGTGAACGGTGCCGTGAATAGCAAATGTGGTAGGTGCGAATAATTTCCATTATAAACATTCTTTTCTCTTTCCACGAACGATGGCGATCACAATAAAAATGATTAGCTGTGGTAAGAAGGAAAAGGTAGCAATCGGGAAGCTGAGGGAGGGCATTTATGTTTGACTTCATCAAATTATGTGCCTTTTTATCTTCTATGTTAATGCGTTGTACTTAGAAGCTTTGCATATTCTAATTTATTTCCCCAGACTGCAAACAAATTTCCTTGTGCTGAACCGGCTTCCTAAGGCCCGGTGGATAATCCTGTGCCTTGGTTTCATCCTCAGTGCGTTTAGCGTGGATGGGGTCTGAAATAATGGAAATTCTGACCTTCCGGCCCCGAGCCTCTGCATCCACCTCCCCGTGGACGCTCCCCGTGGACACTCGCCACCCAGGCCACTCCCTGGGTTTCGTTCCCGAGTGATGAGCAGAGCAGCATTGCTGGAGATCCCGCCTTGTTTGCTCAAAACCCCCGAGGCCGGGCAGAACTGTAGCACCTCCTACGTACCGTGGTCTCTAGAATATTCGCGCTATGGCATGACGGCACCGTCACGAATGCGGGCACCAACGTGGGCTCCGGAAGGGGGTGGGTTACTTGCTTTTCAAGTGCCTCCCACGTGTGGTTTGGATTTTGGTCTCAAAAGTCACTAAGCCTGCACTCTCGCTGGGGAAGCGACTGGACAAAGTTTTCCACTAAAGTGAGGGAGTTAGGCGAGAAGGAGAAATACTCGGGGAAGGGCGAGCTCTGGCACGGGACAGGGTGAGAAGATCCCCAAGGTGATGGGCGAGGGGGACCCTGGGGTGGCTGTGCCTGGCGACAGCCAAGGGCAGGTCGGCAGATGCTGGAGACTGTTTCCGGAAGGCAGTGGTTGGGCCTGACGTGGCCGGTCTCCTGCTCTGTAAAATGGGAGCACTTGACCACCTCCCAGGCTCTAATGAGGAGTGACCATGTTGCAGGTAACTGCTGACCTTGCCCTGCCCGCGTCCCCTGCGGAAGAATTCCGTTTCACGGGTAACATCTCCAGCTTCCGGTTTCCTGCTCATCCGGAAGCAGGAACCTGGGAAATTACTTTTCCACCAGCCGTGTGAGTTAATGACACAATTTGTAAATTGTTTGATTCTAGTAACGGCATCAGATACAAAGAAACAACGGTAGCTCATATCCATATTCTTCAATAAAGCAATTCCAACGGCCCGTAATGGGTTTAAATGCTAACATTTGGGTAACACACAGTATCAGAAACGGAGCATTAAAAAGGCTCTCTCTTTCTCTCTGTATTAAAAGGCCATGGCAGAAACATACATTATCCCGTCTCAAAAGAATCTCAGAAAATGTCTTTCCTGTAGCGTCAGATGATTTAAAATCGATCTCCTATACTTTGGCCCACTTTTATATTTTTAGCCACAGACAAAATAGTGGCTCTCTCAATTGTCTGGCGAATCGCTTTGAGGACCAAGGTTCAGTCACATCGCCATTCTCAGGGTTTACTCCTGGTGATCTCTTCCCTTTGTGAGCCCATTACGGAGCAAAGAAATGCCCCGCCACTTTGATTTAAACCGTGACTTCAAGCTGCACACCTCGACTGTTCAAGCCACCAAACGCAGTCCGTAAGCAGATACCGCGCCGTGGCGGACAGACCGCACCCGTGTGGCTCTGTGTGAGCGCCTCACGGCTCTCATCTCATGGGTATGATTTTAATTTTTGGCAAAATTTCCCTGAACGTCTCCAGGTAAGTCCTTGCCTGGCCAAGGGATCAGAGCTTCACGAAGACAAAGTCCCCGTCCTGGACCTTCTCACGTTCCAGAAAGAGGACACACGGCATGTGTAGAGACCGCCTGCATCCAAGGCAGACACAGGTGAGGAAACGCACGAGGTGAAGGCCTGAGGCCACAGGTTCTCAGGGGTGGGGGTTCCCCAGGATGTGGGAATGACCTGGGCGTTTGGGGAGGTAAATTTTATTTTTTATTTTTATTTTTTAAGTTATTTTTTACAATGTATTTTGAGAGAGAGGGAGAGAGCACAAGCTCGCACGAGTGGGCGAGGGGCAGAGAGAGAGGGAATCCCAACTGTCAGCACGAAGCCCAAAGCACAAAAAAAAACTGACGCGAGGCTTGAACCCAGGAACTGTGAGATTGCGACCCGAGCCAAAACCAAGAGTCGGACGCTTAACCAACTGAGCCTCCCAGGCGCCCCAAATTTTACTTTTTATTTTTTTATGGTTAAAATCAGCTTTATTTTTTTAAATGTTTATTTATGTATTTTAAGAGACAGAGAGAGACAGAGTGGGGGAGAGAGACAAAGAGAGAGGGAGAGAGAGAATCCCCAGCAGGCTCCTTACGGTCAGCACAGAGTCAAACTCGGGGCTGGATCGCACAACCCTGGGTTCATGACCTGAGCCGAGATCAAGAGTCGGATGCTCAACTGACTGAGCCCCCCAGGCTCTGGGAAAGTCAATTTTAAATTGGGTCTTGCAGGATGCTTGTGTCAAGAGGGAAGGAAAGTCAGTCCTGGGAACAGATACACAATGAACAAAAACACTGCCTTGGAGAGAGGACACACGTTCTGAGTATTTAAAGCCAGGAAGTGAGGAAGTGTTCGAATAAAAAGCGCCCTTCAGAACTGGGGAGGAAGGCTTTTCTGAGCTGAGCTTAGCAGCCCCCGGGCCCCCCCAAAAAAATTGAATTCAGGCAAGACATTTCAGTCTCAATGCTCGTTTGCTCGGGATTCAGGAAATAATTGGCGAAGTCTTTCCGATACTTATCGGTTTGTGTTCAAGCGTAAGTGAGCAGCCTGCAAATGTTTATGGCAAATTATACACAGTGAAGACGGTGTTGGAAATGGGATGTGAGGCAGGGGTCTAGCGACTTGCGTTTCGGTGACTGACGTCCGTTCACAAAATAGCACAACCTATTTTACGAGGACACGTGTGAGTTTTTCTCGTCACATAGAAGTATGTGAGTCCGG
This sequence comes from Panthera pardus, assembly GCF_024362965.1. Classification (NCBI taxonomy): domain Eukaryota; kingdom Metazoa; phylum Chordata; class Mammalia; order Carnivora; family Felidae; genus Panthera; species Panthera pardus. The sequence continues at coordinate 4,420,767 of NW_026526699.1, read as the reverse complement.
TGCCTACGAGGTCAGGTGCCTACAAGGTCAACGGAGTAAGAGTGGAATCGGAGAATGAAGGGGAAACAAGAAATAATAGAAAAAGAAACAGGTTTTCCATGAATCAGTGGTTCTAATGTCACACGAATCCAGGGCTGCAGCCTGAGGATGACATTCTTATGTGGTAAAAAGTCCCTTTGTGTTTAAAGAAGATTCCACAAAGCGATGGGTGTGAACACATAGTTGATGAAGGGAGCTCTGTGTACCGGGTCTTACAGGTTTCTAAAGTGGGCCCTGAAACCCACAGGTCCCCTAGGGCTCCGTCTCCTTGGAGATGGGGTAGAGAGTACGGCCACACCAGGAGTCTCAAATCCAAAAGCCCACAGGAGCCAGGGCAGGTCAACCACCTGAGGGAGACTGTCGGCAACCCTGAGTGGCCCAAGCCCCACCTACAGAGAGTGGGGTCTGCCTTCACCTTCGTGAGATCCCTGCCACGTGGGAATGTGGACCCTGTGATGACACCTGCCGTTATTTTATTGAGACCCCATTATCCTGTATTTAATTCAAAACCTTCCACCATTTAAAAACCTGGGAAGGACAGCCGTGCCTGGGTGGCTCAGTGGGCGAAGCGTCCCACTCTTGATTTCAGCTTATGTCATGATCTCACAGTTGGTGAGCTCGAGCCCTGCGTCGGGCTCTGTGCTGACAGCGTGGAGCCTGCTTGGGATTCTCTGTCTCCCTCTCTCCCTGCCCCTCCCCTGCTTGCTTGATCGATCTCTCTCGCGCTCGCTCTCAAAATACATAAATAAACATTAAAAACAAACCACCTGAGAAGAGCAAAGGAATCGTTTTTGAGAGTCAAATCTAGGCTATGGGTCACACTCATGTTTCACCAGCTTCCTCTGTCCCTTGTATGTGGTATCTCACATATCACCCATTTCCAACGGGGGCACGTAGATATTATTAAAATATCACTCTGGGGCGCCTGGGTGGCGCAGTCGGTTAAGCGTCCGACCTCAGCCAGGTCACGATCTCGCGGTCCGTGAGTTCGAGCCCCGCATCGGGCTCTGGGCTGATGGCTCGGAGCCTGGAGCCTGTTTCCGATTCTGTGTCTCCCTCTCTCTCTGCCCCTCCCCCTTTCATGCTCTGTCTCTCTCTGTCCCAAAAATAAATAAAAAACATTGAAAAAAAAAATTTAAAAATATCACTCGAAGGCGCCCCGATCCTAAGGGGACCAGCCATGGTTTTCCACGGAAAAGCTTTTTTAAAAGGTTTTTATTGCGAATTTAAATATATAGACTTTTTGAGGTACACATAAAATAGATGCACATTTTTATAATGTAGTTAGGTCAGCATATGTCTGCAGAGCATTGATTTACACGTTCACATGCCATGAATTTAATGAACATTCTTCATGAGCACCTTTGACAGCACTGTCTTCATCGGCACCTCTGACGCCTTGAGCTCAGAGTTTTTGAAAGGTTTCACTTTTGAGTCTCAGCCATCTGATTTGTTTTTTCTTTTTCCTTTCTTTTTTTCTTTTTTTTTTTTTTTGAGTGGGCTTCACTCCCAGCATGGAGCCCAATGCAGGGCTCGAGCTCACGGCCCTGAGATCCGGCAGAGGGGCGCCTGAGTGGCTCGGCTGGTTAAGCGTCTGACTCTTGACCTCAGCTCAGGTCATGATCTCACGGTTCGTGGGTTCGAGTCCTGCGTCAGGGCTCCGCGATGACAGTGCAGAGCCTGCTTGGGATTCTCTTTTTCCCCCTCTCTCTGCCCCTCCTGTGCTCTCTCTCTCTCTCTCTCTCTGTCAAGATAAATAAATAAACTTAAAAAAAAAAGACCTGAGCAGAGATCGAGTTGGACCCTTAACCTCCCAAGCCCATCGTGTCTACGTCACTTGAGACACAGCAGCTGCGATGCTGTTCCTGAGGACAGGGTCACAGCCACGGTGCCCACTAACATCCCACGAGGGCAGTGGTCACTGATTCCTTGTGCCTGCGGGGGTATGTCCCCAGTGCAGCCAATCACGGGACGGTGTCTTCATGGGATACTGAAATTGTACATTCAGAGCAAATCCTTAAGGCTTGAGATTGTGAGGTTGAACCTCCGGGGATAATAACAAAGTGTGTATCTAATGACTCCAATCTCTCTCTCTCTCTCTCTTTTTCTCTCTCACCATTGGTTTCTGTTCACCTCCTACATTTCCAAACAAAGCTTGATTTGGGATTAAGCGTCTTCCCCAGGCCAGACTTCATTGTTCAAAATAATGTCATTGTGACGGTACCTCGTAGCACCGGGAGCTTTCCTCAGGGGTCATGACCGGGGAACGCACATTCTCACACTGGATACCAACCCACTTGCTTGTCTTTGTGTCACAACCGAAAACTGGGGGCTCAGCAAACTCTCCCTCCCCCTTTGCTACCAGCATGATGGGACTGAGTCCCGTAGTTCTCTGGGTCTTTGAGTGTCTCGAACAAGACTTAGGGGGGAAGAGTAAAGCTTAGAAAATCGGGATTGCTGGCAGATTCGCTTCCAGTGCCAGGAAAAGGCCACTGGCTCGTGGGTGCCATATGGCCTCGAACGGAAGCCACTAAGACATTTGCACAAGCGCACGCCTGATCCCCTGTGACAAGTGCTGTGGAACCAGAAGGCACACAGGTTCTTTCCATTTAGGAACAGGTCCGAAGCCCACCTACCCACTGAAGTTTCCCCTGAAAGGCATGGCTGCCCAAAGCATCCGTTCCACTTTCTGGAGTCCGCAAGGAGGAGGCCGCGTCTCATCGGAATTCTGTCCGCTCATTTCTTTCTTTCCTCCTCGGACCACCTGGCGATCCGGAATTTGTCCCACCGGGGGTGTGAATGGTGTGCTTACTGTTTAGAGATAAGATGACAGGTACAGAAATTCCTTTTGATAAACTTCGATGAAAGGTTTATGCTGAAATCATTAGGTGAAATGAGGCAAAAGCCACGGTGAGTTCATTCTCCTCTCTTCCTATATCCCAAATCACCCATCACATTAAAGTGAACGCTGCCAGTTTCTAAAAAAGATACCTAGCAATTGTATGACTCTCGCGTTGACTCTGGATCCTTCTGAGTCTATTCCTGTATATTGTGGAGCTGTGAAATCCTCGCTTCCTGCCAAAGCCCCTCTCAGAATCTCTCCATCCAGATGGTTCTCTTGTGTTCCTGCAGTGGGGGAGCGTTAAATAAAGAAATCCCACACAGACACGGTGGGAAAGGGTCCCAGAGTTCAAGGATAATGAGGAGGCCCATCTTCCTTATGCAAAGACAAAAGTGACATCTCCTTAAAATTGTTAATTCATCCTGAAGGGAGAAACAATGACCTCCCGTGGTCATCATATTGAATGTCCATAGAGAGGAAAATGGTCTTCACCCACATGAACTCTGTGGGTCAGAGCCAGAAGCTGCCTTTGCCAGAAAAGGCTTCTTCAAGGGCACGGCTCTGCTAGATCAAAGCCACGTCCTCCAGAGACTAGAGCGGGGAGTTTCGTGGGTGGCACCAGTTAGAAGCAGGCGGGGATGCTTCTATTTTTAGCGACTCTCTCGCGTCGTGTAGTATAAGCAGATCCGCAGGTGGAAACTGGGTGAAGCAGGGATGTGGCACCTGCAACGATTTTCCAAGTTCCCATTGACCCCAACCTGTGTCTGCGGCTGGCAGTGGCTCTCCTGGTATTGACCCTGGCGGCCATTCACACCATCGGGTCCTACAACACAGGACAACTTCGTCTTCACTCTCTGCCCAGGGGCGTTCAGACCCTGAGAACTTCTGTTCGTTTGCTGGCCACACAGATACTGCCTAACCCTTAAGACGAAGCCTGATTGATCAAATGCAAAGTTTCAGAAGTGCCTCCTTAGACAATGGGAAATAATCCTGCCCGGAAACATTTTCCCACAGCATTAGCGGGCTGTTCTGGTTACGGGGGCTTCATACTGTTGTGTCCACATAGTCAACCTCCCCTTTACAAGAATCCTGAGTCCTGTAATTAGAGAGTAATTCCAGGCGGGGGCATAAGGGGAGTGTTCCTTCATTTCTCCCCAAGTGCTGGAAGTCAAGCGTTCGTAAGTTTCAGGATGACATAAGTTTCAGGATGGTTGGCTGGCGGGGAAGGAGGAAGAACAGGAAACCTAAAGAAACTTCCGACTGGCTTCAAGGAAGCTTTCTTCGCAGTATGGGGCGGGCGCTAGTCTGTATGTGTCAAATCGGAAGATAATGAACCGGCAGCTGCAAAGAAATCCCCGAGGTGACGCCCAAGTGGCAGCCGGGGTACTGGAAAAAGACGGTGGGAACCCCCTCGAGCTCAGAAGCATCAGCTAACCCATCGGTTCAGCCTCTACCAAATAAAGAGGCTTAATCTGCGGCCTGGAGGCACAGACAGGCTTCCCGGAATTGATGAAGCCTCAGGACAGAGACAGGCACGTGGGTGGATGGATCTGTGTTTAGAATTCAGAGCTGGTGTTGGCTTCAGGCAAGGTAGCTCCCATCCCCGTTCATCTTTCCCCGAGAGTCAAGGCTCACACTCGGGTGCGTGTGGTTTCTCTCCTTGTTGATTAATCAACAGCATCCATTCGGCACTGACTGTGCGCAATCGGCCGGTGGGAGGGTGGTGATGGCAGAAGGTTGTCCCTGGGGACACCCGAATGAAGACAGCGGATCCAGGTCTCACGGCGATTATCAACTGGCAGAGTGAGACTCACCTATCTACCCAGCCATCCATTCGTTCCATACGACAGGCACAGGTTGAGAATTCGCTCGGTGCACTGGGACCGTGGGACAACACTCAGTACTGAGGCAGTGACAGACTGGGGGACGTGGCAACGAGGGGTAGCGCGCCCAAAGGACTCGGGGGCTGAGCCAGGAAAAATATTCGACCACCAGGTGGCACTAGCACACAATGGGCTTGTTCGGGCGACCGGGACAGGTTTGCAAGCAAAAGCCCCCCACTGCATGGGGCCATCCAGACGCTATGACACGAGGGCCACCACCCAGGAGGGGCGGAGAACGAGGAAGCTCTGCAGAGGGGACCGAGCGTGCAGGTGACAGTGGCTCAGCAGCACGGGGGGAGTCTTCCTCGGGGAGCTCCAAAGGCCAGCGGCTGCCTGAAGTCTGTGCGGCTACGGGGTTTGTCTTATCTGCCGCAGGCAGATGTCGGTGCGGTTTTGCGGGGTGTGCAAAGCAGGCAAGCTGCAAACAGCTGAAAAGGCACTTATCAGGGGCTAGGTTTAAAACGATTGGCGGTATGACACCTTGAGTCGGCGCCAGCGGGTTTTTGAACTGGGGCGTCCCAGTCTGCCGCGAAGAAACACACAATCTACGGACCCATCTACAGGGACCCTCTTGAGGCTCCCATTTCCATAGTGGGAAGTCATTTACGAGCCGCTGAAGGGGTGAGGGATGCGGAGACAGCCACCCATGCGGCCCTGTGAGCACTTGCTCTGTCTCTAGCCTCGTTCTCAGGGGAGGGGTGCAGGCAAAGGTGAGGTAGGAGCTCCTGCTCCGTTTGGAACAAACACAGGTTTCGGGGGCAAGTGTGTGTGGTTAGATGCCCCTTAAGCCCCCAGCCGAACCTCGAAGGCTCTACCCCACTGGTAGTGAAGCAGGGGAGACGAGGAGTTTCACGCTGAGATTGTTAATTCACACTTGAACGCCATCACCTCTTCCCATCCCCCACCCCCACCTCTCTCGGTGACCACGGAGGCACCTTCTTGGAGATGCAGGAATTAGAAAGCCCACGAGGGGGCAGACTTGAACGACCTCCTTGCTGCTGGATCAGGGTCCAGCGCTTTTTCTCGGGGTTCTGAACACCCCACCCAAACTTGTGTGATTAGCTTTTATTCATTTTTACCTTTTGGAAATAAATCCTTTTTTTAAAAAAAAAAGTTTTTAACGTTTATTTATTTTGGAGAGAGAGAGAAAGAGCGTGGGAGCAGGGGAGGGGCAGAGAGAGAGGGAGACACGGAATCCCAGGCAGGCTCCAGGCTCCGAGCTGTCAGCCCAGAGCCCGACGCGGGGCTCGAACTCACTAGCGGGGAGATCATGACCTGAGCTGAAGTCGGTGGCGCAACCAGCTGAGCCCCCCAGGTGCCCTGTAAATAAACCCTTCTTTGATCAATCCTTATTTGAGTGTCTTATCTGTTTCTTGCTGAAACCCCGACTCATGCATGCCTCATATCATGGCCCGACTCATCAAATTATGTCCACTTCTTCTTTAGCGTCGTGATACGAATCTTACTTTTTAAGTAAGTATAGATACGCTTTCTTTCTGTGATCGTATGCAAATATATATGACAGACATCGGCCGGAGAACAGAAGCACTAGGTAGCGTATGTTAAGAGATTTCTCCAAAGGAATGTGCATACACAATTATGGGGGTGACTGCACAAATCTCAAATCCGGGGGGCAGGCCATAGGAAGGGCAGACTGGAACGGTCAGTCATGGCGGGACGCTCCTGTCCCACAGGCGGGGAAGCTTCAGCTCTGCTTTTTTTAGGGTCTTCCAGCTGATTAGGTCGGTCCCACCCAGATGATCTCTCAGAATCTCTTGTAGTTAAAATCAACTGATTGTGGAGAGTCGTCTTGTCGACAAAATACCTTCAGAACACCCCACCTGGATTAGCATTTGGTTGAAAAGCTGGGGAGTGCAGCTTAAACGCTTGCAACCCCACCCCGCTGTGGGATTCAGAGAGAACGCCACAGTCTCTCAGCCGTGGCTGTGAATGGAAACAGTGATTTGGTGCAACTAATTAGGGGAAGAAAAACTATCTAAGGACACCTAGTCAGTGGTTTTGGATACAGAACGAGAACCGAGTCCTCAGGACCCCCAGCCCGTTGTGCCTCTAACACACCAATACACTGTGTGTGGTTAATTCTGGCCTTAAGGAGGCTGGCTGGGCAAAAGTCAGTGTCGTCGACCAAGGGGGCGGGAAATTCTACCAACAGGGTATTGAAAATATTTGTAGCGTTTCTGTGCTTTTCCAAGTTGAATGAAATCTAAAGTGGGGGTCCCTTCCAAACTTCTGCCCTGGATGAATATTTGTCTTGTTCTCCAAGGACACTTAAGAAGACCCAGATAAACTAGAAAATCAGCTCAAAGTCATATTGCAAGGAAAATGGGGGCACGTATTAGAACTCAGGGAGGAGACAAGGAAGGCAACTGAGAACCTTGGACGGAACAAGGAAGAGAACTCGTGCACCCAGCCTATGGCACTCAATGCTAATTGGCTGTGTGCTACAGCAGAGCTTTCTAGAACAAGGAAATTGTGAACCCCCCCCCCATTGACACTGTAAGTACAGCATCTCCCAAGTCTCGTGTACAAAATACTTTCTACCGTGAGCTTGTGTCAAGGTAATAACTTAATGATTGATAGCCTGGGTCTATCTGCAGGGTTATTTTCTTGTTTCACAGTATGTTTTTGTTTTTGTTTTTTAACTGGTTGTATTAGTACCTAAAGCTTTGGAAACTTTCACATAAAAATCCAGATTTTTGGAGTCTCTTGAAGCCAGAGGCCAGAAGAAATATTCCTACACAGAAGCAACCAGCCGGGGCTGGAAAGATCTGGAGTCCTTATTCCGATTTCTGGCCTGACGTCTCTATGCATGCGAACTTGAGAACCCAGGACTTGGAGAATGTATAAAATGGCCTGCTGCTCGTCCTTTGATCCCTCAGATTGTGGAAGCTCTTGAAATGCTCAGCCCTGGCTAATGATCCACAGTATCATCTGCCCCGGAGCCTGATGGGGCTTCCCTGGGATGTGCAGATTCGAAGCTTCCTTGTCGGTAACACCCGAACAGATCACTGCCTCTTTCAGATAACTTCCGTCTCCAATTTTTATCCCTTTCCTTAATAACTACCTCCCTTTTGTTCTTCTTGGGTGAGCATAATACAATTTTTCCGAACATGTGTAAAGTTAATTTATCTTTGGCACCTTGTATTTCAAACCAGACCCAAAAACGCCACTAATCTCTAATTTATAACAAACCAGTGGTGCGTGAATTTCATTAAATCACATGTGACGAAAAGACAGACTTTGTTTTTATCCCAAGATATATTTGCTGAAGCCCGCTTAATAGCACATTTGTTCGGTGAGTTGAATAAAACGCACTGCTCTACTTGGTACTAGGAGTATTAAGTATACATATTCAGCTTTTTCAACCTGCCACTTCCTCCGAATTCTTGGCTGAGAAAAAGTTGCCTCTGTCAAAAAGGAATATTTAGATCAGGTCAATTCTCCTCTGAAAAACAGATGGTTTAAAACTTCTCTTATGCTATTAAGCAATTGCACACAATTTACATAATGGGATAGTTCTGTTCACACAACCAAGTGAATAATTATAATGGGAATTATAATTATGACCAGGAAATGTGAGGTGTCTTATCAAGAAACATTCACTTCCTCAAAGGTATAGTTCATTTCCTGAACAAGTCGCCCTGCTTCTAAAGGACTAATTTAGCATGATGAACCACAGCAGGGTGAGGCGTCTAAGTATTTGAATTTAGTGTATTTTACTACTGCCACGCAGGAAGGGAGAATGGAAAGTGGGGACAGGTTTCTAGCCAATCACGCGGACAACAGATGAGTTTCTCCCCTGATGCGGCAGGAACCTGCTTGCTCTGGGGACGGGAGCTCCAGGCGGTTTGTTCCCTGTAATCGGCAGAACAGGAATGTGGCCTAAAGTTGACCGACAGGGCAAGTCGGATGGTTCTGAGGTCGAAGTAATATACTTGGGAGACTCCATTTCTGACACAAAATTCGGGAAGTAAGTGGGAGCCGTCACCTTGCCGTGTGTGAAATTTCGGTTCATGTGCTCAGTGTCGGGGTTACCAGACAAACAACGTAATTTGGGATGTATTTAGGTTAAGAGTGCAGTCATCGGATAAGATACAGGATGGGACACACTTATGCTAAAAATTATTTGCTGGGGCGCCTGGGTGGCTCATCATCTGACTTTGGCTCAGGTCATAATCTCGCGGTTCGTGAGATCGAGCCCCGCGTCGGGCGCTGTGCTGACAGCTCGGAGCCTGGAGCCTCCTTCGGATTCCGTGTCTCCCTCTCTCTCTGCCCCTCCCCTGCTCACGCTCTGTCTCTCTCTGTCTCTCAAAAATGAATAAATGTTAAAAAAATTTTTTTGTTAACTAAAAAAAAATATTTGTCGCTTATCTGAAATTCAAATTTAACTGCTCCTGTATTTTTGTTTACTAAATCCTACAACGCTGTGAGTTAGCAGTTCATCCCCTCCCCGTGTCCCAGCCTGTTCAGGGAGGGCTTCATTTTAGTAGAAACAAGAAACAGCAAATCCACATCCCACAGATGCTGGTGGCAAACTGGCTGCCGTTGGCTGAGGTTTCGCCTTGCGTGAGGAATAATGAAAAGTGGCTCCGGAAGCAATTGGAAGCCTCCCCTGCCCTGACGTATGCGGACGGAAGAGGGCAGATGCTAAACTTTTCTGGGGGGACGACCTTGTGCGAGAGTAGCGGTTGAGAAGGTCATAGCTCAACATCGGATCTTGTGTGATGGCGGGTGTGTGTAGGCGTGCACGTGCGTGTGTTTCCATGTATGTGTGAGAATGTGCATGCGCGTGTGCGCGTGTGCGGGTAGGGTGTGTGGCACAGGGCTTTTGAGGGAGGGTCTAAGGCCAGCCCGCCCTGGGGTGACGTCTCAGTTCGTCCTCCCCATCTGGATGACCCACAGCAGCCACTTCTAATGTCTGTGCCCGCGTGGCCTCATGTGCCCGAGCGACGTGATATAGAAGCTATGTCACCGAGTAATCGGAGGGAGGTACGTAGTGAGTTCTTACATCTACACTAGGGAAAGTGGCTAGAGCAGCGCCCGTGACACGATGCATGAAGGTAACCGTTGGGCATTTTTCCTGCGAGGGCTGTTCACATCGGTGACGTTAGGCCCCGGGGAGGGTTTCTCCTCCTGGAAACCAGTTAGCCTCTGCTGTTTCGGTTTCTCCGTGCACAGGCCGGGGACCGCACAGGCACCCACCTCCTGGGGGCGCTCAGAGGATTAAGCGCGTAATTCCCACGGTCTGGGGGGTAGTGGTTGAGAACGGGGACTGGAGCCAGCTAGCCAAGACATGACAGCCCCATGACCGGTGGCTGTCCCTGCGCCCTCAGGCACCCCCCTCAACCTCTCCGAGCTTCTGACTTTTCATCTTCGATATGGAGACAGAGTGTCCATGTCATGGGGTCTTTGGGAGGGCGGTACCTAATGCCAAGAACGGCGCACAGTAAGTGCCATGGAAATGCCCGGATGCAGGATATTGGGGGAGGGGTTTGAAAGCCCTCTTTTCCCTCCTTTCTTCCCTGGGTCACGGCCCCTCCACTCCCCTTTGGCCTCGCCGACTTTTGAGCCGTTTGTGCCTGGGACCGATGCAAACACGCCACGATTAATTTATTTTTCCCATTTAATTTCACAACGGACCTGTGAGGTTGGTTCTTTCTTTAGCTGAGTCTTCCAGAGGCAGAACTGAGCGTAAGTCCCTTGCCCAAGGGCACCCAGTTTGTGGGGATGGGGCCTGAGAGGAGCCCATATGGTCCACCTAGAGCCCATGCTTTTCCTTGAAGCCAGGCTGCTGGGCTGGACAGGGGGGGCTCCAGGAGTCTCTGCCTCCTCGTTCTGGTGATCTGGATAGAACAGGGGTGGGAGAGACTGCAGTCCCTTTCCCTGGATGCACCCCCTGGCTTCCTTGTTTCCCGGGTCCTTTTGGGAACGCTGGTAGAGGCTGGCTGTCCCGAGTGATGGGTCCTCCCTGTCCGTGTGCGCTCGTACCTTGAGGGTGATTTTCCTGCCGAGAAAATCCCATCTGTGGTCACTTGGTTTTAAACTAATAATCAAAATAGTAAAGTAACATTCCCCAACCCAAGATTTTCCTTAAGCCTTTCCAGTTCAACGCGCAGATCCTCGTATCCTACGTACAAAACTAATCCATTTTAACATTTATGTTAAAGCGTTCTTTAAAAGACCAGGTAATTAAATTTCTTTGCGTCTTTGTAAATGTAACCTATCTGCTTTCTTTTCAAGCAACTCAAATGTCATTTTATAAGCAAAACTAACTTATGTATTTATACATGCACCCTATATTTAATAAGTGAACAAATTGTCTTTCACATCCCAATGAAGTTCCCTCTCCTGGGTGAGATGTGGTTCCTTGGAGGTTGGGGATCTTCAGCTGGGACAGGGAATCTGAGAAGCAGGTACACTGGCTGATTTTTCTTACCGCCTGGACTGCCTTGTCAGGCCTATTTAAGTGACTTCGTGTCGGCGAATAGAGAGGCGCCTGCTTCCGCGTGGGGGGTCTCAGAGCCCAAGGCCCTGGACACAAGATGCCAGACTGCTTCCGCCCTTGATTAGATCAACGCCCAAGGTCTTCCTTCCCCCAGGGCTGCTGCTGTTCCAGACATTTCCATGAACACACACTGGGATCCACACGCTTCCCTGTCTGCCTCTTTAGTCTTAGTGGCTAAGGGTCATTCCAGGGACACCCACCACCCCGGCTTCCTTCCGTCTTCAACCTTCAATCAACCAAATCTGCTTTGCCCTCTCACCCTGTGCATCAAGGGAACATTTTCAGTCCTGTTTGGCCATTGTGGATAATTTTCTGCTTAAACCCTGCCTCTGTTAATCCAGACGCTCTAGATTATATATAAAAATAACAATATAGAGTTGTGTATATGTGCATAAACGTGTACATCTATGACTTAAAAATCTTTCAAGCTCTTGGACGTGCAGTACGACATTCGTTAAATTTCTTTAGAGAAACGGAATGGCATTTTTAAGCGACTTTTCTTTTCTAATCACTTAATAGACTCTAATAGCAAATACATAAAAATTACAATGACTGTAAAATTTATTACTGCACTTACATTTCAGCATGTTCTAAAACACCGTATAATTGATGTAATTAATTTAGTCACACGCATATGCAGCCATATGATTAGCAGAGTAAATGAAATTCATACACGCACATACGTAAATGTGTACACAAATACCGTGTACTTATTTAAATTAAAATATCCTATATTTTTCCTTTTGAATCAATTTTTTTTCTCTGAATATAATTAACTCATTGCCTTTCACAAGGTCGATGTATTTCAAGTAGCCCCAAACCATTACCATGAGTACTCTGGTTTTTAAATGCTCAAGATTCTCATAACTGGGCCAGTGAAAGCCTTTAATTAATGTTCTCTTCCCCTTTAGAATCCCTGTTAAGATTTAAAAAATATTCTGGCTTTCTGATGAGATTGACAAGCTGCAGAGCCCTCTTGACTTTGTTTTTGTCCCAAGGCTTAGAATCAGCCACTCCCCATGAGTGCTGGCCTCCTTGACTGAGCGGATGTGGGAAGCCAGAGTCCGGGGTCTACGGGCATTGGTGGTTGGCAGACAGGCTGCTTTGAGACAATGACTGAGGTTAAATGTTGACCTTGATAATTTAAAACTTAGCAGAGTAGCTCTCTTCTGTGCTCCATGGGAATCCTCATGCCCTAGGACTTGCTCTGACATCACCTGTCCTCCTCTGGCCCCCGTGTGGTTCCATGACCGCCTCCTTCCATTATTTATCTGAGGCTGCTCCCAGGGTTTTGCTCGGTTTGGGGTGGTTGGTTTGTTGGTTATTTTTGGCCTCAGTCAGATGCCCTTCTCAATGCATACACTCTCTCGGTATCTCATTCATTTCATGTTAAAAATTTTTTTTAAATTTTTTTAACATTTATTTTTGAGAGACAGCGTGAGCAGGAAAGGGGCAGAGAAAAAAGGAGACACAGAATCCGAAGGGTCCAGGCTCCGAGCTGTCAGCACAGAGCCTGACGTGGGGCTCGAACTCACAAGCTGTGAGATCATGACCTGAGCGGAAGTCAGACGTGTAACCGACTAAGCCACCCAGGTGCCCCTAAAAATTTTTTTTTAATGTTTTTATTTTTATTTTTGAGACAGAGAGAGACAGAGCATGAGTAGGGGAGGGGCAGAGAGAGGGGGAGACACAGAATCTGAAGCAGGCTCCAGGCTCTGAGCTGTCAGCACAAAGCCTGACGCGGGGCTTGAACTCATGGAGTGTGAGATCATGACCTGAGCTGAAGTCGGACGCTCAACCGACTGAGCCACCCAGGCGCCCCATTCTTATGTTTTTTTTTAAACCTCTGACGCTATGATAATAAATGCCAAATATGTACCCCTAGACTAAAGCTTTCCTCTTCAGGAGCACATCACCAACTATATAGTAGACCCAGAATTTTAAAATAAGGCTTTCAACGAGTGGAGATGTTTTGCTTCATGTAAGCAAAAAATCAACAGTAATGATCTCTTGATCATTCAGACTTGCGTTTCCAAAAAAGGAAATTCAACAGGAAGGAAGACTCGTAAAGAGCTACATTCAGCTGGGCTTTCAAGAGTTACTGATTTCATGGATGCTTAAACGGGGAAACGGAACAACAGAGGAAAGGAGAGGGAAACAATAAAGGGAAGAGGAGAGAATGGAATGAGGGAGGAGAGCAAGGGACTTTTTCCAGGGAAAACAGCCTGCTGTGTCTCCATCTTCATGCCCTTTGCAGAGAGCAAGTGGATGCTGGCTTTGGAGGTTTTGGTGGCAGGAAGCCAACGAATGATCAAGATTTGAATCTCATGCTGGAAGTGCTCCTGGGTAATTATACCTAAACTCTATAATTTTCAGCCTTCTCTCCTGTAAAGTGATGATGCCAGCATATGTGAATGTAAAAAACAAATATGAATGAGCCTAACAAAATATCTGACTCTTAGTCCTAAATCCACCTTTATCCAAAGAGTGAACGAGTAAGTGCATCGGTGACATACACCCAGGAAGCGGGTGCCGGTTCACCGGAAGGTCTGTCGCCCCCTGGGATGTCCCTCTGCCATAAGCAGCTGTTTGACAGATGAACAACGAGGGGCGCCTGGGTGACTCAGTCGGTGAAGCATCCAACTTCAGCCCAGGTCATGATCTCACAGTTCTTGAGTTTGGTTCGTGAGTTCGATTCGTGAGTTCGAGCCCTGAGTTGGGATTGCCGCTCTCAGTGCAGAACCCACTTGGGATGGTCTGTCCCCTTCTCTCTCTGCCCCTCCCCAACCAGCACTCTCCCTCTCAAAAATAAATAAACATTAAAAAAATTAAAAAAGAAAGAAAGAAAGAAAGGTTAACAATGAGGTGCAATGAAATATGACTTGCATTTTCGGTCGTCGGTATTACTTATGATTACCTCAAAATAGCGTCTTTTAACCTGAGTGTACTTTAGCCCCTTAGATATTATCAATGCAAAATTATTCCTCTTATGTGTGCCGACGAGGCTAAATATTATTAAATGGTCTTAAAAATTGTTGTTTACCCTCAAAAGTAAACAATTTTAATTTTCCTTCACAGCCACATAAATTATAGCTGATTGAAATTAGAATCGGAACATTCCCATGATTAGCCCCTTTGAGCGTTCCTCCCGCTACCCTCCAGCCTCCTAAAGGGTGTGATTTAAGGAGAAATCAGAAAAGCTGCTTTTCCCAGTTGGAGGTGAATACACGGTACTGACCATCTTGGAAGTCGACGCTACTAAGCTTTGACATTGGCCAAGGAGGGATGTAGGTAAATAGGGTGGCCAAGGATATTTGCTCTCAATGTATCCCAGAAAGACTTGCTTAAGAAGTTTTGTCTCGGGGCGCCTGGAGGACTCCGTGGGTAGAGCATCCAACTCCTGATTTCAGCCCAGGTCATGATCCCGGGGTTGTGGGATGAAACCCTGAGTCAGGCTTCATGCTGAGCATGGAACCTGATTAAGGTTCTCTGTCTCCCTCTCCCTCTGCCCCTCTCCCTTGCTCTCTCTTTCTCTTTCTCTCTCCCTCAATCAATCAATCAATCAATCAATCAATAAAAGTTTTGTCTCAAGCATGTTCTACTGGAGAGTCGTCAACACCATCCTATGAGTAATGTCTAAGCCTGTCTTGCCCCTGGTCGTTTTGTAGAGGTCCCGAAGCACGTGGCATTTCGATGGTGGCAGAGGTGAATGCCGTATTTAAATTTCAATTGGTAACCAGTATGAATCCTCTTGGCCATCTCTGGGCAGAGAAAGTTGGTACCTCCTTTATGAAGGTAGTAGAAGGTCACCTCTTTCTGAATGAGAAAAAATTTGCCCTCACTTGGGTCTTTGTATTTTCAAAAAAGGGGCTTTCCACATACTCTCTCCTCTTTCTCTTGACTTGGGCCACAGGGAAGAGAGATGGGAGCTGGGCTTGGGACACCCAGTCTGCCTTTGCGTTTCCGGGTGATTCTGCAACCGATCTGTGGACATCTAGCAATTCACTGTGAAGCCTGTAGTGATGGCCTGTCTCCTCCAGCAGCTCAGACGGGGGCTGATGATGGACACAGTGAAATGGTGGGACAGGCACATGTGGACACAGTTTCTGCATAATACACATGGAGGGGGGGTCAATATCAAAACAAAATTAATAAATAAAAGCTTGGGAAATCTATTTTCCCTCTTTGAAACCGTAATAGAAAATAAGATGAGAGTGAATGAGGAAGCACCAAATAAGATAAGGTTTTATTTCTATTGTTTTTTTCTTCTTTGGAAAGCTTTCTCTCCGTGTAATATTAAAACTCAGACTTGGGGCGCCTGGGTGGCGCAGTCGGTTAAGCGTCCGACTTCAGCCAGGTCACGATCTCGCGGTCCGTGAGTTCGAGCCCCGCGTCGGGCTCTGGGCTGATGGCTCAAAGCCTGGAGCCTGTTTCCGATTCTGTGTCTCCCTCTCTCTGCCCCTCCCCCGTTCATGCTCTATCTCTCTCTGTCCCAAAAATAAATAAAAAACGTTGAAAAAAATTAAAAAAAAAAACAAAAAACAAAAAACTCAGACTTAGTAGTATTAAGTTCAGTCATTTAAGTATGAATCTTATTACCTAGAATGTTGAAAAAGGGGAAAGCCCCACAAAAAAACAACATCTCCATGTAAAGAGCACAGGATTTGGAGTCTGGCCATTTCCAGGGCTGACTTATGGTTTTCTTTTGTACAAGTTAATCAATCTCTCCGAACCTCTTTTTTCCTCACACATTTAATAAAGATAATTCCTCACCAGGGCCTTTGTAGATCGAATAAGATATACACATGAAGCATCTATCACGGAGTTAGCACTTAGTAATAAATTTCAGTGAACATTACCATTATTGGAATTTTTAAAAATGATAATATTGGAGGCATATGGTTGGTGGTTCAGGAGCTGTGGCTGTTGGTTCTGGCTTGGCAATATATCGATCGTCAACTGGAGGCAACACTGGTGACAAGTGCCATTTCCTGTTGTCCCAGGGGTGACCCAGTCCCTTGATGGGTTAAATTCCCAGATAAACACAGATGAAACCAGAATTGATCTACTGTCATGTAACTCCAAAATTAAATACGTGAAAGGGAAGCTCTGGGTATTCGTGCGACATGTCTCAACTTGCCTTGTCCTGCCCCAAGCATCTGTCCGTGGCCTGTGATCTCAAAAGCTGGACTAGACTAACTTTAGTGGAAACAAAAAACGCCTTCTCTTTTGACTGGTAAACACAGGGCCTTGGGCGCAGTTGATGTGCGACGCGGCGTTGCCGAATGAATCAACGAATGACTTCAACGTCATTAATACTAGCTCTAGCTGGTATTTTTATCGAACACAGTATATGTTCCGACACTGAGTGAAGAAAGTCCCAAGAGTTTTTGGAGAGTGTAACAAATCGGGTCTCGCTCGGGCCGCATATGGTGGCTGCTGAGACTCAGGACCCAGTACTAAATAGTAAGTTAGGAGGAGACGAAGCATTCCCGCATACACCACGTCCTTTAGAGATTCTCAGTTGAGTTCAAAGAGTCAGAAGAGTTCAAAGGCCAGTGACGAGGGATTCGGCATGCACCTCAGAAGCAAAGATCGCAATCCGCGCGGCACGTTGGCGTATACAGGAAACTCCACCACGAGGCAAAACAAGTGGTTACAGCCTTAAAATGTGTAAGTTGCTGAGGCTCAGTTATAACGGCAATGTGGACCTGCCGTAGAGAAGCTTCCGGGAGCCGGTGGGGGAGGGACGCACCGCTGTTCTCTGAGTTGGGGTGGATTCATAATCACGTACCACCAGGCAGGCACCGACGCACCCAAATAAAACAAAAAAGAGCAAATGCACAACCGTGTACACACGAGAATGATCAGACCCAAGAAGCGACGCTACCCTGGCATTATCTGCGGCTACTGAGTAAATCTATAGACCAAATTGGCACGGCAGCCCGCAGGGGGCACTGTCATCCATCAACGCGGAAAGTGTGAGAAGATGCCTAATGGGGCCGCAGCCCTTAGGTCTGTGTCCTGGGTGAGACCCCCGCTGGGGTGGACCGCAACAACCTGGAGGTACCTGCTGGTGGGGACCGATCAGCGGGTGGCCAAGGGTTGCTTCTTTACCGAAGTCTGTGGGCATGAATCTAAACACCTCCAGGGGCCAAGGATGAGCACGGCTGGACCAGAGGGGAGTCTGACACACTCCTGAACTCCAGCACATTAGTCACGAGAAGCCCCTCTTGTACCTGCTTCGCATGGTGGACCCCCTCCACCCAGGCAGGCTCAGTCTTCTCCTTGGGTCTTGGGTCTACTATGAGCCATGTGGTGACCTCTTGAGATGCCTGGGGTTCCATCATTAGTGATCTGTTCCCATGAAATATCGGTTTTTCTAGTCTTCTCTCTAGCCTTCAGCATTATGAAGGTACTATTTTTTTTTTCTACCTTGTAGAATCTTCTGAACACTCATCACTTCCAGGAAAATTTAACCTTTTCAAAGGTTAAACATCTCTTTGTACTTCCTTTTCAGGCTGAGATTGGTTGAGAGCCGCATGCCCTTCGTGGAGTTACCACAAAGGGATGTCTTCAGTTTCCTGCGGGAGAGTGGAAGGAGAGCACCTAGGAGTCAACACGGTGCAGGCTGGCTTGACATCCAGGGTATGGAAGCTCAACTGAAATTCGCCGTTACAGGCTATAGATCCCTGAGGGGCTTCGCTCTCTCAGGTCCTTCAAAGCCTGTTTCTTTATTCACTGGAATTCCTCCTCTCTCTGGGCACCGGCGTTGTAACTGTCTCTTCCTATCCACCATCAACAGGGATTCTAGATTTATACAGAGGACATGAGAAAACACAAATACAAAGCCGTAAAGCAATGGCTGAAATACGTAGGGTTGATATGATCTCAAAAGGAAGAGCGCGCTCCTGATTCAAGGAGATCTTACACGGGCAGCCGTGCTCTGATCCTAGGCTTTCTGATGTCAACTACCAGCTACCCCAGAAATGCCACCACACACACTCATGAAGCAAAGCTGAGTTTTTATTATAATTACTGTAGCAAGGGGAACACCACCTTGACAACAATGTCTCTTATTTTTTATTTTTTTTAAATGTTTATTTATTTTTGAAGGAGAGAGAGAGAGAGACAGAGTGTGAATGGGGGAGGGGCAGAGAGAGAGGGAGACACAGAATCCGAAGCAGGCTCCAGGCTCCAGGCTCTGAGCTGTCAGCACAGAGCCCGACGCGGGGCTCGAACGCACGAGCTGTGAGATCATGACCTGAGTCGAAGTCAGACAATTAACCAGCCGAGCCACCCAGAAGCCCCAAGCATTCGGGATGTCTTGCTAGGGTCAAGGCAAGACAGAATGTGTGTTAGGTTACGAGGTCTCTTGTGCAATCAGTCGCTCGAGGCCTCGGAGGAACAGCGGGCTCGGAGGGTTTATTGACCAATTTTGAGGGTGCCCCATTTTCACATCTGTACCACCTCTGGAACCACACAGCGTACAAAACGTGGCCTCTTGAATCACTCCGTGGTATCCTGGATGCTCTTTCTCGTCATTTAACAAGGAATAAAGCCTGTTTGGCCTCATCCGATGGATGTGTCATCAGGTTCTCCATGTGTTATCCTTCCCACCCCCTAGAAGAACTGTTCTTGCCCTTAGATCAGAAGACTACGGAGGGCAATGCTTAGTCTCAGAAACTTCAGACAACTCGACAGAAGACTTCGCTCACAGAACATCCAAAACCTGAGCACAAAGCAGAGGCATCCCTCACGGGGATGACTCATCAGGAACATCTCTGCCAAAAGTGGCTTTGGCTGATGAAACGATCCGAAGTTGCTATTTCTGCCCTGCAGTTCCCTATTTCTCCTTCTCCCACACTCCTGTGAAAGAGGCACGGTTCCCTGCAGGATCTCCTTGAGCAGAGTAATTGACTGCTCTGTCTCATTTCTCTTGCCGAATGTTCTCGGCTTGATCGGATGCATGGCCCTCCTCTGCCAGAGAATTCACAGAGCCTTACACAAGCAACGGGAAGGCTTGTGTAGATCCCGAAAGATCCCCTGATCAAAATTAGCAAGCAAACACTCAGCATAACAAGCACTGAATTCGCTCCTGGTGACTCAGCCTCTGAACAAGTGGGCCTCTAGTATGCACCCTTGTGTCGATTGTTGAAAGCTGAGCCAACAGAATCAGAATCAAAGGTTTTGGGTCATGTCCCTTAGGGGCATAGCGCATCATAGAAGAGCCCCAGTGAGAATCAGGAGAGCAGGGTCATCTTTGGGGCTGCAGACGCGATGGGTGGTGAGTCAAGGGCTCACACCGCTGCCTGCCCATCAGTGAATCTCCCCTCTGCCTTGTCGATAAAATCCTGGAGTAACTCAATGGCGTAATATTTAAAATCCTCTTATAAGAATGTCATCCTGCCTGGTGCTAATATTCCGGCAGTTTCCAGCATGGAGGGGGCGCCCAGTACCTGTTTGCAGATTAGATAATTGGCACATTGGAATGCCAGTCTTTCTCGGGAGTGAGGCTGGGGTCTGCTTATTTGTACCTATAGAAAGTCACTTGTTTGCTTATCTCTCGAGTTTCTAGCACGATCTCTTTGGAGGGTTGGCATTCTGGAAGGACCACAGTTTAATAGCCAGATAATCCAGTCACAATGACAGGCGACCTTCAGAAAGACGAAAATCGCTTGGCACTGGGATTTAGCTCTGAAAAGCTGTTTGGAGGCTGCTGGCCACACAAAGAAAGCAACGTCTGTGCTGATAAGGGCTGGGGGGGTGGGGGGCGGGGGGAGCTTTCCAGTCAGTGCCGCTGATAATTAAGTGGCCTTGTCAGAAAGTTGAGATATACGTAGATGCAATTGGGGATATTTGATTTTAAAAGGGTATAAACACATAAAAGGGAAGAAAAACGATTTTAAAGAGTTGCCTTTAAGACTCTTTTGGTGTCAGTCAAACTTAAAATACGTTGCTGCCCAAAGACACTCAATCCCTGATTCTGAGGCTCCTTATAAAAAACGTGGCCAGGCTTGGCAAAAGCTTACAATGTGCTTTTGTTCGCTTTTTTAACACTTAAATGTGTGCGTCGTCGAATTTTTAGTATGCGGATCTGCGTTCTGTAAGGATGGGGGCTGCTCCTGTAGCAAACGCGGCCACAGGACAGTTAAGGCAATTAGAACAGGAGGAACGTTCCATCAAAGCAGACCACGCTGGCGCAGAAATTGCTTTGTCCCGAAACCCGACGACAGCAGCCACACAGAAGGTAGTTACCAACATGCTGCCTTCCTAAAAACCAACGATCCTTGTAAAGTCGGCCATTAGCTGATTGATTTATTGCAACGAAGGAGACCTTGTCAACAGGCTTTATCGCTGTACCTCCCGATTAAGAAACAGAAGACAATAATTCCGCATCGTTCCGGATAATTTGCTCGAATCCGGTAGCTACCGTGGTAGTTTACAGTTAACTCTACTTAGGTTTGGGGGAAAGCATCTTAGTGCAGGGGGGCATCACAGCTTTGTCACCCTGCACTGGCGGGCGGGGGGTGGGGGGTGGGGTGCGGTGAGACTCAGAAGCCAGAGGACCTGTGTTCAAATTCTGGCTCTGTCACTTAGGGGGCACCTGGGTGGCTCTGTCAGTTGAGCGTCGAGTTCGATTCGAGCTCAGGTCGTGATTCCAGGGTCGTGAGATCGAGCCCTGCGTCCAGTTATGTGCTGGTGTGGAGCCTGCTTGAGATTCTCTCTCTCTTTCTCTCTCTAAAATAAAATAGAAACAGAATACGAAGAATTTAGAATAATGCCCAGCACATGGCACATGCTACCCCGTGCTGGCTTTCATTATGCCCTAAGGACCAGCCTAGTATAAATCAAGTGCCCCCAAGTGCTTCTGTTTTCCACTAGCCCCCTTCCTCCACGAGGCCACGAACAAAGGGCTGACTCTGCTGGACAGGAAAATGAGACAAAAAGGGGGAGACAGGAGAAGATCATTGAAAAACGGTAGTATCTCAGGAAGCTATTTTAGCCACAAAATAATATGATGAAATTCCAAGGGAATGTTCATACTCTGTGCTCGCCTTACTGTGACTTCAATGAACTTTTATGTGAAGAGTTACGTATGTGGCTTTTTTTTTTTCCATATAAGAAAGGAAGTAAGCAAATTTTCGACTAGTTGGGTGTCCAGAGGTTACGGGCCACTCTGAGGGCTTTCTGTCTTGCTCTTTCTTTTTTCCTTCTTTCCCCGCTCTTCCCTCGTCTCTCCCTTTCTTTGTTCTTCCTTTTGTCCCTCCTTTTCATCCTCCCTCCCTCCCTTCCTCCCTCCCTCCCTTCCTTCCCTCCTTCCTCCCTCCCTCCCCCCTCCCTCTTCCTTCCTTCCTTCCTTCCTTCCTTCCTTCCTTCCCTCCCTCCTTCCCTTCCTTCCTTCCTTCCTCCCTCCCTCCCTCCTCCCTCCCTCTTCCTTCCTTCCTTCCTTCCTTCCTTCCTTCCTTCCTTCCCTCCCTCTCTCCTTCCTTCTTTCCTTCCTTTCTTCCCTCCCTCCCTCCTCCCTTCCTCCCTCCGTTCCTCCCTTCCTTCCCTCCTTCCTTCCTTCTTTCCTCCCTCCCTCCCACTATCATTATCTGATATTCATCAAGAACCAGCAGTCCTGTTTGGAATGTACAAAAATAGCTTCCTCCAAGTGGCTTTTTCCCCCTAAGGGATGATAGATTGCTTTTCTCCCCTCAGTACAAGCCAGAAATTGAAACAGATGAAGCGTGGCTTCCACGGTGGCCGGCAAGGGAGTGTGGCCTGTGGAGAGTCTGAGCCCGGACATATTTGGCAAGCAGGGAGGGGAGAAGTGATCCCTGTCCACGACTGGGGGTGGGGCTGGGGGAGTCTGCTCTCTCCAGGGCTGCGAAAGATGCGGGCGCCTTCTCCCAACAGCATCCTCACTGCGCCATATGCCTTTTTATGGATTTTGCACATTCTTCCCAAGATAGCGACAGTGTGACTGTTCAGCGGTAAATAAATCAATTCGGTGGATTTAGGAAATTTATTATCAACACTCGTGGCACATTCACAGTTACTCGAGGACACGTGTGGCGTGGAGAAAACATCGAAGTGGCCCATGTGGATGTTCCCAGCTGAGGGCGAGCAAGGCCACCCTCAGCCTTTGGCTTCAACTCTCGGACTGTCAACACCGTGCTCTTTCCACGATCTGCTTAGTGCCAAGTTTTGGTTCCGGTTTATTTATTTTTTTGTTTTTTGCCTTTTTATGCCGTTGGGGATGTCTTGTGCAGCTAGTGTTGACGTGTTGCCTAGTGACCCTGCACGCAAGAAAGCTGCCAGGCACCTCCCAGAGAAGGTTCTCTAGAAAAACTCCCTCAAGTGCTAGCTTTAACGTTGGCCCTGAGTTCCGCATTCATGAATCAGCAATATACGTTAAATAACGCGTCTTTAATCATAAAGGAACATTAAAAAAAGGTCATTTTGATCAGCTAATAAAACTCAATAAGAGACACCCAGAAATCTCTATCTGTATTTCCCCTAGAAAAAATCGCTAAGTATTTGCTAATTCAGTGCTGGTCATGACTGCCTAGAACGTAACTACCGTGGACCATGAGAGTTGCCTTCGACTTGGGGAAACAGCAGTCTAGATTATTTTTCTTTC
Source organism: Panthera pardus (assembly GCF_024362965.1). Lineage (NCBI taxonomy): Eukaryota > Metazoa > Chordata > Mammalia > Carnivora > Felidae > Panthera > Panthera pardus. The sequence goes on along the minus strand of NW_026526699.1, from coordinate 4,397,848 downwards.
TCCATCCTTCTGTAACTTTTTTTCATGACAAGAAGCAGAACGTCATTTCAGGCTTAACGTTTGCCCCCACCTTCTATGGCGGACCCATCCTTTTCAAATACACTGACTTTTATTTCAGAGCTGGCTTAACTGAAACGATAACGATGAGGTTAGGAAAGGAAATGGTATTTCCAGGTCTGTGCATATGGTAACCTGCCTCGTTCTCGGCTGCTTGTGATATTTATTGTTCTTGGTTGGTTGGCACGTTTACGGTGCTGAGTCAAATTTTATAGCTGTTTTACTGGGCTAATTTTTCGCACTGCGTTTGGTCAGCCCTTTCCAGACACCCAACGAGTTAACTCTGAATCACTTGCTGCTGTGGATTTCATCCCCCCCTCCCCACCCCCCAACCATCTAGAAAACCTCTAGTGCTCTGCGCTCTCCAGCAGCCTGGAAACAGGGGTCAAGGAGGAGAGAAAAAGGTACCGTAAAAAAGATCCCCTAAACCTTTCCTCGGATAACTGTTAGGTGATGAGGATCCTCCCTTTTCCCTGTAATATTTCTAAGGGTTGTTGACAGCTGTAAAGAACGGCCATGAAACGGATGGGGTCAACGTTGGATTGTGTACCAGATCTCCGCCACAATTAGTTAACATGGTTGAATTAATATTCTTCACTGTCTTGACAACAGTCCTCGGTGCAATCTCACTGCAGTGTGGCTCAGATGGGGTATGATTTCATTTTCAGCTAGGGCAACGGCAAAAGGGCTGTGGTACGTAGTTCCAAAACTCACCTCTCGCCTGGAAGGCTGGTGACCACGTCTCCTTCAACGACCCCGACCCAACTGCCGTGGGCGCCTGTTTGCGTCGCAACAGTGGCTTTGCACAAAAGCAGGTCGGGCTCTGTCCTGCGAACATCTCACGTTCCATCCTCTCGGTCTTCCAGTCCTTCGGGAGGGGAATTGTAAGCAGGGAGCATTACCTCTCTGTGTCCGGCTGTGTGAAAGCTGAAACAGAAGTATTCTAAACCTATGGGGACCGAGCACCCGGTGTGCTTGAGACCGTGGTATTTCCCGGGGACACGGGGCCGTCGGTGCCAACCCTGGGAGGTCCCAGACAAACACAGGAGTTAGATCCTGGATGCAGCGAGATTATTTGCAAATCAGGTGTGCCCTGCCTTCCTTTGGGTGTTTCCATAATAGAAGCCATCATAGGAGCTCCAGACCACGGAGAGAAGACCAAAGAGGAACACTGAACGGGGGGCCCTTGTGTCTGTGAACTCACTCGGAGGGATGTGTCAAAGAAGTCCTCCGCCTCAGCCATGGTTTATCGCCCCGGACACAGCGGCTGAGGGCAGCAAGGGACGTTGGATGGCCACTGCCCATCCAGTATTGAAGTCCCCCCACTGTAGAGGCTTCGAACAGAATTGGAAGAAATAAGAAATGCAAAAAAAAAAAAGGGGGGGGGGTTGCATTTTAATCTATGTTCTTGGTTTTTTGTTTTTGTTTTTTTCGATTAAATTTATTGGGCATTTATACACACAAAAGAAGGCAAGGAGGACATCGGGGCTCCCAGCTGGGGGCTGCCCTCACTGGTCTCAAGGACTGTCCAGGCGCCGGCCACCCCATCCCCCAGCCAGGAAAGGAAGGTCTGCGCCAGAATTTCTGGCTGACGAGTTATTAATTCACGACTCGACACCTGCGAAGCCTGTTCTCATTAGTGGCCACATCTGAACAGACCCAGATTGGCACACTCTTATGATTATGCTTGCTCACATACACGGGTTTTAAATAATAGATGGTCTTGAACGTTTCCCAGGTAGTTTTATTTTGTATCATATATTTTATCCAAACGTCTTTGAATTATTTAGTTAGAATTTAAAAAGGCAGTAATCACGCCATTTACCTCGTCTGATGTCGCTAAGCAGGGTTTTGAAGGAGGGTCAGGAAATTAAGACACTACGACTGTTACTAATAATGTTGGTAATAGGAGTTCCGTTGGGCTGAAGACGATGGGGGCGGGGGGACTTCTTCCTGCCCCCAAATCTTGAGACTGTGAGATTCGACAGCCCCGAATGGGAGCACGAAAGTGGCATGAATGGAGAGATCCTCACTGTCAGTGAATCTCAGCACGCAGGGTAGATTTTTGTTTTACGTGAGCTCCATTGCCTTGACCTCCATGGGTCAGTAGTTCAGACTTTAAGGATCATGGTTCATAGAAACTGCTGTCCGCTTTTATCCGTTGATTGAATTTCTTGTAAGTCTGACTGAAATAAAGCAAAACTTTCTGTCCACCAGCCCTGACAAGTGGAAGCTTCTCACCCTGTCGATGCCCAGGGTAAACCTCACAGATTCTTATCGAATTGCACAGGGGTGGGGTCTGGGCATGGGGGATTTTTTCAAGTTCCTCAGATAGTTCTCACATATACCCTGGGCTGAAAACCACTTCCAAAGAGAAAGACCCTGGGTGCTGACATGACTCGGTCAAGAAAATGACTGTGCCTTCTTTTCTAGCAGAAGGTTGATCCCCAGAGGGTGGGACGTGCGATTTTATTCCTTTCTCAAGGTAAAAAAGTTCACACTGTGGGCTTCTCTTCCTAGAGATCTACATTTTCCTGGGCTCAGAGAAGAGATAAGGAAGTTTGACTTTCTGGGGTGCCTGGGTGGCTCAGTCGGTTGAGCGTCCGACTTTGGTTCAGGTCATGATCTCCCGGTTTGTGAGTTCGAGCCCCGCCTCGGGCTCTGTGCTGACAGCTTGGAGCCTGGAGCCTGTTTCCGATTCTGTGTCTCCCTCTCTCTCTGCCCCTCTCCCACTTGTACTCTGTCTCTCTCTCTCTCTCTCTCTCTCTCTCTCTCAAAAACAAATAAACATTAAAAAAATTAAAAAAAAGAAAGTTTGACTTTCAAAAGTCTGGGTGTTTGGTGGTGGGTATTTTCAACTGGATTTTCCTGGTTGAAGGGTGTAGCCCAGTTAATGGGTTTCTAAAGTAAGTCACCCAATGTGGAGCAGAATGCAGGAGCTGTGGTTAGGTTGACCAGTTGTCCTGATTTACCCAGAACTGGAGGGTTGCTGGAAAGTGGGGCTTTCTGATGTTCTATGCTAAAATAGGAGTGTCCAAGGCAAACTGGGATGATTGGTCGTCCCATCTTGTCACTCAAGGATAGCACTCAAAAGGGCCAGAATGTCAAGCGGAGGCAGTCGGGAAACCTTCCCAGGCACGGCGAGCATCACATCTCCAGCCCCAGTGTGGCTCAAAGGTGGGGAGCTGACGTCTCTGAGTGGGTCGTATGGACATAGGTCGGGGGACCCCCAAGAGTGGCAGCCATGAGGGACGGAGGCCCAGAGGATTTCCTCAATTCTGGGTTGATCAAGCTCCAGGAATCTAGACAGTTCCATGACAGAAGGGGAAAGAGTCCCTTGAAAATGACCAGGATTGATTCCTGCCAAACCAGACAGACGGATCAGAGCCCAGCCTGGACTCGAGCCCTCTGAAGACTCTGCTCTAATTTCCTACATATTTAAAAATTTTTTTAAATGTTTATTTATTTTTGAGAGAAAGAGAGACAGAGCGTGAGCAGGGGAGGGGCAGAGAGAGAGGGAGACACAGAATCTGAAGCAGGCTCCAGGCTCTGAGCCGTCAGCACAGAGCCCGAAGTGGGGCTAGAGCCCGACGCGGGGCTCGAGCTCACAAACAGTGAGATCGTGACCTGAGCCAAAGACAGACGTTTAACGAACTGAGCCACTCAGATGCCCTTTTCCATATATATTTTTTTAATTTAAAATGTAAAATTTTTATTTGAGAGAGGGAGCACGCACGTGTGCGTGAGCTGGGGAGAGGGGCAGAGAGGAAGAGAGAGAGAGAGAGGGAAAGAGAATTTAAGCAGGTTCCACACTCAACACGGAGCCCAACGTGGGGCTGCATCCCACGACCCTGGGATCACGACCTGAGCTGAAATGGAGAGTTGGACACTCAACTGAATGAACTGCCCCCAGGAGTTCTAATTTCCCATTTTTTAATCCTACCAAGACCATCTAGATGCTGTCCTGGCTGCAAAATACTTAACTGCACTTGTCGACACATTTTTCTGTCAGTCCCGTCGTGTTGACATTGATAAACAAGGAAATCTTTCTCTGCTCCAAAGTCTTTAAAGGCTTGAGATCACATAATGCCAGTCCACAGAGAGGTTTTAAAAGAACACAAGGACAGTTGTCCTAAAGGAAGGAGGAGGAACAGGCAGACTCCTGGCATCTGGGATGTTTGGATTTTAATGACCATGAGGGTGGAAATCTATGACCACAAGTGTAACCAGTAAAACCCAGTGAGATGGGAAATGATCGCCATTAACGTTCTCTTCATTTGGCTGGAAGTTGGGGAGAAAAAGAGTCCCATTGGACTCAACTGTTCCTTGGAAGACCTCGTTTCACTTTTGTAACTTCAAAAGAAGTTACAAAAATTAACCTTCATTTTGAGATAACATGACAAGGACATCTGTAAAGGGGAATTTACTGGGAATTATATAAGAACGTGGAAATCATTTCTTCTTGTAGTCAGGACCCGAGTTATTTTCTATTTATATGCAAATGTCAGATTCGTGAGCTTATTTTATTTTTTACAATGCTGAAATGGTATTTATTTCCTAAAATTTACATGAGTGGAGTCCTGATACGATAGCAGAGCCACTCTGATAGCAGATTTAGGAAATGCATTCCTGACTCCAAATGCACAGGGAGTCAACATTGCTCATTTTAATTTTCCGATATGATAAATTATTCTATTTGTCACAAGAACATAATGATTTATTGATTTTTAAAATCGGCACTGAATTTTGAAAAGAAGTACTCCCCTCTTAGAAGCAAAGCCGATGGCCAGAAACACCGGCTTTCTCTTTAATTACCTGCAACCCGCTCTCTGTATAATGACTTCTGGCGGGGGGGGGGGAGCCCTTTCTTCGTTGCTTTGTGTTTCCCTGGCAATCTGCGTATCTGAGTGCTTCCATTTTAACTGTATCTTAAGTCCTTTCTGGGAGAGCAACTTATAATTAAAATGATTGCTAATTGTGTGCTTTTAATTAGCTGACGCCTAATGAGAAGTGACAAAACAATTTGGTCCCTGCAGGGAGCTGAGTGACCAGAGAATAATTGCTATTTAGGGACAGTGTTCTTTGTGTGTAGCCTCCCTTCTGCGGACGAGAGCTCCAACGATTATAGCGTATTTAGAGCATGGTGGAGTATAAATAGGAGAGAAAACTAGGCAGTCAGACTTACCCTGCCTTTTCTCATAGTCTTTCACGTGCACACAAGGCCAGGAAAATCAGGAGGGGTCTGAGACGCCTGCTTAGGACCAGCCCAAATTCAGCCTGGCCAGGCAACAGCTTCGAGAGGTTCTGCAGAACCAGAGCCCCCGCGGCCACCTGGTGATGATGTCAACAACCCCAGCCTCAAAGGAAAGGTGACACTGGGAGGCGATGATCGGACCCTGTTGTTTTCTGGACTGTTAGTAGCAGGGCAAAGCACTTGCTTTATTCCCCTTCTCTTTCGCAGGCAGCCCCAGTCCTCATCAGCCAGGCTCCTTCCTACAAGATGAAAGATGAGAAGACAATCCACTTGCAATGAATGAACGTTATCAAGACAGGCGTGCCTAGCGACTTGCCTGCAACTGTCATGTCTGTGTGTGCAAGGGATTCACCAAAGCACCTGTGTCAACTTAGTCTGATCAATGCGGGAGACTCACCTTGACACACAAAAGCAGAAGGAGATCCCAGCTAGAGATAACAGTGCCCCTGATGTCACCAGAGTGTGATCACTCCCAAGGCTGCCATCTTGGAACTTGCATAGAGATGCTTTTGTGAAGGAGCAGCCCATAACACGCTTTCAAGCATGCTGTTATTTTAACACCCCCCCCCCCCCCGCCTTGGGAAGGTATCGTAGGTCAGTGGTTACCAACATCAGAATTACCTGGAAGGGTTGTTTGTGCAGACAGACAGCTCGGCCCCCACCCCCGGAGTTTCTGACCGGGTGGGTCTGGGACCTGAGAATTTTTACTTCCAACAAGATGCTGGAAGTAAAGAGACCACTCTGAAAACAGCTGCCTGGGTTACGAAGGATGTGGCTGGAAACAGAATAATTCCATCTGGAAGATACGGGAAATTAACGTGGGGCTTGGAAACAAAAGAGGCGTTGCAGAAGAATGGAGCGAAGCCGACATAAGGAGGGAGGACACTAAGGGACATTTAATTATGGCAATCATGCTCACTCTTTTGACGGTGACTTGAAAAATAAATAAGCAAAATTAGAAACACATCAGCCTAGACGGGACAGTGGAATTATCTCAGGATCCTGGTGCCATGACTCAAGGGGCCCTGTAAACGTGGTCAAGGCTCTTTGGAAGTTTAAGCCATAGTTCTCTCTTTGTAAAATGGCATAACAATACCACTCACGTTGCGGAGGCATCATGGCGAGTGAGTGGAACACTGCTTAGCTCAGGTAAGCAGGTAATCTTGGGAATTAGGAAGCCTTTCTAATACCAGTAAGAGAAAACTGCTATCGATGAGAGGAAGTCTATTCTGGAATAGAAAGAAAAGTAGTGTCCGTGTAGGCTTTTACTCAGTTGTAAAATATGCTATTTATTTACTTATGATTTATTAACAATTATTTATTAATCAAATAATCATGCTAATGAGTGAATAAATATAAAAAGAGAGGTGTTTTCTGAAGGCAAAAGAAAGAACTGAGGTGGTCTGTGCAGTTATAACATGGGGAAAATGGCCCACACCAAGGGTTATAAAGTGGTATTTCATGACCTGGGAGTTAGGAGAGAAATCAGGAGAGTAGAAAAATAAATGACCACCCCACTATCCAAGGCTCCCGTAAGAGTGGGCTCCAACCTTCCTTTTGCCCCCGTCCGTATGCTTCTCACTCACCTGCATTAAAAAAGTTTGCTCGTTGGGGCGCCTGGGTGGCTCAGTCGGTGGAGCGTCCGACTTCGGCTCAGGTCACGATCTCGCAGTCCGTGAGTTCGAGCCCCGCGTCGGGCTCTGGGCTGATGGCTCAGAGCCTGGAGCCTGCTTCTGATTCTGTGTCTCCCTCTCTCTCTGCCCCTCCCCCGTTCATGCTCTGTCTCTCTCTGTCTCAAAAATGAATAAAAACGTTAAAAAAAAAATTTAAAAAAATTAAAAAAAAAAGTTTGCTCGTGGGGCGCCCGGGTGGCTCAGTCGGTGGAGCGTCCGACTTCGGCTCAGGTCATGATCTTGCGGTTCGTGGGTCTGAGCCCCGCGTCGGGCTCTGTGCTGACAGCTCAGAGCCTGGAGCACGCTTGGGAGTCTGTGTCTCCCTTCTCTCTCCGCCCCTCCCCTGCTCACGGTCTGTCTCTCTCTGTCTCTCAATAATAAATAAGCTTTAAAAAAAAAAAAAAGTTTGCTCATCTGGTCTCAAGCTCCCTGAATATCCTGATCTCAGCACCTTATTTTGTTCCACATCTTTCTAACTTGAACAATCTTTACTGTGCCTCGATTTGCTCATCTGTAACGTGCAGATAATAATACCTTCCCCAATAGAGTATTTGAACCGCCCTGGTTTTGCAGTCAGCGTGATATGAATGCTTCCTGCTGCTATTATCATTATTATTATTGTTACTTTCTCTGTGATTCTTCAAATGCCACTTCCTCGTGAGCTTTCCACAGTGGTCCCAGCTGAGTAGCCATCTCCTCTGTGGTCTGACGGGATCACTGACCAGAAGGACAATGGGCTGGATTGAAACAGAGGAAGTGTATTGTCACACAGAATGAACCTATAAAACGTGCTGGGTTATCATCTTTCTAAAAGTATAACTGAATAGAGGGCATTTCCAGTTTTGTTGTAAACTGAGGAGTGTTACATCAGGGGACACAGAAAACACACGTGCCCCACAAGAAGACGTGGGGAGGGGTCTGCAGAAGAAAACGGAGGGCTGGCATTGGTACATTCTCTCAACCCCAGAGCCAAGAGTCTGGGCTGAGACACAGCACGAAGCATCACGTGCATGGGGTTGTCCTGGCGACAGGCGTCTCCTGTTCTCACAGGGATGATGCTAGAAGGAGAAAGGAATACACAGAAGAAATGACAGTAATCAGAGACCACAGCAGTACGTGGTCTGTGAGCTCCTTTTCAGGGATAATTTGAAAGGGAGTTCAAATTCGTTTTCAGAGATGATGAGAAGTAAAGGTTCTGCGGAACAATGAAAATGCTTCATGGCGTCTCAGCACTGCCACCCGCTCCCCAGATCTCTGGACCACTGAGGGTGAGCCTTGCCGCTCCCCCGATCTTGCCTACACATCTGTAGAAGTAGGTACCTTTGGCTCTGAGTAATGACATTTGCGGAGGGCGTTTGAATTATGAAACCCAACCCTTTCTTGATGGGCACTACATAGCATAATGGAAAAGTTTTTAATTATTTCATTGATTGCCTAGTTATTTAATTCTTTGGCTTCCTAATGGAGCCAGTGTAGAATTTTATTGCCTGCACTTCTGTATTAGATAATAAAAGGAGAGGAGCCTTTAATGACCACATTAGATTAAGTTAAAACAGATTGATTCCTCCATATCTATTAGCTTTTTTTAATGAAAGACAGAATGTCTGCACTCAACAGGTGACCGCCTTTCCACAGCTGAGCTCCAGGAGCTCAGCATAAACTTGTATGGATTAGATCAGTGGTCAGTAAACTGGTCTACAAGCTGGTCACTAAAAGGGCCAATCTGGTCTGCTACCTAGTTTTGTATCACCCAGAAACCGAGAATGATTTTTACGTTATTAAATGGTTGAAAGTAAGTCAAAAGAAGGTATCGTGACATTTGAGTGTAACGTGACATTGACATTCTGGTGTTGTCCCTTCCCGTGTGGAACCTGTAGTCAACTGGGCAGTCCAGGGTTGCAAAACTGAGATAAGTAAACACAAGGCCATTGGGCAATCAAGGGTTTAATCAGGTCTTTATAATGAGCAAGAAAAGTGTAAAACTCATGACTGAGACACTAAGCGTTCACAAAATTAAAGAACTGTTAGATGGTTAAATGCTGCGGTCTCCTGAAGGAGCCATGATCTTTCCCTTCCCTACATGTGGACTGGGGCCCTAACTTCTCTGCCTGGACCATTTCTTCTCATTACAGGCATCACTTACCTAAGAATTTCCCCCTGACCAACACAGCCTGTGTTAAGACCCCCTTTTTCTTCAGGCTGTGCAGCCATTTCTGTATGAGACACATATCGCTTCATTGGAACTGATTATTTGCTGTATTTGTCTGTGGTTGACTCTTTTCTTTCAGGGAAAGAGCAAATTCCCTTCATTTCTTCATTTCTGGGGCTCAGCACCATAAGCTTGGGACATAATAGATGATTAAATATTGTTGATAAGTGAACACGAGAAGGGGTCGCACATGGAAAGGCTTTCAGGGACTAAGCCTGTCATGTACTGAGAAGTCTGGGCATGAGAGACAAGACGGGGTGTTGGGGCTGTTGAGTGGGGAACCCCATTGAGAGGGGCAACAGATCTTCTGTTCCAGGTGATTGCTGCCATGGGGGCAGGTGGGGGCCAGTAGGGTCAGACTTTCCAATTTTTCAAGGGAAACAGTAAATTTTCTTTGTATGTCAACAACTATTTCAAAAATTCCACAAACAAACCAACAAACAAACACAAAATTAGACACAGATCAGGCCAAGAATTCAAAGAAACTTTTCTGTGAGGTGTTTCTGGCCAATGAGAAGCCATATTGCTATCTCTGCCTTCAACCTGGGGCGTGCCAGCTTTGAAATATACTCGGACAACGAGGAAAAAGCCTGGGTCCCTACTCGTTCACTGTAAGCCGTACGAGCTCCAGATGGCCTGGTTCTGGACTTCTTGTTGGAGGAGAAAAATGTGCCACTGCTGGTTTAAGCCAAGGTTATTTGGGTGCTGTAGGCAAATAATTTCTAACTGATCCATTGGAGTTCCCTGTATCTCTTCAAAATCGGAACCCCATGATGCCCAGGGATCATTTTGTCAATGCCAGGCTTTTGTCAAGGAAAAAACAAAAACAGAACAATCTAATTTTTTTCGTTTCAAAAGGAAATATTCTTTCTCCCAATACCTTCCCATCCCTCTTCAGCACTCCTGTTTTGTGCAGACCCACCTGCCTAAAAGCTCATCTCTGGAATTGTCCCAATGGTAGGCTCTCGTGTTACATGAGTCTCTTGGTATAGAGCTCCTAAGGGACAGTATACCTGGGAAATCAGTCCATCTTGGAACTGGTGATAACATACAGCATGGAATTGGGAAGGTCGATCACTAACCATCCTATTGTGGTCACTTCCTCCAGAAGAGCACAGAGAGAGGAGATACACCGTACCAGCATAGCATCTTGAGAAAAATTTCCCCTGACTCTTTTGAACTGAAGTTGTTGCCTCTAACCACACCTGACCTCTCTGTTCATGCCTCTGTGAAACTAGGAGTATAATTTATCACGTAAGAGTGTAATTAACTGCACATAAGGCAGCCTTACTAAGGAGCACTTTGAGGTTAGGCTCATCCCACTATTTCCCAGAGAAGGCAAGTGACAAAGGCACTTGGATGGGGACTGTTGGAATGATAAATGGATGTATGTATGGATGGATGGATGGATGGATGGATGAGTGGATGGATGGACAGATGGATAGATGATTGGGTGGGTGGATGGATGGATGGATAGATAAATGGATAAATGGATGGATGGATGCATGGAAGGATGGATGGATGGATGGATAGATGGATATGTGGATGGATGGATAGATGGATGGATGGATGGATGGGAGAGTGGATGGATGGACAGATGGATAGATAGTTGGGTGGGTGGATGGATGGATGGATAGATAAATGGATAAATGGATGGATGGATGGATAGATGCATGGATGGATGGATGGATTGTTGGATAAATGGATGGGTGGATGGATACATAGAAGAATAAAAAATGAAAAAAGAATAAATTAAATGAAAACTCATAGTAGGTGTTAAAATATTTTTTGAAGTTAAATTTGAGCCATGAATAAGTTGACATTTAGCAAAAGGCAGGGGACCTCATAACTTAAGTAACAACATTGTAGCAGGAGCTCAAATGGATGAGTCTTAAATGTCAAATGAACCATTTAAACCAATCTGGTCACTGTTCTAAGTCCAATGACGCTTTTTCAGTGGTCACTCCCTGGTCTGGTTCCAGACAACTGAGCAACACTTGTGAGGATGTCACATACAAAATACCCAGCTGGCCAACCGGAGTGAAGTGCCCAAAATACTTCTAAAATAAAGGAAATGCTAATGGCCCCTTTGACGGGTGACAATTGAGTTGTGTCATTTATCTTCCTGAGCTAATGGAAGGGGGATCTCACATTAAGCCATCTTCTTGACTACGCTTGCCCTCATCCATCTGCAGAGATATTAAGGTTCTGGTATGCTGAATTTCTAAAGGCCAAGATGTGCATTTGGCTTAATGGTGTGACACCAACCAAGGAAAACAAGGCCATAAAGATAAAGAGAGACACTGCTCCCCTAATTCATGTCCTGAGGGTCAGGAATTAACGGACTAGGAAAGAAGAGGGAGCAATTAGGATAATGCGGATGGACCCTAGCTTGGTCTTCCCCCTCTTGGCACAACTGGTTTGTGGTGGGTAACCAACCGCACAAGTGCCCCTGCGTCTGTGTGGATGGGACCCTCGCTCCACCTGAATAACAATGATAATAGTAATAAATACAAAAACGGCATTTGCACATGCCGATACCACCACAGGGGTTGTTCTCCATTCGTTAGCTCGTTTGATCCCCACACTGGCCCAATTTGGTAGAAAATACTATGATCGTCCCCATCTTCCAGACGGAAGAACTGAAAGCTAGACAAGCTAAGCAACTCGCTCAAAGTCATCCAACCAGGAGGCGCTTGGACCCACCTCACCCCACCTGCTGAGGACGGTCCTCTCCTGGGACCAGAGAGGGACCTCGACCCACGGGGGCAGCACTGAGCTGTCAATATAATTGTCCTCGCCATCTCTCTACTCTCCATGTCCAAACAGAAAGTTCACATAGGTTCTGGGCAAACACAATTATTTATTTGTATTGATTCATTTCACTTGCCTCAGAAGTGCTGTTAAAGTGACAGCCACTTTATAAAATCACCTTATGAAGCAAACGGGAAGCGGCACAAACCCGCAAGGACAAAGCAAAGGAAGTTGACAGATATCAGACTTGGAAGTGGAAAAACAGACGGATACCCCTTCTTTGCTCCAGTGGCTGAAGGTCACATGTGAATGACCAGAACATGACATTAAAGTCCTCAACGCATCCACTAAGTGGATTTCAGGAAATTAAAATGCATAATGAGAGAGAAAGGATCATTTTTCTAAGGACTCCAGTAACCCAAACATTACCTTTCACCTTTTCTGTTGTTCCGTATGAACAGCTCTTAGCCGTGGTCAGAGAGGATGAAGTTACAAGAAGGAAACACGCACACACACACGCACACGCACACACACACACACACACGCACACACGGATTGCCCTGGTTCTAGAAGCCTTGGGAACCATGCTGTTCATACACAGACAGCCCAAAGCGTATAATGACATAAAGACATCTCTGCCACGATCTGCCACGAATGCTGATTGTTCAGCGAGACCAGTCTCATTAAGCATGCTGTGTTTCATTTGGATGTGCCTCTTGACTTGTTTCCTGGCAAAGAAAATTACCAGGGACTGGGCAGGAGAATATTAGTGTTAATAGAAAAGTTTATTCCATTGCCATCTGCTGACTTCAAAAAAGGAAGCTGGCGAATGAATGACAACTACTTCCCTCGGTCAGGTGGGGAGGAATGAGCACAGTGGGTCATGGAGGGAACTTCAGATGCAGGCCAGCTGGACACATACTTGCTTGTTTCTTGTTAAAACTCCTTCCAACCCAAGCGGCCGTATTTTCAGCAGAAGGTAGGCTGGCGTGGTCGATATCTGCTCTCTTTGCCTCCCCATCATCAATTTCTCTTCCTCTGCGGCACTCCTCTCCCAGGATATCCCCAACAGGAGAGGTGGGGACAGCAGTGAGGAAGGGAACGCGTGTCCCATCCAAAGGAGACAGCTGCTACTCAGTAGGCATGAGATCCCAGTGGTGCACGGCTCTGATTTTCCAAAGGAGAGATCCTGAGATGGAAGCCAAATCGTAGGAAGACAGAGCCAAGAGTTAATGAGAAAGAGAGATGCCAGTCTTTGAGTCCCTTGATCAAGCAGTGCCTAAACCAATACTCAGAAGTTTGCAGTCATATGGGCTGTTTAATGTCTTCATTATTTTTTTTTTATTAAGTTGATTGGAGTTGGCACTAGCAACAGAAAGGGGATCAAAGTCAACAAAGTCAACTCTGGTATCAAAAGGGTTGGGCAAGTTGAAGAACCAGACCAGACATCACTAGACCCACACCAACCGGGGACCAGGAGTCCTCATGAAAGGGGTGGTATTGGGCCTGGATGGGACATAATCACAGAAAGAGGAGAGGCATCCATGGAGAACGGATCGTAAGAGCTAAGGCAGGAGGGGTTCAGAAACACTGCCGAGTAGGATGTCCACACATTTTGTTTTGCCCCGGACAGTCTTGACCCGTGCCCGCTGTCCTAAGATGGGGTCACACTCTCAGTGCTGTCCTGGATTGGCTGTAATTATATGGTCACCCTTTGTTTAGTGAACTCAAAGAACCCAGGTTTCTGATACCCTAACTCCCAGATGCCCCATAGATCCGATTCAGCCTTCTCCACATAGCCACCAGTGCTGTGACCGTCCGCCCCATCCAGGGAAGCAACATGGAGTCAGAGAGAGAGCGCAGCATCCTTAAAGCGGGCCAGGAATGAGCTCATTTTGGAAGCAGATGAAGGAAGTTTGCCTTCCTGGAAACAGCGGTGCCTGGAGGACAGGCTGTCGGTGGGAAGGATGACTCAGTTGTGAGTTGATGCTTGCCAGAAGTCTGCCTCTTTGAACGAATTATTGTCTTCCCACAACTGACAGGCATTTTAAAATAATGAAAAAAAAACCCCTCGATTCAAGGACACATGTCAACTTGGGGCAATTAACATTCTGAAAGGTCCATTAGTGCAGGAGGCTTGGGAAACATCTTTTCTTATAAACTCCTAATCGTATTAGGCATTTCAGAAACAAGAGTTAGGAGGGAAGGAGTCGTATGTTGGTTAAATAGCACTTCCTGAATAAAGGGTGTCCCCGGAGACCAGGGTCAGAGCTGGGGAGAGTATTTGGTTTTGCAAAATATATGCTTTTCTCAACTTGCTGGTGTGTGTGTGTGTGTGTGTGTGTGTGTGTGTGAGAGACAGACAGATGGAGGCAAGGAGAATCATTATTTGTCTCCGTGTGTGGACATATGTCATTTCGTGCATGTGCTATCTCTTTCCTAAAGCTATGTTGTGCTGTGCAGGATAAATGTATGCAAGTTATTTTTTCAATCTAACGATGATGTTATATTTTAGTCTAGCATGTACTGGGAACACCCAGAAACTAGGTTCTAAGGATTAGGAGGTGCTCCTGAGAATCTGGGAATATTTGCAGGCACGCTACACCCTGTGTAATTGAAGTGATTTATTTATTTTTTCTCCCCTGGGTTCCTATTGCCCTGGTTCTGGAAATATCTCCCTGATTTTCCATGATCAGACCACCCCCATCTCAGTGACTGCAACCGCCCTCCAGGGTGGGAACCTGACCCCAGGTCCAGCCAACCAGTCGATTCTATCCAGCTGGCATCGGTGATTGGCTTGGCATGGTCATGTGACCCAGCAGCATCCCACGCTGCATCCTGCCGAGGGACAAAGGCAGTGGGAAGTAAAACCTCTCTGCACACCCACGGGCTTCCACATGGTGATGTCAACCTGCCCTTGGCATTTGCCCCAGCCCAGCACTCGGGAGCCTAGCCTGTCTCAGGCTTTGAGATTTGGGTTAGAAGCCAGGTCCTGATGTGGTCGGTCGGGGAGGCTCCACGTCTGACGGCGTGCCGCCCTGTTTCCTCATGAAGGCTTAATTAATTGCACCAACATTTCCGGCATTGATTTTTTCCTATTCAGTTTTAGCTGTGAAGTAGCAGTTCCTTCCCAGGCAGCCTGGAAGGCAATGTCTCAAGCAGTCACATGTCCAATCAAGCTGTTTACTCCGGTCCCTTCTGGTCCGAGCTCGCACCTGCACGTGCTCCTGTCGGATGGATGCTCGTTACATCTGGAAGAGGGAGGAGGCACCCTTGTCACTCTTACTGAAGCCCCTGTTTAGGGTCGTTCTGTGCTGGAGACTGGCTCAGTGGCCAGGGGGAGCTGATGAGGTCCCTCACAGTGGCCCTGAAAGGAACCTCAGCATCCAGAGGTGGCCTGGGGCTGCTTTCCCCCTTAAGGCAAGGCGAAGAGCCTTCAGCCCCGAGCTTTGGCTAGACTAGAGCAGTCGCCTATTCCTTGGGCACCCTGAGACAGGAAATGACTTCTGGGCATAGGGGCCCGGATCTTTGACAGGTCTCAGGTACATATACAGTGAATCAGCAGTGAACGCTTCAAATCTAAGTCTCCCACCTGAATGGTCCTAGAAAGCTCAGGACAGTGATAATTCACAAAAGGAGAGAGGAGAAAGTGGCTAGATCTGATGTGTGTCTGAACTATAAAATATTCCACTTCCAAATTCAGTGGCTGTTCTTTATCTTAGGTCTAAACGGGGGGTCAACTCTTAGCCATGACATTAATTTAAGGGACCTCATCTATCATTTTTTTAAATACGTGGGCCAGGATAAGAAAATATCAGGGTACATGCTTGGAACAAACTTACACATTCTTTTTTTTTTAAGTTTATTTATTTATTTTGAGGAAGAGAGAGAGTGAGCCAGCAGGGGAAGGGCAGAGAGAGAGGGGGGGAGAGAGAGAATCTCAAGCGGGCTCTGTGCTGTCAGCACAGAGCCCAACGTGGGGCTCGAACTCAAGAACCGTGAGATCGTGACCTGAGCGGAAATCAAGAGTGAGATGGTCAACCAACTGAACATATTCTTTCTAATGAAATTTGCATTTTTAAATTAAAAAAAATTTTTTTTAATCCTTATTTATTTTTGAGACAGAGAGAGTGTAAGCATTGGGGCAGAAAGAGAGGGAGACACAGAATCCAAAGCAGGTTCCAGGCTCTGAGCTGTCAGCACAGGGCCCAACGCGGGGCTGGAACTCACGAACCGTGAGATCATGACCTGAGCTGAAGTCAGACGCTTCACCGACTGAGCCACCCAGGCGCCCCTAAGAAAATGTTCATTTAAACTGTGTATGCGTGTGTATGTGGAGTGTTCCAGCAAAGATGCCTTTCTGGTTGTGCCTTATGAAAAAGAAGCTGGGAAGGCACGAGACTAAGCCACTGCTCCCAACCCAGTCTTGCGGCTCCTTCGAGGCCATTTAGATAAAGTCTCACCATTTCCAGCAGGTTCCTCACTTGCCTCCAGCCCCCTCTGAACGTTCTCAACTGGCCGATTCCAAGCCTGATTTTATAGTTCCCTGTATTGACCTTTATTACTCTGCAAAAACCTTCCATCGACCGGTCAGCTGGTGTGCCTTCCCCCGCATAGCTGTTCCCCCTGACCTCATACAGCGCCTTCTAGCAGGAGCCCAGGCAGAAACCACTCAAGGCCAGGCTGGCGGGTGAATGAGTAGAACAGAACACACCTCTCGTGGCACAGACACCACGGGCACAGGGGACAGGAAGGAGGAGTTATCTGCTCCTTTCCGTTGCACCTGAAACGCAGGGGCCCCTCCCTTGTCTTATTCTCTCCTGAGGATAGGGCCATTGGCACAAGATGTATTTTATCATTCTCGTAGCTCTGCTGTGCGGGAATAACAGCAATCGTAAATGGCCCGGATGCCCAGCTCCTATGACAGGGACAGCGGGGAGAATTGCGGACAGCAGGGAGGCAGAGGGCGCACGACCGTTGCTATTCAGTGGGCTTGGAGAGCCACGGGAGCCACAACATCGGCTTTCCCGAGGGAATCCAGGAACCTCTGTGCAGAGGCCACCACGCTTGCGTGTGCCCTGGGGGAACTTCCCCGTGTTGGGGACACGAATGACAGATGCCGCTTGATGGGGCTGCACGACACTCAGGGACAGCCCGGGGGGTCAGGCAACCTCTGAGCTCTTGCCGGGGGTGAAGACTCTGGCTAAGGAGCCTCCGTGGATGAGGCACACGCACCCACATTTTGCTACAGATATGAAACCGCACAAGAAAAGCAGACTCGCCGATTTGGGGCGGCGACCCTCCTGAGCATCCGGCTGTTTTCTCTGCGTTTTCTCCGTCTTCTGGGTACGTGGGCCCCTTTTATGGTGAACGTGACAATTCTCCCCCTCTCGTCTAGCTCTGTTCTAAGCAAGTCCTGGGAGGAACCTCAGCTCCCTTCCTGTGTGTGGTTAACCGGGGCTCAGCCCCTCTCTGTGGTCTTGGACCTCGATCCAAACTCTTCAGGCTGGATCAACACCACCGGGTTCTCAGCAGGTGCACCTGTCTCCCTCTGACGGGGGGAGGGGTTTGTGTCCGTGGAGTGTCCGTCCTGCAGGGAGCCCGCCCCGGGGTCCCCACCCCTCCTCTGGCGCCTGGTGGGTGTTGACATCATTCTTCCCAGCTGCTGCCTGCGTTTCTTCCCCCGTGGCATTCGTCACCGCTCACCCATCTCCGGCTCTCGCAGAAGCCGGAGGGGACATGCTGTTTCCTGGGCAGAATAGCTGAGAAAATAACTATCATTTGGGGGGACGTCCTCGGAGCCCATCAGGGCCTCCTCCTGGAGAATCGATCTGGACGTCCGAGCTCCAGTGTGGGGAGCAGCTGGCAGGACCGCTTACGTGGGAGGCTGGTTGGGGTCATAACTGTGAAATATGGCCCAAGAGAGGGGTTTCCGGTGGTCGCACTCGGAAACCAGGCGCTCTGCTTTTGCTGTCGGAGGAACAGCCCCCGGGACAGGCAGCACTCAAGAAGCAACGTGCGTTCTGTCCTGCTTCCTTCACCCTGAGTCCTCTCAGGGCTCCTGGCAGGCATCCGGGCTTGGGGCCTGCGGAGCAAAGGTCCCTGCAGGGCCAAAGTGGGTCACCTGAGGATCCATATCTCCTCTGTTCTTTGCCACTTGTCACTTAGGCTGTGGTATCTCCTTTGATTAATTCAGTGGGCATTATAGTTAAATTGTAAAATCGTGGGGCTCCTGGGGGCTCAGTCGACGAAGCGTCCGACTTCAGCTCAGGTCATGATCTCGCATTTCGTGGGTTCGAGCCCCATGTAGGGCTGTGTGCTGACAGCTGGGAGCCTGGAGCCTGCTTCATAGTCTGTGTCTCCCTCTCTCTCTCTGCCCCTCCGCTGCTCATGCTCTCTCTCTCTCTCTCTCTCTCTCAAAAATAAATAATCATAAAAAAAATTTAAATTATAAAATTGTATCTACTCATTGTAAAAAGAGAAAAACCCCTAAAACTATACTACTTAAAGATAGCAGACTTATGTTTTAACTGACACACCCCAGGCCCGTCCTCTTTCTACACGCACACACACGTGCACACACACACACACACACACACACACACACACATCCCCCTCAGCTAAAGTCAGTGCGACCCTCAGAACTTAGCTAGCTAACCAACATGCCCTTCCTCCTCCGCATCTTTGGGGGGGTGCCCTATGTTCACCCTGCATTTCTGCCGAGGGAATTAAAATTCGTTCTGGGAATTGTTGTGCGGGTCCCATGCCCGGCCCCCGGGGTGCGCATGGCAGGCAGAAGGGCCCCTGCCCCGTGGGCTGCTGCTGCAGAGCAGACCCCCAGCTCTGTGTCTGGGTGGATTCGTGCCTTCTCCTCAAGCTTCTCCTGCTGTTTTCTGCTCCACCGATGCTCACGGGGACAGCCCCGTGCCGATCCCAAACGCATTTCCTCTCAGCTCTAAATTCACCTTTTTGGCCTGGTCTGTTTCATGGTTCCTTTTATGTGTCACCTTGACCGGGCTAAGGGACACCCAGATAGCCGGGGGACGTTACCTGTGATGTGTCTGTGAAGTGGTTTCTGGAGGAGATTAGGGTTTGATTCAGGAGACTGAGGGACGAAGATCATCGTCACCAGTGTGGACGGACATCGCCTAGTCCTCTGACGGCTCAAACGGGGCAGAGTGGAAGAAGAGTGAGCTCTGTGTCTCTGTTAGAGCTGGGGTGCCCATCCCCCGCCCTTGGACACCCGCTGGGGTGCCCATCCCCCAGTGTCTCTGTTAGAGCTGGGGTGCCCATCCCCCGCCTTTGGACACCTGCTGGGGTGCCCATCCCCCAGTGTCTCTGTTAGAGCTGGAGTGCCCATCCCCCGCCCTTGGACACCTGCTGGGGTACCCATTCTCTGCCCTTAGACACTTGCTGGGGTGCCCATCCCCCGCCTTTGGACACCTGCTGGGGCGCCCATCCCCCGCCCTTGGACACCTGCTGGGGTGCCCATCCCCCGCCCTTGGACACCTGCTGGGGTACCCATTCTCTGCCCTTAGACACTTGCTGGGGTGCCCATCCCCCGCCTTTGGACACCTGCTGGGGCGCCCATCCCCCGCCCTTGGACACCTGCTGGGGTGCCCATCCCCCGCCCTTGGACACCTGCTGGGGCGCCCATCCCCCGCCCTTGGACACCTGCTGGGGCGCCCATCCCCCGCCCTTGGACACCTGCTGGGGTGCCCATCCCCTGCCCTTGACACCTGCTGGGGTGCCCATACCCCGCCCTTGGACACCTGCTGGGGCGCCCATCCCCCGCCCTTGGACACCTGCTGGGGTGCCCATCCCCCGCCCTTGGACACCTGCTGGGGTGCCCATACCCCGCCCTTGGACACCTGCTGGGGTGTCCATCCCCCGCCCTTGGACACCTGCTGGGGTGCCCATCCCCCGCCCTTGGACACCTGCTGGGGTGCCCATCCCCCGCCCTTGGACACCTGCTGGGGCGCCCATCCCCCGCCCTTGGACACCTGCTGGGGCGCCCATCCCCCGCCCTTGGACACCTGCTGGGGCGCCCATCCCCCGCCCTTGGACACCTGCTGGGGCGCCCATCCCCTGCCCTTGGACACCTGCTGGGGCGCCCATCCCCCGCCCTTGGACACCTGCTGGGGTGCCCATACCCCGCCCTTGGACACCTGCTGGGGTGTCCATCCCCTGCCCTTGGACACCTGCTGGGGTGCCCATCCCCCGCCCTTGGACACCTGCTGGGGCGCCCATCCCCCGCCCTTGGACACCTGCTGGGGCGCCCATCCCCCGCCCTTGGACACCTGCTGGGGTGCCCATACCCCGCCCTTGGACACCTGCTGGGGCGCCCATCCCCTGCCCTTGGACACCTGCTGGGGCGCCCATCCCCCGCCCTTGGACACCTGCTGGGGTGCCCATCCCCTGCCCTTGGACACCTGCTGGGGTGCCCATACCCCGCCCTTGGACACCTGCTGGGGCGCCCATCCCCCGCCCTTGGACACCTGCTGGGGTGCCCATCCCCCGCCTTTGGACACCTGCTGGGGCGCCCATCCCCCGCCCTTGGACACCTGCTGGGGTGCCCATCCCCCGCCCTTGGACACCTGCTGGGGTACCCATTCTCTGCCCTTAGACACTTGCTGGGGTGCCCATCCCCCGCCTTTGGACACCTGCTGGGGCGCCCATCCCCCGCCCTTGGACACCTGCTGGGGTGCCCATCCCCCGCCCTTGGACACCTGCTGGGGCGCCCATCCCCCGCCCTTGGACACCTGCTGGGGCGCCCATCCCCCGCCCTTGGACACCTGCTGGGGTGCCCATCCCCCGCCCTTGGACACCTGCTGGGGCGCCCATCCCCCGCCCTTGGACACCTGCTGGGGCGCCCATCCCCCGCCCTTGGACACCTGCTGGGGTGCCCATCCCCCGCCCTTGGACACCTGCTGGGGTGCCCATCCCCCGCCCTTGGACACCTGCTGGGGTGCCCATCCCCCGCCCTTGGACACCTGCTGGGGTGTCCATCCCCTGCCCTTGGACACCTGCTGGGGTGCCCATCCCCCGCCCTTGGACACCTGCTGGGGTGCCCATCCCCCGCCCTTGGACACCTGCTGGGGCGCCCATCCCCCGCCCTTGGACACCTGCTGGGGCGCCCATCCCCCGCCCTTGGACACCTGCTGGGGCGCCCATCCCCCGCCCTTGGACACCTGCTGGGGCGCCCATCCCCTGCCCTTGGACACCTGCTGGGGTGCCCATCCCCCGCCCTTGGACACCTGCTGGGGTGCCCATACCCCGCCCTTGGACACCTGCTGGGGTGTCCATCCCCTGCCCTTGGACACCTGCTGGGGTGCCCATCCCCCGCCCTTGGACACCTGCTGGGGCGCCCATCCCCCGCCCTTGGACACCTGCTGGGGCGCCCATCCCCCGCCCTTGGACACCTGCTGGGGTGCCCATACCCCGCCCTTGGACACCTGCTGGGGCGCCCATCCCCTGCCCTTGGACACCTGCTGGGGCGCCCATCCCCCGCCCTTGGACACCTGCTGGGGTGCCCATCCCCTGCCCTTGGACACCTGCTGGGGTGCCCATACCCCGCCCTTGGACACCTGCTGGGGCGCCCATCCCCCGCCCTTGGACACCTGCTGGGGTGCCCATCCCCCGCCCTTGGACACCTGCTGGGGTGCCCATACCCCGCCCTTGGACACCTGCTGGGGCGCCCATCCCCCGCCCTTGGACACCTGCTGGGGTGCCCATCCCCTGCCCTTGGACACCTGCTGGGGCGCCCATCCCCTGCCCTTGGACACCTGCTGGGGTGCCCATCCCCTGCCCTTGGACACCTGCTGGGGTGCCCATACCCCGCCCTTGGACACCCCAGCGCCTGGCTCTCAAGCTTGTACCACCTGCTCTCTGGTTCTGCTGCTTACAGATTTCTCAGCTCCTGCGACCACCTCCATAACCAGGAGAGCCAGTTTCTATACTAAATCTCCTAAAAAAGCAAGCAAGGGAGGGGCAGACAGAGGTGGTGTCAGAGGATCTGAAGCAGGCTCTGCTCTGACAGCACAGAGCCGGACGCGGGGCTCGAACTCACCAACCGTGAGATCATGACCTGAGCCGAAGTCGGACGCTTCACCGACCGAGCCACCCAGGCGCCCCTAAATCTCCTCTTACGTATGTCCGCATGTCCAATAGGTTCTGTCTCTCCGGAGCCCCCACTATAGCACAGCCTGTGAAAATGGATCTCAGCCCTTTGTGTTTTGCTTTGTTTTTTCCTTTATCAGCTGACACGGAAGCTTTTGCAGCAGAGGGCGCTAGAGGGACATTGAGGAAGAAATGTATGGGGCCAGGGTCCACTGTGTGCAGTTCATGGTGGCCAGCAGCGGCCCCGAAGCTCCTTCAGCCAGGTTTGCTGTGAGGCGCCTCTAACCCCTGAAGCACCAGGCTCCCGGGGCGGCTGCTGGCCCATGGTCACTGTGGTGAAAGTTCCAGCAGCTTCCCTGTCCTGTGCTTTTGTAGGGGATCACCTCTGGTGAGTAGCTTTCCCTGGCATCCTAGAGGACAGTTTTCCCAAGAAATCCAGGGGGTAGATTTCCAGCAAATTCCACCAGCAGGATACCGTCTGGCTGTGCCCTCTCCAGCAAGACCTCATCTGCAGCGGTGGTGATGAGTGGGTTCTGTCTCAGCCCTGAGGGTAGTGACGCTATTCTTACATTCCTCACAATTCCCTGTCCTCGTTCCTAGCCAACCCACCATGACCCCCATCTTCCCACCATTTCCCATCTCCTGTTATAGTTAAGAAATCTTTTTTTAGGTGTATTCATTGATTTTGAAAGAGAGGGAGAGAGAGAATCCCAAGCAGTCTCCAGAATGTCAGCACAGAGCCCGATGTGGGGCTTGAACCCACGAAACCTTGAGATCATGACCTGAGCCGAGACCGTGCCCTGAGCTGAAACCAAGAGTCGGATGCTTAACTGACAGAGCCACCCAGGCATCCCTATAGTTAATACATCTTTATATTAAACATTTCTTCTTCAAGGTTCCTTCCAGGTTGCAGCCGAACAGATACAAATTCTATTTAAGGCAAAGATGAAAAAGAAAGAAAAACAACTATCGTCATTTGTATGCATAGTATATTTCCCTGAGTATTTGGAGAGAAGTGGAATTTCCATCACATCATGGCCAACAAACCAACCTCGTCTTTCCTCCTTCCTCTCTAACCCAGCCCCTGCCTGCTGGCTGGCTACGTCTCCCTCTTGTTTCCCTCCCCCATTCCCCTCTTCTCTCCCCCTCCAAGGCCAATTTGTTTACAGAGCAATTAAACGGTTTCTTGGTTGGAAGTCACGGCTTCAAAACGTTCACATTCTACCTGAGAGAGGTCACTTTCCTAATGCATCCCTCACGCTCACAGAAGTGCATGCACACACACACGGACAGAAACACAGGCACAGGCACACACACATACACACACACACACATCTGCTCACACCCATTCTGAGGGTACCTTTGGGTGTCCCTACCCCCGCCCCCGCCCCCCAACCCAGGACAAGAGCAGTGTGGAGCTGCGAGGTGACTGTCAGAGCCCTGGTGGTCCGCTGGCTCCTCACAGGGGGATGGGCACCTGCGCGGCCAAGGGGGATTATCTGCTTTGTGTGTTTCAAGGGTTTTCTTTAATGTTCTACTGGGTTTATTTGTCTTTGGGGGAAAGAGATGACCTGAGAGCTTGAAGCATACGAACGTTGCATATGATGTTTATGTTTTGATCGTGAACATAGACTTAAATATATAATCACTCTAAAGTACTTAAAGAGATAATGGAGACAATTACAGAGTCATTATGGAAGGAAAAGTGCCTTGTGTTACTGTTTATGGTAATCAGTAGCTACTAATTGTGGTATTTGGAATGGGTTCCAAAATCTTCCCATCGACATTAAGGGCACCTCTGTGTTTAACACACGGTCGTTGGAATAGCAGGGGTATTTCAGGAGAGTAACACACAGGTGAGGTAAGGTGGGGGGTCCCGGACTCTATGTATCTGGAGTTGCTTTCCAATGAATCTCGAGCACCCAGATTCAGGTCAGACATGTGGTAGATACTCAACGGATGTTTGTTGCATTAATTCGCTGCTGTTACTCATGCTTTTCTGGAGTTCCTTTATAGTCTCCGCTCAACAGTGGGGAGGGAGTGAGATGGTCTTGGGGACTGGACCGCCTCAAAGGCAAAGGGAAGGCAGGTGGCTTTACCCTGAAAGCAGACTGTGAGCTGTTGAAGGGTTTCCAGCAAGAGAGCAAGCATCTTGCTGTGTTCCTCCTGTCCCTCTTCCGTAATGTGAGGGGAATCGATGAACGGAAGCAGGAGTGGGTTTGGTTCCAGTAGCTGGGACTAGAGACAGTGAGGTGGGGAGATTTGAATGATGTCGTCAGGGTAGAGCCAGCAGGGTGTGGTTGGACTGGGCGAGGAAGGGGATCCGTGAGTGGATTCCAGAGTGATGGCTTGAGTGCTGAGTGGAGAGCGACGCAGTTAGCACCACAGGAAACCCTGGAGGAGGGGAAGGGTGTGGAACCCAGGAAGAGATACTCTTAGATCAGCTCTTAGATCCTCTTATGACATAATTCCCCTAAGAGATGTGCACTAAAACCAACGCGCAAGGGCTCAAAGAACATTTCTGAAAACTTCCTGTGTCCAGAGAGCTCTCTCCCTGCCACTTTTGGGAGATGCTAAGTCATGAAACTGGCCTTTAAGAAATACGAGGACAAATGAAACGCAAATGGCATTTATGTAATAAGGGAAATAATTATTTTCATGAAAACGAATAAGAGAATTATGAAAGAGAGAAATGAAGTCCATATAATCATTAAATAAATTTGTCCGTATTGCAAGAAAATCATTTGCCTTTCTATAATAGAAACACACTCGGATTGGGGAGCCTGGGTGGCTCAGTCGTGAAGCGTCCGACTTCGGCTCAGGTCATGATCTCACGGTTCGTGGGTTCGAGCCCCGCGTCGGGCTCTGTGCTGACAGCTCAGAGCCTGGAGCTGCTTCCAATTCTGTTTCTCCCTCTGCCCCTCCCCTGTTCGTGCTCTGTCTCTCAAAAGTAAATAAACGTTAAAAATTAAAAAAAAAAGAAACTCGGATTAATGATGACATGATACAGATGAGTCTAATTTATAAAAAAGAAATTTAATCTGACTTCAATGGTAATGGAGTATAAATATTTGCTTGCTTTTCCCTTTACTTATCTAAATAGTCACGTCCATAGCCTCGTAACGTTGCTTTCAGAGTTGTTAGAAATTGTTGTGATTTTGTCCGTAATTTTAACTAGGGCCGACTTAAGAAATCGGTGGTTAATTTATAATCCTTATTGTTGCGCCTACGTTTTGTCTTTGATCAACCCGATAATAAGAACTGGGATGCCCAGACGGTTAGAGATGAGGTTTGGGTCACTACCCGTACCCGTTTGATTTATAACTATTCCACAATCTTCCACCGTGTATGCCTCCAATAATAATGGAAGTTGCAGTGAGTTCTTGATCGAGTTAGTTTCCCCAAGATTCCATTCATTTTCTCCCTTGTTTTTTCTCTACTAATTGTCAGCAAAATATTCTTTTCTGCGGGCATGAGTCTAGCATTGGAATTTCATCAAGTTTGTTTTGTTTTCCTCTGTGTATTCTTCTGTTTTTGCCGAAATATTTGTTTTGTCTACATTAATCTGACAACCTGGGTGGGAATGGATTCAAATTTATATTTTTGCTGTTTTTGTTGCTTCACTTACCCTGACTGCAAATGCAGTATAGGAATTCACGCTACTGTCATTTATTTCATATGGTACCTTGCTTTCTGGCCACCGATATTCTGTGAACTACCAGACTAGCATTTGTCCTCATAATAATAAAGATAAGGAATAGACCCAATTTATGAGCACATTTGTGGTATTTCTGGTGCCGTATTCCAGTTTATTCATTCACTGATGCCAATATATTTCTTTTGACTATGTGATTTTATAATTTCTCCGCACTAGCGGACTATTATTTCAAATCCAGAACTGTTCCCTTATATACGATATATAGCATATTGTATTTACATAAGCAACGCTGTACATTTCCCCTACAATCCCACTTTAAAATCATTTTCCATCCACGTATGATATAAAATATATGGATTCCCCACCCCCCCCCCCCGTAAATATCTCCTTAAAGAAATACGACTGTGTTTTCTACTCTATTATGTCTTATAGACTAGGAAATAAACTTCCAGATTGTCCTGCAAGGGATACTAAATGGATGAAAAGAAACTAGCATTTACTAAGCACACATGTTTGTCAACTCCTTAGTTAACCCTCAGTAGGATTGTTAGGCACACTATAGCACACCTAGTTAAATTTGAATTTCATATAAACAACAAAGACTTTTGTTTAGTATAAGTATACCCCAAATGTCGCATGGGATATACTTACACTAAAATCATTTGTTGTTCCACTGAAACTCAAAATGATCTGAGTGCCTTGTGTTATATTTTCTAAATCTGGCAACCCTCTCCTCAGACGACCCTGGACGGCTCCTACTTGCATAGCTTTGTCTACTCTCCTTTTATTTCCACGTCCCCCAGTCTAGAAGAGAGTTCTTTGGGAGTGTGTGGGAAACTTGAAATAGCTTCCACAATGGAGACTTGGATGCTTAACATTTTTAAATAAGGTTATTTTTATAGTCTTTCCTCCCGTGCCTGAATATATAGCAAAATGAAGACTATCCTCACTTCATACGGCGTCAGATTACGGTTTAGAAGGGACAATCATGGCACGATCGTGCTAGAAGCCACGTTGGCGGTCCCCTTACCCGCTGAGTGTGTTGTGCCAATGGAGGGCACGTGCCCTCTTCGGGAGGCCTTTCGGTCATCTCCAGCATGGGGGACATTTCTACTACAGTGATTTTTGCTGACATGTGATTCGTGGACGATGTGTGAAATAATACGTAAATGGCATCCTGACCAAAGGAAAAGCGATACAGGTTGAGGATCAGACAGGGGGTCGGACTGAGGGAAGAGGGGAGAGGAGGCAAAAGGATGGAGGGGGAGGGGCTTGCGGAGCCACACCCTATATGCTGTCTGTGCTCCTAGACCCTTGTGGAAGGTTCCCCAGGCTCTCCACCCGTTTCTCCGTTTTGGGGGGTGGGCAACAACGAAAAATGCCCAGAGACAGACCTCCTTTGAATATCCTCCCAAAAAAAGCCCAAAGGCATGTTATGCCACAGACACAGCTCTGGGACATAATTCTGATAAATCCCATTCCTTTCTTTTCACGTTAGCAGACAATGTGGCCTCTGTCTTTGAATCTCCAACGCAAACTTAACACGTTAGCTTTGTATTTGCCATATGCTCCCACAACCTGGCTTTTAAATTCCATTCAGCACCACTTGAGCATCCGCATCGGGCCGGACTTTTGTAGCTCATGATCTGTAAGGAAATACAATGCTGCGGACCAGGAGGGCTCACCCTGAAAGAAAGAAAGGGAGTCTCTTTTGGAATGTGAATAAACCATCACCGTCTTTATTAATTCTCCGAATGCAAGCTTCCACGCTGAAAGTCTTTTCAAAGTTGGACCCAGCTGGGGACTCATTCATCTTACTGCGCATACGCTCATTCCAGACTAAAATGATATCTCTGATTCAAGGATAATTACAATTGGACACGGCACCAAATAGCTCCCTAACCGTGCGTGCTGAAATTCAGGAAAGGAGTATCTGAAGCCATGAGGGCTTTCTGAGTTGATGGAATAATTCTTTTTTGAAATAAATTAAAACTAGGGAGAATATGGGTGACCCAGAGTCTGATCCCTGCATTTATGAAAACATTTGGAGATTTCAAACTAGCTTCCCAGCCCATGCCCTGCTGATGCGAGTATTAGAGATCTCTCTTCTCATTGATTTCAACAGGGACGTGGGCCTGATTATCAGTGTTTTTGTTGCAAACATCTCTTTTTTAAAGAGCGCTGTCTAGGAAAATGCTTTCTAATCAGGCATTTGTTTGATTTAGTCTGCTGAATTAAAACTCAAAACCCCAAGACATTCTGTAAAGAAACACTAAGCATAGAGAGGCCGGCATGCCATAGGTTTTGTCTTTCTTCCTTTCCTTCTTTCTTTCCTTCTTTTCTTTCTTTCTTTCTTTCTTCCTTTTCTTTCTTTCTTTCTTTCTTTCTTTCTTTCTTTCTTTCTTTCTTTCTTTCTTTCTTTCTTTCCTATGATTATTTTTTGAGAGAGAGAGACAGAAAGAGACAGAGCACAAGCAGGGGAGGGGCAGAGAGACAGAGAGAGAAAGAGAGAGAGAGTGCAACTAGGGGTGGGGCAGAGAGAGAGGGAGACACAGAATCCCAAGCAGGCTCCAGGCTCCAAGCTGTCAGCACAGAGCCCAATGCAGGGCTTGAACCCACGAACCGTGGGATCATGACCTGAGTTGAAGTTGGACACTTAAGCGACTGAGTCTGTCTTTCCAGACCAGATATGCACACACCAAATTTCAATCTTTTTTTTTTTTTCCCTATCTAATTCCTGTCACTACTGCCTGATTTCACGACCGCTCATCAAGCTTCGGAAAACAGTATCCTTCACACATTCATCTCAAATGTCCTCTTAAGCTTTTATTAAAACTTGATGAAAATGCTTGGTTTGTGGCAACAGACTCAAATTTTCATTGGAAATATGCTCTAAAGACAGTAGTGAATTCAGGAAGCATGAGATCTGTGTGTATTATTTATTTATTAAAAATTTTTTTTTTTGTTTATTTTTGAGAGACAGAGACGGAGCACAAGCAGAGGAGGGGCAGAGAGGGAGACACAGAATCCAAAGCAGGCTCCAGGCTCTGAGCTGTCAGCACAGAGCCCGACGTGGGGCTCGAACCCATGAACCCTGAGATCAGGACCTGAGCCGAGGTCAGAGGCTCAACCGACTGAGCCACCCAGGCGCCCTGTTCGTGTGTATTTTTTTAAAGGCGTACACTAGATATTTCAAAATCCAGGTTTGGGATCATAAAAAAGTATGACCAAAATACGTCAGTCAGAATAATTTAGGGAGGAAAGCAAAGATCGACCTTTTGGGAGTCATGTGATTTTTATTTTCCGGGTGTGTTTGGTGCAGGAGAGACGGGCTGAGGTGGAGGTGGGTCTGGGTGCAGGGGTATCCCCTGACCCTGGACGACAGGGGGGCTCTGTTCTCTCCCCAGGAGCCCTGACTTCCAGCCATGCTCACGGCGAAGCTTGGATGGTTCCGCCTCTCATGCCAGTGAATGATGGCCAGGCCGCCGGGATTGGTGTCTCCAGTTTGCTCCGTTCAGGTCAAGGGGGGCATTCCGTGTCCCTCTACCAAAGGCCAGAGCTGCTGTCAGATGGCCTCACCCCTGCAGCCACCACTTCCTGGTTCTAGAAACTCCTCCTTCTCCCTCCTCCTCTTCTCGAGACACAGGAGGTACATAGGCTCTCCACTCTCACTAGCCCTGTAGTCGGTATTTATTCGGTTGTAATAAACACTGCTCCTGGGGCGCCGGGGTGGCTCAGTCAGTTGAGCATCCGACTCTTGATTTCGGCTCAGGTCGTGATCTCAGTTTGTGAGTTCGAGCCCCAGGTCGGGCTCCGTGCTGACAACGCAGAGCCTGCTTGGGATTTTCTGTCTCCCTCTCTCTCTGCCCCTCCCCTGCTCTCTCTCTCTCTCTCTCTCTCTCAAAATAAATATGTAAACATAAAAAAGTAAGTAAACACTGCTCCTGCCTTGATTTAACTGTCTTCAAAGTAGCCGGTTGGATGGTGCACCTGTTTCCTACTAGGACCCCAGCCTATAACGTTTCTTTTATACTTCATGCATTTCTGCGATAGGGGAGCAGCCCGAGACTCTGGCCTGAGAGGCTCCAGTCCCTTGGAGGGGGACACCGGGACACTGGCAGGGAGGCCCCAATAACTCCATTGCTTCTGTTTCTCCCTGGTTCCAGTGTCATTTGATTGTTTTTCATCTGCTACGAAATCTCAGGCAACCACGCTTCCTTGCAGTGGCCAAGGGAACCCATCCTCCTCCGAGTGTGACCTTCCAGCTCTGTCTCGAGCCAAGTTTTAATTGTACATGGCTGTTGGCAAGTCCCTACCGGCTGTTGGCCAGAGACATCAGTGGCTTGCGACGGGAGCTTTATCCCTGGGCAGCTTAGGAACTGGAAGCTTGCTTTTTCTCAGAGCAGAACTCTAGCGAGAGAGCGGACCTTTCATCCAGTCCAGAGGTGATTGAATCCTGGACCGTGGCTTGATTACACCCTTGTCACAGACCTCAGTCACAGGCCACCAATTAAGCTGTCTCACAGAAATCAAGACATGATAAACGGTTGCCGTCTTAAGCTATTATAATTTGAGGTAATTTCCCTCCATCTTGATCCAAGTGTAATTAACAAAAATTGTACATATTTAAGCCGTACAACTTGATGTTTTGATATACACGTACATTGTGAAATAATCACCAGAATCCAGCTAACGAACGTATCCGTTCACCTCACATGGTTGTCATTTACTTTTCCTTTCCTCCTCTTGTTGCGTGTGTGTGTGTGTGTGTGTGTGTGTGTGTGTGTGTTGAGAACATTTAAGATCTACTCTCAGCAAATTTCAAGTGTACAATCCAGTACCATTAACTATAGTCACACTGCGGGACGTCAGATCTCAGACACTGGTTCATCTTATAACTGAAACGCTGTGCCCTTGACCAACATCTTCCTATTTCCTGCCCCCCCCCTCGGACCCCACACTCCATTCTGTGCTCTGCTTCTACGAAACAATCACGAAATGAATATTTTAGTACTTGTAAGTGTAGTACTGTCCCCACCGAAACCTACGAATTCAGGGGTGGGTTGGAGCCAGGCGGTGGGCAGGGTCTGTGAACATAAGAAGCCTGTCAGAGAAAGCTCACATCGCCTGAGTAGATGACCGCAGAAATCTGGTTCTGGATGCTGAGGACGATGGCAGGGAAGGTTCCCGCTGGGTGAAGAACATACTAAAAAACGAGAACAGAGGGGGTCTGATGAAAAAGACTAATAACAAAAGAGACAGTCAGTGGTTTTGAAAATTCTCAGCTTCTCTCAATGGCAAACGACGCTAAAATTAAGAAATGATTCCCAAGCAAGGAAGAAATCCAGAGCACTAGCAGGAAAATGTTGTCTTGAAATGAAAGGGAGGGTTTGATCGTAAGATATTTGTTAAAATCTTAGGAAGTTCAAAGAGGGTGCCTTGGAGAATTATTCAATCGTTCAGAAAAGGCTCTGTAGAGAGACTTCACATCTGCCTCTAAATAGAACAATCAAAGTGTGTAAGATTATATCATATCAAAGAGGCTCACTGTTGTGGCTTTTATCAAATGGCGTGAGCCCCAGTGTGATTCACAGGAGGTCCACAAAGAGTTTGAGAGAATTTTATCAGCAGGAAAAACCACTCGCTTGAACTTAAAGAAATACAGACAATAATATGCAAGAAAGCATATGGATCCCCCAAATTCTACAGGTAGGAAACCAGCCAAGAAAAAAAAATCCAGCAGCAAATAACATGTCTGGTTTTTGTTTTGTTTTGTTTTGTTTTGTTTTTTCATGTATTCTCCACTCAGAGAGTGAAACTGAGAGTCATGAGAGAATTATTCCCGGGCCTTTGAGCTCTAATATCAAGAAACTTCCAGTGTTTTCCTGGCTCTATTTTTGAGTTACTACAGTAGATCAGGGACTCTCGGTTTCCTTCCTTTTGAAGAGAAGTGTCTACAGTGATCATCCTATGTCTGTTTACACTTTGTACAGTGGTCTGTGGGAGGGAGCAGGTAACTTGCCCCTTTAGTGTCAAAAGTCTCCATATGGAAGGAACACACAGCTGCCTGCCTTTATGGCATCGTTTTGTGGGGCTCTCTTAGACGATGGGCTTCTGGACTGAGAGCCGATGTCACAAGATGGAAGGAGACGGGACTTGGGGGCAGCAATTTGTTATGAATCGGTGCTACCTCATAAAGTTGCCAAGGTCTCAGCATCAGACAAAAGAGAGAGTATTCACCACCCGCAACGCCAATTCAAAGACTAAGAATGGTCAAATCTATTTTCATGGCTGTTGTGTTTCCGTTTTGGGGAGTGGAGAAGGAATCTGCAGTCAGGCCAGAAAGTTACTCTGCCATTTTGGTTGTCTTTGACATTATTACCAGTGTCAAGAATGCTAATTCACCTGCTTGATTTCCCACCTTCCTTCTGTGCCTCTGGACCTCCCGGAGAGCCCACATCTGACAGCCCAGGATGATCACTGTCCTAGAATACTGATACACATTTTGAACCTTTTCCCGTTAATTAAAATTCTCATCCGGTAAGAATTACTTACCCAGATCCCAGGGATTACACACTGGAATCGTTATTTCTTGTACAACCGGAGGGTTTTCTAAAGACGGAGTAAGATTTTATGAAAGCCATTTGACCTACTTGAGTGAACAGGCTTTGTTTAGGATGAATTAATGGTGATTTGTAATCACTGTTCCCTAAAGTCAGCACGATCTTCTCAGAACCACTTCATCAACCTCTGTCGACAGTAGGGAAGAACCAGATTTTTTTTAAAGTTTATTTATTTTTGAGACGGAGAGAGAGAGAGAGAGAGAGAGAGAATCCCAAGCCAGTACCACACTGATAGTGAGGAGCCCAATGTGGGGCTTGAACTCACCAACCATAAGATCATGACCTGAGCTGAAATCAAGAGCCAGAAGCTTAACTGACTGAGCCACCCAGGCAACCCGGAACCAGCTTTTTCTTTCTTTTTTCTTTTTTTAAATTTCCTTAATGGACACCTTCTGTTTGAACAGCACTTGTGACTTTTCTGTGAACTTTGGCTTTTCTCTTCCTTCAAAACCACCCTGTGACGATAACTGTGGTAACTGACATCGCCATTGTTCGGGGCAGGTGAAATCTCCCTGCAAAGTACACGTAACTGTGGAGGTGCCCCCCCGCCCTGTCCAGGCTCAGGTAAAATTTCCACTTTGGTCAGTGGGTGAGGTGTTTTTCTCTTCTCACCCCCAGCATGCCCCCAAGATTGCCCAGACCCTGCACTCTGTTTCCGGTGTCTGTTTGCATCTGTGTGGGGTGACATCCACAGAAAGTCCCCTACTCAAGGGAAGTCCAGAATGGAACGGTCGATGTGCGGCAGATGACTTAGGGCTCATCCCCAGTGCCCCCCACCATCCCTCCCCTTCTAGTCTCAGCCCCTGTCCTTCCTTCTGACCCCCTTTCCTCCACCCAGTCTTTCCTAGTCTTTGGGATCAAAAACTGACTTCACAAGTAAGCACTGGGAGTTTTTGTGTCAAACGCCTGTGTTCTCGATCTACTCCCTCCTGGATGTGGGCTCCTGCAGAGGCAGGCTTGCTGCCTTCTGGCCCCTTCCACCTGCACGGGCCACGGGCGTCACCCCTGGAGGTGCAACAGCCACGTTGCCACCAGGATGCAACGGCCCTGATGGCGATGGGAACACAAAATGGACCGGCCCTGGGTCCTGCGATAAAACTGGGACACGACACACATCCTGGGCTCCCTACCTCCACCGCCCTTGTTATGTGAGTTGAGCAGCCCTTCTTTGTTCAAGCTAACTCTAGTGAACGGTTCTGCTCGTTCTGCCAAATCCCACCTGATACCCTGGATGTGGCTCTTTCCGATCTTCCACGGATGTTTTAATCCCTCCCAAGTGCACCCATGATTCCTCAATCGGAGGGAGACCAGGCAGCCAGAGGTGATTTCTCCTGGGCTCCAGGGTTCTCAGCATCGAAGGGCACAACCCAGGAGAAGTGAGAAGGAGGATGCCTTTCTCACCGGCGTCAGGGGCTCCAGCTTCACCACCCAGCTCCCTCTCGCCCGTGGTAATGATGCCTCTCCATGTCTCCTCTTCCGCTTCCCGCGTGCATGTGAATTCAGAGCACCGACCCTCACAGCAAAAGGCGTCACCTTATTCTGTCCCTTCGCCAGCGAGGAGCCTAATGAGATCGTACAGGTGATAGAGTTTCCTCCTGCCCCTGACCTGTCAGGGCAAGTTGAGTCTGATCTGATTCTCATTTCATTAAAGCAGGCTCCGGAGGGTGACGAGATCTAATGATTTCCCTTTGTGTTTGAGAAAGGGCCCTCGGGTTTTGTTTTGGTGGTGAAATTGAAGAGGCATCTCTGGACCTTTCTGCAGAACCTGGGACCTTCAACTCTGAAGTTTCTGCTGTATTCCGCAGTATTGGAGAAAACAACTTCCGAGTGGTCTATGGGTTCCTACTTCGTATCTATGCAAGTCGAAGCCAGATGTCCTGGATTCCCAGAACCGGAGCCAAAGGAGACATGACTCTCAGGATCCAGCTCACGTCTGTGATAAGGTTCCTGGCAAATGAGCGGGTGAATCGAAGAAGATGAAGTCATGACTTAGGAGTTCAAACACATATTTAAAATTACTTAGACACTTCTATCTGAGCCTTATACCTCTTTTTATTATGGAAAAGCCAAACACAATGGATCCCGCTTACAAAGGCACTGAGACAGTGTGATTTATTCACCGGATGAAATCAATCAAGTCCTGAGTCACCTCTCCAGAGCTTATGAATTGCGCCTTCTGGCAATATTATCAGGAGGCTGAACGGCCTGATTGAATTTAGTGGTGATGAGAATTATTATATCGAGTCCAATCTCTGAAGAGGAGGGAGTGGATGCCGTGTAGACAGGCTGAGTGGCTCATAGTGACTCAGTCTCCTTGCAAGAATGTACATTTCACACCGGGACTAGGAATCTTCCTAGATATCAAAGGCTCTTTTTCTTTAATTCTCTGTCATCCCAAACATCTGGGTGTTCAAAAACTTTACAAATACAGTGAAATCTGAAAGTGGCTACAGTGTAAAAAAACAAGTCTCACTAAGGTCTTAGAGAAAGGCGATCCCTTTCCTGCTCTCCCAGGGAGGGAAACAGGAGTTTCCTACAGGTCTTGGGATTCAGTCAGACCTGGGTTCCAAGTCCTGCTCTGTCCAGCGGGGTGCCCTGTGACAATTGACTAACCCTCTCTGGGCCTTGATGATAATGTCTGTAAAATGGGACATGCCGTAACACCTGCTGGGGTTACTCCGATGGGTTAAGTGAGGCATCTTGTTTAAAGGGCCCGGAGAATGACAGCTGCTCCTTCTTGCACCTCGACTCCCTCCAAACTGGGTCCTGCTGACAGAAAAATCCAGTGTGCTTTAATCCTGGAGACGGAATGAGTTAAACTCTGAGAGCTTAAAATGTTAGAACTCACACGGTGCTTAGAAGTTGTCTGGGGTTAGACAGCCACTTTACAGACACAAGGGAAAGAGAGCCAGTGTGGACTCGTGACCCGCTCAAACTCACACGCACGGTGAGCCGCGGAGCTGGGCTGAGCCTAGGTCTAAACAGTCCTGCGTCTGCGGACTGGGCTCCATCACAGAAAAGTCAGGGACGTGGCTTAAAGGATGATATTTAGTATCTCGGATAACAAGGGGGGCAGACGCACGGCTGATGAAATAGCTCTGTGTTACTATCACAACCCATGTTTCCCCCTGTCATTTGGTTGTATCGTCCCAAATACCAGCAGTGTCATCAACCAAGCTCAAGTTCAAGGACCGGCATCCACCCTGGCCATGCGCACAGGAAGAAGACCAACCCAGGCATGCTTAGGCTCAAGATAGAACAGAACGGCTACTCTTGGGGCAAACAGGAAGTCCTGGAGGGTCTGGAATGTACTACGTGAAGTTAAGGGATCAAGGAGGCAGAACTTTGACTCCCCAGGGCATCGCGATGCTGGCTGCCCTTTTACTTGAAAGCCCAGCTCCTGGGCACCTGGGTGGCTCAGTCAGTTAAATGTCCGACTTCAGCCCAGGTCATAGTCTCGCAGTTCATGAGTTCGAGCCCCGCGACAGGCTCTGTGCTGACAGCTCGGAGCCTGGAGCCTGCTTCGGATTCTGTGTCTCCCTCTCTCTCTGCCCCTCCCCATTCACCCTCTGTCTCTCTCTCCTTCAAAAATAAATAAAGATTAAAAAAAAAAAAAAACAACCCAGCTCCAAACGCTTTATCCAAGAGGGTGCCTGTTACTTCTCTCAAGTCTCTGCGATCACTCCAGCAGGACAGAGAGGACAGTAACCAGGATGACATAGTATGTGTGCAATTCTCTCCCTCCTAGCATGTGCTCAATGACAAACGCGTGCAGAGTGATCTTAACAACATTTGAGTATTCTCTGTGCCACATCTGTTGGCCAAAGAAATGTGAGTGGAAACCATGTGGGTCCCATCAGGGCAGAAGCTCCAATGGCCAGCGCGTGATGTCCTCTCCTCCTGGCACATTCTCTGCTCCATCCGCCTGGGTTCCAGAGAGGAGGACGCAGGGCAGAGCGTTCAGCTGATGTGCAGGGGACACGAAGCAAAAGTGAGGACCGAACTGTGTTCCTTTACGCCACTGAGATGGTTGGGTCGTTTCTCGTCCCGGGGTGACCCAGCCTGTCCTGGGTAATAAAGACAGTGCGTTGGGACAAGGGGGTTTTGTGTTCTGTTGTTGCTAAAGCAGATTGCTACCCACTCAGGTGCTGAAAACAACACAGACTCATTGTCACGCAGCTTTGTAAGTTCAGAAGTCTGCTGGGCTCGGCTGTTCCCCCGCCGGGAGTCTCGTGAGGCTGAAAGCCAGGCGTCATTGGGACTGTGTTCTTTTCCGGAGGCTCTGCGGAAACTGCGTTTCCTCGCTAGTTCACATGGTTGTTTGTCTCTTGTTCCTTGTGGTTTAGGACTGAAGTCGCCATATCTTTGCTGAAGGAAGGCTGGTCCCAGGTCTTAGAGGTCTCCACGTTCCTTGGCCTGTGTCCCCCTCTCCCCCCCCTCCCCCGTTCCGTTTTCAAAGCCACCAACTGCGCCTCAAGCCTTCACACTTAGAGTCTTTCCTGGATGGATCCTCTCCTGTCATGGCGTCACTCCGCACTCTTACTCTCCTGCCCTCCTCTGTCAACTTGCAACTGCCCGTGTGATAATCCGGGACCACGTCTCTGCTTTCAAGTCCTCAATCTTAATTTCCTGTTCAGATCCTTTTAGCCAAGAGAGGAACCATATTCCCTAGCTTCAGGGATCAGGACAGGGACACCTTTGGGGGGCATTATTCTGTCTATTACCCTTGGGGTTACACTAGGTCCATCATGACACGATCTCTTGTTTGTGTTTCCACCTGCAAATTTGGGATTCTGTGTGTGATATATACTAAACAGGTATCATCATTTGATTGCAAAATCAGTAAGGTGGTTGTAACAAAGCACCGTGGTTGTGCTAAGGCACTGAGGTGCATTAAATGCAAGGGTGTGAGAGAGAAAAAATGGGCTTACAAAAGCAGTACTTTTGGATAGATTAGGATTGTTTCCTGTGATACTGAGATATAATTAGATATATAAATTTTTGGGTCTTTGTCCCCAGTTCCTGACTCCCTCTTCCTAAATCCCTGGGAATTTCCTGCTGGGTACGAATGTCTTTTCTTCTAATGAGGTGACTCTTGGTGAGCCCCTGGATGGGGGCTGGTCACCAGAGACACCAAGCCATGATTAGAACCCTAGAAATTTCCGCCCCAGAGAGGAGAGAGGGGCTGGAAATTGAGTTGATGGTCTATCATGCCTGTGGGAAGAAGCCTGTATAAAAACCCCTAGAACAAAGGGTTCTGAGAGCTTCTGGGTTGGTGAACACACAGAGGGGCTGGGATTTCGGCACGCCTGGGAGGTCATGGAAACTCTTCATCCTCTCCCACCTACCTTGCCCTCTGTGTCTCTTGCAGCCGGTCGCCCTGCGTTCTGGCCTTTTGTGATGGACTGGTAACCTAGTAAGTTACTGCCTTCCTGAGTTCTGGGAGCTCAGGGAAATTATCGACTCCCCGGAGAGGGTAGCAGGAACCACTGAGGAGGAACTGGTTGGCCAGTAGCACAGGTGACAATCGGGACTTGTGATGGGCGTCTTGACGGGGGTGGTCTTGTGGGACTGAGCCCTTGCCGTGCGGGACCGGACGCACATCCACCTGGGTCAACAGAGAATTGGAGAATTGCTTGGTGGGAGAAACACGCACGCCCTTGGCAGCCAGAGGCGTTTGGGGAGTGCGGAAGTGAAGGGAAACACGAAAGAGAGGTTTTCCCAGCTCAGGTGCCTGGCCTGAAGGAAGAACTTTAGAGACGCAGGCCAGTGGGGTGGTTTCACACGTGGACTCTGCAACCAAATTGCCAGGGTTTGAACTCCGTGCCTTCTCATTGCCGGTTTTTATAAATAAGACTCCTGTCTCTACATTCTTTCCCCTTCAAAAAAAGATGAGGAAAAACAGTAACCTGGTGGGGTTGTTGTGAGGTTTCGATGAATTAATGTATTGAAGAGCAGTTCATCAGAAGGGCCTCGCTGTCATGAATGTCGGCTCTCACGATACGGGGAACGTCGGGGTGATGACTCAACTCCATTGTCACAGAAGCTCTATTACACAATCTTTGACACTAGATGGGTGATTTCCTGACCTGGAACCCAGAATGGAAGGTCGTGGGTAGACATCTGGTGCTCTGAAACTGGCAAAACCCTGAGCTTTAAGCAGTCACCCAGCGGAGACAGGCTGAGGAATGGGAGGGCATTTGGTTGGCGATCATAAAAAGCTGATTGCTCAGACAAAAGCTGCCCGAGTCTTACTCAGAGAAGCCGAGTGAGCTTCCCTTGTGGGGACAGGGATGTCCACAAGGACTGATGTCAGGATAGGCTTCAACCCCTGAGAACAAACTGCTTGGGGATGCTTTCCCGCGCTGCGCAGTAGGAGTGAGAAACCAACGTTTCTCCTTTTCTTCAAGGCAGAAAAACCTGGCTGAAAAGACCCGACACAGAGGGGTGACCCAGGAAGGGAGAGTCGACACAGGTCATGAAGATACTTGGTGCAAAGGATTTTGTGGGATTTCTAGGCACTTCCTAGCACAAAGGAGCCTATGAAGGGGTTACCAACGTGGGCTCTGAAGGTAGGCTAGCTCTTTCTGAAGCCCAGCTCCCACACACGCAAGCATTA
Organism: Panthera pardus; assembly: GCF_024362965.1. NCBI lineage: Eukaryota > Metazoa > Chordata > Mammalia > Carnivora > Felidae > Panthera > Panthera pardus. The sequence goes on along the minus strand of NW_026526699.1, from coordinate 4,358,882 downwards.
CCCTTGGGCAATTTATTGAACCTCCTTAAATCTCAGTTCCTTGCCTGTGAAATGGGTATAACAAGAGCCCACGCACGCAGGTGTTCATGAAGACGGGCTTCACCCAAATATTACACTTAGAATAATGTTGTACTTGAAGCCAGTGCTCAGTAAATATTACCGTTAGGTGATTTCCACTTGCCATTTCTTCGTCTAGATTCCCTCATTGGTAGAATGGGCCCTGATGCTATGTATGCAAATGCACAAGATTCATCCATTTGACGACTGTTTACTTGAGACACATTGTGTAAGTTGCTGAGAATTCGGGGAGGGGGCAAATACGAAGGTACCCACGTTGAGCTTACATTTGGGATGGGAGGAAAGGCAGCAACAGGAGTTGAAGACAGACTATACGCAATGCCCAAATAAATAAGCAGGATGACAGACAGCGAATTGCCTATTCAACAAATGCTCTGTAAACAGGGGTTACGTTCTCTGTATCTAAATTCCCTGACCTTTTGAAAGGGATAATAAAAACAGCAAACCCCAGGGTTGCCCGTGAGCATGAAATGGATTTAATAGATGTAATACCAGCTCCTAGGGGATAGATGGCTGGGGGATAGAAGTCTTTACCTACAGGGGAGGGAGTGGGCTTCTCTCAGTCAGTCACTCCCCCGCTGCCTGCGGGGACCTCCGGGATTACTCCCTCCCGGTAGTGGATCTGGGATCTGCATTTGGCTCTCCAGCTGGGAGGGGGATATTCTCCCCGGAGAGGAAAGAAATGATGAGTGTGGGGAACTGCAAATCATAAACCTGCAAAAATACGGCACTTCAGGGAGTGACAGTGAAGGGGACACATTTTCTGGCTTTTAAAATATTACCTTTTCGGACAGGAGGGACGGTGAAGCAGGCCCCGAGCCCTCAGCCAGGAATAATGGGATCTATTTTATTTCCCACTGATCGTGAGAGGCCAAAAATATTGCCTATGATTAAACAACAACAAAAATCCTCCAGCCCTTTAGGCTGCAAAAATAAGCGTCCCTGTCGCTATAGGGCGCCACAGGCAATAGGCCCCCCGGACTTCTCCCCTGGGTCCTGTCTGCAGCAGACATCAAAGTGGACAACGGGGAATTAGCATCATTCCTTCAAGACAGTAATTCTCTGCTATCATCGGAAACTGCGCCCGGCCTAGAGGAATTCTCCCCGCCGCGCCTCGCGCCTGGAGGGCTCGCGTTCTCTGCCTTCACTTCGCGTGGGGCCGGTCTAGGGACTGGGCACAGGGGACAGGGGCGCGGGGAGAGATCTGGGACCCGGATGGGACCAGGGTCCCCTTGTTGTGGCGCGGGTGGGCGGGGCGAGATCTGGGCCCGGGGCGGGTCGGAACGCAGGTGGGCGGGGCCGAGGGGCGGGGCGCCCCGCAGGTGGGCGGGGTGAAATCTGAAGCAGGGGCGGGGCCGGGGCTCGGGCGCAGGTGGGCGGGGCGGGGGCTGGGACCGGGGCGGGTCGGAACGCAGGTGGGCGGGGCCGAGGGGCGGGGCGCCCCGCAGGTGGGCGGGGTGAAACCTGAGGCAGGGGCGGGGCCGGGGCTACGGCGCAGGCGGGCGGGGCCGGGGCTGGGACCGGGGCCGGGCCGGGCCGCGGGTGGGCGGGGTCGGGGTGGGACCAGGGCGGGGCCGGGGCGGGGCGCAGGTGGGCGGGGCGGAGGCGGGAGGCGGGGCGGCCCCGGAAGCTGGAGAAAAGTTGCAGGGATCCGAGCGCCAGCAGCTGCTGGAGCTGGAGCCGCTGGAGCGAGGACCACCCCGCAGGTACAGAGCGGGCGGCGAAAACTTGGGGTCTGAGGGAGCGCTCCAGACCCACCTCCCGGGGATGTGCGGGGCGCGGAGCCTGGCGCTGGCGCGCTGCTGGGCACAGATGAAGCTGGAGCGGGCGTCTGTCGCGCGGCCCTGCGGCGGGCGGGGCAGCCCCAATTTGGGGGTTTGTTGGGGAACTCTGGCGGGGGCGCTGATGCCACCAGCAGTGCCTCTGCGGGGCTCAGGGCGGCCCTTCCCCTGGGTGGGGACAGGGGTTTGGGACAAATTAGTCCGTTCCAGGATCTTCAGAACCCTTACCCGGAACCTTGGGAAGCACCTGGAACCAGACCAGCTTCTGTTCCCAGAAGTGAGGAGGGGGCATGACTCAGGGGAAGGGTTTACTGTCCCCCCCAAGCGGTTTCCATGGGGTCTACCCCCACTCCACACCGACCACATTGTGGCATTTAGGCTCCAGGAAGTGGGGCAAGTTACGTGAACCTCCGTCCGCAAAGCACAGGATCACATCCTGACCCCGCATTCGTACCGCAGCTCGTCACACTGGGACTGGGGAGCCCCCGCGGATCGCGGGTTTTTGCATCTGTTCCCTCCACGCCAGGTCCTAGAGCTGAGCTTGGACCACCGAAGAAGAAGGCGCGCTCGCAAGGCAGCTCACAGCTAACTCTGGCTTGGCAGAAATCTGGGACCCAACCCCTGACACCCCAGATTGAGTCCGATGTGATTCGGGGGTGTCTTGCAGTACAGCTGGTCGCGCTCAGAGACGCTGGGGTCTGGGGCGAGCAGGTGTGAGTCTACCTTACAGGACTGGGCTTCCAGAAGTCCCATACCTGAGGCTGTCCCGTCCTCCACGGAGGGAATGAGCCTTTTGGAGTTGAGGGGATTTTAGAGGCACGTTGGGCACATAGCAAGGACCTGGAGCGTTCCAGAGATCAGCTGGCATTATGAGTCTTGCTATTTTTATTCTGCGCACGTGGGGCCAGGGTCAATGCCCCCGCCTGGCGGGAGGGGCGGGGAGAGGTGGTCTCTCAGCCCCAGGAGCACCCCGGCCCTTTCCCCGCACAGGTGCCAGTGGTCTGGGGGCGGGCAGCAGTGAGGTCTCACCTCCTCAAGGATGGTGCCTGCTCCTACAGCTTATGCCAGGGTCCTGGGGTGCACATCCAGGAGGAGAAAAAGCAAGAATACCTCTTTCTTGCTGCCTCGCAGGGGTGAGGGTTTGCAGGACCTCATGGATTCAACTGTCCGCAAGGTGAACACATTTCTGTGTCTTGCTTGTGGGGCCACTGGTTCCACCCCCAGCCTCTGGACTCGGTTGCCAAAAGCCAAATCCACCTTAGTGGAGATCATTTTTTCTCTTCTTCCTGAAACTGTTTGAGCTGGGCTAGAGCTTCTTCCTGAAACTGTTTGAGCTGGGCTAGAGCACTTGGTAGAACGCTGGGACGTGTTGCCAACCGATGTTGAAAAGTTGCATTTGCCTTTCAGAAGTCTGCGTGCACAGCCCGGAATTCCAGAGAAATCCACCCTCCTTGCCAGGTTCCTTGACAGCTTCATACCCTCAGTTCTCTCCAATAGTGTTCCCTAAAGCTTATAATCGTGCCCCTTGCCACAAACTCCAGAAAAAATACGGCCTCACATACGCAGAGGTGTGGTAGTGTGTAAGGGGGTTATCTTTCTGGTCTGTTTCATTTGAGTATATGTGTGTGCCTGGAGTGAGCCCAGCCCATCTCTCTCCTCCTCTGTTGGTTTTGATTATTAGCCTAGTCTTTAGAGACAAGATTTAGTGTGTGTGTCTGTGCGTGTGTATTTGTGCACACACATTCACTTGTGTATTTATGTTTTTTATTGTATAAAAAAGTTGCCTAAACTAAGTTCGTCTAGAGATGGGTCAAAGAAACAGCAGTCTGGCACGACACTAGCAAAAAAAACTGGTTATGCTGGATGTATTAAGAGTTGAAATTGTTTTGTCCTTAATGGGAGATTTAAGATACTTTTCGAGAGTAACTTTGATCCCCTACTTGCAGACTTTAGAAATTGAGCCCCACATCACATGAGAAGAACGGGCTTTGAAAGCTGTTTCAACAAAGTGCAGCTTATAATGTCTGGGTAACATCCTCTGTGAAGCAGGCTTCTCCATATACCTTATTATTAAAAAAAAATAAGTTGCCAGGGTCAGGTGCAAAACAAATCTTTCATATCTATGACTCAAAAAAGCCACTGCACCACTGGGTCGACGCTTAGTGTGTAAAACCATCCTTATTTTGGAAATTCTTTCTTTATAACGGTCTTATACTCCCCTCCCACTCATACATGCAAATAGCTCATCTTGTTCAAGGAGACTGTATAGAAAAAAGAAACACCTTTTGAGAGGTTCCATTTTAAGTCAGCGAGGAGGCCAGATCAGAGAAAGTGCTTGTAGCATTGGAAAAATAATGCCAAGTGCAGTTGTCACATGGGAGCAGGACAAAGAACCCGCGTGGAGTGCAAGTATTGCTAAGTTCTCTCAGCTCACGGGACTATACCCAGTTTATTAAGAACCAAACATCCGGCATCCGGAAAGGCATATAACGAAAAGCGAAATTGTCCTTGTCGGTTTCTCCTTAATCCCAGCCTTGCTCCTAAAGGGGAGCCATTTAAAACCCTATCGGTTTTGTTTTTTATTTCTTTCGGTGATTACCTCCTCGGAGGGCTATTTACTGACGTGACTGACGCTCAGCTCCTTTGTCAGTAAGTCGTCTCCCTTCTTCACTTCCAGCCTCCGGACTTTGTTTGCAGAGCAGCGTGCCACGCTTAAGGGGGAACACGGTTCCCAGCTACCCTTGCAGCTCGCGGTGGTCACGTGACACGGATCTGCCCAATGGGATGCTAATGAAGGTCTGGAGGCGGGGCTTCTAGGGAAGACCAAGGCCCCGGATCCAAGATGGCAGCCCAGGAGAACGGCTGGCACCCGGGTTGTTGGTGGCTCGGCTTCTCGCATGAGCATGAAGGTTCCAACCGAGAGCAAGCTTCCGTTGCCCGCGGGTCCCCCGCGGAGTCCCCGAATTAACTTCCGTGACCAACTCCCCGCCGACTTCAAGGTGACATCGGTAGACACGTAACACCCACTGCCAAATGTGGGGGAGAACGCGGAGAAACCGGATCCGTCCCGCATTGCTGGGCGGAATGTAAAATGGAACGACCAGTCTGGGAAAAGTTGGCAGGTTCTGAAAAATTCAGATCCGTCTACCAGGCGGGCCAGCTACTGCGGTCCTGGGCAATGGGCACAGATGCAGACTTACGCCCACACCCAGACCTGTCTGTGAATATTCACAGCAACTTTATTGGCAGTCACCCCACACCGGAAACAACCCGTGCGCAGTCTCTAACGGGTGAACGATTGATGTGTAGAACATTCCTACGGTGGGATGCGGGCTCTAGCTCTCTTTTGGAACCTCTGAACTTAATTTTTATGTTTATTTTAAGTGCGTTTATTTATTTTGAGAGAATGCGTGTGCAAAGCGGGGGAGGGGCAGAGAGAGAGAGAGAGAGGGAGGGAGAGAATCCGAAGCAGTCTCCGTGCTCAGCGTGGAGCCCAACAACGCAGGGCTCGATCTCACAAACCACGGGATCATGACCTGACCTGAAGCAAGATTCGGATGCTCAAACGCAGAGCCACCCGGGCACCCTTGAACTTATTTTTATTTAAATCGGAGGTATCAGTACCAATCACTCTGGTGATAGATGGACAGATAGATAAATGGGCGGATGGTTGTGTATGCACATAGATGCATGGGTTGATATGCACCTGCACATTCCCCAGCTCATGGCTCGTAAGGAGGACAGTGACAAGACCCGCTGGTAGCCAGGCCTCACGAAGGCTCTGTCACGCTCTCCTCTAAGGACATGCCTCCTGCAGCGGAGTGGTGCAGGCAGTCTCAGAAAACGCTGGAGCAAATACAGCTTCATTTCTCATTCAGTATGTGGACAAGCAGCCGCGGCACCTATTAATGGAAAAAAGACTGATGGTGCAGTAGTGGGTTTTGAGATTAAACAGAGGGATGATGGCTTGTCCGGGCATGAGGCGTTCTATCAATACACGTCCCTGTGGCTTCATAACATGTTCCTAAATCCTGATGGAACATTTTGTGGTCAGCTGGTTCTGGGACAAAACGAGGACCTGCCACCTGATGTTTATGACTTTCCATATAAGCTCTCGGACAAAATTTGTCTTACGTTATGCTTGAGGCAGAGCGAAACAGAAGTATAAACCACCTCCAATTCCCAGGGGGATGGGCCACAGTCCTCAAGAAAGAGAACGCGCCTGAAGCTTGTTGTAAATTGACCTCTGGGAGGTGTAATGAACCTGGCTGTAGTTAAAGAAAACTTTATGTAAGGTTCGTATTTCCTTGCGTTAACTTTTCTGCATATGAGACCCCCGGAGGTTTTAAAGGTTTACTTAGAAGATCCAATCTGAACCTTTTACCCTCAAATCTGGCTGGCTGTGTGTCCACTTACTTTAAATGGAGAACATTCTTATGCTGTGCCAGGGGTTTTAAGGAGTGTGGTCCAGCACTGCATTTCACTGGGCTCAGCACTAGGCTCCCTGGGTGTGCCTAAGCCCACTCTGTAGAGGGCGCTAGGAAATGTATGTGTGCACGTATCCCTACACACACACGTCTGTCTATCTATCTGTCCTTTTTGAGAGAGAGAGAGAGGGAGAGACAGAGGCGGAGCATGAGCAGGGGAGGGGCAGAGAGAGAGGGAGACACAGAATCCCAGGCAGGCTCCAGGCTCCGAGCTGTCAGCACAGAGCGCGACGCGGGGCTCGAACTCACGAACCGCGAGATCATGACCTGAGCCGAAGTCGGACGCTCAACCGACGGAGCCACCCAGGCGCCCCTACATCCTGACTTTGGAAAATGGTGTATGTATTTATTTTTAGGATATCTGAAGTTCTGAGTCAAAGCTACCCACGACGTCTGCTCAGGGGGGATGTGCCTTCCGTTTCATCTCCACCCCCTGCTCCCCCACCCCCTTCTTTCCCCACCTCTCCACACCACCCGAATCCCCTTCATTTCTGGTTTATCCTTCCTATGAGCATTTTGCACCACTGAGCAGATGCGTGTGCGGGAGTGTATTATAGACAGCATGTCCTGGAAATTACTCCCAATTCAGTTCCTTGTTCCTTCCCCTCTTCCTTTTAAACAGAGTTTGGTCTTTAGAGCAGTGTTAGGCTCACGGCCAAACTGAGTGGGAAGTACAGAGACTTCTCATATGCGCCAGCTCCTGACGGGCACAGCCTCCCCCGATTCCACCCCCCCACCCCCCATCCTCTGCTGTAGCTGCCTAGTACTTCGCTTGAGGATGTACCACAGGTTATTCCAGCACTCGCCTTTGTCTGGAGATTTTTCACGATCTCCGGTAATTTGCGGCTACAAACAGTGCCATAAGGAGCCAGCTTGTGTGCACGTATTTTTATATGTTTGGGGGAATATCTTGAGGCGGCTTCCTGGCAGGGGGGTCTCTGGGTCGAGACATCAGTGCATGAGCAGTTTACCTAAGACTTGCCACGTCGTTTCCCTCCAGAAGGGCTGGGCCAGTCTCCCCTCACCATCCACATACGAGAGTGCCCGTTTCCCAACAGCCTCACCAGCAACGTGTGTTCGCGTGCTTTGTGATTTTTGCCTGTTCGTTAGGTGAGAAATGGGATCTCCGTGTTGTTTTAATTTTCACCTAACTGTGAGTGCGTTTGGATACTTTTTTGCATGTTTAAGAGCCATTTTCCTATCTTTTCTTGTGAATTTTCTCCTCACACGTCACGTTCTATTTCAGTCTGAATTCGAGATATTTCAGTCTGAATTTGAGAAGCCCCAATTTCAGCAAGAATTGAATTTCTTTTTCAGTGACGTGTAATTAGGTTCAGGTTCAGTATTGGTATCTAACTCTGACAGTGCCTTGAGAAACTTCCAGCAGTGGGGGTAACGCACTGTTTGGAGGGTGTGTGGTGCTGGGGGCTGGGCGCTGTTGTATTAGAATTGGGTCGATCGTGGTACTAAGAGAGTTTGAAGGAGGCCTGGGAAAATTAATTCCTGGATCCTAGTAACAGCCCTTTCCCCTGTCACAGAGGCCGCTCAGATCTGTGAGAGCTCGTGGGACAGGGGCAGGGGGGCTAAGAGTGAGGACTGACTTTGGGCGCATGCGAGTGAATCCCAGTCACCTGCGGAAGCACGTGGGCTGAGGCCTGTTCTCTCTCCATTGGAAAGGAGAGGAACCAATGCAGGTTAGCCCTGAACCGAGATTCTCCTTGAGGTCCAGAACAGAGGGGCTGCGGGAGAACTTGGACATGATTGTCTCACTCTGTGACTCGGTGGAATTTAAGGTCGCGTCTGTGCTCCGCCAGAACCACATGTGGATCCGGAAGCCACATCAGGCCGTGGAAGAACCGGCCCACGATGTTTTCATCATCAGAGATTAGAATCATCCAGGCGCAGACATACCCACGGCGGCCCCTTGCTGGCCAGCCCCAGTTGCCCAAGCTCCCGGCTGCTGACTCCAGAAACCCCATCCAGTGCTGTGGGGTTTGTGCCCCTGTGTGCATAGTTCCTACGGGCTGCTAGAATATACTTTCCATCATACGGGTATCTCTGGCCATGTCTTATGTGCAAATCCGGGTGAGATTTTTCCTCCCTTCCTTGCTCCTTCCCTCCTCCCTTCACCCTTTTCTCCACTCTCTCTCTCCTCCCCACTTCTCTCTCTCTCTCTCTCTCTCTCTCTCTCTCTCTTTCTGAGAAATAGTCCTGGCCCTCATGGAACTCACAGTCTCTATGGAAGGAGAGAGAAGGCCAACGCATACGTTAACAGGTACTTTTCCCCAGGCCAAAGTGCAACTTTTGAGTAAATGAGTCTAGAAACAGCACTCCGTTTCAGTAGTTCTGTTTTAGGAATTAGAGAATGAAGTGAAGCAATAGTAATGAGATCCCATAGAAGGCATCAGAACTGTCTTGCTGGGTGCCGCATTGGAGGAGACTGTCCGTCGGCATGATTTAGCCGAGCATCTACTATGGAGGCCTGTGTGGCGGGCTTCAAGGGACATAGACCCTCTGAGCGAGGGACTATCTCAATATGCACACTGCTGTTCAAGTCCCGGAGGAACAGGATGCAGACAGGAAATGACCTGAGAGAAGAGAGAAGGCCGTGCAGTCCCGACGGCTACCCAGAGGAGCCTTCCTGGAGGAGGAGGCTTGGCAGATGAGTAGGGCTGGCTTGATGAATGCAACCAGGTGAAGGTCCACTGCTTTTCATGGGGCATTTGGACATGGGGATTGGACATTCCAGTCCCTGGAATTTCAACTCTGTCCTGTTTCAGCATTTTGAAGACTTGGGACTGCTTTTCACCCAGCCGTATTACTTAATTCCTCACCCCAGCCCTTGTGGTTATGATCCCCATTTTCTGGATGAGCAAACAGAGGCTCAGAAAGGCGATGCGGCTTTCACAAGGGAGCCAAGCTAAGGAAGGCGAGTCTGAGCCGAGCCTTTTCATCCCCAGAATGTGACTTCCCACCAGTCCGCCGTGCTCAGAGAGGCAATATCTCCAGGCACGTGAGCCGCAAATGAGAGGCAGACACACATTCCTGGCTGGATTCATACAGGGAAACACCAACCAGCCTTGAGCATTAGTTGGTGCTGCGCGTTTTAACGTGGATAAGTCTTTAAAACTTAAAATGGAATAAGAAACTTAAAGAGCAAGTTGCCAGGGCATGCCTAGAACAAGGCATCATTGTATGCAGCCTAAAACACGGAGCACAATGTCGTACATTTTTGTGAACACGCAGTTAGGCAGTGACAGTATGAAACAAAATATAAACGTGGAAATCGTACACGCGTCGGGATAGCGGCTATCTCTGGGGAGGGCAGGAGGTGGGTGGGATGAGGTGGGGGTTCCCAGGAACTTCAGCACATCTGCGTCTTATTTCCGAGCTGGGTGGGGACATGGGTGTTGTGTTTTTCTGCACTCTTTAGCTGCCTGGTGTATATAGTAATTAAAATGGTAATTAGGTGATGGGTTACAGTGGTCAGTCTGGTACATTTTTCTCTCAGAATTATCATCTCTCTAAGTTTGCTTGTCTGTTGGGAAAAGGGGGGCATTTCCCTTGAGGGGAAACGAGACAAGAAGCTTTTCCTGAAGCGATCAGAGACATAGATGGTCTAACACATGCTGTGGCTCAGCTTAGCGTGTGATGCACGTTACCTGTTTGGTCCACTGACCCGAATCTTGCATCAGTGGCCCCCACCAGCTGGCTAGGGCTTTCTCAGAGGCCGAAGAGTTGTTGTTGGCACCTGCTTCTGGTTCCGTGAGACTGAGGGTGTTGTACTGTTCCCCAGTCAAAGCATCAGAGTCTGAACTGAATTCCCAGACAACTCCAAACGTAAAATCCAGGGAGAGCAACAGTACTGAGGCCAGGAATAGAGAGCGCCATTCATTCATTCCATGAGCGTCTCCTGCACCTACAGTCTTCCAGGAATTCTAGATACTGGGGCTACGGCAGGAAGCAACAGAAATATCACGCTTGTCCTGGTAGAAATATTCGCTCCCTCAAGGGAAACATCCTGTGTTTCCAAAAAACAAGTAAGCACGTACAGCGATAGTGATTCCAAACATTACTTAAACCATTGCCAACATAAGAGCCTACATTTGGAAAGTTTGATTTGCTTGCAACTGAACAACAGCGCACATTAATTTTCATTCATGTGTTAAATGCCGTTTATTGCGCACCTACTACGTGCCAGCTGCTGTCCTAAACACCGAGGATGCCGCGAAGATCCCAGGACTGCCTGTCATTGGTCTGATCTGAGCCAGAGGCGCACCCCTGAACCAATGACTGTAACCCAGAGGACGGGATATTCTGATTGGCTATGCCCGGTCACGTGTCCACCCCTGGAACGTTTGGGCTCCGTCCGAACCACACAGACCAAATCGAAACAGATCGGTTTCCGAGAAAGAAAGCAGAGGGCTCTTCCATGGGGTTTCTCTCGATGCCCCTGTTGGTCACACAGGTGCCCGTGGCTGGGTGCGTCTCCGCGGCTGACGGCCACAGTGCGCCGAGCTGAGGTTGAAGCCAGGGCGCTGTCTGCCGTCCCTGCTCCTGCCAATCGAGGTGCGTCTGATTGACGAGGACACCCGACGCAGCCTCTGCTGCTGCCTTTGCCAACGTGAGCCGATCCATTCGTGGGACTCCTTGTCGGGTAAGCAAAACATTGTTTTCTGCCTCAGTCTGCATTGCCGTTCGGTCGCAAAGTTAGCGCCTGCAAACAGCAGAAGTTGTTTGGGAAGCTGGAAGTCGGTGAAAAGCCGCACCGGGTTGAAGGCAAGGTCTCTGCGCGGCTGCGTTTCCTCTGGAGGCTCCGGAGAATTGCATTTTGTCGCGCATTCGGGTTGTTTCTGACGGTGGCGGGCTGGGGTCCCGGCTCCCTTGCTGGCGGTCCACTGAGGGTCGTGCCCAGCTTGCAGAGGAGGCCCTCGTTCCTGGGTCCGTGGTCCCCTTCCTCTCAAAGCAGCAATGGCAGGTGAGTCCCCGTCGTGCTTCCTGCCTCTCCTGCCATTACCCTCTCTTGCCTCCTTCTTGCACTTTTAAGGGCTCATGTGATGGGGGCCCCCCCGGCATAGTCCAGAACAGGCTGCCTGTCTCCAGCCCCTGACCTTAGTGCCACGTGCAAGACTTCCTCTGCCAGGCAGGGTAACGGCCTCACAGGTCGCAGGGATTAGGTCACGGACATCGTTCGGGGCATTGCCGGTCACAAGGGCTAATCAGAGTGTTGAAGCCCTGTGCGTGGCTAGGGTGAAGGGAAAATTGAGGTCCTCCGACCTCTGACCGGAGCTCCTGACCGTCCCCGTGCAGACGGATAGCCTGCTGCTAGCACAGCACGTGTGTGTCTGTCCCCTCCCCCCCCCCCCCCAGGGGACAGAAGAAGCCCCCCCTGGCTCAGCGAGGCTGGTGGCCTAACTTCTCCATGAGCTGCTTCCCCCGGGTGTGAGTGGGGGGGCAGTGGGGCCTCCTGGCTAGGACCGTCTGGGCTGGGATCCCCAGCTCCCCTGGCTCCCCAGCTCTGGATGAGTCGCTAGTTGGGGACTCGGCCTTAGTTTCTTCTCCTGCCGCGTCTGGAGGCTCAGGCCTCCCACCGTGCAAGGCTCACTTCTAGGCCACAAGGGACCCAGCAGAACCAGGGCCGACCACGTCCTGCTCCCGAGGTGTCTGCACTGTAGCGGGAAAGTCGCTGCATAGGCGGTGCAGGATGTGAACCCTGGGAATAAGCGAGCGTTGTCAGCAGGACGTAGGTGGTGAGGAGAGCTCGTCAGAAATCGTGCTTTAGGAAGGAAGGCTTTGCGGAGACATCTGGACAAGGAGGAGGAGCCAGCCGCCGAGTCCGAGGGAGAGCAGTATGGGCGGATGAGGCCGACAGGTGTAAAGGCCCTGGGGCAGAGCAGTTGACAGGCCATCCGTGTGAGGGGGTATCTGAAGGAGCCTCGGAGCCCAGAGAGACACCCAGGAGCCCTGCCGAGCCACACGGGGCCACCTGTCTAACTCAAGTCTCCTCGCGTCAGAGATGCTGACAGAAGCCTGACCGTGTGCAAAGGCAGAAGTGTAGCTTGGGCTCTTTCTTGAGGGTCTAAAGGATCTCTCAGTTTTCCCTGTGGGGCTTTGCTCACTTGAGAGGTGTTTGTGTTTGCTTTTGTTTTTTACTTAAAGTAATAGTAACAACAAACCGACTTGTCTGCCAAGTAGATCTGTTCTATTTTTTTTTTTTTTTTTAGTAAAAAACCCTCATTACTAGGTAGCTGGTTCAGTTTACCTATTCCACATTTTATAGTTGGATAGTTTCTTTGCCGTGACCCTATGCAGTAAGCAATTCTTTAAAAAAAAAAAAAAAAAATCCAAAGGGCCAGCTCCAAGCAGGCATACAGGGTGCATTTCGCGATTTCACCGCAACCCGAGGCGTGTTGTTTGGGGATCTGCTCACAGCGGATCCCTTCTAAATGGGCTGTGCCTTTATCTCCAGCAAATTCCAGCTTAAAAATACTTGTGTCGTGGGTTAGGTTGACTCCTGTTCACTGTCATTTAGACAGATGACTTCAGGGATCACTTCATAAGAGAAAGGAAGAAGAGAATGTATTTCATGCCATTATAATTTATAATCCCTAATTATAGAATGAGGTACTTTAATTATGCAAAAGTGCATGCGTTTTCATCCACACGGTCTAGGTCCGTGCAGCTCTTTGCAAATGTTTATCACACCCTTCTCTTTGCTGCCTGCATTTTGTTCACAACGCCAGAACTTACTGTCTGAAAATGTGTCTGTCACTTTGATTACACGCTGCTTGCCGAGCGTTGCCGACTGGGGCTCTCCGCATCCCCAGCACAGAACTGGCAGCTTGTTAGAGCTCATTAAATATTTGTTGAATTGAATTACATTTGAAATACTATATTAAAAATCCTGCACCAACCTGCAGGGTCCTTAGCGGTGAGTTTTGTTCTTACCATGGCAATACATTTGCATTCATATTTAATAAATACATTGCAGCTTTCCCCTCTAAGTGGCAATAAAAACTTTTATGCAGTATTTGGGCTCCACTGGGTTTAGCTAAAGGAGCTTTCTACCCGCCCTTGGGGTCGGGGCGTCAGGATCAATGTTAGGAGCTGTTTGTCTGGAGGAAAGAGAAGTTTCACTGAGCCAGCAAAGTGACCGTTTTGAATTGCTTGGGATCTGATTTAATGCTGATTCGAGGATTTGAAATTTTGCTTGGGCATAAAGTAGAAAGGGCCAGTTCTTCTCTCTGCGAATTTGAGAAGGATTTGATTTGGAATGGATGAGTCATGGCAGACTGCGAGGAAATCCAAACTCAGCGCCCCCAGACTCAGGCTCTTCTCCGAAACCTCACCATCCTCTCCGACCTCCTCTTGCAACGTCCCTGCCCCTGCCGTCCAGCCACGTGGACTTCCGGGGGATTCCGTGAATCTCCACGCTGGTTCCCGTCTCAAGGTGGTTTGTGATCGTTCTGCCGTCTGCTGGGAGCGCTGTGCGCCTGGACTTCTGCGGAGCTGGCTTCTCCTCCTCAGAGGGTTACAAGCCCCGACACCCCCCCCCCTTTTTTTAAACGTTTATTTATTTTTGAGACAGAGAGAGACAGAGTGTGAGCATGGGAGGGGCAGAGAGAGAGGGAGACACAGAATCCCAAGCAGGTTCCAGGCTCCGAGCTGTTAGCACAGAGCCCGACGTGGGGCTCGAACTCACAAACCGTGAGACCATGACCTGAGTCAAAGTCGGAAGCTTAACCGACTGAGCCACCCGGCCGCCCCTCGACACCCCCTTTCTTTAAGAGCCCTGTTGTTCCAGGCCAAAGAGGCCCCATGCGAGGCAGTCTCTCCCACGACCCAGCTTCGTTTTCTGCACTGTATTTATTATCCCGTGGGGTCATCTTATTGCTTATTTATTTAGCATCCGTGACCCTCACTAGAACATCAGCGTCATGCAGGCAGGGACGTGCCTGAGTTCCTCAGCTTTACCCAAGACCAAGGACAGGGCTTACCATGTAAATATTTGTGGGACAAACACCCCTTCAGCTTTCAGAGCCAGCAGTGAACTCGTGTGCTGTGGGACCTCGTGGTAGGAAGTAATAACGTGGGATCTGACGAGCCCCATCAAACCTGAGATGCTGAGGTCAGGACTCCCATTCTGTGTCCCACCTGTAGGACTCTCCTGTCTTTCGTTTGTGCTCGTTTATCGCCAACGTGAAGATTTCGGGAGGGCAGATGTCGTGGTGGGACGGATCGGTTTGTAGTGCCAGGGGACCCCGCTCTGGACTTTGGGTTTCCTCATCAGGGACTTTCCTTTAGGATCTCTGCGGAAGAAATGGCTAGCAAGGAAAGAGAGGCGTATGCAGACCCTCTGACTCCCCGAGACTCCTCTCTCTGGAATATCTTCTCCCTTAAAGTCTGACATCCCGGGATCCCTCAGTCCATTGGGGAAGACGGAGCAGATTAACATATGAGCCGTAGATCTGGTTCATCCAAACCGTCACGAAGGCACTTGAGGGCTGGGGACTCATCCGTGATCACCTTCCTTGACTTTACAGCCTGTCTTCTGGTCCCACTCACCAGGGCTTAGATTTGGGGACGTAACATGATTTCTTTGGGCCTCAGTTTCTACGTCTTCCTACACGAAGGTTTGGTGGAACCAATTTAGAGATACTAAAAATGGGCCACTTCCCTCTTTCGGCAGAGTTTCCGGAGGACTGGGTGAAAGGTACGTGGCGGAGGGTGTGATGGGAACCTGAGCCAGAGCCTCTCGGGAAGGGCTTTCCAACCCAGTGGACGTCAGACTGCTGGTAACTGACCTTTTGGGCCCAAGGGATGCCGCTCATCCATGAAATGTTGTTGATCTAAAGCAGTGGTTCTCAAAGTGGGGCTCCAGGGACCCCTGGGGTTCCTAAGACTCTTTGACCATCACCGTTATTATCAGCGGCCGCATGTTACTTGCTTTCTCTTTTCTGGGTTATTCATGTGTATACGGTGGAATTTTCCAGAAGCTGCGTGATGTGTGGTATTGCAACAGACTGAATGCAGAAACTTGTGTGAGAATCCAATTGTCTTCTCCTGAGTCAGACATCAGAGAGTTGCAAAAAATGTGAAACTGTGCCCCTCTTGGCACAGATTTTTTTATTAAAAAAAAAACAAAACAGTTATTTTCTGTAAATATGTCACTTATGTTAACACCTCCTGGGTTTATTGTTGTTATTTTTTTAATGCGTTAATAGTTCTTTTTTAATTCTCAAAAAAAAAAAAATCGGAAATCTGAAATAACTTCTTAAATTTGAACTCCACCGAGGCACACGGGAGTTTTCCAGTATTTGAGTTATTTTTAGGGTTTGTAGGGTGCACACCTCAGTTCACCTCCTCTCAACACAGGATTTTTCCTTCCTTGTCTAGAAACGGAAGGCAGCCGGTCGTGACGGGTAGCGGTAACCGGGGACTGCTTGTCATTTGTTGGTTCTGTGACTCTGACCTGCTTCTTGCCGAGATCCAGCCTGAAAGTGGGAGAGAGGGAGCCTCCGTCCCTAAGGACGTTCTGTGGGGCTTTCTTGCCCGGCTTCCTGATGCGACTGCTCCTGCAGACCCCTTCCCTTTCCTCTGGCTCGGCCTTACGGCCGCTTGCAGAATTTCCAGGTCTTAATTGGTCAACTCGTATACCCTCGTGCTGGCCAGCCAGTTCTAATTATGTGCTGGAATGGAGGGAAGAAAGGAGAACATTTGCGGCCTAATGAGAAATGAGATTGGGCAGATATTCCTAGCTCTGCTTACAGCGTAAATTCAATAACTCAATTTTGGTGCCTTTGTGCTGGAGGGAAAAAAAAAAAGCCATAGGAGTTAGATTCCATTTTGCAGCTGGGCCGGATTGCACAGCTCAAGTCACAGGATCAGAAACAGCATTTCCCTCGCCAAGCAGGCTCATGAAGCCCCTAATAGGATTTACTGACCAGAAGAACCACAGACCAAGAAACAGCAGCCAGGTTCTACTGACTTGCCATTTGTATGTAAATTTCACATATAACGGATGTCGTGTCAGAAATTTTATTGCAGAAAAAATAAAACCCAACCCGAGAGGTTGGGATGTGGGGAATGAACTTTGAGTGGAGCGAAAACGGCCAAGTCTTGCCTTCTTAATAGCTCTTGGAATGTGATGCCAATGTGTACTTTACCAGTGACGCCTCCAATGACTGTAAAAAGTGCTCTGTGCCCATTCCTTCACTGGTTTATTTGTTTTTCGGGTGTGGAGTTTGGGGAGTGCTTTATGGATTTTGGATACTAGCCCTTTTGTCTCCTATGTCATTTGCAAATATCTTTTCCCATTCCGTCGGTTGCCTTTTAGTTTTGTTGATTGTTTCCTTTGCGGTGCAGAAGCTTTTTATCTTCATGAGGTCCCAATAGTTCATTTTTGCTTTTAATTCCCTTGCCTTTGGGGATGTGTCAAGTAAGAAATTGCTGCGGCTGAGGTCAGAGAGGTTTTTTCCTGCTTTCTCCTCTAGGGTTTTGATGGTTTCCTGTCTCACATTCAGGTCCTTTATCCATTTTGAGTTTATTTTTGTGAATGGTGTGAGAAAGTGGTCTAGTTTCAACCTTCTGCATGTTGCTGTCCAGTTCTCCCAGCACCATGTGTTAAAGAGACTGTTTTTTTCTGCTGGATACGCTTTCCTGCTTTGTCAAAGATTAGTTGGCCACACTTTTGTGGGTCCAATTCTGGAGTCTCTATTCCGTTGGTCTATGTGTCTGGTTTTGTGCCAATACCATGCTGTCTTGATGATTACAGCTCGCAAACTGGTACAGCCATTCTGGAAAACAGTGTGGAGGTTCCTCAAAAAATTAAAAATCGACCTACCCTATGACCCATCAATAGCACTGCTAGGAATTTACCCAAGGGAGACAGGAGTGCTGATACATAGGGGCACTCGTACCCCAATGTTTATAGCAGCACTCTCAACAATAGCCAAATTATGGAAAGAGCCTAAATGTCCATCAACTGATGAACGGATAAAGAAATTGTGGTTTATATACACAATGGAGAACTACGTGGCAATGAGAAAGAATGAAATCTGGCCCTTTGTAGCAACGTGGATGGAACTGGAGAGTGTGATGCTAAGTGAAATAAGCCATACAGAGAAAGACAGATACCATATGGTTTCACTCTTATGTGGATCCTGAGAAACGTAACAGAAACCCATGGGGGAGGGGAAGGAAAAAAAAAAAGAGGTTAGAGTGGGAGAGAGCCAAAGCATAAGAGACTCTTAAAAACTGAGAACAAACTGAAGGTTGACGGGGGTCGGAGGGAGGGGAGAGTGGGTGATGGGCATGGAGGAGGGCACCTGTTGGGATGAGCACTGGGTGTTGTGTGGAAACCAGTTTGACAATAAATTTCATATTAAAAAAAAAAAAGTGCTCCGTGTGACTGAAGGGCGGATATTTTTGGAGTTAAATATAGCTAGTCGTAGATTAGAGAAACATTGTTCTTTGACTTTTTTTTTTTTTAATGCTAAAGAAAACGAACAGACGTGAGGAAATCAAAAGATCCAGATTCAAATACGTGGATGGCGATTGGTTACATAATTACTTGCGTAATTAACATCAGGGACTAAGGGAGCCGCAGGTGGCTGCTTTAAAAACTATACATCACTCGCTGTACCTCATGGTTAGTAGGTTTTGCTTGTGGTGGGTGAACTACTCGTAGTCCTGTTGGAGGCAGAGGAAGGGAGATCCCGCCTTTCAGTGAGACCAGCATATAAATTAAAGCGCCTTCTTTGTAACTGTGTGTTTTTCAACTCTTCTCTCTCTACCAGTTATCAGATTGTGGATTGCCTTAGAATCAGTTTCAGTGGTACCGAGTGTGAGAGATATCGGATCTCCTTTTTAATTTCAGGTGATTAAACCTCGGGGCGTTGAGATATCTTAACCCAACACATACTGCTGTCTGTTAGAGGTGCTTTCACTGCAAGTAATAGGAAACTCAGGTAACTTAACCCCCTTGAGATAGTGCTTTGTTTCGCTCACTCAGCAAGATGTCCGGATCTAGGCAGCTGCTGGCATCAGTTTGGGTTTTCAAAAATAGTAGGCCCTCGTACCATATGATCGTCCCTGACTTTCCCTCGTGGTCACAGCATGGCTGCCTAATGCCAAGCATCACAGCCGTGTTCAAGGCAGGAAGTAGGGTGGAAGGTGCTGAACCCAGCGATGCTGGTCTCTTTTATCAGGACAGTCAAGCGGTTCCAGAAGCCCCCAGCTAATACCTGGTTGTGTCTCACTGGTCAGGCACCTGGAAAAGTGAGCATTTACTTTCCCAACAGCCTGTGGGACTCACTCCCTGGATAATCAAATAAACTCTTACTGGCAGTATAGCTCCAGTTGCCAAGGGCTTACAGTAACGATCAAGATAAACATCCTTAATGTTAGAGGAATTACGGAGTTTTGAGGGGAGGGGTGTTAAGTAACCAATTAAGTGATTAAGAATTGAACTCCAGTTTGCTATTAAATGCACACCGACACGAAAGAGGTAGGCCAGAGCTCTGTGGACACATGGGAGTCCATGCTTCTTGGAGTCTAACCCCTGAGCTGGGTCTGAAAGGATGAACACCAGTACACTGAGTGAAGAGAAGGAAATGACTGTTTTCGGAAGGACAGTGTGGACAGACAGAGCTGTGTGGCCAGCCAGCACCGAGGTCAAAGCACAGGCAAGGAGGGGCCTCCGTTCCCATAGGGCAGGATGTCGGTGTCATTTCCGAACACCCTCCAGAGCCGCTGCTGCGTGCTGGGAAGGGCCATCCTCCGTCCACGCCGGAATGGTCGCTTTGGGGCACGCGAGTCGCCTTTGCTGCCTTCTGTCTTCTGCAGGTGGTAACCGCGAGCGTTTGCTGTACAAATGATTGAGTCCTGCTGCATCTTCATTGTTTGTACTTTGCTTGGACCCCAGGAATTCTCCGCTCCCCCTTGGGCTTGTCTCAGGAAATCTTGGCTCAGTGTCACCGAGTCACTCTGCTATCGTTCCCCCCCCCCCCAACCCCCAAGTTGGCAGCAGTCTGCCCACGAAGGCATCGAAGATGTCGACGTGACTGGTGACGGTGGCTGTCGCTCCTTCCCGTGAGACCAGCTTATTGGCTAGTCATAATCATGAATTTAGGAGTAGCAGTAAAAATCAGCGATGTGAATGTTGTTTTAGGATCAGGGCAAGACGTGAGCAGCCCGGGCTCTGAGCTCCCCTGTGCGTCTGTTCCCAGTGGCAGGAGCCTCCAGGTACTTGGAATCGTCCTCAGGAAGTGAGCTTTGAAAACCTCGCACCGCTTTTCATTCAGCTTCAGTCCATTCAGCTCACGTCTTGATCTCGCGGTCTGTGGGTTCGAGCCCCACGTCGGGCTCTGTGCCGACAGCTCGGAGCCTGGAGCCTGCTTCCGATTCTGTGTCTCCCTCTCTCTCTGACCCTCCGCTGCTCATGCTCTGTCTGTCTCTCTCTTAAAAATAAATAAACATAAACAAATTCTAAATAAATAACAAAAGAAAGAAAACCTTACGCCGAGCAGGGGTGGGCCGTGTCTGGTTCCTCCTGAGGACTGTGTGCCCCCTCCTGCCCTCCTCCCAGTGTGGCCAGGACTGCTCACTTCCTCCTGGGTCCCCTGGGCTTCCCCAGCCCCCTCCACCTCGTGGGGACCCCTCCCCACGTCCAGGTCCCATCCACACCTGCCCGGACACATCTGCCCCGTTTCCATCGCTCGCGGTCCCCGCAGCAGACAGCACCCTGGTTCCCAGCATGTCCGTGAAACAGAGAAGTAACACGCGCTTGGCAAAATGCACGTTAGAGCTCCTTCTGGGTGTGGTAAAAGCACCTTAGTTTTCAAAGGCAAAGCCATTCACTGCTCCCCTCCCCGTATCTCCCGGAGGAAAGGGGACATGTGAGGATCGCCTTTCGCCAGTGACCAGCTCTCCTCTGATCGTACCTTTTTAGGAACAAAATGATTTTATGGATACGTCCAATTAGCATAAGGAAGACAGTCGCTGGAGTAAAAACAATGGCGTGAGGACCTGTGGGAAGCCCCGGGGGAAACAGAAAGTAGCAGCACGTCCACAGCCCCTTTTAAGCCTCACCCATGGGGGCCATCACCCCAACACCCAGACGCAGGCGATCACCCAGGCGCTCATGCAGCAGGAGCCCGTATGTTTGTGGTGATGAACGAGTGTGCACTTGGGAAGCGGTGACTGTCTGCTGACTGGGTAACACGGGGCTCCGTCACTGGCTTCCAGATTGTTCCATTACCGGGCTGCACTGCTGCGGGAGGCTTTGATTCTCTGTGCCTTTTTATCCAGGAATGACCTAATTCTATTTAAGGTGGCAAAAGTTACTTGAGCTCATGGTTGCCATAAAGATTTCGACAACATTTTTCAAATTGGTTATTATTGTGTTCATGCTTTTCAGTGCAGATTTGAAGACTGCAATGGAGAAAATAGAAATGATTCATGAGGCAAGTGCGAGACATGCATTTTATGTGCAAGGCCAGCGTGGCACCCGCTAGGCAGCAGTCCTTTGATTTTTAAATGCTTATTTATTTTTGAGAGACAGAGACAGAGCACAAGCACAAGGGGGGCAGAGAGAGAGGGAGACACAGAATGTGAAGCAGGCTCTGGGCTCCGAGCTGTCGGCACAGAGCCCGACGTGGGGCTTGGACCCACGAGCTGTGAGATCATGACCTGAGCCAGAAGTCGGACACTTAACTGACTGAGCCACCCAGGTCCCCTCGATTATAAATCTTTTTAAAAAAATTTTTTTAACATTTATTCATTTTTTGATACAGCACAAGTGGGGGAGGGGCAGAGAGAGAGGGAGACACAGAATCCAAAACAGGCTCCAGGCTTCCAGCTGTCAGCACAGAGCCCGACGCGGGGCTCGAACCCACGAACCGCGAGATCACGACCTGAGCCGAAGTTGGACACCTAACTGGTTGAGCCGCCAGGCGCCCCTCTGTCCACCTGTCCTAATGAGCACGTATCTTCCAGGGCTGCAGAAGTGGTCCGGCCAATGTGCATCTCTGGACCAGGCCCTCCCCTCTCAGTGCCCTCTGTTTAGGGTACGGCGCTGGTCGCATATACTTTGCTGCCATCTCTGTTCTCCGTTCTCTCTGCCACAAACACCTTTAAATCCACAGTGCTGGAATGAAAGTCATTGTGAGAATGAGTCAGTGAGTGAATGACGAATCGCACGGTGGGGAGGGGTTTGCCTTCACCCCTGCTGGGACACAGGGGTGATGCCTTCCTGGAAGCCCGGATGAGCCAGACTTCGTCCGGAACTGGCTCCTGCCTCTTCCTCAAGGGTTCCTCCAAAGGGAAAAAGTTGGGCGAGCAGACTGGCGGTGCCCATTCCAAGATCCCCGTCCGTCACAGCCGTTGGGAGAGACTCTCAGTCGGCCAGCTCACGTCAACCGCAGGGCGTCTGGAAATCTCTGTCCTGGAGCACGTTCAAACCTCAAGTGAAAAATACGGGGGACAGAGCCTGTAGTTCTGTCGTTTGCTTTCAGCCCCGTGAGGGAGAGCATCTGATTCACCGTGGCTGAAGCAACGTGGGTTGTTCTCTCTTACCGTAGGACGTCCAGAGGTAGGTGGTTCCACTGGTGGTGGGGGAGGGGGGACTCTGCAGCAAAATCACGACATCCAGAGGCTTCCCTGGGTCTTCCCATTCAACCACGTCAGGGAACCGACTCCCTCACGATCCCGGTGTGACCGCAGAGCCCCCAGACATCACTGGGACACACAGCTCTAGCAGCAGGAGGGGACGACGTGCTCACACATCTTGTTTCGACCGTGGAGGAAAACCTTTCCCCCAGCATGAAAATTACCCTGAACCACACCCCCCCTCCCCCACCAAGATGCTCTTCGGTTATCTTACGTCATAATTTGCTGCCTCAGTGATCGACATCTCTGTATTCCTGCACAGAATACATACTTGTAAAATGAAAAAAAAAAAATCCGTACTTTGTTGGACCACATGACTGAGTGAGCTGTGATGTTTTTTAAAAAAAGAGAGAACAGCACGAATCGTGGTCCTTTTGGCTCTTGAGGACGGATGCTTCCTTTTCCGTGAATGGGATCAAGGGTTACGGGAGGAAATCGGCAAACGGGAGCCATCGGTATGAGACACGCTTACGTGTTGGTGTCCTGGGCCTACGAGGTGGCACGGACAGGGGCTTGCTCCTTGACTGATTCCCGTCTGTGTCACCCGGAAGCAGTTCTCAGAGGGAGCGAGCTACATCTGCGTGGCCAGAAGCCACCGCGCGGAGCCTGCCTCCACCTCCCCGTGGACCGGGCGCTGAGTCAACAGCTCAGTGGTCCTCCCCGGAAAGCGGAGCTCAAGCGTCTCTCGGGCTCGGGAGAAGAGCAGAGCCCTGAGATCTGTTTGTTCAAAGCTCCCACCCACTTTGTCCTGTTAAACTCGCGGATACCGAGTTTAACCTGAAGGCTGAGAGTGTGCAGGCCGTGTGAAGCCTTGGGAGCCGGGAGAGGGACGGCAGGAGCTCGGGGCCTAGGTGTTCCCTGGGGCCTGCCCCGTGAGGTGGCCGTCCACACGGACAGTGTCAAGGCCACCTGACTCCTGAGTTCCCGTGAAGGCCGAGTGACCAGTCCAGGGAGGTCAGTCCTCGGGACGCGTGAGGCTCCCCCGGAATCCTGGTGTTATTTTCTGCAGCATGAGGGCTCTCTCCTCACCTGTCCTTTCTCCCGCCGACCAGATGCAGAGGCCTTGTGCACGGGTCTCCCGCTCCCCCTGAACCTCCAGGCCTCCACATAGCCCGGATCGGCTCACTGGGAGAGGGGCAGCCTCGTTCCTCCGCCTGGGGGCTGTCTCTGCACCGCCCGGAGTGCGGTGTGCCCGGTCCCGACCTCTGGCAGAGAGGGGGCGCAGAGGAGTCCCCTGCTACGCGCACTGAGCACACACAAGGTCACCTTGAAGCACTTGTGGAAAAGAGGGAGGCTGAAATCATAATTTAAATATAATCCTGCCTGTGTTCCACTCCAGAGACACCTGCTGCGGGGCGTGGGGGATGGCGGTAGGGTGAAGCCATTCTTCTGGGTTCGTCTCCGTTTGCTCGGGAAGCTCAGGGCCCAGGCATCCCCCTCACGTGAGGCTATGTATTAGGTGCCTTATGTCTGGCTTAAGGGATCTTCAAAGGTGCTTTTTAATAATGGCTTTTTTCTTTTTTACCTTGTGCATACTGAGCCCTAAACTCTCCTGTAAGATTCAACTCCATTCACCCTTGGTAAGGCTCTCTAAGAATTTAATATATTTTTAAGACTTCAGGAGGTGATGCCGTTTCACGGAAGCTGATGCGTATGCGTTTCCAGCAACGGGTTGATAGGAAACTTGGCAAGGATTCATGGTGATAGGGACACGCCATACATCCAGTCTTGAACGGGTGCTATCCTTGGAGAGCCAGGGAGGCAAACAAAACCATCCACTGCTAAGACACAAAGCAAAATGGGAGGCCAACAGAGAAAAAATAAAAACAAAAAAGATAGCTCCTTCCAATCCTGCTGTGGGTTCAACGGCGTGTCCTGCATCATCTTGCAAGCAAAAGGCCTTCTCCTCGCCCCAAATTTTGTTTTCATTTTATTTTTTAAATTATGAATTAACTTCACGTGCACTTAAATATGCAGAAGTTATCGTGCACCTGTCCGTTTATCTCACATCCGGCTTTGTTACAGATTAACGTTCTGCCATTATGGCTTTGGAAAAATTTTTGAGCGGGGGGGGGGGGGGGGGGGGGGGGCAGGGGGGGACATCACAGACATGGTGGACCTTTCACTCCCTTCCTGGAAGGAGCCGAGCCCCCCGTGGCTGTGTGAAGGGCCTTTCTGGACACCCGTTGGGGGATTATCCAGAGTTTTCAGACCCTCTGGTTTTCGCTTCCTGCCCTGTAGTCTGAGAGCTGGGGGAGGGGGTTGCTCTAGGATAGGTCCCTCCTTCTCAGCTCTGACTGGTGGGGGGGCGGGGAGGGGGCTCCGTGCTCGGGTGAGCTCCTCCCAGGCCCCCCTCTCCCCCAGCACTTCCCTGGCTCCCCTACCTTCCCTCCGGCCTCTGGAAGGTCTCAGGCTGTGAGGGACCTGTCCACATGCAATCCTGTCCCAGCTGCTCCCGAAGGGACTCCTTGTGTAGCACTGCCACCTGGTGGCCCTGTGGTTTACTTGTCAGCCCCAGGTCCCTGGAACTTGCCGCCTGGACGGATGCTGAGTTACAGAGCTAGCACACGAACCCGGCCAGACCGGCCTTCCGGGGAGGGTTTATTCTTTGTCCATCAACCTCCACCTCTGTTCGTTTCGTGCCCACGGGAGGCTGGTGAAGACCTAAGGGGGCTCCATGCACTGACCCTCGGACATTGCAGGGGGGTGGCGTGCAGGGTACCAGCCCCCTGCACAGTCAACAATTTGAGTACAGCCTTGGGCTTTGCAGAAACTGAACTACTTCTGGGCTGCTGTTGACGGGAAGCCTTCCCGGTAACAGCAACCGTGGACGAACACATATTTCGTATGCTGTGTGTAGCAGGTGGTGCACCCTTCCGATAAAGCAAGCCAGGGGAAGTTGAGAAATTTATAAGGGGGAGAACATGCGTTTACAGCTCAGTAGCGTGTTTATGGAGAAAGCCCCGCACGTGAGTGGATCCGCGGGGTTCAAAGCCGTGCCGTTCGGGGGGTCAGCTGTACCTCCTTCGCACGTGACCGTGCAGGGCAGCAGCGTTAGCTGGAGGACGTGTGTAAAGCTGGGGCACGATGATGAGCCTGCAGCTGGGACGGACCAAGCTTTCTCCTGCACACGGCACACCATCGGCACGGTTCCCAGCTCCGATCTCTCCGGAGCTCGGAGGAGAGCAGACACGCGTAGCTTCCGCTTGTCATCGTGTGTGCCCTTCCTGCGTCTTACTGGCCGAGAGCTGACCTGCAAAATTGACTGACCACCTGTTGTTTTCTCTTATTAAATCAATCCGCCCCCCCCCCCCCCCCCCCCCGCCGAGTATAACACAGCTTGTTGTTGGACAGGACTCAACCACGCCTCCGTGTCCACACCTCTCAGCCCGCAGCCCTGACTTATTGGGGGGATAGCAGCTGCCAGGTGGCCACAGAGCTTCTGGGGGGCCCCCGCTTTTGCTCGGTTATCATTGGCCCCGGGTTTGAAGGACACTCCTCCCTTTGGGGTCAATCTACAGGCTGCTCGGCCCAAGTTATTCACTACAATTAATACAATCCAGTCTTGCTGTCTCGCTGGCGACGTTGTCATGGTTCCAGACTGATGTTGTGACTTTCTTGTAAATGCCACAGACAGCGTACTTCCCAGAGCAGGGACTATTCCTTCCGTCTAACCCAGAGCCTGGCGCGCTCGGGATGCTCGGCGGCCACTGCTGAATCAACAACACTCCGTGTTTAAGAAACCAGTGCAGTCTCGGTGTGTATCAGTCGTCCTTCGTGCCTTATGGCCTGCGGCACACTGGGTAATTTTGCTTTTGCTCTAATATCTCCTTGTATAAAGCAGTCAGTTGCCTTGAGCGTGGCTCAGAATATATTTCTCGTTAAATTGAGTTCCCGACAAGTCTGCAAGGGTATTCGCCTGATGTTCCAAAGGAGCAGTGAGCCTCAAGGGCATAGTGTAATTATTCATTTGCTAAATAACACAGACACACAATGGCTTAATTACAGTATTTTGCTGTGAAAAAGAATTGTAGTGATTTCCACATCAGAGTATCTCATTAATGAGATTTGCTAACTGTTATTGGCAATATTCGGAAATGCCCTTTTATTTTAAATCATTTTCTAAATTGCTAATGTCGTTTGTGGGAGAGGAGAGCTCCTCATACCTCTTGTGGAGGTGAAATGTTAGCGATTCAGAAAATCCTCAATGTTAATTTCTTCCCAGGTGGCAAGACTTGATGGTGTGAAAAAAAAAATGCATTTTTGACATCTCTCTATGTCTCCACATCATCAGTATTCAGGTTATTACAAGCATCAAGAATTCAAATGTAAAAAAAAAAAAATTCCAAATATGAGGGTTATTTCCCCAAAAGTGCACACGTTCCAGAACGTTAACTGTCAATGTCATACCTTTGGGTCCCAGCCCTGCCACTAGTGACCTTTGTGGCCAGGTTAAGACACTTATCATTCGTGGGCCCCCATCTCCTCATCCGTGACATAAACCGGTTTGTTCACTGATTCAACAGATCTGTCTGGGTGGTCCGGGCTCTCTTCTCAGCACTGGGAGTTCAGCAGCAAAACGGGGCTAGACGAGGCCCCTGATCTACAGGAGGTTCCCTCCTAGTAGGAAAAAGCAGACCATATGCCTAAGATAGCTCAAGCTGCTTATATATTTACATATATATAAATATGTAAGTATTTATATATGTTATACATATGATTTATATATTTTTATATTAAATATAAAATAAATTTTATATATTATATATACTTATTATATATATTATATACATAATATAATATATAATATACATTTTATATTATTATAAATATATATTTAATATAAATAGTATATTTATATTAAATATAAAATATATATTATATATACTTATATATATTATATATTATATATTATATATAAATATATATTATATTTTATAAATATATAAATATATATTATATTATATATAAATATATATTATATTTTATAAATATATAAATATATATTATATTATATATAAGTATATATACTTATTATATAATATAAAATATATATTTTATATAAATATTGAAATATTTATATATAAATATATAAGTGTGTGCGTATACACACACACACACACACACACACACACACACACACTCACTCCTGCAAATGAGTTTGGGTGATTTGGTTGAGAAATACTTGGGAGCTCCCACTACAGGAAGGATGGCCAGGGGAAGCTTCCTGAGCATGCCGACATATTAACAGACACTTGAATAAGAAGGGAGTCAGCTTTAGACATTTTGGAAGAAGAACATTCCAGAAGCAGGGAGTAATGAGTACAGAACCTGGGATAAAAGTTCACTGATCTCTTACAGGGACATCAAGCAATTGAATTCAATGATTTCTACATGGGGCACTTGAAAATAGTGTCTCATATTTTCCCCACGCTGGCCAGCGATAGCCCAGATTATCCATTTTCATGGGTTTCATTTTCTTGTCCTTACCTGGCCTTAGTTTTCCTCCCAAGTGCTTCATCCCTAAGTAGGCATGTGTGTGAGTGCACGCCCAGGAGCGTGTGTGAGTGTACAGGTATTTTTAAGCCCCGTTTCTTGGACTGCATTTCCATCCTTCCTTATCTGACCACACACACCCCACCCCTCTCAGTTACCCAGCGTGACCAGCCACTGGACAATAGAACAAGAAAATTCTTCCGGTCGAACCTTCTTAAAGATCCTTGTGTGTTGTTTCTCCTTATAATTAGGGATTGCCAAAAAAAATGGGTGGAACTTGAAGGATATCATTTACCTATTATTTTTTTGTCAGTTCGGAATATGAAAAGTGCAGAACTTAGATTCTGGTCCCCATCGTTTCAGACCCTGTCGCCAACCGAGGGGCTCTTTCATGAAATGGTGCCGGCGCCTTGGCGGCCCGCGGTGGTTCAGTCCGCGGATTCACGCACGCCTGTATTTGCCTGGTCTTTGGAAGAATGTGGGAGGGGGTGTGGAGCATTGTGTGGAGGGGCTGTCCCCTCTCATCTCGGCCGTCCCAAGTTCCACGACCGTCTAGCTGCTCCCACTGTTCCTTCCTCATGGCGTTGGTCACCGCCACACGTTGTGGATACCGGGGTGTAGGTCTCACTGCAAAGAAGACAGTGTCCGTAAGAGCGGCCACCGCTGTCTTCAAGGCCGTGTCTCCAAGGTCTGGAGCCCGAGTCAGCTGTTGGACAAGTGGGTCTCGTCATCCTACCCTGCGACATCTCACCGTGATGTGGCTAGGAGGCCATGCGGGAACGTGTGAACCGGGTAGAGAATTCAGAACCATAATTTCAAGTGGTGCCCCATACGTAATTGACATTCTGCTTTTTTTATTCTGCTTTGTTTTGTAGCTTTATTGAGCTATAGTTGACATGTAATATTGTGTAAGCTTAAGGAATAAACCATAGCGATTTTATGTACGTACATACAGTAGACCCTTCCCCCCTCCCCCCATCTGCAGTTTTACTTCCCACAGTGTCGGTCGCCTGGGGTCGACCGTGGTCTGGAAGCTGATGATCTCCTTCTGATGCATCAAGGGGTCAGTGGCCGCCTAGCGCTATGTCACATGCCGGCATCATTCACCTTGCTGCTTGTCACATGGGCATTTGGTCATCCACACCGTCATTGTAGGAAGAAGGGTGAATGCACAATAATAAGATATTTGGAGCAAGAGAGAGAGAACATGTATGCGTAGGAAAAACCATAGTACCTGTAGAGTTCGGTTCCCCCTTGTGTTCAGGCATCTGCTGGGGGTCTGGGAACAGACCCTGCACAGGTAAAGTGGGGGGGGCACCGTATGGCAAAATGATTACCGCGGTGAGGTTAACACATCCATCACCTTCATCGTTACAATTTGTGTGTGTGTGTGTGTGTGTGCGCTGAAAACTGTTAAAATCTACTCTCTCAGCAGCTTTCAAATACCTAAGAAAGTGTTGTGAGCTGTGGTCACCATGCTGAATGGTCACACCCCCAGCATGCATTCATTACCCCTGTAACTGGAAGGTGCCCTCTGATCGCACTCACCCACCCCTCCACCGCCTCTGGGGACCCCCAGTTTACTCCCTGTTTCTGTGGCTTTGTTTGTTTAGAGCCCACGAGTGAGGGCAATTATTCACCCGCCAGAGAGTCGAGGTCCTGCCGTTTGACGCCTCTTGGGTGAAATCTGCCTTGTTGTTCCTCTTCCTTGTCACCGGCATCGCCGAGGAAGTCAAGTCAGGCGTGCAGACGGGAGACAGGAGCCTCAATGAACTGCGTGGAAACTACTGCCTACACTTAATAAAGTCACATCTCTGATAAATGGGTGTATTAACGACTTCCATAAACATGAATGAGTTTAATTGCTTCAGCTTAAAAGGGGACAATTTAAGGGACTATGATCTAATACATCTGCACTAATTTATTTCTGTTTTGTGAATTAGGAGCAGAAAGAAAGTAGCGACATAAACCCTCGGCAGACGAATAAATGAGAACCGGGTTTTTATTTTTATTTTTATTTTTTTATTTTTTCAATATATGAAGTTTATTGTCAAACTGGTTTCCATACAACACCCAGTGCTCATCCCAAAAGGTGCCCTCCTCAATACCCATCCCCCACCCTACCCTCCCTCCCACCCCCCATCAACCCTCAGTTTTTTCTCAGTTTTTAACAGTCTCTTATGCTTTGGCTCTCTCCCACTCTAACCTCTTTTTTTTTTTTTTTTTCCTTCCCTTCCCCCATGGGTTCCTGTTAAGTTTCTCAGGATCCACATAAGAGTGAAAACATACGGTATCTGTCTTTCTCTGTATGGCTTATTTCACTTAGCATCACACTCTCCAGTTCCATCCACGTTGCTACAAAGGGCCAGATTTCATTCTTTCTCATTGCCACGTAGTTCTCCATTGTGTATATAAACCACAATTTCTTTATCCATTCATCAGTTGATGGACATTTAAGCTCTTTCCATAATTTGGCTACTGTTGAGAGTGCTGCTATAAACATTGGGGTACAAGTGCCCCTATGCATCAGTACTCCTGTCTCCCTTGGGTAAATTCCTAGCAGTGCTATTGCTGGGTCATAGGGTAGGTCTATTTTTAATTTTTTGAGGAACCTCCACACTGTTTTCCAGAGTGGCTGCACCAATTTGCATTCCCACCAACAGTGCAAGAGGGTTCCAATGAGAACCGGGTTTTTAAAACAAAGTTGAGGGGCGCCTGGGTGGCTTGGTCGGTTGAGCGTCCAACTTCGGCTCAGGTCATGATCTCGCGGTCCGTAAGTTCGAGTCCCGCTGACCGCTCAGAGCCTGGAGCCTTTTTCAGATTCTGTGTCTCCCTCTCTCTCTGCTCCTCCCCTGTTCACGCTCTGTCTCTCTCTGTCTCAAAAATAAATAAATGTTAAAAAAAATTAAAAAAAAAAACAACAAAAAAACCCCAGAAAGTTGATATCATTAGAACGCGATTAACTTTTTCTCCTGCTCCAGCATCATGGACCAAGCAAGCCCCGGGGGACCTGTCCTTCAAAATAAGTAAATTTCTGGCTGAGGAATGACATGATTTAATCATTTTGTTAAGTTGAAGTGCCTCACTGTGACTATTTGGGGGCTGGTTCCTGGTTTTTGTTGTTGTTGTTGTTTGTTTTGTTTTCCTCCCCGTAATTTTGGGAGCTTCAGAGCACGCACACGGGGCTCGCTCTGTGTCGATCAGGTGCCTCTTGCGCATGGAGTTTTTTGATCAGCCCAACACTGTGACAAGGTGGGGAGTAGTATTACCCCCATTTACAGGTAGGGAGACTGAGGCGCAGAAAGTTGAAGTTAACTGACCGCCCTGGGGGTCTTTGGTGCGTCCTTCTCGAAGGAGGTTCTTCCTAAAAAGAGCTTTTCATATTTGCTCATCTCGCTTGTCCCAGAGGGAAGCTCCGTAAGAGTGCTCGTGACCGGGCGAGGGGACCGCACCAGTTTCAGGGGCCCCAGGAATGTCTCCAGGATTCTGGCTCTCTGTGGCCCTCTGGGCTGGCTTCCCTTAAAGGCGGTTTCTCCGTGTCTGGAAAGACACAGCCACCAGCACCTGTGGGTTATTTATCCTCCTCCAGCTTAGCATCCAGGAGAGAGAATATACCAGAAATCCTAGTAACTAACCCATTGGCCAGTGTTAGGTCATGCTTGCTCCTGGGCTCACGTGTGTGCAGGGGTCCCCAGTGCTGACCACCCCAGACAAATTCAGAATCCTTATAGCTGTTCATAGTCATGTAGGATTTTCTCTCTTCTCACATAACGTCCCTCATTGTAGAGGTGCACAGATGCCTCCTTTTAGCCAAGTGAGTGCTGGTCCCTAACGGGTAGTAGTTTATGCCAATATTTAAGAACCTTCCACTCGGTGCTGTCCGCCCTTCACAACACCTCGGGGCACACTGTCACCTGCCATTTAGAGGCTCTCGTGAGGGGGACGCATGGATGTGTCAATGCCCTCTTCTGCCGTAAGACGTCACCACCAACTTAGAGGCTTAAAGCAACGCGCATTTACTACCGTGCGATTTTGGAGGACGGGCTCTAATAGGGGTCTCGTTGGCCTAAACTCAAGGTGTTAGCACGGCTGTGTCCTTCCGGAGGCTCTGGGAGGGGGACGCATTTCTCTGCCCTTCCGTCCCCCAGAAGGAGGACGCCCACATTCTCCCAACTTCTTCATCTTCAAAGCTGGCGTCTTGGGTCGTGGGTCTAGCCCTTGTCAAACTGCACCACTGTGACTTCACTTCTGTCTCCCCCACATTCAAGGACCTTAGGACGACATTGGGATCACCTGGGTGATCCAGGGTCATCTCCCCATCTCAAGGTCATCTGATTGGTAACCTTAATTCCCTCTGCAACCTTCCTTCCGTTTTGCCATGTCACCTGTCACGTCCATAGCTCCGGGGACCGCGGCAGGGACCTTTTAGGTGTTGTTCTGCTGGCCAGAGCGGGACAGGGGTTCCCTCTCCACGAGAAGCCACGGGAAAACATCACGACCTGCACGAGGCCACGCGAGTCGGGACTGAATCTCACCAACGCTGCTGTCCCTGTTTTGTCTCCGCTGTATTTTTCCTTCGAAATGCTAAGATTTGTGGGGCTTGCTTTCATTGCCTGTCACTTTTTAGCAGAAATGCACTGCAACTGTTTCATGAAACAGCTGTCTGGAAGCCGAGGAGTTTGTGCAGAAGTAAAGGGCACGTTATTCCTTCTGTTATTTCCGTGCGGGCATCGCGTGTCACTGTGCCAGTACCAAGAACTCAGTGTCGTCTTCCCTGCCTCCCACCGTGAACTTGGACCCACGTTCCCCATAAGGCTTTCTCTGTGCTCGGCGAGGCCAAGTTGGCTCTGGGAAACATTTTCCAGCAGTAGTTAGTAAGCCGAGACAGGGATGGCTTCCTGAGCCCCCAGCATTAAAGTACAATTTATTTTATCTTTCAATCACCGTTCCTGGAAGGCAAGCCCAAGTTAAAAATCCCGGTTTGCTGGTTAGAGCTAGGGACGCCCCGCGGCACGGTTAAGAGCCCCACGTGATGGATGGCATAAATGGATCTAAATGCAAATTTCTTTGTTTCTCATTCTCTGGACACGGGCGACTGCACCAAGGCTCTTTATGAGTTCTATCTTAAGGGCATCTTTAAGTGTTATTAAAGTTTGGAGAGCAAGAAACAGCCCAGAGGCATTGTAGCTGGAAATCCATGGGTTGTGTGTTGTGAAGATGGGCCCCCCCGGGGGTGGATCTCACGGGGGGGGGGGGAGGTGGGGTGGGGGGACGGCTAGAAACAAAATGATTTGTGTCCTTCGACACCTGTTAAGTTTGCGTTTTCCTCTGAGAACCTTCTTTTGCTTCTGCAAGTCAGTTTCTCTTATGCTTACGGTTGTTTTCCCTAAATGCCCCTTGTCGTGGAGACTGAATTTGGTGGAAGCGGAGTCACGTTCTCGCCCAAACATACGCAAAATTGCACGGGAGGCCCTCCTTCTACCCGGTTCCGCTGCCTATTCTCCTTGTTGGGAGAACCCTCCAGGGTGTGGCTGGCAAACTCCTGCACGGCTGGGTCATGTAAAACACTTTGGTCTGTCTCGCTACTCAGGGATGAGGTCGAGCGGCGGCACAGTCAGTGTCTCCAAATGACGCTAGGTCCTCTGTCCGTCCTTCCTCTCCCGGAGTCTTTGCATTCGGGGATCTTTCCGAGACGGAGTGTCTCTGTGGGACAGATGGAGCATCCTCCTCCGGTGCCGAGAGTAAACGTGGCGGCCACAGCCCCGGGCCGTGACCTGGGGTGGAGTTTGTCGTGCACACTCGGCTGTGAGCCTCCGAGGCTGATTTGGGCCTCTCAGGGTAGGTAGTTGCAAGAGCCGTCATGAGATCTTTGGCTGAACCAAATGATCTCTTCGAGGCAACCAGTTCAGGGGCGAGAGCGGAGACTCGCCTGTGTCATTTCAGCAATGAGTGTGCTGATGTCTTCTCTTTGATAGAAGGCGTGGAGACGATTTAAAACTTTTTTTTCATTTGTTTATTTTTGAGAGACAGAGAGAGCACAAGTGGGGAGGGGCGGAGAGAGAAGGAGACAGAATCCGAAGCAGGCTCCAGGCTCCGAGCCGTCCGCACAGAGCCCGACGGCGGGGCTCGAACTCACAAACCGCGTGATCGTGACCTGAGCCGAAGTCGGACGTTTAACCGACGGAGCCACCCAGGCGCCCCTGATGATGTTAGAGCTATAATTGTGTCTGCATTTTCTGCCTCATAGCATAGTTATAATTCAGACATTTCTGTTCCGTGCACCCTGGGCTGTGGTGCGTTCCACAGACAGCAGTTGTCATACGAGCTGTACCCCGTCTGTCGCATTGGGAAACGGTACCTGCACGGGCCTGAATCACTAAGCTCGTTCCCCAAGCTTGAGGGGAACAACACACGCCTGGTGCCTCACTTTGGGTAGAAATCATCCGAACTCCTACTGCTGGGAATCGCCACCACGGGTGGATTTATCCTTTAGACTCCTGGGTTGTTAGGCGTCATCCGGCCCGGCTGAAAATCGCACGGCAGATCTTATGTCTGCAGCTGCTCCCATAAGCTGAAACGTGTGCCCACCGGGGAAAGTGCTACCGTGTGGGATTTTCAGAGGGTGTGCCGTCTGGTCTGCCCTTTGCCCACGTACATGATCCCACGTAATCCCCGCAACTACCTGCCGAGGCGGGCTTTACTCTTATTTCCCGTTTCCACATGGGGTAACTTTTCCAAGACCACACGGGGACTGGGTAATGGAGGCAGGATTCAAACCCGAGTCTTATTCCAAACTTCATGCTTTTTGCCACACCTCTGTGCTTCCTCCAGAAGCTTCCAGGGAGGTGGCACTCTCCAGGGCAGGGGATATATAGATAATACAGATATATAGATAATATAATCTATAGATATATAGATAATACACATACAAAAGTGTATGTGTATATGTGTATGTGTGTGTGTGTTTATATGTGTATGTGTGTGTATATATGTATGTGAATCTATGTGTATGTGTGTATACATTTGTGCGTATATATGTGTGCATGCGTGTTTATATATGTGCACGTGTCTGTGTATATATGTGTGTATTGTGTGAGTATATATGTATGTGTGTGTGTACGTGTGTATATGTGTGTGTGTGCGTGTATAATATATGTAACTGGGTCCAGCCTACTCTCCTGCTGCAAACAGTGAGAAACTTCAACAGCATGAGATATTAGGAAAATGTGAATTAAAACCACAGCGAGGATCACTGCACACGCATTACGGTGCCTGAACGAACAGACTGGCCGGACCAAGTGTTGGCCAGTGCGTGGAGGTGCTAGAATTCTCCAGAATATTCTCCCTCATTCAGTGCTTCTGGGAATGTAAAATGGCACAGCCACTTCCTAAAAATGGTCTGGTGTTTTCCTAAAATGCTAAACCTAATGGATCCCGTAACATTAAGAACATTTTTCTACTTCACAAAAGATCTATTTTTTAAAAATTAGTGATCTTATCATATCCTCGGTTACAAGACCAAAGGAGAAAACCACAGTCCAGAAATTCGTGCAAGTGTTTCCACAGACCTTGAGTCAACAGCCAGGGATTAAGGAATATTCGGGAAGACGACACCACGAAAGGGTGAGTACGCCAGCGGGTGGGTGCATTACGGTCTTGCGTGAAAAGCTCCACGAGTAGCTCGGAGACCGATGGACCCCTGCTCGCGAGTCCGTATCCAGGGGCGGCGTCTGGCCCGTTGGTCTCCACCTCTGTGTGCCAGTTCACAGAGAAATCGGTCACAAAGGCCCACGCCAGCGTCGCAACACCTCGCAGACAGGATCGTGCATCGGGCTGGTGGAGCAGAGACGGTGCCCCAGCGTCTCACACAAATCAAGTCCTTCGCCATCAAGTTCCCCCGCCCCGCCCCAAGC
The DNA here is from genome assembly GCF_024362965.1 of Panthera pardus. Taxonomy (NCBI): domain Eukaryota; kingdom Metazoa; phylum Chordata; class Mammalia; order Carnivora; family Felidae; genus Panthera; species Panthera pardus. Next base: position 4,323,458 of record NW_026526699.1, on the reverse strand, counting down.
CCAGAGTTTCCTCGAAAGGTGGAAGACAGGTTCGAAGAGACGAATTCACACTTGTTCCTAATTAGCTGTCTGGAAGGCAGAAGACAGCATTGGAGGCCGCTCGCGGGCACTAACGAACATTTAAACGGCAGCCGTCGGAGGGGACGCGGGCAGATGACGGAGGCAGCTGCCACGAAACCGTGGCAGGGGGGCAAGTGACAGTCTGACACGTGCACCCGGGAGAACCAGCCCCCCCAGTTCTGGGTGGGAGGAGAGAGATGCGGGGCCGGGAGACCTCAGCGCTCGAACACCAGCGGCTAAGTGAAGAGATTACTGCTCCTTCTTGACTTTGCACCCGTTTCGTACAGGGTTCCTGCGCTCAGACCTCTTAACTCGGCGGCGTAACTGCCATCCCAGCAGCTGCCGTTAGAGCTTTCCCTTTAGCGCAACTGTTTGCCGGAGAGAAAACCTTCCCATTTTAGCAAATGAAAAGAGTTCCGCTTTAAGCATTGTCTTTATTTGACCCAAACTGGCCTCAGGGAAATAAGAATCAATCGGAATCTTTCTCTCTCAGCAACCTGAGGGGCCCCTGGCTGGCTCAGTCAGTAGAGGGCATGACTCTTGATCGCAGCGTCACAAGTTCAAGCCCCATGTTAGGTGTGGAGCCTACCGAAAAAAAGAATTGAGGGCACCTGGTAGGCTCAGTCAGTTGAACATCCAACTCTTGGTTTTGGCTCAGGTTGTGATCCCAGTGTCGTGGGATCAAGCTCCATATCGGGATTCTCTCTCCCTCTGCCTCTCTCCCACACTAGCTCGCTCTCTCTCTCTAAAGAAAAAAAAAAAAGAATTTGATTGGAGGCATATAGACTCTAGTTGAAAACCCAGGTCAAGGAATTCTGCCCTCTTAGATTCTGGAGCTCAGTGTGCTTTTGGCCTTACTATGAAAACGTTTGATTTCATGAAGGAGTCCAGCATACTGCCCATAAACTCTATGCTTTTAGATTTAGATTAGCAGTTTGGCAGTTCTGAAAAATCCACCCTATCCCCTTAGAAAGAACTAAAATCCAGAGTACCTAGTGAATTACACTTGTGGATCAACAGGTGTTGATCAGTATTGGCCGAAACACTGGAAGAATTCACGTTTCTCAAAGCTAAATGCAGTGTATTTCAGGAAGAAGCATAATTAAGGTTCTAGAAAAAAAAAAATTATGTTTTACTGAGAAAGAAAAAGAAAATGAACAGAGACTTCTCTTCCCAGAAGAGGACCAGAGGGCAGGTGGAGAGAGACGGGGACACTCAGCCACCCCCCAGGACAGTAGTTGAGCCACCTTGCTATCTGGAGGGCTCACCCAGTTTTCGTTTTCTGATAAACTTTGAAAACTAGGACACGATTGCTTTTGAGTCTGAAGCTTTTCATAATGTATTCGGGCACCTCCAAGTGAAAGTCGAACGTGCCGTATTCTGAAAAGAGGGGTATGAACTTGGACGCAATCGGCACCAGCGTGGGAGGTAAGGCAACTCTGGCCGCGAAGACACACGGGTCCGGGTGGGCACGGCGTGGAGGAGACCCCGGTTCTCACAGAGCCGGGTTTGGATCAGAACCGGTCTGATGGCAAAGTGTCCAGGGACCCTGGCCCGGGGCTCACCACCCTGCACGCGTGTTGACTGCCCATCCGCCTGCAGGCACGACACCGTGTGATGCGAGAGACAGGCTTTATGGGGTCCCACGCGATGTCTCAACCCGCTTTGTGAAGCGAGGCTCCATGTTGAGATCCCTTCCCGCAGAGTCGTATGTGCGAGAAAAGTCCAGCCGTCAGCGGCAGCGGTTCCCGCGAGGTGCGTGTTCCAGCTTGCCTCCAGCCTCTGCCGGAAGCTGGCTCCTCTGTGAACTGCTGTAGAAAGCCTCCTCTTTCGTTCTTTTATGCCACTCGTCGTGATGTTTCCTGACTCGTCACCCCTTGCGTGGTCGTTTCCTTCCTCCGGTATTAGGAGAAACACGCGTGGTTGCCACGCGCGCAGGGCCGACGACCACGTCCCGTTAACCGTGGGTGCCCCCTGAACAGCCGGCACCGAATTGAACAACAACTCTATGCCCGCAGGCGTGAAGTAGCGAGAGAAGCTTGGTCGGTGTCGCACAGGGGACACCGTCAGGCTCGAGAGCAGCCCTGACCGCTAGGACTTTCTGCCATGACGGTAACCGTCTGTATCCGTGCTAGTCAACGTGGCAGTCACTGGCTCAGGGAGCTTTAGCAAGAGGGGACCTAACTCGTGATCATCTGGCCTGCCCCCCCCCCACCCCCGCCCCACTCCCAGCTGGTTTTAGGCTGGTCTGGTATACCAGAAGTCTGGTTCGTCATGGACCATGTGACAGGCCTCAATCCAGATGCCCAGACCCCTCGAGTGGACCTGGGAGTGACGGAGAGGGCACGTCTGCCCGTGTGCCATCTGGGCTCAGGGCTGGGGTGCAGATGGGCGGGGCCTGTTTCACCTCTGGGGTGCTGCCTGCTGAGAGCGTCACGTGCTGACACGGTCCCCTGGTCACCAAGGTTAACGATGCTGTGCTATGCCGAGCGAGGGTACTCTTAGGCCTCCTTAAAGAGGACGAAACCAGGCGGAGTGAGGTTTAGCGACTCACCTGAGGCCACACAGGTTGTTTCTGACGGAATCACATATAATCTGGAAAGCAGTGATGGAATCAGGATGCCTGTCTTTACCAACGACACGGGATTCACCTTAATGGCTTGGCTGATAAAGACAAGTACAAGCTCACGGAACTAAAAATCCCGGGCACCCAAGGAGCCGAAAACATATCCACGCAAAAACCTGCAGGTGGATGTTTATAGCAGCTTTGTTCGTAATTGCCCAAACTTGGAAGCAACCACGTAGGTGGATGCATAAACATACTGTGGTCCATGTGGACGATGGAATGTTATTCAGGGATACCAAGAAATGAGCCATCAAGCCATAAAAAGACAGCGAGGGAGCTTAAATGCCTATTACAAAGTGGAAGAAGCCAATATGGAAAGGCTACGTACCCAATGGTTCCAATTCTATGACATTCTGGAAAAGGCATGACTGGAGACAGGAAAAGGGTCAGTGGTTGCCGGGGCTTAGTGGGGAGGGATGAAACTAGTCGTCAGGGCAATGAAACTAGACGTATGACCTTATAACGGCAGACCTGTGTCATTACACATTTGCCCAAACTCACAGAACATACAAGCGTGAGCCTTGTTGGGTGACAACAGTCGTGTGTCACTGTGGGTTCCTTGATTGCGGCAGATGTCCCACTGTGGCGGGGCTGTGTCGGACTGGGGGCAGAGGGAACGTGGGAAATCTCTGTTTCTGCTCAATTCTGGGGTGACCCTAAAACTTCTCTAAAAAATAAAGCCTATTAAACAAGCAAAACAGAGGCATCACTGGATCCAGGCTCTGTAAAACGTGTGCATCAGGACCAGCTTTTTGACCATCTTTGGGCTCTGCTCCCTGTATTGGCTTCATCTCTGGCACTTTCTTCATGTACCAACACCTACAAGCCTCAGCTCCCCGTAGCTCCAAATCCCAGAGGAACAGAGAGATGCTCTTTACCTACAATTCCTGAAAGTGTTTTTTTTTTTTCTTCGTAACATCCTGCCCATACCTCCCTGCCCCATGGGGTCTGCTGGGCATCTCTGCCCACATGGGTAGAATGTTCTGGTGGCCAGGGTGGAGGCCACGTGCCCCTCCTGCACTTGGGGGGCGGGCTCAGCCCCGCCCACACTGAGTGGAAGAGGGGAGGGCTGGGATTTGAGGTAATCAGGCGCCAGCTCACGTACCCAGCACCTGTGCCTGAGCCACGGTTTGTAAATGGAATATACTTCCGTGTGGAGTAGTTTCAGTACTGGTACCTGCTTCCAAGGCTGGAAGAATTTGGCTCTGGGCGCTCAGGAACTGTGTGCGTATCGCGAATGAGTCCAAACTGATTTCTAGAGAGTTACACGGGGAGATCACAGTGGTGAGCTTTATTACGTGAAGCTGGACAGGGGCCCAGGCGCCCCTCTGAATGCATTTTCGAAGCGTGATCTGGGAAAGGAAGCAAAATGTAGGCTGTACCAGAAAGTCTACGGCCAGGCTCCCTACGGCAATCATTTTGAGTTTGCAAGGGCCAGAGTATTTTAATTATCCCTGGGGCAGGGAGCTAGGGTCACCGGCTCACTATCGTGTAGGGAAGCGTCTTGCTTCAGATGGCTGGGAAAATAATTAGAGGGGCAATAAATACAAATGTCATTCAGATGAGGCTGTTAAGAGTTGAAGCTTGACATTTCAGTATTTAGCATTATTAGTTATATGTGTAACAAGCCGTTGCACCGAGAACAAAATGATGGTAGATGAGTTGGTGTAAATTAAAGCATCCCATTTACCCCGCATGTAGTTTGAAGCTCCCCTTCCTTGCTAATCAGTCTGTTGCGCATAATGGCCGTTCTTGGCTGGGGGTGTTTCATCATGTTTTGCGCGTGGTCGTCCGCAAGTATTAGCAATAAATGGCATGACTGTCCCGCACGGAGATAACCGAGACTAGGCCGTATGCCCGCGGATGATTGGAACACCAGCCTGGTTGGTCTTGGGCAGAGGAGCTCAGAGGACAGCGTTCAGGGTTCAGAGGAGTTCACACGGATTCTGGCTGCTAAGACTTGACTCCCCTTAGGAGGGGGAGGAGTCCTTAGGAGGGCCCTCTTCCCCGCAGAAGTGCAAGGTGTTCAGGGACTGCTTGACTTTGAGGTCCCGTCTCGATGCTCTGAGTACTTGTTCTGCGAAGACGTTCAGTGCTGTCCCCTGACTGGATTAGCTCCAGAGGAGGCTTGAGAGCAAAGCCTGGACTTTCCAGCGCGTTCCTGGGAAGGTAAACGCCGTCCTTGGCTTTACGCTCCCCCCAAATGTATTGTTTACATTTGGAGACTATTCTCTGGGCCCTTACCTGTCCTCACCACTTTGGGTTGAGATCTCTTTTATTCTGCATGAATAAGAACAAATAAATATGTTCCTGGAATTTATTAATATACCTGATATATTTGTGATATAATTATACTGGAATTAAGTAATTGAGATCCTCTATGTTTTATTTAAAAAATTATTTTAATGTTTATTCATTTTTGAGAGACAGAGCATGAGCGGGAGAGGGGCAGAAAGAGAAGGAGACACAGAATCCGAAGCAGGTTCCAGGCTCTGAGCTGTCCGCACAGAGCCTGACGTGGGGCTTGAACCCACAAACCGCGAGATCATGACCTGAGCCGAAGTCAGACGCTTAACCGACTGAGCCACCCAGGCACCCCTCTGTATGTTTTCTTTTCATTAGTCCACCCACATACGAACCACAGTGACAAGAGTTTGGGAAGTGAGCCACCCAAAGAGACACGCGATCAAAGTCATCTTGTCCTACACTTGGGACACGTCTTCAGTGATAACCCTGTGACCCAAGTCAAAATACCCGATGAATGGGGTGGTCTGGGGAGGAATTCAAGGTCAAAATACTTGGGGATGTTTTATGGAGATTTGAGTTTTTTCCTCCTCTTTTAACTTGAACCTGGAACTCGCAGATTCGCTTGGGCCAGAGAATTGTAAATACCCAAGGTAGCGCTCTGCCTGAAGGGGACGGCAATGCTCTTGAAACTTTGGACCAGGGGCACGATAGTTTCCCTACTCCTGGTTGCTAGGGATTCCTGGAGCGCTGGCAAATGGCTCCAGCAGAGGCAAGGGGTGGCGAGTTGAATCACGGCCGGGGGAAGGATGTCGTGCCCCTGCGTGCTAACGCCTGCTTTTGAGGGCTGATCCATCTGAAAGTATACGGAGTCTCTGTTTCTTTCTGTGCTGGCAGAAAAGCAAGCCCCAGACTGGATGCAGTTCCAATCCAGAGGAAGCATGGTCCGTGCACAGAGGCCAGGAAGTCCACTCCTGTCGTGTGCCGGGAAGGCTAAGCGCTGGAGATGTCTGGGGAGGGGCACTCACGACGGTCACAGTCACTATCTATGAATTACCTTCCCTCACTGAAATAGAAGGAGCAGGGGCCACCCTTGCCTTAGTCACTGCTGTTTACCAGTGCCCGGAACAAAGCTGGCACAGGGTCCCTCCTCATTCGTTGCCGACCACGTGTCCGTGGGATGTATGTCCGCCCTGAGCGCATGCTCGTATGGGTCCAGCACTGGCGATCGTGTGTCTTCGGTATCTTGTCTCATCATCGGCGTCGTGACCTGGAGTTTCTAGGACCGCCCTGACTTCAAACATTATGCTCCCTTCATAAGGTGACACCTAATAGACTACGTGTTTGGATTCTGTATTCGAAGAGCGTGGTCTCTGGACTCTGACCCCCTTCTTTGGGGCAAGTCAATCTGCCTAGATCAGAGAGAGGACACGTCTTTGCTCTGGGGCCCAGCAGAGTTTTTAAAGACGCTAGCTCCCGGGGCTCTGACCTTGAATGTTCCGAGCTGAATTAGAAATTGACTCTTTGTTGCGATATTGGCCTCAGATAATAACCTCCCCCCCCCCCCACCAGGAGGCTCTGCTTGTTTTCCAGTGTGTTTTTGGCCTTCCCCTGTGGTGGCAAATGGTGAGGAGAGTGGGGCCTGCTCATAATGGCAGAGGTCAGTCTCCCCAGTGGCCATTAAATGGCCCACAGCCCCTCATTAGTGCAGAGTGGAGGGAGTCAGGCCAGCTCAGCCATCAGAAGGGACATCACCTTTCATTCTGGGACTCATTAGTGGCCTTCATCCTCTGGGGCCTGGTACCGACTCCCATCTAGACTTTGTCACCACCTGGCATCTCTGTCATGTCTGGAAATGCGCTACTGATGCTGTGTCTGAAAGCCGCATTTCTAGTGTTCCAGAACACTGAGTGAGCTCATTTTCAAATCCCTGTCCCGGAGCCCAGAGAAACAGCTCCTCAAGTCATGGGCATACCCCAAACCACTTCGGTTTCCATGTCCCATAACCGGACCCGTGAGTAGGTCTCCAGGGACAGAAGCCACAGATACCATTCTTTGCCACCGTTTGCTGTCACCTCATACGTGCATTTCACTCTTAATTACCCCATTGGGGGAAAAAATGAGTGTTTCCTAATCAAACTATTGCCAGGGAGGATACGGGCACATTTCCACATAAAATATTGCAGGAGTGCTGGAACGGGTCCCATCGGCAAAGGAAAAGTAAGAGAGTCACAGACACATAGTTCTTTCTTTTTTTTTTTTTTTTTTTTTTTTATTTATTTTTGGGACAGAGAGAGACAGAGCATGAACGGGGGAGGGGCAGAGAGAGAGGGAGACACAGAATCGGAAACAGGCTCCAGCCTCCGAGCCATCAGCCCAGAGCCTGACGCGGGGCTCGAACTCACAGACCGGGAGATCGTGACCTGGCTGAAGTCGGACGCTTAACCGACTGCGCCACCCAGGCGCCCCAACACATAGTTCTTTCTAACCGCATGGTTAGACCGAATTGCCTTAGAGTAATTATCCTTGGCCAGTGGTTTGACACTGGGGGCATTTTGTCCCCAAGAGGACGTTGGGTGATGCATGGATACACTGTTGGTTGTCATGCTGGGATGTTACCGGCATCTAGTGGGTAGAAGCCAGGAAAGCTGCTGTGCATCCTACGGTGCCCCTGGACAGCCCTCACCCCCCGCTTTGCAAAAAATAATTATCTGGTCCATCGTATCAGTAATGCCCAGGTTGAGAAACCCTGTCCTCTAAAAATGAGTTTGAGGCTTTTGTAATTAACACAATGAACCCGGTAGGAGATGTGACTGAAATATTGGATTTTCATTAATTGGAGACAGAGTATTTCATTTCTTCTGAAGGAGAGCTCATCACCTAGGACTATTTACACACTTTGGGTTTACAAGAGCCCGCAAATCCCTTCCATTGAATTTCTGCCCAGATGAGAAGTGTTGGAGAGACCCCAGGTTAATTGAACATTATACGAATTCTGATTTGATTTTTTTACTCAAATGGCATTCAGAATGCCATGCCACCTGTGGGCTAATTGTGACGCCCTCACTAAATCCTTCAGCTTCCTGGAGCTGGAGGCACCATTTAGGTTATCTGTGTCGCCCCAGTGTCTTTGCACTTGGGGCGTGCATGGGACGTGTGCTTTCTTCGAACTACAAGTTTTGAATAGTTCGCTTGTGTTCTTTCTCCCGACTAGGTGTGTATATGTAAGTATGTGTGTATGCATGTGTGTGTGTGGGCATGAATATATGTCTGTGCGTGTATATACACGTAGGCACACGTACGCACATGTTCGGTCTTGTATTTGATTTCTTTCTTTGCTCTAGTGGCATTTAAATAATCACCAGCGATCACTGGTATTTCTGCAGTGCTGTGAGCCCTGGTTTTCTTGGGAGAGAGCTGGGCCTTCCTGCCACTTGCGATGCCCCCAGGGAAAGGTCATTTTTACTCTCCTTACCAGTACTGAGTCTGTTGTCACAAGACCTGCCTTCAAAACGTTAACATATCATTGCTGGCTTTGCTGGCGGCCATTAGGCCATTTTTTCTCTCTGGTGTGATGATGCTTCCCATACGGTTATCCTAAATGGATTTCTCTAAATTTTGAAGGTAACCGGTAGTTACCGAGCTCTAATTGCCTCCCAACCCTGTGGGGGATTTGGCCATGAGCTTGGTCTAGTCCTTGCTTTCAATAAGTTGAACACACAGCCTCAGAAGGCTCTCAGACCTCAGTATATCCACACCTCACACCCTGGCGAGTACGCTGATTCCAGGACAGGGCCCAGGTCCTACGGCCCTCCTCTGTGCTGGTGATGCTACTCCGTGGGTGCTTAATAATTGCTCTAGAAGGTTGTTGCATGGGAGGCATGGATACCAGTTAAATGCAGGGACCAAACCTCATACTTGGCTGCTTGAGATGTGAGTATCCTGGTTCTACCATTGTCTACTTCTGGACATTGGAAGTCTCTGTCTCTGTTAAGGGACAGTGGCATTAACTTGCCTGCCAAGAGCCTGAAATTTAAATGAAAGATCGTGGGGGCAGGGGCGCCTGGGTGGCTCAGTCAGCTAAGCATCTGACTTCAGCTCAGGTCACGATCTCACAGTTTGTGGGTTCGAGCCCCGCGTCGGGCTCTGTGCCGACAGCTCGGAGCCTGGAGCCTGCTTCTGATCTGTGTCTTTCTCACTCTCTCTCTGCCCCTCCCCTGCTTGCGCTCTGTCTCTCTGTCTCTCTCAAAAATAAGTAAACGTTAAAAAAAAAAAAAACAAAAAGGAAGATCTCACTTAGAAAGGGTCATCTGACCCTTCCAGAAGGGAAACCACAGTGTGGTCCTCTGTGCGTGAAGGCGTCGCTCCTGAGAAGCCGCTCCTGAGAAGTCAGCTGCTGTTTGGTCCCCCGCTGACCGCCTGGCTTGGAGTTTCGGTTGCCTTCCGCGGGCTCTGTGGCGAAGCCAGCCGGCCTGCAGACGCGGGGGGTGCGCCCTGGCTCCCCTAAGCCTTGACTTCCTCCTGTTCGCAAGGCTGTGCGCCCCACCATCGCTGGTGCTTTGACATGCGGGCAGGCGGTAGGATCGCATTGCTGGCCCCCTGTGGTCCGATGAGACAGCGACGTGCGCTGGCTGGTGACTCTGCAGCGGACGTGTCGCACGTCACTTCCGGGCCAGGGTTGCCCTTGGCCGTCCGAGAACCGCCAGAGCGGTGGCTGTGCACAGGGGACACCACCTGTGCGAAAATGGGACGAGGAGAAGCACACACATTTATTCATCTTGGATGCACTGAGTATCTTTGCCGGATTGATAAGGAAATAGAATAACATTGTTGACCTGCATCTGGGGTGGAGGGGTGCTGGGGTACCGCAGGGAGACAGGGTTTTCACCGTTTTACCACGGTACGCTTTTGGAAACGCTAGTTGTGTGGGAATGCGTTACTTATTCAAAATATCTTTAAATTAAACACATCGTAATGCAGGTTCTCTAGTTCGTGGCTCAGACAAACCCAAAACCATCCACCCCGGGGGGCAATGAGGAGAACTATTAACGGACTAACACCCATTCATAGCGAACACCGTCAGGGTCTGTCACCTGCTTTGTTAAGTTGCTAAGCACGGATTTAAGGTTAGGGGGCCCAGAAATAGCTACGCTTACAAAGGATATTTAAATTATTAGGCACGATAAGAGCTTTCGTTCTGGACAGTAATGGGGGAAACAGAGAGAGGGACGAGTCCTCAAGGCTGCCTTTAGAGAATCCGTGTAGGATGAGTTCTGTGCCTCCCTTTCCTGGAAGGGTTTTGGGATGTTGCCAGAGACAGAGACAGAAAGAAAAAAATGTAACTGGGTCAACTGTCTTAGCGGTACCCAGGCTTGTCACGGTGATTTCTACAACATCCAGTGAGCCTGTTAGTGTGAGAAATGGCTTTGGGTTTGGCAGCTGAGGAAACTGACGCTCCCGAGCATTTGCTCGTTATCGAGAGTTATTGTTTTTGGCTCCGGAGAAGTGTTAGCTAAGCAAAAACGAGGTCACTCGAGCCAATCCGCAAGGTAGATCCTGCTTTAATGGAGAGAAGGAGAAAAACAGAAGGAACCCCAAATAATTTTCCTGGGGTTGTAAAATAGAGGGTTGGTGGAGGGTTGGTCCAGATGTTAGGAGATGAATTAAGACTCTGGGGGTTTCTTGGAGTGTTTCTGAGGAGACCATGTGAAGATCCAAAAAGAACAGCAGCGGCATCCGTGACGAGATAAGAGTCGGGATGACAGCGTTTTACTTTTATTTATTAAGCTATTTATTTATTTTAAAGCTCATTTTTGAGAGAGAGAGAGAGAGAGCGTGAGCAGGGGAGGAACAGAGAGAGAAGGAGACAGAGAACCCAAAGCAGGTTCCAAGCTCCGAGCTGTCAGCACAGAGCCTGACGCGGGGCTCAAACCTACGAACCACAAGATCATGACCCGGCTGAAGTCGGACACTCAATTGACTAAGCCACCCAGGCGCCCCAACAGCGTTTTCCTTTTAAACACACTGTTTCCTGTGTACAGACATCCATATGCTGGGTACAGCAAACACCCGTGCACCTGCCACTCTGTTTATCGAGGCCTCACATCTTGCCAAATTTCCTGTACTTTCTTTAGCGCTGCGTGTTAAAGGCTGTCATGTTTAAAACATCGCAGAAGCCATTCGAGCCTTAAGGTCTCAATTCTCAGACCGCATTCCGGTCTCCTCCTCCCCAGACCTCAGTGTGGTCATTCTGATTACATTATAGATATTTAAGTCTATATTATATATATATATGTTTACATTCTGGGAATGCTGTGTTTATAAATAGAAAGTTAACTCTCTGTGGTTCAGGGGACATATGTCATATATTGCACGATACAATGGTATATGATATACGATAGTATGATACGATGTGATGGTGTTATCACATGTATTTGTCACATATAATTGCAAACTTAGTTGTATAATTGCAAACTTAATTGCAAAAGTTTATTTGCAATTAGCTGTCTCTTTCAAGTTTATGTCTTCTGTGTGTGTGTGCTTGCCTGCACACCATCGGTATACACATGCACGCGTTCGGGAGACTAGTTAGCTTTTCCTGGAATTTTATGCAGAGGGTCATCCTGGAATCTCATTTACAAGCCTTCTTATGCTCACTGTAACGGCTTTGAGGCTCATGCACAGTGTTCTTTTTTTTTAATTTTTATTTATTTTTATTTTTTAATGTTTATTCATTTTTGAGAGACAGAGAGACACAGAGCATGAACGGGGGAGGGTCAGAGAGAGGGGGAGACACAGAATCGGAAGCAGGCTCCAGGCTCCGAGCTGTCAGCACAGAGCCCGATGCGGGGCTTGAACTCACGGACCGCGAGATCATGACCTGAGCCGAAATCGGATGCTTAACCGACTGAGCCACCCAGGCGCCCCTCATGCACAGTGAGTGTTCTTTCTTGCTGATTATGCTCCCTATTTGGGCATCCAAAAACTTGTTTTTTTGTTTTTTGGTTTTTTTTTTTGTTTTTTATTCACCTGCCAATAGACATTTGAATTGGTTCTAGTTTTTGGTTTTATAAATAAAGCTGCCGCGAACAGAATATCCAGGCACAAGACTTTGTGAGCATGTGTGGTTTTTTGGGGTTTTTTGCTTTGTTTTGTTTTTGCTTTTGCTTTTGTTTTTTGCTCTTAGGTAAGTATCTAGAAGAGGTCTTTACAGCTGGTCGGATGCTTTATACACACTTAACATTAGAAGCATGCTAACCTGTTTTCCACGGGTGTTGTGCCACCCACTGTTCCCTCGGCAATGCCTGAGAAACTTGCTTGTGATTTCACTTTGCCAACAGATGCCATGGTCAGTTTATCTTGCCTGTAAATTTAGCCACTGTGATGGGTTTGCCATTTTTGTACTGATTTGCATTTCTCTATTGTCCAAAGATTTTGAGCATCTCTCCCTGTGCTCATTGACAACTCATGTTTCCTTTTTTTTGTAAAACATCCTCTCAAATTGTTTGTCCATTTTCATAGTGAACTGCTTGGGGGTTTTTTGTTGTTGTTAGGTTATAGGAACTCTTTATAGAGGGTCTCTATCTGGTGTGTGTGTTGTGAACATTTTCTCTAAGCTTGTGGTTGGCCTTTTTGTTGTAATGTTTATTTATTTATTTTTGGGAGAAGGAGATGGAGAGCATGAGCAGGGGAGGAGCAGAGAGAGAGGGAGAGACAGAATCCCAAGCAGGCCCCACGCTGTCAACACAGAGCCTGACGCAGGGCTTGAACTCCTGAACCGCAAAATCATGACCTGAGCCTAAACCAAGAGTTGGACGCTTAACCGACTGAGCCACCCAGGCACCCCTCCCTTTTTGTTTCCTTAGCGGTGTTTTTCAAGGAGCAGAAGTTTTAAATTTTGATGAAGTCCAAGATGTTTGTGTTTCGTGATTCACACTTTGAGTGTTTCTTCTAAGAAACATTTACCCTAGTCAACTTTGCTAAAATCTGTCGTACGTTTTCTTACAGAAATTTTATAAACTTACAAGATTGTATTTAGTTATGTGATACAGTGGGTGTAGTTTTTTTATCTACAGTGTGAGATAAGGAGGGCGTTCGCTTTTGAATAGATATCCACTTGAGTATTGACGTCTGTTGACAAAGCTTTTCTTTCCCCATTGAATCGTCTCGTCCCGGTTGTCAAACATCAACAGCATTTACCAAGTGGTTCCACTTCTGAATACCATCCCACGCTACTGATGATCACGTCTACGTTTTGCAAACAAACCTGTCTTGAGTATTGTAACTTCACGGTAAGTTTTGAAATCAGATCTGTTAAGTCCTCCAGTTAAAAAAAAAAAAATACTTGGGTTATTCTGGGTTGTTTGAATTTCTGCACAAACCGTGGATGGCACTGGTGTGTCAGTTTCTACCAAAGTCCTCTGCGATCTTGATGTGGGTTACATTGACTTTAGATCAATACAGCGAGGACAAACACTGTAATCATTCCGAGGCTTTCCATCTGTGAACAATGGTATAACTTTTTACTTACGTAAAGCTTATTTCCTTTCTCTCAGCAGCGTTCTGTAGTGTCCAAATCTTAAATGTGTCTGTTAGATTTATCCCTAGGTATTTTATGGTTGGGATTCACTGTAGCTTTTTTCAAACTTTATTTTCCAATTGGCCGCTGTTCGTAAATCCAACTGATTATTTTGAAATTTTGTATCCATACCCTGGCAAAAATCTTGCAAAATTTGTAGATTCCCTGAGATTTTTCTGTCGCCTGTAAGTAGGGACAATTTCACGCCTTCTGACCTCCAGACCTATTTTCCTTATTTGATGTTATGCTTTCTATTCTATTCTAATTTTATGTTTTTCAGGGCTGAGATCCCCAGAACAGTTTTGAATAACAGCAGTGAGAGTGGACATCCTTGCCTTGTTTCCGATCTCAGGAGGAAACAACTCTGTCTTTCATCACGGAGTGTGATGCTTGCTAAAGTTTCACGTAGGTGTCCTTTCCCATCTTGGAGGTCCCTTCATTCTCCTGTTTCCTTGGAGCTTTTATTATGGATGGCACCAGGAGCAGGGACGCTGCCAAGAAACTGAGAGATGCAGGCACGCTTCTCAGTCTCCCCACTTTCCCCTGACCCATCTCTGGCCCTGGAAGAATTCCACTCTTGGCCGATAAAGCAAATCATTCTAAGCAGTGACTGATTAGAAGGTCCTGCTTTCTCTCCACGAGGGGAGGGGAGTTCACAGAAGGAAGCAGTAAACTTAAATTAGCACGAGGAGCAGCCCAGGCGGTAGGAAACCTAATGGGACAGAACCCAGTCTGAGCTCAGAGGGAACGTGCCTGCCCACTGTGATTTCACGGCCACGGCACAGTTTCCCTTTGTCTCTCACTCGTGAGCCTCGTTAATGTGTCCGTTTTGGACGCAGCTGTGTAAAAGCAGCAGCATCTCTTCTGGGTGGTGGGTCTGGCTGGACGGAGCATGATCAGGCCGTCCTTGTTGCAAAAGCAAGCTGGCTTTGACTTTTCTGTTTTTCTGGCCCACCAAGTCTTAAGGAAGCAGGGACCCGGAGCCCGGCCCCCGAGTGTGCTGAATCAGACACGGTCTTTATGACGATGCGCTGACAGACCCCTGCACGGAGGAGCGACGTGTCTGTGGTGGAAGGAAGCCGCTCCTGACTCAGGAGAGAGAGGGTCTCCAGGGGGCCGTCACCATTCTGACCTTCCAGACTGCGGAGGGACAGGAAAACTCACCCAGTGGGCATGCTGCCTGTTTATTACTCCTGATTTCTGGGGGGATCATTTTGTCTTCTGCGTCGCCAGCCCTTGGGGGCACGGCCACAGGGGCCCACATTTGTGAGACACGGGGCTCAGTGCAGGGCCTCAGACGCTGTCTGTCCAGGAGTCTTCAGCGGTCATTTCCCGAGACGCGGGTGGGTATTGTGGGCAAATGGACGAGAAGGGGTGTAGGAGAAACAGGGGAGGAGCAGAGACTGGCTGACTAAGGAACACGGCCCTGTGTAAATAAAAGGGGCGCCAGCTCTGGCTCCGGCTCCGGCTCTGGCTCCAGCTGACTGCCTCCGTGTGAGGATGGGACTCCAGCACGGCCAGAGCCTCCGATGTTTTCAAAAACACACCCACGTTGCCTGGCTTTTTAAAAATGCGTTTATTTTATTTTATTGACGTTGGAACAGGACCCCTGAGCTGACCCCAGTCCGCCGAAAGGTCGATGTGAAACGGTCTCCGAATCCCAGGAGGTGCGGCACGGGCCTGGGAGGTCACGGTCGCCAGTGCCGGCAGCTGTGAGCGGCCCCCTTCCTGCTCAGCACCCGTGTGGCTCACCTTGGAGGAGAGTTGCCCGGAGATCACGAGAGGGGCCTGAGATCCTGAGAGGGGCTGGCAGACGGAGAACTGACTTCCCCTGGCAGTGGTCGGCAGTCATTCTTGTAGAGCCCCGGGTGCCTTCTGATAACGGTCTGCAGCCTGAAGCAGTCTTTGTCTGGGTGATTCGGTCCCTGGAGACATTAGCCATCTCGAGACCCTTTCTGTCCCCTCCCTGAGGGCGGGGACTGTTGCTGCTCTGATTGATTTGCCTGCAGTGGCCTCCTAATTGTTTATTTAGCTTTTCAGCCAGAGCTCGGTACAGGCACCCAGCTAAATCCTGTGATGGGAGGTGTGGATGCTCCCTGGATCATCTGCCTGTGCCGCTCCGCCCTCTCCCTCACCCGGCCGGAAGGTACCGGAAGCATCTCAGGCACGGCAACCGCAAGTCTTCACGGAGCTCCGGCGCTCAGCCTGTCCCGGGACAGTGGACACCGGTGGCCTGGCCTTGGTCTTGGCGGTCGTCTCTGCTCCAGCAAAGCCCGGGGCCTCTCTTGGGCGGTTAGAGGCTCAGGCCCCGAAAGCAGGCTAACTGGCCTCGAACACCAGCTCTGCCTCTTGCCAGGTTTCTGGCCTTGGAGAGGCTGCCCGACGTCGGCGTGTCAGCTTTGCCGGTGTTAGTTCCCAGTTCCCGTGTGGATTGCCACGCTTGCAGCGCCCCATCCACGTAGGTGGTTAGGACACTGCCGACACACGCCGTCTGGACGCCGGCCGCTCATCGTCAGCGGTGTCTTCTGGAGAAAGGTGCCCTCACGGGGGTTTGCTTGCGAACAGTCAAACCACATCGCTGCTGAAGTCGTCCTATTTTGTTGAATTCCTCGGCCGTCTGTGGGCAGGGCCTCAGACGTCTTCCAGCGTGAAGGGACAGGTGCACGGACTCTGCGTTTGGCACAGGGGACGGCCAGCTTTGCAGAGTGCCCTAAGGAAGGCCATTCCCTCTGGACACAAGCTGGAGTCTGGGCGGGGCGAGGGGGCGTTTCTTCCTTCTCCCACTGACTCTATCACCTCCTCCTGAACAGCGTGGACTCAGGACAGAGCTTTAGGAAAAAGTTCTTTGAAGAAATAGACGACTCTGAAAAGCCAGTTAATACTTTTAATCCTTTAACTAAGTTTTTGCAAGTCAAGGAGGTTTGTAATAAATGCCTTTTAATCCTTTAAGTTTTTACAAGTCAAGGAGGTTTGTAATAAACGCCTGGGAGGAATGACGAAGAGGGACACGGTGCCCTTTCTGCCTTCAGTCTGGTAGGTGCTGCCTGCGTGCGCAGAACGGTTGGAGAATAGCCAGCCGCAGGAACACGGAGAACGAGAGCCCTCTTATCGTGTCTTCCTCTCTGGGGCTGAACTCCACTCTGTGACCGACAGACGGCTTAGGATGAGTCTTGGAAAGCTTCTGGTCTCAACAGAGAACTTCCACATGTCACCGTGCGTCCACTGCTTCCCGGCTCCCTTTCATTCTCCCTCCAGGTGACTCCGAAGATAAAAGCAGTCGCATTTCCAGGTGGCAGGCACCCAGCAGGGCAGGACGATCCCCGTACGTGACCGCGCACCCTTGCCGGTGAGACCCGAAGGCAGCGTGCCAGGCTTTTTCCCGGCGAAGCCGTTACTGGAGATAAGTGATAAGTGATGGGAGTTTCTGGAGACGTTACGAGAGCCCGCGATGCCTGTGTTGCTCCCGGTTCTTTCTGTGAAGGAAGGAGGGATGGGAGGAGAGAGAGAGAAGACGGCCTTGCCTCCCGGACAGAGGGCCCGGATCCGCGCTGGCCCGCGCCTTCCTGGGGGCTCCCTCGGGAAGGCGGGCGAGGGTGACGCTCTGTGTGCCGTGAGCCAGCCCGCCGTGTTTAATTAAACACGATCTCTGACTGCGGCAGGCGGATGTATACACCCCCAAACAGAGACGTCTGGAGGGGAAACAGCAGCTTTCACTTAACACGGAGCAGGTGCGTTGCCAGCACGTCGGCTGTGGCCCTGTCGTATTCTGTCACTGGCGGTGTCTGTGCGCTCATGGCACAGGGAGGCAGGTGAGGAGCAGGACGCCTGCCGGCACCTGCCGAAGGCTCGACGGAGCCATCGGGTCCGGTCGCCCCTTTGGCTGTCGTCTTGTCTCTGAGCAGGTGAGGTTGAGGAGTTGACCTGCCGGAGCAGAAGCGGGAGGAGGCGACACGGGCAGCACCACTGCTCGGACAGCCGGGTCCGGATTCAGGAAAATGCAGATTCCCACCTCTGCTTTGCCCCCCACGGGCCGGGAGCACCAGGCAGGTCTCCCTGAGCCTCACTATTGCCGTCTGGTTATGGGGGTGGTGCTGCCCCAGAGGGCACCGCCGAGTGCCTGGTGCGCAGTGAGCAGCATCACTTGCACAGGGCACCACGTCGTGGACCACGGAGCGCTGAGCCAATGCACCTGCCCCACCGCGCGTGACGTGCGTTTCGGGGTCTCGGACGCACGTGGCCCACGGGCATGTTTTATTTGGTCGTCCGAAATATTTGCGTCTCGTGCATGCATTTTCAAGACCGACGTTTAGGAATTTCACGTGATGTTGAGGTTTCTGGCTTGAGATATGTGGAACACCTGGCACCTCTGAACCAATGGCCTTGTAGCAGGTGGAGTCACGAGATACGTGCGTATGCTCTTGGAAGGGTGTCTTTCCCTCCACATCGCCCTGAACACGCAGGCGTCTCGATTCGCAACGCCTGACTTCCTGCGAGGGGCATTAATTTTGGCCCTCGTTCCAGAACCGAAAAGGCCAATGCTCCCCCCTGGCTCGGGGAGCTTTCTAATTCTGTCATTTGTCTAAATTCCTTCTGGACGGTTTTGTTTGGTGTTCGGCGGGTGCTGTTCTTCACAAGGGCAGAGCTTAAGGGGCGGCTTCTGATCTCCGGTGAACGCGGTGTAGGCGGCCGGCTGAGAGTACCAACTCCGCGTGACTGTGGCGGTTCGTAATTCCCAAATGCGTCCTTGCGCGTGCCCTGACTTGACTTTCACCTGTGAGCCGCGTAGGGAAGAAATGACGGTCCTTTGCCCCGAGCGTTTGACGACTCTGACCACTGGGCCTCCTTCTTGAGATGCCTTGCTCACTTGCGATCTGGGCCAGTGCCCTCCCCCTCAGCTCTCTTTAAGAAATGTCGTGGGGATCGGGGCGCCTGGGGGGCTCAGTCGGTGAAGCAGCCAACTCTTAATTTCGGCTGAGGTCATGATCTCATAGTTCATGAGTCTGAGCCCCACGCTGGCCTCTGCACTGGTGGTGTGGAGCCTGCTTGGGATCCTCTCTCTCTCTCTCTCTGTCTCTCCCTCTCTCTGCCTCTCCTCTGCTTGTTTGAGCGCTCCCAATAAATAAACCTAAAAAAAAGAAAAGAACAGAAATGCTCTGGGGTCAGGCAGAGCCGGAAGACCGCCGATGTAAGGGGCTGGGCCCGTCCCTTCTTGCTGCTGTAACAGATCAGCACAGACCGCGGCATAAAACAGGGCAATTCTGCCTCACCGTACGCGGAGGGGCCACACAGGTCTCGCTGGGCTCACACAAAGGGGTGCGCAGGGCCGCATTCTTTCTCAGGCTCCGGCACAGAATCCCTTTTCTGGCCTTTTCCAACCTCCGGAGGCCGCCTGCGTTCCGGGCTGGTGACGCCCTCCATCTTCCAGCCGCAGTGGCTGTTCGAGGACTTCTCAAGCCATGTCCCCCTGACACTGGCATTCGTGTCTCCCTCTTCCGTGGACGGGGACCCTTGTGGTTCCACTGGGCGACTGATGCACAGGTTCCGGGGGTAAGACGTGGACATGTTGGGGGGCGTTATTCTGTTTGTCACGTGCACTTGAACGGGTGTCATTACTGGTGATCTACTCAGAGCCTGTCATATGCAGAAGGCATGTGATAACCCTTCTGCAAAGGGAAGCGAGTCACTGTCCCCAGGCGCCGTCCCCCTCACAATGCTGTCTCGTGCCCCATCCTGCCTGGAGCCCCATCCTTTCTCCCGTCTGCCTGGCCCGTGGGGACCATTACATTGACACAGGCCGCCTGGTCTCCTGCCAAGCGTTAGAAGGCACTGGCTTTCTGCCCCTCTGCTGCGCACACCCCAGGCTCGGGGCTGGCAGACCGTGGCACTAGCTGGTCCCTGGGAGAGCCTCCTCCCGAAGGGACTCTCCAGGTCGGCTTGTCTGCCCATTTAGGCCTCGGCTCGGGGTCACCTTCCTCTCAGAGGGGCCCCATGGACCCTTCTCGAGAGTCCCCGACCCCGCGAGAGGCTGGTGGCAGGAAGAGCTCAAGGGTGCATAGAGCCAAAGCCCTGAGCTTGTTTAGGTGGGCGCCCTGAGCAGCCCGGATTCCCAGCCCCGTCACTCTGAGCCCCCCTGAATCAGTGAGATCTTTAGAGGAGAATCGAGATGCAGCGCGCCCACGCTTTCAGCGAGAAATTAATTTGGGATCGATGTGAAGCTGACTTTTTAATGATTTCGTACACGTTTATTTGCTTGTCCTTCAAGCGGGGAGTGAGTGCCTCCTATAGACCCAAGTCAGCCACTTAGTATGTGTCGATCGATCGATTCGTGTTTGCCAGGACCAGTCTCTCGGCCGTGCGTCGACAAGGGGAGCTGGTGGTCCTGGACTTCGGGAGTGCTGCAGTGACATTCGTGGTGACAGCTTCGCTTTGCTCTCCCTTTGGTTTTTGTTTTGCAGCGTTTTCCCGTCAAGATGCATATCACCCGCGCTAGGCGATGGGCTCCGGGGGCTTCCGTGAGACTGTCTGGGAAGGCACTCACGAATCACAGAGCCGTGCCGCACAGGGGGAGTGTAGGGATTTCGCCTCCCAAGTTCTGTGTGGTGTTCGAGGCCGGCCTAGTTAGGGCTTCCCCTCCCCCGGCCTGCCCTGTACCCTCTTGCGGGAGGCCTTGACACCCTTTGTCTGTACCTGTGTGCACCGAGGAGAGGGGGGACTCTACATCTCGAGAAGCTCCCGTTGGTGCTGAAAGCAGGGTCTTAAATCTGCATAAGGACCCTTCCCTTGCTCAGTGCGTTCCCCTACCTCCCCACCCCCCCCCCCAATTGGCTCCTCCCTGCAAACCCAGCCTCTTCTGTCTTTAGCAGCAAATGGCATTGGAGGTGATGGCTTGGGCCATTTCTGGGAGTTACTCCCTTTTCCTGGGTCTCTCCCTCTCCGGGAGGCACGCGTGTGATTAAACTTCTGTTTGCTTTTTTCCGCTTACCTTTTCTTTCATGAGGGTTTCGGCCAAGAACCTAGAAGGGCAGGGGGAAATTATTTTTCCTCCCCTACGTGGTCATTGGTGCTGTGGACGATGTTGCCGGTTTTGAGGTCACAGGGGTCCTACTGTGCCGGGCAGCGTAACCGGTGATTGAAGTGTGACCGGACGGCAGCTGTCTCACTCTGGGGGAGACCCCTTGAGATCTCGGCTTTATTGGGGACAGCTGTGGCAGCAGGGGTTCAAGGGGGCGGGGTCTGCCCCCGGGGGTGTCTGGACCACAGCCTTCCGGCACAGATGTGCTCCCGCCAGCAGACCAGCCTCTCTGCCTTCCCGGGCGTGGCTCCGTGGACGCTGTAGTTCGATTTGAGGCGGGGGCAGAATACGTGACCCTGAAATGTGCCACTTTGGCATGTGGATTATTTTGAGCTGCAAGCAATTAAGCCCCTGCAGACTCAGAACAACTTCTCCCTCCCCCTCAACTACCTACAGGAATACGGGCCCGGCCCAGAAAGAGAGAGATGCCCGGAGACAACCTTTTCTCTGGAAGTCGGATCCGGGCGGCGTGCAAACACCTAATCGCTACACACGTGCTCCGCCTTGTCCTGCCAGCCTCCCTCCTGCCCCACGAAGCCCAGACCTTCTCCATTCCTCTGCTCAGGATGCAACGTGAGCCCCAACTGCCCGACTGGCCCTCAGTGTCCTATCTTTCACAAATCTCCCATACAGATGAAATTAAATTTGTTCTTCTTCTGTTAATCTGCCTCATGTCAATTTAATTATTAGGCCAGCCGGGGAACCCAGAAGGGAGGAAGGAAAATTCGCCGCCGCCCCGGCAGATGACGAGGGGGATCCACCGTGTTGACCGAGGTGCCCGCTGGGGCTGGGAGAGTGCACACGCGCGTGGGGCTGCGTTACCTCCGGCTGTCCCGCCTCCTCCGAGCCAGCTTCCGTTTCCTCATCCACAGAAGTTCTTAAGTCAGTTGACTCAGTGGACTCTTTCTGGATTCCTAGGCTGTGCCAAGCACTGCTCCAGGCACGGGAATAAGGCAATACGCACGACATGGCCCCGGTCCCCCTGGAACTTTCAGCGGAGTGAGAGCTGCTGTGCCCCGTCTGGTGTGCGCCTTAGACCCCTTCGTCTGTGTGGCGTAGCCTGTAGTCTCAACTCCCGTTAACGCTTTTAGGTAAAAACTTAAAATACGTAGCATTGTGAAGGCAGTGCATTACGCGGGGATGTAGTTCTCAAAAACCGCGAAATAGGAACGTAGGCACGTCTTTATTGCTACCTTCGTAACAAGATCAAGCGGCAGGTCCGATAGCCGCTATAATTTTGCAGCCGTGCTGGGTATAATTGACATTTGGAAACATCTGCTGTGACTTGAACATGAGGTGAAAATATCCGTAATTTCCACCGGTGATAACGTCGCAGATCCTGCTAATGCCACTATGGTTTGTTGCCTATATTTATAATAGAATCCTTGAAGGAAATGTCGAATTGACGTTAGAAGTTTGTGAGCATAAGAATATGATTCTTACGGCACCCAAGATTATGAAATTTATCTCTGGACTCCCCAGTGTCTTCCGATCAATAACGCTTAGAGTGGGGAGGGGCAAGGTAGAAAGAACCAAAAATACATACACGCAGTGACAGGATATTTTAAGTATTGTAAGTCAGAACGAAGCAGGGGGTGTGGGAGAGAGGGCTGGGGTGAGGGTGCCGCTCTGGGGGAGCCATCACGGATCATGGAGAGCCTTGTAGGAAAGTGGCGTCTGAGCAGAGAGCTGGAGGAAGTCAAAGAGTGAGTCCTCGTGTGTACCGGGAAGGAGGTGCAAAGGCCCTGAGGTGGGGGTGTGTTTGGTGCGTCCGGGGAGCTGTAAAGTGTCTGCGTTCACGGTGGGGCAAGTGGCAGGGGTAGGGGGTGTGCTGAGACAGTTCCCGCGGGGGTGGCACACAGGATGGGCTTACACAGTGGGGACCCTTGTGTCCCCATCAGCGTGCTGCTGAAGGAACCGAATATGCTGAGGACGCACGGCCTTTGAGGTTTCTGCGGGGGCCGAGACCACCGTGAGAGGGTGCCAGATGGTGTCCTAAGTAGGACAGCAAAGCGGTTGCACTGAATCAGGGTCTGCATGACAGTTCCCCCTTTCAGGACTCTCTCTCTCTCTCTCTCTCTAATAGATTTTAATTTTTAGAGCAATTTTAGGGTCACAGAAAAATGAGTGGAAAGTACAGAGCTCCCCCCACCCCCACCCCCGATCTGTCTTTTTCATCCCAGACGAGCCCTTCAGCCTCTGTCTGGGAGCCACAGACTCTGCCTTCAATTCACAGGGCCGTTTTTCTTTCGCGATACCGTCTCCAGGTTTCCTTCTATTGGATGCCGACGTCTCCCACTTAATGTAACAGGACGCTGTATTTGAGAAAATGTACTCTTATTTAAATTAGAAACCCGCAAATCAGTTGGAAGGAAAATGCGAGGTGAGCAACGGAGGCCGTGCAGGGCGTGAACGACGGTGGCCCGGGCCGTGCTGCTGCGGGTGAGGGCACTAGGGAGCCAGTGCAGGCTGCGGAACGTGGGGGTGCAGGCTCCTCAGAGTGGTCCCTGCTCTGGAAAGCGCGGGCCTCCACCAAGCACTTCGGCCTCCTGCTCTCGGAAGGAGGCTCACGCGGGGACCATCGCTGCCCTTCGTCCAGCCGTGGGGTCCGTTCCCGGCTCCGGGTACGTCGTCCAGCTCCGGGAAGGTCCCTTGAAGACGGAAGTTCCCCTGCTCAAGTGCTGTGGTCGCCACCTGCCGGGGGCGAGAGGTGTTGTCTTGGGAAGGGGCGCGTTGCTTAGCAGAGGCGAGGCGTTCGGAAGGTCTGAGGACCAGGGTGACACCCACGGACGGCTGGCGGCTTCTGACCCCCCCTGAGGGAGGACGTCCTCCTCTGTTGCCCAGAGCCACTGGCGGCATTCTTCCACGCCCCCGCCCCCCACCAGCCCTGGACTCAGGTTGCCTTGCTGCATGACCTTGGCAGAACCCCTCCCTGTCTCTGGGCCTCAGTTTCCCCTCTGTGAAAGGGGAGTGTGGACCAGGTGGTTTGTTTCTTTTCATGTGTTGTTTTTATTCTTTCCATTTTTTGTGTCTCCAAAATATTCAGTATGTCCCCACTTTGTATGTATCCTCTGTAGCTTTCTTTAGGTCACACACGTCCAGGCACACAGTCACAGGGTGGCATTGTTTCTCTGGTCTGTCGTTTTGTGTCTTTACAAAAATGGGCTCGTTCTGTACACATTTCTTTACAACTTACCATTTTCCATTTACATTGCAAGAATCCCCCTGGAGGTGAGTAGAACAGACGCGAAACATTCTGCCTATAATATTCCATTTTTTCAGTAAGTGCAATTTACTCAGCCTTCCGTTTCATTTGGGTGTTCGAGCTATTTGCAGGTTTTGGTTTTATTTTGCTTGCCTGTGGTCCTCCCCAAACAATGACGCAATAAACAACCTTTTACACAGTTCCTCATTACTTGTGCCCATAATTGTATCACACCTAGAAATCGGACAGCAGGATCAAAAAGCGTGTGTCCTAATTTCCTTCGGTTTTTGCCAGATTAGTGTTCCCACGAGCAGCACGTAGAACGCAGACTCCTTCCCATCCCTGAGAGGGGGTTGTCACTCTGTGAAACCCTTGCCAACCTGGTGAGGGGGCTGCCCCGGAAAGCTCCTTCCTCGGGCATCTGACAGCTCCCTGTTGCGGGGTCCTTCGGGGGGAATTCAGTCTGAAATTCCCCCACAGGGTTGATTGTGCTCCGTGAAAGAAAGACACTTTCCTCCTCCAGACTTTTCAGCCTCGGACTCTTAAGTAGCAACCGCCCTGGGCCATGCAAGCATTTATGAACTTGCTCATAATGTATCTAACTTGGCTTCTGAAGGAAGAAGGGAGCCCCTCTCCCTCCCAAAACACAGCAAAAAGAACCAAAAAAACGTTTAAGATCAAGGTCATGGAACAGCAGCAGCTCAACCCTGTGATGGCCCATTAAAGCCACTTGTGGGGACCAGGGGTCAGGGTGCAGGGAAGCCCCAACTTAGGACCCAGATGGCGGGGTGCCTGGCAGCCCAGCTTGGCCCTGAGCCCTGTAATGAGAGGACAGAGCCATGCCTTGGGGACCTGGGGGTGGTGTGCAGGGCAGGGACAGCCCGGGTCTGGCACACGGCCCTGCCCCGGTGTTCTGAGCCTGGAGATTGGGGTGCAGCGGCCCTGGGGCCCCCAGGGGGCAGGTCTCATTGCAGCGACGGCTCCAGGCGGGGAGGACTCCAGGCGGCTGGGCTTGGCGTGGGTGAACACTGCAGGGTTCTCAGTAGCAGAGGGGCAAACACATGGGTGGGGGGGATGGCTGGCGGGGGTCTCCTGCTGTCTTCCCTGGGCAGTGAAATCCCTCCCGGGGGGGGGGGCCGTCGTGGTGCTGTCGCCGAGGACGGGGGGGACGGGGTGCCTTCGCTTTTCCTCGCGGCCATCCTCCGATTTTGAGCTCTGCTGCTTCTGTGCTGCTTCCCAGAGCTTTCCCAGCGCGCTTTGCGTGGGTTGTAGCCGCTCGTCCGTTGTTTCCGTCGTCCGTATGGACAGATCACCCGGCTGTCTACCTTGCGGATGCCTCCCACGGGCCCTACGTTCCCCTCAAGGAGGGTGACGATCCCGGGCCTTACGTTTACGTCCTGCACCCGTTTTGAATTGACTGTGTGCTGTGTTCCATAGGCGCCCAGCGCTGTTCTTGTGCGCGTGGGATCCAGGTTTCCCGGCGGCGTCGGTTGAAGAGACTGTGCCTGCCCCACCGTGTGCTCCCGCACACCTTGTAGAAGATCGGCTGACCGTGTATCCACTTATGTCGGGGCCGTCTGGTTTTTCTGTCGCGCTACGTCTGTCCTTATGCCAGGACCATGCCGTTTTGACTATTACAGCTTTGTGATCTAGCTTGAAACCGGGGAGTATGAAGCCCTCATAGTCTTTCTCTGGACAGTTTTTTTTTTTTTAATGTTTGAGAGCGAGAGCGTGAGCAGAGGAGGGGCAGAGAGAGAGGGAGACAGAAGATCCGAAGCCGGCTCTGAGCTGCCAGCGTAGACCCTGGGGTGGGTTTCTTGAAGCCCCAAACTACAAGCTCGTGACCTGAGCTGAAGTTGGACACTCAACCGAATGAGCCAGCCAGGCGTCCCCAGATAGTGTTTTCTTTTTTAAAGGCAGTTAGAGCCCACGCGAGGGGCGGCAGCGTGAACACGAGGCAAGTGGACATCAGACGCTCTAAGTCATTCGATCTGGCAGCCACATCTGCCCTTGAGCTGTGCCTCACCTGCCTCCCGGTGCTGAACACAAGCCCTTACATTGAAGT
Source organism: Panthera pardus (assembly GCF_024362965.1). Taxonomy (NCBI): domain Eukaryota; kingdom Metazoa; phylum Chordata; class Mammalia; order Carnivora; family Felidae; genus Panthera; species Panthera pardus. The sequence goes on along the minus strand of NW_026526699.1, from coordinate 4,297,608 downwards.
GTCAATTGAGAGGGGCGCCTGGGGGCTCAGTCGGTTGAGCGTCTGACTTCGGCTCAGGTCACGATCTCGAGGTTCGTGGGTTCGAGCCCCGCGTCGGGCTCTGTGCTGACAGCTCGGAGCCTGGATCCTGCTTCGGATTCTGTGTCCCCCTCTCTCTCTGCCCCTCCCCCGCTCTCTCTCTCTCTCTCTCTCTCTCTCAAAAGTATATAAACTTAGAAAAAAAGTGTCAAGTGAGAACATGCATTGTCTTGTCTGTCCAGTAACAAGACGGGCTTCCAACAAGTAACTAAAATTGCCCGCCTGGGGGGCCCCCTTTCAAATGGAGTTGACAAGAGTTGGTGTCCGTGAGGTACGCGCTTAGCAGAAACCGCCAGCCGTGCTCACTTCACGGTCTCCTCTCATTGTCGGTCTCGAGTGGCGGCTGGCACAGTGGGGCATCCACCCCGTGGGGAGCTCCGGGGGGCGACCTCTCAAGGACAGCGAGGAGCAGGGTTATCATAAACAAAGGTATTTCAGACCTTCGATTTCTGTTCCCCTTCACATCCCAGCGGGTGGCATCTCTTCGGGAAGAGCGTGTGGCGTGTGTGATTGTCCGCTTCGAACGGGGAAAAAGGCGCTTCTTGGACAAGGCTCAGCTGAAGGTCCTTTTCTCGTGTAAAAGTACACACGCGCCCTAATCCAAGGACGACCCCGGGGAAGCAGTCGTGCCCCCTTTAAGATCGCCACGGGTTTGTAGATTGCTAAATACTGTGACTTCCGTAAACAGAGGAAGAGACGTCTGCATCGGACAGTCGTTCCTTCTGCATTTTAAGAGTCCTTTGTAAAATCAGAAAGGCAAATAAAACGCCAGAACCAGTGGTTTCCTCCTGTTTGGTTAAAGGATAAGAAAGACGAAGCTTTTCTTTCGATAAACCGTAAGTGACATCTTTGCGTTTTTCTAACGAGGAACGGGACCGTTCACTTTCTGTGTCGCTTTACGAAGCAAATGGACACAAATACCACTGTGCCACGCAGGGCGACAGCCACACGTGGCTGCCCGAACTTCAGTAACTTCAGAATTCAGGTTCTCGGTCCCGCCGGCCACATGTTCAGTGCCGCAGGAGCCACAGCTCTGCCTTGAGAAGCACGGGTGACAGAGCCCTTTCGTCCCTGCAAGAAAGTCTGTTGCGGAGGCTCGGGTAGAGAGAGACACGATGCGTTTGGATTTGACCTGGTGCAGGAAGTGAGAGCAACCTTGCAGGAAGCACTTCTGTGCCGTGCGCCTGCCTCCCGACGTATCAGGTGCGTGTATGCCGAAGGCACAGAAGAATCTCTTCGGATCGTAATAATTTAGCAAAGCACCTGCCTGACACAGTAAGCTGCTTCAGTTAGTTGATCTTGCTTACTGAAGGAGAAGAAACAAAAGAAAAATCCTTGTCCTAACTGTCCTCGTCGTTTTTTTTTGTTTTTTTTTTTTTTAAGCAAGGCATCAGAAGAAATCCTTCTTTAGCTTCTTCTGACATGAATTCTCTCGGGCTCCTTCTAACACCGCCTGTTTCCTTTTGGCGAGTACAACATGGAGAAAATAGTTCCACGACTTACAATGGAATTGGATGTAATTCATGTCTGGAAACATCATTGTCAAAGCGTCTTATTCCTTGTCACGTTCGCGTTTTAAAAGAGATTAAGGGGCGCCTGGGTGGCTCAGTCGGTTAAGCGTCCAACCAACTCTGGATCTCGGCCCGGGTCATGATCTCACGGTTCGTGAGTTCGAGCCCCGCGTCAGGCTCTGTGCTGACAGTGCGGAGCCTGCTTGGGATTCTCTCTCCCTACCCCTCTCTCTGCCCCTCGCCCCTCAAATAAATAAATACACTTAAAAGAGGTCAAGTTGATTTGGGGGAAGGGAACGGATAAAAATTCCCCATTACATTTTCCCAAAAGGATAGGGTTCTCCCTTTCTTCCCCCCTCTTTTTTAAACAGTACTCCGCAAAGGGGCGTTAACTGTTGGTACGCTTCTGCGATGCATCTCGGATGTTGGGTCTTGGGTCACCGTGGAAGGTCGGGGGCCAAGGAGGGGACTTGTGCTCTGCCCTCCCCCACACCCCCTGTGCTGGACCCCCCCCCCCCCACCCCAGGCGTGAGTCCACGAGAGGGGAGAGGTTGCCATGAAGTTCTGTGCTCTGTTTGCAGGCACCTTCTGTGTTTCAGACCCTCTCCCGCACTTGGGCACACAGAATTCGTTTACACTCCTTCTAAACCTCACCAGAGCTCCCAGCACCGCCAGGAGACAGGCCGAACTGGAGACCGGACAAGGAGCAGGAAGTCAACCCAAGACCAGCCCTCGATGATCCCGCGTGGCCCCGGCCGATTTGCACTTTCTACTACCTATTAAAGTCTTTATTTCAGGCTTGATTTTTAAACAGTTTTATGCTTTCCCTCTGGAGTGTTTCCCTCAGTGGTGCCATCTAATCAAGTTTTAAGTTTTAATTAAACAGCTGTCATCTGCTTGTTAGTCCTGTGGCTACCTGATGTTTTATTAAATTTTAATCCAGCCCAAGCTGGGCGAGAATTCCTCAGATAACAAAGGGAGGCCGTTAACCGGGCGCCGTGGAGACAAAGCACAGCTAGCTGACAGGCACCGCGGGCGCACGAAAGGAAGTGGAAATGAACCTGGAAGGAAGGAGAGACCGTGAGGCCGGGGGGGGGGGGGGGTGGGGGGGGGGCATGTGGCAGGGACAGCACAGGTGGCCTAGACCACAGGTGACCCTTGCCTGTTCTCTGCCTCCCTTCCCATCCCCCTGTCCCCGGCTTCCCTCCCCCTCAGGTTTCTGCCTTTCCCTCCCTCTCGGCCTTCGAGTCCCAGCCTCTCCCCCCGCAACAGTCTGTAGCTGTCTATCTCTGTTGCCTGTACATCTTCCCTTCTCTCCCTTCTGTTGCCCCCCCTTCTGTCCCAGGATGAGCACACTGGGGATGGGTGATTGACAGCGGGGACCCTCCCGGGTTCCAGAGGGAGCCTTCTCTTCTCCTGGGATAAACCCCTTGCTCGCCTGCAGAAATAACCCTCCCAGGAGAGATTCTTCCCGAAGTGTGTTCACAGGCCATCTTCACAGTTTGGCCAACTGCACACAACACTGTGTCTTTATACACGCTAGTTTTTCTTTAAATTAATTCATCCTTTAGACTTAAAAAACAACAACACCCGGGGCGCCTGGGTGGCTTTGTCGGTGAAGCATCTGACTTTGGCTCAGGTCATGATCTCATGGTTCATGAGTTCGAGCCCCGTGTCGGGCTCTGTGCTGACAGCTCGGAGCCTGGAGCCTGCTTCGGATTCTGTGTCTCCCTCTTTGTGCCCCTCCCCAGCTTGCACTCCACCTCTCTCTCTCTCTTTCTCTCTCTCAAAAATAAATAAAACATTAAAAAAAAAGTTTTAAAAACCAACACTCTAAATTTGGCCACGATCTGAGTCTACAATCCAGAAACATGAGTTTTGTGTGTGTTACATATTTTAATATATGCTAAAATGTTAAAGGTAAAAAAAAAATGGGGCGCCTGGGTGGCTCAGTTGGTTGAGTGCTCAACTCTTGGTTTTGGCTCAGGTCACGATCTCATGATCCATGAGATCGAGCCCATGCTCAGCACAGAGCCTGCTTGAGATTCTCTCTCTCCCTCTCTCTCTGCCCCTCCCCTCTCAAAATAAATAAACATTAAAAAATTAAAAAATAAAATCCCAAGGCAAAGATAAATTCACGTAAAATAATTTTAAGAATTACCAGTGTTAAACAATTCCATAGTTGGCCAACTTCTTACAGAGTGCTTTTCCTGCTTTTTGTTTGTTTACTTTTTACTTTTAAATAAATAAAATCATTTAAATCATTGTGTTTGACCAGGACCCCAATTGCCAGAATCCAGCCCCTGCCTCCGATGTATTAGTTACAGAGATCTGAGCTCCAGATCTGCTTTTCTGCGTGTATGTAACACAGTGATGGGGTTTTCCATTTGTAGGAGAGCCCTTGAAAGATCCTGTGGGGGGTGCCTGGGTGGGTCAGTGGGTTAAGCCTCCGACTTCGATCAGGTCATGATCTCGGCGTCTGTGAGTTCGAGCCCCGCGTCGGGCTCTGTGCTGACAGCTCAGAGCCTGGAGCCTGCTTCCGATTCTGTGTCTCCCTGTCTCTCTCTGCCTCTCCCCTGCTCGTGCTCTGTCTCTCTCTTTCTCAAAAAAATATAAACACTAAAAATTTTTTAAAAAGCAGGCAACGATGATAGACCTCACTCTCCCTCTGTCCTAGAATTGTGTCATTCCAGCTTCTAAAAGTAACACCAGCCAGTTGGAACGCACTCCTCCAGAGGGAGTTCAGGCTGCTGAGGGTCCTTGAAATCAGATCACTGAAGAAATAATTGAAGGATACGAGAGCTTAGCCATATGAGGAGGGAAGAAAGGGCCCCCGGGGAGGTGGGGGGAGGGGCATTGGGGGCTTTTATGCATGCAAAGGGCCACTGTGGGGATGATGGAGTAGATTTGTTCTTTCGTTCTGAGTCTTTAAGTGGAAACTAAAAGGAAACACGTTTTAGCTCATTATAAAGGACTAGACGTTTCAGAATCAGTGTCTCACGACGGCTACGTTTTTTTGTGAAGTGTGGTTGACACTCAAGGTCACGTTAGTTTCAGGTGTACAACATAGTGATTTGCCACACTCTCGCCCCACCACCGACTGTGTCCTGGGTGCACACCTTTCGTCCCTGTGACGTATCCTGTGGCTAGAGTTTTAGCAGCCGTTTCCAGTAGGACTTCGTCACTTTCTAGCTCTTCAAACTTGGGCAAGTTCTGCTAACTCGTGATGCCTTGACATCCCTTGTGCAGCCTGGAGATGATTGTGGACCGGTGGAATCCCACCTGCGCAGAGATTAGCCCGACCTACGAGCCTGTAAGGCAAACCTGCCAGTGATGGAAAAGAACCTTTGAGATCCCCTGAAGGAAATTTCGATCACAAGGATTGGGGCTCTTTGAAACTCATAAACCCAGGAGTTAATTTTCTTTCTTTTCTCTTTGCATTTGGCCGTTGCTAATCTCTTTGGGTTCTTAACGGGTCAAAGTCTGGTTTAAAGGGGCATACGGGGAGCCACAGATAGGTTTTATTTTCCTCTCTCTTTTTTTTTCTGAGCATATATAATTGAATTGCCACGTGTTACGTGTGTAAGTAACGCAGTCCCAGGTAGGGGAGAATAAAGTTAAGACTGCATTTGTAAAAGGACCTCGCAAATGGACCTCCATGACCTGCCGTATGGATTTGTGGGTCTTGACGTGTATATATGTTTTAACGTCCACCTGATTGTAAACTTCATGGGCTCTTGGGCCGTGTCGCATGAAATAGTGGATTCCCCATTGGCAGAGCAGAGCACCTGGCACACTGCAGGTATTTGGTGAAAATAGCTGGAGAAAAGAAGGAAGGGAGGGAGGGAGGGAAGAGGGAAGGAAGGGAGGAGGGAGGGAGACCCAGGGGTGCAGTGAGCCGCTGTATGAGCTGTCCCGTGCCTAGTGTTTTGCTGGAACGTCTATGAATTCCTTTTCCCTGGAGGTCATCATAGACATGTGGAGCCTCTGCGGTCAAGTGGGTTTTCGCCGGGTGGGGGCTTGGACGTCACTGCTTAGGTACCATGATCCAAGTTTTCTCTGGTTCTCGTGCGGTGCGTGCCTTCCCACAGGTGCTGAGCATCCCACCGTGCACAGCGTAACGCTCCGGGAACTCGGGGCGCTACGGCAGCGGAACCCGTCTGGTTTCAGCCCTTGGCGGTAGGACGTCGATAACGGGTGTTCCGGCAAAGCTTTATTGTCGGCCCAGCACTGTTCTGAGCACGTTAGCAGCGTCCATTTATTTATGCCTCAAGCGGGACTTCAGGATGAGGAATGCCACTACCTAAATTTTGTAGATGAGGAATCAGGGGCCTTAAGGACGTAAGATACGTTGTCCCAGGTCATCCAGCCAGTGGGCCCTAGAGCTAGGTGTCCCCCCCTCACCATGCTGGCTCTGAGCCTGCACATCACAGCCTCCTCCCGCTTTGGGGTCGCAGAGGACGTGCTGAGAGGGGCTGTTCCCACTCCTCCCCCACCACAGGGGACACTCGGCTGCTAATGAGCTTTGCCGAATTTTGTAACACGCTTGTGTGCAGCCACATCCCCTCGGAGGCATGCTCCCTTTTGGTTGCCAAGGTTCTTTGAAGATCTTCGCAGGAAGGATGAAAAATGTATTTCCAGAATGGTAATCTTTTTAGGCCTCTTTTTCCAGTGGCGTGATGGGTTTTTACTTTCATGGGCTAGTAATTACATTACTGTAGATCCCAGGACCCCCCCCTCCCCCCCACCGAAGCCAGCCACACATCATTAGCAGGCCCTTAACTCTTTTCCTTCTTGAAAAGGATATATAAGCAAACCCATAGTGGCACAGAGATAGTGCCCGCCAACTTGTCCCTGTGATAATTGCGGCCGGGCCTGTGGTTTCCACTGGACTAGGCACTAATGAGATGCTAAAGATGTGATAAAAAGACGTTAATATGTTTAAAGCTCCCCTGCCCGAGGAAGGCGCTTGGTTTTTGAGTCTGTCTTGTGAGTGCTTAAGGCAGTAGTGTCTTCTGGATGAGCTGTCCCGTGGAGAATCACAATCGCCCCGCTATTTGCTTCGAGATGTGCGGGAAGCTGGTTTCTAAAGAGAGAAAGACTTTGGCTCTGAAATAGCGTCTGCTTCACATGGGTTCAGGCCCAGCTCCTGGAGGTTGGGGGTAAAGAGGGTGGGATGCCAGCGGTGTGTTTTCTGAATGGGGCCCCCCTAGAGAGAGGATACTCTGAGACAAAGGCATCACTAAAGGCGGAGAAGATGCGGACAGGTGTGGGCAGGAGATCTGGAAGCTCTCATACACGTCCCTACACCATTTAGACTTTTTTTCCTTACAGACAATGAAAACTCATATCAAATTTGGTTATGCTAAAAAGGAAACTGGTTGGATCTTGTAGCCTACAAGGGCTCATAAGATTCTTTAAAAATGTTTATTTATTTTGAGAGAGAGAGGAGAAAGAGAGAGCATGCAAGCAGGGGAGGGGCAGAATAGGAGAATCCCAAGCAGGCTCCATCCTGTCAGTGCAGAGCCTGATGCAGGGATCCATCTCACGAACCATGACACAAGGTGGAGTATGCTAGCTGGCCACACCCAGGCTGTGTGTCCTGACACGGGACCGGGGGGAGGGGTCAGCCCTGACTACTTTATCCTGGGCTCAGGTGCAGAAGACAGCCAGTGAGGGTGCCAGGCCGTGCAGGTTCCCCGCGAAGAGTGCCCGTGGGTATTCTTCTTTCAGGAAGAACGCAGTCAGCGGGCGTTGCTAGAAAGCCTTCCACGTGGAGGCTCCGTGGCAGATCTCCAGAGGCTTTTGCAAGGTCCTGGAGAAATATGTGACACCACCAAATACTTACTGAGTACCTAACTGCATAGAAAATCACCCAAAACTTAGCTACTCGGGGGAAAAACATGCAGGTGTTAAAACAGACTTCCGGTGGGTCCGGAGTCTGGGAATGACTTCACTGCCCCGGGCAGCTCACCTGACCGGACGGACCTCTTCACAAGGGCCGCCTAAATGTTCTCGTGACCTGACAGCTGGATTTTCCCAGAGTGCGTGATCTGAGAGAGACAGGGAGGCAGAAACAGAGGTAGAGACAGAGAGGGAGGAAGGGGGCATTCACAAGACTCCCATGTCTTAATTTCATGGACACTCACTGTCACTTCTGACATATTGTATTCCAAGACAAACGACTCACTCAATCCAGCCCACCCTCAGTGAGAGGGGAACTGTTCCCCACCTGCTAGAGGGAGAAGTGTCGAAGATCTGTGTCCCAGTTTACCCTCCGACCCCAGATTATACTCCTCCCCTATGCAAACAAAATACACCGACCCCTCTCAAGACCTGAAAACTCACCTTTCCAGAGCATCAACTCCAAATCCAGGACACTGGGATCTCTGTATCACTTCCAGTGCTGATGCCCTTGACCCTGAGGGGTTCGGCGTAACCTCGTAGGGAGGCGTACGCATTCCAGATCGTGATGCATCTGGTTCTGAGATCAGGGTAGGGGGCTGGAGTTTGGGTGACTTCAGTTCTGTTCTTGGCTCAGTTATCAGTAGTGAGGAGTATTATGCGATTGGCTGGGCACAGGTGGCTACAGAGACTACCCGTGTAAGTAACGGTGTGCACGGATTAGGCACTCAATGTATGCCGGCATGCCCAACGCCACGCTCCGTGTTTCATGTTTTAACTCATTTAGTCCTCAGACAACACCGTGGGGAAGATACTCTTGTGAATCCTGTTTCCTGGTTGGGGAAACTGGTGCCCAGAGAAGGTAAGGAGGTTTGCCCCAGGTGACCCGGATGGCGGGGGGCCCAGTTGAGTCGTGAGCTCCAGAGCAGGGACACTTCTGTTTTGTTTATTCTCTTGCTCTTGAGTCGTCCACAAAATGACTTGTTTTAAGGAAGGTCTGAGAGTTTAAAGTTACTGCTTGTCAGAGATGAAAATGTGTCCTGTTCCTTCTCGAGCCTGGCAGACGACTGAATATATATTGGCGTAGGTTAGGAGCTGAGGAATGCGTGGGATACCACCGAGGAGATCCTGAAAGCCTGCCGAGTCAAAAAGCATTTGCCACCGATGTAGGTAGAGACGGGAGAGAACACCTCTCCCTCCTCCTCAAATAGGCAGGGAATTTAGCGACCTGGTGGCTCCTTATTGACGCACATCACCTAGATAGTATGGATGCTCGGAAGGTATTTCTGGCTTTAGGAGCTGAAGGAAATAGAAATCGTAGCTGAGCCGAGAACCTCCTGAAATTATACAAGCAAGAGGAGATTTCAGATCCATACAGCTCAGCCATTCAATGGGGAAGAAATTCTCTCTTCTGGTTCCTGTCAGGGGGGAGAAGCAGCGGGCAGCAAATGGTCATTCCAATCCGTATCCGTTATTCCTTCTTTTTGAATGCCGTCTCCTACACTGCTCTTTGGATCGAATTTGCCACTGAAGTAGCATGGCCGCTAATGGCCCGGGCCACCCCGGTGAGGGCTGTGTGCCTCCGTTTGAAACAAGTCTGTCCTGCTTACGGCTTGAGTCAGCCTTCTGGAAGGTCGCACGTCCCCCAGACCAGTAAGTGTGCCGACGAATCACATGTCTCTATGTTATTGACCTTTGCTAAAGCCACACTGTCCAGTCCCTACATGATCGTTTTGTTTTGTTTTGTTTTGTTTTGTTTTTTTCCGGATTGAAGCACTGACCTGTGATCTGCTGAACGAAGGCCACATCTACACTTTCTCTGGCCAGCAGCCATTCTTGTCAACCGAGGGTCTCAACCTTGCAGTTTCCCAGTAGACAGGTTGCCACACACGGCAAATAAATCAAATATCGCCGAACATCCTTTGAGCGTACCCTTCCGTGATTATGGGGGCTACACTCCTGATTCGTTCCCTTTCGAGTACAGTTGTGCACAGACACACTGAACACTCGTCATCTGAGAAGCCACTGCGGGGCGTGCCTTTCACATACTCCCCATCGGCAGCCCTGCGTGCCAGTGGTCACGATGCTATGGGCTAGCTACGGTTCTCCAGTCTTTTACCAGAGCTGCAACTGGGCAGAGGGAACCTTTGGTCGAGCGCATCGGGTCTGTACCAGGAATTTGTGACCCTGAACCAAACAGCTAAGTCAGGGTTCCCCAGGCAAACAGAACCAAGAGGGTATGTGTAGATATATAGAGATTGGCTTGGAGAGATTGATTCATAACATCACGGAGGCTGAGAAGTTCTCTGATCTGCCCCGTGCAAGCCAGAGGCCTGGGAAACGCTACCAATTGAAATGTTAATCTCATCCACGAGGGCCCTCACAGACGCACCGATAAATAATGTTTCACCAGCTGTCTGGGCGTCCCTTAGCCCAGTCTGGTTGACGCATGAAATTAACCATTGCCATAGTATATTAAAAATACCTCTTACGGAGTCTGGCATATGGTAAGCCATTCATAACTGTTAATAATCATCACTGTGATTACACGGTCTTCTCATACGGATGTATTTAATTTATAAAGGGATGGACGGTAGAGAAGAACCAATAGATCACGGTGTCAGGAGACGATGCTTCACCTCCTGCTTTGCCCTGTTGATGCCCCCTCCCTGCCGTTAGCAAACCACTGAACTTCTCTGCCTGCACTTCGCTCTTCTGCTGAAACGTGGTGGCTGTATTTGGATCAGCTAACCTCACGCAGAAGAGTTCGTATGGCCCGAAGCATCTTGAGAACGCAAGGAAGGTTCATCTCCCCCATAAGCGGATGCCATCCCGTGATCTTAGGAAGAGAGACCATTACACTTGTGCGTATCCCGTCAGCCTCCTGCGGTTGGACAGACGCCCAGCACCTTCTCTGTTGTCTGGAGTGAATGATCTAGGTCCCCATCACACATTCAGAAACTTAATAAACTCAAATGAATATTTGTCAGTTTTCTTTTTTTTTTCTTTTCTTTTTTTTAATATGAAATTTATTGTCAAATTGGTTTCCATACAACACCCAGTGGTCCTTCCAACAGGCACCCTCCTCAATGCCCATCACTCACCCTCCCCTCCCTCCTACTCCTCATCAACTGTCAGTTTTCTTATTAAGAATTATTTGGAGGCACCTGGGGGGCTCAGTCAGTTGAGCGTCTGACTTCAGCTCAGGTCATGATCTTGTAGTTCGTGGTTTCGAGCCCCACTTTGAATTCTGTGTCTCCCTCTCTCTCTCTCTCTCTCTGCCCTCCCCACCTCGTGCTCTGTCTCTCTCTCTCTCAAAAATAAATAAACGTTGAAAAATTTTTTTAAAAAAGAACTATTTGTTTAAAAATTTCTAGCCCCTCCCCTCTTCATTCTGAAGCAGGACAGAAGGGAGACTCAAATGTATTGAACGTCTTCCAGGTGCCTGACACTCTTCTAGAACACTCTGGGGGGCCACAACACTAGCTCTTTATACTGTGAGATTGTCTCGCGTTTCTGGACGAGGAGACAAAGGCTCAGAGAGGCTGCATGTCTAATGGAAATGGATCTTGGTTTGGGATTTCCCTTACTCCAGGATCCGTGTTCTGTTGGGAGCGTGGTGCAGGCCACGATAGATTCTGTAGCATTCCTGGAAGCTGTTTGCAGTGGCCTGAAGCCGGGCTCTTTGTGGCGTGGAGATGATGGGACGTGGCCAGCATTTTGGGCTGAACAAGTTTTGCCCTGCAGGCTGAAGGACTGGGGTAGCCATGAATGTTGTGGTTCGCCAGGGCTCTGGAATGAGACTTTGATTCCCTCGAAAAGACTAGGAAAGAGCAAATGCTTTCCTCGTGGACCACCCCAACGCACGTAGGGTCATTCCCACAGAGCACTTGCATTTTACTGTAGGCTGAAACGAGACAAACGGACAAAAATGTCAGAGGCTAACAAAGACATCCCTTTTGTCCGGATCAGTGGGAATCTACCTGTGCCCTGCTCTCTGTTCACTGGTCCACTAAAAAATCGGTGATTTGCACTAATCTAGAGAATTTTAGTGACCGATGCCTGTTAGACAACACAAAGCCCAGAACGCTGCCGAAAAGTAAACACGCACTGTCATCAAAGAATGTGATATTTAGAGTTAAATCAATAAGCCCCCATTTCTAGTCTGAATAGAACACGCATCCTTAATAGAGTTATTTCAGAAAGTCAAGTCCGGTGGACCCTGTAGTTGCAAGATTTAACCACAAAGATAAGGCTGTAATGATTACAAGACTAGCGACCGATAGCGGATGGAAGAAATTCATCTGGCATTTGCCCCAGTGCAGGCCGTGTGCAAATGAGAATCAATTTACTTGAAGCAAAACCCTCTCCCTTCGTACTGCCAACATCTGTTCCTCACAGTGTTTATTCTCCTCAACGGGGAGGGCGGAGCATCGGAATAGCCTTCGGAATGAGAAGGACACGTGAATGAGTCCAGCTTCCCAGTAAAAAGTGGCAAGAGCGGTCTGGCCGACTTCCTAAAACAAACGGGCAAGGAGGGGTTTCTCCACCCTCAGACAGGGGAGACTGGGGTCCTCGTGATGACAGAAGAAAATGACCCACGTCAGGGTCCTTTCTGTCTTGTGGGTGCATTTTATTTCCCCCAACAAGCTCCTCCGCAAGGAAGGCGTTGAGGCCAAAAGCACAACTAGACTCATATTTGCACAGACTTGTAATCAGAGGAAAAAAGACATTTTCTGGCGAGTTTCAGTTTGCAGCTTCCTAGGGAAGAGCTCTTGAGCCGCGTGGACCACCGGGCCGGTTGCTGGAGGGGAGGACTGCCCAGGGCTGGGCTCATGTACCCGCTCTTCTTCTGTGCAGTGGTCCACGGCCAGAAGAAAGTGGGGGCGTCGGCAGGCAGCCATCGAAAATGACTTTGGCTTCAGAGAAACAAGTTGAAGATGTGACGCTGTTTCCAAGCTTAGCCACTGATTTGGGAAATTTAGACACGCAGGCATTGACTCTTAAGTTAACCGACCCGTCTTTGAGAATTCAGAGGTGGAAGAAAAGGAAAACAAGAATTGGTTGGTCCCAAACTGTATCGTGGTGACTTGGAGAAAGGTTGAACTTGGTATTAATGGTTATAGGAGAGTTAAATAGGTAGTTAGTGAAAAAAAAAAAGTCTCTTTTTTGAATAAAATCTTGCCTCCTTGGCAGGGGTGCACAGATTATAGGGGTGGGTCAGGAGGTGAGACGGGGAGGGCATACGGGCCAGGTTGGGATGGTCACGTCAGCCAAGGTGAGGGGGTGGGCTCTATCCTGTCACCACTGGGGAAGCGCTGGAGAATTTTAAGGGGGAGAAGATTTTAAGAAAATCCCTGAAACAAATGAAATGGATTGGAGAGAAGAAGAAATCCTTGAAAGGTTTCTTTCTTCTCTCTAAGGAAGAGGAACCCATTGGAACACTTAAGTGGGGGATGAAAAAGTGTTGATGGGATCATTACCCTGAAAGGTTAAAGACCCAACAGAATGGGAACCAGTCATCATGGGTTCATGCTGGCCTTCCCCACGCCAGGCCAAGAAGCCCCAGAAGACCTTCCTCTGTAAACATTGCCCTCATTAGACTCTCTCCATCCTCCTGTCAAGAATCACAACGCATCTGAGACTCCAGTGTACTGAGTCTATAGCAATTTATCTCCCCCAGTTTCATAAATGCCCACAGAAGACATGAGATTCTAGGGCCAGAGACAAAAGACTATGCGTCCCAACACACGTTGTGTTTGCTGCCATTCTCCCTGAGCACCGCCCCCCCCCACACCCCGTGACTCCCACAGGGGTGATGCGGAAGGGCCTCTGTTTATGTCAAGGAGCAGAGCTCATCCCCCCCCATAATGCCTTTCTAATCACACTAGACAAAGCTTCTCGCTGTGCCTGCTAGCGATAGAAACATATTTATAGGACCCATATCCACTTTTCTGATGCAATGATACACGGTGAGTTTGGCAATGATGGGAAATAAATTAATGGCTAACACGCTTCTCAAAAGACTTCCTGATAGTCAAATGAAATAACTTAATGTTCTCTAAAGTGAGCTGAAAATGATTTTAGAGGATGCCACGATCCTTTTTAACAATAATACTCGGGTAGTTGTTTCAATATAGACATTCACCGATAAGTGCTTTAGCATTTGCTTAAATAAAAAAAGAACAAAGTCAATTTGAAGGGAGTTCTTAAAAAGCATTAAGTAATAAAAGGTAGTATCAGGGTATGGAAAAGTTCTTGAGAACAGCACACAGATAAGGTTTAGGAATAACCACAGTGGTTAAGCGAACTCACCTTAAAACATAATAGGTTGTATCGATGATGGTGTTTTGCTTTTATTTTAGTTATAATAATTATTAGGATAAAGGGAGACAGGAAGAGACCAAGCAGCTGAGAATGTAGCACGAGGCAGCCAGCCCCGGGTTTCGGGGTGGAATGAGGTCGGCGCCATGAATCTGGAGAATGCCTGCATTCCCTGGGTGCGTTTCCTTGGCGTCCTTTGGGAACGCCTGGATGGATTCTTGCTGGACAAAGGGAGAAGCCCTCGGATGCGTACACAGGATCTCGATACACAGAATCACCCAAAGCACCAGCACCCGTTGCCCCGAGGAAACCCTATCCCTGTGCGTTCTGCAGGCTATTCTGGGCCCTGACGTCACCTCGCCTGCCTGCCTAGCATAGCATTTCGCCGGCCAGCTGGCTTCTTTGTGGCAGGCAGGGCCGATGACCTCCTTCAACAAGGATGCCCAGGGACCATGAGGCATGGGTGTCTATACACTAGAAACAACGACTGTGAACTTAAACTGTACGTCTCTGTGATAAAAGGGAGAATCAATAACTAATTCCATTTGTAAGGGAAGGAAAGAGGACGATGCAGGCTGCCGTTTTGTTAAAACGAAACTGCTATGCACCGGCTGTTAAGTGGCTGGTATTTAGGGTATAAGGATTGTGTGCCACACCATCTGTCTGAGCTATCTTCGCGATTCCCACCAAGGAGGAAATGCCGCATTCCTGTGGCTTCTGCTTAATTGTCCATAAAGAAGATATCCCCAAGTCAATGGCGTCTTCAGAATGATGGATGGATCATCCATGTGATGTGTCAAATGGTGTGCTTTGGGGAACAAAGCACTTAAATCATTGTTTCCCCAAGCATGGTGCATGTGCCCCTGGAGGTATATAATGTGGTTTTTGGTGCTTTAGGGACACGCTTGTGTTGTATTCCTTAATGTTTATTTGGATATGTGTCACAAATTAGTGTAAGTACAACATGAAATCAATGACGAAGGGAAATGATTGCTGGAATTATAGGTATGTGGGCAGGTGTGCCCATGGGTGTAAAACTTCAGCGTGTAAGCGTGGCCTTCTAGCACAGCAGATGGAAGGATAGAGAGATCGGGTCACACAAATCACCCACAGAGCTCCTCACTATTCAGACTTAAATCACCACGCTGTGCTGTATTCTTTTCAGTGTCACATAAAAATCGTGAGTAATTTCTAGAATGTGGACGTGACAGAAATTGTGAAAGTACCACATGAATAACCGACTTGGGAAAATTTGACCTAAAAATATGCCATTTGATTTGCATTGCTGTGTAGTGCAGGGTAATTGCTTCATCCACCCATCCACCCACCCATCCACCCATCCATCCATCCACCCACCCATCCATTTACCCATCCACCCACCCATCCACCCATCCATCCATCCACCCACCCATCTACCCACCCATCCATTTACCCATCCATCCATCCATTCATCCATCCATCCATCCATCCATCCAAGCACAGGATCTGTTGCTGCCTAGATGCTATGAAAATATAGGTAATTAAGACATGATTTATGACCTTGAATGGCTCACGCCGTATTAGGAGAGACATAGGGCCATTTGAAAAGCTTCCCTATAAACATGGGCACAAAGCATAATGGGACATAGAAGAATTGAGACGAGAGAGCTAGAGAAGGTTTGCAAAGGAGGTGCTGTCTGAATTGCATGGTGAATTTGAGTGGGACTTGACCAGACAAACGAGCATAAGAGTGGATGGCATTTCAGACAACAGAACTCACATCAAAAGTTGGAGGCATGTAGGAACATGGTTTGTAATACATCTTTTTGCTACTTGTGTGCAGGGAAGGGAGGTTGTATAAGGTACACACTGGGGAAAGAGGCATTTGTATAAGGCTATACATGTAAGTGAGGTCTTCGAAAACTTGGAAATGTGTGTCGGAATTTTGACCTGGTTTGTGAGCCCAGGATGATAGATATGAGACATGCATGCCACCGAATTCTCTAGCACGTCCTCGTGGCAGACATAACGAATCAGCCCGGGGTTGCTTCCTATGAGAGCGAGTTCCTTCTCGAGACAGAGCTCGCTGTAGCTGCCTCTTGCAACTGCCTTGAAATGGCAAGTGGGATGATACCCATCTCCCATTTCTGGTGGAGAATAGAGCTGGAAAGAGCTTTTAATACGGGTTGCGGCACGATGCAAACGAGGCCAAGATGTGCGCCCCAACTTTTACATATATAAGACAATCAGATGCACAAACTAGTAGAAAAAAATGAAACACATCCACTCCCATGCTTTTCCGGTGGAATCAGAATTACATGATCGGGGTTACAAAATCATGGTTCTTGAAGCAAATACAGCAGAAGATTTGCACTGTTTGCTTTAAAAACCTTTGGTTATTTTTTTACCGGTCATGAAAAATGAGGAGATTCTCAATTTCTTGTTTTGTTTTGTTTTGTTTTTCTTGAAAACTCTGAAGATTCACAAACACTCTGTCAGCATTCCCATCTGGCAACAGTTGGGTCCCTCCGATCAGTGGCCGCCCTCCTGGTAGGAGTTTGCTCACTCCCGCTAGCCACAGTGGATGGCATATCTCTAATATCGACACCAGACCTACTCCATTGATCTCTGTTACCTGCCTGGACCCTACAGGGATTTTTTTTTTTTTATTTTGGTTCCTGCTTATGTGTCCAATGGTATCTCATAAAATATTCCTAGACAGTGGTCCTGAAAAAATTATGGATAAATGGCATTTTGTAAATTGAATTCTGAATTCTGTTACAGATAGATTAAATTGATGTTTTTGGATTTTTGGTGGTTTTTTTTTTTTGTGCTCATGCAAATTCAGGTTTTCCCATATCATAGCTTTGCAAAGGAAGGGATTCTTTTTTTTTTTTAATTTATTTTTATTTTTTAATTCACATCCAAGTTAGTTAGCCTGTAGTGCAACAATGATTTCAGGAGGAGATTCCTTAATGCCCATTTAGTCCATCCCCCCACCCACGACCCTTCCAGCAACCCTCAGTTTGTTCTCTGTATTTAAGAGTCTCTTGTGTTTTGTCCCTCTCCCTGTTTTTATATTATTTTTTCTTCCCTTCTTCTATGTTCATCTGTTTTGTATCTTCCGAAGTCACATGATATTCTCTGCTAATTTTGCTTAGCATAATACCTTCTAGTTCCAGCCACGTAGTTGCAAATGGCAAGATTTCATCCTTTTTGTTCGCCGAGTAATACTCCATTATATGTATATACCACATCTTCTTTATCCATTCATCCATCGATGGACATTTGGGCTCTTTCCATACTTTGGCTGTTGTCGATAGCGCTGCGGTAAATGTTGGGGTGCGTGTGCCCCTTCGAACCAGCACACCTGTGCCCTTTGGATAAAGACCTAGTAGTACAATTGCTGGGTCGTAGGGTAGTTGTGTTTTTAATTTTGTGAGGAACCTCCACACTGTTTCCCAGAGCGGCTGCACCAGTTTGCATTCCCACCAACAATGCAGAAGAGATTCTCTTTCTCTGCATCCTCGCCAACATCTGTTGTTGTCTGAGTTGTTAATGTGAGCCATTCTGACAGGGGTGAGATGGCATCTCATTGTGGTTTTGATTTGTGTTTCCCTGATGATGAGTGATGTTGAGCGTTTTTTCATGTGTCTGTTAGCCAT
Source organism: Panthera pardus (assembly GCF_024362965.1). Taxonomy (NCBI): domain Eukaryota; kingdom Metazoa; phylum Chordata; class Mammalia; order Carnivora; family Felidae; genus Panthera; species Panthera pardus. Next base: position 4,280,147 of record NW_026526699.1, on the reverse strand, counting down.
CTGGATGTCTTCAGATGAAGGGATTCTTAAATTTTATTCTGAGAGGATAACTTCTTAGGCTGTGCACAACAACACAGTCATGGATTGTAACCAGCCCGTCTCATAGTAACACAATCGAATGCAACATCTTATAATAAGACTTTCATTTCTTTTGTATAAAAAGAGCCTTAAGGTTTCCAAAGCTAGTTCTGATCCTGTGCTAAAAATGGCTATATTTGGAGTTCCATGACTGGCTCAGTCAGTAGAGCATCGACTCTTGATCTCAGGGTCATGAGTTCAAGCCCCAAGTTGGGTGTAGAGATTGCTACCAAAGAAAAAAAAAGAAAGAAAAAAATGGGGTGTAATGAAAATGCCTTGAGATGTTGGCAAAGGTACAAATTTTCAGTTACAAGATGAGGAAGCTTTCGGAACCTGATGTGTAGCACGATGACTACGCTTACCAACACTGCACGGGGTGTTTGCATCTGGCCAAGAGAGTAGATTCGTGTTCCCACCACGCACACACACACATACACGCACGTGCACGCACGCACAAGCTATATGAGGTCTTGGACACGTTAACTAGCTGGATTGTGGTGATCATTTCACAACATATGCATATATCAAATCATCGTGCTGTGTACCTTAAATATACAGGCTTTTTATTTGTCGGTTGTCCCTCAGTCAAGTTGGAAGAAATGTGTTGAATCAACAACTTGGCGGGGAAGTGAGCCTATATGGAACATGTCGGGGGTGAGCGAGAATCAGAAATCCCTTCAAATAAAGTGACTTGAATGTATTACTGTCTGCTGCAGGAAGAAGAACGTTCTAGAAATGGCTGATACAACTCTGGGACACAGGGAAGGCACGGGGCAGAACTCCTGTGATACAGTTCCCTCCGGTGTTTTCATCAACACAAAACCTTTCTTGCTCTTAGGCGAGCGCGCACGGTGCTGGCGAGATGAAACTCTGAGTCCTGGCGTCTGGGACGGGTTCCCGTGACCCCTGACTACTCCCAGCACCGTGCTCTGGGTCGGGGGGCGAGTGGTTCCTCACTGGGGGTGTCCACGGCCCCCCACCTGAGGCCGTGGCAAGTGGGCACGGCGTTATCAGCATCAGACGCTTTTAATACATCGGGAAAACGGTGAGCTACTCAGCTCTCGGTTCCTAGTGAAAGTCCTGTTATCGTTTGCTCTTTACAATCCTGGACACAGTAATGAGGTTTTAAATCCTTCAAACGCGCGCTAAAAGGCAGTTCCCGGCTCTGTTAGTGTGACCTTTTCAGCGCCACATGATTTACGTGGCTGGTGATGTGTGTCCCTCCTTCTGAAATAACTGCCATCAAAGGAAGGGATGGGGGAGTCAGGAGGGTGGTCTAGCGGGGACACGGACGGTTTACGAATGGTCTTCCGCGGCCGCCCGACAGCCTTTGGCATTTGAAAGGCCTGATGAGGTGTAATTGGGCTGTGGGTTGTTTCCTGGAAACCTAGGAACGCACGCATCACCTCCCGCGCCTGTGTGGTCCACCCCTGACCTTGGCGGGCGTCACCGCAGAGCCTCCTGGTCAAATCACGAACAATCTCAGGGGCCGTGCGGTTCTCCGCGAAAGCCACAAGGCCCTTCTGATCTTCATGTGAGTTGTTTGGGTGATTTCTTTACCATCATTGTTTATCTCGGTAACAGATTGGATCATTGTATTTATTTTCTTTGTAAGTCTACTTATTTACTTTGAGAGAGACAGAGAGTGCGAGCAGGAGAGGGCCAGAGAGAGGGAGGGCGAGAGAGAATCTCTTCCGATGTGGGGCTGGAACCCAGGAACCACGAGATCGTGGCCTGAGCCGAAACCAAGAGTCGGTTGCTTCACCGACGGAGCCCCCCAGGGATCCCAGAAATTGGATCATTTAAAAATTTCAAGAAGCTTCGGACGGTGCCGATAGATTTTCGTGCTTGATGGCATAGATCGTGCTACCTGGACTGTTTCTGTAATTGTAGTAATTCGCTGTGTGATCTTCTTCTCCATTCTTCCACATCTCTTTGTCACTAACGCCTCAAAGAGGACGGCCAGATGCTAACTTTCCTCAGTGCCTGGTCCGCTGTCCCAGGTCCCGGCAGGCGAGTACTGAGCAGAGATCACAAAACCTGCGGCCGACGGGAGGAGGCAAAGAGCACTCGTAGATGAACGGACCATTTTGTAGTGATTTGATTTTTGCGTATTAAACCTGTAGACCTATTATTGACTTCTTCAGAGTTCTGTGTCAGCCCTACTTTTTTCCTTCTCAATCACATCCCTGTAAGGCTACCTGTCATCCCGCACACGTGAGGGGGCGCGGAAACAAGAGCAAGCTGGGTGACAAACAGCAGACAATCCACTCAGGGGTGAAGATTTTCTAGAGCCCAGGGGCCCGAATGTATAAACGGAGACGCGTGCCTACTCCCAGCCGGCTGGTGCCATGCAGGGTTGCTGAGTTCATTTCCCGTTATTCTGTATTTTTCAAGAGAGAGCTACCATCTTGAATCTTTTTGTTTAATGTTTATTTATTTTTGAGAGAGAGAGACTGAGCACCAGTGGGGGAGGGGCAGAGAGAGAGGGAGACTCAGAATCCCAAGCAGGCTCCAGGCTCCGAGCCATTAGCACAGAGCCCGACATGGGGCTCGAACCCACGAACCGTGAGATCGTGACCTGAGCTGAAGTCGGATGCCCAACTGACCTTGAGTGTTTTTAAGTGAAAGCTGCCAATTGAAAAATATTGGCTCTACCGGTAAATACGAACCCGTATTTATTGCATACAGAGTTGAGATTTAAAGCGTGAGCTACTGAGCCATACTGGTGACTCAGAACCTGAGCCTGAGGATGAGGTACATAACTCCCCTTATCCCTCGGTTTCCCCATCTACGAATGGGGGATGGCAGTTCCACGTGGAGCTTTCCTGAAATTTTAACGTAATAATGTGAGCGGCACCCTTAAAGCAACGCCCGGCCCGCGGTGGACGTGTGATGAGTGTTGGGTGCTTTCACCGCATCACTTCAAACAGCGTGTTGGTTAAACTCGTGCTGTAAGAAATAGAACCTGGGGGGCATCGTGGTTCAAGCACAGCAGCATCGAACTTGCTCCCGCCACGGCTCTGGACTGTGGGCGCCTCGCCAGCACGTAGGGATTGGAGCCCTCGCCTGGGCCATTTCTCTGGAATCTCAGCATCGCCTGCTGCGAACGGCTGGCGGAGAGGACAGAGCACGAAGGAGACAAGGCGCGTCTCAAATGGCACGTACCACGTTGTCTCACATGTCACCGGCTAGACTTATGCGCCCAGGCCAACGCGTGGGGGGCTGGGAAACGGAAGGGCTGTCTGGTCCCCCCAGCCGCTGTAGCGGAGGAGGGATTCTGGTGGAGCGCTGGCTGGCTCCCTGTGATTCCCCCCCCCCCAACCTTTTTATTTAAGTTTCTTTATTTCTGAGAGAGAAAGAGAGCGGCAGAGAGATCGGGGGACAGAGCATCCAAAGCGGGCTCTGCACCGACAGCCCAGAGCCCGACGCGGGGCTCGAACTCATGAACGGCGAGATCAAGACCTGAGCCGAAGTCGGACGCTTAACCGACAGAGCCCCCTTCCCCCGCCCCCGGGGCCCCCCTCGTGATCCCCTTTATAAGCACATGCAAGTCCAAGATGTGGTCCTCGTTTGAAAGCGGAAACATGTTCTGTCGCATGTTGGCTCACCGGAAACTGACCTCTTCTCCAGGGTCACTTGGGGGCTCTGCGGGCTGCCGGGAAAGTACACGGTGACCCAGCTCTTGTAGTTAACTGGCCAGGGTACATTAAACGGTCACGCACAGCTTCGAGCATTTGGATCGTCCTGCCTTTCAGTTTCTGCTCGGACCGTGTCTTTAAGCCACATTTTTTTTTTTTTCCCCTGCAGAGACAGGAGCCAGAAGCAAACGTGTATGGTCTAAATACAGCTGTTTTCCTCGGGGCTTAGTGGGTCGACGTGCGTGACTGCGGGACTCGGGGCCGGGGGGGCGAGGAAGCGATAAGACAAGACACAAATGACAGGGTGATATATATTCACAGCGCTTGGAATTATTCAGCAACTTTGCTTTGCACGCCTGAGAAAATAGTTTTATTACTTGAACTGAGGAGACGTTTTCTCCCTAAGGGGAAAATTTTAAAGGTGTTACGAGAGGAATACACTCCAGCCACAGTAGGAAGAGAACCCTGAGTGAGTCTATGTAGGAAAAGTATCGTGTTTTCTGTCCCGACACTGCCACGTTTAAGAGTGTGATCTGTGCCCTTAAGGCGGGAAGATTGAAAAACTGAGCTTCTTTCAGGCTTAATTTAAAATCTCTGGCTCAGACTAAAATAAAAACGCACATTGCAAACATCTCATTTTTACCCCATTTATCTCTATCTCGTGCCCTCCCACCTGAAGGGAAATTGTTTCTATTAATTTATACATAGTCCTCTTGTTTGATTATGCGAATAGAGGAAAACATTTATCCTTCTAGCCCCAGGCCCTGGTTCTTACGCAGAATGTAGCGTCCTTTCTGCAGTTTGCTGATTTCACTTCGTAACACAGCCTGGAGCCCTTTCCATGTCTGTATATAGTGACCTCGTTCTCTGTCACAGCTCCCTGTGTCCAGGGTGGGGTAGGCCAGACTTGGCTTCTGGGTTTTTGTGTTTTTTGTTTTGAGGGCAGGGGAGGGGCAGAGAGAGGGGGACAGAGGATCTAAAGTGGGCTCTGTGCTGACAGTCTGGCAGCTGTGAGGCTCGAACTCACAAACCGCAAGATCGTCGTCTGGCTCCTGGTTTTCCAGTGCCCTGTGTCGGTCGAGCCTGCTGGCTGCATTCGTGGCTCCGAGCAGCACGTGGCCCGGTGGTGGTTCGGCACCATTGCCTAGTCCCCTCCCCCCAGTCGGAAGCTTCCAGCAGCTGCAAAGGGAAGCCCCGATGCCTGCGTTCACACCCGTAACCGAGGTTGCACACCCCGATACCACCTGTGGGGCCCCCGTGTCCCCACAGCCATGGCTGCCACTTCGGTTCTCAGGGGCGCCGTGGGAGGGTTTCCGCACCTGGGGGTCCGCTGGGGCACCTCGCCGTTGCCCCCCGCCCCCGCCACTCCTGAACTTGGCTCGTCACTTGCCTTGACGTCTCCAACTCTCCTGCACCGCATTTTGGTCTCCGGAATCCAAGATGTCCGTGTTAACAGATAGGTGGCCATGAAACCTCCCAGCCCTCGACATTGAAATATTCCTTAAGAACGGGAAAGAGAAGTCAACTGATGTTTTTAAAAAAAAAAATTAAGGAAACAGGATGGACCGTTGGAAGCCAGAGGACCAGGCTGGGCTGCACCCCGGTGGGGCTGCGGGGGTCGCCGCCGAAGCCCGTATGGCAGGTGTTCCACTCGGGGGACGGGAGCTCACGGGGTCACGCGCCCTGGGACCTGGGCAACCCCACCCTCGATGTCTCGATGCCCGGCTGTTCGGAGCAGAGACACTGCCGCCGGGTGCGGGGTGCCAGAGGGAAGCCTGTGGCCCCTCCAGACTCTCCAGCTGGAAGTCAAAGAAGATGGTCGAAAGTGATGGAGTCGGAAAGAATAAGCCACAGGGCGTCCCGAGAGGAGGCTGAGTGCCCACGGGATGCAGGTGCCGGGATCGCAGGGGTGGTGACCGTCAGGACAGCTGCAGACTTAAAGGGGTTGGTTGGAATTAACCCAGTGCTTCCCGGGGTCTCCCTTTCCTCTTTGGTTTTCTCCCTCCACTTCCTCATGTCCACGCCCTCCTGGGACGCAAAGATGGGGCCCTGGCCCCCGACAAAAGGGATCGGGGTGACGCTTAGCTCGTGGGAAAGGGCTGATTGCCTGCAGTCAGTTACCACAGCAGCCTTCCTCTGTACCTCTCTGCACTCGATGAGGAAGACTTCGCACACTGACTCCTTCCATCCTGATGTCATGGATGCGACAGAAGCGAGGGGCCGTCACTGTTGTGTTTCACAAGCCACGGAGAAGGGATTGTTTCAGAGGACAGCTAGTCGGTGATGGGAACGAGCATCCAGCCTGGTTTTCCGTCTTCAGAACTGTGGTTCCAGCAACTAGGCCAGGGTTTCTGCGTGGCTTGCCACCTGCAAAGGCTTATTTTATTTTTAATGGAAGTTCCATGGCCTCATCCCTTCACGACTCTAATTTAGCCAACAGTCAGTATGAGGTGGGGCCCTGGAAATGATGGAGTTTTAGAAAACTCCCCCGGTAAGGATAAGATTTGGAAATCTCTGGGCTGTCCTCAACTTGGCACGTAGCTGTACCCTCCTCAACCCCAGAACGATGCCGCTGCGGCTGACGTTGCCCTTGGCGGCATTTAGAGAAGAAATCCTGTTTTCGTGATTTCTCTCTGTTGTTTCTCCTGCAGCCGTCACGCGTGCGCGGATTCACTGAGTCTCCGTCTTTCCTTTCTGTTCTGTGACATTCATCGCTTCCTTTATTCAGCAATGACTACTTTGTCTGCTTTAAAAAAAAAATTTAATGTTTATTTATTTTGGAGAGAGGGAGACAGAGCAGGGGAGAAGGGCAGAGAGAGAGGGAGACACAGAATCTGAAGCAGCTCCAGGCTCCGAGCTGTCAGCGCAGAGCCCGACGCGGGGCTCGAACCCACGGACTGTGAGATCACGACCTGAGCTGAAGTCGGACGCTCAACCGACTGAGCCCCCCGGGCGCCCCTACTTTGTCTGCTTCTAAGAGCAAACCACCGAGGCATGCCCCAAGAGGGATCAACCAACGAGCAAGTCACAGTTCCTCTACTCCCGGGATACGTGCATCAGGTCTGTATCTTCTAGAACAGACGTCGACGGTTAATAGAGGCCTCGCCAGTGTCGAAAACACTGATTTACTTGCCAATACACCTTTAACGCTGGGAGTGAACTTGCTGAAGGCCCCGCCCATCCCTGCATTTGAGGCAGGCTCTGACCAGTTTGTCCAAAGGCGCAGAAGTTGGCAGGCTGGGGAGTGTGAGTCAGAAAAAGGCGTAGAGCCCGAGGGACGTGGACACAGCCGCAGAGACGGCACTCAGTGGCCACCGTGTCCCCACCGGTGGAAGCGGTTCAGCCGTACAAGGTGGTTCTATCTTGGGGCGCCTGGCTGGCTCAGTCTGCCAAGCGTCTGACTCTTGATTTGGATCAGGTCGTGATCTCACGGCTCGTGGATCTGAGCCCCGTGTCGTGTTCTGTGCTGACAGCACTGAGCCTGCTTGGGATTCTGTCCCCTTCTCTCTCTCTCTCTCTCTCTCTCTGCCCCTCCTCCTGCTCGTGCTGTCTGTCTCTCGAAATAAACAAATGAAACAGAAAAATTGGTTCTATCTGGGGGAAAAAGGGTGAGCTGGAAATAGAGGCGGGCATGGGCTTGGAATACACCCAGGCTATGTGCCCGTCCCGCTGTCACTTCTGTGTCTCTAGTAAGTGATGCTGCACGTCCTGAGAAAAGAGGGGGCGGACTCGAGCCCGGAATCACTTGCAGAGGGTGAATGCCGCGCTCCCGGCCTATTTAGAGCCGGTGGCACTGTCGGGGGAGGGGCGGGGCGAGATAGATGTGTATCTGTGTCCTTGTTTAACGATGAGGGGGTCCGCGAGTGGGAGGTCCGGCCTCACAGAGCGGCAGAGTCAGGCGAAGGAGGAACAAGGTGTTGGCGGGACACGGGATTCGGGCCGGTGACCCAGGCCGTCCCATTCAGAGGCTCTTCTCCTGTTTATTCCCTTTGCCCAGACAACTCGCCAGGAGCACTGAGAGCCTTCGCTGTAACCCAGATCTCACCGCGGGACATCAAGTCAGAGAGGGGTGGTCCCCCACGCGGGGAGGGTGGCTCAGGTCGACTACCGCGTTTCTGAGTTTGCGGTGTTCTCTGCCTTTGCCGTGAAACGCTTTGCAGCAAGCACAGGTCCCTTTCACAACGGCGTCTCCACAACCAGTGTGTCAGAGAACCCACGGAAGAGGGGTGCCTTGTAAACACGCTAGGAGTAAAAGCAGCAGCCTTCCGCGAACACCGTCGCAGGTAAGCGCTCCCTTCTCCCTAGTTTTGGGAATCACTGTCGGCTCAGGAAATCAAGCGTCTGGAAGCAGCGAATCCCCCAGCACGGGGGGCATAATGACAGACACGAGGAGCGCCTCGGGAACAGTATCGGATTTTCAAGGCAGGAGAAAAAGCCGGATGGAGGGCAGAATATGGTCTCCCGCAGTGCGAACACAGAGCGAATTAAACGGGGAAGGCTTTATGTGAAGAGTGCCTTCCGGCTCCTCGTGGGGAAGGTGCTGTCTGGGAAGGCGGGGGAGGCCGAAACGATCATCCCTGGGCTTGGCAGTGGCTCAGATTGGGAACGGAGGGAGTGGGGAGCCTCACTTCTGATCAGGCCCAGCCTGAGGCCCTAGGGATAGGCCACCTGCCTTCTGGAGGCGGTGTGTCAAGTGAGAAGGCAGGAGGCGAGGACACTTGTCACAGAGGCTGGGCGTCCCCAGGAGCTGGCCGTGAGCCTCTGTCTGTGTGATCCCTTCGTGTAAATTCCTTAACCACCGCACCGATCTCAGGCAACAGGTGTTTTACTAGCCCCGTTTCACAGATGGGGGTCTGGGGGCGGCGAGCCGGAACGTTCTGCCCAAGCGCCTCTGTCGAAAGGTGTGAAGACGGGGTGTGAAGTCAGGCAGCTTGGCCTCGAATCGTTCTGTCCCTCGCATGAGCTCCTGGTTCTGCGTGGTGGGGGTTTCCGTCTCCATTCCCAGCTCTGACGTTTCTCTGCCCACAGCTTGGCCGCTGGCCTCGGTTCCCCAGCCACGTGTGGAAGTGTCACCGGCATTTACTTCAGTCTTTCGCTCTCCATACTCAGCGGGGAGCAGTCAGGGTACCTGCAGCCCCCCGCAGGAGGCACGGGGTCCCACAGTGAGACTTAGTCACCTTTACACTGGGGAGGGGACATGCTCAGCGTCCCCACCTGTCACTGTAACACGGTTTAGTTCCGACTCTGATCGGGACTCAAGGAAATCCAGCCCAAACCAGCACAAGGGGCATAGCTTCATTTAACCACACTAGAGGCAGGGCAGGCAGGGTGTGAGATCAGCTGGACCCCGGGGCTCGGGCAGCACTTGGAACCCTTTTCCTCCTCCTCGTCCTCTTCCTTTTCTTCACATCTAGCAACTCTGACTCTAGGCTGCAGACGGGCTTTTCCTAAGCCATAGGAGATACACTTTTGGACGATTCTAGACCCGCACAGGGAAAGCCGCACCTGCCCGGAGTTCGGCCCCAAACAGAACAGCCCGGGGAAGGACGCTGATTGGCTCATGTTCCCACCTTTGGACCAATCACTGCGTTTGGAGGAGAGAATTCTACAGACGTATCTGCTTAGCGGCTGTTGGCGATGGGGGCACTGGACCCGCACGTTAGTGTTCTATTGCTGCTGTAATAAATCGCCACAGATTCAAGGGCTTAAAACATCAAAACTCTGTCCTCTTCCAGTTCTGGAGCTTGGAAGTCCAAAATGGCAGCTACTGGCGTAAAATCAAGGTTATGAGCAGGGCTGCACTCCTTCCGGAGGCGCCACGGGCAATCTGTTCACCTGCACTGCCCAGCTGTGAGACCACTTGCACTTGGCCCCTTGTTCCATGTCCGAGGCCAGGAGCACAGCATTCTCCAGTCTCTCTGACATCATCTGCTTCTATCCACACACCTCATTCTTCGGCTTTCCTGCCCGGCGGCCCTGCTCAAGGTGACCCTCGTTCTCGTCTCCTCCGTGGGTTTCATCATGTTCCCCCAAGACTCATAGTTGAGGCTCTAACGTCCAGTTCCTCAGATGTGACGTATGTGGAGACAGGGCCTCAAATAAAAATCAGGCCGTTGGGGTGGGAATGAATTCAGTCTGACTGGTGGCCTTCTAAGAAGAGGACATTGGACACACAGACACCAAGGGGACTTAGGCACAGAGGAGACACCAGGTGAGGACCCAGTGGGAAGACAGCCATCTGTGACCCAGGAGAGAGGCCTCCAGCCCTGCCGACCAGGGCGGGCAGCTGGTGGCTGGCTTGTCTCTGCCTTGCAGCCTCACAGAGCAGACAAACAAGCCATCGTCTCGAGAGATGGTGGCTGCCCAGGACATTCTCCAAGCCCCCCGGCAGGTGGGACAAAGTCCCTTTGTCCCTGATCCGTTGAGATCATTCTTGGCTATTGCATCCTGCAAAGGAGGTCAGTGGAGCACTCGCGTCCAGGACCGGTGATTCCTGAAGCTTCTGGCAGCTTCTTCCCCAGTCTGTCGTGTCTCCGCGAGACATGCCTGTCACAGGTCCATGTGTCGTCTGCTTTCTGGAGGGCGGATCTGCACCAGGCCCAGGCTCCTGCTAGACCAGGCCTGAAGGATTGGATTTTCCCCATTTTGTCTAAGCAGGTGTTTCTGATACCAGGAAATGTGGTTTTCACCTACTTGCACAAGCATGACCGGCAGGCTCCAGATTGCCGTACTCATCGTCCACGCTAACATCTCTCACCATTTGTAAAACTTAAGCAAATGATTATAAAAAGGCCACCACGTCTTTCGGGCTCCCCTGGGGCATCCTTTCCGGGTGCTTCAGGCGGGCACGCGCATTGTTTCCCCCGGAGAACATGGGGTTCTCCCGGCCTTTGGCGTTCTTACTCACGCATCAAGGTAGAAGTGTTCAGCTTTCCTTAGAGCTGTTCGATTTACATACATAGTTTATTTGGTGGAGTTCGCCATAGAGGGAGTCTATGTTGATTTAGTTTGCTGCAAGCTTTACACTCCAGTGTTTAGAGAAAGTAGCCAAAAAAGCCTGACTTGCCTTCTTTTCCTCTTTAAAGTCTCTTATCCTTAGACAATGGTATTTTGAAAAATTCATCCTTATATTATAAACACAATTGGCCGTCACATCAAGGACAGAATTGATGTTCTTTTTGTTTTTAAGGATTTGATTTTTTTTAATGTTTATTTTATTTATTTTCAGGGAGAGAGAGAGGGAGAGCAAGGTAGACAGAGAGAGAGAGACAGAGAGAGAATCCCAAGCAGGCTCCACACTGTCAGTGCAGTGAACTGTGAGATCGTGACCTGAAGCCAGAGTCAAGAGTTGGACGCTTAACCGACTGAGCCAGCCAGGCGCCCCCAGAATCGACGTTCTAAGAAAAGAATACATATACCGTGGCTAGATACACAGATTTCACAGTGTGTAACCAGATTGTGTCTAAAATCTGTCCCTGTGTCAAACTCAGAAGCACATAAAATTCTTTCAACATATCTATGCAACTTCAAGTTCAAGAGGGATGTAATTTTAAATGTCTCTTATAGAAATTCCAAAAAGTAACGCGAAACAGACTTCACACGAAAACTCAGAAACGCGTACGGATTCTCAGAACCACGTTGCTTGCTTGTCAGTTCCTAGTGTTCTCATTTATAATTAACTGGCACGATTTTCATGCGGTCCCAGGATGCTTGTAGAGCGATCACGGGATAATCACATCCAGTGGAATTCTCATATGTAAACAGAAGATTGCTTTCCAGGGACTCTGGTTCTAACGTCTCAGTGGGGCTTTTTAAACCACTAATTAATCTAACCGGTAATTGTTAATGAGGCTCATCTTTTAGCAACTTTTTTTTTTTTCTTTTTGCGTGGAAGAAGTATGTGAACTCCTGGCAGGCTTATTTTGTCCTCTGACAGTTGGAAAATTATGGGAAAAGAGCAAAGGACCCTCGTGGGAGGGGAATAAAATTCCAATTAAACTGGCTGAATTTATGCAGTCACTTTATAATCAATACATGTTATTATCCAAACTAAATTTGAAAATTACCATTGATGTGCGTGAAAGAGAAATCATCTAGGAAATAAATTCTGATCAAAGTTGTCAATATCCCGGGGGGAAAGAAAAAGAATGATGGTTCTATTTCCCTGCACTTAGAAATCCATCTGTAAAATGATCACAGTCATGAGTCTGGAAAAAAAGAAAACCTTACAGTTTGTGCCTGGAGGGAGAAAAGCGTGGGTATTTTCAAAAAGTACTAAACTTTTTGGTTTCTAACGTGCAAGAGGCAGCTGTTGTGAAGACAGAGGGTAGAAACTCAAAGTGTAAAGAGAACAAAAAATGTGAAGATCTGTGCAAAATTCTTAAATAAAACATATTTGTGAAAGGATAGCATAAATAATTCTAAGCAAGATAAGGATTCCAGGTTAGGATTATGGTGCAAAACGGTCATTGCTTAAGACGGGCTGTTAGAGCAGCGTTGGCCTAGCCTGGCTTCGCGGGGGTCTCTGGGCGGGGGGGCATTGGGATCTCCTAGCAGAAGGGCGCTAAGGAGCAGGGGTCGGCAGGAGCATGGGAAGGTCATCTGAGTCAGTGCCGTGACCCCACATGACAGAGCTATTCAGAGGAGCTCAGTGCCCCCCCATATGTTCACGGGTGGGAACTCTGCGCCCCAGCCTGAGCCTTACCACATTGACAGGCAAGAAGGTGACAAGTTCTTTTCTCTCTCGTTCGTGGGCTACCATGTGTCGGGAACCAGGGACCAGGTACAGTCATGGGTGGCGTGGTCCTGAGTCCCAGAGATCGGCGTTCAGTGGTCCTACTAGGGTTCCACCCTGACGGAGATAGACGCTGATCAAGCCAAGGCCCTTTCAAAGTCACTGGAACAACTGGTGGGTGACCCCCGGGGAGGGGGACACTTGGGAGTATCTGGAAACATCTGAGATTGTCAGGACTGGCATGGGAGCAGCTGGCGTGGACTGTGGGAAATCTGGATTCCGGGAAGACTGCTAACACCCCACTTCATACGGACCGGCCTCTCTCCCCGCACCCCGCCCCCTCCTAACAGAAATTTAAAAAAATAAAAACATTGTAAAGTAACTTTCTGGGGGCGCCTGGGTGGCTCAGTCGGTTAAGCGTCCGACTCTTGGTTTTGGCTTCAGGTCATGATCTCGTGGTTTGTGAGTTCGAGCCCTGCATCGGGCTCTGTGCTTACAGCACAGAGCCTGCTTGGCATTCTCTCTCTGTCTCTCTCTCTCTCTCTGTCTCTCAAATAAAATAAAATAAATTAAGCAAATAATAATTTCCTGGCCCCAAATGCCAATTGTGTGAGATTGAGAAACTCTGGTCTAGAGAATGAATCCAAGAGACCCACATGCTTTTCCAAAACCAAGCATAGCCCTTAGCCCACCCAGATGGGCCACGAAGTGACACGAAGCGAATATGTACGCTTATCGAAACAGGGTTATGCCACCTGCTCTTTTCAGAAAATGGCTCCAATTTCTCTGCATTCAGGTCTCAGTAACTGGAAAAGGCGTCCCATGACTCTGTTTCTCTGATCGCATCGTCTCAGCAAAGCAGGGGCTGAGTCACACAGCCACCTCCCCAAGAATGGGGACCGTGGGGGGGGGGTGGGGAGGGACACGTGGCTGATGCAGAGTGCTCGTGCCTGCATCACAGGTGTGTGATCGCAGGTGTGAGGCCGAGTGTGACCGCGACTCTGGAAGAGCCGGCAGTGCACGGCTTGCACGGATGCCTCGGGAAGGGACCCTGTGGTCCCGGCACCCCCACCTTGTCTGCTGCTGATGCCTGATCCATTCCCAGCGAGGAAAGGAGCCACAGGACTGGAGAGCAAATGAAAGCTCGGTGGGAAAGGAGGGTGGCGTTGAACTGGTCTCCGATCTAGTGTGAGTAACAGTCCAACGGAAAGTCGGTAAATGCTGACCTGCTGTAATGGTTCCATGTGATCCAGTTGGGCAGCAGAGTTGTGTCTGTGTCTCGTGTTCTTCTCTTTTCCCAACAAGTCCATTGGAAACCAACAGGCACTGCGTCCTGTGATGCGTAAACCGAGGCGCGAGGAAAAGAGCGTATGAGAGTCCTTGCCCGTGGTTCTCTGGGGTCATAGCTCATTTTCCCTGAATTAATCCACCGTTTCAGTGTCTGAGCTGTCAAATTACTGATTGGAAAATGTGTAAGTCAGGTCCCTGTCTTTTCTACAGGGCCGAGTGGCCGGGACTGAGGCAGGGGCTTCAGCTCCCTCGAGAGGACAGCAAGCCTGTGACCTCGTGAGGCCTCATGGTGGGGGTCCAGATCCCCTGTAAGACCTCAGGGCCCAAAAGGTGGGAGTGGATGAGCTCAGATCCCATGGCCCAGAGATACTGCTGTAGAAAGAGATGCTTTGGAAATACATTCAAAATATATGGGTGGAGAGGCCATGGCCATAGAAAGGACTAGAGTTTAGACTCATAGCTGCACAAATTTTGAGAAAAGGTGGAAATGGAAACCTCTTGATGTTTTTCTTTTTTCTCTTTCTTTTCTTTCCTCTTCTCTTTCTTTTCTTTCCTTTCTTTTCCTGTCTTTTTTCTTTCTTTCTTTTCTTTTCTTTTATCTTCTTTCTTTCCTTTCTTTTCTTTTATTCCTTTTCTTTTCTTTCCTATTTATTTTTTCTTTTAGTTCCTTTTTTTCCTTTCTTTTCTTTCCTTTCTTTTCTTCCTTTCCTTTCCTTTCTTTTCTTTCCTTTTTGCTCTTTTCTCTTCTTTTCTTTATTTCCTTTCTTCCCTTTCTTTTCTTTTCTTCCTTCCTTTTCTTTTCTTTTCCTTCCTTTCCTTTTCTTTCCTTTTCTTTTCTCTTCTTTTCTTTCTTTCTTTCCTTTCCTTTCTTTTCTTTTCTTCCTTTTCTTTTCTCTTCTTTCTTTTCTTTCCTTTTCTTTTCTCTTCTTTTCTTTTCTTTCCTTTTCTTTTCTTTCTTTTCTTTCTTTTCTTTCCTTTTCTCTTCTTTTTTTTCAGGAATGAATAGCATCTTTAGCAATACACAAACATGTGGAAGGCGTCTTTGCATTTTACGTGCAGGATGCTAGGACTACGCTGAAGACTCCAAGAGCAGGAAACACGTGGGCAAATTCATCTGGAATTTTCTCGTAACGGGGACGAGTTTTTTTTCCCTCCGCTCCGCTAATAATTCTGCTCTTGATTCTCTCTGTAGACGTAGCATCAATGGTTCTTAAACTCAGCAGACTACTACCCCTGTAAGATCAGCCCCGGATAAAATAGTACACACTATCTTTTCTGCAAAAGAGCAGTATTTTAAACGGACGGTGAAAAGTTATACAGATTTCATGTGTGCAATGCGGGGAATCTACTGGAACACTGGAAGGCATGTTGCAGTAGGAACATCTTTAAATCCGAGTGTGCCCCGGTAGGGCAGGCTTCATTTCAGGCTGACTCTGTGGCTTGAGGCATTTACGGTGTTTGAAATACAGCGGGTGTGACCTGCGAGGCCATCACCCCGCGGCCAGACAAAATGTCACCTACTATGAAATTCTGTCTTGCCTTCTTACTGTGTTTTAACTACACTGGCCTCTTTCATCAGCGTCTGTTTTCCGTGCTTTATTTGGGGACATGCCAACACCTGGAATCTCTTTGTTTGCCGTTTTATTTGCCTGGAGCAGCTTCTTCCTGAGCTTTGCAGCGCTGGTCCACAATGCCGTTGAGTCCTCAAGCCAGATGCCACGAATCCTAAGGCCTTCCCAGGTAGCACCACTGACTACCACTGGTCACGTTATTCTGTCATCTGGCTTTATTTCCTTCTCATCATGTGACACTTGCTGAAATCATCTTGTTATGTTTCATTTTTTAAAAATGTTTATTTTGGAGAGGGAGAGCAGGGGAGGGGCAGAGAGAGAGAGAGAGGGAGACAGAGGATCTGAATTCGGCTCTGCACTGACAGCAGTGAACCTGACGCGAGGCTCAAATTCACGAACCTCGAGATCATGTGTCACCTGAGCTCAACTGGATGCTCAACCGACCGAGCCACCCAGATGCCCCATTGTTCTATGTTATATTTAATTTTAACATAATATATAACAGGTAACACATTTATATAATGTGATATAAAATAATATAAGATAGATTATATATCAATATATAGTTATGCTAAGTAGCATATACTATTTATATACTCTATATTTTATTTGCAAACCTATAAATACGTTCTTATGCCATATTGATTATTGTATATTAGCACATATATATTACATACCCATCTCATAGCTTGCTATGAGTGAATAAATTTAGCCATTAAGCATCATTGGTTGCTAAGATTAAAAAGCATGTAAACTTGCACCTTGAATTTTGCTAAACATGAACTATACTTATTCCAAATACAGGAAACCCGAGTCTTACCCAGGTGCCAGGCTTCGGGAAATATAAAAAAAAGAGAAAAGGCAGACTGCAGGTCTGGGAAATATCATAGGTCACGAAGTTCAGATTCTTCAACAGATCAATTTAAGGGAATTTAAAGGGTGGAGAGTAATTCTACAGATTAAAAGCAATTTGAAGGACATCTAATTTTTTATAAGTAGGCCAGATGAGAGTACTTTGAACAGGGTTACCTAGGGAGCGATAAAATAATGCAAAGAAAGGGAGCTGTCCTTTCAAGCCGTGGATGAGAACTTGCTTGCACACCTACCTCCTTCCAAGAAACCGAATGGGGGCCAGGCCTCCGTGTCTTTCCACCCACACTCACCCCTGGTGGATGAGAATCTGAGGAAGGGACAGAGTGACAGGGGCTCTACGTCTTGATGCCTTTTTACTGCAGCAACTAGACCACAGCCATTGCCCTCCAGAATCTTCTCCTTGTTTCCTGATCGAGACAAGTGCCCTGGGGCCACCCCAAGCCCAGATTTATTTTACGAGGGGTAGTGCTGGGAGGGGCACACGTGGTTAGACCTGGGGGCTTCTGCCCGTGTAGTTCTGTTACTTCTGACAACCTTTGAAAAGGAAGTAAGTACTCTTTCTCAATAAATTATTCTCTTTATCAAACCCATCAAAATCAAAATGCTGTAGAAAGAATGACCTGGTAATATCTACATCTGCATCAGCATCTGAATCTGTAAATCGTCTGTATCTCCCTATATGTCATGTATGTCTAGATCTGTGTGTCTGTATCCAAAAATTGACTTACTGATTGATGCAGATATATTACATATACATATATATATATATATATATATATATATATATATTTCAAGGTGGTGTTATTTGTAACCCCAGTGTCCTCACCGTTTGGCAAGAGTCCAGCCACAAAATACTACTGGGTCTGCCGAAAAAGGTGACCCTGGGCACAACTCACACACAACTTCCTTTGTGTAGCAGAGTAAGAGCCCTGAACTGACATCACCAAGGACAGTGTCTGTATGTATAAAATGGTATACAATGGGTCAAGACACTGCAGGCTGACCGAAGACGGGCGGCAAAATCGACAGTTTGCTGTTGAAATTGCTTGTAGGGAATCCATTGCTGTGGTAACCCCGTACCCCCAGCTTCTCACGGAGCCTGCAGCCCCCTTACTTTCATTCAGCTTTCTGGGGAGAAGTGCTCTTAGAAAGGCAACTGATAGTCAAAGGAGGTGATAAATACGATGTTCGTGTCTTTTCTGGAGGCAGCAGAGGGAGAGGAAGGGAGGTCGGCTCAGTCACTGGGGCGTGAGTTGAGTCTCTGTATTAGATGTTCATTAATTTATGCTCTCCTTCCTTCTTACCACAACCAGGTATTGAGTCCCTACCATGTGACGGTCCTTTTCCCAGGAATCAGGACATGTTGGGAAAGATCCTTCCCTCAGGAGTTTATATAGTTACGTGTGTGCACACATGTCGGGGAGGAAAACCATTTCAACAATTAACAAGTAAGTGTTTTAGGTCAGGTGCGGCTAAATATGAAGGGAAACAAAGGAGAGGACGGTGCAGGGAAGGTTCCTTGCAGTGAAGACACAATCACTGGAGAGGGAATGATCGGGAAACCTCACTGATAAACTGACATTTGAGCATGGACCTCGAAGAAGTGAACTGATAAGCCAGGGGATGTCTGGATGAAAGGACTGCTCTGGAGAGAAGGAAGAAAGAGTTCAAAGGTCCTAAGTGGGGAGCATGACTGCTGGGTTAACAGAACAAGAAGAAATCCATGCCGTCCCAAAGGGGCAGGTTGTGGGATATGAAACCCGTGGTAGGTTGGGTGGTGGTGGTTAACCACATGCCGTAGACGGTTATGTCTGCTACCTTCCCGCCATGGGCCCCCCCACCTTACGACACGCATACCACCTGCTCACGATTCATAAGGCAGGAGTAATCACGTGTTGCTGCATAAACAGAGGGTGTCGGGAATTAGCATTTCATCATGTTTCTCCCCAGGGAAGAGTGGATAGTACTAATAACTATCATCACTATCTCGGGAACGCTACACAACTTTTTCACTAACATAGCGGGCAATCCAAAATAATTGGAGACGCTGTGTTATTATTCCAAGAGGACTTCGCAGAGCATTTGCGATAGACATTATTATTTCCCACCGAGTACCGTCTGGCATTCTGATGTGATTGGAGCGGACCTGGTGACTTTTGAAGTGATTCTTGGTAAATTGACTGAGTTGTCAGCACAAAAGATGTGAAAATAATAAAATGATTAAAAATACCTCCTAAGAATTTCAGGTCTAGCCAAGAAACAGGATAATAGAATGTAAATTTGAAGAAATGAAAAAAATCAATAATTTAAAATAGACTCCAAATGACAGAATTAGTAGACAGAGATAGTAAAACAATTATTGTAACTTTATTACATACAACCAAGAAACTATAAGAAAAATTGAACATATTAAGTAAAATTACTTTTGTTTTTCAGATCACATCTGAGGTATGAAAATAACAGTATCTGAGATGAAAAATACATCAGGCAGGGTTTGACATAGATGTTGAGGGAGAATACAAGATTAATGAAAGTGAAGCTATATCAATACAAACTGTTCAAAAATGGAACTCTAAGAGTGAAGAAATCTGAAAACAATATAGAACATTAGTTAACAGCGAGAAATTCTCAAAAGGCCAAGCATACATATAATTGGAGGCCCTACAACAAAGGAGAGAGAAAAGGGAATATTTTAAAAATGTTTTATTTATTTTGAGAGAGAGAGAGAGACAGAGCGAGAGCAGGGGAGGGGCAGAGAGAGAGGGAGACACAGAATCTGCAGCGGGATCCAGGCTCCAAGCTGTCAGCACAGAGCGCGACTTGGGGCTCGAACCCATGAACTGTGAGATCATGACCTGAGCCAAAATCAGGTCACTTAACCAACTGAGCCATCGAGGGGCCCCAAAAAGAGAATATATTCCCTTATTCCAATATATTGGAATATATTCCCTATATTCCAATAGCCATAATTTGGCTATTGTTGAAATTCATGTAGACACTCTAAGCTCCCAAAATAAAAGCCAGAGATCATCAGATTATCTTAAAAAGGCAGATTCAACTAAAAATATTAGGAAAATAGGAAATTAGGAAAATAGTTTCTAAGTTTCTAACTTTTTTTAAAAAACAGTTGTAGAAATTATAGCCCAAAGTAGTTAGTTAGTATTTACAAGTCTGATTTTAGAAGAGAAAAAAAAAGAAAAGAAAAGAAAGAACAAAACAGCCCCATAACCTAGAGAACTGAAGGGTTCAATGGGCCCGTGCAAGAGAAATCCTGAAGAAACTAGACTAAGACAGGTCATAATCGAACTGCTGAAAAGAATGAGCTTTCTGATGAAGAGAAATCCTAAACCAAAAGGATGCTTTGCATGTGGAAGGACACAGAAGTCACAGCAGATTTTTTGCTGGACAGAAGAGGGGCTAAAAGAGTGGAACAGCATCTTTAAGGCAGGGAAAGGAAGCAAAAAACAACTGTCAACCTAGAATTTTTTTTCACAATGAAAACATCTTCCAGGGCAAAGGTGAAAATTTGCTTCACCAGAAATATACCACAAAAAACCCCACAAAGTCTTACAAGCAGAGGACAAAGACACCAGGTGGAAACCTGCAGTTGCCCAAAGAGATTAAGACCATCAGGAATCACGCTTTCATAAGGAAATGTGAAGACATTGGTTTTACTACTTAAATAGCTGAAAACAGATCAACTGTTTAAAGCAACTGTAGTGATAAGACATCATCTGGGGTTCATGGCAGGCGCAGAAGTAAATGTGTTGCAACAGTAAAAACAAGAATGAAAAGAAGAAAAGGAAACCTACCAGTTTAATATTCTTATATCAGGTATGAATTAGTGTAATGTCATTTGGATGCCAACAGTGTTCGGTTAGACATGCGTACTCTAAACCCTAAAACTCAAACTAAAATAAGAAACATAGAGGTATAGCTAATAAGTCTTCCCCCAGAAGAGATTAAGCTGAATCATACAAATCACACAGTTTTTAAAAGCAGAAATAGAGGGAAGAGGGGGAGACAGATGGGCCAAAGAGAAACCAAATTGCGAGACGGTAGTTTCAATCAACCATATCATGAGTCACTTTTTAAAAAATATAATTTATCGCCAAGTTGGCTAACTTACAGCGTAGACCGTGTGCTCTTGGTTTTGGGGGTAGATTCCCATGGTTCATCGCTTACGTACAACACCCAGTGCTCATCCCCACAAGTGCCCTCCTCAATGCCCGTCACCCATTTTCCCCTCTCCCCCGCCGCCCCCCCATCCACCCGCAGTTTGCTCTCTGTATTTAAGAGTCTCTTGTGGTTTGCCTCCCTACCCCCCGTAAAAATTTTTTTTCCCTTCTCCTCCCCCATGGTCTTCTGTTAAGTTTCTCAAGATGCACATATGAGTGAAAACATATGATATCTGTCTTTCTCTGGCTGACTTCTTTCACTCAGCACAATACCTTCCAGGTCCATCCACATTGCTCCAAAAGGCCATATTTAATTCTTTCTCATTGCCAAGTAGTATTCCATTGTATATATAAACCACATCTTCTTATCCATTCATCAGTTGATGGACATCTGGGCCCTTTCCATAATTTGGCTATTGTTGAAATTCATGTAGACACTCTAAGCTCCCAAAATAAAAGCCAGAGATCATCAGATTATCTTAAAAAGGCAGATTCAACTAAAAATATTAAGAAAATAGTTTCTAATTTTCTCTGAGACTTACTCTTTAAGCCATCAGCCAATTAGAAGTTTACTGTTTAAGTTCTGTATTCGAGGGGCGCCTGGGTGGCTCAGTCGGTTAAGCGTCCGACTTCGGCTCAGGTCATGATCTCGTGGTTCGTGGGTTCGAGCCCCATGTCGGGCTCTGTGTCGACAGCTCGGAGCCTGGAGCCTGCTTGGGATTCTGTGTCTCCCTCTCTCTCTGTTCCTCTCCCGCTCATGCTCTGTCTCTCTCTGTCCTTCAAAAATAAATAAAAACATCAAAAATTTTTAATTTTAATAATTAATAATTAAAATTAGTTAATAATTAACTAATTAATAAATAATTCTGTATTTGAGGATTATTGACATGTCACTCTATTATTGATGTTAGTTCATTCTATCATAGAGAACACACTTTACATGATTTCAGTAATATACGTCTACATTTGTCACGTGGTCAAGATAATGATAGAAATTGACAAATATCCCATGTGCTTTTGAAAATAAAATTATTTTCTGCTGTTTTTGGGTGGAATATTCTAAGACAGCTTTTTGGTTGTGTCTCTATATTGTTTGTTGTTATGGTCCCTTCCCTCATTCTCTTGCTTTGACTGCTTTACTGAGGTATGGTTGCCACACAGTAAGTTGCATATTTTTCAGCGTAAGACCTGAGGTTTTGGTGTACATATGCATCCGCAAAACCTTCGATACAGTACACAAAAATGAACATATCCATCCCAGCACCCTCAAATGTTTCATCATGCACCTTATCCTTCTCATACCCCATCCCCAAGCAAACACTGGATATGATTTGTCTCGAATATTATATAAACTGAATGATAGAATGAAATATATTTTTTTAAATTGTTCTCGTCCGGTGTAATTAACGAGCCTGAGATTCACACACATTGTGCACGTGAACAGTGTGCTTCTATCAGTCGCTGTGTGGTCGTCTGTTATGTGAACATAGCAGTTTTTGTCCGTCCGCCTGTTGGGTTGTTTCCACTTTGGGGACGTTAACATTAGCATCTGTGTGCCAGTACTCAGGCGGACAGACGTTCTCATGCTGGATTGTGGGTAGTGGTCCTCTAAGACAATGCAGTTGTCACACCTCACAGAACGATGCACTGAAAGGGGTAAATTTCACTGGGCGTAAATTTAGAAAAGGCATCGCAGATGATGCTGTTAAAATCCCCACTTTGCTGCTTCCCCACTCACTTCCCTTATTCATGACAGCTCAGGCATCGAGCAGAAACCCCTCGCTCCCTCCACCCTGCCACGCAGTCTCCTGACACTCAGTGATCAGAAACTACTTTGTTAGTCATCAGGAGTTGTGGTGTCGGAAGAATGTTTCAATAAACAGTACAACTACCTGTACGTAGTTTTTTTTTGTACAACTACCTGTACGTAGTTTTTTTTTTTTTTTTTAATTTTTTTTTTTTTCAACGTTTTTTTATTTATTTTTGGGACAGAGAGAGACAGAGCATGAACGGGGAGGGGCAGAGAGAGAGGGAGACACAGAATCGGAAACAGGCTCCAGGCTCCGAGCCATCAGCCCAGAGCCCGACGCGGGGCTCAAACTCACGGACCGCGAGATCGTGACCTGGCTGAAGTCGGACGCTTAACCGACTGCGCCACCCAGGTGCCCCTGTACGTAGTTTTTAAAACACAAAATGCAAGCATGATCCCACAGCGCTCACCGTAAGCAGGAAACAAGATCACTAAAAAAAAAAAATTGATGCTGAAAAAGAACACGGCATGTTAACATGTATGGTGACAAGTATTTGCATTTAAGAAATTATCTTCTGGGGCGCCTGGGTGGCTCAGTCGGTTAACCGTCCGCCTTCGGCTCAGGTCATGATCTCGCGGTCTGTGAGTTCGAGCCCCGCGTCGGGCTCTGTGCTGACAGCTCGGAGCCTGGAGCTGCTTCGGATTCTGTGTCTCCCTCCCTCTCTGCTCCTCCCCTGACCACGCTCTGTCTCTGTCTCTCTATCTCAAAAATAAATAAACACTAAAAAAATTTAAAACCACAGCATACAAAAAGATGATGAATTTAATACTGTAAATAACTCCCTATCTTTGAACGACAAATAAGCTTTTCCGTTTTTCGGGGAATCAACCCACTATTTCTAATTTTGGCCAATGCTCAGCATGTGACGACGTACGGTGATTACTTAGGGTTTGATAGAAAGTAAGGGCTCCCTGCTACCTGCAGGTCCCCCTCGGGTCTTTTAGGCTGATTCAGGTCTCCCAGCTCTAGTGGCTTTCTCCTCAGTGCCAGGAAGAGTGTCACAGCACGCTGGGAATGGCAGAATGGCTTCCACAGCTCAAGGTGAGATCTGAGACCTGGGTAATTAGATCAGTAGCCAGGTCTAATTATGAGTGGATAATGGAATAATATTCAGGCTGATTAACTGTGCAAACCCATTATTTGCTCTAATGGAAAGTTCACATTCTTCTTCCTGAGCGGAATCTGACTCACAGATGGGTTTGCATGTGGGAGCGCGTGCCGGGTGCGTGTGTGTGCGTGTGTGTGTGTGTCCTACGGACTCCAGCTCAGCCCCAACCTGCTGTGTTTGGGCTTGTGTGGGGACGAGTATGACCTGGGGGAGGGTGGGGTGGGTGGGGGCGGATGGGGCAGGGGCAGGGTCCCTCTCTGCCTTTGTTTAACTCTTTGATACTTTGTCCCTCCTAGATATGTTTGGGCCAATTTTGGTGATTAAAAAACATTGCCATTAAAAAATATCGCCTTAAAATATTATTTATCTCAATTGCAAGCTGGTTTTTTTCTTTTGTTCCTTTTACATTTTGCAGCTTGCCCCGCGCTCCTTCCCGTGGTCCTGGCCTGAGCGCCAGGTGCTGTGCTGTGTGCCACACACCCAGTCCTGCTCCCTGATGCCCCCGCCAGCAGCAGGAGGCACGTGAGCTGCTCTGTTGTGCTCCCCCGGCGGGCAGGGCCTCCCGGAGGGGATGCCAGGGGAAGCCATGGCTCAGAGTGGCCCGTGGGGGGAGAGGCAGGAAGGGGACTGACCCCCCCCCCCCCCCGGTTCTTCCCATCTCCCGTGTTCCCTTGGACCGAACTCCCTGCATTGTGGTTTCATCGTTTCCCCAGGCTGCCAGACGCAGGTCACCGCAGGAAAGCGTTCTACCGGGGCTGGAGGAGGCTGGAGAGGCCGGAGGCCCAGGGACCACGGCTGTTTGTGAGTTGCTGTCCCGGACAAGGCTGTGACTCCCCGGGCGAGGGGCTGGCGGGGCGCTGCAGTGATGGGGTGAACAGTGACATGTGTTCAGTGCCCAGAGTTCTCTGCTATTTGCTTTTGTTTGTTTTGTTCTTGTCTTCTGTCCTGTTTCTAGTGTAACCGGTGGGAAATTAAGCTGCAACAGACTCTGCCTTCTTCCCCTGAAGTTTAAGTTGCACGGAAACGATGGTCGGCATCTAAATGAACCCAGGTTGGGTCTTCGTTGTAATTGTGAACATAAAGGCCATGGAGGGCTGCTGGGCCTTCGGTGCCGGAGCGGGAAGGAAGTTATCCCCGTCAATGCGTTTCACGGGGCCGGGAGAGAAGTCGTGTTCTGTCACACGCTCCACATTTATGTTCAGTGTGTCAGATACGCGTGGATTTTGCAGGGAGATGTGAAGAGATGTGTGTTAGGGACAGCATCACGATGTCACAATCGTGAGCTGCGTTTTCTTCTCTGTTCTAGGCTGTCCCCAGCTGTTCCCGGCCGTCCGCGGCTGTCCCTGGCCCCAAGAGGTCACAACGGGGCTGAGTTTGGCCTCTGCCCTCCCTGGGTGGGCGGGCCTCACAACCCCAGGTCCGCAGGAAGTGTCCGTTCAAATCTTGCAGCTACTTGGAATTTTTAAAGTGCATTGCACGCACACTTCCTGTGACGTTTCCCGGGCCCCTGGGGAAGGTTGGACTGCAGTTGGCGTTTCCGTGGTGAGTGGGGAGACCCAGCAGGTGTAACTCGCCCAACCTTCCTGAGACATCCGTGGTCAGCACTGAAGCCCGCAGACTCCCAGGTCATCACCGACCATTGCACAGACTGGAGCAAGATGCTAAATGGAGAGCGAGGCTGCACGGCTGTGCCGCTCAGGGCAGCGGGTGACTCCGCGCCACCCCGGTGCCATCCACGAAGTGCTTCGGCCGGAGGGAGGGCTGGGGCTGTTCTCACGGATGCAAATCAGAGGAAACCTCAAGTTGCCTGGAGTGGAGACGCTTTCCCCCCCACTCCCCGGTCAGCTCTGCCTGAAAGCGGGTGCCAACCCCACCAATCCCACCCCCACGAGGAGGCGGGGGAAGACGCACTGGGGTCGGCGGGGGGGGGGGGGGGGCGCGGTGGTGTTTCACGCGGTCCCGAAACCGCAGGCTCGAGCCACTGTCCGGCTCAGATAAGCGCTCATCATCAGCACGGCGGGTTGCGGCGCGGTTAGCGCGACCTCCGGAGCCCGAGGAGGAAGGGCTCCGAGCGCTCCTTCCGGGGTGGGGGGGGGCTCCGCCGGGTCTGGGGGCGGCTCCGGATTCATTGGCGCCTCGTCGGACTGATAATGTGCACGCGCTTCCCCGAGCGCGGCCACGAGGCTGCCTCCTGGCGGGGGGCTGGCTGGCTGCTCATCGCTGGGGGAAGAAGTGAGTTATTTTTAACCCCCCGCGGCGGCCGGAGGAAAAGCACGCATCCGAGACCCCCGTGGAGGCACCTCTCCGCCGGCCACTCGGCTGCGAGATGGTCGGGCGGCGTTTTCCAGCCCTTTTCGTAGTGGCCGCTGCGGAAAAGGCGTCTACAGTCCAGCCCATTGAAGCGCCCCACATCGTGCCCTCCCGGCCTGTCCGGCAGCGATTGTTTAACGGAATCGCGACTCTGATCGGGCGGTGAAGGAAGGGGCGTGGCAGTCTGAGGGGGGCGTCCGCCCCCCCGTGGCTGCAGGGGGAGACTCAGCTCGGGGCGGGGGGCTCCCACTCGGGAAACGCCTGCGCTTTAGGTCAGCCTGGTCCTGAGAAGGGATGGAGATTTCTCAACTGGAAAGAAA
The DNA here is from genome assembly GCF_024362965.1 of Panthera pardus. Taxonomy (NCBI): domain Eukaryota; kingdom Metazoa; phylum Chordata; class Mammalia; order Carnivora; family Felidae; genus Panthera; species Panthera pardus. The sequence continues at coordinate 4,254,233 of NW_026526699.1, read as the reverse complement.
TGTACGTTTGTATCCGAAGCAGGCTCCAAGCTCTGAGCTGTCAGCACGGAGCCTGATGCGGGTCTTGAACCAGCAGACCTCGAGATCATGACCTGTGCTGACGTTGGACTACCTGCCATATATTTTTTTTATCTTTTCATCTGTTGGTAGACAATTAGGTTGCCTCAATGCCTTGACTATTGGGAATAATGCTGCAGCGAATATGAGAGAGCAGATATCCCTTTGATAGTGATTTCATTTCCTTTAGATATATATACAGAAATACTATTTTTAATTTTTTGAGACCCTCCATACTATTTTGACTAGTGGCTGTCACAGTTTTTATTCCCACCCACAGAACATCAGGGTTACTTCTTCTCCACATCCTCGCCAGCGTTTGTAATCTGTCTTTTTGATAATAAACGTTCCAATAGGCGTGAGATAATATCTCATGTGGTTTGACTTGCATTTGCCTGGTGATTATTGATTTTGAGTATCTTTTCATGTACTTGGCCATTGGTATGTCTTCTTTGAAAAATGTCTACTCATACCCTTTAGCCATTTTGAACTTGGATGATGATGATGGTGGTGATACTGATTTGGCTATTGAGTTGTATGAGTTCCTTATATATGTTGGATATTAATCCCTTACCTGTAATCAGATATATGGTTTGCCAATATATTCTCCATTTCTTAGTTTGCTTTTTCATTTTTGATTGTTTCTTTTGCCGTGCAGAAGCTTTCAGTCCAATATGGCCCTACTTCCTGAGTTTTGCTTTTGTTGCATGTGCTTTTGGTTTCATATAGAAAAAGTCCAGAAGCTTTTTCCCTATGCTGTGTTCTAGGACTTTTATGGTTTCAAGTCTTACACTCAAGTCTTTAATCCATTTTGTGTTGATTTTGTGGGTGTGTAAGAGTTCCAGTTTCATCCTTTTGTATATGAATATCGAGTTTCCCAACACCCTTTATTGAAGACTGTCTTTCCGCCATTGAGTATTCTTGGATCCCTTGTCAAGTATTACTTGACCACATATGCTTGAGTCTATTTCTGGGACTCTCAATACTGTCCTTTTGGTCTATATTTCTGTTTTTATACCAGTGGCATACTGGCTTAATTACTATCGTTTTGTGATATATTTTGAAATCAGGTGTGATGCCTCCAGGTTTGTTCTTTCTCAAGAGTAACTAGCCCATTCGGAGCCCTTTGTGGTTCCGTGCAAATGGTAGGACTGTTTTTACTATTTTTGTGGAAAATATCATTGGACTTTTGGAAGGGATTGCATTGAATCTATAGAGAGCTTTGGTGTAATGTGGGCATTATAGCGATAGGAACTTGTCTGTGAACTCCCACCTATGAGCATGGGGCATTTTTTCATTTATTTGTGCCCACGTGTGTATATTTCATAGGAACTTCCAACAGTTGGTAGTATAGGGTCTGGGCACCCGCCACACGAGGCAGGAAGAGGTCAGCCAGACCCCTGCACCCACTGAGTCCCTCACATCGCTGGTTTTGTCTGCGGCCATCAGTCTGTCTTCACGGAGCGACCCCTCTACAGATCCAGGTGAGAGTTCTGAAACGTGAGTAAGAGCATCCGGGGTATGCATCCACTCGTGTCATGAGAACACCCAGTAGCACTCACCAAGGCGCGCAGGGGGGAGACAGCATTTGGAACTCATTCTGGGAAAGACGATACTGTTGTACTGGGCTGGTTTCATGCTTACCTGACATGGACAGTGTTCTATATTTTGCATTTTTAGGGTCTCAGGAAAAGTTGCCTCCAGCCCTTTGATTATCTTCCTCACATAAATCAAAGATTTTGGAATTTCACACTTAGATCAGCTCCTTTGTGACTCTTCTGATGCTGCCTTGTAACAGTAACAGATTACTCAACCAGGTTTTACACAAAAAAGGTTTAGGGGCACCTGGGTAGCTCAGTCGGTTGAGCGTTCGACTCTTGATTTCGGCTCAGGTCATGATCACAGGGTCATGGGATCAAGCCCCGCGACGGGCTTTGCATTAAATGTGAAGCCAGCTTGGATTCTCTCTCTTCCTCTCCTTCTGCCCCTCCCCACTGCTTATATGCTCTATCTTTCTAAAATAACAACAAAACATTTTCCTTAAAAAATAAACAAAAAAGGTTTAAAACACCCAAAAGCCTGAAGATGGGCAGTTTCAGCTTTGGTTCAGCAATTCTCCCTGGTCTCCAAGGACCCCGGCTCACTCTATCTTTCTGCTGTACACACTGCATATCGCTTAATCCTGAGCCTCCTGTCCTCATGGTCACAAGATGGCTGCCAGAGCTCCTGGTATCAATCATATCCTTACCTTATTTCCATTCAAAGACAGGCAGATGGTTTTTGTTTTGTTCACTTTTAAAAAAAAAATTTTTTTGCTTCCTTTTCTTTTTTTATTCAAGGGAGGAAAAGCTCTACAGAAGCCCCCCCCCCCCCCAGTGTCCTTTGAGATCCCATCTGTCAAGTGGAGCCCCTCTCGTGATTGCTGTCATGGCCGCGAGTTTCAGCACAAAGCTTGGGGCATAAATGGAGCTCACTGATGGCAGCCTGCGAGCTGGCTACGTTTCTCTTAAAATATAATCGCCTGTCTGTTGCTCAGGATGTCATCGGCCTATCAGTTAAGGTGCCTCCAATATTAAATTCCTGAGAATTCATGGAGTCATGTTATGAAGTTCAACAAAACGCCTGGTAAGCCAATCCGAGTGAATGGTACCAACTGAGTAAAAAACGGGCGTGTTATACCTTAAGGGAAAATACACATGAAAACAAGCCCCCATTTCTACTGACCCAAAAGGATAATGAGGTTTCATTACCATCATTACCTCATCATTAAAAGGGCTGTTCTCCAATGCTGTTCAGCCTCATTAGAGTGATCTTAGCCATTGTGATGCACAGTAAAGTCACGTTTCTTTTTGAAATTTTGTGATTCAAATTGTAACAATCTTAAAAAAAACTTCCCCTAAATTATCCAGCGCGGAACAGGTTTAGGTGGACTTGAGAGTCCTTACTGGAGTTTACTTTGAAAAACAAAGACGTGAGACTCCATGCTGAGGGCCACCTACACCCAGTCAGGCTCAGACCCACCCACACCGGTCAGTTCTTCAGAAAAACTCCTCCTCTTTTACAGGAGTGTCGGGCCCGGGAGCAGTGAGAAATTGTCTGTCCTGGCTCTCAAGCTGTGCACAGCCTGTCCTGTGTTTTGTCCTGGGGATGCCTTCGTTTACGCTGCACTTTCCATACTAATGGCAACGACAGGTCCAGAGTGCGGTGCCCAGGAGGGCTCTGAGGACAGAAGAGGCTCTGTGCTCTCTGGGACAGAGTCAGTGTGTTTTTTGTGGGGACAGGACAATGGGCAAGATAAACACAGCTCTGTCGGCCCGAGGGTCACGAGGAAGCCTTGACCCTGCCTGGATCGCAGAATCTTGGTCAGTCTGAGCCATATTGACTCCACTCCCCGCTTTGCCTGTGATGGGACCAAGGTCAGCATGAGATACAGTCCTGGGCCCCGAGACAGGGGGCTCAGAGCCAGCGAGGAGAGCTCCCAGATAAATGCGTCTTTCCAGGGGTGACCTTAACCACCTGACTCATCATGTTCCCAAGGCTAATGTCTGAGGGTTTTGTGCTTGAAGTCACTCATTACGCAGTAGGTCAGGAAAGGCCAGTGGAAATGCAGAGACATACACACAGCCCAAGGTCTCTGACATTTTCTAGCTGCTGAAAAAGCCCGGAGTGGCCTTGCACCCCCCGCCCCCGGCCTTCCTCGCATGAGGAATTAAAAATCTCTATTATTATGGTACTTTTGGTCGGGACTCCGATAACTAGTAAAACAAAAGCTATCTGCTGTAAACACGCACTTTTCTAGTTAGATTCTGACTCCTGCAAAAGGTTTCGGGCTCAAGGCCGGGTCTCTCTCCAGGTTAAAGTGGGTATTAGCAAATGTAAAGGGTTCTGTCCTCAAAATGACATTCCCCCCCCCTTGTTGTAATGGAAGGGATTGAAAGAGAATTGAAAAGGAAATCAGATTTCTCACCATGTGATTCTAAGTTCCAGAGTCCCGCGTGGGGATCGCGTGAAGTCACACAGCACCCCACCCGTGGGGAGTCCCCACGCTCTGGGGAACGCTGTTGTGATACGGAGCGAAGAGAATTGATACTTTTCATGATAACAAGCGCGTATGAAATGTTTAGGTCAAAACGGAAAGTTTCGGAGGGTATGAAGTATCGCTCTACTCCCCGTGACTTTAGTAAACTGTGGTTTCGTACTTAGATGTGTCCACACACACACACACACACACACACACACACACCCACAAGCTCGTGGACTCCTCTGGTATGTTAGCGCTGAAGTTCAAGTCAAGAAATCGATATATTGTTAATCATCAGCTTGTTTTCGGAAACAGGGTTTCCCCATGGAGTAGTAAGTGTTCGTTAACGAACTTCATCGCGACAGGAGACTTTGTTGTGGCTGTTTTTGAGGTAACAGGGTGGTGTGGGCGCAAACACAGTCCTGGCAAAGACCTCGGATTCCCGCTGATGTTGCCTGGGAAGTTGAGCTGGACGCCCCTTGGTTCTGGTTTTCGCCCGACGATGGCAGACCTTCCCTGATTTTCAGCATTTTGTGCCACATTGATGACTTTTGCCTTATTTACTGTGATGGAGCATTTGCCGTAATGCAACATATAATCACAGCAGCGCTACTTAAAATTATCCTCAGACACGTTTATTGAACCTAAACACATATATTTCATACGGAAAGGACGTCTTCATTGCAAATGGCAAACCACGATCACTTGCTGTAAGAGGAAGGCAGTTAGTTATGTATCATACACAGCAAACCGTGGTATTTAGATGCTAATGTCCACCTAAGACTTGAAGTCTGAGTCCTGCTTCCTCTCCGTGGGTAAGGGAGGGTAATAAGTGTCAGGCTGATGTTAGAGACTCAGGAGTAGCAGACGGAGACTCTGATGTGATTAGGACGACCCGGCGGGTACCGGAAGAGAGCCATGTTGTTAACCGTGGCATTAAATCTCAGTTACTGAAGCTTCAGTTTTGAAACCCTTCAGGCCGTCTGGCGCATCAGGTGAGACCTCAAAAGTGTGCACTCCCCACTTTGTTTCTGATACTGCTGGATGCCTACAGGGGATCTGTCATCATTATTCTAAAACAATCACGTGATCTCCTTCACCTAGGCCAGTAGTTTGGTCTGGGGTGGGGCGTGGATTCCAGTTCTGGCCACTGAGACAACAGAAAGGTCCTCTGAGAAATACTCTTTGGCAATAAAAGAAAGTATAATATGAGAGGATCTCTTATACTTTGTGGGGGGGGGGGGGTTCTCTCTTCTCCCAGCAGACACCGTGCCCTGTGGAACTTGATGCCTAAGATTGAGATATGAGGACTTGATGCCTGGAGCTGTGGCAGCCATCCTGATCCTATGAGGTACACATCTTCTGAGTAAACCAATATGCCCATGATGGAGAACGGGAGTACAAAAAAAAAAGCCTTGGAACCGGGTGCCTGGCTGGCTAAGTCAGAAGAGAACACAACTCTTGATGTCAGGGTCGTGGGTTTAAACCCCATGTTGGGTGTAGAGATTACTAAATAAATAAACTTAAAAACAACAACCAAAAGAAAGAGTCTTGGACCTTGCTGACATCTCCAGCATTCTGAACCAATCCTGAGTTCACCTCTAGACCCCTTAGTGAAAAATTACCAAGTATCCCTATGGCTAGAGGACCTGTTTGCTGAATGCTGGGTTGGTTACTTGCAGCTAAATACATTTAGCCTCCTATTCATGGATATCTCCGCTGATTATCCTGTCGTGCCTACCACCAGCATGGGCTTCCCTTAATCAATACAAATTCCAACTCTCCTAGAAACTGCTCAAGATTTATCTCTAAGAAGCAGAATCTAGGGAAAAATTATCTGGATTAGAAATTGGTGGGGGGGGCGGGGACTCTGATAAAACAAAAATGATTATATTTTACATATCTATATTTTAAATACATAAATACAAGATAATAAATATAAATGATAAATATAAAAATTAAAATATAGGGGCACCTGGGTGGCTCGGCCGGTTGAGCGTCCAACTTTGGCTCAGGTCATGATCTCGTGTGCATGGGTTCAAGACCCATACTGGGCTCTGTGCTGACAGCTCAGAGCCTGGAGCCTGCTTTGGATTCTGTGTCTCCCTCTGTCTCTGCCCCTCCACTGCTCATGCTGTGTCTCTTTCTGTCTCTCTCAAAAAATTAAATAAAATGTTAAAAAAAGTTTTTAAATTAAAATATATATGTTAAAAATTACATCTATAGCTGTATTATATATAATGTATTACATATAATATAACATATATATTACATATAATATATCTATAGATATATATTTATTTAGATAATATCTATTTTATTATATATTGTACAGATTATATAACATATGTTTAAAATAGATATTATCTATATATTTATATATAAAATATATATTACATGTAATATAGCTATAGGTATAATTTAACATTTATGTTTTAATTTTTATCATTTTATTATCTTATATTTACATAGTTATATTGTAAATAATACATTATATGTTGTAATTTATATATTACCTTATATTTATATAATTTATATATTTATAAAATTTATTATGTATTTAATTATACATGTAATATAACATATTTATATATAAAATGTATTTATATACAATATATAATATAATATAAACATACTAATAATCATATATTACATAAATATGAAAGTACATAAGTTATGTAAATGTGAGTATCTATAAATATCCTCATTGTAGATACAATCTTCTAGCGTGTGCGTGAGCGGGGGTTTGGATTTGCGGAGGAAATAGACTGAACCGCGAGTTTTACAGGAGTGAGAAACTTAGAATAAGGCTAAGATCCTAGACAAGCGTGGGTTGGGTTGAAGTGGGAGAGGGAAGCTTGTGGAGGATGCACCGGGCATCCCGGATGGTGGCCTTGGGAACGGATGCAGGAATGGAGTGCCCCGGCTTAGAAGAGGAAGACGGTGGTGGGGCTGAGCCACCAGTAAGAAAAGTAACACAGACATGTACGAGCCGAGGGAAGAAAACAATAAAAATAAATGTGGAACCACACTGCCTTTATTTACTTATCCATCCATTCATCCATAAAATACTTCACGAGCACCTGCTTTGCAAAACAGTCCCTGTCTCGTCCCGGCCTGTAACAGTGCACACACCGGCTACCCTCCTTGCTCCCGCCGGGGTCGTTGCTGTGCCTCCCTGTTCTCTCTGCAGAGTTGAGACCACCTCGCACTTCCGTAAAAGCCTGAGCACAGTCTGCTGACTGTCGTCTGCCATCCAGAAAGCCTGTTTTGCTCGGCTGCCACGCAGAATTCTGTCTGACCTCAGGCTAAGTGGGGTGTTGGCAAGGGGTGGAAATAAAAAGTTTAAAAAGAAGAAAAAAGGAAAGAGAGCGACAACCACATCTTCTTATTCCTCATCAGTTCCATGGACACCCTTTTTCTTCCCGCCCGAAACACAGGCTTCGGTGACCACTTTCTTCCCAGAGCCCGGAATGCTTCCCTCCTGTGATGAGGGGTGCCAGGCGGCTAGCACCCCTTCAGGGCTCACAGAGCAGAGGTGATGAGCCCGCAGACTGATCGTCACTTCTGAATGTTTCTCTTTTTTGCAAGAGTCTGTTTTCCCTGCCAGCGAACGACCACGTTAAGACTGCCTGGTCCTGTGATCTGGTTATTATTTGACGGGAGCACATGCCCCCTCGGGCTGGGTTTTGGTCCCAGACGAGACTGTGGGAGAAGGGGCTTTCCTTTCCGATGAAAGGAGGTGAGCGGCCTCGTGGCCTCCCCTGCGCCCAGCTGCCGGGCAGGAAAAACACGAAGCGAGCCAGCGGCGTGAACGCGCTCCGCGGGCGGGCTCTCCAAGTCTGTTTGGAGAGGTTTACAGTTTCATTTTAGTGGCGGTGGCAGCAAACCTCTGCATTCACGTCCAGATTAAACTGACCGAGTGGAAACCGCCAGAGCCAGCGGTTGCTGGGCCGCCAGCGAAGGACGGCTCCCGGTGAGTTTCAGATTCTTAAAGGTTTGTGCTTCAGCGGATTCGTTGGGGGAGAAACGTGTTCGAGAAGATCCTAAGCGAGAAGGGCTGAGGGGAGGCGCCTCCTGCCGTTTATCGGATGGGTTATGGAGCTTCACAGAAGTGCGTGATATTCGTGGCGCTGCTGGGGTGTGACTGGCGGAATGAAAAGGCACGTCAAGGGAGTGCTCCCAGAACGTGGCTCTTATTTCCTCCGTCTTCCCGCAGTGCCGGGGGCATCCTGCCCGGGCAGGGCCGTGCAAACTCATAACACCCTCGTTTATTAGGAGAAGCGAAAGCGATGTTATGAGTTGGAGACACTTGGGCCCCAGAACAATAAACGTATTGATTGGCTCAGTTGTGTTTAACTCCGACGGCAAGACGCCCCACCGGTGCAGAACCACCACGACTGCCAACGGCAGAGGGGACCCCGGGGGGGGGCCACACCACAGCACGGCCGGTAAACCAGCTGTCCCGAATCCCTGAATCTGGCTATTCCGATCATCCTAGATTTGTGCGTGCGTGTTGCTGGATCGGCACAGGCAGATAGCTCACGGGTCGCGTGGGACACGTCCAAAGCCCGTGGGTCAGAATTGCACGGAGGCTGGGAGGCTGGGACGCTAGCCTGAACCCACATGTGTGCCCGGGGGCCGCTGCGAGGCCGTTTGCTGAACATGAAGAGCACAACCGATGCTGTTTGTCTCCGCATCCACAACAGCGCAGAGAGGAGGCATCCCAGCGGAGCCGTCTCGTCTCACATCCGTGTAAGCACACTCCTTCGGCGACAAAGGACCCAACTGGCCATCGGGTTGCGATTCACTCAGAATTTTGCCCCAGAGAGAGGTAAAGGGGGAAATGCGTCCAGGCAATCGGCTCAAATGACATACCCCGTTCCTAGAAGTCACAAAGAACGGAAAGCGGAGCATGTCAGTCAGAGAAACAACGGGCTGACGGTTCACCCGAACCCCCCGTGCGCCGCGGAGAGGCAGCTGCTTCTCCATCGTTCAGGGTGGCCACGCCAGCGGGTCCTTGCCCGAGACACTTCCTCCCTCGAATGTGCCTGTCGGTGGTTGGGCTTGGAGTTTCCCAGTCAATGAAGTTGGCTGTCTTTTCAGAGGCTGCTGCTGGGGAGATCCGGGACTACTCACGAGTGTGTGCAGACAGGTGAAAGAAAGTGGGTTTTCCCGGGGAGCATAACACATGTCCTCACGGTCCCGCACTGTTCACACTAAGGGTGAGCCTCTCCAGCTTTCCTCTCTCTGCCTGCCGGCCCCGCAGTAGGCGAACATTTTCTTTCTGTGGGTATTTACCAAGCGGGTACGCCCAGAGGCCACAGGGCTTCGTGCTGGACTTTCAAGCCGGAGGTCGTATGCGTCCTCCTTGCGGAGGGAGCTGGAGGAATCCGAATGCTGTCTCCAATATCAACTCCCGGAACCCCCGCCTTCTCCTGCCTGTGATTGGAGCCACACAGTGGCCCCAGGACTCCACGCTCCTTAACTCTTCCTCCCATTTGGACCTCCCGTCAGTCCCCAGTGGAGACTGGGGACAGGAGGGCCCGTGTCTCCGCCCTGGAGGGACAGCCTCATGCCAACCAAATGAGAAGTGTAGGAAAGTCATCATGGAAGCCTCCCCGGAGGTGGCGGTCCGTGTTGGCTCTGATTATTTCCCCCACAACCCACCCCCCAACTGAAAGGTCACGATCATCACGCTGACGTTCTTTAGTGAGCAGTTACCACGTGTCCCCCACTCCTTCCAGAGCTTTATACCTCTTGTTCCTGTTGGCTCCCCCGCAGCCCTGAGACGCGGGTCCTATTCCTGTCACCTGTCCCACCGTGGAGGGCAAGAAGGAAATGACTTTCGAGCCACTGGGGCGATGGGAGCCCTGTCTACATGAGGCCGGGCACACAATCGCATGCACTCCCTACAGTATGACCCGGGGGACCACCAGCCATCGGCCACGGTGCTGGGAGCCCGGACCCCAGGGCCAGACCGGCGGGGGCAACACCAGGATGACCTTGGACGAGCTTCTTAACTCTCTGCCTGTGGGTTTATTCACCTGTACGTGAAAAATCACTGAGATAAGCTGTGAGGACACATCCTGGCGTAGAGTAAGTCCTATACAGACGTTCACGGGTATTATTGCTGTTTTCCTGATCATCTTTAGTATTTTTTTCGTGATCATATTTATTAGTTGCCCTTTCTGTGTTTCTACCCGCCAGGTGTTCAAAGATCACCTTCTTAGGGAAGCATTTCCTAAGCTACGTCATTTCAAGTTTCAGTCTGCACCCGCAAAAATCCCGATCCCCCTCCCGGCTGTTTTTGTCTGTATTTGTGTCCATCTGACGTACATACAGTCTGTTTTGCTGCTTTACTGGCGTTTCCGTCTTCTCTCAAATGGAAGCTCCGTGGAGACGGGACTGTTTGTGTCCGCTGCTCCCCGCTACGTCCGCGTGCCCAGACCTGTGCCTCGCAGTAAACAGTCGGTGCACAGATTCAGTAAAACACTGGGGGCTGGGTCAGTGTCGCCCCTGCTGCCCTCCAGAGGGCTTTGCTGGAGACCTACTTCTTCAGCAAGATGGACTTTGGGGGAGCCACTTGGTCCTCAAGAAATCCCTCCCTCCCCGTGGCGTAAGATCTCGGGGTGGCCTCAGGCATCATTCCCCTGCATCCAGCAACCTGCAGCTTGGCCCTTTTATGGCCAGCTATCCATCCCGCTGTCCACTTTATGGGGCTGTTAGAGGAAATCGCCTTCGGCAGCAAGATTTCTCAACCTTTCGAGCTCCGGGATCACAGTTCATTCAAGTGACACCTTCGTGACATCTTGTCTGGATGGCGTTAGGTCGGTTTCCAGGAAGCGGGGAGGTGGCGCTAAGGCCCTGGCGAAATAAACAGGATGTGCAGGGAAGGCTCAAAGGCAGGCTTCCCAGATGCAGTGAGGCGAGGCATTCGTGCATCAGACGCACAGGAAAGGCCGTGCGGTGTAAATTCTGTCCTGTGCCCAGCTGGGGAGGGGGATGGGCATCCCCCTGCCCCCCCCCACCCCCGGGGTGTGAGTCAGCCCGCCTTCTTCAGGACCTGCAGGGGTGGGAGGCGGAGAGCATTTCACAGAGCCCCGCGTGTGGCCAGAGGGCTTGGAGCCCCCCACCAACCCCCCTCTCAGCCTGCGGTGGGGGGGGGTGGGGGGGATCTGCCTTCCAGGGACAACGGCCCGGAACACTGTCCAGACGCCAAGCATGATTGTATCCATTTCATCCCGCGGAGACCTTGGATCGTTAGCAGCTGATGAATCGTTCTCTTTCTCTGGGACCAAATGGCATCTATTATTTGTTCTTTCTCTGGTGTTTTCCTTTCCAGATCGTGCCTCAGTTCCCTCATGTGTCAAATGGTTCTAAAAATACCTACATGGCAGGTTGTTGGGAGGCTTAAATCGACCAATGTTTGAAGCGCGTAGAACAGGTCAGGGATGTGGCATATGTTGAAGGAGTCTGGGCCATTACTGTTCATGTTGTCCATTTTTTTTCGTGCTGGCATTCCGTTTTGTCTGTTAGGATTTCTCAGCTGCCTCCTGGCTTTGGGGTCCTTGGTACAAACTAAGCCGGGAAACTGATGGATGGACTTTGAAGGAGAGAGAATCTCATTGGCCTGGCTGAGGTCAGGTGTTTATTCTGGACCCATCATTTGTGACCGGGAGCCGAGGTCACCATGTGGCAAGAGTGGGGAGGTTCCTTTCAGGGAGTCCGTGGTGATAAATTTCCAAATCTAACGCGATCAATCAGGTCCTGCCCGTGAAACAGCCTGGCAGGTGACACGCAGCCTTTCAGCTGAGGATGGCCATTGGCTTGACCATTTCCCAAAGGCCACGCAGCCTCGTTTGGTGGTGTTTCTTTTTACTTTCCTCTGTAATGTTGTAAAAACCTTGCCTATTGAGAAAATGCATGCCGATGACAGATTAAACAGTGCTCATTAGTACAATACAGATTTAATCTTTCATACAATTCCAGTTTTATTTTCCTGTGGAATGCTTATCAGCAAATTCTGTGACACACAGACGTCAGTCTCCAAAGCTACATTTTTCCATCTTCTGGACACGGAAATTTTGCAGATTGGGAGAGACTAAACACCAGTTTGACCAGACCCTCCGTAAGGCTAATGGCTGCCATTAAAAAAAAAAATTTTTAATGTTTATTATTTTTGAGAGAGAGAGAGAGAGAGAGAGGGAGAGACCAAGCAGGGAAGGGGCAGAGAGAGAGGGAGACACAGAATCTGAAGCAGGCTCCAGGCTCCGAGCTGTCAGTACAGAGCCCGACACGGGGCTCAAACTCACGAACTGTGAAATCACAACCTGAGCCGAAGTTGGGCACTTCACCGACTAAGCCACCCAGGTGCCCCTACTCTTTCTTTTTTTTTTTTTAACGTTTATTTATTTTTGAGAGAGACAGAGTGTGAGTGGGGGAAGGGCAGAGAGAGGGAGACACAGAATCCGAAGCAGGCTCCAGGCTCCGAGCTGTCAGCACAGAGCCCGACGCGGAGCTCGAACTCACAGACCGCGAGATCATGACCTGAGCTGTAGTCGGCCACCCAACCGACTGAGCCACCCAGCGCCCCTGATGGCTGCCATTTTTAATTTGTCCTGGGACTAAGAGATATTTCAACAATTTTTCAGATACAGTTATCCCCAAATATCACTCAATTTGGCTCATGGAAGCTTAGGAGAGCAGAAGGAGCAGGGAACTTCGAACACTGACCTCGGCCTGAACTTGCATCCACCACGATATCTGTGCCCCGAGGTCTATTTTCACAAAAAGCTGGAAAGACCCTGGGATCTCACAGGACTGGAGGCCACATAGGGTCCCTTGCTCTGAAGACAGAAGGTGTGGATATATAAGCAAGTCCCCCTGGGTCACAGAGCAAGAGGGTGGTGAGGCCAGGATTTATACCCAGGTTCCAAATCCAGAACCCAAGATCTTAATCATGAGCCTGTCTTGAGGCCAACGCTCATCACTTACAGGACGTTCAAAATGCCACCATCACTTCCCTTTCCAGCCCAAGTACAAAAGATCCGAGAATAAATCGGTGCTTTTATGGATTGTAAAGGATCCCAGTCTTAAAAAGTGACATTAACAGTTACACATGTGACCTTTTAACATGTTTTTCAACCCTTTAAGATAGTCCTTTGGTTCCTAAAATGGGGTAAGAGATTAAGACCCGGCTAACCTGAGAGAGAACAGTTGAACTAGAATTTTTACCCACAGGGGCTTCCGGGTTGACCTTTTTGGGAAAGGGTGGGTTGTGAAGATATTACAACAACCTTTCCTGGTGCCTGCAGGGAACAAACATTCTGAGTTCACACAACCTGCCTTCCTGGGAGGAATGTCTTTGAGACTCATACATATTTATATCAAGTAACATATTAGAATAAATGTCAGCTTCTTTTTTTCTCCTGTTAACTTAACATGCAGAAAACTAAATGACCCATAAAGAAAAAGAAATGATTTTCTCTACCAGGAAAGCCTTTAAATATGCAAACATTTTGATACCTAATAGAGCAGGTCATAAAGTGAGTTTGGTGCATTTTCTTGACAGAGGTTTTACAAGGTTTTATAAGGGTTTTGATTGGTGAACAGCATTCGATATTTTATTCTATTGCATCTAGAAACCTGTTTATTGGGTGACTCATATTGCATAGCATTGACGTCTCCATAAACAGTGTTCAACCCATATTAAATAGAATTGGGGTGATGGGGATTATCGTTTAAAAATGCCTGGACATTCTAGGGATTGAAGCCTTCATTCAAAATTGAGGAGGGGTGCCTGGGTGGCTCAGTCAGTTAAGCGTCGGACGGTGGCTCAGGTCATGATCTCAAGGTTCACGGGTTCGAGCCCCACGTTGGGCTCTGTGCTGACAGCTCAGAGCCTGGAGCCTGTTTCGGATTCCGTCTCCCTCTCTCTCTGCCCCTCCTGTGCTTGGGCTCTCTCTCTCTCTCTCAAATAAACAGTAAAAAAAATTGAGCACATAATGCTTTCCTATGGGACATTTATCTATTTTTCAGGTCTCCCCTGTATTAAAATAATTTCTGGTCTGGACTGTTTCACTGAAGAACCCCCAGGTCAGTTTCTACGTCCCTCGCCCCCTTGGCGGGTCAAACTCCTCAGGGGTGGAGCTTATGAGCACCTGCCAGGAAGGCGTGGCCTGGCCGCTGGGTGGAGCTTGTGAGCACCTGCCGGGAAGGCGTGGCCTGGCCGCTGGGTGGAGCTTGTGAGCACCTGCCGGGAAGGCGTGTCCTGGCCACTGTGACGCTGGAACCAGGCCGGTGAGGTGAGCCTTGTCTCCTCGGGGTTGGGGAGGCCGAGGCTGCTGTTAACTGTGATACTCGCCTTCAGGTGCCCTGAGCTTCCCGTTTTGGCCTCTGCAGGAAGAAATCACCTGTTCTGCCTGCGTTGGGGAGAGCGCACCTCCCAGCTGCACGCCCTAGACAGGACCAAGCTTCCGGAGCCCAGCCCTGTCGTTGACCCTGCCCGTGCAGCTGCCCCAGAGACACCTGGTGCCTCGGATTCCTGAACTTTTGGGGGCTGCTTTGGAATAAACCCGTTGCGGCTCGGCCTTTCCCTGTGGGAGTATGGTTTAGCTTACCTTCCACTTTTTTTTGCTGCTGAAGTCTCTTTCTCTTTGTCCTTCTGGATTTATGCCTTACGGGGAAGATCGATCCAAAGTGATGGTAGGAGCCATTTGGGAGGGAGGGAAAGGACCACCCTGCACCGGCCCCCCACCTTTGCCACACACCGCTGGCCGGTTTTGTGAAAGATTCTGCCTGAATGAACAAACTCAGGGTCCGTCCGCAGCATTCTAAAGCAGCAGAGATCTCAGACTTAAATATCTGCTTCCTCTTTCTTCACTCCTTCCTTTCTTCCCTCCTTCCCTTCTTCTTTCCTTCCTCCTTCCCTCCTCCCTTCCTCCCTCCTTCCCTTCCTTCTGTCTCTTCCTCCCTCCATCCTTCTCTCCCTCCCCTTTTTGTTTCAGCCTCTGGTCTATGAGAAAGAGAAGAAGACAGCAAGGGAACGTTGCACTTTAAATACGGTTGATCTACCCTCGTGAATGATAAGCCAGCCAAGCCTTATTTTACAGACACTGTTTGCATTTTCTGAAGTCACCCACTGTTTCACTCCATTGGCTTTAGCCTTTTTCTCTAAAGCTATATAGCTTTGCTTTCATTTTCCCAAAACTTGCCCTTTATACTTAGAAACTCAGTTTTTATCTTACTTCCACGGTGATTGCTATCTTGTTTCCAAAAGAAAGAAGAACAAGAAAGAAAAGAAAGGAAGGAAAACCACGACAAAGAGCAGTTAGGCGGAAAATATGTCATGAGCAATCCCAGGCCGGTTCAGCTACTGGTGCTGGCAGTGTGCAAACATCTGGGGTATTTGCAGATATCTTCACCCTGGGATGGAAAATTGGGAGCAACCATCTGGATGTCTGGCTACATGTTTCATTTTTTAGATGGATTTTTGAGAGTGCCGTATAGGAACTTCCAGCAGCGAGGCAACATACAGTAAATTCAGCAACGCTTTTATTGATATGCTGTGAATCAATATCTAAGTGGCAGAATTATATACATAGCTAGCACAAGCACGTAAAAATTATTGTCATGTGTTAAGTATTAATTGAGAGGGGTGCCTGGGTGGCTCAGTCGGTTGAGCGTCCGACTTTGGCTCAGGTCATGATCTCCCGGTTTGTGAGTTCGAGCCCCGCGTCGGGCTCTGGGCTGACGGCTCGGAGCCTGGAGCCTGCTTCGGATTCTGGGTCCCCCGCTCTCTCTGCCCCTGCCCTGCTCATGCTGTGTCTCTCAAAAATAAATAAACGGTAAGAGAATTTTTTTAAAGCATTAATTCAGAGAATGTGAGCCTTGGAAATACAGCCCAGTTTCTATAATCTCGTATTGGCCTTTCACCATTAAATAAAAAAAATCAGCCCGTCGGGTAAAGAAAAAAAGAATGGCATGTTTTGGGCCTCCGTCAGAGTTTGGTGGGCCTGATTTCGGAAGGAATCCACTGATGATGGGCTGGAAGGCTGGTGTGGGGAGGGGTTCAGTACCAGGAAGTTGGGGTGAAGGTAGGCGTGTCCGATGTTTGCTCATGCGGATGGGCTCTGGCATCTGTGAGCACACAGCAGTGCAAGGGAGCCCACAGACAGAAGCCTGGAGCCCCCGGCGGCCTCATCATCTCTGGAGCGAAACCTTCCTCCTCCACCAGGGAGTGAGGAAGGACAGCCTCCCTCCCCACCAGTTAGAGAGGACGATGGAGAAGAGGGCGCCTCCGGGTGTGCAGGGTGAATGAGCTTCGTGAAGCACAACCCGCCAGCCGGTGGGTGAGTTCTCAGCCCCAGCCTCCGCCCTGGCCCTGCAGCTCTTGGGACACGGCTCTCAGCGGGGCCAGCTGGGGACACGGCTGCACAGGAATAATGCCACAGCTCACGGTGACCCGGGAAGTCAGGGCTGATCCCAGCCTCACGTCTGTTCCCAGGAACGCTGGAACTAATACATTTAATGAGAGAGTCGTTTTGGTGCCTTTTTTTAAAGAAATACAATACTGATCGCAGTGTTCACAGGTGCTTCAAAAATGGTCTGTTGAGTGGTGATGCCACTTGTATGCGTGTTAAAATTGTCCTGTTCCCCAGATCTGAAGAATCACCTGGCCGGAGCACGCCATAGCTTCTAAACACGAAACAGTGTTGGGTGTAGTTATTCCCGAATGACTGTATTTCTTCAAACAAAATGTTAGAAGTCAATATTCTGTTTTCTAACGTGGAATATTGGTTGTAGGGGCAACGGTTTCCTAATGGGATGCTTGTCACCTTCTCTGAGGCTTAAATAAACGTTTTCCTTTGACAGTCAAATACTTGGGAGATGTTCCCACTTCTCTTCAAGGATGTTGAGCGTCCCCTTTGGGGAGCGCGTCGGGACCTCTCACAGCATCGCACCTGCTGCCATGTTCCTGCTTATCACCCCGGCTGGCTGCCAGACTCATTGGAAGGGAAGGTTGGACGTCCATATATCCCGCGTGTACTCAAGACAGCCGCAAAAAACTTAGGAACTTGTGGATTTGCCAGAACTTCCAATTTACCTGCCCGTGTGCGCAAAATAAACATGTAGATTTTACGTTATTTCCCATAAGTTACATTGCCGCCAATCACCACACCACAGAGCACAAACTCTTCTTTTTTTTTTTTGCTGAATTAAGCAACATGAATTCTCCCTGTAGCTCTCCATGACTTAATCACACGTTTCATTTATTTCTCTAAACTCTATCTTCCACCCATCATGGGATAGCTTTTCATTCTTTTCCCATATCAAATTGCCATCAGCAATTCCATGGCTCTGGAAACCAGCGCCCAGGAAACAAGAAAACCAACACCTGTAATTAGAGAGAGAGAGAGAGAGAAAAAAAAAATTTGCTTTGTATTCACGCCAACAATTCCACTCACCAGCAACAAACCCTTTGTCATATTCCGAGGCGGTGTTAATTATGAACTATGGATTGTTTGCAAGAAAACAGTACAAAAGTAGCTTCTGGACTTCCACCTAGGTAAGAGTGAATACATGACAGATGGGACGTTGACCGTTTTGTTTCAGAAAGTTCCTCGAGTTGTCAGGGCTGTGGGCTGCAAATGATTTAGTAGGCCAAGCAGTGTGGAAGGTAATGAAATAGATTGTTTATGAAATCTGAGTATCATCAAGATACTCCCAGTCCACACGTGAAACGTCTCCTTCATGAGTAATCTCAGCGGAATTGGGGGTTGTGTGTTCATGAGTTCGTGCCAGGGAGCATCACAGGGGCCGAATCCCAGGAGCTCCAGAGGGCGATTTAGCGTTCTCACCAAACTCTGCCGCGCGGAGCTAGGTGTTGGTGACATCACTTCTTGTGCTGTGTGTGTGTGTGGGGGGGGGGGGGGTCTTTCTGGATGGAGAAATCAGTGGGAAGTGAGACCCTGCCACCCGCCCGTCAAGGATATCTCAAGGGTACGACAGCAGTGAAGCTGAAGGCCTCTGAACTTGGGGCAGAAGAGGACGTTCTGAGCCGAAGGCAGGGGTGGGGGTGGGGCGTGGGCTGCTCAAAGCTCTGCTCAAGTTTGCCTAACGTGGACGTGACTCCGGTGGATTTGGGGGTGGAGGGCAGGGAGCGATGGAAACATTGCCGGATCCCGATCTAGAGCAGAACAACAGTAAGACAGCCTGGGGGCTCAGATACGTGAGATGGTGGAGACCCTGGCTTCTAGAACACGGGCACAAACCCCCTGGGGTTTTGCGAACACCTGGGGGCGCTGGACGTCCCCGAGACCGTGGAGAAGGGAACGTCCTCCTCTTGTTTTAATGTCAAAGGACGGCATGACCACAGGTGCCATTTAAGCGCCACATCCACTGGGATTTTAATTTTAAATGTGATGACACTGATCCATTAGACCGTTAAGTCGCACGTGCGTAGGGCAGGATCTGTTTCTACTGTTCCATTGCTAGTTCCCAGCGCGTTTCCTGGATGGAAGGACACAGGAAGGAAGTGATGTCACTGGATCCCAGGATCACCCAGTGGATCTAGAACGACAAAGGGCCTGTCAAGTGGGAGATGGGGCTTGGGGGAGAGTCAGGGGCTGCGGAAAACCCCACCTGCCCGAGATAGCAAAGCAGGAAATACCTAATTCTGTCTTCCTCCCCTCTCCCAGTCTGTCCTCCGCCCATCAGTGCCTCCCGTGGGCAAAACAAAGTCTTCAGTGAGATGGGATTCACATACCATGAAATCCACCCTTTGGAAATCTACAACTCTGAGAGACAAACCAAGAAATAGATTCCTATCTACAGAGAACACACGGATGGTTTCCAGAGGGGAGGGGGGTGGGGGATGGGGAAACAGGTGACAGGGATCAAGGATGCACTGGGGATGAGCACTGGGTGCTTAGGGAAGCGTTGAGTCGCTACGTTGTACCCCTGAAACTAGTATGACGCTGTATGTTAACTACGCTGGAATTAAAATTTTAGACTTAATAGAAAAATAAAATATACAACCCTATTCACCAGCTATGGGTATGTTCACAGAGTTGGGAAACAATCACGAAACCCTATTTTTTTATTTATTTATTTTATTTATTTATTTTTTTCTTTTTTAAATTTTTTTTTTAATGTTTATTTATTTTTGAGACAGAGAGAGACAGAGCATGAACGAGGGAGGGTCAGAGAGAGAGGGAGACACAGAATCTGAAGCAGGCTCCAGTCTCTGAGCTGTCAGCACAGAGCCCGATGTGGGGCTCGAACTCACGGACTGTGAGATCATGACTTGAGCTGAAGTCAGATGCTTAACCGACTGAGCCACCCAGGCGCCCCCACGAAACCCTATTTTAGAGCATTTTCATCACTCCAGACAGAAACCGTGTACCCAGTAGCCGTCTTTCGCCGCGACCCCAACCCTGGGTGATGACCTACCTACTTTCTGTTTCTCTGGATTTGACCATCCAGGATGGGAATACACGTCGGAACACACGCTATGTGGCTTTTGTGCCCGGCTTGTTTCACTTTGCCTTGTCTTCACGGCTCATCCCTTTAATGGCTGAGTAATATTCCATGGCACGAATACACCACATTTTGTTATCCATTCAGCAGTTGATGAACATTTGTTTTGTTTCTATTCAAATACTGATTTTAAGTTTCTGTTTCTCTGCAACCCATTTTAACAGTATGGTGCAAAACAGAATGTGAGGGGGACAGCATTTTCAATAAGGTATCTGAAAATGCATTTTGGTATCATGCAAATGTCAGTCTTGGAGGAAGTTTTAAACATTTCCCAGGACATATATGTGTATATATATATATATATATATATATATATATATATATATATGCATTTCCAAGTATATCACATTTTATACATGGGAGTAACTTATAAAAGGCGATAGAATAATTAATTATGGGGGCAAAACTTCTCTGAAACATGTCGTTTAGCATAAGCTGGATATCTGAAATCTGGAATCAGAAGGTAAAAACTCCTGGAAGAAATTGGTAATTTAGCCCATGAAAAATCCTAATTAAAGGAAAATTACAATTCCCAGAGGTTTCCCCTTAATGAATCCTCTGGTTTGAGAATGGAATCCCTAAAAAGCCACAAAGATAAAGCTTTGAATAAAATGATACAACAGGGGGCGCCTGGGTGGCTCACCAGCTTTTGGCTTCGGCTCAGGTCATGATCACACGGTTCGTGAGTTCAAGCCCTGCATCCCTGTTTGGGATTCTCTCTCTCTCTCCCTCTCTCTCTCTCTGCCCCTCCCCTGCTTGCTGTCTGTTTCTCAAAATAAATAAATATTTAAAAGACGATGCAGCAAACTATTTGAATTATCCCATACTTGGATTTGATACTGTTTATATAACCTTCTGTATTTCAGGTTAACAACAGTTGGTCGAGAAATTCTTTTTGAATGCTTAGGCTTTGCCCCTTGGCTCTTGTGTGGGGAAACTTATGGGAAACCGCTTAAGAGCCAAGGGGCAAGGCCTAAGCGTTCATCCAGCGGGGCCACCTTTTTTCCTGAAATAGTCACTGCTACATTCATGCTGGGTTTTTTGGCCCTGTAGCCAGATACTAGCAACGGTTGGAGGATTCCTTTCACGAAGGAGCCGCTCATCTGGATGCCCATCAACTCACCACAGTAGGCCACCGGGCATCATTCTTCGTGAGCCTCTTCAACCTGCTCCAGATACTTCCGTACGGGTGGGATTGCGGGGGGAGCTCCTGTCACTGCAAATAATCAAATCCCGTTAGAAATCCCAGGTACCTCATTATCTTTTCAAGTTCCAAGAACGCCCGTTTTAAAGAGTAAATATCAACAGCTCTCGAGATAGCTTCAGACGCTTGCTTTCAGCCAACGCGTGGGCTTCTCTTCCCTTTTGCCTCCCGCTGGACACGCGAGCCACTCACGGCCTGGGAAGATCGCAAGCTTAGCTATTCCAGAAATCTCTCTTGCTCGCCCTTTTTGAAAAGGCGAGCGACCGTAGATATCCCAGTCAAGAGCACCATGCCGCCGGGACAATGGAGACCGTGGACTACCTGACCCACCGCTGTTTGTCACCGTACTTACTCCCTAGCCCCCAGTCATTTGCACGCACTGTCAACATTGGCTACGGCTGAGCCGTATTCTTCGACTCCAAAGCAACTTGCTTTGTACTTGCTAAGTACAAGTACTAGGAGGGGACTTGCTAAGTACTACTCAGCCCAAATATCGAGAAAGACGATGCATACCAGAGCAGTGTTCTTACACCCCAAACATTCTGAGCCCTGGCTTCCATGCAACTTTGCCATCAACTCTGCCTTCTTAAACGACCAGAAAGCGCGGGGCGGTGGGGCAGGGGGCGGAATGTGTCTTCTGCAAACAAGTCTATGCTCCTCTATGATTCACGGCACTTTTGATTTTGTTTATTGATGCAAAATTGCATTTGTTTTTCCATATTATTAATAGTGGCTCTCCAAGTTCAGATAAATGATTTTTTTAAATAAGAGATAATATCTAGTCATATAACACTATTTAAATGGGCATGGAATCACTCTTGTCCATAAAAGTACCAGTAACTAGGTAACTGAATGGCTCACCTGTCAACCACATGTGCTGCAGCCCTATTTATGCCTGTTGTCCCAGCTAATTATTTACGCCCCCTTTTTCCACTCCTAGAGACGTCCCAGTGCAGGCAATAAATTATACCACCGTCCTAATTATAAGCTTCTTTCAGAGCCTTTGCTCTCTTGGTGTTTCAATATATCATTTGATTTAAGATGCTTTTCAGAATCCTGTCAGCCGAGGAGGAGGAGGGGGGGGAACCCTGACCCTGAGTGCGTGGCTCTGTTGCATGGGGGGGGGGCAGGAAGCGGGGAGAGGCTGGCATGCTGGGTTCACACATGGGATTAGGTACGGGGTGCCCCAGGCTGGCCAGACACCAGACTCGGTGACACACAGTTATCTCTAAGGAGCAATGTTCACCAAGGAACTTCCTTTCTTTCTTTTTATGAAAATACACAAGAGCCACAAAAAAATGAATCGTTTTTGTTCCTTAAAGCTTAGCCATGCCCTTTGCTCGCACCTGTGTGCCGCCTGCAAAGTTATGGATGCCTTCGAGAATGCAGGGTGGAAATGCTCCCACCTGCCTTGCCTCCGGGAGAAAGCGAGCTTCGGGCATCGCGGCCTGAGCCCAATCCGGAGGACGAGGACGCTCTTACCTGCTCTGCTCTGGGAGAAGCCCCGTTTTATTTTATTTTTATTGTTTTATTTTTATTTTTTCCAATATTTAGTTTTGAGAGAGAGACAGAGACAGAGTGTCGGCAGGGGAGGGGCAGAGAGAGAGAGAGAGAGGGAGACACAGAGAAGCCACCTTGACCGGTCCTCCTGGAGAACAAGTCCTTCAGAAGCTCGGTGTCACAGATCTGGCTCTGTGTGGGGGGATGTACCCTGCTGTGGACCCCAGCGCCTGATGTCCCCACTGCCCCGCACGCCGCTGGGGACCACGGACCAGGAGTCCATCCTGCTCTGGTCTCCCAGCACAACAGTGGCCTTTATAGCTCTTCCTCCTACACCCTGCACCTGTTTATTTGCGGATTTATTTACCTGTTTATTTGAGGATTTATTTAAGCTCTGCCTCTCTAGGCTACGAGGGCTGGGATTATTATTTTCCCTTATATTTCCCTTTGGAGGCTGGAGTCCTCTGTCGTCAAAGCGCGCAAGGCTGAGCACAGAGTCAGGGCGCGTTGAAGCAGGTTGCAAAAGTGACCGCAGCTGTTACCTTCGCGTATTCACATTCCTTTGCCAGTGGCTTTGCCAGGCTCCCAACAAAAGCGGCGTCTCCTTCTTCACATCTGGGACCTGGGCGTGGCCTTGGGCTGGCTGCGGTTGATGGCGAATTAGTACATATCACTTAAACAGAGGGTTGGGAAGGACTTGCCTTTGACCCTTATCCTCTCTTGCCCTGGAAATCCTGTGGCTGTCACCCCTGGAGAAGCACGATGATCTCGGCTCAGGTCTTGATCTCAGGGTCATGGGCTCAAGCTCCGCGTTGGGCTCCGTGCCAGGTGTGAAGCGTACTTAAAAAAGTAAACACGAATAAAATGAAATACAAATAAAGCTACTTTGGTTGTGATGGTTTGTTGTGCAAGAAAAGCTAATTGGCACATCCAATAAATTGTGGAAAGAATGAAAGAGTAGTGGTCCCAGAATTTCCAACGATTTCCTGTTTTGGTGGGGGAAAAGGCTTTGGATTCTTAGCTGTTTAAGATTTTTGCTGATGTCCCCTATCTCCAGCCTGCCTGGCCCACATGCCCATCTAATTGGCATGAGACCATCTCCCATTGGCCGTCGGTGGGAACCAGAACGCATCCAGTCTTAAAACGACAGCACACTGTCCAGATTTAAAGCTGCTGGCCATTCCATGGGCTAATGGATTATTGATCCCAATGGAGGAGACATATTTAGAAAGTGTGGAGGATTTTAAGGTGGTGTGCAAAGCTGTGTCTGAGAAAAACAGCGCAACAAAGAGGTACAAGCTGATTACTGCTTCGACTGGGATGTGGCTGATCTCAGACACAAAAGTTACAAGACGGGGTTCACAGAGGCAAGACTTTAGAATGTGTGCGTCCCGCCAGGGAAACGTCTGACTTGCGGCTTCTCCGCGTCGTATTTGGGTTGAGATTTCATGTTCCTGGACCTTGGATATGTTATTTGAAGTTGAATTTACTTAGAAATATAAGGCATTGTTATTGGGGGAAAAAAAAAAAACCCTATCTAGAATGCTCCTGGTTTATATTTGTTTGGGAAAAAGTACCAAATAGCCTCTGGTTTTACCCTCTTGGGTGGTAGGATACCGGTGGCTTTGAATTTTCTTTCTTGTTAAAAGATTCTGCCATGTTCTGATTTTTCGAAAGTGATTGTGTTTCATGCAATTCGATGTATTTACAAGAGCTGCGATGACGATTTTAAAAGGCAAACGTCTTTAGTCCAAATGAGACTGTGGGCCAGTCTTCTTGTGGGGACATAGTCTCTTATCTGCCTGTTGATTATTGTAATTCAGTCTGTTGGAAAAATGATGCTTTTCATTGCTGGGATTACTCCCTGTTAATTTATATTCACCCTCGCTCAGCCGCATGACTCACAGAGACACAATTTTTTTTTTCCCTTAAAAGCACCGAACGCATGAATCATTGCTGAGTGCCTCCAAGATTTAGGGGATGTTTGTGGCAGAAATGCATGAATGAGTATGATGGCCATTTACTTATACACCTAGTCAGAAATGCAGCCGTAAATCTGACCAGCATGAATTCACAGGGACTTGATTAACATTCATGGGTGATGAATGACAGGGCATCTCTGTTTGCAATGCCCATACATGATACACAGATGTGCTTACAGGATTATGCTGCCGTGGCAGATATATTTTTAGTTCTATGTTCTTCGTGTATGGCTGTTAAATTGCCACATTTCTAATTGTGGCTGTTTTTTTCCAGTTTGGAGTGAGCGCCTGCAACTTCTTTAATGGTCGCCAGATTTAAGAATACTCAAAAGAGGAGACAGTGAAATAACCATTTTTAACATACAGCAATTTTCTCCTCAACCACTCCGAAGGGCCTCCGATTTCCTAGCCGACCTTGAAAAAGTTCTGTCTCTGCACTTTGGAATCAAAATTTACCAAATCTATTCCTATTACCCGACAGTTAAAAAACTACCTTCTGCCGCTAATGAATTGATGTGCCTCTCGGATGTCATGGCTCATGCAGACAAAGAGCTCAGTCCTTCCCCTTGGATAAAATGAAGGAGCTCAACCTCGGGGGAAAATACATACATAAAAACACACATAAAAAACAGACCTTCCCAACTTCCTTCTCCTTGAGAGGGAGGTCACTTTTGAACTTAATCTATATTTTATTTTATTTTTTTAAGATACCATAAAAAAAAAACTAACAAAACCAAAAAAAAAAGAGAGAGATGTTCCTGGATCTTCCTCTCCCGCCCGCGCTGAAAAGTCCTCGGACCTGTTAGCCGGCTGTGGCTGTCACTGTGTGTTGCTCCTTCAGCTGCTGTCCCCTCCCTTCCTTTAGCCCCAGGGCTCCGATCTGGTCAGGGAGCCCCCCGCCCACCTGGAGGCCTGAATGAGGTCTAGTCCCAGCCATTGGGGCCCACCCGGAGCTCCTTTGTTTGTGATTGGTCTAGACCCCCAGCACGTGACCTGCTCATGGCCAATGAGACAGGAGGGGAAGTACGCCCCCTGGCGCTGGGAAACGCGTCCCTCCTTCATAAACACAGCATCAGGGGGGCCCGGTTGGCTCAATGGCCTCACAGTCTCTGGGCCGTCAGTTCGAGCCCCATGTTGGGGTCAGAGATTACTTAAATAAATAAACTTAAAAAAAAGGAGAAAATCATCACCTTCTTGCTGCCTTCCTATTCCTTCCTGCTCTGTATGCTGCCCTGGAGGACAGGACACAAGCGCCAGAGGCAGCCACGTTGGGGTCATGGGGGGCCAGTCCTTGGAAAACAGGCGACGTGCCAGGAATATAGAGTGACAGGAGGGGAGAACTGACCGCCAGCTCCTTCCAGGTCAGCCCTGAGGGAGCCCGCTGCGGTGGGCGGAATCACAGCAAACAGGCACCTGTCCGCATCCCCAGGGCCTGGGAATATGCTGTATGATGTGCACCGAAAGCCAGAATGAAGATAGTGGGTGAAAGTGAGGTCGTTGAACAGGCAGCCTCAGGGAAGACTGTCCCGCATTCACAGGGTGGGTCCAGTGTCACCACAGGGTCCCTGAATGGGGAAAAGGCAGGCGGAGCAATCATCATCACTGGGATACAACGTGAGGAAGCCTGGCGGTTGCTGGCTCTGGAGAGGAGGAGGGGCCCCAGAGCCCAGGGATCCAGGCAGCCTCTAGAAGCTGGAAAATACCCGGAATGGGATTTTCCTCCCGCTCCTCCAGAAAGGAATGCATCCCTGCAGACATCTGGTTTAAGCCCCCTGAAACCCATTTCAGACTTCTGACTTCTAGAACGGTAAGATAATACATTTGTGTTGCTTTAAGCCACTAAGTGCAATTTATTACAGCAGCAGCAGAAAACTAATGTATCCAATTATGGATGTTCAATTTGAGAACGAACGGCTAGATGAAGCCACCGTTAGCTGTTTTCTGTCCTTTCTGCTGAGTTCAAATTAATGACACGTGTTAGCACGCTCTGGCCTCTGCCAAGCCCGGCGTCCTTTTCCTGTTTGCAGCATTAGAAACAAAGGCAATTGTCAGCTCCTGGAGTTTGTGGGTTTCCTTTCTGTTGACGTGCGTCCCCTGCTCAAGCTGCGTTGCCAAGCTCCCGTGGAAGGTTCAGATTGGTCTCTGAGAGGGAGGCACCGTGGGTCCTTAACTTGTCCCGGAGCCAACCGAGGGCACCCTTCTCAGCACCAGAGGCGAGCTTTGCTCTGCTGTGCACCTGACAACAGGGCTGCGGGGGGTGCAGTGGCCAGTGTGAGCCTCCCCGGGGGTGGGAGGGCCCCCAGTGCAGTAGACCCAGAATGATCTGCCCAAGGGTCTTTTGGGTTCTGGTTAAGAAAATTCTCAAGGTGGCGGGATGGCAGGAGCTGAATATTTGAAATGAGGGACACGCCGGTTTCCCTGACTTTTCCTTCCCGCGTGTTTGTTTGGATTTGGTTCTCTGAAGCAAAGCCGAGGACGAGAAAATGGTCATCAGGGAGACGCAGGGGAAGCAGTTCAGGGTGAGGCGACGAGGACAGGATTGATTTCTGCAGCCTGACGGCCGCCAGTGTCAGCGAGGGAAAGCCAGGCGGTTGGATGGGGCCGTCTCTCCCTCTGACCCCTGTCAGAGACGGACAGTGGCCGGCTCGTACGTGGCGCTCAGCGAGGAAGGTGAAAGGCGGAGAGAGACGATGTCAGACCAAGTATAATGGTCTCTGGAGTCCGGGGCTGAGGCTTCACCACTTTGGCAAACTATGTCGCGCTGTTGGCGAATTAATTCTGGGGCCCCATTCACTAGTTAACTACGGGGCACTATTAACCAATTAACCATGTGGCACCATTAATTCGTTAACTATGTGACACCATTAACTAGTTAACTATGGGGCCCCATGAGTTAATTAACTCTGTGGCCCCATTCACTAGTTAACTACAGCGCGCTGTTAACGAATTACATGACACTATTAACTAGCTAACCAGGCGGCGCGTTAGCTAATGCTAGAGAGCTGCCTGAAGTTATGACTCCGAAGTTCTATTCCTCATTATCTACCCGAGGGAACGAGTACACAAGTCCATCAAAATAGGGGTACGGGGGCGCCTGGCCGGCTCCGTCAGTGGACATGCGACTCTCGATCTCGGGGTTGGGAGTTCAAGCCCCACGTTGGGTGTGGAGATCGCTGAAAATAAAATCTTGAAAACAACCCAGGTACACAAAGATGCTTGCAGCTGCTTTGTTCATAATGTCTAAAGTTCAGCGATAATCTAAATGATGATTAACAATTGAGTGGATAAAAATATTGTGGCATATTTATACACTAAAATATTATGCTGGAGTTTAAGAGGAAAAAAGAAAAAGAATTATTGCTACACACACAGCAGCTTGAATCTTCACGAAATAATGTTGAACAAAAGAAGCCAGTGTAAAGACCAGAATCTGAGAATCTGTCTTATTCTATTTATAAGAGGTTTAAGAACAGGTACAATGAAACCATGGTGGAAGGTACTGAGTGTTTAAAAGGGCAAGAAGGAGACTTATGGGCTGTGTGTGTGTGTGTGTGTGTGTGTGTTCTTTTGGCCAAAACCTTCACTGATAAATTTTAATCATTCACTATTAAAATATTAGGTTTTGGCAATGATAGTGTCACTGATTGGTAATTGACGTTTATAAATATCATTTATTGCAGATTGAACTTATATCCCTAAGCCTCCCAGTGGGTTAAACCAGACACAGTATCAGTTCTGGTCATAGTAACCAGCTATGTGCATTTCTACAATTTTTAAATGCTGCTTATTTTTTCCCTCTGTTCAACTGTTTGTTATTAAGAAAAGCACATCCATATTTTTCTGGGTTTTTTTCATTACCATAAGGATTCATATGATAAGTCAGCTTTGCTGTTATTAATAAGCAATTCCCTCTGCTATGATGAGGCTGCCAAGGCAAACCTCCTTCCGGAGGCGAATTTGAGGTGGGCTCGTGGCCCCTAATGAATTTTGGAGTTAGAAAAGAAGCCGGCTCTCCCATCATTCCAGGACCAAATGCTTTTTGATAAGTGTTTCACATCATAAACTACGATCTTATGTCGGGCTCTCAGCAAGCTCCTCGATGCAAGTACTTTCTATGGGAAGAAAGTTGCCAAGGGCAACAAATGTGCTTTGTGCAGACATTTCAAAGTAGGACCTTCTAATTGCCGGTGGGACCCTGAGAATCCCCACCACGGGGGCGCCAATGGACGTGTGAGTGAATTACAACGTTAATTCAGCAAGCCCAGGTAGCATAGTTACAAATGCCAAGACTGTAAACGTGATGATCTTGGGCGAGCCCTTAACCTCTCTGGACCTCATCTGTCTGAAATAGAAAACGGGAATAATATCCACCTCCTTACATTATTATGAGGACTGAACATTTTTAATATCTATTAGGTGCTTATCACCGTTCCTGGCACAGACTCTGTGCTGGGGAAACTCGTTACGCAGCAATAGCACACTGATACAATTGTTAGCTGCTGTCGTTGAGATAATGGAGGTGGCGTGGTGGCAGGTGGAATTGTAAGTGACCCTCACCCTTGTATAATCCCTCCCCTTGTGAGTGGGTGGAATCATTTGAGGAGATATCGCTCCCATAACTGTTGCATTTTCTATGGCAAAAGGGGAGATTACCCAGGTGGTCTAATCTAATCACACGGGACATTTAAAGGCAGAGCTTTCGGTGTCTGGCAGCAAAAGAGGAGGTCAGAGGTTGCATGCGGAGGGAGGACTGGACACCCGGGCACTGGTTTGAAGGTGGAGAGGGGCCCTGGTGGACAGCTAACTGGGAAACAGTTGGATGAGGCCATCCATGGATGGCCAATGGAAAGCAGTCCAACCACCAGAAGGATATGATTTTAGCCAAGAACCAAAGGTGATTGGAAGCAGGTTCACCTACAGAGGCTGGAGAAAAGAGCCCCACCGGACCAGCACCTTAACGGTGACTTTGGCTTCCCTGAGCGCGGAACCCACGCGAGCCTGCTGGCCCTTCTGAGCGACAGTATCGTGTGACCATGAATGAGTGTTCATTTTAACCCCGAATTTCACGGTGCCATACTGGGAATTAGCTATGCAGCCATCGGAAAACTAATATAGTGATCAGGGAGGGATCAAAATGATACTTCATAATCGCTGATGCACACGGACCAAACACTACCTACCGGGCAGTGGGATAAGTGCCCTGCTTGATCTATCTTATTTAATCTCGCCACAGTGCTGTAGAGTGGATTCTCTTATTACCACTATTTTGTACTTGATGAGCGCAAGGCACAGATGAGCCGAGTCCCCTGACAAAGGTCACACGGTTCAGCATGTAGGTGAACTGGGATGGGATTCAAAGCACATCAGACACGGGGTCACATTCCCAACCACAGGGCAACAGGGCCCGGTTGTCATCTTTACGGGAACTTTAAGTCCATAAGGACCAACACAAGAAGCATTAATTACGTGGGGCATTTGAGAAAATGTGACAGGTGTTCGGAAAGGTCTGGGGCTTTTCTTAGGACACTTGTAGAAGAATCTCTTAATTTGGGGGAAAATGTTTCTTTTTAAAAACATTTTTTTAAGTACTTATTTATTTTTGAGAGACAGAGAGAGACAGAGCATGAGCTAGGAAGGGGCAGAGAGAAGGAGACACAGAATCCCAGGCAGGCTCCAGGCTCTGAGCTGTCAGCACAGAGCCCGATGCGGGGCTCGAGCCCACAGACTGGGAGATCAGGACCTGAGTCAAAGTCAGGTGCTTTTACCGACTGAGCCACCCAGGCGCCCCAGGAAAGAATGTCTCTAAGGAAGTATATTTCAAACAGCAGCTTGAAGGACCACTGTAAGAATTGTTGTATTTGGAAGTTTTCATTTTGAGGATCGACCAAACCCGACTCCAGCCCCTGGGTGCCACCTGCCGGGGTCCAGCCCGTGGTTTTCGTAAGAGGCTCTGTGTTTCGTTTCCTAGTTGTTACCAGGAAGTATCTCTTTTAGCTGCTTGAGACTAATTTAAAAAACGATGACCTTGAGGGAGAGACATCAATGATGTTGTGGTGCCAGAGAACATTCTAGTGACCTCTTGACGCCTACTCTGGCCACTCGCGTGGCTGGGTTCAGTTAGAGGAAAACCGGAGGATGACTGCAAGTACTGGGAGACCAGCCGCACTGGAAGCAGCAGACGAGTCTCGGAACGGCCATTAGCATAATCACATTGTAAGCAGTGGACGAGTTTCCAGAAAACCAATATCATTATCACATGAGTGTCCTTCAAGTGAATTGTAATTGCCGTGTAGAGTCGTTTTACATTTAATTGAGAAATTTATCTTAGTTGTATACTTCCATCAAGGCGATAAGCGTGAGGAATCTACTCCGTATTTTACGGGGCTCCGAGTTTCGCTGATGTTATCACAGGAATTTCAAGGAACACGCGGGATGAGGGTCGGTTCTCGTAGGGGTGTACTTATGCCTTCGTGAAGGTCGAGGAACGCGGCTGAAGGCGCGGGTCAGCGACATCAGGGCGGGTGTGTGGTCACGCGGGACGTCAGGCCAGCTTCCCACGTCGCCCCCACGACTGGCAGATCTATTCGCTCAGTGGCTCCCACACTTCCCTGCGCATTCACATCTCCCAGAGAGATGAAAACGAAATCTCCCTAGTACCCCCAAAAATATAAAGGTGATGCCCCTACCGATATCTTCAGGATTTCTAGGTGGTGGGAGCCAGGCATCAGTATTTTTATTTATTTTATTTTATTGTATTGTATTTTATCTTATTTCATTCTATTCTTTCTTTTTTTAACGTTTATTTACTTTTGAGAGACAGAGACAGAGCGTGTGCAGGGGAGGGGTAGAGAGGGAGACACACAATCTGAAGCAGGCTCCAGGCTCTGAACTGTCACCACAGAGCCCGATGTGGGGCTTGAACTCACAAACCTCGAAGACCTGAGCCGACATCGGAAGCTCAACCGACTGAGCCATCTAGGCACCCCATCTATTCTATTCTATTCTATTCTATTCTATTCTATTCTATTCTATTCATTTATTTATTAAAGTTTATTTGCTTATTTTGAAGGAGAACAGGTGCCTGTGCCCCCATGAGTGGGGAAAAGGGCAGAGACAGGGAGAGGGAGAATCTTTAGTTTCAGGGCTTGATCTCATGACCCTAAGACCATGACCTGAGCCGAAATTAAGAGCTGGACCCTCAACCGAGGGAGTCACTCCAGGTGCCCCTTTTATTTTATTTTTTTAAAGTTTATTTATTTTAAGTAATGTCTATACTCAACGTGGGGCTTGAACTCACGACCCCGAGATCAAGTGTCACATGCTCTCTGGACTGAGCCACCCAGGCGCCCCAGCGTCAGTATTTTGGTGGAGGTGATTCCAGTCTGTTACAGTTTGGGGGAACCACGGTATTAACTCCCTTTTTCGATACTAGCAGAATCTGTTTTATTCGGGTCCGTCCTTTCACCTCAGCCATGTGACACAGCAATGCTGAGCCGTCCCCAGGGCCAGGGCTGCATAAGCAAATCGGGGTCAGGAGCCCCCCTGCAATGTTCACTGCTCCCGAAATAACCATATGACCTAGGTCAGCCCGATCACGTGCTAGGAACTTTGACTTCATGATCCCGTGACGAGAAGTGGTTTTTTCTGTTTCCGTATCTCTGCGCTCAAGGAACCTGAGCTCAGATCTGCTCTACTCAGAATCGGGGTCCTATGTAGACATTGCCCCGCTGCTCAGCCCACCAGCTTGACGTCTTTCCGGCCTCAATTCCTCTCCCGGTGCAAGACAATACACTTCCACGGTGCTCACCCGGGGCTCAGCGGCCATCGCCCGGCTCGTACACCAGAGTTGCCCTGGCTCATCTGGTGTTGGGCTTGACATCCTCTGAGTTGCCAGAAATGCCTGAGATGAGCTGGGCTGTCCCCCCCCCCCCCCCCAACATCCTGGAGCTTTGAGACAGGACCAGAAAGCATGCTTTGTACGTGTGCTCTCTGCAAGCCAACGTCTTCCTGTATTCGGTGAAGGAAAAACAGGAACAGGCAGAGGCTGATAGAAGCAAAGACTCGCTCATGAAAAGCAAGCAAGTGTGGAATTATCTCTGCTTCTCCTGCGTCTGCCTGCTCACTGACCAGCAGGCAATGACTGCTACAGCTAAGCTGGTCCTGATACCTGGCTCTAATATGCAATGCAAAGAAATATTTTAAAAAATTTTCTTAATTTATTTATTTTGAGAGAGAGAGAGAGTGAGAGAGTGAAGGAGGGAGGGGGCAGAGACAGAGGGAGAGAGGGAGAATCCCAAGCAGGCTCTGCACTGACAGCCCAGAGCCCGATGCAGGGCTCGAACTCTGGAGCCCTGAGATCAGGACCTGAGCCGACCGAGAGTCGGATGCTTAACCTACTGAGCCACCCAGGAGCCCTGAAAGACACATTTTTGAATGTGATAATACTGTGTATACTTCCCCGGAAATAAAACAAGCCACGCTCCCTGGCCACATGAGCGCCTCCTTCTGTTGTTACTTTTGCCTTGGGGTGTTTGAAAATGTTGGAAAATGGCTTGAAAGTGTTTGAAAATGGCTTGTAGCAGGTAAGTGGGAGGCCGATTTCAAGTACGGACTGCTTTTCTGCATTCTCAAATACGTGGAATCCATTAACGAACCTTCTGTTTGTAACTTTAAATTCTTTCTCATTAGAAACACACTCATGTTCATTGTGGAAATATCTTTGAAATATAGTAAAGTGGAAAGTGGAAATAAAAAAAAATGCCAACAACAAACATAGCCCCTGTTCAAATTTCACTTTATTTACTTCTCGTTTTTACGTCAGTCATATATAAGCTGATATCAATATGTGTGCCTTGAAAAAGCTAACTCACATTTTATTTTAATGCTTTAAAAATGTCCTTATATCCTGCTTTATGACCTCAGTATATTCTGAGTACATTCCTATACTAGTAAACACACTATTTTAAAATTAAACCATCTGTATGCAGTTGTATATTGTTACCTGCATCCTGTTGGACTTTTAAACAACTTTTTACAGTTACCCCTGATCGGCAAGCGTAACAGTGTCCGGGAATTGTGAAGTTCTGTATTCAAATCTAGTGGGACTTGGGACATGTTTGCCACGTCTGAACTCACGGCTTCAGACTCACCTCCAGTGTATGCCCAGCGGCTTAATAACCTTTGGATCGTGGAGCATAGCGATCATCACGATAATAACAGCAGGTGTTTGCCACTGCCCCTGATGTGTGCAGGGTATTCCTTTAAGTACTCGACGTGAGTTAGCCCATCTAACCATCACCCTCCATGAATAGATCACGATCTCCACTCCATGTGTAAGCCAAGAAGCAGAGAGGTTAGATGATTTAAGGTCACAGAGAAGTAATAGAATGAAGATACAAACCCGGGGAACTGGACTCTGAAAGAAACCCCTTTTATTTTTACTTTTAATGTTGACTTATTTTAGAGAGAGGAGAGAGAGACAGAGTGCAAGCCGGGGAGGGACAGAGAGAGAGAGAGAGAGAGGGCGACACAGAATCCGAAGCAGGCTCTAGATTCTGAGGGGTCGGCACAGAGCCCGAGGCCCGAGGCCTGAGGCGGGGCTCGAACTCACGGACCAGGAGATCACGACCGAGCCAAAGTCGGACACTTAACCAACCGAGCCACCCAGGCGCCCCTGTAAGTAACCCTCTTAACAACCCCACTGACACTGATGGGGTTTTGGAGTGGTGGGGGTCCAGAGCCGATGGCCAAGAAAGAATTCTTGAAGATGTCTTTGGCGCAAAAAGGTGACTTTATGAAAGCACGGGGACGGGACTTTGGGCAGAAAGAGCTGCACTGGGGTCCTGACGAGTGACTGGTTGCACACTATGGAGTTGCGGGAGGAAAAGACAAACAGGAGGCCTCCAGAAAGACTTTGACATGTTAAAGAAAACGTAAAAGGTGCCAGGCGTGTTGGGATTATCAGGCTTAGGTTGTTTCCCCTCTAGTGAGGCATTAACATTCGGTCAGGAGGGGGTTCCTGGGGAAATGCTAGACTCCGGATTTGCCACAAGTATTGGCCAATGGGCTGCAGGTGATGAGAAATTTAATTTTATCTGCCATTTCCTTCTTGTCTTTGTTCCCACATCACCGGGGAGGGGAGGGTGATGTTGGGGCTCCCGGAAACTGAGTCCATAGGTCTCTGGAGATGAGTCTATCGGTAAGATTGCCTCTTTCTTGTAATTTACTAAGACGTTGGTCAACTGATGGAGACGCCTGTCCTGTATGACGGTGATCTCTATCAGTTAACCCTTTGTTTTCCTCTTTCCTGTGTTCTTGGGCAGCCAGGAGTGCCCGAAGGATGTCACACACGTGTCCCATCTGGGGGCGGAGGAGGGGAGGGGGCTGTTAGCGGGTGCTTCGTCCTCAGGCTGCCTTATGCTCCCTCATCAACACCACCTCCAATTAATAAGCTTGTCCAGAACCATCAAGAAATCCTAAGTAGGACCCGCGCACAGGACCCCTCAAGCCACCTATGACCCACACGTGAAGGTGTTTCCACACGTAGAGGAAGGCACTGATTTCCCCACCAAAATTCCCTAATAACATTTCCAATTTTTAGCTAAGAAGCTGTAAAAACATCACCAACATAACACTTTTTTCTTCTTCTCCTCGGACTTGTCACTGATGCGCAGACTCACCCAATGATCGAGTTCCTTCTGTGTGCCAGGCGTTTTGCGGGGTCCCGAGGAAACACAGCGGTGGGGAAAGGACATGCTTTCTGCCCTCCATTGGGTGTGCTTGTACCACACAAGCACACGCGTGTGTATATGCGTGTGTGTGTCTAAGTGACTTCACACTGGGGGAAAATGAACCCGTTGGGATATAAAAAGGGGCCCCGAAGTAGAAGATACAGAGCAAAGAAGTGGGGGGGTGGTTTCTGTCCTTCAACACCAGCAGGGACCCCCACAGTGTTGACTGGAGCCCAAAGAGGCTTCATAGCCTCTGGCATTAAGCTGTGGCACCGTCTGAAGGCAGAATGCATCTCATTTGAATACAATGACCAAAACACTGGGAGGAACAAAGCTGCGGGAAGGGTGGGGGTGGAAAAGACAGAAGACAGGCCTGGGCAGGAAGGCCTGGGGCTTAATTGATCTGTCTTCTAGGGAAGGAAGGCTGTGGGCCGAGCCACTCACCCCCAGATATCAGGGGGAACAGTCATTAAAAGCTTATTAGAATAATGGATCCGGGCCACCGACCTGGAACCAGCTAATGGAGAGGGCGAAGTCGGTCCGCTGGCTCTGTCTGAAGCTGTTTTGTCACTCAGCAACCCTCCATTCGACTCTGCCAAAAATAATTAACTTATCTAGAACAGCCTGAAGCCCAAGACCGTCTGCGCTGGAAGGCCAGGGTCGGAAGCTCCCAGATTCTAGATGCTAGAGCCTGGAAGACTGGAAAGGGATTTCTCCAAACGCACGACGTGTTTCAGATGAGCTGTTAGGACGCGTCGCGTAACGTCTCCGAAGTCTGGGGCGGATACCTGCGGTGTTTGCGACTTGTTCCGGAAAGGGCAAGGGGCCTCTGTCACTTCTGGGAAGGGCCACTTGAAAGCTTCCGAACCTCCTCTGGCTGTCACTCGTGCCCCGAGCAAGGCAGCTGTGAGGCAGGCGCCCAGGGCCCAGACCAAGCCCCGCTTCACAAGGTCGAGCTACTGAGATTCCAGAACGTGTCGCGGTAGCTGGCGATTAACACCCCGACTACAATGCTTCCTCCCGAGGCCTCACCTAGACCCTGTCCCACAAATACAGGAACGTCTGTGTCGGTAGACAACCCGGCCCAGGGAGAGAATGTCTGTCATTCGGTCGGGAGCCACTCTAGAGAAATGCCGGTCACCAGACTCTAAACGAGTCTTTGCCTGCGCTCAGCGGCCCGGTTTTCGAATCTGGTGGAAGGGGGAGTTCTCTGGGCTTGTGGGGATGAATTATGTTCGTTCACAGGGACTCAGCAGATCCCATAAATCATAAGAAGTTCTTACTGACTGCGCTGTGAATAGAGCCCGAGCCCCAAGTCTGACATTTCACACATCTTAAATTAAAAATAATGAGTCCTCCTTTGATCATTTACCCAATGGGTAGAATAAAATATCAGAGCTCAAAGAGCTTTAAAAAGTGGTCTTAACGGATCCCGTCAGTTGAAACCAAACATTTATTACAATCCATGGACTTGGATGGACCCTGGGAATTCAGGAATAAATGAGATCCGTCCCCTTTCCCTAAGGGGCTTAAATTAAAAAAAAAAAATTAATGTTTATTTATTTTTGAGAGAGAGAGAGAGACAGAGTGAATGGGGCAGGGTCAGAGAGAGAGGGAGACACAGAATCCGAAGCAGGCTTCAGTCTCCGAGCTGTCAGCACAGAGCCCGATGCCGGGCTCGAACTCACGGACTGCGAGATCATGATCTGAGCCAAAGTCAGACGCTTGACTGACTGAGCCACCCAGGCGCCCCAAGGGGCTTATGTTTTAAGTGAAAAAAGAACACAGAAACAAGACAATTAGATGCATACAATGGACTTATGCAAAGGGTTCTCCGGGGCTTGCTGGATGGGTACTTAACTGGGGCTGGAGTCGGAGAGGGAGCTTCCGGTAGGAGACCATGACTCGGTGGGATCGTGAAGGACGCCTGGCAAAAATGATCCGGGGAGAGAGAATTGCGTGAGCAGCGGTGAGACAGTGTGATGGAGCTCGGTGTGGAAGTCAGTAGCACGAAACCTCAAACCCGAGTGTAGCAGTTACTCTGTGTCTGACACGGGTCTAAATTCCTTGTGCCTGGGGGCTCCGTCTCCTGGGGCTGAACATCTCTGGAGGAGAAGGTGGAGAAGTGGCGGCCTGCGAAGCTGGGTGCTTCCACTGGAAAGAAAATCTACTTTGGTAAAGAGGAGGTATATTCAAGGTTAAAGCATGAATGATAAGGGAGCGTAGGGCGGGCTGAGGGCAGAGTACAGGCTAACGCTCCCGGCTACCTGAGGACAAAGGGAAGGGGGGTAAGTCCCGGCCCTGGTGATGTGGGAAACTAAGGCAAATGAGAAATTACATCCCCTTACGGCCTGCAGCCCACTGACGAGTCCTGGAAACCGGCAGACTGACCTCCCTCTGGGAGCTCAGCCGTCCTGATGAGGACGCCTTGCTGGGGGCAAAGGAGAATCTTGGCTTAACATCGTCCTGACCCCCCCCCCCCCCCCCCGAACCCGTAAGTCTACTCTCACAGATAAAAAGTCCTTTGGAAACTTCCTTTATCTCAACGGCCCCAAGACATACGCAGGCAATCATCCTCCAAGCTCATGGCCCCTGATACACATCGGAAGGGTCTCGTGACTGAGGTTTTACTAAACGACAATCATTGGCATTTGTGTAGCAACAGCTGGCCCCCCAAGGTCCTGGAAACCTTGCTTCCAAAATTCCTTAGAGACTTACTCTACCCCTGACCCCCTCCCAACCTGAGGGTATGTGATCAGTTACCCATCACGACCCCAGTCCTGCCCATGGGTCCTGTCCTGCCCATGGGTCCTGTCCCGTGCTTTCATAAAATCACCTTTTTGCACCAAACACGTCTTCGAGAATTCTTTCTTGGCCATCAGCTCCGGACCACCCCACCATCACCCCAAAGCCCCATCAATTAATACATGATAAATTTGTTTAAAGTGCTTGGAAAGCAATTGTACGGGACGGGACGCTATATGATGAGATACAGTCTATTCTTTTAAGTAGATTGTATTATATTGGTGGCGTTCAGGAGAAAACGTCTTGGTCAGTAACATGTATGAAAACCCAGGCACATGTTTTGTAAGCATCCGTCTGGATCGGTCCCAGTTTAAAAGAACTCTTCCTGTGCTAAAGTCAATTTGCATCAAAACCCAGTGCACCTGAAATAGGTAGATGTTGGTGATGCAGGGGCCCCTGGCGCTTCAGGCTCCTCTGGGACAAGGACCAGGGCATAGCTTCAGCTAAAGATAAAAAGTGAATTGCTATGGGAAAGGGCCTGGGAGGATAGGAGATAGACAGAGCCTACAAAGGTAGCACATTTCGACCTGGAGCCCTGAAATCGCAGGGCGAGTCAGAACCCAACCCTGTTCAGGGACGTACAAGGAGACAAGTGAAGAGAACCCACCCACCCTCGTGCAGGGAGGTGCTGGTGGACGACTGTTCCCAGGGGTCTGGTTCGTGTAGAAACAGCTGTTCTGAGAGGAGGCGTCGAAGACTGAAACGTGTGTGCCTCACCAGGATGTATGCCCTCATTGCAGGACGCAGAATCCGGAGTCGGTCCATGGGCGAAGCGAGACGGTAATCTGATTTTGTCCTTTTCTAGTGCCTTGTTTTTAGGAGTTGAATCTTGTTTTTGTCTTATCGTGGAGACAGGATATATTCATCCTGCACAAGTAACAAGACTGTATGTAAATAAGAACGTCTCTGATCCTTTGCCGGTGGTCCCGGTTCTCAAATACTGCTCTTGAGTTTTGGAATGCAATGCCATGTGTTTCAAATCTTGAAACATTTCCAATGAGAAAAAAAAATCATTGTAAAAAATGTTATGACCACATCTGTGTTAATATGGAATTTTATGTGTTTTCAAATACACTATAGAATATAAATGCTTGGTTGGAGTCTTTAATATATAAAGAACCCTCCTAAATGAACAACAACAAAAACAACAACAAAACAAAGAATACAGATAGAAGGTTTACCAAAGAAGAAAATAGAAGTGAAAACTAAACTTCAATCTTTCCAATATATATCATTTATACTGATCATTCCAAATATCCAAGTATATTCCAAATGTATCATTTATACTGATAATATTTTTTTTAATGTTTATTTATTTTGAGAGAGAGAGAGAGAGCAGGAGAGGGTCAGAGAGAGAGCGGAAGAGAGAGAGAATCCCAAGCAGGCTCCACCTTGTCAGTCAGGAGCCTGACTTGGGGCTCCATCACATGAACTGTGAGATCATGACCTGAGTTGCAATCAAGAGACCAATGCTTAACAGACTGAGCCATGCAGTCGCCCCAATAATATTTCTAATTATATATAAAATTATATATGCAAACAGCTAATAGCCTGGGTTGAAAGACTATATTTAGTACAAACTATATATTAGTAAAAACTGTTGGAGAGATTTACTAATACAAACTTTTTGTAGGACATGTTCGCTGTATGTATCCAAAGCCTTAAAAATGTACAAGCTTGGGGCGCCGGGTGGCTCAGTTAGTTGGGCGTCCGACTTCAGCTCAGGTCATGATCTCACAGTTCGTGGGTCTAAGCCCCGCGTCGGGCTCTGTGCTGACAGCTCAGAGCCTGGAGCCTGCTTCGGATTCTGTGTCTCCCTCTCTCTCTGCCCCTCCCTTGTTCACACTCTATCTCTGTCTCAAGAATAAATAAACATTAAAAAAATTAAAATAAAAAGAAGTACAAGCCTTAATCTAGCTTATTTTCTATTAATTTGTAATATATAAATATATTATAAGGTATAATAAATATATATAATATATCTTATAATATATTTATATTAATCTTAATATTTTAATCACATATTGGACATATTTCAGTTCGAATATAAGTCCTTTCTCCCTTGTTTAGAATAACGATAACTGGGAACTAAAATGTCTAAACTTTATGGATGGATACAATCCATTGAGAGGTTGCACACCGAAAGTCTCGAGGATGATATAGCCTGAAGACATTTTCTCTCTGTTCAGCTCAGTGACTTAAACAAAAATTCAGTGATGTGCCAATATTGATAAGCAGGTTTTTAAAATAAACTCTGGAATGTTGATTTGTCTGGAAAGAACAGAACTCTGTCCACACTGCTTTCTAAACATGACACTGACTGGCTGTCGTTAAACATTACATGCATTCTTTAAACCCTATCAGCCTTTTCCTGTTATCCCAGTAGCTACCACTCTGTATCGATCTGTACTTAATGACTTCAATCAATTCCCTTACCTGTCTGGACCCTGTAAGTATTTGACTTTATGGATTCTGGATTATCTAGCACGTAGTTCATCTGTATAACATAGCATTAATCGGCCAATACAAGATGATACTGTTGAAAGATACACTAATAGAGAAAGATACACATGGCATAATAAATGTCAAGATTGGTACAAATCACTATTTACACCACGATCGTTTTCTTGGCTCCAAAATGCATTTTTGCAAAACAAAAGACTAGAAGGATTTGCACCAAAATTTGAACAGCCTAGGTATTGGCTTAGCTGGCAATCTTTACCTCCTTTCCTCTGCTTATCTGTGTTGGCCAAGTTTTTTATGATGGTCCCCTGGGCTCTCATCCCCTCCACCCCTCAGCTCCAAGCCATTTGTTCACTTGCTGTGCTCGGTGGTCATGCTGTTGTTTCCCCTGGAGGGATGCATCCCTGAGAGCTGTGCCTCAGCTGTGTGCTGGAATGCTCCGCCCCACCCCTGTCTGATTCGTCCTCTGTCTTGTTCCTGTCTTGTCCTTATGACGTCCTGTGCCTGAGTCCACCGCAGCAAACGGCTAGGAGCAGAGACTTGGTGACCTGGGCGCCCTCCTGCCATGCCAACCACTTTGGAGGTCAACCCTCTGGGTCCCTGTCACTTCGTTTTAACTGGAATATAGTGAAGACTTAATAATATGCTATGAGACTTGGAAATCTGAACTGCCTAACAAGAGTCTCCATTAGGAAGTGATGTTTTTATCAGCAGACGGAGATAAACAGGGTGGATATGAGAGCCGCGTTACTGCCCTCTCTGCTCCCCCCCGCCCCCGTGCCTGTCACCTGCCACCAGTACACACATCTGGTTGACAAAAATCTCTGCAGGGAACTGTCCCAGCTCTGCCGGGAGACAGGGCGCATCTGTCCCCACTGTGAGAGCAAATGCAGCCTGTTACCTCTGGGGAGTCCCTGGCTTGACATTCTGTTTCCAGTTACAGGCACTAAGCTTGTCCTTTGCTGGTTTTGCAAAACACACAGCCAACGCTGGGCTCGTGGCCCTGGAAGAAACAAGGCGGCTTCGTTCTCAAATGTCCCCGAGTTTGGGCTTGTGATCGGATGAACCCCTTGGGCTTAAAAAGTGGAGAGTCTTTTACTGACCCAAACCCCTAAGTGACTCTGAAACTGCACCTGTTACACGTACGACCGTGAGAAAAAAAAAATAGTGGGGCGCCTGGGTGGCTCAGCCGGTTAAGCATCTGACTCTTGGTTTCGGCTCAGGTCATGATCTCACAGTTTGTGAGTTCGAGCCCTGCGTCGGGCTCTGTGCTGACAGCACGGAACCTACTTGGGATTTTCTCTTTCCCTCTCTCTCTCTCTCTTAAACTAAAGACAGAAAGAAAAAATAGTAAAATGAAGAAAACTTACTCTCAGTAGGGAAAACATTTTTCAATGCTGCAGCATCATATTTTTTAACTGTAAGATTCCATTTTAATTCAAAACAATACCCCCTGTCCTGCAAAAATAAAAAGGGTATAAATAGTTCTGCCAGAAAAGACAGAATTGGTACCTGTCTGCAATGGTCCAGTGGGCACGAATGCCTTGCCCTGGGAGGTCTTTCTCTACCTTTCTGGAAGCAGAGGCCTGCCTTTTGTTCTGTGTCTGAGGAACCTGCTCCCCGTATGCTAATTCCGGCTTCTTTGCACACAGGCCTGCGTTTGTTTTCTGCCTCACCAGCTGTCAACAAACACATCAGAGGAATAATTTCGGGATTTCAAAGAGAGAAGATGCTAGTGTTTTATCGTGTGTTTTTAGATCTCCAGCCCACAGAGAGCAGAAATTGGGCCCAGGCCTGAGGGCTGCCTTCCTGCCAGATCAAGATGCTTTAGTTTTGTAGTTAGAAGATGAAAGGGTGAGGGTTAATTATCTGTGAACTCTTCAGGAGGCCACACATCGTGGTTTCATGATTTTATCCCGTGATGTTCATTTATTCAAAGTCAGAGTTAACCAATGCGTGTGCACGCGCACGCACACACACACACACACAGGTATGGCTCCTCTTGAAATGCAGAGTCTGGGAATGTGGAGCCCACGTTTCCACAGGGGAAAGGGTGCTAGAGCTGAGGAGTCTTAAACTTTCAATGCCACTTGTTAAAGATGGGAAGGCCACTCGATTGAGGACCTTTGCCCTAAGTGTGGGTCCCCGTGTGATGGGATGTTACAGGTGGGGACAGATGGGGCTCAACTCAGCACAGCGTGGGCAAGTGGGGACTGATGGCCAAGAGTTGGGTCGGGGGCAGTGGGTGGAAAATGACTCAGGAAACACCGGGGGTGGAAGGAGGGTGATTCTAGGTAAACCCATCGAACAGGATTCTTGAGGAAGACAGGCCAGGTGGTCAGACGTGACCTGGGCGGTCGGGGTGGAGGGTGAGGAACCCCATCAGATATTGGAGGTGGGGTTCTGGTCTCACTGACTTAGCATGGCGTTCACCGGGAGGAAGTTCACAGATGCACCCCGGAGAAGGTGCGGGAGCCTGTGTAAGGTTAGGTCACAGAAACTTTGCAGAGGCCACACCTTCAGGTGGCATTCATGCTGAGGGAAGGAGGGGGCAAAGGCAGAAGAGCGAAAGAAAGAAATTAAATGTCCTTACAACTTACAGCCCATTGACAAGTCCTTGAAGCAGGGGCGTGACCTCCCTCCAGGAGCTCATCTGCCTCGTGATGACACTTTGCTCAGAGCCAAAGACAGTCTTAGCCTGACCTCCAGGGTCTTATAAGTCTCCTTTACCATATAAACATTCCTCTGGCACCTCCTGTATCTCTCCCTCCACCCAAGAGGTATGTCAGCAATCCTCCTCCAAGCTTGGGGCCCACCGATCTACATCTGAAGGGTCTCATGGCTGAGGTTTTACTAGACGCTAGTATACGACCTTTTGCCTAACAGCAGGGAGCCCCGGGTCCTGGAAAGGTTGCTTCTAAATTCCTTAGAGACCTCCACTCTCCCTA
Organism: Panthera pardus; assembly: GCF_024362965.1. Lineage (NCBI taxonomy): Eukaryota > Metazoa > Chordata > Mammalia > Carnivora > Felidae > Panthera > Panthera pardus. Next base: position 4,210,980 of record NW_026526699.1, on the reverse strand, counting down.
ATCCCCTCCCAACTTGAAAGTATACAACCAGTCACTCCTCACGGCCCTGGTGCGTGCAACACTTCCTGCCCACAGGGGGGTCCTGTCCCCGTGCTTTATAAAACCACCTTGGGGCACCAGAGACGTCTGCAAAATTCTTTCTTGGCCGTCGGCTCCAAACTCCAGCGTTTTCTACATCACGTTCACGAAGTGTCATCTGCTTGGAGGGTGCGGACGTTTGAAACGTGGGAGCCTGATAAATTTGAGCGTTTTATGTTGATTTATCAGAGTGAAGCAGGCTCTGTGCCTCTGGCCAGCCTGGTCGTCTTTAAGCTTCAGCAAAGCCTGTGGTTGATGAACTGAACCTTTCTTTGTGTATCCATAGGTCATGCATTTGAAAGGGTGCAGGAGGAGACACCCCAAAATGGGCCACTTTGGCCTAAATAGTACTTCAAGTTAAAAGTAACCCAGACCCAGCAGGTGCAGGAAAGGCTCTCTGCCTCCCCAGAAGTGCCTAAATTTGCACCGGAAAGGAGCACCTGCACCCAGACGACAAGTGTTAACGGAGGCCCCTCAACCCACGAACTCGTCTGCGTCTGAGTAATTGAACGACCTTGTTTTCCCAAACACCTTCTCACACCTCCTGGCCGATGAGATTTCCCCCTTTGTGTCCTCAGACCTACCTTTTTCCTTAGCTCCTAGAAGATTCTTGTTGTCTCATTGTCTCTGGAGTTTCCGGTCCGTGTGGACTCCCCGCGGGTACCCCCGTCTCATGTGATTGTCGCCTGTTCATCTGTCTCCTGTCAGTTCAATACCAAGTCCAGCTGGGAGGACCACAGGGCAGAGGAGGGTCTCCCTCCCCGACACATTCCTTCCTGGAAAAGAACAGACCCCTTTTGCACATCATGAAATGGGAACTGGAGACTCTCACACACACTCCCTCCACCCCAGGGACTTGTCCCAGTACCGGCACCCTGGGCTCTGCATCACTGACCTCCTGTAACAGATTAGCTGCCCTAAAGTCCTTTAAAAACTCCTGGGCCAGCCAGGAACCTGGGAGCTGAGCTTTGGACAGGAGTCCGCCTTCTGCCAGGGTGGCCAGCCTCCTGAGTGAAGCCTAAATTCCTTTCCAGTCAAGGCTTGTCTCTTGAGTAGTGGCCTTTGCATGGACGGGCAGCTGAACTTGGGTTTGGGGAACAAGGGAAGACCATCAGGAGGCTCGCAGGCTAGAACGGTCCAAGCCGATCCTCTGTCGCTGATGGCTGAGGGCAGTGGGGATGTTAGTCACTGCGCTGATCGCTGATTGGCCCTCCTTCCTCTCCTTCTCTTGTGGATGTGCAACAGACCTTTCCAGAAACTGCAGAGCGAACGCAGGAACTGCCTTTCCTACAAAGCTGGGCCTTGGCAAGGTTAACAAAAATGCAAAATACTGCCACTCGCTGCTTGTTTTTGGAATAATGTAGTCGTTTTTATTTAAGATGTGTCCTTTATGTTGAGGTGGAATGGGTTCAGCAATTTTTTAAGTGACTTGATGAAGATATGTTTAAAACACGCCCGGTTTTGATTTCTGTAATTTAACTTTATTTTTCATTTTTTAAAATTTACATCCAAATTAGTATGTAGTGAAGCAATGATTTCGGGAGTAGATGCCTTAATGCCCCTTACCCATTTAGCCCATCCCCGCTCCCACAACCCCTCCAGCAACCCTCAGTTTGTTCTCCAGGTTTTGATTTCTAATAGGGTAGGTGTGGAGAGCTGGAAGCCACGTCCACATTTCTTTGGTGTTGTTGATAATGTCTAACAGAATGCAGCAATCCTGGGGTTGAAATGCGTAAGAAGTGGCTTAGGACCACCTGGAAAGCTTAACTCCTTTGGTTGGGATCTTTCCCTGAGCTCAAGATTTGCTGGACATTCTTAGGGGCGCCCGGGGGGCTCAGTCGTGAGCGCAGGTCATGATCTCGCCGTTCACGGGTTCAAGCCCCGTGTCGGGCTCTGTGCTGATGGCTCGGAGCCTGGAGCCGGTTTTGGATTCTGTGTCTCCCTCTCTCTCTCTGCCCCTCCCTGGCTTGCGCTCTGTCTCTGTCTCTCTCTCTCTCTCTCAGAATAAATAAACATGAAAAAAACTAATAAAAAAAAGAAATAAGCAAGAAGACTAACGTTAACGATCACAGCCGTTTCTCAGCATCCGGTTCGGAGGAAGGACGCACGTTCATATGGCGGTGTCCCCATCACCAGCTCCCCGTACTACCCTTCATCTTGGGAACCTGACAGTCTGCGTCGTTAAACATACCCTGCCCTCCCTGCGCCTCCCTCCGCCCAAAGCCAGCTCTAGCCCACTGCCGTCTCTAGGAGCTTGAGGACTCTAGCTGCCAAATGTACATGGGATCAGACAGCATTTGTCCTCTGTGTCTGGCTTATTCCCCCAGTGCAATGCCCTCAAAGTTCATCCGTGTCGTACCTTGCGTTTGCCACCGAGGCCACACCGCCTCACGTCTCACGTCTCACACCAGCAGGTGCACAGAAGATCTAATTGTTGTACATTCTCACCAACCACTGTTATTTTCTTCAGGTTTGTTAGTTTGTTTGTTTTTTTAATAGTAGCCATCCTAACGGGTACGGGGGCGGGGTTTTTCATTTTGGTTTCCGCTGACATTTCTCTGGTGACGTTGAATATCCTCTCCTGGGCCTGTTGGCCATCTTCTCTGGCGAAATGATCTACGCAAGGGTTTTTGCCCCCTTTCGAACCTTTGCTTTCCTTGTTGTTGAGATGCAGGAGTTCTTTACATATTGTAGACACTAACCTTTATCAGATAAAGGATTTACAGCCACATCCTCCTCCTGCCTGCCTGCTTGCTCGGCTGCTTGGGTCCTTTGATGCCCAGGAGGAAACGTTTTAGTGAGTAATTGTGTCTATTTTTTTCCCAGACTCATGTCTTATCTGTAAATTATTGCCAGGATTTTATTTTAGTGCATTTTGGCAGAACTGGGGTAGTCTTAAGCTGGTTTTCCTATTGAAATTAGACTTTACATGAATGAGGGAAAAAATTAGCAAAGAGAAGCCCACTTAATTTCCACCTAGGCAACTTTTTCTTTACTTCACGTATGTAGATAAACTGTTCAAGTGTACAATTTGCTGATGCTCACAGCTAGTCTAATGAAAATAATGGCTTTGCTCTGGAGTTCCCGGGATGAATCTTAAATGCTGGTTTGCTGTGCTCAGTGAGGAAGCAGGAAGCATTCATTCGCCACTCATCCCCTCCTCCTGGGCTCGCCTCATGCCAGGCTCAACCCCCCCCCGCCCCCCACTGCCCTGTTGAGTGCAGGGGTCTCTCACCTGGCGGGAGCCCTGTGGACACTGGAACCGAACGGACGTGAGCAGTCACCAGGTGGAGATCTCGCACAAAGAAAAGTTGTATTTGCAGCCAATAAGGAGCTCACAGGGAATGGGTTCTAAAGCCATGACTCCCCGAGAGAGGGTGGATGGGTTCCTTCTGTTTAGGGTCAAGATGACCGTTTGGATCGGGGAGCCTTATCATCCTATCTCGAGACAGGCGTACATGGGCCTTAAAGAAACCTGCCTACATCTACGTTGTATGTTATGTGTAGAAGTCCGAGGCTCCTCGCTGGGCGGAGAGATTAGTATTATAATGAGGTAAAAGCGACTGTCGGTCATTCCTAGGTCACTCCATGGTCCATCCACGCAGATGCTCTGAGTCAGGGGTTTGACTCAAGGGTCTGGGTGGTCCAGGCCGATGGCAGGTCCTGTCAGGTCCTTCGTCATCACCTGAGGGCTGGTTTTGGGTTTCATGAGAGGAAAGCCAGAAAAAAGAGCTTAGGAGAAAATGTAAGACAAAAGTCGGTGAGTACCAGCAGGTGGGCAGTGAGTGCCAGGTCTGAGGGTCTAGCTGGTGGCAATACCGGGGGCCAGACCCAACCCTGCCCTCCTCACCCAGGCTCCGGGCGTGCAGCCATCTGCCTGGTCCGTGCCCCCCAGGGGACGTGGCAGAACCCAAGAACCGCTGAGAGTCTGGGTGGGGTCATTCAAAGGAGCGACTTGCCCTGTAGTCCCAAAGAACACTGAATCCCGAGTCACAACCATATGGAGTTTGGGAAGGACAGGTTTGTTTTCCCTGGGTGGGTGATGGGAATTGTCTCCCTGGGGATTTGTTTTTGTGATGCCGATGACCTCACATCTGACAGCTGTGCCCCTTGCACGGTAGGCATGAGGTGGGCATGAAATAAACAGGTGCGGAGGGGGTGGAGGGCAGGGAGTGTGGTTCCGAGCATGGCCCTTGGGAACCAGACGACCTGGCTCCTGGCCGGGGGTCTACCCTCTCTTATGCAGCTTTGGATAAATACGTATCTAAGCTGTAAAGGATGTGATGATAATCGTGTTTACTTATAACATAAGCCTGTAATTAGCATGTGTTCAATAAATGCTAGATATTTTTGGAAGTGATCTTAAAACGGCGTAATGTGCTTTTGAGCTAAGTGAAACGGGGCCATCTAGGAAGCCAGGAAAAGGAGCCAGCCCTCTTTTCAAAAGAAAAGCTGGTTGTTCAGCAACCCACCAATCGATTTCACATTAAAGAAAATTGAAGCTGGAAGCTGAATCACTCTGTGAAATTTTCAGAAAACCTATTGAGAAGGCACTCAAGGAATTATCTGGCTTTGCGCGTCTGGTTCTTGGTCCCCTGGCCTTGGCCTCACCTGCTGCAGGTGTGGGCGCTGAGTTGTCAAGGAGGAAGGCGACACGGTGGCTTTCAGTCTCCCCGTCTGCAGCTCATCGCTAACGAGGAGGCCTCCCTCCAGCATGGGAATACGGGAGGTGGGGGAGGGGGACAGTGTCAAGGTAAGCCGCTCTGACATCAAACACAACCCAGGAGAGCCAGCCGCTCACTTTCAGAGCAAAAGCAGGAGGCCAGGGGAGGGAATCTGTTCAGTATCTACCGAGCTGGAGGCCAGAGAGGAGCCGAAAATGAGACCCAGGCTGCCGAGTCAGAGCACAAGTCAGGGGACCCCTCTATATGCTGCTGTGCAGGAAGACGTTCCCCGCCACCCCCCCAGAGAAGGATGGTTTAGGAAGCTGGCCCCATGTTTCTTCCTAACTGCATGCAGGGCGGGGCTTGGTCAGATGTTTAGACTGACTGTCGCACTCGTGGGGAGTGACTGTAATCAAGGAAAACCCATTTTTACATCCGTTTTGCTGATTAACCTCCCAATAAATTTTCCAAGAAAAATCCACGTCTGTGCTCATGGCCCTAGCTGGCAAGACACAGACGGATGTAGTTGACAGGTACTCGTGGAGACTTCCGGAATGTAGGTCTTTCTAATGAGGTGTTAGCTCATCACGGCGTGTGAATGTCTGGTGAAACCACTAGCCTTAGGAGGAAAACTAATTACTTTCATACCCGGTTGTCGGGGAGACAGAAGAAAGGAAATTCAAGAAAACACAACACCGGGTCTGCAAGATTTCTTCGAGGGGGGGGGTCTCAGATTCACCAACCAATCGCAAAGCCACCCGTGCCGCTTCCCTTGAGGGCAGGTAAACTGGAATCCTTCGTGAGCTGTGACGTTCCTGCCAGTCTCGAAAAGAGCGGACTGTCCATCTCCTACGAGTGTAATGAAGAATTCGGGCTGTGCAAATTAGGGAAGGAGCGGAACGCCTCGGTCCCTCTCCTCACCTGGGTTGTGGATGCAGGGAATTTGCCAACGGCTCTGGGAAATGATCTAGAGGTGGGCAATTCCAATCGGGCTGTATGTCGAGCTCTGGTGGAGCGTCGTTTTCCGCAAGCACAGGGAAGCGTCCGCATCCACGAGAGTCGGACTCTCTTCGGACAAAGCGGTGCCCCGGGGTGCGCCGTTGTTGACGTCCCGCCCCATTTCTTCAGCGAATGGCATCCAATTCTGTTGGTAGCTAGCTACCCTTGCGTACCTGGGAATTTTAATGAGGCTAGCCTCCTGACAAGTGAGAGCATATCACATCTCCACCTCCTTCCTCCCTGCACTAATTGGCTCCAAGGGGGAACCATGCCTGGGGCCGGATCAGTCCCGAGTCACTGCCTTCCCCGCTGGCCACAGTGGCCGCAGTCCCAGGATGGGCTTGTGAAGCTGACTGCTACAAAAGGTGTGAATTCCAGGACTCCCGAGAGTTCTCTGAGCAGATAAGGACGCTTTTTCTTACAGGCCTCCACAAAACCTGCGGCTCCCGGAGGCCTAAGGCCGTGTGTTAGACCTGAAAATAAAGCCAGCATTACAGGGGACACGGTCAATGAGAAGGAGCACCTTGGTGCGGTGTTCGACCTTCTTAATCTAGTCACCGAGTCATGTCTGCTCATGGACTTTTGGGTCCTAGCCATCCCTGCGTCCCCGCCTTGTGTTGAGATCGGCTGGCGCAGGGTTGGCATCGACTTGCGTTCAAAAGAGCATCAGTTCTCACGGAAATTCTCACAGAACCCACCACGGTGCCCACCTGTGAATGGGAAGGAGCGTGAGAGGGGCAGGTGTGGCTCACAGCCCCGGGGGCGGTCCCCGGCAGGGCGCCAGGACATCAGGCAGGGACAGGCAGAGAGCGGTGAGAGAGAATCGGCAGAAGGAGGTAGATCTGGCCGGGGACGACAGGTCAGAGCAAAATCCGGATGCAGACGGCTGACTGTCCTTACAGTGGAGCCCCCAGCACACGTATGTCAACCCAGAGGCACAGCTTTCCCACAAGGACCACCGAGAGCCAGACTCCTTCCTCCATCATCCCCAACCCCAACCGGGCTTCTGGGTCACCTGACAGTTACTTTGACCAGCACCGTCCCCCACCCCCGACTATTGTTAGAACAGAAGTGCAGGTGGGCATTTCAGGAGCGTAACAACACAGGGAGATTACAGCCTCAAGATGCAGAAGAAGAGATACTTTAATCAAGATTTATTAAAGGAAACAGGGGCGCCTGGGTGGCTCAGTCGGTTGGGCGTCCGACTTCGGCTCAGGTCACGATCTCGCGGTTCGCGGGTTCGAGCCCCGCGTTGGGCTCTGTGCTGATGGCTCAGAGCCTGGAGTCTGCTTCGGATTCTGTGTCTCCCTCTCTCTCTGACCCTCCCCCGTTCGTGCTCTGTCTCTCTCTGTCTCAAAAATAAATAAACGTTAAAAAAAATTTTTTTAACTTTTTTTTAAAAAGATGCATTAAAGGAAATAATTGTTTCTTTTTGTCTAACGTATCTTAGCGCTGACTTTGTGCCCACAGAGACGGCTGGTTAAAGAGCTATAATTCTTTTCACTGAGGCACCTGGGTGGGTTATATGGAACTACAGTGTCTGAGCCTCATCTATTTTAGGCACTGGAAGAACAAAGGAGAGGAACCTGGGAAAACACTGGAAAGCTGGAGACAACAAGCTGAGTGACCAGCCTCAGTTTCCTTGGTTTCTCTGTGTATTAATAAAGCCAGGAGTTGAGATCGATGGAACCCTTCGCTCTCCCCAGCCCCCACCCTCCGCCCACCTCCTTTGCACCAGGAAACACCTGACTCAGAAGACTTAAACTCTCTGAGCCGGCTCTTCTAAATGCACACCGTGCTCCATGCCGCGTGGCTAAGCACAGGGAGGGAGGACGCTGTGTCCTGAAGGTGAGCGAGCTGGGAAAACACAGGAGGAAGAAATAAAGCTGGGGATGAACAGCGTGTCTGCAGTGCTGTCTAGAAATGTAATCAGGAAAAAATCTCCATGGACCGAAATTTTGCACTCAAGTGGGCGTCCCCTCCCCCCCCCCCCCCCCACCGTAAGTGTTCCTCTTAATTCCAGGATAAGAATAAGAAGATGTCCCTTCGGGGTCCCTAAGGCCAAGGGGGGTGCTGTGCCTCAGGACTGTCATTAATGTCAACAGCAGAGAATGATTTATTATTAAAGCCCCATAAATATTTAACATTTGCATACCGACCCCCATGGCTGCTCTTGGAGATTTTTGCTCTCGCCGTCATTGTAAAAATGGAGCAAACATCTTAAATGAGCCTCTACAATTAAACGCACGCAAACTATAAATAATTCACATTGAAATGAATGGATTCCAAGGGTAATTTCTGATGATCAAGGGGGCTTGGTCCAGCCCAGGGGACCCTCTCCCCTTCTTTTCTTTTCTCTCCCTCTGCCCTCTGGGGCTGATTATCCTAAGAAGTAACTGCTTCTCACATGTACCTTCATATTTTTTTTAAGTTTATTTATTTATTTTGAGAGAGAGAGAGAGAGAGAGAGAAGCAGAGAGAATCCCAAGCAGGCATGGGACTGTTGGTGCAGAACCCGATAACGGGGCTCGAACTCATGAACCCGTGAGATCATGACCTGAGCCCAAATCAAGAGCCAGATGCTTAGCCCACTGAGCCCCCCAGGCGCCCCACACGTGCATCGTTCATCTTTAGGTGTGAAGCTTCATCTAACCCTGGAAGCTAGTTTTTAACTCAGTGGTGGACGGCGGGTAAAATCCCTAATAAAGATTGATGCCCAATGGATGTCGATTGGTGTTATTGTGTGCATGCTTTACAAAAACAGCCATCTCTAGGGGTGCCTGGGTGGCTCAGTCGGTTAAGCATTCGGCTCATGTCATGATCTCATGGCTCATGCATTCGAGTCCTGAGTCAGGCTCTGTGCCGACAGCTCGGAGCCTGGAACCTGCTTCAGACGCTGTCTCTGTCTCTCTCTCTGCCCCTCCCCCACTCATGTGTGTTCTCTCTCTCTCCCTCTCTCTCTCTCTCTCTCTCAAATATAAACAAAATTAAACAAAAAGAACAGCCATTTCTAGTAACAAAACAGAACCCATCTCTCCCCTGGAATTATTGCTGGGAATTCCAGTTGAGGAATACGGAGTTCAAAGCCCGATTCCCCGAAACTCTGGTAAAAATTAACATGAACTGGTAACTCGTTTCACCTGCCCAGGCATCTGAGGAGTTGCGAACACAGATGCCAAGCTTCAGAGGGTCAGTCGGGAGCCCACATATTCTAGAAGCATCACCGTATGCAACGTTCCAGAGACAGAGTGGTATAGTTGTTACGTGACTTTCCAGAGGTGTCACTGACTAGCTGGGAGGGCGTGGACAGGATATAGACCCTCTTAAGCCTCTGTTTCTTGCCTGTAACGTGGGGACAGGACCAACACCCGTCCCACCCGCTGGAGCATACGAAGCACTGGGTACAGATTCTGACATGTGGTAAGGGTCCAGGATGAGCAGTCCCCTTGCAGTGAGGCTGTCGTGGGAAACCAGCCCTTCCCAAGCCCCGCATGCCTCCTGAGCAGGAGTCAGCCCGACCATGGCGCCCGATGGTTTCAAGAGCTCTTCCTTGTAAACCAAGGGACAGCCCCGTCACCAGGCATGACATGAGGACCTCCCCACCACGCTACACCTCTGTCTACCTCACACCTTGCTTGCTGCCCACAGGCAATCTGAGTCCTCTCCAAAAAAATGTTTTTCTGGCTGGCTCACTCCTCTTGACCCTCTGGGTTCTAGAAACGGGTAAGAGACTCCAAGCATCATCGTTCTCCGAGTTTGTATCTCCTTCTAGAATTCCTGATGGCTTTAAACGAAATTCAAACCATAGTGCTCTGTGTCACATACTTCTCGATCACGATAGGATAATTAAAACACCGGCTTTAATACTTAGAAGAAAAAAGAATGGCTTCAGTGCCCAAGTGTCTGTATACAACTTTGGCTTTTGTTACATTCTTGTTCTAGCTCAGTGGCTCTTGACTCTTGAAGGGGCGTGATTATTACTTAAACGCATTATACACGCAAATACATGTGGACTGGATAATGTATGATTGGCTTAAAGGATTTCCGAGAGTAATTTCGACCACAACTAATTTTCCTCTTGTGTGCTGGCTCTAACGATGAAATGTGTCTGTAATACGGGATTCCACTTTGCCGGAATGTATCTCTGACGGTATCCTGAAAGAAATGAAATGCTGTCCCTGCATCCGGATGGATTCTCGTCTAGTAGAAGAGAATGAAAACTCCACAGATAAGCAGGGACTTGAAACATCGTAATCATAATTTTGAAAGCTGATGCCTATGAAGCTTTGAGTCTATGTCAAACAATACTCTAATTTTTTCTGTGTATTAGCTCAGTTAATCCTCAGCGTGACACGAGGAGGTAAATACTATTGTGACCTCTATCTTACAGGTGCAGAAAGTATGGCGCAGAGAGCTGGTGACCTTGCCAAAAGTCACGCAGTAAGTGAAGAGAACCAGAATTTAAATCCGGATGAGTCGGCTTTATAAGTAAGTGCCAGTGACGGAGGCACCAAGCAGGTGTTCAAGGATCTTACCCACTTCTGAGATCAGGGGCGTCTGTGGAATGATGGTGTCGGGAAATATGGGAACATTGGGGCGGAGATGGGGAACCACAGGGACTGTATCCAGGTGGGATTCGGAGAGTAAGTGTGTAGACAACTCAATGCCCTCATTCATTGGCCTTTGTTGTGTCATCTTTTAGGGTCTGGGGTCAAAACACAAAGCAAGGCAGACATCGTGACCTGGTCCTCCTTAGAACTTATGCTCCCAGGAGTGAGGCAAGTGACACACAAATAAATCATCAAGACGATATCACGTAGGGATGAGTATTTGGAGAACAGACGGAAACTCTGAGAACATGCTGGGGGTAGCCATTCCCACTAAGATAAGCTCTTTATCCCACTCAGGCCCTCCTCACGGCTGCTGACGAGCCCTGGAAAACCTTCCTCTCTTCACGCAGGGCTCTCTCAGCTGAAGTGCTCATCAGAGATGTCTTGTCTGGCGGCCTTAACATTTCTCGGTACTTTTGGGGCAGAGAGAGCCAGAGGGGCAGGAAGACAGGGCGAGGAGAAGCGGCAGCAGTCATGGGGGCCTGGTTGGGAGTAGCGAGGAGCCTGCATTTCATTCTTTTCCTTTTTTTTAAATTTAAATTCTAGTTAGTTAACATAGGATGTAATAGTGGCTTCAGGAGTAGAAGTTAGTGATTCATCACTTACATACAACACCCAGTGCTCATCCCAACAAGTGGCCTCCTTAATGCCCGTCACCCATCTAGCCCATCCCCCCACCTCCCTCCATCAGCCCTCAGTTTGTTCTCTATCGTTAAGAGTCTCTTGTGGCTTGTTTGTCTCTCTTCTCTTCTCCCCTTCCCATAGGTTCATCTGTCTTGTTTCTTAAATTCCACATATCAGTGAAATCATATGATATTTGTCTTTCTCTAATTGACTTATTTCACTTAGCATTAGACTCTCTGGTGTCATCCACATTGTTGCAAATGGCAAGATTTCATGCTTTTTGGTTGCTGAGTAGTATTCCAGTGTGTGTGTGTGTGTGTTTATCTATATACCACATCTTCTTTGTCCATTCATCAGTCGATGGACATTTGGGCTCTTTCCACAATTTGGCTTTTGTCGCTAGCACTGCTATAAACATTGGGGTGCGTGTCCTCCTTTGACTCAGCATTTTTGCATCCTTTGGATAAATTCCTAGTAGTGCAAAGGCTGGATTATAGGGTAGTTCTCTTTTTAACTTTTATTTTATTATTTTTTAATTTTTTAATGTTTATTTATTTTGAGAGAGACAGAGAGACAGAGACAGAGCGTGAGCGGGGGAGGGGCAGAGAGAGAGGGAGACCCAGAATCCGAAACAGGCTCCAGGCTCTGAGCTGTCGGCACAGAGCCCGACGTGGGGCTCGAACTCATGGACCGCGAGATCATGACCTGAGCCGAAGTTGGACAATTAACTAACTGAGCCACACCCAGTTGCCCCTATTTTTAACTTTTTGAGGAACGTCCACACTGTTTTCCAGGGTGGCTGCACCAGTTTACATTCCCACCAGCAGTGCAAGAGGGACCCCCCCCCTTTTCCTCATCCTGGCCAACACCTGTTGTTTCTTGTGTTGTTGATTTTAGCCGTTGTGACAGGTGTGAGGTGGTGTCTCATTGTGGTTTCGATTTGTTCTTCCCTAATGATGAGTGATATTGAGCATCTTTTCATGCATCTGTTGGCCATCGAGCTTTTAAAGCAAAGAGTTAAAAAACACCGGAGTTTTTAAAGCAAGACGGTGGCAGGCTGTGATCTGTGCTTTAACTCCATCCCTTGGCCTGCCCTGTGCAGAAGGGATTGTGGGAACATGTAGAGACAGAGATCTGTGCATGTGGACATAATCTCTCATTACCAAGTGGGTTAACAGATGGGGAGCTTTGCATAGCATGTTCAGAGATGTGGCCTTAATCCAAGTGGTGGGGGGTGTTCTTTTTAAGCTCAGCTGCTACAGCCTTTCTGGGGTGGTTGACACTGGGGAACTGCTTCCCTGGGTGTGACTGAAACTCTAACACCCCAATCGTATAAATACACGAATCAGCTCAACTGGATTTAAGTGCAGATCTCAGCACAAGACAAATTCTATGGCCTACTTTTAATTCTTCAGCCATCACCTTTGCTGCCAATCTCTTTTCTCAGAGGTGTAGGAAATGTCCAAAAGCTGATTTTTGAAGTGGTGAACTTACACTGTTACCAGTTTCATGGCCAAGTCTCATTTGGAAAGATGATTCATATGGCTCCAAAAGGGTTTTTTGGTTTGTTGGTTTGTTTTGGCTTTGCTCCCCATTTGAGGCCACAATAGGATTTCTAAAGTGGAAATCCCAAAGAAATTTATATAGATGGACAGACACAGATTTAGAGACAGACATGGAAATGATATAAGGTGGTATGTAGTTATAGATAGGGGACATTTGTAGGTATAGAATAGAGAATATAAATACGAATGCAGGTATAGAATAAAGATATGTAGAACACACACGGAGAGAGGAATGCAACATAGAAGACGTAGAAGACATAGAAGACAAAGAAGAGGGCCGATATGCACAGGGAACAGGCATCCATGTCAGTGTGGAAGAGATGTAAACTTCCTGCTCATTGGTCCAGCCTCACTTCTGCAACCTTGTATCTGCACCATCAGAGCGGTGTTAGAGCAACGGATCCAGAAATCAACTAGACAAAACTAGAAAAATGGTAACGTCTCCGTGACATCAGCCATTGCCGAAATAATTCTCCGTAGAAGAAGAAAAAAATCTCAAAATAGAAATGCATGTCCGGCATTCAATTTGCTTTGGACATCAGCCTGAGGGATTTGGGAACCTCTTCAGATGATCTGGGAAGACCCATCACGCGGATCTTCTGTGGCTGCTGGCCTCGGGTGCCTTTTCTGGGTCACCTTCTTTCTCATCTCAGGAATTGATTTCTCTGTTGGAAGGGCTAAGTCGCTTTAATCTATGCTGCTGCCTGCAGGGAATTCTTCTCCTTGGCCTGTGAGCCCCTCAGACTCTGTTCCTGGGAGAGAGGAGCCTGCAGCCCTTAGAAGATAGACGATTTAAGTGTTGCTGGCATTTCACACCCAATTCTCTCGTGAACATTCTCCTATATGTGTTCTTCTAAGTGTGGGCTGTCACTTGCTTGAACAGCTTAAAAGGTACCAGCAGAAAACATATGTATTTCTGGAAGGTGCTCAAGTGTCAAGCCCTGAGGCTGCATGTAACAGAGCTACAGAATCGTGTCTTTCTGAAACACAATCGTGCTCCCTCGGTATAGATCTGTGGCTTGCTGGGGAAACAATTTCGTAAGTAATCAGTCCCCACACTTTGCCTCGTGGGGGTGTCCTCTGGGTGACTTCATGAGGTTCTAAATTGCAGAAATTAGGCAGTGCAGTTTGACAAGGAATGTGGGAACGGGCGAGCGCTCAGAAGATCCAAAGAAGAAGCAAGTGTCATTGGAAGTGATGTGAAGCAGGTGCATGCAGGTCGTTTCTTCGGGGGCAAACTCCAGACTCCAGAGAGGATTACTAACTGAGGGTGAAAGCATCAATTGGAGAAAAGTCTAAATTGCATATTGTTAATATTTGTTCTAGACAAAATGTCTACGATTATTTCTATTCATTTATTTTTGACTATGACTTCGATTGAATTAGGGAGATCATTATTGCTATTTTTACATCCCCCTTTTTTTGAGAAGGGTGGTGCAGAGGGAGAGAGAGCGAGAGAGCGAGAGCGAGAGCGAGAGTGAGAGAGAGAGAGAGAGAGAGAGAGAGAGAATCTTAAGCAGATTCCACACCCAGGATGGAGCTTGACTCAGGGCTCGATCTCATGACTATGAGATCATGACCTGAGCCGAAATCAAGTGTCAGACGCTTAACCAACTGAGCCACCCGTGTGCCCCAATTTTTACCTCCATTTTGCTAACATGGACACTGAAGCTTGGAGAGATGAGACCTTGCTCAAAGCCACACAGAGAGCGATCAGCGGTGAAGGAATGTTTCATCATAATGAAACGTGTCAGAATGAAACACGTCTGAAGGGTGTTTCAGACGATACTATGGAAGATTCCAGCGCACACACCAAAGAATGAACCATCAGGGCTTAGAAAGTTAACTAAACTTCCCTACAGGGCTTTATTTTTTCTTTGCCTATTGGCAGTTTTGTGATGTATAATAGTTATCTTTCATTTACTTTATTTCTTCACGGCTTAATTTTTCTTGGCAATTTTAGGTTCACAGCAAAATTGGAGGGAGGAACGGAGATTTCCCATAAGGTCCCGGTCCCCACACGTGCATGGCCTCCCCCGCTGTCAGCACCCCCCCCACCCCCCGCCAGATGCCACACGTGTTACAACTGATGAATCTATATCGACATGCCATCAATCTGGAGTCTGTGCTTCACATCAGGGTTCCCTCTTGCACGGCTCTGGACAAATGTGTAATGACACGTGTCCACTGCTACATTATCATACAGAATAGTTTTACTGCCCTAAAACTCCCGTTTTTTTCTGCCTTTTCATCCCCTCCTTCCTGACCCCTGGCAACCACTAATCTTTCTACTGTCTCCCTAGTTTTGCCCTTTCTGGAATGTCATAGAGTTGGACTCACACAGTGCTTAGTCTTTTCACATTGGCTTCTTTCACTTAGTAATACACATTTAAGTTTCCTCTGTGTCTTTTTATGAACTAACACCTAACTTGGTTTTAGTGCTGAATGCTATTCTATTGTCTGGATGTACCTCATCCGCCTACTGAAGGGCATTTTGCTTCCTCCAAACTTTGGCGTAAATTATGAATAAAGCTACTATAAACATCCACATGCAGGGTTTTGCATGGATGTAAGTTTTCAAAGCCTGTGGGTGGATATCAAGGATCACAGTTGCTGGATTGTTTGGTAGGAGGATATTCAGGTTTGTAAGAAACCACCGGACTGTCTTCCAACATGGCTGCCCTATTCTGCATTCCCACCAGCCCTGACTGAGAGCTCCTGGTGCTCCAACATCCGTGGCAGCACTGGGTGTTATGAGCATTTTGGATTTTGGCCACTCTGATAGGTGCATAGTGGTAGCTCGTGGTTGTTTTATTGCATTTCCCTGATGACGTATGACGTGAAACACTTTCTCACGTGCTCATTTGCCACATGTATCTCTTCTTTGGTGAGATGTCTGTTGAAGCTTTTAACCTATTTTTCTTTTTCTTTTTTCCTGGGGAGGGGGGAGTGGCAGAGAGAGAGAGAGAGAGAGAGAGAGAGAGAGAGAGAGAATCTTAAGCAGGCTCCACACTCAGCATGGAGCCCAACACAGAGCTCAATCCCACGACCCTGGGATCATGACCTGAGCTGAAGTTAAGAGTCAGATACTCAACTGCCTGAGGCACTCAGGTGCCCCGACTTTTTTCTTTTTTAAATCAGGTTCCTCCTTCTTACTGAGTTTAAGAATTCTTTGTATATTTTGGATAACAGTGCTTTGGCCAGCTGTGTCTTTTGCCAATAATTTCTCCCAATTTGTGGCTTGCCTTCTCATTCTCTTGACATTGTCCTTCACAGAGCAGAAGGTTTTTAATTTCGATGGACTGAAACTTACCAGTTATTTCTTCCACAGATCGTGCCTTTGGTGTTGTGTCTAAAAAGTCACCACCATACCTAAAGTCATCTAGATTTTCTCCTCTGGTATCTGCCGGAAGTTTTACAGTTTCTTTGTTTTACATGTAGGTCTATGATCCTTTTGAGGTAACCACTGTGAAGAATGTAAGATCTGTGTCTCTATTTGTTGTTTTGCATATGGGTGTCTGGCTGTCCAGCATTATTTGAAGAGACTTGCCTTTAATCTCTTGTACTGCCTTTGCTTTTCTCGTCAAAGATCAGTTGACTATATTCATATGGGTCTATTTCCGGACTCCCTATTCTGTTTCCCTGATCTAGTTGTCTCTGCTTTTTTCAGTACTGTGTGGTCTTGATTACCGTAGCTTTACAGTAAGACTAGAACTATCTTCTCCCAACTGTTCCTCTCTTTCAATGTTGCTTTGGCTCTTCTGGGTCTTTTCTTTCTCTCTCTAAGCTTTAGCATTAGTTTGATAAGCACAGAAATAACTTGCTGGGACTTTGATCACGATTGCATTGAATCTCATAGATCGAGTTGGGAATAACTGACATCCTAACAATATTGAATCTTTCTTTCCATGAACCCGAAATATCTCTCTGTTTATTTAGTTCTTTTATTTCATTTGTCAAAATTTTATAATTTTCCTCATATTCAGGTCTTGTTCACCTGTTGTTATATTTATGCCTAAGAATTTCATTCTTGTGTGTGTTGATGTAAACAGCATTTTGTTGTTAATTTAAGATTCTGCTTGTTCATTGCCAATAGATAAGAAAGTGATGGAGTTTTTGCGTCTGTTTGTTGTAGCTGGATGAAGTTTTCTCAGATTCAAAGTCAAGCTGTTTAATTTTTTTAAGTTTATTTATTTATTTTGAGAGAGAGAGAGAGAGAGAGAGAGAGAGAGAACAAGTGGGGTGGGACAGAGAGGGAGAGAGAGAATCCCAAGCAGGCTCCACGCTGTCAGCATGGAACCTGACTCTGGCTTCAAACCCACAAACCGTGAGAACCGTAGAGGGGAGAAGAAAAGCGGGAAGGTGTCAGTGATCCAGACAGGGCACCGACACCCCGAGTCCCAGGCACAGGTGGGTCAAAACTCATCCAACCATACTTAAAATGGGTTCATTTTACCATATGCGTATTCCACTTCTGAAAGTTGTTTAGAAAACAGGTAACGCAGAAAACACATAAAGATGCATTTCTTCATAAGTAGTAAATTAAATGACCTCCAGGTTACTCACAGCTTCTATGCTGGGTAGCAAACACCATTTCCATCTCCTGTTTGTTTTAACATCATGCCCTTAGCTGAAAACTCCCAGGTCTCCCCCCAAAACCTGAAGCTGTAATCTGTTGCCCAAATGTGTTTAATAATTTTCGAACTCAGTGACCGCATCTCTTTTCCCCTGGAGATGCACATTATTTACTTCATCTCAAGCACAGCAGGGGCAAAAGAAAACAAGACCATCTTTTCTGACGTCTCTCGCAGCCAGGAGACGGGGGAAGGAAAATCAATATGTGTGACTATCATTCTTCTCCATCCAGAGTCCAGGGGCTGGGCTGGGTCATCATTCATCTGGGCTGTGAAAACTGTATTATAAGTATTGGAGAAGCAGAGAATTCTGAGAGCAAACTACATCTCGAACTTCATGGCTGAACAGCCTGCTGAGGGGTTTTTTAACTGCATAAGCCAGTTTCAAGAGGATGCCGGGCCCGTGGTTTCTCAATTGCCATTCTCATTTTTAAAAACTCAGTTATTAGAATTAGGGTCTGGGGCACCTTGCTGGCTCTGTTGGTAGAGCATGTGACTCTTGATCTCAGGGTTGTGAGTTTGATCCCCTACATTGAGTATATAGATTACTTTAAAAAAATAAACTTGGCGGGGGCCCCTGGGTGGCTCAGTGGGTTGAGCGCCCGACTTCGGCTCAGGTCATGATCTCACGGTTTGTGGGTTCAAGCTCCATGTTGGGCTCTATGCTGACAGCTCAGAGTCTGGAGCCTGCTTTCAGTTCTGTGTCTCCCTCTCTCTCTGCCCTTCCCTGTTTGCTCTCTCTCTCTCTCTCTCCCTCTCTCTCTCTCTGCTCCTATCCTGTGCTTACTCTCTCTCTCTCTCTCTCAAAATAGAAAAATAAATAAATAAAATAAAATAAAACAAAACAAACTTAAAAAAAATTTTTTTTAATTACAGTATATGTCATCTTTCCCACACATAAGTATCTTCAGGAAGAATAATGAAGAAAGAGTTGAAATTTCATGTGGAAAAACCTACTTTCCAGTGCAGCTTTGCTACCAGTTAAATGCAAAAAAGCTAACGGATGTGTTATATTTCTGTCGTTTTGTTTGTTTTAGATCAAGGATCAGCAGCAAACTTTTTCTGTACCTGGACAAGGAGTTACTATTTCAGGCTTTCTGGGCCGAAAAGGCAGAATCCAAATATGATGTAAGTTGTGATACATCTATTTAAAATGGAAATGGGGTGCCCGGGTGGCTCAGTCGGTTAATTGCCCCACACTCGATCTCAGCTCAGGTCATGATCTCACATCACAGGGCATGAGCTCGAGCCCCGGGTCGGGGCTCTGCGCGGACAGTGAGGTGCCTGCTGGGATTCTCTCTCTGCCCCTCCCCCACTCTCTCTCAAAATAAGTAAACATTTTTGAAAAATAAAATGGAAAAACCAGGAGCACCTGGCTGGCTCTGTTGGTAGAGCATGCCAGGGACGTGAGTTCAAGCCCCATGTTTGGAATGGAGCGTATTTAAAAAAAAACAAAACCACAAACAGATAGATAGATAGATGATGGATAGATAGATAATGGATAGATAGATGATGGATAGATAGATGATGGGTGGATAGATAGATAGATAGATAGATGATGGATAGATAGATGATGGGTAGATAGATGATGGATAGATAGATAATGGATAGATAGATGATGGGTGGATAGATAGATGATGGATAGATAGATGATGGGTAGATAGATGATGGATAGATAGATAATGGATAGATAGATGATGGATAGATAGATAGATAGATGATGGATAGATAGATGATGGGTAGATTGATGATGGATAGATAGATAATGGATAGATAGATGATGGGTGGATAGATAGATGATGGATAGATAGATAGATAGATGATGGATAGATGATGGATAGATAGATGATGGATAGATAGATAGATGATGGATAGATAATGGATAGATAGATAATGGATAGATAGATAGATAGATAGATAGATGATGGATAGATGATGGATAGATAGATGATGGATAGATAGATAGATAGATAGATAGATAGATAGATGATGGATAGATGATGGATAGATAGATGATGGATAGATAGATAGATAGATAGATAGATGATGGATAGATGATGGATAGATAGATAGATAGATAGATAGATAGATAGATAGATGATGGATAGATGATGGATAGATAGATGATGGATAGATAGATAGATGATGGATAGATAATGGATAGATAGATAATGGATAGATAGATAGATAGATGATGGATAGATGATGGATAGATAGATGATGGATAGATAGATAGATAGATAGATGATGGATAGATGATGGATAGATAGATGATGGATAGATAGATAGATAGATGATGGATAGATGATGGATAGATAGATGATGGATAGATAGATAGATGATGGATAGATAATGGATAGATAGATAATGGATAGATAGATAGATAGATAGATAGATAGATAGATAGATGATGGATAGATGATGGATAGATAGATGATGGATAGATAGATAGATAGATAGATGATGGATAGATGATGGATAGATAGATGATGGATAGATAGATAGATAGATGATGGATAGATGATGGATAGATAGATGATGGATAGATAGATAGATAGATAGATGATGGATAGATATGGATAGATAGATAATGGATAGATAGATAGATGATGGATAGATAGATGATGGATAGATAGATAGATAGATAGATGATAGGGGAAACCACTTTCAGCACGTGGGTTTTACAAACGCAGTGGCAGCCCCCAGGTCAACCTCAGGCCTGTGCTGACTCTGAGCTTGGGGTCCTGAGCGACTTAAGGGTGCTCACAGATAATCAGAGTCAACTGGACTAATCCAGTTCCTCGAGATGCTCACCATGTGCCTGCTGTATTAGTCTCCCGTCGCGGTAACAGCCTCGCACACCGGGACATTCTGTGGCTAAAATCAACACGTGGGCAAGGCTGCTTTCTTCCAGAGGCTCCGAGGGAGAATCCGCTGTCTGGCCTTTCCGGGCTGGTCCAGGTGGACCACAGTCCCTGCGGACAGCCCTTTCTCCATCTCCAAAAACCAAAACCACCTTCACATCTCTTTGTGACCCTCCTCTGTTCCCTCTTTCAATTCTGGGTTCTTTATAGGTCTTTACAAGTTCGTACATTAGGCCCACCCAGATAATCAGCCAATTATCCACTTCAATTCTCTTTTTTCACATTACCTAACACACTCACAGTTTCCAGGGATTTGGTGGGGGAGGGGGGACCCTCAGGTGGCCTCCCCTAGCTTGTTGTTATTGGCTTTTCTGATGGAAACAAATGTTCTAGTCTGGTAACTCCTGCATTAGAGAACAAAACACTACAAAGGCGAAGCCCTACAAACGTGAAGGACGTGTTCCTCCCAACTCACGTGGGCATATAACCTATTGATAAAGTGCGTTTATTGTTGTAGGTTGAGCCAGGGGACTGTTCCGTTGATGAAGGGGGATACGCAAAACCACATTCTTCTCCCTAACTACCCACTCCCCCAAACAGACACCCACGCACCCTCCTCCTTCTATCACTAGCTATTTACTATCGTTATTTTGAAAATTTATTTATTTTGGTGACGAGCACAAGCGGGAGAGGGGCAGAGAGAGGGGGACAGAGGATCTGAAGCCGGCTCTGTGCTGACAGGCTGACATCCGTGGGCCGGATGTGGGCTCAAACTCCTGAACTTGAAACCATGACCCGAGCCAAAGTCGGATGCTCAACCAGCTGAGCCACCCAGGCGCCCTCTTGAAATAATACATAACTTAAGGCGCCTTTAAAACACACACACACACACCCCATATGTGAATTACAGTGATACACACAGGACCCATTTTCTGCTTTCCTCTCCCGAGGCCTGGAGAACTGACCGCTTACATGGGGTGTTAGAAACGGCTACTGTGGCCGTGTTGCAACCCACAGACCGAGAGCCAGGAGCAAAGCCCTTGCTGCTGTAAAGAAAGCATGCTGGCAGGAAACCAACAAAAATCAAATTCCAAAAGGTTGTAATTGGGATCAGGGTGAGGTTTTAGCTCACTCTTGTACTGCTGTGATAAGGCATATCTGCGCTTAATCAGGCCGATCAGCACCGGTGTTAGGAATTCGTGCAAAAATGTCTCTGCTCAGCGGGAGAGACGCAGCAGCTGGTTAGAACCTGGCTTTTCCGGGTTGAAAGCAAGTCCGTAACTGCCCTCTGGGATTGTAACGCTATTTTTATGTTCATATAGCATGAAATCCACCGCCTTCTCATTCTGGGGTAAGTCATAGCTCTTCGTGACAAGTGGAACCTGTGGTTATTCACGACCCAGGCAACTGAAGGCGGCCCTCCCACCGCAGCTAGAGGACACTGCCTTCCAGGCAGGCAGGGGTGTCTGCACCGGAGGAGGGGGCGTCCGCGCTGGAGGAGGGGCTTCGGCAGTGGAGGAGGGGCGTCCACACTGGAGGAGGGGTGTTGGTAGGGTAGGAGGGGCGTCTCACTGGAGGAGGGGCGTCTCACTGGAGGAGGGGTGTCCGCGCTGGAGGAGGGGCGTCCGCGCTAGAGGAGGGGCATCCGCGCTGGAGGAGGGGCATCCACGCTGGAGGAGGGGCGTCCGCACTGGAGGAGGGGCTTCGGTAGGGTAGGAGGGGCGTCTGCACTGGAGGAGGGGCGTCCGCGCTGGAGGAGGGGCGTCCACGCTGGAGGAGGGGCGTCCACACTGGAGGAGGGGCTTCGGTAGGGTAGGAGGGGCGTCTGCACTGGAGGAGGGGCGTCCGCGCTGGAGGAGGGGCGTCCGCGCTGGAGGAGGGGCGTCCGCGCTGGAGGAGGGGCATTCGTGCTGGAAGAGGGACGTCCGCGCTGGAGGAGGGGCGTCCACGCTGGAGGAGGGGCTTCGGTAGGGTAGGAGGGGCGTCTGCACTGGAGGAGGGGCGTCCGCGCTGGAGGAGGGGCGTCCGCGCTGGAGGAGGGGCGTCCGCGCTGGAGGAGGGGCGTCCGTGCTGGAGGAGGGGCATCCACGCTGGAGGAGGGGCTTCGGTAGGGTAGGAGGGACGTCTGCACTGGAGGAGGGGCGTCCGCGCTGGAGGAGGGGCGTCCACGCTGGAGGAGGGGCTTCGGTAGGGTAGGAGGGGCGTCTGCACTGGAGGAGGGGCATCTGCCCTGGAGGAGGGGAGTGTCACACCTTAATAACCCCGGCCACAGCTAGGAAAGCAAGACCACAGTGCTGGCGTCCGTGCACGTGCCAGCTTCACGTCCAGTGTCCTCAAAGTTGTGGTCCTAGGAGACAGGACACTGACCCCAGTGAGTGATGTCAGAGCTCCCCTTTGACAGGGGCAAAAAGCAATGAGTGGATTCTAGAATTCCATTTGCACATTAAAAAATAGTCAGGTCAGGAACCTGGGGCACAAACCCACACGCACACGATGGGGAGAATGGAGGTTTCCAGCCCACCTCCTGTGGCTGGAAGAGGGTGCAGGCGGCCTATAGGCTCTTTCTCTCCATTTCGCACGTCCAGTCCCCAAGCCAAAATGTTTGGAAAGTCTCCACCGAGCTGTTGACCTCAAAACATCTTGTAAAAATACCTGGCAGTGTTGTGACTGTGTTACTGAGACCTTGTCGGCCCCAAAGGTGTTGGATTGAATGAGGCAGAGAAATGTCTCTAAAGGAAATGACCCTTTTGTGGTGAGGTGGCATTTCTAGCTGTAGCTCATCTTTTCCAGTATTTTCTCTGGTCCTGAGCGGGAAGCAGTGCTCCACACCAGCCAGGCAGCTGTAGGAAGGTGGGGAGCACGAATCTGGCGGGGGGCAGGGTGGTGGTTGTGGGCAGCACGGGGGACTTGGGTAAGCCTAGATTATGACTGCACGTACCTGGGTTCCTCAGGACCCAACCCACTTCCCTTCTATAAAACAGCGGTTCCTGAGTTGGAGTGAAGATAGGAGACCAGATATGAAAATTTAAAGGCAGTATTTTGTCTCCTAACACTGTGGCTTTTCATGCATGAACTTGCATTCTTACCAGCAAAGCAGAGTGAGCACACACAGGTGACTTCTCACGCCTCGATGGCAAGAAGCGGACCGCACGCCCTTTATTATTTTCACAGAACTCGGTCAACAGTGTTGACTCTCTCCGGCTTAATTTTAAAGCCGCTGCTATGCTTTAAGCGTCCTTATTTGGAAATTAAAGAGCAAATGTTTCCCTATTTTTAATGCGCGTTTCTAGGAAAAATCCACAAAGGCGATTTACACCAGAACTGCCTTGTGCTGTTTGGCTGTGCCAGGGAGGTATTCAGCATAAAGTGAATCGGGCTTGAACCCCATTTGCCTGTCGTCCATCCATCCATCCATCCATCCATTGTGGTACCTATTGTGAGCCTGGCTCCAGGCTTGTCCCCGGGGATACAGTGGTGAATGTGACAGTTAGAAGGATCCTGCGCACTTTAACGCAGAGATTCGGAGAATGAAACAAGGGAACAAATAATTCAGCGGTTTTCTGATTGTGATAAAGGCGGGGAGATCATTAATACACTGGTCTGTTGGATGGAGAGACTAGGAAGGGTTCAGCCCATCCTACTGTGGCAAAGAAGGACAGCTTCTCTGGGGCAGGGGGGGCGGCACGAGGAACGCTGTACCTAAAAAGGAAGGCAGGAAAGAGCCAAACTGTGTTGCAGAGTCCCAGGCAGAGAAGCAGCCAGATCAAAGGTCCTGAGGCGGGAGTAGGATGGATTGTCTCGGAAACGGAAGACAGCTTGAGTGGATATAGCACAGTGATTATTCACCGCTTTGCAAAGTATCACAAAAAATGACCAGTAAAGCAATCTCTGAGACAGCTAAATTCCCAAACAGCCAAAGCATATGTTCCGACTATGGGGACGCAGGCAGTTTGCTCTCAAGCTTTCCCTGGATTACCGTGGGGGTATAGGAATGTTCTCCTAAGCTCCCTGGTGGCTTAAAATATTTCGCTGAGGCAGCTTAGACTCTGTCCCGAATCGTTTTTTCTGCCGACAACGACCCATATGCAAGCCATTCGCTCTGTAATAGTCATAACAGAGCTGGGATTATTTTACGAGAGGTATGAGTCACTGACAATTTTATACAAAATTGCTCTTCTGTTAGCATCTGGGGTAATCAGATGAAAAAGGAGCCCGGCGTTGCCCTGGACGGTCTATACGTTAAGAAGTTATTAACGACCTCATTCCCTTCCCAGCGGTTGTCTTTCTCACCTTTGTTGCTGTTCAGGATCATTTTCTTGCAAACGCTGTTTTCAGTTCTTCTACTCAAATACCTCCATTTTTTTTTTTTTTTTTTTTAAACAAAGCTGCTAACATATTCAGCTTTTAAGCCGTGCTAAGCCCGGTTTGTCTGGGAAATTGAGCTACATAGTTTGTGTTCTGCAAGAAAACAAGCTCTATCAGAAAAGGCAGGCGTGGAAACTAAGTTGAAGATATACCTAGTAATAGGATTTATTTTACAGTGGAGACAATGCGGAACGAAAGACTGACATGCTTCTCTACAACAGAAATTAAATCCGGCCCTGATAGAGCCACGGTTTCAAAACGACCTTTGATGAATGGAAGGATCTGAATGCTCGCTGCATATCCTTGATAATAACAAACAATTGTTAATTACCCGAGGGAGTGACAATAATATTTTGATTAGTTAAAAATAGTTCTTTTGGAGATGCGCACTAAATATTTGCAGATGATATGGACAACAGCAAATAAACCAGAAGGGGTTTTCAAAGCTTGCAAAAAATCTTCTGGTCACATTTTCCTTTCAAGCTTCTTCCTTCAGATTAGAAGGATGGCCTGACCATTCTGATATTGGAGCTCCCAAAATATGCCAGTATTATGAGCACAGAGGGATTTTGCATCGTCGTGAAAACTTTGACCGTCCCTTCCACGGGAGCAAAGCCAGTGTTTAGTTCAGAGCCTTGTGTTTGCACGAGCCATGGAGATCACCTCACAGCTGGTTCAAAATCCCGGGTGCAAAAAGCCTTTGGAATGAGCTTTTTTTTTGGCCCTACTAAGACTTTCTTAAAGAAACATCTTCTGCCAGGACTAACAGACGAAACAGAAAGGTGCTGTGTGATGTAAAACGTTAAAGACCACGGACCATGTGATGGAGGTGAATTATGGTGGAGTTACTCATCGTGGTCTGGTTTTTATCCGCATCCTTAGCCAAGCTCCTCCGTTTCTTTGATAGAAGTTTCTTTGAGTTATCGACAGCCCTATAAAGAGAAAGATGCTTGGGAGTGTAGATCCGCGATCAGAACGGGGCTTCGAATCGTCCTGAAGGCAGCGGATGGGGGCAGGGCTGTGGCACAAGGGCATGGTCACATCACATCAAAGAGAGGCAGGGAGTGTAGGACCGTGGTGGTAACACTTGCATTTGAGTCAGTGTTGAGATGGCAGAGACCCTTAAAGTAAATAAAGTAAAATCGTCCCCAGTGGAAATAACAAGAACAAGAAAATATAAACATGCGAGAAGTAGATAACCAACTATCCTACCCTCCATGCAAATGGCACAAGGAAGTCTGTCCGCGAATTGGTTTAAAGTTAACGATACTCAGAATCAGGGATTTCATACTCCACCAAATTAAAATGTTTGATCCCTCTCATTGCCTGTCTTTCTTTTCAAGGTTTTATTTATTTAAATAATCTCTACTCCCAACGTGGGGCTCGAACTCACCACCCTGAGATCAAGAGTCCCATGCTCTCCCGGCTGCCCCAGCCAGGCACCCCTGCTTATCTTTCTTTAAATGGTCTCTGGCTCTTCTTTTGTTTTGAGCAACATCTCCTGAAGGGCAGAGAGGGCTCGTCTCCCCCACCCATCGGGAGTGCAGGCATACAGTGCTCCCTTTAGACACACACACACACACACACACACACACACACACGCACATTTCCCGTCCCGTGGGAGGGTGAAGAATGTGTCCAACTGGGGAGATGTCAGGATGCTGATATCCTTTGTCTCCTTTAATCTAGGGACCAGTGTTAATATGTGAAAGGCTGTTGTCTGTGGTAATCCACTTTGCGGCTTCCTGGGCTCTGTGTCCTTGGCCAGTGAACCCCAAGGTCTAGACTTGTAGGATAAAGTATTAAGAAGCCACTTTTACCCCCGATATAATGAGTGTAGCAGCACAGCATTGACAGCCGTGGAGGTGATATATGTATTATTTAATTTTTTTAAAGTTTTTATTTATTTATTTTGAGAGAGAGAGAGAGAGTCAGAGAGTCAGGGAGAGAGAGAATCCCAAGCAAGCTCCGCACTGTCAGTGTGGAGCTGGACGCAGGGCTCAAACCCATGAACTGTGAGATCATGACCTGAGCGGAAACCAAGAGTCGAACGCCCAACCGACTGAGCCACCCAGGTGCCCCTGGAGATGATAGTTTTGATACGAATCTGGCTCCTAAAAATTTTTTTTTTCAATTAGTTTCAAGCTTTGATAATTCAATGATAAATAACAGACTTATAAGAAGGGTTGGAAAAAGAGATTAAAAGCATGCTTTCAGGCACACGCCTACGTTAAGGTGCTGCACCTTGCTGCTGGGCGGGGATTACGTGTTCTACATTCTTCTACTTAAAACACCTAGTACTTTATGGCCATATGTCAAGTTTGGCTACCGCAAATGCATCTGTTTGTGACGGGTTTAGCTGCAAGCAAAAGACTCAAGATAATCGTTGCTCAAATAAGAGAGAATTTTATTTGTCTCTCATATCACAAGTCCAATGGTGAGCGGCCTGGGGCTGTTACGGGAGCTTGTGTTTCATGAAGGCTTTGGGAGTCCGGGCTTCTTCCAGCTGGTTGCTCAGCTGTGTGTGGCCTCTCTGGCCAAGGTCACCTCGTGGTGACAGGTGTCAGCTCCCGGAATCACCTGTGAGGCACGGTGTGCAAAAGGAGGAAAGGACAGCAAGGCGAGTAGGTCGATGTCATGGGCCAGCTTTGTCCTTGGAGTGCCGCATGACACTTCTGCTTTATCACGTCTGTGACCTGGTCCCCCGGCTGGGGGTGGTTATAGGGGAGGCTGCGTAACGCACTCTTTATGTTGATATAGTGGATCCTTAGCTGTCAAGTTGAAACCAGAAGTCCTGTTACTGGGGGACAGCGAATGTCGGAGACAGCTGAGTGTCTCAGAGGAAGTGCGGTCCCCCGTGGAACAAGGAAGACAGGTCCCAGCCCCAGGCCAGTGGATCTCATGGCCCGGCCGCACCCGGAGCAGAGGCAGGTGCATGACGGGAAACTCCCCCCATCCCAGAGACACGGGGTACCATGTGCTGGGACAGAGGGTTGATAGGACACTTGACTAGGAGCAGATTGGTGGGGACTTGAGCCTGATTCCCTCCCCTAAGCCCTCCTGGAGCCTGATTCTTTGTCTCTGAAAATAGCAAGGCTGTGCACACAGAAGGGATTTTCCTCTCTGCCTAAATGCAAGGGCTGTTGTAAAGTCCCAGGAGATAACATGTGGAAAATACATAACATGCTATCAGATGCAGAAGAATATATATATTTTTAATTTCCTGCTGTAACAATAGACCTGTCTTCATGGACCCACTGTGGGAATTTAATAAAGTGACATGCATGGAGTGAGACCATGGGACACAGAGTCAGTGTTTACAATGAAATTAGGGGCGCCCGGGTGGCTCAGTCGGTTAAGCGTCCGGCTTCAGCTCAGGTCATGATCTTGTGGTTCGTGAGTTCCAGCCCCAAGTCGGGCTCTGTGCTGACAGCTCAGAGCCTGGAGCCCGCTTTGGATTCTGTGTCTCCGTCTCTGCCCCTCCCCTGCTTGCACTCTGTCTCTGTCTCTCTCTCTCAAAAATAAATAAACATTGAAAAAAAATTTTTAAAAAGGTAAAATTGGACTGTTTCACTCTTTAAATGCCCCCTTAGGGAAATGATCGCAGGCAGGAAAATGTCTTCCTGATCAGAGAATCAATCGGATAGTCACGCGGGATCCGAGGCCAATCAGAGGGGGAAAATCAAAGGTGGTTGTTTCAGTCTCCCCTCTCGGCACCCCTGCCTTCCCTCCGCACATGCGCCCACACGACGGGCTGCCGGCTCCTCTCTGCCCGATGCCTGGCAGGCTGTTGATGTTCCTGACGAGATCATTACATGCACCTCGGGCCACACTGCTCAGGGCAGAAAGCAGACCAGAGGAGCCTCTTTGCTTCGAAGAAGCCCATCTCTAAGCAACAGTGAGTGCTGGAATCTTTATGACCGGAGGGACTTTGTTTTCTTCCTGCTATCTTATCAAAGGCTTGGCCTCTGTTCGCTAACGTGCATTTCCTTGAATGTTCAGTTTTAAAAAAATGCGATCCCACTCTCTCCATCACAAAACCCGCTCGGGAAACCACAATTTTCGCTGCAGAAAAATGAAACGAAGATCCGTGATATTCACAACAACAACAACAACATCACCACGTGAGTGTTCTGTGCGAAATCAGATACCGTGTGACACGGGGTTCTTATGCGACTAAGTTCAAGAAATAATATACCGAGAGAAATTGTGTCTCCACTTGATTTGTTTTCTATACGACGGGTTGCCCTTTCTTTCTTGTGTTTAAACACACGATAGTAGCACCTAGTTCCACGTGCTGTATTGAGAGGAATACAGGAAATGATGGTAAAGCGTCATTTAGCACAGCGCCCAGCACACTGTAACTGCCGATTAATGCCGTGCGTTGTTTCAGAAGAACATCACGGGGTGATGAAGTTTCCCGCGTGCCGGTCTGTGAACCGGGGTTGTCCCGGATCAACGTTTGCATCGCTCTGATGCATCTTTTCTAGATCCATTTCTCCCTGCTCCCGGCTGGGCTGGGTGGGATGCTTCCACTGTGAGGCTACTGTCACGGGCGGTCCCTGCACTGGACCCTGGCTGAAGCAGCTTCAACACCATAGTAAGAAAAAGCAGTTACTAACGCAGAGGCTGCTAAAACCTCTCCCTGGGGCAAATAGATACGTGAAACAGGCCAGGTGAGGGCCACAGCCAGCCTCCCCGGCAAAGGTGTGAGCTCATTCATTGGGAAACAGCACCAGCATTTCCCAAACGTCCAATGTCTTAATAAAATTCAGCAAGCCGGGCACTTGTGTGACATCCCCAAACCTGTACGTGTTAGAAACAAGCAAAAGGATGTATTTATTCCGTGATCTCACCCATCGGATAACTCAGTCCGTCCTTCCCGTTGAGTTGATTGTTATTCTATCGATGCATGATCTGCTTTTAAATTATTTTTCCCCGCCATGTGATTTATATTTATGCAGTTGAAACCTCTTTCCGTCTCAGGCACGGCTCATCGAAATCGTGGTAATGATCTCTTTCACTTAGGGAAGAGTTGCAGGGATTGGAACACTGTTTGGTTTTAAAGGGGTGAAAAATGGTCGTATTTACAACAAGCTCACAAAGTCTTCGGGGATCGGCTCCTGCAAGTCGGTGGGACCTGCCCTCAGCACATCACTCCCAACCTTTCCCCGCTGCCTTTGTATGGTGAAGTGTGGGGAGATGTAAGGTAGAAAAAAGGCCGTGAGATCTTTTCATTACCTCCATTAATGTGTCAAGGGGTTTCCATAACCTCTTCTGTCCCATGTATGTTGTCCCTGCTTCTGCCTGGTTTGGCATTGTGGGGATGAAAGAAAGTTAGACACCGCTCACTAATCATTCGTTAATAAGCGCGGATTAGTCGAGGCACAGAAAAGGCTTTTCTAATGGATTCGTTGAAAGTATCAGTGAGCAATTGGAGAACTCATCAAATGACTTTGAGCAGGCAATTCTCAGACTGAGTGGTGATTAATGACAAGTAAATTGTGTAATAAATTCCAGCACTGACGTTGCGATTAGAAAAACCACTGGCCTGAGAAGTTCTCATTTCAGATTTTGGAAACAGAAAGCTGTTATTTCCTGATGCCAAGTTTTCTCGGATCAAATCCCAGATACGCTACTCACCTGCTGTGTGGGTTTAGGCATATTAATTGCTATCTGAGTCCCTTAGTGTCCTCATCTATACAATGGGTGTGAGTTCACAGTTCCCGTACTTAGAACAGCGTGGCATAAAGTAAGCCATACGTACGTGCCAGCTGTAATTACCATCATACACAGAATGTATCAGCAAGGATCCTCAGAGGGACCTCAAAGGGACCCTATGTCCCACTCAAAAGGGTCATCAGAGAAACACAGACTCCTCGAGCAGGTGCAGACAGCATTAAGGGTGAGATTGTATGCTGGTCTATTTCTCTTGTGCCTGCTGGCCACACCGCTGTCAACAAAACAAAGCCTTGTCTTCTACGGAGCTATTGAGTTTGGACCACAGACGACAAAGCACAGGACCCGTAACCGCCCCACTCTGCCAGGAGTGCTGGGTGCGAAGGGGTGGGGACGCAGTTGCAAATTTCTCCGGAGCGTTTATAGTGTCTTCCCCCATAAAGTGATAGTTCAGTAGGGAAATGAAGGAAGCAAGACAGATGGGCGTTTTGAGGGGAAAATTGTTTCAGATCAAGTCAGACCCTAGTCAATAGCCACACCTTTCAAGTACTACCTGCATAACGTTGGGTAAGCGGCAGTCTCTCTGAGACTCAATTTTCACCTCAATCGGCGATTAAAATATACCTCTCGTGTAAAGTTACTGCCAAGACTTAACACCTTCCATGTAAACTATCTAAATAATGTTAGCACATCACACCCATTCAATAAATGAGAATAGACACTCTTATCAATGCTCAGAGGCTCAAAGTATTTGCCTTTTGCATATTATAGAATTGTACTCAATTATATAATTATTCCCCCAAAGTGTCATCTTGTATGATATTATTTGTTGTGATAAATCTTTTTTTTAAATTGTTTTTAATGTTCTTATTTATTTTTGAGACAGAGAGAGACAGAGCATGAGCAGGGGAGGGGGAGAGAGAGGGGGAGACACAGAATCCCAAGCAGGCTCCAGGCGCTGAGCTGTCAGCACAGAGCCCGACATGGGGCTCGAACTCACGGACTGTGAGATCATGACCGGAGCTGATGTCAGATGCTTAACCGACTGAGCCACCCAGGTGCCCCATAAATCTTTTTTTTTTTTTAAGTTTATTTATTTATTTTGAGAGAGAGAGAGAGGGAGAGAGAGAATCCCAAGCAGGCTCTGCACTGATAATGTGCAACCTGGCACAGGACTTGAATTCGTGAACCATGAGATCATGACCTAAGCCAAGATCAAGAGTTGGATGCTTAACTGATTGAGCCACCCAGGCGCCCCGTGACAAATCTTTTCATTGTAATACTCATGTATTTTATTTGTTTCCAGAATTTCACATTTAGATGAAATCTGAATATAACTCACCATCGTAAATGTCCTCCTGGCCCATTCTGGAAGTCCATATGGAAAAAAGTGAAACCATTTTTGATAACTGCTTAGTTACATCTTCTGAAGATCCCTGTCTTTCTAAATGTTTTCTTAAATCTGAAATGAATAAAAGGAACGGTATCATATTTCCTCTGATATTGTCATACGTTTTGTCAGTGCAGAATGAGAGCATATAATCCTTCCATGAGCCCTTGTTTTATGTGTTTCTTTGTTGATACAAATGCAAGTCCTTTCAACTTGTGCGAAAACAGCTTTGGTGTATGTATGGGTTGTGTTGCTTAAAATAGAGTATCTGTTATTCCCTTTGAAGGATTTCTGAATGTGTTAATGGCAAGCAACTCTCAAAGTAATTATGCTTTTCCTTCGATGTATCATTCAGTTCTATGCAACGACTGAAAATGATCTCAACATGAATGATTACTGTATGCTTCTCAGTATGGCAAAATGCTACAGGCTGACCATGTAAGTACCTATTTGTGTAACACAGGCAACCAAATAAGATACATAGGAGAACATGTTGGTCGGCACAAATAGTTTGTGGTCCATTGTTTCCTTATAAAGCAACTGTTGATTATGGGAAATGATTTAACTGGTTCAAAGTTATTTGGTAATTTATGAATTGACCAACCATCTGAATAGAGAGGAATGCCAATACTCAGACTATGAAACTGGTTATATTTCTTGCACACACACACACACACACACACACACACACACGTACACCCCCCCCCCCCCACAGCTTCATCAAAGAAGGCATTTGGATCATAATTTGGCTCTGAAATAAGTAATTTTCCTTTTTTTCTATGTGGACATTGAAAATCATTCAAGATGCTATTAACGTAGGCTATGGGAAAATAAAGGAGAACCAGGGGACATTGAAGTTAAAAGCGTATTTAATTGGAAAAATAATGAGTAAAGAGGGAATAGCCAACACGCAAGTCTTTGTATTGAGTATAGCCCAGAATGACTAACCATTTCTCCCCAAGTGTGGTAAAATGGCTGAAGATCCTCACCAAATGAACATACCCGAATCCTTCCCACTATAATACTGTGACCCCTCCACTACAGCAGCTGATTAGCATGGAACACTAGTTTATGCATCAAATATTTACTGAATACCTATTAAGTGCCACGTATTATGCATGTGCTTCTGGAATTATAAAGATAAGGCACCAATGATTGTACCCTGAAAAAAAATAAAGTGAACTTGAGAGAACAAAATCTAAGTGAGAGTAAGGCATAATATTAAAAAGTCAGGGATGGTGGACTGGGCATATGGAGGCAAAAGGCGGCCAGAACGCATGTCTGGGTTCTGGTCAAACTCATCTGAGATCCCAAACCAGTCACCTTTGAGGGGAGGGACTTCAGTTACTAGCCGGGAAAGGAGTGCTTAAGTCTTCATCAGGGGTACAACGGCTTATATTTTCCTTTAGTTCTGCTAAATTTTGCTTTATGTATTTTAAAGCTATGTTACTGTGTTCTTACAATTTTACAATGGGTTTCAGTTCCTGGAGGATTTGTTTTTGCCAGTTTCTTGTTTACTCCCATTAATTTTTCCTATGTTAAAATCTACACGGCTGGCACATACAAATATCAAATAGCTTTGCTTTCCTGGAGGACTAACTCTTTCTGAGTCATTTTCTAGCTATAATATTTCTTAGTTTAAATTCTACTGGATCAGATATTAATATAGCTATAGATTTAATTATGTGGGATATCTTTTTTCATCCTGTGACATTAAACTTTTTTGTGTTCTAATTTTACATATGTATCTCCTGTTAATGACATATGATTTTTAAAATCCCATCTGATATCTTTGGCTTAATCCTTTACATTTAATGTACTTGAATACTTACATTTTCAGTACTTTTGGGTATGCATGTTATACAGCAATATAGTTTATTTTTTAATGTGTATTTATTTTTGAGAGAGAGAGAGAGAGACCACAAGCAGGGGAGGAGCAGAGAGAGGGGAAGGCACAGAATCTGAAGCAGGCTCCAGGCTCTGAACTGTCAGCACAGATCCCAATGCAGGGCTTGAACTCATGAACTGTGAGATCACGACCTGAGCCGAAGTCTGACGCTTCAGTAACTGAGCCACCCAGGTGCCCCTAAAGTTTACTTAAAATTTTTTTTTAATGTTTATTTAGTTTTGAGAGAGAGAGAGAGACACAGAGCATGAGTGGGGGAGATGCAGAGAGGGAAAGACAGAATCTGAAGCAGGCTCCAGGCTCTGAGATGTCAGCACAGAACCTGATACGGGGCTTAAACTCACAAACCACGAGATCATGACCTGAGCCAAAGTCAGGTGCTTAACCAACTGAGCCACCCAGGTGCCCCTAAAGTTTTCTTTTAATAAAGAGTTTGCATGTACCTATTTTGCACAGTAGTTGAGATCAAATGATAAAAAATTGTATAGAATTTCTGACATACACTATGTAATTAGAATTTTTCAATTCTGTCCCTGAACTTCAAGATGTAGGAGACTGAAAAACTTCAATGAACCCAATTGAAAAAGAAGGTGCATGGAAAACAGGGGTCATTCTTGCATTTTGTGTGTAAATTTAACCTGCTATTCTATTGGATATGAACACATAGGTCATTAGTTCTTATGATATTTACATCATATGCTCTTTAAAAACATGCTACGTAAAAATCAATGTCAAAGCCGTAAGAAGTTTCCAAATGAAGGTACCAATGGGACAATTAGTTAGACTTGCCAATTTTAGGTCATCAGAAGCAGTAGCAGAATTTTATAACATGTAACAGCACTTACCCACCCGGATAGTACATCTTAGTCATTTAAAATTAGGTTTTAAAAATTCCTGATTTAGGGGTGCCTGGGTGGCTCAGTCGGTTGAGCGTCTGACTTCAGCTCAGGTCATAATCTCCCAGTTCATGAGTTCGAGCCCCAAGTCGGTTCTGTGCTGACAGCTCGGAGCCTGGAGCTTGCTTCGCATTCTGTGTCTCCCTCTCTCTCTGCCCTTGCCCTGCTCATGCTCTTTGTCTGTTTCTCAAAAATAAATAAACATTAAAAAAATTTAAAAAATTCCTGATGTAAGGGCACCTGGGTGGCTCTCAGTCAGTTGAGTGTCTGGCTTCTGCTCAGATCATAATCTCCAGGTTTGTGAATTCGGGCCCTGCATTGGGCTCACTGCCTTAAGCTCAGAGCTCACTTTGGGTCCTCTGTCCCCCTCTCTCTGCCCCTCCCCTGTTTGGACTCTCTCTAGCTCAGAAAGAAATAAACATTTAAAAAAATTTTCGCAATTTAAAAAATACAGATAAAACTCCATCTCTTGAGACTATTTTCAAAATTTAATAAAGTAATACATGTGAGTACTTTGGCATGAAATAAACATTCAACATATTTTAATCCCTCATTCTGCCTTATCTTCACTCTGCCTAAAATTAGAGAAAGTGGGACACCAGGTACTGCTTGGCTACTGCTACACAGGTTGGAAACGCTTGAAACACTTTTAAAAACACATGGTTTTAATTTTTTAAACAATGAAAGCAATCAACCATGGAGTTTCACTTTGGGCAGATTTATAATGTTTTCTTAAATCCTTAAACTGTGTGTTTATAGCCACACACTTATGAAAAGACTGTGCTTTTTCAATCTAATTGTTTTGAAAAATTAAGCAATAAGTAAAGACTCCAGGGTCTCCATTGTGCCTCCAGGTTGTTGGGGGAGGGAAAGGATATGAGGAGGTGACTGACAGAGAATGCTTTTTTTTAATGTTTATTTATTTGAGAGAGAGAGGGAGAGTGAGGGAGGGGCAGAGAGAGGACAGAGAGATTCCCAAGCAGGCTCCACACCGTCAGCACAAAGCCTGACACAGAGCTCGATTCCATGAACCGTGAGATCACAACCTGAGTGAAACCAAGAGCAGGATGCTTAACCTCCTGGGCCACCCAGGTACCCTGAGAATGTTCTTTAATATGCAGGCAACTCATGCCATTCACAGCTAGATAATGAAAGAAAGGCACAGTGTAAGCATGCTCAAATCCTTCTAGTGTGTTCCTGCCTCTCCAAGCTTTTTCTATATGTGTGTGTACGTATGTGTGTGCATATATGTATTGTGAGCACACACACATGTATGTGCACGTCTATGTACACACGCACACAGGTATTGTCACTTGAAATATAG
This sequence comes from Panthera pardus, assembly GCF_024362965.1. Lineage (NCBI taxonomy): Eukaryota > Metazoa > Chordata > Mammalia > Carnivora > Felidae > Panthera > Panthera pardus. Next base: position 4,175,382 of record NW_026526699.1, on the reverse strand, counting down.
AAAACACTCAAGTTCCACAGAAACACAAATGAAATGGGTCGTGATGGAAAGATATTTTTTACTGTGTGTTCTCAGGCAGGACTCACGCTGAAGCTGTAGTCATGGGTTTAAATGGAAAGAGAACACCTTGGTTTTGGAGACTTTGCACTCACCGCATAGTTATCGTGGAGATCGGAGTATGTTTGAATATGGTATCGAAGAGAATGGCGGACAGGAGCAGATGGACTGTTGGACAGGGTGGTGATTTAGGCAGGTAGAGGAGGAAGAACTCTTGAACTAGCCATGTTTAAATCTGGGATGAGCAGTTCTCCAACCAGCATCTCCAAGCCTGGTGGCAATATGGCGGCCTCCACAGACCCCAGGACACAAGCAAATGAAATCTGCATGTGCATTTAAGCAAAATGAATGGAGACAACCTCAACATTTGCCTAGTTCATGTCTTTTTTGGCAAATCTTGATATAAATGAACTATTTTCTTTCTTTCTTTCTTTCTTTCTTTCTTTCTTTCTTTCTTTCTTTCTTCCGATCCTCCCAATGATGGGGTTTTGGGGTGTTGGTGGGGGTTTGGAGCCGATGGCCAAGAACGAATTCTTGAAGACATCTTTGGTGCAAAGAAGACATCTTCGGCGATTTTAGTAGAGCATAGGGACAAGACCCGTGGGCAGGAAGAGCGGCACTGGGGTTGTGCAGAGTGACTGCTTATAGACTGTGGAGTTTTGGGGGAGGTAAAGTCAACAAGAAGTTTCTTAAAGGGATTTCCGTATGCTAAAGAAGACTCACAGATTACTGGAGGCCTAGCTATTGTCAAGCTAAGGTTGTTTTCCCTCTAGCAAAGCGTTATCATTAAAGTAGTAGGGAGTTCCTGATCAGGCTATTGTTGAGATATTTGTAAACTGAAGGAAACTATCAGTTTAACCATTTGTTTTCTGTCCTTTCCTTTGTTCTTGGGCAGCCAGGAAGGCCTGAGGAATGTCACACACATCCCACCTTGGGGGGCGGGGGGGGGGTTGCGGGGTGGTTGTACTAGTTTGTGCTTGGCCCATAGCTTGCCTTATGGTCTCTCATCACCACTGTGAGAACATAAACTCCGGGCATCAGAGAGATTCAGCACCTAAAATAATGTATTTTCACTCTTAGCTAGAGTGATTTAACTTGGTTCTTTTTGCCTTATTATGCCCTTCCTCAAATTCCATGAAAATTCACATGCATTATATGGTTCCTGTGTTCCAGAAAGACCCTAGGTTAAAACAGTGAAATCTGAGCCCATCAAAATTCAGCATTGGGAGGAGGAGGCAGAATATGATGATGTTAACAATGCAATTTGCTTCGGAAGCTACTTGCAAAATTTCTTCTCTCTCGTCCTCAGCATGGCTCAGGTGCTATGGGAAGCAAATTATTGTCAGAGACCCTGAATTTAAATTTTGAGTGGAGTGCCAAAAACCGCAAAGCAGGGAGTGCTAAATCAACTGCCCCTGAATTTCTCCATCTCTGCTCAGGACAGTTCAGGAATATTCTGAGGTACTAGAAATCACATGGGACAGAGCATTGTGGGTAGGCTGAGGGAGTTTCTAGGTATTCAAGGATTCACCTTGCTGGACATCAGTTTCTTTTTACACGACCTGAGAAGTAGCAAAGGTCCTGTTCAGTGCTGAAACAATATCTTTATGTGTTAAAGCCCAAAAGGTAAATTGTCTTAGGTAACTGAAAAATCCGGGTATAATACAGGCTTCGGGCAAAGTTAGACTCAGGGGTGGGGGTGGGGGAGGACAGTAAAAACATTATCATCACATCCGCCTTCTCTGCAGTGGCTTCACATTTATGAAGTTCCTTCAAACTGGTAGCAGAGATGTCTGCAGGGAATTTTAAACGTCATCTTTATACCTTCTGATCCAAAAGGAAAAAAAAAATCGTATCAAGAACATACTTTTAAACTCAAAAAGTCCTGTGCGGTTGGTTACAGACCGTCATTACTGACATCTTCATGGCTTAAGGTCCCAAAGGAACACTAAGGAATAATGCTTAGAGAAACTGTAAACGTAGTGATGTAGAAATGTACCATGCTCAGGGGCCAGAACACTCAGTGTTGTTGAGATGCCCATTTCCCCCCAAATTGATCTATAGATTCAATAAAATCCTGTTGCAATCCTGGCAAGCTTTTTGACAAGCTGAATGTGGGGGAAGATTTTAAGCGCCCCCCCACCCCCACCCCACTCTGGGTATTTACGCCTCTGTGTAATCTCCTCCCCTTGAGTGGGGACAGAATCTGTGGCTTGATTCTAACATACAGATTATGGCGAGATGATGGATACTGCTCCTGGAATTACATATAAGATAAGACTGTCTTGGGGCGCCTGGGTGGCTCAGTCGGGTAAGCATCTGACTTCTGCTCAGGTCATGATCTCACGGTTGGTGAGTTCAAGCCCCACATTGGGCTCTGTGCTGACAGCTCAGAGCCTGGAGCCTTCTTCGAGTTCTGTGTCTCCCTCTCTCTGCTCCTCCCTGCTCTGGCTCTGTCTCTCTCTGTCTCTCAAAAATAAATAAATGTTAAAAAAAAAAAAAAGACTGTCTTGTTGGTAGGTTTGTTCTAATGTCTCTCTCTGGCTCTGGCTCATTTGCTGGCTTGAAATAGGGAGTTTCTGTGAATTCTACAGCTGCAAGGAAACGAAATCTGCCAACAACCGAGTGTTTTTGGAAATGGATCCTTTCCTGGTCAGGCTTTCGGATGAGGCCCCAGCCCTGACAGCTGCCTTCATTGTGGTCCGGTGAGACCTCAAGCAGGGGATCTGGTAAAGCCGTGCCCGGATTCCTGAGCCACAGAATCGGTCAAATAATAAACGTGTTGTTTCCAGCTGCATGTTTCTGGTAACAGAATATTGTAACTCCGAATAAATAAATACACTGAGTCTAAAATTCGTACAGAAATGCAAAGGGCCTAGAATGACCATGGAGGGGCAGAAAGATTTCTTTGGCTGGTCTAACAGTTAAATTCGAGAAACAGATTAACAGGAGAGAAACCAATTCCATACATACAGGAGTCCCTTAAAAACACGAGACTCCCCTGCATCAGGTAATTGGGGATTTTATACTATCCTGAGCTAGGGGTAAGGGTCTAAGCAACGGGCTTCAAGGGGGAGGCCATTCACAGGAAGCTGGGAAGAGTTTTGTAAACGAATATTTGCAGGTGAGTCTTTCTGATATAAAAAGTTATCTCTGGGTCAGTGGGTGGGGACATGTGACTCTTGATCTCGGGGTTGTGAGTTGAAGTCCCACATCGGGTATGGAGATTACTTACAAAAAAAAAAAAGTTATCTCTGGTCATAGCTCTCTCTCTTTTTTAAGTTTATTTATTTATTTATTTTTAGTAAGCTCTACACCCAACATGGGGCTCAAACTCACCACCCTGAGACCAAGAATCACATGTTCGTCCTGCTGAGCCAGCCAGGCACCCCCTGGTAATAGCTCTTTTCCTGATCCAAGTTTCCTATCTAAATCCTTTTAGGCGGTTAAGGAGGATAAGGTTAAAAGTTCTTCCTGAGTCTCAGTTTGAAATAACCCACCTGCCACAGTGGCATATTTTGGGGTGACATATCTACTCCCCTTCAACCAAAACAATTGAATAAAAAGGAGCAGAGTTGGAGAAGTTCCATTATTTCATTTCACAGTATAACATAGAGCTCCTGTACTCACGACATACAGATTGGCATACAGATTGACAGGCAGATCAACGGAACTGAGTTATACCTACCTACCCCACTGATAGTTAACAGTGGTGTTCTGACAATTCAGTGGCAAATTTTCAACAAAGACTGTCAAAAACAACACAGTAAAAACACATTAAAAAAAATAAAAGAACCTGGATCCTTCAGTCACTGCATTTCCAAAAATTAATTCAAAACTGAACCATAGATCACATTTAAGAGTTAAAGTTGTACATCTTCTGGAAGGACCCAGAGGAGAAAATGTAAGTGGCTTTGAGTTGGGCCAATATTTTTCAAAATAGGACGAAAAGAACATAAACGGTTAAAAATGTTCATTTTGACAAATTAAAAACTAAAAACTTCTTATCTGCAAAAGATATTTTTAAGAAACTATAAATGCAATCAATAGATTGGGAGAAATTGTTTGAAAGATACCTATCTGATAAAAGACTTTTACCCAGAATGCAGAAAGGTCACTTACAACTCGATGTTAAGCATACAGATATCCCAATTAAAAAAGAAAATTTGCAAACGATCCTAGCAGACACCTGCAGAAAATATATATAAATGGTAAATGAGCTCAAGAAGAGATACTCAATGCCGTTAGCAATTTGGCGAATGTAAATTTGATTCACGGTAGGCTATTATTCCACAGTCACCAAAGCTCCCAAGATTCAAGACCAAAATTACCAAAAGCCGGCGAGGATGCGGAACTACCCAGATCCATCTGCTTCCGGAGGGAATGCAAAATGTTATGGCCCCTTTGGAAAAGTACGGCGGTTCCTTTGAACGTGACGCAAACACTTACCATATGTCTCAGCAATTCCACTCCGAGGGGTTTACGCGAAAGGAATAAAAACTTACGTTTGCACCGAGATTCCAATGTACAAAACTGTTTTGTTTAAAATAGCCCCAAACTGAAAAGAGCCCACCACCCATCTGTGGAAACAGGATAAACAAACTGTGATGTACCCATACAACAGAACACCACACCATCGCTGAAAAGAGCAAATCCCCCCGAAACAGAAATGCCTGTATGATCTCAACGCAGCGCGCCAAGGGAGAGAGATCAAATACTAAAGGCTGCGTGACGTGTGGATTCCTTTGTATGGAACTCTAGTAAAATTCCACACGTAGGGATAGGAAGAAAAATCAGTGTTTGTGGAGGGCACGGACAGTGACTTCAGAGGCACAGGAGGGGACATTTGAGGGTGGTGACAGCGTTCTGTGTGGTGCCTGCTACCTGGCTGATTATATTTGTCAACACTTCTGGAACGCACACACTTACCACTTGAACTGTACTGAATGTAAATTATACCTCCATAAAGCTGATGAGACATAATATGTAATATGAAATAGGAAACATGAAAATTACGTATTTCATAGTAATATGAAAGAGTGCACTGCAGCCAAGGCACCATGAGAATAGAGAGGTGAATAAAACACGATCCCTCACCACCAAGAACTTTCAGTCTAGAAGAAACAGATGTGAATCAGGAGGTGTAATCCATGGCAAACTGCGATGAATTGTGTGATCGCCTATTAACTGAGATTACATTTGCCCTAAGTAATAGGGATTCACTGCAGTGATTCAATAATGAAAGGTTATATTTTTCCTATAGAAAAATCTAGTCCATGGGAGCACCTGGGTGGCTCAGTTGGTTACGCATTTGACTCTTGGTTTCAGCTCAGGTCATGATCTCTTGGTTCATGGGAGGAAGATGGTGCAGACTGCTTGGGATTCTCTCTCTCTCCCTCTTTCTCTCTCTCTCTGCCACCCCCGCCTTCAAAATAAATAAATAAGCAGTTTTTTTAAAAAGAAAGAAAAATCTAGTTGATGATATTAATTCAGAAATAGCCACCCACAGCCGCCAAGTAAAAGGAACAGAAAAGAACAAAACTGTTGCTCCCAACAAAACAGGTTGCTGAGGTTAGGGAAGGAAGGCAGAATTCTGGCTGTAGAGAAGGAAGCTGAGAGAGATTCTCAAGTACCCATCAAAGTTAGTGCTATGAAGACCCTGTAAAAGAGGGAGAAATCAATTTTATCTGAGAAGAAGCTCTTAGCCAGAATTTCACGCTATGAATTGCAAAGTCTCTTTTTCCGTCGCTGGGATTTCAGGCTTTCGCTGGGGCTTCTAAGCCACGCAGGGTGAGAGCAGGTGCAACAGGGAGAAAACTGGGGTCTTGGGTTTCCCAGAGGCACCGATGCTGAGTAAGATTGACCTTCTGGATGCAAAAGAAATGACTCGTGAGTGTCAACACATCCGGACCCCAAGAAACGGGAAGTCATTCTGAGCCGATGAACCCCAGCAATGACTAGGAGAACTTTTCTGTCTCTCAAAATATCAGCATCTCAAAGGAAATCTCGCTGAATTTACCTGAATTACCCTGAATTTCAAGGTAGGCAATTTGTTTTGCATGGGATTTGTCATAGGATTCTACTATGGTGAGTTCGGGGAGGGTATTTAAATGAGTTAGTTGTAGTTTTCATTCATTCATTCATTCATTCATTCATTCACTCACTCAAATACTATTGATTGATGTCGGTGAGCTGGGTACCAGCTAGACAGCAGGTGTAAACAGGCTTTCCCTCCTGGTGCGCACAGTCTACAGGGGGGGTGGGGGGGAGACTGGGACTAAATAATCACACTGTCAAATGTGAATTTCCCCCGCGAGGTGGGGGATTTCTTCCCCGAGCAGTTGACTGTTGGTCTCATTCGTGGCAAATGTGGAAGCTGAGAAGAAGCAGAGGAGACAGGAGTCCCAGGTGGAGGGGTCGGTACGTATCACAGCCCCCCGGGCAGGAGGGACCATGACAAATACCAGGAGCTCAGGGAAGGTCCACATGGCTAGAGCTGGAAAACGAGATGGACATGAGGGGGGTGGGGAGGAGGGAGAAGTGGGGGCCAGAGGGCTCCAGCGATTTGGAGGAAGACAGGGAAGTTCTTCTTGAACAGCGAAGAGGTGTCATCCGATTTGTGCTTAAAGCGCCACTCCAGCAGCGGCGGGGAGATCAGGGTGGCGTGGACAGGGCGGGGGTCCCGCCGTGCACGCAGCTGCTAAACGAAAGAGCCAGTGGCATCAGCGCGGTGGCTCCAGCAGCGGGACCAGCATCGAGAGGCACAGAGACATCTCGGGACTCTGAGCCCCATCCTAAGTGCTCGGGCTGCAATGTCTCAGTTACTCCTCAGCACCACTCCAGGAGGAGAGGAATACTAACCCCTTCACTGCACAGAGGAGGAGACTGAGGCTCAGAGGAAAGCAGGGCCTTGCCAGCGTTCAAGCGGCTTGCAGCGCTAGGGCTGGGACGCGAAACCGGGCATCTGGGTTCACACCGCGTGCTCCGGGCCACGCAGGGCGGCAGCTCAGGTGGTACCAGCAGTCTCAGGTAATGTTTCGAAAGGGTGGGTTGCACACACACTGTCCCTGAATAGGTGATGAGCTCAACAAGTCAGGTGGATATAAAGCTACGTGCCTGGGAGACGTAGGCAGAATTAAGGATTGTGACCATGCGTGCTTGCTGGGACCAGAGGGGTAAAACCAAGTTGTCCAGACCCCAAAACACACAGTGGAAAGGTTTCGGGGACGGTGGACTACACACGGCCAAGCAGACGCAGACGCTGTCCCTTTGCGCCTGGGGTCTGCGGCTCTGCAGATGGGGAGTCCCAACGTTTCCAGATATCACGGTTTTCACAAGGGCTCTCAGAGACCTGGCATCGAATGGGAAACACATCCCAGGCTTCAGATTCAGACAATCAACTCTATTTTTGTCTTGAACATTGTACAGGTTAAGACTGAACGGGCGACAGCAGATGGGAAACATGCCCTTAGAGAAATCACTGCCTGCAGAGGTCAGTTTAAAACCTCAAGATTCGATTTCTGGTCTGGGATTTGAGCTGCACTGAATTGTCGCAGGCGAGTGAGTGGTCTGTGTGCCGTGAGCACAGCCCCGTGGGCCTGGTGGCTCCAGTGGCCGAGTGTTTCCAGCAATCCTCCTGACTCAAGGCCGCGGGACCAGTTCCTGCTACCCAAGACATGGGCTGCACGTCTGAGACCAGAGGCACGGAAGAATGAGCTTGCGTAATCGATCATAAGGCACGGCGTGCAAAGCCTCCAGGCGTATTAAGGGCGTTATCAGCCCAAATTACTGGATGTTTTCTACCCTCCACTGGTCTCTGCCCTGTGAGGCATTTAAACCACGGCTTTGAATTACAGATTTAGTTAGAAAACCAATAGCAGGAGAAAAAGTAAGTTGAAGTAAGTGTACAACTTTCTCCCGAGTCAGAAGTCGTGCCCTCTTGCTGCTGAGTGGGCACCGGTCCCACTAACTAATTAGATTTACATATGCAAATGAGGCCAGCCAGTCTAATGTTGCCTCCACTCAACCTCCCGAAGTCCTAAATAGAACCCTGGACGTACTCTTTGCCAACACAATGAAAATAAAATCAAGTTTGAATTGAAAGCCCACTGATTTCTTTTTCCCCCCTATGGACAGAAATAAAATAAGTCAGTGTTTTTCGAACTTCAACAGTTAGTATTCTCTGCCAGTTAAATGTCCAAGGAAGAAATGGTTCTGTATCTTAGTGAAATACTGAGTCAAGTTGAGGATCAAGGCTTTTTAGTGGATAAAACCTATCAATAAATACACCCATAAGAAAAAAATGCATTTTTTTTTTAATTCAAAGTAAACTCCATGCTTTTTCTTTGATGTGGAATAAGGATTGTTCTTGTGTTGTTATTGTTGTTGTATCTCGGTTTTGTTTTACTTTTTTTTTTTTTTTTTTTTGAGCGGGTGAGCCGGGGAGGGGCAGAGAGAGAGAGAGGGAAAGAGTCCCAAGCAGGCTCTGCACTGTCAGTACAGAGCCCAATGCAGGGATCAAAGTCATGAACCGTGAGATCATGACCTGAGTGGAAACCAGACTGAGCCAGCCAGGTGCCCCAGTCTTGTTTGGCATTTTAAACAAACCAAATCCTTAGGTTTTATATTCCACAGGGGCAGGTACCGAAAACTGTCCGAAAAACCAACGTCAAATACAAGTGACCTTCCAGGGCGCTGGGAATGCCGTGGGTTTTTTCAAACACACCTGCTGTGGTTGCATGCAGCCCCCTAGCGTGTGTCGTCGGGTCTGAGAATCACGGGTGCCCAAATGTCATGGCATTCTGTATGATCTATACAGGAAGATTGTGGATTTGGAGATTTCAGAGATCTAGAAAGTCTAGAAATTAGGGATATGTGCTCTTCCTCTGCCCAGGTCTTGGATGAGCCTCACGCCATCTGGGTTTCCTTTCCTTCTGTTGGCTCAGATCCGTGTCTCCCAGCACTGAAGGGTGGGGCTCTGCTACAGTACAAGCTGGTGTCCGTTTCCAAATGGTTAGCACGTGTAGTCTGTCTGGTACGATTGCATTCTGCCTTTTCAATTCACCTCCTAACCTTCTACTTGGAAGTAATACTGGTCACTTTGATTCTACCCCCTTTCTTCACGATTCAGTGCGAAATATTATTTATTCGCAGAAAAACTCTGGCAACTTTCTTCTGACAACCCAGCTTCTAAGCCAAAGAGCTTCCTGCCTTAATGAAAGATAAACATCGCCTATGGTTCCTCAACTTTGTGATAATCCTGAAATGACTACTCTCCAAACCCGAGATCAGCAGTGAGCATCTAAACCAGAGGCTCTCGACTGGGGCCAAGTCAGTCCTCTTGGGGAAACTCAGCAGCGTGAAGACATCTTGGTTGTGACCGTGCAGGTGCTGGAGACGAGGCGTTGCTACTGGCAACCAGCGCACAGAGCCCAGGGATGCTGGTGAGTGTCTCACAGTTCCCAGGACAGCCCACACCAGAGAACGTTCTGGCTCTGTGTCCGCACTGCTCAGGTTGGAAAACGCTGCTTTAAACCAAATGGTCTGAAATTTAGAAAGAGTTCTCACTTGAGGGAGAAGTGATTATGTCAGAATTGAGAAGCCACGCTCTTTCAGCGAGGTGCAGACTATTTTTATAACATGTTCGTGTCAGTGGTCATCACTGCACCAAGCCCCGCACTGATTCTCTGGAGACATAGATCGATTCCTGTTCATCACCGGAGAGAAAGCCGGAGCGCTTCTCTGTAGATGGTTCGAATTCCCAGCAACTTCTTGGCAAAGGGGAGTAGTGGTGAGTGACCAGGCCTGCATTGACTCAGAATACAAAGCTCCAAATGACAGTGTAGAAGGCGTCCAGATTGGATGTTTAAGATTAGTCTGGGTAATAGAAAAAGTTCAATAATTGATGGCTTTCACTAATAGCTCTAGATTGCAAATCAATGTTCTTTGTTCTTTTCTTTCACAGATTAATAGATTAAGGAGGGGGAAAGAATCTATACACGGCCCTTGACAAATTTTGCAATTTTTCAAATATTACAATCCTGCCCAAATGTCAGTATTTTTTTTTTTCCAGCCATGAGATAATCTTGGGCAAAAAGGTCAGTTCACAGAAGTGATAGGCAACTATTCAACCTATATATGATATATTTCCTGTGAACTTTCTAATTAGATTAGAAACATGAAAGAAAAATTGTGACCCTTTTCTCTATCATAATTTAATGTGACATTCACAAATATTTTGACCATATTTTCAAACAGGTGTACCATAGGGGAACAGCCCCACCATGGTGAGTATCCATGAACGAATCCGCAGAGGCTCCACAAACAAAACCTTGACCACACCTCATCTGAGCTCAGAAGGACTCCTTGTAATTCTCCCACAGCACGACAGTGTTAGAGGCCTGCAGGGGCTGAGACCCTCCCCCCACCCCCCCAGGCTGTCATGAGGCCTGGTCTCCTGGGTTCTGAGGAGGTAGGAGGCTTTTTGCTTCATATATCCCTAAGCATGGAACAGGGACCATAAACGCACTTAGCTGCAGTCTAGGACTAACTTAGGCCCAAGGAGGCAGTCACCTTTTGGTCCCTTTTGGTGTCATCCTTTCTGGTGTGGGACAAGGAACATCAGGAGCTAGCACTGTTCTCTATCCACATAGGTCACAAACTGAATCTACAAGAGGTTTATTGTGTCTCTCTGGGTGGAATCCATCTGGCCTTCACCTTGGCCTTGTCTGAGGATCTCATGCCTACCATGAGGAAGAGCCCAGATAGGATATCGGGGTGTGGGAACCAAGTAGAGAAAGCAGATAGGATGCTGACTTGGGATAGCTCATACATTTGGTAACTCAAATGCTAGAAGGTTCCGGGTAAGGCAACGCAAGGAAGGAAATGAGATTATTGTGCATATATAGGGATCAGTGGAAAGTGTGCAGAACCAAAGACATCAGGTCCTTCTACAAGGGGGCTGGGTGAAGCTCCAGGCAATGGTTGCCATGGAGAGATGTGAGCTTGAATTGGCTGTTTCTTCCCAGAAGTTCCATCAGCACATAACATGCATTTGACTCCATGCTGGTCACCATTTATACAGGAGATTCCTTCTGATTTCATTGCAGAACCTCAGTCAGTTCCTACTTATGCTACTTCCAGCCTTGGTTATATTAGGCAATTTTTTTTTTCTATAAAAGAGGAAACAATACCAACTTTGATTAGTTTAGGTGATGTCAAATTAAAAAAAACTGAGATAACAGAAATCCGACTCCAAACTACCTTAGAAAGAACAAGGAAATTGCTCTTTTCATGCAATAGTATGGCTTGTGTACAATAGGCAGTCAGCTACATAGCAGGTTGATTCAGGGGCTCAGTGGTGCTGTGGTGTCATAAGAATATATTCTCTGTGTCAGAAGTGATCTTCACACACTGCACCCAAAGAGGCAATGACCGAGATTCACCAGGACACGTAGCTTGAGTGGCAAGGGCAGGTTAGGGAAGAGCAAAATCCCCTAAAGACTCTAAACCACAATCTAAACCTGAATAGGAAGGAACACCTCCCAGCTCATTCTGTGATGCCCAGGGTTACACTGATACCAGAACCTGTAAAGACCTCACCTGAAAAAGAAATCTATAGACCGGTATCTCTTATCAATATAGATGCAAAAACCCTCACCAGAAGAATAAATAAATAAAGGCAATGTATGGAAACCATGGTCACATGGGATTTATCTCAGCAATAGAAAGCTGTTTTGGGGGCATCTATCTGGCTTAGTCAGTAGAGCATGTGACCCCTGATCTCCAAGACATGAGTTTGAGCCCCACTTTGGGTGAAGAGATTATTTAAAGATAAAATCTCTAAAAGAAAGGAAAGGAAAGGAAAGGAAAGAAAGAAAGAAAGAAAGAAAGAAAGAAAGAAAGAAAGAAAGAAAGAAAGAAAAGAAAGAAAGAGAAAGAAAAGAAAGAAAGAAAGAAAAAGAAAAGAAAGAAAGAAAAAGAAAAAGATGTTTTAACATCTGGGAACCAACTGATGTGGGACACTGTATGAAAAGAATAAAGGTCAATAACCACACAATCATCTCAATGGAGTCAGAAAATATTTTGTGAAATTCGAAACTCTATCATACTTAAAAGCTTGACAAAATAAGAACATGAGTTTCTTTGACCTAAAAATATCATCTACAAACATCCCGCAGTTCATAACAAACCTAATGGTAAAAAACTGAATGTTTCCACCTAATGTTGGGAAACACAGATGTCTGCTTTTACAACTTCCTTTCAACATTGTACTGGAGGTTTCAGCCAAGGCAATTAGGCAAGAAAATGAAATGTAATGCATCCAGGTTGAAAAGGAAGTAGTGAAACTATGCTGTTTCCAAATGGCACGATCTTGAATTTAGAAAAGGCTAAGAAATTCATTTTAAAAAGTCTTAAACTAATAAAATAATTCAGTAATGCAGCAAGCTTGCAAGAGATAAGATTAATGTAGGAAAATCAATTGTATTTCTGTTTGCAAGGAAAGAGTAATACAGAAACTAAATTAAGCGAACAATTCAACTTGCAGTAGCACCAAAAAGAACAAATACTAAAGAAAAATGTAACCAAAGAAACACAAAACTTGTAGTTTAAAAACCACAAGACAGTGTTGAAAGAAATTAATTTTCTACCTAAGGCAATTTGTCAAGGGAATAAAACAAAAGACATCAGAATGGGAAAGAGAAAAGTAAAACTGTTTCTGCATGCGGATGTTATAATCTTGTACACAGAAAATCCTGTGGAATCTACCTAAAAAGTAAACTAATTCAGTAATGTTTCAGAATAAAAGATTAATACACAAAAATCAACTGTATTTCTTAGGGCGCCTGGCTGACTCAGATGGAAGAGCATGTGACTCTTGATTTTGAGGTTGTGAGTTCGAGCCCCACATTGGGTGTAGAGATTACTAGAAAATAAATAAACTTTAAAAAGCCAGTTGTATTTTTAGACAGTAGCGATGAGAAAACTGTGAGTGAAATCAAGAAAATATATTTATAACAACAGCAAAAAAAATTTGGAATATTGTTTTAAAAGAGATGCAAATTATCCTCGGAAGTCAAAAAAACATTGTTGAAAGAAATTTAAAAAGACCTAAGTAATTGGAAAGAGATTCCATACTCCCGGATTGAAGGACTTAATAATGTTAAGATGATGTGGCTCCCAAATTGATCTAAAGATTACACACAATCCCCGTCAGAAGCCCCGCTGACTTTTGTGGGAGTCGATGGGTTGACTGGGAGACTGATATGAAAATGAAAGGACCCAGAATAGCCAAACCATCTTGGAAAAAGGAAAACAAAGTTAAGAGACTCACAATTCTCAGTCTCCAAGCTGAATACAAAACAACACTAGCAAAGCAGGTGAAACGTCAGCATGGGGACAGACGTGAGATCAACGGGCTGGAAGACGAGCCTGAACAAAAATGCCATGTGCTGGCAAGGAGGTGGTAATGGGGTTGAGTGGTCATGGGGAATGACTGCTAATGGATATGGGTTAATGAAAATATTTGAAAACTGATTTCAGTGATGGTTCTGTCACCGTGAATATGCTAAAAATTGTTGAATGGTCACATCTTGAAGGGGTGGCTCGGTGTACAATATCTCAATAAAAAATAAGCTAAGGAAAAGTACCATTGCATCTGGCGACACTATTGCAGTGTTTAAAAAATTATCAAATAATGATTCAGAAGGCACTTTATTAAACTTGAACTATATATTCTATGCACGCCAATGCTTTCTTTGTGTTTTTATCATAAAGAAGAGTTTAGTAGAGATGACAGAAGGATTTCCTGGCTGCTTTTTGTGTTCATCATGATCCAGACCTCCTTCGCTATCAGTGGGGAAACACTTATGTTTTCCAGAAAAAAACTGATATGCCAAGAGACTTTTTCAAATAGGTAATGAGGAGGTGGTGTATTTATTCTGTCTCCACAGATACAATTCATTGGGTAAAACTCAGAGCAAAACTCATTTTAATGAAATGCTTTGCAAACCAGAACAGGGCGGGGGGTGGGGGGGGGGAAGATCAGCATCGCTGTTCAACAATGTTGAACTGACTAAACCATGATTACTTTTCTGAAAATAAAAATCGTTACATGAATACAAAAAGTAATCGTAATTAGGATTGAGAAGAGCTAGAAGAACTGAATTAAAAATGTTCATCTTTTATTGATCACATACATTTTTCATAAGGAGACTATTTTTACTAGCTCAGGCTAATAAAAAAACCCAACATTATTTTACAAAATTGTGGGAACAATTGGTCCATGACAGCAGAAAGCTGTTTTCCAAAACTCTCATTTTGCAGGGGCTGGGAGAAACCAAGTTCACATGAGTATTTCCTCAGTTTCTAAACCGGAGACTGTCTGGGGCGCCTGGGTGGCTCAGTTAGTTAAGCATCTGACTTTGGCTCAGGTGGTTCACAAGTCTGAGGCCCGCATCGGACTCTGTGCCGACAGCTCAGAGCCTGGAGCCTGCTTTGGATTCTGTGTCTCCCTCTTTCTCTGCCCCTCCCCCGCTCACACTCTGTCTCTGTCTCTCTCTCAAAAATAAATAAAAAGATTAAAAAAAATTTTAAATCAGACACTGTCTGTGAGACAGTAGCCACAGCCAGTGGTTCACATGCAGTCATGGAGTGTCACCAGCTCTCGCCTAATCCTCTCTGATTTCCCCCAGGGTGCCCTGGGTCGGAGGAGAACACAGGTCTGCAGCACTGGGCTCTGACCACAGGGCTTGGGAGGGGAATGTGTCCCCCAACATGTAAGCTCCTACCTTCTGAGCTAAATCACATGAAGGAAAGCTTCTCTTACTTGGATGCCCAAAGCTCAGAAGAGCAAGACTAAGTACTTAGCAGACTTAGCTACTTTAATGATCCTTGATCCCTGCCTGCGGATGGCTTCACAGTCTTTCACAGAGAAACTCAGCAGTTCCTATCCGCTTGGCAGATGCTTCAAGGGAGCCATAGATAAGAGAGTTGGAGCCAAGTTTCCACCTATGCTTCCCAGAGTGTGAAATTCATTTTCTGTCCAGGATCTACCACTGCCTATGTAGGTAGGAAATGGAGTTTTCTTGTAGCCATGGAGAAGGATAATAAGAAAGGCATGATTTTAAGCAATTCTTTATTGAGCCTATGTAAAGAATTAAACCGAAGGCTTTCAATGAGGGGAGCAGGTGTTGGAAGAGTTTGTTTTCAGTGCCAAGTAACATAAATCCCCTACAGGGTGTAAACCTGTAAAGGAGTTATGTTCCTACAGGACAAGATCTGGATATGGGCAGCTTATAGATGATGCAATGGCTCATGATGCCACTGAAAGCCCTATTCCCCTCTCTTCTGTCCCCCTAATTCAGCAGGTAATCTGGTCACGCAGCCACAAAATGGCGCCCCACCTCCATGCTTTATGCATAAATTTCAAGGAGGTAAAAGAGGTTACTGTCAACAGACACTTTGCTTTTTTTTAAAGTTTATTTATTTATTTTTAGAGAAGCAGGAGTTGCGGGGGGAGAAGAAAGAAGGGGAGAGAGGGAGAGAGAGAATCCTAAGCAGGCTTTGTGTGCTGACTGCATGGAGCCCAATGTGGGGCTCAATCCCACAACCCTGGGATCATGACCTGAGCCGAAATCAAGAGTTGGATGCTTAGCTGACTGAGTCACCCAGGTGACTCACCCAAGGCTTTGTTTTTTACTTGGATAGGTCTGCCTTCTCTAAAAGATTTCACTTCTGTGGCATTGGTTCAAACATGACGCTTCGTTGCAAGGAAGTCTGGAAAAGTGTTTTTGCTTCCAGTGCCCGGAGTAAAGGAAGACAGGAAAGTAGGGTGGCTGTAGGGTGGCCAACTCAAAGTATTTACCATAGAAAACTGAGTCCTTCAGTAAAATAAGAAGGGTACCCAGGACACCCTAAAGTGTGAACAAACATTTCTAGTTTGTACTTGCAGTGAATTGGCTTTCTTCTAATCTTAAAAAAATTACCATGTTTCATACTGATTAAACATGATTTTGACAGTCTACAAACATTCCATTAACAAAAAGGACCATAATTGTTTGGGGGCGCGCACTTCTACTCAAATGGGGGCCTGGGGGGAGGTACAATCTGTAGACAGAGTGCAGCATCAGTGTTAAATGTGACTTTGCTGCCCAAAGAGAAACAGCAAAAAGGAATTGTTGGCATCAGTTATTAGGTGTGTGACACTTTAGCTTCACTCAAAAATAAATGGGGAGTTAATGCAGCTAATACCGGGGCAATGGTTCGCTATCCAACGTAAACCTGAGCTCTGTTACAGCCTTTAATTAAATCCGTTTTCTGTGAGAGGCCGCCATTCACCCTGACATGACTGGAAGTTTCTTTACCATTGACTCTACTTATTTTACATGTCAGTGCAATCACATGACAACACGCATGCTTCTGTTTTGCTTCTGAAGGGCAACAATCTGCTCATTTTGTGGAAGTACTTTTGTCCCCAGGATAACAGCGGAAGGGTTGGTAATTAAGATGATGGGGTGAATTGCATGGGAGATTCTGGAAAAGCTGCCTGATGCAGTTATACTTCTAAATTTTTTTTACTTTATTTATTTTTAGAAGAGAGAGAGAGAGAGAGTGCTAGCAAGGGAGGGGCAGAGAGAGAGGGAGACACAGAATCCAAAGCAGGCTGCAGGCTCTGAGCCATCAGCACAGAGCCCAATGCTGGGCCCAAACCCACGAACCATGAGATTGTGACCCGAGCCGAAGTCGGCACTCAACCGACTGAGCCACCCAGGAGCCCCAGACGCCCCTATGCTTCTAAAAGAAGACGTTTTACTCAAATGCACGGCAAACCAAGCTCCTGGGTTGAAGCTTAAAACAGCAGGTGTTCCATGCTCGTGTAGCAAACCCTCTTGAAGCGTTCCTGGACTCTTCTGTCCCTGTTGCCTTAATCTTTCTTGGTCAAGGAGAGAAGGAGGTTCACACTGAAAGGAAAATGCAAGCTTGGGACATGATAAGATCATAAGAGCAGGTATTTTCAGCACCAGTGCCGAGTGACCATGTCATGCAATGTATGTCTCTATAAAGGTTTTCAGCGTGTTCTTAGTTTATCGGTGTGTCTGTTCATCTGTTCAGTGATGGTGTCTCTCCTTAGCTTTCCAATTAATCGATGTCCGGGACTATGCTCAGTTATCTATTTAAAACTATGCGTTGATCTTGGACATCAAGCCAGGGTCTGCTCCCTGATGGAGCTGTGTTTCTGTTTGCTGTATTTACCAGGCCCCATTCAGCACCTTGGAGAGCGGTTGAGCCTGGTCAGGGCTTCAGGCTGACACTTTCTGGCTTCTCCCTCAGGGATCAGAAGTGCTCACAAAGCAGGAGGTCACCCAGGCATTCGAACAGTATTCAAGCTATGTTGGGTGTCCATAGTATGACAAATACACACTGTACGCGGGACACTCGGAGGGACCCTTGGGTGGGCACATCCATTGCAATCACCAGGTTTTAAAATAACACTGGGAAATCATCAGTTCTGTGGGGCTTTGATGATGTTTTGTGAGCCCCTGGTCCTCACACACCCTCCTTCTTCCTGGTCCTCAGGTTTACTTCCTCTGTCGTCCCTGGGGAGGATGTAGGTCTGGAGTTCAGTTCTACACCTCACTGTGTGAGGGCGTGTGTTCCCAGGCTGAGAAATTCCCTGCTGTATGGCTGTTTCTTCCTGGGCGATTGGACAGTATGTTTTGCCTCTGGTTTTATTAGTTTCCAAAGTAATGACAACTGATAATAGACTTTCACATGCTTTAAACATTCTATGCTGTGGATTAATAATAGATGTTAATTTGTAGGCAAATTCTGTATTGGATTTGGTTCTAAATGAGCTTACATCCTAGACTCGTGATATCAATTTAAACTCTTACGGGGACAGTGAATTTCCATACCTGAGTGAGAAGCTAGGTCTAGGAGACCATGGGACAGGGGTGGACCCGACGTCCCTGTAGGAAGAACAGTGCCCACTCAGGTCCAGATGATTGTTGCTAAATCAGCACTCAGGTCAAGGATAAGCAAATTTAATAAATACCTATATTTGTTAGATAATATATGTTCAATTATAAAGTATAAATACTATAGCTTAGATTATATATTATAGATCATCTATATTAGATTATATATAATAGATAATATACATTAAATATATATATTATAGATGATACATATTAGAGTATATAGAGATAATATAGATAATCTGTTTATAGATTATATTTTCAGATAATATATTTTAGATTATATATTACAGATAATATATATTAGATAATATAATATATATAATATTATAGATAATATTTATCTATATAAATATAGATATTTATTTGATCTAATAAATCTATATAAATCTATAATGTATAAATACAAATTTTATATAAATATATATAAATTTTGTGTAAATATATAAATATAAATTTTATGTAAATATATATACATTTTATATAAACGTGTACATTTTATATAAGTATATAACATTAGATTAAAAATCTAATAAAGCTGAAATACTGATGCTTATCTGTAATCCTGCTACTTAAAAAAATGTTGGCAACGAATTAAGATTAAATTTAAACACAGAGCACCTCAAAGGGGTCAGCACTATTGGGCTGTTGGGCTGCAACTTGTTGGGTTTTCATCTCCCACCTACGTCTATTCCTTCAAAGGCCATCCTTTGCATTCTTTCCCTTACAGTGTGTGGCGTCATCATATTGACACCCCTTCTAGTCCTTGAAGTTGATATAGCAACCCCGACACACTTTGCATTCAACTTTTTAAAATGTTGGTATGGCCAGAGTTAACAGTTGTATGGGGAAATATGATTTATGTCAGAAACCACACTTGGTGTTAGAAAATGAAGTGAGCCCAGTGTGAGGCATCAGAGGTACAATGTGTGCCGTGTAAAAGAATTGTGCATGTTTTCCAATCTGTTCTGTTCATTCAGCTGATAAGATTGTAAAATGCTATTTTGCAATCATGGTTACCGTCAGGTTGGGTGTGAAGGGCTTTCTGGAAAGCTGTGTCTAAAATTACTTATCTTGCGTATTTAGTTTTAATATTACAAATAGCGAGATGCTTTTTAAGAGTTTGTACCTAAACGAAACTGGCTTAAAGCAGAAGAATTGAAGAACAGTCATGCTTCCCCTAGACAGGCGTTACCGGGATGCATATATGAATGGATGAATCTAATTACACACAGGCATCCCCACTGATTGCCAATGCACAGCCTTTTTTTTATTACCGTGTCTGGAATTAAGGATGGCTGAATAACCTTTACTGTCACAAACAGGCTTACAAGTCATGGTTTTAGGATTTTGGTGTTTTCTTTTGTTTGTTTTTTTTTTTTTTCAGTGGAAACTGTCATACCCTTCTGGTATATTTCCTTATTTTCTTAGAGTTCAGTCTTGAGTGCAAGTAACAGGTAGGGACGTATTTCAGAGACTATAATCCTTTCTGCCATAAAATACTGTAAAATAAAGTGCTTAGACATTAAATTTTGAGCTCATTACTTTCTACTTAGACTCCAATTTCTTCTGGTGGAATAAAAAGTTTGTTTCATGAATAGGGTTAGCCGTTTCCAACAGCCTCGCCAGCCTGGGACAGAGGTTCTTGGAAAACATGGGGCTCACGGTGGATCCCACACGGAAGGCAGCTGCTACTCTCTGTGCCCAGGGAAGGACGGAGCGACGCGGACCTGGATTCTGAGTCTGCGGTAGTGGGGAGGGGAGAAAGGAGCCACTGCAGTCCTGAGGGTGGCCCTTCGAAGAAGGAGGAGCCCGGGAATGTCTGCACACTGATAACAATTCCACCTGCTGTACGTGTTCTGAGTCTCTCTCCTAGTAAACAGTGGGCTTGTTGAGGCAGCTTCTGGAAATATTCAGCACATACTCAGCACATGTGCTTTAGTGAATGGGTGAGTGGTCCAGGCAGGCACCAATCCCACATGAGGCCGCCGAGATCCTGAACACTAGAGTGAGAACTGAGCCCCAACCCAGGACTCGGACGTCTGCTCCCTGCGGTGGCCAGGACTCAGCGTGGGGTCTCCAGCTCTGGATTTCCTCATGGCCATTTGTATACCTTTTTCAAAGAAACGTCTGTTCAGGTCCTTTGTCCATTTTTAAGTCAAGTTATGTTTTACGGTGTACTTTGTGTTTCTGTTACGGAGTTGTAGGGGATTCTTAGAAGAAGTGGTTTTACCAGGTAGCACTTAAATATGATACATTTGTAAATGTTGACTCTGCAAACACTTTGCAGGGACACAAATGTGGGAGACAATCCTGCAGATTGTTAGGGCAGACAGTTAGGAAGGTCACATTCTGGAGATGCTGTCTGTGTGGGTCTTGGAGAACGGCTAACCATCGCCAGAGTAAGGAGGATCTGGGGCCCATGGGTCCCCTCTCAGAAGGCTGGAGATAATTCATTTGCTTTTTTGTCATCTGTTCACTTGAAAACAATGAAAAGAAACAAAAAGACTCGTAGAAAGTTTTTTGCAGAGGCAACAGAGAAATGCATAAATACAAATGCTTATCTGGAAAAGACAATCAAACACACGCATTTCAAGAGTGAAAAGATCTGTAGCCTTTTCTGATGTTTTCCCTTCTCCTCTTGATGAAGGTGAATTATTTAATGCAGTCAATAAATTTCCAGTTTTCAATTTAATGAGCCCCACATTTGGCGTGTTATATTCTAATAGGCTTTCAAGTAAACCTCAGAGATAAAAGGTATTGTACTTCAAAGAAATGTGATTTTTTTTGTACCTAGTATATTCAACTGGCATAAATTCAGACATACCATATCAGACCTCAACGAAATCCACATGCGAAGTTTCTCTGTTCGTTTTCAAAGTTCTTATAAAATGCCGTCTTCCAGGATATAATTGGCCTTTGTGAAGAAAGCAAGTGATGTTTGAGTGTGCAGATAAACACATTTATAGAAATCTACAGATTTAGGGCCTGAGTTCTTAAAGCATATATAGAAAATGTAAGAGAATAGCTAAGAGAATTAATTAAATACTAGAGAATGTAACAGAATTTTTAGAAATGGAAAATCAAGTTTATCCAGATTTGTAACCATGAAAAGTCCAGTCCTTGTCATGTGAATCACCACTCCATGCTTTGTGGGTTCTGTTTCCAGCCTCCCCCTCCCCCCGCCCCACCCCAGCCCTGCCTACAGCAGTCAGTAGGACCCTGTGCAGACACTGGCCCACTGGTCTCTCCTTCGTTCTGGCAAAGTGGGAGCCCCGTAGACCTGAGTTGTCAGGGCTGATAGACGTGGTGAAGTTTCTTTGCCCTGAACGTCGCTGAAATACAACACACATCCTGTATCCTCAACATGCTGTAGATAAAGTTTGATTTGAAATCAGACACTTGAGCTTTTCTGCTGTCCCCACTTCCCTGATCACTGGCCCAGAGTCAGATTTTCAAGCCTGGTCTTTGGCAAGGAGTGGACAAAAGATTCACACTTGGCCTTGGTGAGCACGGTTTAATGTCTTTGATTAAGGCGCTGCCCCATCCTGGTCCCCAGTTTTCTCTTTGACAAATACGGGTGCAACTTGCTTCTTCCCGGTCCCGCTGTGAGGAAGGACTGTGGTCCTGTCTGCACAGATTTCAAGCTCGAGGCCGGGCACATACCAATGTGTTGTTATTTTATGGAATGACAATAACCAGCATTTGTAATGTGAGGCCCATTTGCAAGCATTTGGTTATTTCATCGATAGGTTGTCTGCCACGACATTTTTGCAGACAAACACACACTTGAGTTTGGAACTAAACGACCTTCTCAAACCACACAACCTGCAGTAAAGGTGGAAGAACTTATACCCATTCTTCTGTCCCCAGGCCCATGACCTTCCCTTCACATCATGTTGTCTCTTCAAGAGACACGGGTCCTGGGTGCCCGGCCCAAGTAGCTCACACTCATATGATTATAGAAGGAAGTGGACAAAGTGGAGATCTTACTCGAGGCTTCTTGGAAATAAATCCTCCTTATGCTCTGGAATGGGTCTGAGGTCCCCTTGCTTCTCCAGCCACTAAGCCACTGAAGAAGACCCATTTCCAGGGGCCACAAAATGGTGGGTGCAACCCACAGAGAGGCGAGGAGTATATTTTGTTTGATTCCTAAAACATTAAAAAAACCTTTTATATTATGGACATTTGCAAACTTATCCATAAGTAGAGAGAAGGATATAACATTCTCCATATACACATCATCCATTTTCAGTAATTTATCAACTGGCACCACACCAAGGCGGGGGTAGGTCACCTGCCAGGTAGTGAAGACATGTGGGTTTGGGATCCTTTTCAAGTGCTGATAAAGATAAAAGACAGAAGAAGTTGTTTGGGACCTCAGCTCCCATGCAAATGAGATGAAAATCTGGTGTTAAACCCACAGCATGCATTCTTTTGGTCATTGATAAGCTGTGGGGAAACCCACGGATTCTCAACCTGGAGGCTTCATGGGGACCAGAAATCAGAACTTCCCTTTCACTCACATCCCCCAACTCTCCCCCACATTGTGGCTGTCCTTCCCAAACCCCACAATCGATGCACAGACGCTTGAAATCCTACAGCAGAGTGTTTGCTCTGGCAAAACTCGAGCTGCAAATTATTCTCACAGAGTGGGTAACAGAGCTGTCAAAGGGGCAGGGCAAGGAAATAAATGTTGCTGTGGATTTGTCAAACCTTTGCTAACAGAAAAACAAGTGACGTGGAGAGAATCAAGTCCAAAATTAATTTCATTTTCATGTTTTCCTAGATAATCCAGATTGGGATTTTTAAACAAATGGCTCTAAATGGGTCAGAATGAGGTCTTGAGAACATGAAATTTCACAGTTTATCTTAGGCAGATAAAGTGGAATATTAAAAATCAAAGATATCTATAGTCCTCTTTTCTAATTAGTATATGCGATTATTGAGACATCCAGGCAATCTGTGTCATAAAAAGGTTCATCAAGGAGGGGCTCCTGGGTGGCTCAGTAGGTTGGGTGTCTGCCTCTTGATTTTGGCTTAGGTCATGATCTCACAGTCGTGAGTTTGAGCCCAAGTCAAGCTCTGTACTGAGTGTGGAGCCTGCTTAACATTCTCTCTCTCTCTCTCTCTCTCTCTCTCTCTCTCTCTCTCTCTCTGTCTCCCTCTGCCCCTCCCCCAACTCTCTCTCAAATAAAATTTAAAAAAATCAATCAAGGATTTGGTTTGAAATCATACAGAATTCTGTTCTCAGTTTACTGTGAAAATGTGGACACAGTACGTAGTTGTTTATACAATAGAATAGAAGTGCGTTTTGGTCACAGTGGCCACTTTGGAATTGCCTTCACCGTCTTTCTGGGGCTCCCTTCTTCTTCTCGTGCACCAGTCTCCTTTATATCAGACCCTGTGAATTTCTGTTGCATGGTTTATTCCCTCATTTTGGCAAAGCACTGAAATTATAGTAGACAATTTTTTGAGATCTTGAATCGCTGGAAAATGTCTTTATTCTACCCTATTCCTGGTCACTGCCTATCACACTTTAATACATAAATCGATTTCTTTCAAAATTTGGAAAGCACTGCCTCACAGGCAGATAGTGGCAGAAAGCAGGATTGGATTTTTCAGGAAGATGAAAGGTATAAGAGATTCTACTACACAAAGAGGCGTTAGACACCTGGCAGAGAGTTTGAAGGAAATTAATGATCGTGATCGGTGTGGAGAGAATCACAAACACACAGATAATTATCAACTCAAGAGAGAAAAATTAAACATCGGAAAGCGAAATATTCCTAGACTACTACAAGTCTCAGTTTGAATAAGGTTCAGATAATCACGCATTTGAACAAAATGGCCAGGCAATGGCCAGACCATAAACGACAGTAGAACTTGTACCCAAACCACAGCCTCTGCAGTAGCCCATCCAGAAGCCATCAGAATGTCCAAAGCAACTGGCCCGGAGAAGTCAGGACTTGGTCAGTGACTTCCAGCCTCCCTAATTTTGTATCCCTATTTCCAGTTCAAGACTAACCAGGGTTTGCTCCCCGAGCTCTCACGTAAGATGTCCCGCTTCCAGTTAGTTACCCAAAGATGTCCGGTTTGAGTACCTGCAGCCCCTCCCCCCAGCCCTGCTTCTCTCTGCCTCTTGGCTGAACACGGGTGATGGTCACCGACTCCCTTGCTGGAGCCAGCTCTGAGTGGTGCCCCTGTGTGCTCTCCGCGTGGTGGGATCTATCTGTTCCCACCACAGAATACTGATCTGGCAGAGGCCATGGTCTACCTCTGTGGAGAGGAGGGGGCCCGGGAAGGACATGTGTGTGGTGAGGGTGGAAACGGGAAAGAGATTCATGCACATCTTCCAGCAGGAAGGGATCGGTAACATCCACAGCCGAGTGAGATCGTACGATGCCAATGGAAGTATGTAACGTAGAGGTTGGAAGGCGATCCCAAAGGAATGAGACATAAATGCTTGACTGTACTCAAAGACGAATGGGCAAGCGATGGCTGTTTTTGTGGTAAGCCTTTGAGAATTATCTGACTCAGTGAGAAAATATGACCTCGATAAAACTAAGACAAAACATACATTTCAAGACAAATTGCATTTATTTCCATGAACGCACACACACACACACACACACACACACGCCAGTAACACGGGACATGCTTAGTAACGCTACAGTTCCAAAGGAAATGTGTTGCTATGTGTGTGGTTGGACACGAGGTAGAAAAGAATCTGGGTGAATGAAGAAAATGAATAAAACAGAAGTGATGCTTTGCACAGACCAAGTCTGCGTGCCACACAGTGAGAGGTGTGAAAAATCACATCTCTGCACTGGAAGTAAAAAAAAAAGAGAGAGACAGACAGAGACAGAGACAGGGACAGAGACAGAGAAAGACGGAGAAGAGGAAGAAAGTCTTGGTGAAATGAAAGGAAATAAAGACATTTTAAAGCATCCTTGCGGGAACTCTGAGGGTCCGGACGATGACCGTGGTTCTCCCAGTGGATCTGGGACTCACATAGGAATTGACAAACTTGTAGTGAGTTACACTGGTATCCAAATCTCATCCTACCACCTGCTTTCCAGGTGACCTTGGGCACTGGGCTTCTGTTTCCTCCCCTGTGAAGGGAAATAATAATACCTACTTCTTAGTGTGGGTGACAATTAAATGAGATAATACATGGAAATCTCCTACCACAGGGCTTGACAGATAATTAGGTCTTGGTGAATGTTTGAAATTATAATTATGCGGCGCTCTGTTTATTTGGATTTTTAATGGAATTTCCAAAATTACGTCTTGGGAGAAAAACAGATGTGTTTTAATCTCATTTCTGCCTCTCCCCAATCTGCAGCTCTCAAAAAACACATTTGCATGTTTAATTGTAAATGAGTGAGAAGAACACATTTTGGTGAGAGAGACGAAGACAAGGAAAGAAAGGGCACGCGGACCCCCAGGTCCCAGCTAAGGGCCGGAGCTATGGGTTCTCGGGCTTGTAGGTGGAAAGATTACTGGACGGCAGCGAGTATTATCCTATCCTTAGATCTAACGGATGCAGGCAGGCCAGTCTGAGGATCCAGAGGGGGTCCCGCAGGACCAGCCTAGAGAGGGTCCTTGGCTTTGCAAGGTTGGTAATCCGGTGTGAGCCAGCAGGAGGTGAGAGCAGACTTTATCGAAGATACAGAAAGAACATATACGGACTGAGTCTGTGTCCAGGAGATTCAGAAAGGAAAGGAGAGAGTCTCGTCTTTATTTGGGGGCCTGGGATTTTTATTGAGGATGGTGGTTGTCCTGTCCCCTTAAGCATCCAGGTTAGAAGAAAGACCCAGGTGTTATTCCTTTGAGCCAGGGGGTGGGTCCTGGCGTTGAGATACTTAGCTCAGCTGGTCTGGAAGATGCATATGATAGATTCATCTAATCATCCTCACCTGGTCCTTCCTTAGACACTGTCCATTCTAGAGAAATCATTAACCCTTGTCCCTTACCAAGAGGACACACTATTTGTATTGCAAGGCTTGTGTAGAGTGGTGGGGGTGGAGGGGCAGGTCCTACAGGAATAGAAGCCAGGGAAGAAACAAAAGAGAAAAAAAAGCTTTTTCTCTCATGGGGTCCCTTCGATTTCCCTGTCTCCTAAGTTTGGGAAATCACATGTCACAGGAGCTCTGGCAACCTTATCTTTTCTCAAAGCACTGTAATAGAGACATGAGTTTGAGACCTGTTTCTCTTTCCCTTTGTCTATGAGGAAAACGACAGCCCAGGCGTGGGGATAAAGGGCGTCAGACGTTGGTTCCAGTGTGAGGGAGAAACAGTGCATGGCAGGGAGTTTGCAAACCAGAAGATCCTGATGAAAAGAGGCAGCCGTGCTCGGCTCTCACCGTGGAGGCGGGTCCAGGATCCATCTTCTGAGACACAATAGAAATGCAGACTATTATGTGAACTTGCCTGATTGTAAAATGTTGCCTTAGCAATTACCACGATCCTGGTTGAACCAGACAAAATGTGTTCCACGTCTCCAGGCCAAATGTGGTCGGAGATTTGACAAGTTTCGAGCGTTTTCTTAAATTCATGGGAGAAGGATGTTCTGGTGTCCTTTTGTTACAGACTGGAAAACTGAGGCCCAAAGAGGGGTCAGGCGTGCTGAAGTCATTTGTGAGCAAGACTCCGGGCTGAAACGGGGGCTCACACCCCCAGCTGTGCGTTCCAGGATGCCGGAGCGGAGAGAAGTCGGCCGTGACCGTGCGGAGGAAGGAAGCCAGACCTCAGCTCAAAGTCAGAAGGTGGGAGGGTCTCCGTCAGCTTGTTAAGTATGCAACTTGAGTTTATGTCCTTAAGAGCATGCATATGCTGTGCTTTATTATGAATTTATCAGGAAGCATGAATTATTAAAATGTAAACACCTAGAATACCATTTGGGTCGCACTTTCTGATACGTCTTTGTCTCTGACATCCCAGGGATCTCAAACATGAAGGCTGTGCAGTCTGTCTGGACCTTTGAGAGACCCTGGCTAGACCGAATGGGCTTCCCTTTCCCCATCAGGAAAATGGGGATCGATTGCGGCATCCCGTGCGTATCGTGAAGAGTGAATGTGTCGCACTTTCTGGTTAATCCCCCTCTTCTGTTTCACCTAAACCAGAATTCCATTTTACACATGAAAACACCAGCAATGTGTTCTTATGCACATGGAATGGATTTTCCTCTGGCAGAGTGAGCTAATGACTAATCTATCACTCTCAAATGGTTTTACATTAGTTAAGGCACCTTATTCCGTAACAGACAACTCGTAACAGAGTTCTCTTGCCTTCATGTAAGTAAGTGCAATTGGTTAAAATTGGTTTAATGGCCCTCGGGCTTCCTTCATTCAAAGACCATGGCAGAAACCCACCTTATCCCATTTCAGAAGAAGTTTCAGAAAATGTCTTCTTTGCATCTTCAGATGATTTAAATCGATCTCCTATAGCTTGCCCCACTTTTGTGTTCTTAGCCACAGACCCAAGTGTGGCTGTCAGGCGTAAGGCAACATGTTTCGAGGACCCGGGTTCAGTCACACTGCCTTTGTCAGGGCTTCCTTGTGCCTTACTTTTTTTTTTTTTTTGCATTCATAATCCCAATGAAAAAGAGGTCTGAACACTACTTTAGGATGGATATATGTTCCACCTGGAATATTTACATTTTGCAAGAGAGGACATTATGGACGGAAGTGTGTTCTTCTCGGAGCTGGGGAATCAGAGTTTTTCTGAGCTGATTTCAATGTGTTGCGTGTTGACAGGATGGAAGGGGAGCATCCAGTCCTGCCCCCTGGCCAGTGGTATTCCACTACTGGCCCTCAGTTCTCGGGAACGTAAGGTGTTACGTGATGATGGTCCTCCAGTGGACCAAGACTTCATTTTGGGTTGAAGGACACCTGCTTACCCTGGGGACATCACAGATGAGTGTGAACAGAGGGGATTAGATCTCAAGATCCATGCTAAGGGAAACATTTTAGAAGCAGAACAAAAGTTAGGGCATCATTACTTATATGAAAAACACCAAAAAGGTACCACGTATTTTCGATGTGTTTTTCAGGGCAGTTGCGAAACATGTTAGTGTCTCTGAACAGAAAGGGAGTGGACGTGGAGGTAAGGAGGAAAAGGAAAAAAAATAGCCTAAAATACAACAAAGGAGCTTCTTGTGAACAAATAGTGATAATAATATATTCACGTATATGTTTGGGGATAAGACAGATGAGCTATCTGAACACTGTAGCAAAGCTTCAGGTATATTTCTCGGTATGGGGGGCACCTGTTGTATGCGGGTCTCGGCCTGTTAATAACCAGTATTGCGGCTGGACCAGCCCTGTGTTTCTTATGCAGTGACCATAAGATGGTCTCAGCAATGACCATCAGGAAACCTTGGGGGGAAACAAGGAAGAAAAAGCAATGAGCTTTGGGAAATGAGGAAATTACATGGCATGCCGGGGCCACATAGCAAGATTACAGGTAGAGGGAGAGACAGGCAAGGAGCCTGTGGTTCTCCTTTTATTGGGGGTCAAGGATGGGGACTAGGATTTCATGGGCTCACTCTTTGTTGGTGGATTTAAAACATAAGAGTGGAAATTTAAATTGAAGAAAGAGGAAAAAACGAGGGCCCGAGTAGTCAGTTATGGAAAGCAACCAATAGCTCTGAAACAAAGGACGCTGGTTGGGGGTGGGGTGGGGGCGCCACCTCTGTATCTTGGCCTGTGGCTGTCCATGCGTATGTTGGGATTACACTACCACACCCCAACCCTTGTTTTGTAGCAAAGCCCTGCTCGGAAACTACCCAGCCCCATGACCCACCCCTGCCCATGCAGTAGACCATCTACAGGTAGAAAATCCAACATAGTCAACGCAGGGACGGTCCCAGGCTCAGTGGGGATGATGCGGCAGATTTCCCTCTTGCTACAACAAAGCAACGTCCTTTTCATAGCATCTATCCCTGCACGAAAGGAGAACGGGTTCTAAGGGAGCTGACTGCACCTGCAGTGACTCCGTGGGTCAGAGTCAAAGTTACATCAGGCAGAGGAGCTGCACGAAAGGCAAAGCTGCCTTCTTCCTCCTTTTCCTCCTCCTTTTCCTCCTCCTTCTCCTTCCCTTTCTTCTTCTTCTCCTCCTCCTTCTTCTTCTCCTTCTCCTTTTCCTCCTCCTCCTCCTCTTCCTCCTCCTCCTCCTTCTCCTTCTTCTCCTTCTCCTTCTCCCTCTTCCCTTTCTTCTTCTTTGTCTTCTCCTTTCTTCCTCCTCCCTTTCCTCCTCCTCCTCTTCCTCCTCCTCCTCCTTCTTCTTCCTCTCCTTTCTATTTACTTCTTCAGTATTATGGGAACAAGCAGCTCCACAGTTGGAAGAAGGAGCAAAGGAAGAAAGGGGGAGATAAGTGATTCTCTGCTTTCTCTTTGACTTGCATTGACAGATCTGGCCGATGGCTTTCCTGGTATTGATCTTACACGTGATCCACCATGAGGTCGTGTAACCCAAAGAGCCTTTCTTGTTTCTCTCTGATCAAGAAACATCAGTCAGTAAACCTTTCCACTTACTTGTTGCCATAGACAATATTTAACCCAATTTCAAAGCTCAAAGTCCCATAGATCAAATGTAAAGTTTAAAAATAAAGTTCTACACAAGGTGAAACAGCCATACCAGGGGCTTCTCTTGGTTTATCTTTTTCAACTTTTGTAGGCACACGTTGAAAATGCCCTTTAGAAAGAATTCAGCCTCTTGTAATCAGAGGGAAACTGCCCTCTGAGGCACAGGAGAGTGGTTTATATTTTTCCAAATGCTAGAAATCAAGTATCCATCTTACATGCAAATTTAAGTGATCACTTGTCATTCAGATCAAAGAGAAACCAATCGTAAAACCATAAATCTACATTAACTTCAGATTAATTTGAAGTCACCTTTCCCACAGGAGGTTGGTACATACCCACAGATTGTGGGGTATGTATCACCTCTAAAAAGGAAAAACAAGTTTTGAAATTTAAGAAAAAAAATTGAAATGATGTTCTAATGGCAGGCTGGTTCTACATAGCTCACAGATGGGACTATGTCTCATTTATCTTGATGTCGTGGACACAGAGCATAGACATCGTACTTATGTTCATTGAATTAAGTAATTAATCAGATAAAGTGATAAATGGGTAGGATGCAAATGAGAAACAGATTTTACTGGGAAATCATGTGGGAGATGGAATATCTCTGGACCTGCCACTTACTTTCTGACCTTGGATGACATGAATTAATGTATCCAGGCTATAGTTTAATCCTCTAGGCAGTGAGGGACTAACCTGTGTGCCCTACTGCGCCCTGGCTTTCTGTCATATTTATTACTCCAGGCCAGAGATAAGCATGGGGATCTTTTGTGTAAGGTCGTGGGCTGCAGGCTCTAAATGGACCAAATGGACAGGCCAAGACTCGCTGCTAAATGATTCACAGTAAAGCACATGGCTTTGACTCTGAGAATCAGGGAATGGGGGTTCCATAGCATGGGCTCCATCTCACAAACACACATTAGCCACATGTTTATGAATACATTTTTTGAGAAGCAAAGGCACCTGGAAACATTTTCCCAACCCATTCTGGTTCTCCCCTGGATATTCTCCTGCTTTAGTTTTCAGAGTTTTTCTTAGTTTTTAGCACATGGATATTTCTGTATCTTCCTCATAAGATTTGCTCGGCATTTATGCAAAAATGATCTTCAATCTATTGTGTCTAGAAGGTGGTGAATGGGAAGGTATTTGGTTGTTTTACTCTCCCATGCTGCCCTTGGCAAATTACGTTTTCCAAAATGCCCACTGTGATTTCTTCTATCCCGCACACTCTTCTTCAAAGTGGGGTTGATATGTCTCCCATCGAGAGGTGCGGTCTATGTACCCGCCCCTTGAACCTGAGTGCACCATGTCATTATGGAAGAAGTCATACTATGTGATGCTCAGGGCTAGGTCATACAAAGCTTCCTCCCAATTCTCTGGGCGTACCTGCTCTTGGAACCCAAGCACCATGTTGTGAGGAGCCCCTGGCGACTCCCGTGGGGACACACAAGAGAGAGGCCACCTTCTCACAGCTCTGGCTGAGCTTCCGGCAGACAGCTACCTGAGTAAGCCATGTTGAAAGTGGATCCTTTAGCTCCTCATTGAGGGACCTCTGCCGATGCTGTGTGGCGCAGACGTGAACTACCCCTGCCCAGTGTTGACCAAGTTGCAGATTTGTAAACAAAATAAATCATTATTTTTCAGCCTATAGGTTTTAGGGTGGTTTGACACGTTGCAACAGACAAACCCAACTTTTCTTTTCTTTTTTGCTCCAGGAAAAGCACTTACCATGTTCGATAAGATGGAGTAAAGCTGTGAGGAATAGATACATTTTTTTTCCCTTAATTTACTTCCAATAGCCTTGATGTTTTCTTCCAGATTTAGAAGTTAGAGGGCCCATTTCTGTGGGGACAGAGGATACTTTTGTTTATATGTTACCTTTGTTTTATTTATTTTTTTCATGAAAATGTTAGAACTATTACATTCCGTGAGTAGTAGAGTAAATTGGTACAATTTTGTGACAATATCTGATTAATCTGAAGACACACATTCCCCATGATGTAACAAGTCTACCCCTCATTATTTACCCTAGATAAATATACATGTACATGCCTCAGAGTTCATGTTTTAAAACATTCGTAGCAGCTCTAGGCATAGAGTAAAAGGAACTTTAAAAAAATTAGAGGGGCGCCTGAGTGGCTCAGTCGGTTGAGCGTCCGACTTCAGCTCAGGTCATAATCTCACGGTTTGTGAATTCGAGCCCCGCGTTGGGCTCTGTGCTGACAGCTCCGAGCCTGGAACCTGCTTCGGATTCTGTGTCTCCTTCTCTCCCTGCCCCTTCCCTGCTCATGCTCTGTCTCTCTCTGTCTCAGAAATAAATAGAACATTAAAAAATTTAGAAAAATTAGAAAGAATTAGGAGGTATTTACACCAGGGACAGCAAGCAGACACCACGAGAAACCAGAAGTCTCTGATGAACTTATTGATGGAAGCAGCTTGGGGTAATGGTTGTGACACAGACGCTAATCCCAGGTTTCGTGGATTCAGATACTGGCTACGACGCCTCCCAGCAGTGCAATCTTGAGCGGGCATCCTAACACCTTTCCCTTATCTGCCAAATGGGATTACTAGCAGCACCTACTTCATAGACGTCTGGTGGAGATCAGCTGAGTTGGTGCTGGAATGCCCTGAGGTGAGGGACTAACATCTATAAAGAAGAAAAGCGGGTATAAAGTGTGATGTCACAGAGACAGTAGTTGGGGGCCAGAGCGCTCCTGTTCTGGGAGTCCAGAACTATTGGCATCAATGCTAGCCCTTTTCTTACAACGCTGGCTGCACAGTGAGATTAGATTATAAATAATCTAATATATTAGATGGAAAACAAACAAACAAAAAGGGAGCATGTGAGAAAGCTGGAGGAGAGCCGAGGTGAGAAAGGAAAGTAGCAGACAAGGGGATGTGGTCAAGACTGTCACTCACAAAGACACATCAATAGTATAATGGGTATTTATATTCTTGTGGGAAAATAAATGCCTGGGGTGCAGAATTAAAGACTAATACCTTTTAATTCCTACAGGCTGCACTGCAAGAAGGAAGGGTGTCCTAGATCTCCAGGACATCAAAACTGCAGGCTTTCTTTTCTCCTTCAATTTGCCCCAAATTTCTCCCATTAAGGAATGGGATCACCATGAACGTTCCTTGTGACCTTCACGGGAGGAACAGCTTTTCATTCCTCAGTTAAACTGACTTTGAAATAAAACTTTAATATGCATTTGAAACGAGGTCAATCTATGTTTTTTAAAGAGATCAAATACACCTTTGAAAACAAGGAGAGTCCTAGTATTTGTTCAGAAGAACAAAAAGGAGGGTGACTTTGAAGACCCATAGAGGAGTCATGATGGCTGTTTGAAGGAGAGACACTTTAAGAATATTTTTATTAATTGGGTCTTTAAGCAAATCGAGGTCAGGAAGTTCATTTGATGATGGAGACCTTTGTCCACATCAGTAGGGTACATATAGGGTTCCCACTATATGTTTGTTAAATAGATAGTGGCTGGAATCATCAAAGGCTGGGGCATTCAATGCTCAGTCCAATCTTATGGCCTTGGGTATCACTCTTTACCAGCTGGTTATTGGATGAGCTAAGTGTGGTGTTGAGAAGCTAAATAATTTAACAACCCAAAGACACCGAGCTGGAGAGCAGTAGATCTGGGATTTGAACTCAGGCAGCCTGACCTGAGTCTGAGTCCTCAACGTCTCCAAGGACTAAGTGTCTGGGGGGAGAGAGGAAGGAGACATATAAAGCAAGAGCAGAAAAACAAGATGGAAGAATGAGGAAGCATCCCATCAGCAATTAGGATTCCGCCAGCTGTCCAGGGACACACCAGCCTGGGATGTCCAACTCACCACCTGGCATGAAGCAGGGGCTAACGTTGTCTTCTTCCAGGAGCCTCGGAAGGACCACAAAATGTGTCTGGGAAGTGCCCGTGTAGCCAGGAAAAAGAATAAAAAACACCAGTCACTGCAGGATTATTTTGGAATTATTCAACTTTTTAATCATGCCATTTTTTTCAGGAATGAATCTCTTGTGTAAAATATATTCCCCACCATGTTCGTCTATTTTTAAATATTTAATTTTGTATAGATGAGATCCCAGGAACTGCTATATTCTTACGACTCCGAGCCTGCGTGAAATCGTACCATAAGGATCGAAATTGTATCCACCTCATGGAGATCCCATAAAGATGAACCGAGATCATATTTGCTAAAAAGACTCATATATACTGTCCCCCCCCTCTTTGATTCAGACCCCAAGTCCCGATGTCAGGGTGAATTAGCTCAAGATCACTAATATTTTTATTTTCCTGGCTGAATTAGTACCAGTGGAGCAATATCATTATCTAAGTTTACAATCTATCCAGCCGACCAGCTGTGAAATAATGTGGCTCCTGATGAGTTATTACTAATTTGGGCGGTATCTATTACTTCCAATTATTCAAATACAGTAATATTGAATTAGCATTTCATATCGACAATGGTTCAAGTGCCATGCTTCAAACTTGGATAAAATGTAACTTCACTATGGATTCACAGAAATGCAAGTTTTCCCCTTTTGTGGGGACTGGTGTTGGTCCGTCCCCGCGGGCTGGGGGTTCTCAGTGGTGCTGGCTGGCACCGGGTTTTCAGGAGGGGACAGATGATCCTCACTGAGGAGATACAGCAAAGACCCATCTCTCCCGAGGTCAAGGGAAGAGGGAGACAAGGGTGGAGAGGACGACGGGGAAGGACATAAGACAGGAGGGTGGCTGAGTGATACGACCCTTTCCCACGACCCCGGATGTGCCCATACGGTGGCTGAATGCGGGTTTATCCCCCTTGGGACCACTGACATTTGAAGCTGGGTCATTCCCTGTGGTGGGGGCTGTCCTGTGCACCGTAGGATGTTTAAGAGCACACTTGACCTCTACCTACTACATGTCAGTGGCACTTCCTTCCCCATCGCGACAAGCAGTAATGTCTCCAGACATTTCCGAATGTATCCTGGGCCGGGGTGCAAAGTTTCCCCTGTTTGGGAACTAAACCTCTGAGATTCTTGCTGGCATCGGACATTACAGAAACAGAAGAAAGGGCTCAGTTTGGTGTCTGGATTAACAAAGGGAGAAGGAAAATGAAAATGTGGAGAGAAATGTACAGAGTTGACCTAGAGGAGGTAGGACCCCCGGATATTTGCAGACAATGTGTGTGTGTGTGTGTGTGTGTGTGTGTGTGTGTGTGTAGGGGGGGACAGGGGAGTGGCGCTGATAGTCACAGGTCCTAGTAGAGGGGTTCATATTCACAGTCACCTTAGATTTTTATAATCTTCAAGACAATATTCTGGCAGGTAGCACCAAAGTATCTTTTTTATTGAAAAAGATATCTTTTGTTTATTTTTTTTCCCTAATTCACACTTTATTTTTACTTTTTAAGCTTATTTATTTATTTTTTTTTTAATTTTTTTTTCAACGTTTTTTATTTATTTTTGGGACAGAGAGAGACAGAGCATGAACAGGGGAGGGGCAGAGAGAGAGGGAGACACAGAATCGGAAACAGGCTCCAGGCTCTGAGCCATCAGCCCAGAGCCTGACGCGGGGCTCGAACTCACGGACCGCGAGATCGTGACCTGGCTGAAGTCGGACGCTTAACCGACTGCGCCACCCAGGCGCCCCTAAGCTTATTTATTTTGAGAGAATGAGAGCAGGGAAGGGGCAGCAAGAGACGGGGAGAGAGAGAGAATTCCAAGCAGGCTCCACACTGTCAGCACAGAGCTTGACATGAGGCTCTATCCCACGAAATATGAGATTACAAGCTGAGCCCAAATCAAGAGTCATTCCTAATTCACACTTTAAAAGTATCATTCAGGGGCACCTGGGTGGCTCAGTCGGTTAAGCGTCCGACTTCGGCTCAGGTCACGATCTCATGGTTCATGGGTTTGAGCCCCGCATCAGACTCTGTGCTGACAGCTCAGAGCCTGGAGCCTGCTTTGGATTCTGTGTCTCCCTCTCTCTCTGCCCCTCCCCTGCTCATGCTCTCTCTCTCTCCAAAAAATAAATGAACCTTTAAAAAAATAGTCATTCAGGTGAGCTATGGAACTGGACAAGAAAAAAACAAATTACGTTTATGTGAATATTTAAGGGAAGGGAGGTTTCACTGAAAATGGTTGGGTGGGTGGGTTTTAGTGTGAGTGAGTGAGATTTGGAAAAATGTGTGAGAAATTGTTAACAGTGCTTCTCCTTGGAGTATGGGCCCTGTGACAGATGATCTTAGGGTGGCTCTCTCCTTATATACTCATGAATAAATGGTGTATGACTTCTGTAATTTAGAAAAGGAAAATATGTTTAAAAAATGCAATAAACTCAAAAGTCACCTTTAGAAGTAAAATCACACAAAACATCAGTGTGTCCCCAAGAAGCGACAGTGACGGCCCGTGGAGGCCCTTACGTGGCAAGAATGACCTCCTCGCCTCAGGTCCTTCCTTCAGGGGTTTCTCCTGTAGGACAATTCTGAATATTCCCAGACCCCGTTACAGGCTCGTGGCGATTTGTGTCTGCAAAGCCTAATGGGAACTTCTCTACACAGCGACTCACTGATGTGTTTCCTCTGGCCCATGTGCCCCAAGGAGATGTTGCCCTTTCTTGCCTCCTCTTGACTTCCAAGTGATGAATGTGTGAGGTCAATCCCATTAGTTTGCAATTTTATTTAGGGATATGCAGTAGATTAAATGGAAGGGTATTTGAGGCCGATGACACATTTTTCACATCTACAGACTCTATGGATGTGGCTTTTATTAGATGCCCGAAGTTCGTCCGTAGTATATCAAATTCATGCTCAGGTTTTCCCATTAGCTTCTAACAAGCTAAGATCCAGCTAAATGATACAGGGTGCAGGGAACTGGTTGCCAAATAATGCAATTTTCTCCCCAGACCCATAAAAAAGCCTCTCTGAGACAAAAAGAATGGAAATTAATTGTTAGCCCTTCAACTCAATAATGCAGGGAGGGCCGGCCTGGCGCCCTCATACCTCCGTGCGTGGGGCTCAGAAGCACATTTTTCAGGGATTTGAAATTGTTTATCAAGTTCGAGATTCCCTTCCAAAGGAACTGCTCGTTTAGATTGTTCGCCTTGTAAACCAGACTCCAAAGTTCACGAGGGAGCACAGCAGGGTGGATAGAACGTTCCCGATTCCAGGGACTTCATATACTTTGAGAAGTGGTTTGTTCTATTTTTATTCCTCTTTGATGCGTAAACTTTGAGTTCCTGCTCCCCACAACTCACCCCTAAGCCGACGCCACTACTGAAGTCTTTCCTCTTTAAAATAATATTGTAAGTTTTGGGAAAGCTCCACCAAATGGGAGGACGAGGCTATTGGCTGCACTGTTTCCTTTGCAAAAGATACCCGGGGAAAAGAACCGACTTTGGGAAATGTCTCCACCAGCTTTGGAGATAGCTGTTGAACGTTGAACTTGTCTGACTAATTCCAAGCCAGCCAGCTGAGAGAGTGGCCAACCTCATCAGAAGTCTACCATCATCCAAAGGCTTCAATTAGTGTTTCATCCAGGAGGTGTGAGGAGTATTAAATGTGCTCCATACAAACATACAGAGCAAATCCGTTGCAGACACATGAGCTCCGGGGAAGGAGGCAGAGTCTGCGGGAAGCAAGGCTACTTAGGACTTGGGAGAAGGAAATGTGTGAGGCGTTAAATGGAAATCAATCCATCCGAAGGTTGCCTAGTGGTGGTCTTGCTTCATAGGCAGGAAGGAGATCCGCTGATCATTGATTCTTTTTTTTTTTTTTTACAACCTTTTTTAATGTTTATTTTTTTAGAGAGAGGCAGAGTGGGTCTATGTGCCCGCATGGGCGAGGGAGCCTTCTCCGATTCAGAACAGCATTTGTGAAAACACACACCCAAACCTCCTGTTGAGAAGAACCCAGTGTGTGTTTTAGAGAAAATACCTCTTATTTTCTAAACCACTGGCCTGTTGCCTCGGAGAACCCAGGAGCTACCACTGGGTAGCTCAGTCCCGGTACTCAGAAGGATCCCATGAAATGTCTCCAGACGCTTAATGCACTGGAGGTTGGGAGCTGGGAGGAACGTGAGGGGTGTTGTGTGATTGGGAGATTGCAGAGGATGCAGACAGAGGGGAAGGTCCTTTGTCCACAAAGCCTTGGAACGAGCATGTGTGTCCTGCTTAGAGGCAGCGGTAGAAGCTCTTAAAACCCTCGGATTCCGAAACACGAGAAACCTCTTCAGACCTGAACCACGGGGCTGGCACGAGGCATAAGCTTTTGATCCTTTTTGTCCTGGGATAGTTGGTTCCTCAGGAGTGGGGTTGACTAGTACCGAAAGAGAGCGCTCATTTCTGGATGCTCTTGTATGGTTGGGAAGGGGGGAGGGGCTTTTGTTAAGAATATACTTGAGAAAGCTCATTTTTCCTTTATTAGACTGTGCTAATTCACTTCCCTGGGACGATTTACAGCAAAGACTGCCAAGTACAGCTACAGAGGAAGACCAGACAATGAACACACTCGCATGTGCTCGGAGAAACGCGTCCCATGTGGAGATCACATGCTGTGTGCGACGGTCATTTATACCCTTGGCTTTAATTCCTGCAAAAGGGATATTATGCATCTCAGTCGCCTCAAGATCCCACGTCCTTCATGTCAGTGGTTTATCCTCATCAACGTCACAGGCACTGATTTTTGCTGTCATCTGATGCAGGCCATTGTGTCAACGTTTATTTGAATGAGAAATTTCTGGAACTTTGTTGCATCAGAGGGTGAATCATCTTTCGAACTTGAATTAGGAGTTGTTTATGGAGAGGCAAGAACCTAAGGGAGGAATCTGATGTAATTCCTAAATATTTTCTGTCTGTTCATGATCAATTGTCAGTTTTGGACCAACACAATTGGGGCCCAGCAGACTGGATGTGTAAAGGGACCCACAATGCCACACACACACAAAAAAGAGTTGTAATCATTTTTAAAAGATTTTAAAGATTTTGTTTTTTAAAAAGGAATATCTACACCCAAGGTGGGGCTCAAATTCATGACCCCGAGATCAAGAGTCACATGCTTCACCAGCTTGGCCAGCCAGGTGCCCCTCACCTCATAAGGATGTTTAAATGATTCCCCCCACCCCCCCAACTACCGTCAAATCTTAGGTACCAAAGATCTTGGGTCTGGAAATACTGCAATCCATAGATAATTCTCTGGGCAAGGCTGTTCACAGAGAAGGACAGCAATATTTCTATTACTGCCCAACCAGCTTTTCCCTTAATGAAGAGTGAGCTTCCTTACAAGTGATGGTGATTGGAGATAAAAATCCATTAGCAAAATAAACAAGCTGATAAACCTCTACTAGACTCTGTGGAGAGCTTTTTTCCTGGTGTTCAAAACTGAGAGCTGATTGCAAATATCATCTGTAATTACTACACCCTATTACCTGGCCAGGCACTTAAAGACATCATGCAATTGTTTAAATAGAAAGGACCATCCCCACAGTCCTGGTCAGAGCCCAGTAGAAAATGCACTTTCTTTAATACATGGCCCTTAAGACAGCTGAGGGCAGAGTCTTCCCAAGCCACGATTGTCTCCCACGTATGGTGTTGCTTTAGTCCCAGCCTTAATGGCGTGAGCTGAACAATAAGGCGGGATCACCAGACACGAGGTGATGGATGTGACAAAGCATCCGTCAAAGGTGTCTACGGACACCCGTTACCTGTGGTTTCTCAAAGCTGAATGGAGTCCGGTTATTTCGGACGGCTTAAGCAAATATCGGTCATGTTTCCAGATAGACAAATATCACGAATATCTACCTAAGACAGATCTCTGTCAAAGTTCCCAGGGGCTGCTGATGAGACACAGAAGCTGGGTGGCCGGCCCAAAGTCACACTCGATGGGAACACAGGGCGACAATTAGAAGACAGGGCAACCTGACTGGACAAAGAAAAAAACCCCAAGAACCTGTGTCCACCCACGGAAGAGAACCCACGGATGACCGAGGGCAAGAATATCACTGCTGGGGGGCGCCTGGGGGGCGCAGTCGGTTGAGCGTCCGACTTCAGCCAGGTCACGATCTCGCGGTCCGTGAGTTCGAGCCCCGCATCAGGCTCTGGGCTGATGGCTCGGAGCCTGGAGCCTGTTTCCGATTCTGTGTCTCCCTCTCTCTCTGCCCCTCCCCCGTTCATGCTCTGTCTCTCTCTGTCCCAAAAATAAATTAAAAAAAAAAAAACGTTGAAAAAAAAAAAAAAAAGAATATCACTGCTGGAGGCACGCGGGTGGCTCAGTGGGTTGAGCGTCCGACTCTTGATTTCAGCTCAGGTCATGATCTCACGGTTCATGAGTTCGAGCCTTGCATTGGCCTCCGAGCTGATAGAGTGGAGTCTGCTTGGAATTCTCTCTCTCCCTCTCTCTCTCTCTGTCCCTCTCCCCACCCCCCATCCACACGAAATAAATGAATATATTTTAAAAATGCCACTGCCGAGCACCATCAGCTGGGCCAAACAGCAGAGCTGTCTAAGATGGGGGGAATTACGATGCCTGCCATCCTGAGCCTCCTCATGAAACCACAAAGCACAATCTCTTTATTTCCTAACTGCCTTTTTAAAATTTTTTAATGTTCACTTACTTTTGAGAGGCAGAAAGAGACAGATCATGAGCAGGGGAGGGGCAGAGAGAGAAGGAGACACAGAATCCGAAACGGACTCCAGGCTCTGAGCTGTCGGCACGGAGCCCGACGCGGGGCTCGAACTTGTGAGCCACAAGATCGTGACCTGAGCCGAAGCCGGACGCTCAACCGACTGAGCCACCCAGGTGCCCCAATTTGCCCCCCTAACTCTTAGAAAAAGTGTTTTGCCATAAGATGGTGGAGAGAGGTTACCCATAGTCTGGATTCAAGGTACAAGCAGAAGTATTTTTAGATGCAAATCTAGATTCTAGATTCTGTGGAGGTCATAGGCTTTAGATCCCTGTGTCTGGATTCTGTAATGACAGTTGGCCAGGACTGGTCTTAACCTTCCCTTCGACGGTGCGTGCTCCCTGCCTGACACACTCATCACCAATAGGTTTCACCTGCTTATATTATGGGTCCGGAACCCTCCAGGCACTGGGCTTTGAGAAACCCCAAAGGAAAAGGGGAGGCACGAAATGGCCTGTTACTGCTCCTTGTCTCCTCAGTTGCAGAAACTCTTGCTGCGCTCAAGCCCATGTGGTTTTTCCAGACGCAGAGCCTGACGGGGGGTGTCCCAGGGTAAAAAGATGGCTTCCCAGCAGGTGCCATTTGATGACCGTTCCGTGGGCTTCCTGTTGGTGCTTTTCTGCCAGACTGATTTTTTTTTTGGGGGGGGGAGAACGCCACTGGTTTGAATTTTATTATTTTTTAAAATAGCCATCTGTGTTCTGCCCCCCAGGTGAACCTAATATAATCTCGCCCTCACATCTGTCAAGTTAATCCATTGGCTGTCAACTTGTATCTTGAGTCGACACAAATACGTAAACTACGTCTTTAATTTATAGCGCGCATTTCTTTAACTCACGTGGGACTAAAAGACAGGCTTTGTTTTTATCCCACGGTGCACTCTGTGAGTACCACTTAACATCACATTTGTTCTGTGGGTTGAATAAATCTAACCGCCCGGTGTGCTGGCAGCATTATTAAAATATACTCGGTCTTTGAATCCGACTCCTTCTTCCCAAACTTGTGCAGCAAAAAAATTCTCCTTCGTCAAAAAGAAATACGTAGGCCACTTACTGAAGTGATCTTTGCCCTGAAAACTGAATTGCAGAACGGTCTGACTTTTCTTTTCTGTTATTAAGTGATTGCGTATCTTTTTTTTTTTTATTTCCTTAAGAGTTCTGCCCCCACAATCGAGTGAAGCCCGGATAATAGGAGTTATAATTATTGCTGCTAAAGCTGTAGACATCACATCGTGCGACATGTACTCTCCCAAAGGTGATCCATTTCATGAGCAAGTGCCTTTTTTTATAGAGAATTGAGTTTGAGGGGCGCCTGGGTGGCTCCGTGGGTTAGGCATCCGACTCCTGAATTCGGCTCAGGTCGTGATCTGACAGGTTCACGAGTTTGAGCCCCACGTTGGGCTCTGCGCTGACAGCTTGGAGCCTGCCTGGGATTCTCTCTCCCTCTCTCTCTGTCCTTCCCCGCCACGCCCCACCCCCTGCCTCCCCCTCTCTCTCAGGATAAATGAATAAACTTTAAAAAAATAAAGAATTGAGTTTGAGCTGCAGAGGGGCCTGAGGTCTGTGAATTTCCCTAGTTAGGGGACGCGATTTCTCACCAGTTCCCCCATTCTTACCTGGGAGAATTGCTGTCTTCTATGGAAGAATGCAAAGGCCATATCGGGGTCAGGATGGGACTCTAAGGTTGACCGAAGAACTTTTGTTGGCAGACACATAGCGGATAACACGAGAGACAGACTGAGGCATAGGCGTCTGGCTCCCCACCTCTCCCAACCCCTGTGATGTGTCGAAGCTGAGCCCAGTGGATTCAAAGTCCAAGGCTCCCCGTTTTCTGATAAAGTGTCTTTTGTGCGATTTTCACCAAAGAAGAGAAAAATGTATGATGCAGTGTGAGAGTAGATGCTGCCAGGGACGTCCCCTTAAGGGAGAATTTCTGTTCCGGTTGTATGTCAAACAGGACTGAGTCCTTTATTTTCAGTCCTACTCGTCTGATAATCGTCAAGGACAGCTCCTGGATGCGGTGCCGGGCTGAGTCCCTGTGAGGAGACCCAGCCTTCTCCCCTGGCTGTCGCTGGTGTGTGGGGGCTAATCTCGGCCACCCAGGAGGATATGCGGTGCCTCCTTCTGGTTGGGAAACAAGAGGGGTCCCTTGCCTGGGACCCGCATGTGGCCATTACCACTCTGCTCTCAGTGCCCAGGAGGGCGGCTCCATGCGGGACTGGCAAATGGGAGAGGGTGCTGGGGGCCTCTATTTACAGACTCCCAGACCCCTTGCGGGATTCGTCACCCAAGCACTGTCCACTTAGAACGCCTCATATGCTGGCTGGCTACTTCTCAGACTTTCTCTAACCTGTCCTCAAGCACTGGACATCTTTATTCTAGGTGAACAGGAGAAGCTCATTCTGTCCATCACATCTTCTTCTTTGCCTGTAAATAGATCGAAACCTAAAATCTTGAGGCGCCTGGGCGGCTCAGCTGGCTAAGCGTCTGATTTCGGCTCAGGTCATGATCTCTCGGTTTGTGAGTTCGAGCTCTGCATCGGGCTCTGTGCTGACAGCTTGGAGCCTGGAGCCTGCCTCAGTTTCTGTGTCTCTCTCTCTGTCCCTCCCTTGCTCACTCTCTCTCTCGAAAATAAATAAATAAACATTAAAAAAAAAACAAAAACCCTAAAATCTTAAATGCAAGAGAACAAAATTCTTATAAGTCCACCTCCTTCCTTTTTTTTTTTTTTTTTCTTTTTTTACCAACCCCCCCTCCGTTCCATCTGGAAAGTTCTGGCTCTATTTTGACTTTGAAATTTCTATTACGCATCTCAAAAGCTGACCATAGAGCTGTCTGATTTTCCTTTGCCTTTCTACTGTAAGTGTTGCCATTTGGACAATAAGCCAGAAATGCCCTCGCTGCTTGGTTGTCAGCAAAAGGACGGGGAATGTGGGGCAAATATCTGGCTTAATATCGTATGTCGCCTGACACAGGTGTGGCTGTGTTACTGCAGCAGGACCACACGCGTTTGGAAGGAAGCCAGTTCCAACCACAAGGTCTCATGGCCCCCTGACAAATGCTCCGGTCTCTGCAGGGTTTGGTTGACTTGCTGTGTGGCTTCCTCAGAGCAGGAGATACTGTGCTCACCGGAAGAATCAGCTTATATGGAGAAAACCAAGATTGTGCCCAGAGAGAAGACAAAATTAAACAAGCCCCTTCCTTTCCCTAGCGTGTGTTGTATTCATTTAAATATTTACTTAGAGCAAATGCATCCTAATGAATTTCCAGTTAAAGTTAAATCAACTCATTAAACCACATGTAAGAGATCAGAAATGTACAATCCATGCTAGGAGCAACTTGCAAATTTCTGCATCTGACTGATTTGGACCCGGGGAAAAATGGCCCCTGTGAAGGTGGTGTTCTTTTTTCTCACTACCAACAGCTCTGGACACTGTCCAAGGCATCTTCACACTCACTGAGTTGTGAGCAAAGCTGGGGTCAGTGTCCCCATGATTCGGGCAAGGAAGGCGGGGCTGTAAGAAGCTGAACAGCCATGGGGACCCTCAGCCAGCAGAAAGCAGGAAGCAGAAGAGAGAGAAGGTTTTCGGAACCAGCCTCCCTACCATCAAATGGCAGACCCCCAGGGGACGTCCAATCCCCATTTGCCTGACACTGACAGCGGGTCTATTTCCTGGCCTTTGGGCTCGTTCCGAGCCTTATAAAGCCTTTATCTTCTGGCTTCCAACTGGATTTGCCAATGGGAAGTACTAAGCAGTCCCTGGAGAGCAGGAGGAGAGACAAACAGGGCATCTCTTCCCCGCCTCTTCTTTGAGTTGGGGCCAAGACGTTGGACGCAGTTGTGTCTCTCCAGGATCTCGGCTTCTAGAAGACTGTCTCTCCTCCAAGGCTCCTACCCTGAGTTTGGTAACCCTGGATCCTCTTGACGCCCTTTCAAAACACACCCTGTGTTCTACTCAACCCAAGTGTATGTATATAAACGTGATGGGGGAAAATATCACCACCTGTATACAAGTTTCAAAGACACGTCCTGTGCGTAAGGATAAATACAACGCATCTCAATTTCTCCACTCGGAACCCCACAAGACATAGCTCACGGAAGGCTTGCAGGAATCAGACTCACAAAGTGTGTTGCCTCAAACTCATAACCTATAATAGGAGGCAGCTCCCCACCCCGCCCCCGAGTTTGTATTTTAGAACATATACCATTGGCCATGAAAGCTGCGTTCCTGATAACGTTGTACGTGCACATGTGAGAGAAAACTCAGAGAGATCCAGAAAAGAATAAAGTAAGGTCACAACCTTATGAAGGTCACAGGGGAATAGTACTGGTCCCCAGGTGTTTTAAGAGTTCCCATGACCACCCCCAGCTTTAGAGATTCTCTAGAAAGACTCACAGGAATCAGCATGGAGAGGTACTCCCAGGTAAGGTATATTACATTTATTATTTTTTTAAGT
Source organism: Panthera pardus (assembly GCF_024362965.1). Taxonomy (NCBI): domain Eukaryota; kingdom Metazoa; phylum Chordata; class Mammalia; order Carnivora; family Felidae; genus Panthera; species Panthera pardus. The sequence goes on along the minus strand of NW_026526699.1, from coordinate 4,130,627 downwards.
TTACTTATTTTGTGAGACAGAGAGAGAGAGAGAGAGGGAGAGAGCATGAGCGAGGGAGGAACAGAGAGAGAGGGAGAGACAAAGAGTCCCAAGAGGGCAGAGCCTGATGGGGGGCTCGATCCCACAAAGAGTGAGATCATGACCTGAGCCTAAATCAAGAATCAGACGCTCAACCAACTGAGCCCCCAAGCTGTCCCTATTACATTTATTATTATTATTCTTATTATTATCATTTTTATTATTATTGGCATAGGTATGATTTTCAACAAAGACACTGGCGGAGCTGTGGGAGTCCACATGCAGGGTCCCCATGCTGTCCCCTCCCCCTGTGAGGGTCCCACGGAGCACACTCTCCCCCAGCTAGGAAAATGCAGCCACACGCATGCCAGTTTCTGCCCAGCGATGCCCATTAGTGACTCCGCACCCAGGGCTCTTACTGGGGCCCGGCCACTTGGGCACCCTCTGCCTGGCACGGACCATAAGGCAAGCAGGCGTTCGGCAGAAACCTTTGCCCAGATAATGCAGACACAGAGACCCCCTCTTTTCAGTGAGCTACTGACACTCACAGCAGGTCAGCAGATGCCCGTTGAGGCCCCGCCTGCAGGCCGTTATCCCATTCCAAGGACAATGGTCTCAGATCCGCTGGGGCAACTTTCTTCCATGCACCCCGCATGGAGAGCCCACGGTGAGCGGGACCCCTTGTCTGTGTCCTGCCGTTACACCGAGTCCACGCACACCTAAAGTATAGGAGCTCTTACTCAGGGGACCCAGGCACAGGGCAGTGGAACACAGTCGCCAAGGTCACAGAGCTGGGAAGAGGCAGGGGCGGGACTCAAACCCCACATCCCGCTCACGCCCTCCCCCCCGGAGAGCCCGATGGAAGAGGCAGGTTAGAGCCTCCCATCACCTCTTAGCTGGCCCTCCTGGCAAGGCCCTCACGTCTTTGACTTGTCCCACGTGGAAATGTGAGGTCTCCAGCCAGCTGTGTGACCACAGGTCAGCTCTCCAGTCCCCACAGCTCCCCGCAGGGTGTGTGGGGGGGTCACACGGGAGCCGAGGTGGTGATGCTCTCCCGAGTCCTGAAGGCGGTGCGCTGTGAGGGCATTGTCTATACTCCCAGCAGCCGGATCGCTAACTGCCTCCCTTGGCGTGTCCAAAGCCACTTCCCTGGAGGCCGGCCTCCTCGGCGGTCACGTGTAATCCCAGCCAGATCAATGCAACCTTGTTTACATTCTTACTCCCCTGCTTCGGGCTTTAACAATAAACGTTCTTGTGTTTTTCTCACGTTGCAGGGATTATGGGGTGTGTGCTCGCTATGTGGATGTCACTGAGCGAGAATAAAAAAGGCAGAAATCAGGCCATTCTCCTTTTTTTTTTTCTTTTACTTTTCTCCCTCTTTGCTTAAGAACTGAGAAGACTCTGACATTTTGCATGCGCGATGGAAATGCATGAGATGTGGTAGATAAAATTGAGGCGGCATCAGGGTTTTGCAGCCCATCGGAAGTGCAAGCCAGCTAAAGAGCCTTTCCAGGTAATTACGAGTGGGTGAGAACAATCTAACTTGAGGCGTTCGAGATTGAGTCCACAGCGATCGCTCTAAAGCAGTTGTAAATACATTAATTTATGGCTAAGTATACACGGTCCCCTGAGCTGCCTGCGGTCGATGAAGCCAAATGCAATTCTGAGAATCCCTCAGAGAAGACAAGCATTGTTGGAGAAGCAAGGGCTTGGGGGAAATCGGCGAGTTTAAAAAATATATACGTGGTGATAATTGAAGTCTAAATGGATTCTGGGGAGCAGGGTGGTGGGGAGCCCCTTCTCACTCCATAATCCTGAGATTAAAGGATCTGCTGGTCTAGTTTATGTGGTACCTACTTAAGATAACTGTCTCTTTCCCAATACATTGGGGCACAACGTGGCCAATGTCTTTAGGCGAAACGAGTAGAGAAGGAGGAAAAGGAGGCAGAGGAGGAGGAAGGGGTGGGGAGGAGAGAGGTGTTTTGCTTTCTTTGGAATACAAAAAAAAAAATAGTCATATTGTTTCTATCCAAATTAGAAGTGCTCTTTCGGGAAGAGGCAGGGGCGCAGTCATTTTATTCCTGGACTTAGGTGATTCTGCAGGTAGTTAGCGCATCCTGTGGAACAGAAGTCATGCGCTCAGCGGAAAGAAATGTAATCCATCCGCCTAGGGCCGCTTCGGGTTCGCACGCCGGCCGTGTGGATGCGGGCCTGGGGAGCGGGTGAGACGTGACATGGCCAAGCTCCCTCACGCGTTGCCTTCGGGTGGTTGTTCCGGTTCCCAGTCTGCCCTTCTCTCGTTGTATTGAAATGCCTGCTTACAGGGCTGCGAAATGCCCTGCGTGCGGGATTCAGGAGAGGTAAGAACGTTCCACAAGCCAGAGGGCAAGAGCCAGGTTTATTCCGGGGTCACCATAATAACACCCACGTTCCTCGCTGCATCGCTTTAGGGGGGAATGCTAGCCTCTGTCTAAAGACAGGGGCTCGCACCCGGTGGCCACATGCTTGGATCACGGACAGAGGGACAGGGGAGTGCGAGAGTCATGGTCTCACCCGAACCTTCTCCTGTCTGACCATGAGCAACCCTTGCGGGAACCCCGGCCACCCACCAGCCCTCAGCCCAGAGCCAGACACACACACACACGTTAAACACGGCTGCACATCAGACGCGTCCCAACACCCTCACCCCCACCCCGGGGCCTGCTGGGCGGATCCCTGGAAGGCTCGTGTGCAAAGCTTGAGCTGTGCCATTGATGACATTTGGAAAACACCCAGGTGCTGTGCTTCTCACCTCTTCTCTTGAGGAGAAAATAGCGGGAGTTCTGTGGGCTTTTTTGCCGGCACGCGGTAGAATGTCCAGAGAACGTCAAGGACAGGGAACTCGGTGATCGAAGGCGAGAAAGGGGCCGACGGCTCTGGGGCTACATGGAGTTCTCAGCAGGTTCTGACCTCACAGACCTCACGCCGGTGCCAGCTGTCTGAGCCGTAAGTGACGTCGGTGACGCCCTCTTGCTTAAAACGTGGAGCGTGTCACGAAAAGAGCACGTGAACCCCCATCGTCAAAGAACTGTGGTTTCCGAATTTAAATTTAAAATTGTCGTTATAAGTAGAGAAGAAAAGAGAAGTCCCCGTAGCCCCACCTCCCACTGAGAAGCAGTATTAAGTTCCAGTATTATTTCCATATGCATATGTATAAGGGGAGACCATAAACATAATTTGTGTCTTTGCTCCCCCTTAGTAGAGCACCGTTAACATTTGCGTGACCATTAAGATGTCTCTGCCAACAGGATTTTTGTTTCCCAAGTTTTTATGTAAGCAATACATCATCACGATAAGAGAAAATATGTGAAATAGGCTGGTAAGCAATGAGGACATCCCTCCCTCTCTCACCTGCCAGAAGTGTCACTGCTCATTAGTCCCAACGTCTTCCCATTGACGCATCTGTGTAAGGGGCGGGGATATTTTGGCGACAGGAGCTCGAGCGTCAGCAGCCAGAGGACGGCATGACCCCGGAGAAGATTCCAAAAGCTCACACAGCCCGGGAGCAAAGAGCCGTGACTGTGCTCACTGCTACAGAGAATCAGAGGCCTCTCCGTCTGTGGCCCCCTCACCTGCGTAACAGCCACACTCCTGACACATTCTCCAGAGGATGGGATAGAGACTTTCATTCTCAAAACCAGTGGGGTATCCGGGTGGCTCAGTCGGTTAAGCATCTGACTTCAGCCCTGGTCTTGATCTTGCAGTTCGTGAGTTCGAGCCCCGCGTCGGGCTCTGTGCTGACAGCTCACATACCCGGCACATTGAAGACGAAAGATCGTCCAGCAGGGGAGGCTTCAAATCCGCTCAGGAAACCAGGCATCAGGACCTTCTGCAGAAGCACCAGGAGCCTGCTGTCTCTGAGGGGACCCTGTGGACCCCGGGCAGGAGACCCCAGGGCAGCAGCCAGGATGAACTGGAGACCGGAGGCTTCCTAGATTCTTCCAGATTCTGCAAGTCTCTATGTTCCTGGGAATGGCAGACGGTGAGGGGGATTTTCCAACAAAACTATCTGGCCACCTTTCCAGCCACTGCAGGTGCTGGGCGCTTTGCCAGACTGAATTACTCGTAGAAACATGAGGAATGGGCTTTGCTTTACCTCGAGTGCTCTGTGCACTCACGGTTTTACTTTGTACCTTCATGGACTTGCACAAGTGGGTGTAGTCAAGCCCTACCAGTGGTCCCGGAAAGGAGAAGAAAGGAGCAAGCCATCCCGAAAGGGTGTTTGATGAACAAGGATGCACCGTTTCTTGACATGGTGTCTGAACACGGAGACAAGAGGGGTGGCCTGACCTCCGAGAGCTTTCAAAATAGCACCGACCATGAGCATCCCTCCAGGAAGGACGTGTCTATCATTAGAACCTTTCATTTTGGGTTGAGGTTTTTTTTTTTAAGTTCATGTATTTATTTTGAGCAATGGAGAAAGAGACTCCCAAGCAGGCTCCACGCTGTCAGCACAGAGCCTGATGTGGGGCTCAATCTCACGACCCTGGGATCATGACCAGAGTGGAAACCCAGAGTGGGACTCTTCGTCACCTGAGCCCGTGTTGAGATTTTGAAGGGGACCAGAGCAGAAGCCTATGAACTTGGGTCAACAGTAGTGAAATAAATGGAAGGAAAACACATAGTTTACAGACTTTGTCTGGGCTTGGCTGAAACTTGGTAAACCCAAGACGTTCTCTTGGGGCTCGACTGTACCGTGTTGCTACTTCTTGGAAAAAGCAATTTCCGTTTTAGTTTTTACACGATAAGTTAAAAAAGAATCAATCTACATATTTAAATAACATGACAATGACATTCCTAAATGATTTAGTGAAAATTAGATGGAAATATTGAAAATCATTATTTTTCAGTAGTAATCTGAATCTGAGTTCTTTTCTATCTATATGCAAATGTTGGATTCCTGAGCTCCCTTTCTTCCTCTTTTTTTTTTTACATTATTATAATATTGCCTGTTTCATAACGTTAAAATTAATGGAGTTCTGTTATGATAGGGAGGGTTTTTGATAGCAGGTCTGGAAGATTCATGCCTGCATGTAAATGTCACTATCATACGTTCTTTTTTGTTGGCCGGAGGCTATGTTTTACATTTCTGATATTTAAGTAGAAGTTATTATTTTAATGTTTTCCCATTAATATGATTTATTGATTCTTTAAAAAAATCAGACGTACATATTTTTTAAGTTTATTTTATTTTTGAGAGAGACAGAGAGACAGAACGTGAGCAGGGGAGGGGCAGAGAGCGAGGGAGACACAGAATCCAAAGCAGGCTCCAGGCTCTGAGCCGTCAGCACAGAGCCCGATGCGGGGTTCAAACCCACAAACCGTGAGATCATGACCTGAGCTGAAGGCCGACACTTAACCGATTGAGCCACCCGGGCATCCCCAGGCTCACATTTTTAAATAAGCATCAGCTTCTTAGAAGGGAGCCACTGCTCTCTGTACAAGACCTTTCAGCTCTCTTTTCTCTTTGCTCCTTGTTGTTTCCCCAGGTTTTATTCGATTGCGTATGTTTTAACTGTAATTTAAGCCTTCTTTGGGAGGACAGCTTCTTATGAAAGCTGGTCCTCATTGTGTGTCTTTATTTCACTGTTGTCTAGTGAGAAATTATAAAACAATTTGGTGCACGCTGGGAGATGGAAGGCCAGAGAGCAGTTGTGGAGGCGGGGAGCTCTCTCTATTTTTAACCTGTGTGATGCAGAGCAAAGCCTATGCCAGCACGGCATGCTTCCAGGGCTCAGGGAGACGGAGAGGGGCCGGAGGAGACGGGGCTGCTCATTCTTGCCAGGGCCACTCCCTGGCCCTTGGGTTCAGAAAGAACACTGGGGACTTTTTTTTTTTTTTTTTTTTTTTTTTATTTATTTTTGGGACAGAGAGAGACAGAGCATGAACGGGGGAGGGGCAGAGAGAGAGGGAGACACAGAATCGGAAACAGGCTCCAGGCTCCGAGCCATCAGCCCAGAGCCTGACGCGGGGCTCGAACTCATGGACCGCGAGATCGTGACCTGGCTGAAGTCGGACGCTTAACCGACTGCGCCACCCAGGCGCCCCAAACACTGGGGACTTTTTGTGACCCGAAGCAGTCACTGCAGCCCGGTCCTCTGACTCTCCAGCTGTGCGACCTGGTTGGCAGTTAGGACCGTAACATACGCTCCGCATTTTTCTCTTGTCTCTTCTACTCGATTCCCCCTCTTCAGCCCCATCCCTCATTAACCTGGGTCCTTCCTACAAGATGATCAATAAGAGAAGAATCCTATCAGCATGAGCAGTACGAGGCTTGCATGTTTCATGACTTGCCTGAGAAATCCTTGTTTGTATCAGCAATGTGTTCATTACAGCCCTCATTTGAATGTAGTCTAATCAACACCAGACAGGTGCCTCATTGCAAAAATAAAGAAATAAACAAATACATAAATGGGAGAGAGAGAGAGAGAGAGAGAGAGGGAGGGAGAGAGAGAGGCAGCAGGTGGGAGATACAGTGTGTCTGTGGTCATCAAAGGGCACGAGTCCTTTCCATGGGTATAGTTTGCAGAAGCCTTCGTAAAGGAATAACAAAACAGCTTTGCGTTCTGTTACAATATCTTCCATTGTCATTAATTCTCACTCTTTACTTTTTTTAATGTTTATTTATTTTTGAGAGAGAGAGAGAGAAAGACAGAGTGTGAGCAGGGTAGGGGCAGAGAGAGAGAGAGAGAGAGAGAGGGAGACACAGAATCTGAAGCAGGCTCCAGGCCCTGAGCTGTCGGCACGGAGCCCGAGGTGGGGCTCAAACCCACGAACCGTGAGATCACGACCTGAGCCAAAGTCGGACACTTAACCGACTGAACCACCCAGGTGCCCCTTAACTCTTTACTTTAATAATATAGCTGTTGGTAAGATTCTGGAAATGGTGGATCCATCTGGCAAAAATGTGGGTTCTCCTCTGTGGTTATGGCCACGGCCACAATCTTCAGGGACTCTATGCAGCCCAAGCCTCTATCCACGGTCCAGGGTTTTGGCTGTGAGAACCAAAGGAAGGGGGTGAGCCTTCGCTGAATGTTTTCGTATTGGTTGCTCAAAGAATGTATGAGAGTGCATAGAAGTAAGGACAGGGCTCTTCAAAGCATAGAGAAGGATGTCAAAGTCTGGGACGCACAATTCAGCCTGTAACGGTGGGACTCATTACCGTGTGGCCACAAGTGAAGTGTTTAGGGCTCTGTGCTCTGTGGGACCACCTTCTGCAGATCTCACTTGGGGTCATTGCGAGTGCTTGTCAGAGAATCTTCTCTTTGGACAGTGACCCGGGAGAAGATCTGCGGTCAAGGCAACGCAGGGACATAGCCCCTTCATTATGGATGTTATATCTTATTTTTTGAGAGATGGTCAGACAAATGGCCAATGAGTACTCTCTGGATTAACCAGTCCAGTTTTGGAGTCAAATAGCCTCTGAATTCTGGCTCCCGGCTTTTGTGACCATGTAAACTTGAGAACGGGCCTTACGTTTTCAAAGCTTTCATGTTTCATTTGTTTTCTTTTTTTCATTATTTAAAATTTTTTTTTGAATATTTATTTAGTTTTGAGAGAGAGAGAGAGAGAGAGAGAGAGAGCATGAGTGTGGGAGGGGTAGAGAGAGAGGGAGACACAGAATTGGAAGCAGACTCCAGGCTCTGAGCTGTCAGCATAGAGCCTGACATGGGGCTTGAGCTCCCGGACTGTGAGATCATGACCAGAGCTGTAGTCGGATGCTTAACCGACTGAGCCACCCAGGTGCCCCTCATTTGTTTTTTATATAGCAGTGACAGTAACCCTACATAGGAGGTGACAATATTGTGATAACTCAGTGAACCACTGTATCTAACACATGGGGAGAGAGATTCATGCTAATTACCTTCAGCAGCAGCAGCAACAAAATACTACAAAAATGTGTGTGTGTGTGTGTGTGTGTATAATCTCAAGATAGAGAAAGATTTTCAAGGTATAATTAAGATCACAAACTATTTTTTAATAGTGATAACTTCTGTATCCTAGTGTAGAAATCAGTCTTTGGGAAAAGCTTATATTTTGCCCAAGAAAGCAAATTTCTCCAATTAAAAAAGAAAGTAATCATGCTACTGATGTCCTGTGTTAAGGGGCACCTGGGTGGCTCAGCCGGTTCAGTGTCCAACTTCGGCTCAGGTCATGATCTCACGGTTCGTGGATTCGAGCCCCACGTCAGGCTCTGTGCTGAGAGCCCCACGAGGGGGTGAAACAGGGAATATAGCATGAAATGTATGGTGATGTTATCCTGGGGCCACGCGGAGAATTCCAGCATTGAATTTATTCCATTGAATTGGATTCCAACGTTGAATTGCTGAGGGCAGGAACCCACGGTCTGCAGCTGAGACCTACGTCATAAACCAAAGGGAGGTAGAAAAGCCAACCAAGTATGGAATCCAGAAAGTCGGTGGAGGGAGTGTTTCAAGGAGGAACAGGTAGGTTGGAAGCTGTGCTTTGGAAATGCGCCTCTTTGATTGAGGAAGTGGGTACGAAGTCCAGCGGGGAGGTTTGAATGAGGGGTGAAAAAATGGGGGCCAGGTCGGACAATGCAGACCGATGGTGGGAATGGTCATCCGAAGGAGTCTTGCTTTGAAGGGGAAGAGTGACGACCAGGCACTGGAAGGGCAGTACAGAGTTGAGGAAGCCTTGTTTTCCTCGATAGTTTGTTGGAATAGAGACACCTGCGTGTGCTCGCGTGTGCGCCCAGAGGGGAGAATAGGGTTGAGAGGCTGGCGACACAGGGGAGGAAGATTTGGATCCTAGTCGAAGGCTCCAGAGAGGGATGGGAGCCAGTCACGGCAGAGGGACTGACTTTAGAAAGGACAGTCCCTTTGCGTTACCAGGAGGGACAGGGTTTGGGAACATCTACAGGCAGAACTCTAAGTTCCGTAGAAGGAAACTGGAGAACATTCTGAAGGGCTTAATTGAGAGAGAGAGAGAGAGAGAGAAGAAAATATGGCAGGGTTTCTACACCTCACTGAGGACTTGTTCATGTAACACGATGTCAACGTACCCTCGTCTGCGACTTTCTCTAGTGGAGTTTGACCCCTGAGATCCAGGGAGAGAAACCAGGTAATAAGTTTTACTTAAGGCTGTAAACACAAGGATGGAGGGTGGAGGTTGGGGTTGCTTAAAGTATTGCTGAGGATGATTTAGATGCACATTTGCAAGGCACCGACTTAACCAGTGTTTAGAGAAGAGTCAGTCGGCCATCTCTCTTGGTTATTGATGTAAATGTCTATTTTCTTAAAATACTCACATAAGAAACATCTAGCTTCACTCATCCTTCATTTACGTCATCAGAAGATTGGGCTAAAAAAGGACGGATAGAGTGTCTCCCTCATAAAGTTTGTACCCACCAGTGGCTTAGCAAAATCTCTAACCTTGGTATGCAGAATTAACTCTGGAAAGTAAAGGGCTCAATTTTCATACAAAGTCCAGGACCTCCTGGTGGGGTAGAGCTGAATACACCCCTTCCTCTACCCTGAGGAACATTTACCTGAAACAAAATCACCTCTTTTGGAAAAAGCACACCCGGTTAGTGTCCTGGCTCAGCTAAAGGTCATCCAAGGTCCGAGGACTCCTTTCAGACCAACGTGAGGTTGACTCCGGCAGTATCCATGGAACTGAGGTGGTGATCCGGAGAAAATGGCCCAAAATGTACATGAACTCTAAAGAGCGGTAATTTGGAGGCGCCTGAGTGGCTCCATCAGTTAAACCACTTCAGCTCAGGTCATGATCTCACGGTTCGTGAGTTCGAGCCCCGCGTCGGGCTCTGTGCTGACATCTCGGAGCCTGGAGCCCACTTCGGATTCTGTGTCTCCCTCTCTCTCTGCCCCTCCCCCGCTCATGCTCTGTCTCTCTCTCTCTCAAAAATGAATAAACATTGAAAAAAATAAAAATAAATACGAATAAAGAGCTGTGTTTTGGCACTCAACCGTATCCTGCACTTTGATGCCTAAACAGCCACTGACAAGCTCTGTTCGCGAATCTGCACAGACGGGCTCCTCAACACTGACACCGTGTGGCCGTGAGGGGCGGTGACACTGGCTTCAGCTTGACACTGAAGCTTTCCTCCTTGACACTGCAGAGAAGAGGGACTGCTTTTGAACTACACATTAGCACCCACGGTCCTGAAGATGTTCCTATGGGAGGAAATCAAGGCCAACAGTCTGCTCGGTTTTTTTTAATGTTATCCATTCTTGAGAGAGCGCCAGAGAAAGAGAGACAGAGCATGAGCAGGGGAGGGGCTGAACCGTCAGCCCCTGAACAGTCAGGGCGCTGGCCTTCTCCACCCTCCCTCATCTCTGTTGTTTTTATTTCAGAGTTTTGTTATCTTAGGAGGAGATATTCCGCAAACTGCAGCTTTGTTCGTTATTGTAACAAAAACATACATTTTAGCACAATGAAAAAAAGAATTTAAATGCACATTAAAACTAAAACACATCCCCCAGTTACATGTAAGAAAAACACCACGCACGTCTACTGGATAAGTCTATCTCCAATGGGATGGAAGGATTCATTAGGAAATGTGTTGTTTAAGATCTGCTTCCTGACTTGACAGGAGATTCCACAAGGGGGCAGGAACCAAGTGTCTGGTCCCCAAACACGTAAGGGAGGGCCTGACAAAATAGTTGGGCTTCAGAAAACACCTGTCACCTAAAAGCTGGATGAGTCGAGAAAGGTCATTTCGCACTCCTCGTAAACACCGAACGTCGTTCCGGAATTCCAGTGCCTCCTGCGTTTTGACTCAAGGACACCTTCTAAGCGAACAAGCCAGGGAGAGCTCTTCTTGGAACTGAAATTATTCCTCCAAACTTCTGATGTATGAGAAACAAATACCCAATTCGCGCTCCAGCAATCGCTCGTGTTTGATTGATTGTATGTCTTCAGAGGTAAAAGGTTCAAATAGGCTTTAAAAGAGAAACTCACCAAGGAGCAATTGATTCTCTGCAAATGTACCAGGGGCAGGGCTGGCTCCCGAGATAGTACCGTGCAGAGTCATAAATTGCACGTCTAGAATTTCCAACTGCAATTCTGTGGCTATTCTGGACTGAGTTGGCCAGCACTTTTCCAGTCGTGGATTGAGTCTCCCAAACCACATTGGCTCCTCCAAGAATAACACGTGTCTGAAGACTTGTTTGTCTGGGGTAAGTAGATTTGGATGTGTTGAAACCCTCAAACTTAGGTTGCCTCGTGGGCAAGGGTTGGTTCGACTGTACTTTCCCAAAGCGAGTCCTACTCAGGGCACATAGGACTCCTTTCAGAATAGCATGTATTTAGTTGCCCTGTGTGGGTTATGAACTTAGCTATTTATATTCACCTGGTCTTCAGAGATACGGTTTATTTTCCCTATTTTCCAAACGACAAAATTCAAGGTTAACGATAGTTGCACCTGTGTCCATTCACCCGGAGAGCAAGTGACAGGTGTCGAACTTAGGATTGCGACTCTCAGGTCCAAACCCTTTCCATGAGGAATGATGGCATGTTAGTGCATTTATCAAATCGGGAAGAATGGTCTCACTGCCCAGGGCTGTGCTGAGATTTTTCTGAGAAGGGAAAGTATCAAGCTCCACTAATAAAGTCTTCTGTGGGTAAGAAGGATGGAGCGGCTGTGGCTTAGCGAGAGCTACGTGTGTGCTATTCCTGTCCTAAACCATAATTAATTTCCAAAAGAGCCAACTTCACTCATGTTTGTTCTATTATTCTAGATTCAGGCATTTTTTTTCCCTTTCACTAATTTCAGTAGATTCTTTTTAATCACTCAGTGACAAAAAAAATCACCCTAATTATATTATAGAATATACCCTCATTCTTTCCTGGAAGTAAAGATGTGCAGGGCAGGCAAAGGATCCTGTTCACATGGCCCTCGGACCTCAGAGTTGGGTATTGACTTAATGAGAGCGAGCAAGGTTAAAAATATGGTCTCCGGGACGTCTGGGTGGCTCAGTGGGTTGAATATCTGACTTCGGCTCAGGTCATGATCTCGCGGTTGATGGGTTCAAGCCTCGCATTGGGCTCTGAGCTGACAGTGTGGAGCCTGGAGCGTGTTTCCGATTCTGTGTGTGTGTGTGTGTGTGTGTGTGTGTGTGTGTCTGCCCCTCCCTCGTCTGTGTTTTCTCTCTCTCTCAAAAACAAATAAACAAACAAACATTAAAAACCATATATATGTGTGGTCTCCTTCTCAACAATAGCACACAAAACATTGTATATGCTCCCCTCTCCTGCTGGAAGTGTCCAGATGACCAGGGCTGAATCTGCTGCCTTAGGAATTCCTCCTCCAACCTCCCCTCTGTGCCTTGTCTTGCCTGTTCTCCCATCCACTTCCAGAGCCACGTCGCAAAAACACCTTAAACTCAACTTGTCCAGACCAGACCATCTGGCCCCCCCCCACCCCCCGCAAATCGGATTTTTCTTTTTCTACAGTGTTCTTTGTCTCAGTGAGTGGTGCTGGCATTTGCCTAAGTCTGTAAAGCAGAAACCAGAACACCATCCATCACAAGACCCCGTGCCCCCTCCTCAGTTACCAAGTCATGGCACCGTCACCTCCAGATGTCCTCAAGCCCGTCCCCCTTTCTTCCTTTCAGGCCCCCCCCCCGGGGCTGCACCTGTGCCCCTGCTGCCCCACCCCCACCCCGGGACCAGCTGGCAGCATCCTGGCTGTTTTCCCCACCTCCGCTTGGCCCCTCCAGCCCCTGTCCACCCAGCAGCCAGCTGTGGTGTGCTGCCTTTCACAGAAGAAAGAGGGCCTAAGAAAATGCACGTGTTTCCATACGTCTGCGTAAAAGGACATACAGGAAGGATAACTCAGGAACTAATGTCACCCGCTAACAACCCAGGGTGGCGGGGAAGTGGTGGCGGGAGAGGGGGCCTGGGGCCAGGGGGGCAGGGAGGCGCAGGGCACTTCTCTGACGGTAGCTTTTTGTACAGTTCTGACTGTAAAACCATGGTAATGTCTCACATATCCAGGAAATAAATAAAAAATAAATAACCGGGATGTGTGTGTATCTGGAGGGGGTGGGGGTTGGGGGGACCTCAAAGGGAATACAAACAGCAACGAATAAGTCTAACTGTGCTTTTAATGGATGTTCTAGCCGCATTGAGGCTTGTGGGGAAGAAAATCACCAAAAACAAAACAAAACAAAACTGTCTGCAAAATTAACTATTTAATCACAGATCTCATAAGAATATGCAGGAGAGGTATTAGGATGGAAACATATGACAAGAGAGCCTGAACAAGTTTATGTAATCATGATGATCCCATTTAGCAAGTGACATTTGGGGTGAGCTTCTGATGAGTGGGATTAACTGGATAAGTGAGGACTCAGAACATTCCAGAAAGAAGGGGTAGCAGATGCAGAGACCTCAGATAAACAGTCAAGTGCTTGTTGAGAACTGAAAAATAGCTTACATGGTTGCCATGCGAACCATAAGAAGGAGTATGGCCTGAGCTGAGGTTAGGGGGGTCAACAGGGACCAGAGCAAATGAAGGACATACCTTTTGGCCACTTGAGGAATGAGAGCCATTTTCCTTAAAGTAAATCATGAGCTACAGGAGAATGGCAGGTAAGATCTGGGTGCTGTGAAGAAAACCAATTAGGGAACCCAGGGTTTGGGACTTTGGTTAGCTTGGACTGGGAATTACACAGAAGGGCTGGATTTTAGGGAGCAGACCGTGAAGGAGCAGGCCATGATTGCCTGGTTCTGAGAAGAGCACACACCCACTGGAGAATTCTAGATTCTTAGCACTTGGATATAGAAGAGAGTCATTCATTGATACAAAAGACCCTAGAGAATGAGTAGGTTTGGGGGGGGACGGTTTACGATGAGTTCCATTTTACATGATGAGTCATCCTGATATTTCATTAAATAATAGATATTCCACAGAATATTCCATAGAAGATGGGCGCTAGAGAGTAATTTGTAGCAGGAAATCCATTCATTTAAGTTGTGGTGTTCGGGTACTGACTATGTCTAGAACACTGTCCTAAGAATGTTGAAGAGGACCAACATGCCAAGAGGACCTTGCCATGGGTTCTGTGCCAACAGAACACAGAAGGGGAAATGAGACACGGATAATAGGAACACAAGGTAGAAACAGATTCCTTACCTCTACCGTTCAATAAGAACCTCCCAGTAATAGCGTCAGGGAAGCAGCTGAAAGGGTGAACAGCAGAAGACCAGGTAAAAATTGAAGGTTAACCTCATCATCTCTTCTTGAAGAGTGAGGAGGAGTTCCAAAGTATTCTGAAGTCACTGAGGCTCCTGGGGGAGATAGACTGAATATTTACATTCTAGAACAAGACCTTTGCTTCCTACCTGTGCAGATCACTCATGGCTGTAGGTCAAGGAAGATATTCTGTTCCATGTCTGTTATCTGAGCTGATCTGAGTCAGTGGTTTAACTAAATAGTTGCTGGGTTTAAACCAACCTAGTATGATGAACCTGGTTTCCAACTTTACAGTTGGAAAGTTCCAAGAGTGGATTCCTATAACACACATTCAGAGTCTCAATAATAAAGACCCACATTTATTTAAACAATTATAACAAGCTTTTCAAAATGATGGAGAATCTTTTCTTTTTAAAAAAAAATTTTTTTTTAAAGTTTATTCATCTTTGAGAGACAGAGAGAGACAGAGCATGAGCAGGGGAGGGGCAGAGAGAGGGAGACACAGAATCTGAAGCAGGCTCCAGGCTCTGAGCTGTCAGCACAGAGCCCGACGCGGGGCTCGAACTCACGAACTGTGAAATCATGACCTGAGCCAAAGTCGGACACTCAAATGACTGAGCCACCCGGGAGCCCCTCTTTCCTTTTTTTAATAGAGAAAAACTCAAAGTTATGATGCCAAAATACAGACCAACATAAGTATGACATAAATTTCCTGGGAACAGGAAACGCACATCAACAGCTAATTGTCAACTCATTCTTGAAACCATCTGTGGCATTGGGTTCTTCAAGTTGCTGTCAAGTTTGCTGCTCACCAATCAGAAAAGAAGAAGAAGAAGAAGAAGAAGAAGAAGAAGAAGAAGAAGAAGAAGAAGAAGAAGAAAGAGCCCCCAGTATTATCTTTAATGTTTAACCAAGGCTGACCCAAAGAAATTTGGGCTAGTTTACCACAATCTATTGCCCAACATACTTATCCTCGGTCTCCGATCGCCATTTTAATAGTGTATTTACTGCTCACTTTCTAAACAGCTATCATATCTGCCAGTAAGCAAGACTCATCCTTACCCCAAGGCGACATATTTACCCCTTGTCCAGTGCACCGAGATAACATGTGGAAAACCCAGCAGGGGAGGAGAGAGAACTTACAGACTATGCTAATGTCCTTCCCTCCTAGTGGCAGAAAACTGAAATACAAACATTACAGAACGGATTGGAGATTCCCATCCCAGCATGCTTTTTCTGCAGAAGTAACAAGGCATTAACCAAGCAAATGATGAGAGGTAGTTGGACCGGGTTGTTTCCTTAGTAGATTTAAATTTCTTACTGCCACAAGCTACGGCTCAGAGAGGAACGGAATTTCCAGGAAATTCTAGAAAGAAGAGCGTAAACTAGTTTCTATTAGAATTCATTTTTCTGGGGCTCATCCAGGGGGGGCTCAGTCAATTAGGCTCTTGATTCCGGCTCACATCATGATCTCAAGGTTCTGAGTTCGAGACCCGCATCAGGCTCTAGCTGACGATTTGGAGCCTGCTTGGGATTCTCTCTCTCCCTCTCCCTCTGCCCCTCCCCTGCTCGCACGCATGCTCTCTCTCTCTCTCTCTCTCTCTCTCTCTCTCTCCCTCTCTCCAAAAACAAGTAAATAAACTTTAAAAAAAAGAATTCATTTTTCTCCCTGGGCACTTGTTTGTGTGTGAAGAGCCAGACAAATATTGGCTTTTCCTGCATGTATGAGAATGACCTTGGGGTTTCTTCAACTGTATGTTTTACTGTACGTTTTGCACTGATTTATACAGAAATACTGGCTCGTCAACATGCACCCTGGCCACCTGTGTGGGAATTCAGTCAAATTTGTGCTTTCTTGTTGCTTAATCCCTTTGCTTGCAAATAGAAGCATTTGTCCTTACTTCATTTAGTTTTATAATGTGACTTGCTTTTTCGTTGCCAATATTTTCTGAGTCTGCAGTACTGACATTTGCTTTTATAACACCACAAATAAGGAATAAAAATCCATTTGCCAGTACTTTCTGTGACATTTCTTCTCCTGTTTTGTACCAATATTCACTTAAGCCAACATATTTCTTTTATTTATGTGATTTTATACATTTTTTTCAGAGCTAATGGACTATTATTTTATATTCCAATCAGTTTCCCACTCCATCCCAATATAGATTATGATGTATTTACATGGGAAGAATAACATATTTTTTTTCTACAAACCTCTTTAATATCACTTTCAGTGAATTCACCATAAAAATCACTCAGACCTTCCGACAAATATTCCACATTAAGTAAGGATGTTTTATACTCTGATGTGTCTAAAATGCTGGCAATTTGCTGCTTCTTAAAAAGGGGCCCTGAGTGAACAAAACTGAAACCAGCATTTGCTGAGCATAGATGCCTGTCTGTGCGAAATGTTTTCTTTCTTTTCTTTTTAACTTTTTTAAATGCTTTTGTTATTTTTTTCTGAGAGAGAGACAGAGCGTGAGCAGGAAGGGAGCGGAGAGAGTGGGAGACACAGAATTCGAAGCAGGCTCCAGGCTCTGAGCTGTCAGCACAGAGCCCGACGTGGGGCTCGAACTCACCAGCCATGAGATCATGACCTGAGCCGAAGTCGGATGCTTAGCCAGCTGAGCCACCCAGACGCCACTGAAATATTTTCTTTACCTTCCCAAACACCTGAGGTTATGTTGGACCCCAGAAACTTGGAGTGGCAGCTCTTCAAAGTGGACACCCAGACCCCAGCAGAAGGAGCACAGCCAGCGGTTGGTGTTATCTTGAGGGCATGGAGAGGGTCCCCATGGAGCAGAGACAGAGACCTCTGGGGAAGCAGCCTGCCAAGGGAGGCTTGTGTCAGCTCTGTGATGAGGCTGGTTCTGGGAGTATGAAAAGAAGCTGGATATTAGAACCCATTACCCTCGATGGAGTGCGGGGCCATTGCTGGGGTGGCACTGCGGGGGACAGCGGGGGAGTCCGGAAGGAGCAAGTCTCCTTCCCCGTCTCTGCTGCTACAGTCTCTCTCTAGTGGCCCCTGTTGGCAGAGCCCAAAAGAGGGGAGCTGGCAAAGCAGAGATGTGGTTTGCAGAGCCCCAGTCCTAGTATCACCGAGAAACAGAGATGCGGTTTGCAGAGCCCCAGTCCTAGTATCACAGAGAAACAGAGATGCAGTTTGCAGAGCCCCAGTCCTAGTATCACAGAGAAACAGAGATGCGGTTTGCAGAGCCCCAGTCCTAGTATCACAGAGAAGCAGAGATGGGGTTTGCAGAGCCCCAGTCCTAGTACTACAGAGAAGCAGAGATGCGGTTTGCAGAGCACCAGTCCTAGTACTACAGAGAAGCAGAGATGGGGTTTGCAGAGCCCCAGTCCTAGTATCACAGAGAAACAGAGATGCAGTTTGCAGAGCCCCAGTCCTAGTATCACAGAGAAACAGAGATGCGGTTTGCAGAGCCCCAGTCCTAGTATCACAGAGAAGCAGAGATGGGGTTTGCAGAGCCCCAGTCCTAGTACTACAGAGAAGCAGAGATGCGGTTTGCAGAGCACCAGTCCTAGTACTACAGAGAAGCAGAGATGCGGTTTGCAGAGCCCCAGTCCTAGTATCCCAGAGAAGCAGAGATGGGGTTTGCAGAGCCCCAGTCCTAGTATCACAGAGAAACAGAGATGCGGTTTGCAGAGCCCCAGTCCTAGTATCACAGAGAAGCAGAGATGGGGTTTGCAGAACCCCAGTCCTAGTACTACAGAGAAGCAGAGATGTGGTTTGCAGAGCCCCAGGCCCCAGCACCACAGAGAAGCAGAGATGTGGTTTGCAGAGCCCCAGTCCTAGTATCACAGAGTAACAGAGATGCGGTTTGCAGAGCCCCAGTCCTAGTATCCCAGAGAAACAGAGATGCGGTTTGCAGAACCCCAGTCCTAGTATCACAGAGGACCAGAGATGTGGTTTGCAAAGCCCCAGTCTTAGTATCACAGAGAAACAGAGATGCGATTTGCAGAGCCTAGTATCCTAGGACCAGAGGACCAGAGATGTGGTTTGCAGAGCCCCAGTCCTAGTATCACAGAGAACCAGAGATGTGGTTTGCAGAGCCCCAGACCCCAGCATCACAGAGAAGCAGATATGCAGTTTGCAGAGCCCCAGGCCCCAGCATCAGAGTATAGATTGATGGTTCTGGAACTGAGGCATAATGGCTTAATAACTGGAAAGATATTTCTGACAAAACTTTCCTTCCACAGTAGAGTTTTATCTCCGCCGTGTCTTAGAGACCAGCCCATAAAACATTCCAGATTGTTCTGACATCGATGGCGAAGCAGTGAGACGGAGCCAGCACTTCCTGACATTGTTCTTTGTCCGCCCTGCCTCATATTGCCCCCGGACAGCTGCGAGGCGGGTGTGCCCTTACCTCGCTTCTGCTGGTGGAGAAGCTGAGCTGGAGGAGGGGGCAGGGCCAGCCCAGAGCCTCCGGGGGGCCTACCCGAGCCTGGTTCCTATCGGGTCCTAGGGAACCTCAATGCTACAGAACCCAGGATCGGGCCCTGCAGACTGGGTTTCGCCTACTTTTGCCTTTTCATACCACCCGCGGTCCTGCGGCCGGTGGGCCGTGTGCCAGCGTCCGAGGAACGAATGAGCGTCAGCACCCAGACAGCTGCCTCCGGGATGTGAGCTCAGAAGCCAGCTTCCCCGGGGGCTGAACTTACCCGAAAGTTTGTTTCCGTGCTTATAGAAGGGATGTAAGGAGAACGCCTACATCGAGGGCTCTCGTGAGGATTAAATGAGTCAATCCAAGCCTTACGCTTAGAAGGGCATCCACTGTAACGCTCAGAAATATTATGGTTGTTACAAGCTAGAAGGTTTTTATTTCATCTTTCCGAATCTCAGTTTCTTCTTTGGTAACGTAGACTGATATGAGGTCATTTTACAGCATTATTCCATCCGACAAACGGTCACGAGTCGCGCGCTGTGCCTGGCGTGGCTCAAGGGGCTGGGAAAGCAGTCTTGGATCCGGTCCTGGAAGGCGGGACAGGGTGACCTTGGGGACAGATAAGAAGCAGGTAAACAAATACAGGAACAACACCACGAAGCCAGGAAAGGCCCATAACGAGTGCTCAGTAAATAGTAGTTATCTCATCGGATGGGGCTTAGGATAAAATAAATCTTCACCCAAGAAGAGACACAGGCAGACACAGCGGGGTGAGGATCTGGAGGAAAGATAGATCAGACACTTTGTGCGTGAGGCACGCGGAAATGCTTTGTGCCACTCTCGCCGTGGGGCTGTGGATCAGGACACGCATTCACTCTGCAGCTCAGAGAGGGGGATGTCCGGTGCTGAAAAGGGGTGCTCGGGGGGGTCCAAAGTGCAGATTTTGAGCCTGCCAAGAGGAGGGAGAGCAGGGCACCTCCGGGCTCGTTTTTCACTTGATCCTCTAGGAGGAGGGAAAGGTAACTGAGCCCCATTCATCAGCCGGGCATAACGGGCTCCGGGGTGAGCTCAGCATTCTGTGGGTTTGTGTGCGTGTATCTGAGCTGGAGAGAGGGTGGGGGAGAGAAGACAGAGGAAGAGGAGGGGGGCAGGGGGGAGGGGAGGGGGGAGGACGGGGAGAGGGAATCCCTGCTACTTCAGGAGGACCAGACAGCCCATCTCTACTTTATAAGTGCACCTGCTTCTGAGGTCATACTGGGGTTAACCGAATAAAGGGAACCTTGGGAAATTACCGATGATAGCGTGTTGTTAAAACAGCTCTCTGCCCCCGGGTCCTGTCAGAACCCACTCTTAGCTACTCCCCGCCCCCCCAACCCCAGGGCTGCTGAAGTGTGTTCTCGGCGGCCTTCAACCCGGGCCGGGTTCCGAACTCTCCCAGGTTCCATCCTGAGCGTCCCGCTCTCGTGCCTCGCGCTGTGTGCCTGACTTCGGGCACAAACGTGGGTTTTCAGTCGCACGGATTTCACTCTTTTATTCGCATTCAGTCGCGAGATTTTACGTTTTCTTTTCTTGCCCCGAGACTTCTCTGCTCAGGACGCCCTCATTTGCCCCAGTGACTGAGCGATGGCGGATGGTGACACAGGACACAGTGGGCTTCCCTGCTGAGGCTGGACTGAGCCTCCCGGGGAGGCAGCAGGGCCCTGAGCGCAGACCTAGGAAAGCCCACCCGGGGGCCACAGGCCTGGGGAGCGGGGTGCACGGAGGGGCGGCAGCACGGAGCCCGGAGGGGAGGGGTCTGGCTCCCCTCCCCCAGATCCCAGGGGAATAGAAAGGCCCAGACCCGGCTGAGGCTGAACAACCTCGGGGTGCCCAGGCAGGCGTGGAAACCGCGGGGAAGGTGAGGGTCGTTACGCACGCACGCCTGACGCACAGGCATGTGTGCACCTGTGTGACTGTAGATCCCCGTTCACACTCGCTGTTTCTGCTTCTTTCTTCCCCCTCTCGTGCCCCGAGTCCGATGAATGCGAGTTTTCATTCCGGAAGTGACGAGCCTCTGAGACAGCAGAGTGATTTACAAGGACGACACCCGACCGCCTGCCTGGAGGAGGCGTTGCCGGTGGGGACTGGTGGGCCCACGGAATTTCCCCGCGGAGGGGCTGGTCAGGCTGCCGAGAGGTCACAGCCCCGGCGACAGCAGTCCCGCGCCCCGCATCGCCCCGCGGGAGGGGTGGCTCGCCTCTGTGGCGTGCGCGGCACCTGTTCAGCTCGGTCGAGGCGGGGAGGGTACGTGTGTGGCCAGTCTGAGGGGTGGGGACGGGCCTGGCGCCCCCGCCGGGAGGGACACGAGGGTGGGACCAGGTCTGGCTGCGGGAGCGGAGCGGTGGCAGCAAGGACCGTGCAGGTGCCCGGCTTGCCTCGCACGTGGGTCCCCTGGCGTTAGCGCGCCGCAGGGGAAGGTGAGGCAGGGGCGTCGTTCTGTCCTTCTGCGCTCCGGGGATGTCCCCCCAGACTTCCAGGGGTGTCCCGGCGGAGGGACCTGAACTTGGGGTCGGACGGGGGGCTCTGGTGTGCGGGACGCCCCATCCCTGGACTAGAGGACCCTGCTGGGCTTTGCGTACCCCGTGTCCCCCTACCTGAGGCCACCTGTAGACCCAGTGCCGATCTCTGGGCGACTGGGAGACGAGGGGACCAGGATGGGGGTGGTGCACAAAGTCTGCTGGCCCCCATACTCTGGGGGGGGCAATAGGACTCAGAGTGGGGAGCCCAGATTTTGCCCTCCCTTTTCCCAAACCCTGGAACCCACCTGTGTCTCACCCCATTTCGGTCACACTGGCACTGGGAATCGTAGCGGTGAACTGGTCTTTAGCCTTTCCCAGCCCTGGGGCCCAGAACGCCCACCTTGGCCCAAGAGGACAGCTGCTGGCCCTGGGCGGGAGGGTCTCCTGAGCCCGGCAAGACCCCTTCTGCGCAGTGCAGGGTACCCCAGTCTTAGCCCCAAAGCCAGATTCTCCAGGCTCGCTCTCTCTCTCTCTCTCTCTCCAGCTGCTTTGTTCTCAAGCTCTTTCCGCTCAACCGGAAACTTCTTAGGAGGGGCACGTGCCAAGTCAGATTTAAAAAGTAACATTTACTTTTCAAAAGTCATGCACAGGCTGGACTTCTAGGGAGAGGTGCCCTCCTTGAGGCTGCAGGTTCCCCCAAGAGCCTAACTGGATGTTCAAAAATGTTTTCTACAGTTTTAAAATAATGCTGTTTCCTTTCAAGGGTTCCGGATGGGCAGGGATGGGGGTGGGGCGGGGGACCCCTCCCATTTCTCTTGTATTTGAATGACAAGACTGACAGCCAGGACCAGGGTGCAGGATAAATGGAGGTGAGGACACAGTGACCGGGGGGGTTTGTGGGTGAGGTGGGCGGGGAAGTGTTCTCCAGGGAAGCTATTTTTGGAGTAGAGACCTGAGTGAAGTCAGGCACCAGTGTGGTGGATATTTGGGCAGAAGCTGACCAGGTGGAGGGATTCGTTAGTGCAAAGGCCCAGTGGCCGGAACAGAGTGAGAGGAGAGGATGGGAGGTGGGGGGATGGGCTCGGGGAGGAGGGCAGGGACCCCACCATGTTGCTGGGGATAGGCCGTGTGTGTCCCAGAGTGGACGTGTCCTCACTCTCCTTTCCTTCCTGTCTTCCTCGGGAACAGAACTCCTGATGGTCAGCTGGGTGCTCAACCACCCAGAAAAACCACCGTCTTGCCAATCTTCGGCAACTGCGTGAGGCCCCGTGTCTGGCTCCCAAGTTCTGCTGTGTCAGAAACACCTGCAGATTCCAGGGAGTTATTCAGTGAAGAAAAGTGCTCTCATTGTCCCTCTGTCATGGCTGAAACGTGGACCGTACAAGGGGGCTCCAGCAGCTATTTTGGGCCACGAGGTATTCTTGAGAATGGAAGCTTTGGAAGCTTTGCACCTGGCACACCCCAGCCCAGGAGCAAGTCTCCGTTCCCAGTGGCTGGGGCGCCAGAGGAGGGAATATGGGTCTTCAGGATCACCGAAGTGTCACCCGGCCCTGGGCTGATGGCTCCTGAACCCAAATCTGGGTGATACCCCATGGTAAGGACTTTGCTGCCTCTTACGCTGCCTCGCGTGCCTGACTAATGGCGTGTATTTCACAGATATTAGATGTTTCCTGGCGAGAAAACTAAATGTGCCGTAGCTTGCATTTTCACGAGGACGGTCTGACACTCTTGAGAAAGGGATATGGATGCGAGGTAAAACTCGTCAGGCATCTTTCTTCAAGTTCTCATTAAACTTGGGCCCTCGCCATTTTAGATGTTTATGAGTCATCATAATACGAGAGCTATGCTTCTTGAAAGGACGCTGCGTCTGTCAGAATGCTGCATGTGTGCACAGCTTTTTTTTTTTAAGTTTATTTATTTTGAGAGAGTGAGAGAGCGGGGCGGGGGGGAGGCACAGAGAGAGAAGGAGAGAGAGAATCCCACGTAGGCTCTGCAGAGCCTGACCGATGCAGGGCTCGATCTCACAACCGTGAGACCGTGACCTGAGTTGAAATCAAGAGTGAGACACTTAAACTACCCAGGTGCCCCTTGTGCACATCCTAAGATAAAAAGTCAGGGGAAAATGTGTTTGGGAGAAAGAACAATTGTTTGTAATCTAAATATCTAGAAACATTTTGAATTACAAGTGAATGATGGTCTTTTAAATACCCTTCTACGTGGCAGATATCTACATCTACAGCTATATCTGTATTTGTATCTGTATCTATCTATGGTCTGTATCTTTCCACTAAGTCATTATAGAGATGGGCAATTGGCCCCGTTCTGAGATGGTCCCAGAAGACTCGAGAAAATGTTATCCTTGGAAGAGTCGAGTTGAGAAAGTCCTTCCTCAGTTTACAGGACAAAGTCCAACTCATCCTCCTGGGGTAAGGTCTTCCCCAAACCACTTCTTCAATTTCATGGTTCCGTTGCTCTGCTTATCGCTTGATCCACTTGCCCCAAAGAATATATTCCAGAACCAAGAAACTGACCCTCTCTCAGAACCTTTCTGCAGAGGCAGATTGAATTATCGCTCCTAATTCTTTACTCTCTTTCTGTGTTAGAACGGACGTCCTTTGTCACATGAATTTGCAATTTCTCCCACTGGAGGGTTCAAGGTATGGATGTTGGCCTGTCCACGTGACGTGTTTCGGTCGATGGAATGTGGCGGAAATGGCCTGGAAGCATTGGTAGCTGGTGGTTGTCCTGGGAAAGTGGCCGCCATACTTCTACCTGTACAGGCAGATAAGAGAGGCGACAGGTCTATGGAGACCACACTCTATTAGAGAATAACAGCTGAATGTTGTGGGCTCCTGACTCATTTTGGGTTTTAAACTCATCCTCAGGCTGACCTTCACCATGGTAGCATGAGGCTTTGGAGGCAGAAAGGGTGAGGACCGGGCCCTGATGAGAAGGATGAGTTTTCCCCCCTTCCTATAAGCATGACTTTCTTAGATGTGAGCTCACCCGTAAATGGCCGCTTAGCTTTGAGCCATCTTCTGCCCTTGGCTTTCTTGACTTTCGTCCTGGCAGGGGTGTAGTACAGGTGGTCGGTGCCCCGTCCCTTGCCACCTCCCGCTATAGTGCCCATAAACCCAGACACTCATCTTACCAAACTTCCTTTCATCGCGGGGTGGCCATGCGACTCAGTTCTGGCAGAGCTGAGTCAGAGTGGTTGTCACGGCTTCCAGACAGTCATTGGAGGACACTGTTGACAAGCCTGTGCTTCCCTGACAAAAGCAGAACTGGAGCTTCCCTCTTCTTTCCCATGAAGGCGTGGTGATGGCTGGAATGGCAGCAGCCATGTTGTGGACATGAGTTGCTGAGCATGAGCATGAGAAATCACCGTTGAGGGTGCCAGCGATGAACTTTGGAGAGGGCCCCGTCCCTTGACTTCGTTGCCAAGACACAACACCACTTAGAATTGCCTGTGCCTAGATTTTCTGTACTGGGAGGTAGTTCAGCGTCTCCGTTGTAGAAGTCGTTGTTTAGGTATTTTTTTAAGGAGGGTCAAAAACTGTGGTAGCACCTATAGTACCTAATTTATTAGGATCTTCGTAGGCCTCTGAGAAGTACAAGAGAGGGAGATACGCTACCTCTGACTTATGTCAGGACGCAAGAAGCAAGACACCTGGAGGGAAAGAACGCTTGGAGGAGATAACGCACCATGACCTCGTCTCTCCAGCTCGGCTGTTCTGCGCTTGCTCACCACATAAGTGAGATAATAAAGTATTTGTGTTGCTCTGACTTCTTTCACTTAGCTGCCCTCAATGTTCATCCCAGCTGTAGCCTAAAAATAAATGGCAACTCCGTGATAGATGGGGGGAGGGGGGGGGTGGTTGGCCAAAGCTGTGGCGGTAAACATTTCGCCGTAGGTTAAGTGGATCAAATCGGCACGTGGTAGCATGGTAAGAAATGGAATTGGTTGGCTGTGTTACTCATAAGTTCAGAGAACAGTAGCTTCAGGTGTGGCTGGATCCAGCTCCTCGAGCCCTTTTATCAGCCCTGCTCCTTCTTTGTCTCTCAGCTCTGTGTTCCTCTGTGTTGGCTTCCCTCTCAGGCCAACCCTCTTCAAGGAGCAACCCCTGACAGAGCCGCACTCCTCTCCTCACAGAAGTGGAAGATGCTCTTTTTTTGCTGCTCTTTGGAGCAGTTTCGGGGAAAGTCCTGGATCTGGCATTTTTTCCCGAATTGTCTCACACCCGTCCCTGAATCAGTCACGCTGGCCAGAAGGTAGAATTTCCTGAGTCATGTGCTCTCTCCAGAGATGTGGGTGGCATTGGTTCCAAACACGCCGGGAGAGACAAGAGCGCAGCTATGAGAGTGGCTGGGATGATGGCCTCGGGGTGGGCATTCCTGTGTCAACACAGATGCATCACACACGGCTCCCAGGTGGGCATTTTTCAGGGAGACGCCCATAGCACGGGCCCCTGCCACCATGCCCGGCACACAGTAGGTGCTCAGAAACTGTCTGCTGAATGCAAAGCTGTTGAGACAGAGAGCACCGTGCTGGTACTTATGTGTGCTTTACATTTCATATAAATCGGAGAGAATGTCTTGGAAAGCAAACTTGTTACTTATGCTGGCCATTTGGAGGATGGTGTTGAACTTTAAAAGTGCAGTCCAGAAGACGAATTGGCACATTTTAAATTTGTTTTCGTAGTATTGTCGGAAAATTTGATCACAGACACAGTTAAAAAGGGCAAGGGGTGCCTGGGTGGCTCAGTCGGTGAAGCATTGGATTCTTGATTTCAGCTCAGGTCACGATGTCACAGTTCGTGAGTTCGGGCCCCGCCTTGGGCTCTGTGCGGACGGCTCGGAGCCTGGAGCCTGTTTCGGATTCTCTGTCTCCCTCTCTCTCCGCTCCTCCCCCACTCGCACTCTGTCTCTCTCTCAAAGGTAAATGAACATTAAAAAAAAAACTTTCAAAAATAAGAGAAGAGGAATTTCATCAGGCCTTGCCATAGACTGAATATTTGCGTCTCTCCAAAAATTCTTATGTTGAAATCCTAACTCTGTAGGTGGTAGTGTTAGGAGGTGGGGCAGAGGACTCATGAGTGGGATTCGTGTCCTTACAAAAGCGACTCCAGAAAGATCCCTCGCTTCTTTGCTCTGTGTGAGGATACAAGGTGGAGATGGCCTTCAAGGAACCAGGAAGGAGGTTCTCACCTTGACCTTGGACTTCCCGCATCCAGACATGTGAGAAATAACCACCTGCTATTCAAGCCACTGGGTCCTGAACAGCACTTCTGTTCTAGCAGCCAAAACTAAGAAATCAAGGTGGGGAGATCCTTGATAAACTGGTTTCATAGACTGGGGACCCAGAAGTCCAAGGCTGAAGAGACTGAGGGGAGAAGGAGCACAGAGAGTCCTTTGGAGTGGAGTCTGACTGAAGTGTGGTCAAGGACGGAGTCTTTGCCAGAAGTAAAATGGAAAGACCAGAATCCAAGCCTTAGCAGCAAGTCCTCAGCTTGTTCCCCCGACTCCGCGATTCTGAGTTCCCAAGAACAGTGTATTTGCATCACTTTCCTTCTGGTGCAGGTGTCCTGGCCATACAGCTGGGACAACAGGTAGGAAAACTTTATGAAAGGATGATTTACTATAAATGGGAATATTACAAGTTGTAGGCTTGACGCTCTTCTATCAAAGCATTATTAGTCAAAAATTATGTTGTCTATGGCACCACAATCCATATATATATATATATATATATATATATATATATACACCCTAGATATGCTGGTATAATTAAAGGCATCTTTCTAGTGAATTTTAAAGCCTCCAGTTTTCTCAGATTCTACTTTGCAACTCCCTACACTTGGTAACCAGTCTGTCAAGCATAATAAACATTTTGGGCTGGAAGTATTTAATCCCGTGTGAATGGGCTTATCAGAATGTCTTAGGAAGACAATATGTGACTTCCCAGCAAAGAAATGGCTGCAATTAGGCGGTAATTAGGCAGTGCCTTGTTACTTCGATTTTGAAAACCTACCAGGCTAATCCTGTGATAGAGGAAGTCAGACGTTGTAACTAAGGGTTCAGAACGTGGTGGTGACATTAGGGGATGGGGAAGTTGTGGAAAGACATTGGCTCAAGACCCGTTTGACCGTAGGGTCTGATTCTGAAATCTCAGGGTCCATTCGTGCTGAGAAAGCAGCAGCTTTGACACGTGACTCAGCGGACACTAGAGTGTTTGGCTGTGGTACCGAAGTCCTGGGAAGGGTGATGCTCTTGGCTTTATGGTGCCCTCATGTGTTTGGTAGCACTGGGGGCTTGCACCCTCTTGGTGTCTGGGGATTGCACTCCCTAATTCTGCATGAGCAGAGGCAAATGTCTTCAGGGTAGAATTAAGTCACTTTGTTATGACTTGCCGGGAAGTCATATCTTGCCTTTCTACCAAAGGTCACATGATTTGGCTTCCTCCTCATTTATTTATTTATTTATTTAATGTATATTCATCTTTGAGAGAGAGAGAGAGAGAGAGCAGGGGAGGGGCAGAGAGAGAGAGAGAGAGAGACAGAATCTGAAGCCGGCTCCAGGCTCTGAGCTGTCAGCACAGAGCCCGACACGGGGCTCGAACCTGTAAACCGTGAGACCATGACCTGAGCCGAAGTCAGACGCTGAACCGACTGAACCACACAGGTGCCCCACTCCTCCCCATCTATTAAGGAGCCATCACTTCTGACCATCCTTTTGAATAGGAGCAGAACGTCTAGAGCACCTGATCTTTTGAAGAGATTTGAAATCAAAAGAAATCCAACTTATTTTGTCCTGAATTTGGGAATCGCCCGTCCAAATGACGCTGTGACTCAGAACCATGTTGCAGACAAATGGGGCAAGCTTTGGAGTTGGATTTTAATAGTCTTGGTGGGGGGAAAGTCAGTCAGGATGTTTTGGGCTATTTAGGGGAGATTTGAATATGAAATATAATCTTTAGAATCCGGAGATCAAAGATGTGCCTAAAACAGGAGACGTATAGAGACCTGAAATATTATTCTGTCCCCAGGAGGAAGGAGCAATGACTTTCAGATTGGAGATCGGAGATGGAAATTGGTTTCATCCACTCTTGACTGGTGGAGGTGCCATGTTGGATAGTTCCATCAATGAAAAGATGTTTCAGATTACTTAGCAATAGCCACCTTGGGAAGAGACCAATTCAGGGTGGCAAGGAAAGGTAGCTGGTGGAGCCTCAACCAGATCCCCCCCCCACCCCCGTGATCCTCTCCGCCATTGGGAAGGCAGAGATTCAGATCTGGTTACCGTTCAAGGACCGCCTGGTAAGTGGACTTTGGCATCAGACCTAACGGTTCATCCAGACTCTACCACTTAATTAAGTAGGACAATGTGGGCAGGTCACTGACCCTTGGAAAGTCCTTGTTGGAGAGACGAGCCCTGGGCTGGCATCTGGGAACTTGGATTTTGGGAGGCTGCCAACCATTCCCTAGCTGATGAAAACGGCTCATCTTGCCTAGACGGTGCATAGAAAAGATGGTTTATGCTCAACATGTGCCTTCCTCCTGGGAGTCTGGGTTTAGGGGACACCTCGGTAGACAGTGTCTACGTGGCCAAGAGCCACTAGAAACTCCTAGGTGCCAAGGCCCCAAGTCTCCACTGGGCTTCTCTGAAGCATAACGTACCTGTTGCTGCCTGTTTGTGGCTGGGGAAGACTGCTCTGTGCGACCGTCATGGCAGGGAGAGGGTGGAGGAAGCCAGCACACAGAGTTCTCCAGACTCCCCCTCTGCTTCTTCCCTTATGATCAAGATGTGCATCATTCCTGTGTCATTCTAATAAAACTCAGCTGTAAGAACAAGCGGGGCCCGGATGCTTGGTGGCTCAATCGGTTGAGCGTCCGACTTCGGCTCAGGTCATGATCTCGCGGTTCGTGGGTTCGAGCCCTGCGTCGGGCTCTGTGCCGACAGCCGGAGCCTGGAGGCTGCTTCGGATTCTCTGTCTCCCTCTCTCTGCCCTTCCCCCACTCACGCTCTATCTCCCTCTGTCTCTCAAAAATGAATAAATGTTAAAAAATTTAAAGAAAAACAATAAAGGAGAGCATCCTGCTTCTGTTGGCCGTCCTGAGCGTCCCTGGAAAAAAGGGAAGGGTAGCAGATGACCGTCCTTCTGACATACAGCAGAAAGGACAACAGCAGCCCCAGGGTGGGTCACATGCATCTGTCATCCCCCTCCCTCCCGCCCCAGGAATATTTACCGTCTCTCGAAGAAGGGGCAGTGTAGTACAATAACATACTTTGAGAGCGAGCACATCCACATAACTTTTATTGCTGTATATCATTATAACTGTTCTATTTTATTAGTGTTGCTGTTAATCTCTCGCTGTGCCTAATTTATAAACGACACTGTATCGCAGGTGTGTGTGCTTAGGAGAAAACCTCGTGTATAGGGGGTCGGGTACCATGTGGTCTCGGGGGTGAGCTGGGGTCTCGGGGGGGATGCCCCGGGGGGGGGGGAGGGGGCACCTGCATGTTGTTTTAGAGCCTGTGAGCAGAAAGCAGGTGCATGGGGAGAGAATCGCGTCTGACAGGAGTAGGGTGGACAAATCAGCCAGCGTAGAGGGGAAGCTGGAGGGAAGGGTGAGCTCCCATTTGGGACAGGGGACAGCAGAGCCCTCTCAGAGCAGAGGGCAGCGGTGGGGGGCACAGGCCGGGGAGCCCCAGGTGCTACAGTTGCTACAGTGGCTTCTCTGAAGGGCAGGCTTTCCTCTCCTTTCCTCACTTTCCCCCGTGAACTCTGTGTCTGGTTTTCAGGCCCTTTGGCATGTCCTCCGTGAGGTCCGAGCCTCGGCCGCGCAGGTGCCACTGTGGGCAGAAGGGGCACACGGTGTTCCGTCAGGGGGTGCTGCTGCTCCCTCCGTGCTGAGCATCTGGGGACATGATGCTTGCAGAACCTGTCACAAATCCTTCAGCCCTCACCCCCCCTCCCGTGATGGCCCTGACATTTTTTTCGAGACACTACCGAGTGATGTAACTCACAGAGCTGGGCTCTCACCCAGAGTGTGAGTCCTCACTGGTTTTGGAACTGACCTGGCCGTTACTGCAGGATTCGGGCTGCATGGAGGAGGAGGGCAGGCTCGTGAGGTCACCAGGAGAAGGCATGGCTCTGGTCCTGTGCCCCGGCCGAGCAGCACAGAGCAGAAGTGGGAGTGAGGTCCAGGAGACTGAGGAGTGTGGCCAGCACTTTCCCTGCCAGCCCCACTTCCTGTCCTGCCCCGCCCCCTCTGTTTCCTCCAGGAGCAGGTGCCCAGCTCGGCCCTGGGGGCGCCAGGCAGGTGTAAGGACTGAGGTGCAGAAACATGGCTCAGAGCGTTTCCGGAAGCTGGCCGGGCTGGGTGGTTGATTGCGCCACAAATGACCTCTAGAGTCACTTTGAAACTTGGCTCCGAAATGATGCCGAGGGACCAAGGCTACTCGTTAAATTTTACTAAGACCAAGTTGGCTGGATTTTAAAAACTCAGTGTGTGTTACCTGCCTCCGAATTTCATAAACACGCCGAAATAGCCCTTGGGAGAGATTCCTGCCCCTGTTTTGGAGGGAGACCCCCACGTTCTCTTTCCAGGGGCTCCAATGTACGTTTTTGCTACAGAGCGAGATCTGGAGAGATGCGGGCACGTATGCCCGGACCAGCCCTAGATGAAGGAAGGGCAGCGAGCCGCCCACCCACCGAGTGAGCACGGCAGCGATCACGGACAATGGACCACAAAGACCGGTACCCACTCTCCTCAAAACCAGTGGCTCTTCGCTCCTTCCTATGTCATCAAATCTACGATGGACGAAAGCTGGGGAAGGTCCCGCTTGGAAGGATTCACGTGATTGCCTTGTGCCTCCCTGGACAACCCGGGATAACGGCCCCCGTGTCCAGGTCCTGAAGTTAATCACACCTGCAAAGTCGCTTTCGCGGGGGAGGCACCACGTGCCCCAGTTCTGGGGATTGAACGTGGACGTCTTTGGGGGGACGTTATTCTGCCTTCCACGGCTTGCCCCAAAGCTTCGCTTCTCGTCCTGACTTCTATCGACCGTGTTTGAGTTTTTACTTAAAGATTGATCACGAGAATAATAATGGATACATCCTCTTACGAACCAAAACAGAGTTACACATAACCGTCAGGGCTCCGCTGACCAGCCGCTTCAAGTTCCGGTTCCCTCTGCAAAATTAACCGCTGTTAGTGTTCTGGTGTGGCTTTCTTCTGGAACTTTCCCTACGTATTTCCATTCATGTATGCGTGACCGCAAAAAATATATACATGGTATGCTTTTGGCGCGTGGACATTTTTAAAATAAAGGACATTACTCTAGGTGAGTTCATCTTTACGTACAACGATATGCGTGTGTTTGATGAATTTACTTGGTGTAAATAGCTCTATCTCATTTTTTTAAACTGCTGCATATTAATTTATAGTATGGGTACACCAACTTGCATTCACATTTCTCCTGTCCAGGATCACTTAGGCTGTTTCCTCCCCCGTCCCCCCTTCCTCCTCTCTTCTTCTCCTTTCTCCCTCTCTTTCCTTTCTTCTATAACTCGGTCTTGTTAAGCCTTATCTGGTGGGTCTACAAACCTTGCAAATTGGTGGCACTTTGAAGTCTCCTCTGGGATCGACAGGAAAGAAAGCTGGGCTAGATCGGCAATGCCAACCTCGGCTGCGGGGAAGGGGAAATGGTGTTGTTAGCATCGTGTGCCTGGGGTGCCATTTCTGCATCGTGTGCTGGGGTCAGCCGTGTCCCCTGTACCTCCTCCCTTTCCAGAACTAACACTCAGAAGCACGACTCCAAAGGCTCTCCAACATTCAGCCCCTGATCATCGTCAGGAAGAAAGTTTTAGTGGTATGACTGGATTCTGTTGATTAAGCAAGATTTAGGCTCTTGAAATTTATTTCTGCTTATCCGTCAGTCCCTAAAGCCATAGAGACACTACCTGTGTCTCCATTTTCCCCACAGCAAGTTAGTCGGTGATTTTTTTTGGGGGGGGGGGCAGGGGGCGTATATCACCTACTGGTCTGCCTTTCGTTTGGTCACGGGCTTCCAGAATCAACTCCAGGCAGATGTCACTTTTATGTTCTCTTAGAAACCAGAATGAGTGAGGTGTTCTGCAAACAGCTGTTATCTGAGTTATAGAAAAGCGATTTCACAGTTGAAGGGAGCGATTGTAAAATGTCAAGGAGAATGTGTATGCCCAGTGGGTACACTGTGCAAATGACCAGAAATAACCATCTCTGTCTGGCCTGATTAAACACTGTGTACTTTCTAAATGTTCTCTGATGTAATTGCTCAAGAGTGGGCGGCCACACTTCAAACTTGCCAGTGGAATTCAGCTGCCCACCAC
The DNA here is from genome assembly GCF_024362965.1 of Panthera pardus. NCBI lineage: Eukaryota > Metazoa > Chordata > Mammalia > Carnivora > Felidae > Panthera > Panthera pardus. The sequence continues at coordinate 4,098,113 of NW_026526699.1, read as the reverse complement.
TAAGTACGGCTGCCGTGTATGGAACCTGACGGTTATAGTCAGTAAACCTCTTACGCCAATGTCCCCATGGTAGAGCCGCAGACACGGGAACGTGAAATTAAGAAATGATTTCTCTGGAGAACGAACTGCATCCCACGAGGTGGAAAAGAAAACGGATAGAAACCACTCCTGCATTTAGACAAACCTTTGGGGACATATTATTCTCAAGACAGAAGAGGGAGAAAACACCGGCTACCGAACGCTCAGGAGAGGGACTGGTGTCCGTGTCAGCCAGTAATAGATTCTGGGTATTTCTTTGGCACAAACGTGACACAACACATTTTTCTTTTTTAAGCATTTTTTTACGTTTATTTTATTATTGAGAGACAGAGAGAAACAGAGCACAGGCAGGGGAGAGGCCGAAAGAGAGGAGGAGACACAGAATCCGAAGCAGGCTCCAGGCTCCGAGCTGTCGGCCCAGAGCCCGACGCGGGGCTCGAACCCACGAACCGCGAGACCGTGGCCTGAGCCGAAGTCGGACGCTTCACTGACTGAGCCACCCAGGCGCATTTTTCAAGGGTCTATCGAGACCGTTGATATTTATATCTTTAAAAAGCAGCTGCTGGTGGCACATCCGTTAAATATTTGTTTTGGTAAAGGAAGTTTTATTGGAACCTGGCCCCTGTGTGTTGCGTTGTGTCTGTCTACGGCTAATTTTCACGACAGCAGCGATGCTGACGAGTTGGAACAGAGACGTGCAAGGGCTCGCATCTAAAATACACCCTATCAGCCCTTTTGTGGACAAAGCGTGCTGACCTCGGGTACCATGTGTCCAGCTCCCTCTCCGATTGCTAACTCTGTGATCTTAAGAAGGCTACCTGGGCTTTGGAGCCTTGGTTTTCAAAAGGGGTAAAATAATTCCTACCAGAATACATCAGTGGTGAATTTCGAGGACGAAAGGCAGTAATACGGGCAAAAGCTCAATATAGAGTCAGAACATGGGAAGTCTGAGGGATTCCTTTCATCCTGAATTCTGCATGCTTATAAGAGGGGCGGATTTCAGGACATTTGTGGGCAAAGGTGTCAGAGCTCCAACCAATCAGAAGCAAGACCAGCTCTACGCCCGCAGGTGCCGGCCCGGCCCGGGTGGGATGCGGGGAAAGGCGGTAACACAACTCCACGCGTAGCACCCTCCTGAGTCTGGCAAACTTCGCTTAATTTTACCAAGATGTCGCTTGATGCTCAGACGACGGTTTTAGCTGTGCTCGATTTATCTTTTGTTGCTTTTTTTCTTTTTTTATTAGATGTTTCTCTGGCAGAGATAGGGTGTGGCCAACTTGCAAGTGCTTTCGTTAAAGCTTCCTCCTGGGGGTCACTAGCACCCCTGGCCTTCTCTCCAGCCACCTGCGGGCTCACGCCCTGTCTTCACTTTCTTGCCCCCAGCTCCCCATTTCTCGACTTCCCCTTGCGCGAACACATGGCTGAGGTCTCTGTGCCGTCGCCCCTCGTGCCCAGCTCCCGGTGCGGAGCCCAAAGCGTGGGGCCCAGTTCCCTACCACCTGTTGCTTATTGCCAGCCTTGTGGTTAAATGGAGGCGTGTGTCTCTTAGAACATTCCGGTCAGTTCAGGGGGAGGAGAAAGCTGATGGTACAGTTCGTGTTTGGAGCCATCATTTAAAGTATTGTTTTTGTTACCGTCTGCATTGTCTTGGGCTAATTTTAGCTTCGAGAGACGGAGTCCCATCTTCAGAAGAGGATGGAATGACCCACCTCGTCCTCGGTCGCTAACGACTGTTACCTGACTTACCTGTTCAAGAGTGTTGACGTTTGCACGCTGTAGTGCATTTGCAATCACCATACTCACCGCACCTAAGCCCTGCACGAAGACCACCCTGTCACCTCCATCCCCGGCCACAGCTTCCTCAGCTTTCCATCTTCCAGAGGCGTTTTCAGTGTATTTCTCCTCGGCTATGACTCCTCACCAAGTCCCTTCAAATAAGTGGCGGGGGAGGTGGCCGGTGTGCCAGGCCCTGGGACTGGAGCTGAGCCCAGAGGAATAGGCTCCACTCACTTTTTGGCATCACTGAGCTTGCTGAGACCCTGGGAAGTGCTTCTGCCCAGGGACAGACTTCTCCTGCTTTTTTCAGCGTAATTTCTCTAAAGAGAGGATTATCCCCTAATTAAAGACTGAGCCCAATCCACTGATACGTTCCGGGAAATAACGTTTATTTAGAACCTGGTGGAGAAGGGCTGGCCTTTTTCTAAAGCACAGAAGAGGAGTGAGGGGTCCTTACAAGAGAAAAAGAAACAACAAAACACCAAGCCCACAAACAAAATGCAAGCGTGGCCGTGGACCTCGGGGCTGATTTGCCAATCTTTTGATTTCCCCGGAAACCTCTCTCCTTCTCAAAAAATGTCTGCCTTTGTCTTACGAGGCAGCCCACACACAGATGATGATTACAGAGCCCTGCTCTCTCTGCAGGGAAGAGGGGGGTGGGGAGGGAGCAGCAGGAACTTGGCACGATCAGCTGCCAGGCTGTAGGGCTCCTGATGGAACAGAAGACGGTTGAACGCCTGGGAGATCTGCAGTCATCCTGGGGGGTTACGGCCGCATCTGACTTCCTGCAGGTGCCCAGGTGAGGCTTAAAACCAGGCTGGCTTCTCTGGCAGAGGGAGCCGGGTCTGTGGAGCAAGGACCACCCCTGTGTTCCGTCTGTTTGCCAGATGTCTGCACCGGATGAAGGAACAAGCCATCAGATGACCATCCATCAAGGTGTTTTCGATGGGCGCCCATCTTTGTTACAAGGTGATGCCTGACCACGGCCTGGAAATCATGGGGTGTCACAGCTAAAATGAGTCATTTCCTTTTTTTTAATGTTTATTTTTGAGAGAGACAGAGCGCCAGTGGGGAAGGGGCAGAGAGAGAGGGAGACACAGAATCCGAAGCAGGCTCCGGGCTCTGAGCCATCAGCACAGAGCCCGACGTGGGGCTTGAACCCTTGAACCGCGAGACCATGACCTGAGACGAAGTCGGATTCTCAACCGCCTGAGCCACCCAGGTGCTGCAAAATGGGCTGTTTCCTCAGGAGAAGGACGTCAGTCTAGATTTTTAAAGTGCAAAGGAACAGGAAAACTCCAAGGCCCAGCGTGTGGGCCGGCTAGCTCTCGGGCTTCACTCGCGTGTTTTCATGTGTCCTCGTCCTATGCTGCCAGAGCTCCCAGGGACAGCAGCAGGGCTGAGGACTCACAGGCCGGGGTCTGGAAGTAGCGTTTCTCCAGCCAACCAGGCTCCTAGTGTCTGTGAACAAGGTGGGCGGGCGTGAGGGCAGATAAAAAGAGAGAACCCTGGGGGACGGGACGGGATGGCACAACCCTCGTGTGCACCAGCGAGTCAAGGCCCAGCGTTGCCTGATTCTCCAAGGGTCCACCACGGCCGGGGGTGTCCTGTGGCCGCTGCTGTTTGTCACGTCTGGACTCCCAGTGTGAAATGTTGCATCAGACGAGCAAACCCACAGAAGTCAGGGTGTGGCCAGTTTTGCAAACTTCCAAGTGTGGCCATTGATCAATTCTAAGTGTTTTGAGATCAAGGAGTAGATTTTCTGTCTGTTTTTACTTCTTTGCACCTCTGCACCCTCCACACATGCACCACCACCCCCCCCCCCCCCCCCGCCCTGGGGAGGCTGGGTGCTCAGGAACATTTCCGTGTCGCCGTGGTTCTGTAGTGGGGGACCTGGGCGTGGCTACATCGCCCTGCCCTGCAGCTGGTGGCCCAGACGGGGTGGGGGGGTCCTCTGCTGCCTGAACCCCCCATGCTGCCACTGTGACCGCACCCTTCTTGACCTGCAGCCACACGAACCTATCACCTTGCTGGTTTGCAGGTTAGGCTGAACTCAAGGTGCGGGCAGATCTGGGTTTCTCCTCGGGACAACCTGCTCTCCGTTCCCGTAGGTTGTTGGAGAATTCAGCTCCTAGAGATTATGGGACTGGGGTTCCTGTTTGTTGTTGGTGGTGTGGACTCGGGGCCATTCCTGGCTTCTGAAGGCCACCTGCCCTCCTTGCCTCATGGACCTCTGACCCCATTTGCAAAGCTAGCATTGTCCAAGGTCAAAGGTCTCGCCTTCTGACGGTCTTTTCTGCCTTTCCCTTCTGCTTTCAAAGATCCTTATGATTACATTGGGCTCATCCAGATAACCCAGGATAGTCTTTTTTTTCCTAAAGGCAACTGGTTAGAAACCTAAGTTCCATCTGCAAATTTAATGACCTTTTGCCTTGAAAAACAACATATTCCCAGATCTTGGGATTAAGCCACGGGCATCTTTGGGGAACCATTATTCTGACTCATACACTTACCTAAACTGTGATTTTAAAGCCAGGCAGCGTATCTGACCCAGAGTGAGCTCAAATACAAGTATGAACCGGACTCTGAAGCCCCAAAAAATCTGGGGGTGATCTCTGGGAGTCATTCCTCATTGGTCAAAACAGTGTAAGTGGCCTGACTTCAGACACTCACCCAGCTCAGCTATGGGGCTGGTGTTGGGACAACCAGGAGAGGGTCTCACATCCGGGAGGTGGGGGCCATGGCCACATCGTGAAGCCTGGAGTTTCCTGAATCAGACCCTGATGACCTTTCCAACTGCACAGTCCCGTAGGAGCTGACAAATGTGTCTACTTCTACAAGCAATCCCGAGACCACAGTGTACTGGGGTCCCCTCTGTTTCTCTGCATGTTGTGGCCTGAGTAAGAGTTTATAGAATTTATTCCCTGGAGGTGAGTGACTGCTTATTAAGGGAGCCCTTTTGTGACGAAGTGACTGTAGTCTTTTTGTGCGGTCTGCATTGTTTCCGTGCATCCTTGGAAATGAGATCGCTTGTTCCTGAACCTGCATACGCACAGGTGCATAGGAGCCAGGCATGAAAAGTGATCCATGAAGGAGCAGGATCTAGGCCCTTGGAGAACGTGGGGTTTGTGGGGATTCTAGAACACTGACGCTGCATCCAAGGACAGCGGTAGCTACTCAGCCGGCACTGACTATTGTCAAGCAGGCATGTGGACCTCCCAAGTTTTTGATTTTCCGGGAGAAACCTGAAATCCGTGATTTTTATTGTAAAGTCTCTAGCTACTGATCTTTGTAAGCACTGCAAAGTGAGCCTGATGCGTCCGCAGGCTGGAGGCCACAGGGGGACAGCTACTCTGCCACTCCCACTTGGGTGACGTGCGGGCACCTTCTCTGCGGACTTCCTCTCTCTCAGGAGCTTCCCATGGCAACCCTGTGTCCATTACTTTACGGAAAAGGAGCTGGTCTCCTTTCCTTTTTCTTTAGGGAGGTGACTTTGATGCTGATAACGGAAGTGAGCATCATTTAATGCTTGCTCTGGATTTTCTGGGTCTCTTGCTATCTTAGTCTGTCTGGCCTGCTGTGACAGACGCCACAGGCTGGGTGGCTTTTAAACAACAGAAATGTATTTTTCACAGTTCTGGGGACTGGAAGTCTAAGACCAAGATGCTGGTACAGTCAGTGTCAGGTGAGGACGGGGCTTCCTGGTTCATAGACAGCCCTCTTGCTGTGTCTTCGTGTGGCAGAAGGGGGGTAAGGATGCTCTCTGGAGTCCTTGTGTAAGAGCACTAACTCATTCACGAGGGCGCCTTCCTTACCTCCTCATCTCTCTTAAAGACCTCATCTCCCAACACCAACACATTGGGGAGGCTATCAATTTTGGGAGAGCCCGAACAGTCTATAACCCTTGCTTTTCCATATGAATTTCGTGCTGGGTTTGCCAATCTCTGTGGCAAAACCCGCTGGACATTTGATAGTGATCACACCAAACCTCTAGATCAATGTGATGATTTTTGCTATGTCTACAGTATTAGTCTTGTGACCCGCAAACACGTCTGTCACAGGTAGATGGGGGCTTTGTTCAGCCTTGTCCCCCCTCTGGAAAGTTCATCCTCACTCAGGACCCATTCTTCAGCTGGAATACTGACCATGTTTCAACGGAGCATCCAAGAGCTCTCCATGGTCCTGCATGACATTTCAATGTTCTGGCTGGAAACGAATCGTGTTATTTCCCCTCACACAGTCTGAGTCCTTTGAATCTACCCAACCTTGCTGTGGGCCAGGAAGTATACCACGGCCTCTGCATCCTAAAGAGCAGTACATCCTTGCTACTGATATAACTTCTGATGGTCAGCACCTTGCTGTTCTGTGTTAGGAAATTATCTCTTGAGGGCCTACTAAGTTGATTTCACGGCTCACGAATGGCTGTAGGCTAAATCAGAGAATTCTTCTCTTCTCTAGGTCAGCTTGACTTTAAGCTAAAACCTGAACATTCAGGAGAAAATCTTCTAGAAACAGGGAAGAGCTGAGTTGAGCGCATTCTCGGAACTGGAGGCACATGTGTGAGTGTAGGGAAAAGTCAGATAACGTTAGGTCAGACAGGCAGGTAGGGCCTCTCCAGGCCACACCAAGAGTGTGGATGTTTTTCTGGGAATATGAGGAGATACCATGGACTTTCAATCAGAGGAGAAGCGACTTCTCACGCGTGCATAAGTAACGCACCCAGGAGCCTGGTGGGTGTGTGGGGGGATGGACTGGAGATTATAACAATCCCGTGAGAGGTGAGTGGCTTGTCGTAGGAGGAGACAGTGGAACTACCAACCAGCACAAATGACCAAGGTCGCTTTGCCAGGGGAGCCCCTGACCATGAGTTTCCTTCTCTCTGTGACATGACAGGGAAGCATGAACCATGAGTTAGAAATATGGCACCAATGGTTCGGCTACGTTCATGGTCACGGGGCACCCCCAACCTGTAAGAAATGGGCAGCCCGCAGGAGGAGCCCAAGAAGAAAGCAGTCTAGGTGTCGTACAGAAAGTCACTGCAAAAGAGAGACTCCAGCAGCTGTTGTGATATACCGTTTGCCATTTTTAAACACTTAAAAAAAATGCCCGCTGAGATAACAAGCAGTCTGTTGGGACAGCTGCCAACAAATGCTAAGGTTAATCTCCTTTATTAATGAAGACAAATGCTTCTCCATGTGCCTGTGTCGCTGGCTCGATGGCACCGGAGTTGGGAAAGTTCAGGGTCTCGTAACCATCTGAACGGGACCCTGGTCTTCCTCTGAGACCCTGCTGCGTGAGGTGAGGATTTCTTTGTCAAGCTGCTCATTCACAGCCTTTAGGTGGGGGCTCCTTGGGAGACCAGCGCAAAGCCTCAGTGTCTATCAGGGGCGCTGGCCCTTCATCGTCCTCCCCTAAGATCCCACAGGGGAGGCAGATGGGATGGGGGGGGGGGATGCGGCTCATGTGTCTCCCCTCCACTGGCCTGGGAGTGGACTGAATGTCTACCATGTTGAGCCAGCTTAGCCATGAAGTGAAATACATTGTATCCAACAGAACAGAGAACGGGCAGAAGAGTGTTCTCGATAGTGTTACAGGGGCCCTAGGGGCAACTCTTAGACTAGATCCTGGATGTCCAGGAGCATTTCGGAAGCCCTCATTTACAGAAGCTCGCGGCCAACTCTTAATTACCCTGCCCGACTTAAACAAATGACCCAGGCCTTTGGCAAGCTCCATTTTGAACGAATCAAAGAATACCGTTCTTTAAGGTTGCTCTAAGTGATTACGAGTACTGAGAAAAAGTAACCCAGCATTTCTTTGAAAAATACTTGCCGGTTCAAGGGGCGCCTGGGTGGTTTAGTTGGTTGAGCATCTGACTCTCGATATCGGCTCAGGTCATGATCTCAGGGTTGGTGAGTTCGAGCCCCGCCTTGGGTGTGGAGCCTGCTTAAGCTTCTCTCTCTCAGGCTCCCCCTCTTTCCGAAAAGAATTTGCCGGTTCAGCCTGGAAGCTTTTAGACCTGAGTGAACTACAGAATCATCGAGTAAGCTAGTTTTAAATGCAGATTCCTGAGTTGCCAACCCCCCAGGGAATGATTTAGGATGTCTGCCCATGTCCCCAGAATCTGCGATTGTATCCAGGACCCAGATGACTCTCATGTAGGAGTCCCAGACCACATTCTGGAAATAATAATCATTTAGACGGATGCAAGATAAACAGAGGCCGAGTAAACATTTCAAGAGTATGTGAGCACACGTCGGTTGGAATAGGGCAGCACACAATCGGCAGACAGAAGGGAGCTCTGAGGAGCTGTACGAAATAACACTTTTACAAGCAGAAGGGGGCAGGAACAAGGAAGTTACACAAGACAAAAACAAACAAGCAGATCAAACAGGTTGGTTGCTTTCCTTCAGGGGATGGCAGGGACTATCAGGCAAGTCACCCACCGAGTGCGAATTGGACCATTCCTGACTGGGTGGCTGGTTTAAGGGCTCCACTTCCCGAGAGCGCCAAAACTAATTAAGTCTTGATTCGGTGACCCGGGGCTTAGCATAAGTGACTCCATTTTGGGGCCTGTTGTCTTGCTGGAGGAAAAAAAAAAAAAAAGGTGAGGCTAGTGATTGGGGGTGATGACTGAGGCTGATGGGGCCCCATCTCTGGCCGTCTCCGAATGCAGGTGTGGTCCAGCTCCTAAGCCATGCAGCCTGCCCAGGAATTCTCGAGTCCCTCCTGAGCTCGACGAGGCACGTCTGCGTTCCAACGTCACCCACCACCAGACCCCGTGAAGACCCCGCCCTGACGTCCAGCCTCAACCCCTCCCCCCACCTGCCACTGTTGATCACAATCACAGGAAGGGTTAATCACATGAGGGTTTTTTTTTTCTTTCTTTCTAAATTGTTTTTCCTTCCACCGTTTTCTGTCCGGCCCCTCCTCCCACTCCCCGTGATGTACGTCCATCCTCTGGGTCTCCCTCCGCAACCTTCTCTATGCATGTGAAACACAGGCACAGGTGTAGGGACTCTGGCTCTTATTTTCATTTGTTAAGAGAGATGAGGTCGTTCTGTCCACTTTTCTTTGCGACTTGCGTCTCTAACAAAACGACATCAGGGCTCTTCCTTTAAGTCAGTCCACATAGACGAGATATGACTTCTTATTAAGAGCTGCACAGTATTTTAGAACAGGGACGTGCGTCCGGCCATCTTCTCCTGGGACACTTAGGGTGTTTTCTAGTTACTTTTCTCGTCAGCCTTCCTGCTGCTGGTGCCGGGGTTGCTCCTCTGCTCTTAGAACCCAGATTGTCGGATTGGTGGATGTGGTTCCCACACCCTCCTTGGCATGGCCAGACCCCCGATCCCCAGAACGGGGCGTGCCCCCACCTCTTCATCCGTCAGCACGGTGCATTTCTCCAGCTTGAAATCCTTCCAGACGTGATGATTCAAAACAAACCAACCGAACTCTTAGACCCTCAGTGGCTCCAATTCTCGCTGGCTCGCTATGAAAACTGTAGACGTCAAGGTTCATTGTTTCCCGGTACAGAAAGATGGTTTCCTTGGGAAAAACAAACAAACAACTCAGCCTTAGATCATCAAGTTAGCAGCAATCGGTGGGCCCTTTAAGGACGGAGAGTTGGAAGCATTTCGCTTTTTTATCTGAGGGCAAAGAAGCCTTGTGTCGGCAACGTGAGAATCTTAGAAGAAATGCAGAGGGGACCAGCTGTATTTTCATTAAGGGGAGCTTATTAACGGGCGCACATGCATTAATGCAGTCCTGCACACCAGGCATTGATCGCGCCCTTTGTATTTGAAGGTTTGCTGGGGAGGGGGGCTTTTTCCTCCCTGTGTACTTTGAAAGAGAATTAGACCGTTCGTTGAAACTAGTATCTAAGACCCGAGGCCAGTGGAGCCATCAAACGGCGATAAATAAGCTGGAGGGAAGAAAAAGGGTCATGTCAGTGAGAACGATAGTTTGCCGAGGGAGGTTAGGTGGCCCTCCCTGGGAGGCTACCTTTGAATCGAGATTGTAATTGAAGAAATGAGTCCTGCCGGCACCCGAGAGAGGGTCTCGCGGACAGCACAGACAGCCCAGGCAGACACGTGCAGCGGGCACACTTGGGCTGCCCAAGGCCACAGAAAGCCAGTGTGGCTGAGGCGTGGGGAGCCCGGTCAGTGTGCCGGGCGAGGGGCAGCTCAGAGAGAGCTTGGCAGGCTGCGGTCATGAGCCTGGTTGTACTCTGAGCAGAAGGGATACCCGACAAACAGCCTTATGCACAAGCTGAAACGTCCCCTTGCCTTTTCCTACACGATTTCACTGTCCGGCAGGGAACATGGGGGCGTGGAGGGGTGTGCGCATTTGAATGCGAGTTCTGCCACCGGCCGAGGCTGCGGCCAACGACGACGCTAATACCCATTTGCAGGACTAGAAGCGTCAGGGCGCAAGCAGGGCACATTCCAACCCCGAATAGAACCCCTGTCCTCCTCCGGAAAATCTGCGAGGTTTCCCACTCCTCTCCGCCTGGCCCCAGCTGGGACCACAGAGCCCAGGCTGGTCTGTTGGAATCATGACCAACAACGGCCACGAGCTGCCTCCAAAGGGTGGGGAGGCTGGAGTGCCCGCTTAGAAGCCGAGGAAGAGGTTAAGTGCTAGGGAAGGGTAGATATGAGTGCCTACAGACGCTCTTGCCCTGGCAGGTTTGAACCTCCCAGGCGGTGTGACTTTTGGTAAGCCGGGCGACCTCTCTGATCCAATGTGCTCGTCTACAACATTGCAACAGCACCTCCCCTGCCTGCCTCCCAGGGTTGTTGTGGGACCCACAGCTGTGCAAGAGGTTTGGAAGGTGTGGCACGCTGCGGAAATATATGCATCGGTCTCGCAACAGGTGAGTGACAGCGAAGAAATGAGGCCAGGAAATGGGTCACAGTGGTTTGCCCATGCAGGCGTGGTGGTTTCGACTCTCTCGGCAAGCCGGGTAAAGCGTTCTTGCCTCTAAATGGAACTGACTTCCTAAATGAAGATTCCATTTTAAATTAAGCAGTCCCTGTGCTGCGGCCCCCGGCTTGCAAAGAGCATCGCCTGGCGTTTACCGGTAAATTGGATAAGAGGCTGACTATCCGGGTCCATTGCCGACAATTTGGAGGCAGCCAATTTGGAGGCTCTGTGGCCTTGGGTGAGACAAGCCCCGACCATCAGCATCCCCATGTTTGTCTTTGATGGTTTTCTTTCTTTACATTTTTTAATGTTTATTCATTTTTTTAATTTTATTTTTTAATACGATTTATTGCCAAGCTGGATAAGGTATAGCGTATACAGCGTGCTCTTGGTTTTGGGGGCAGATTCCCGTGGTTCATCGGTTCCATACATCACTCAGTGCTCCTCCCCACAGGTGCCCTCCTCGGTGCCCATCCCCCATGTTCCCCATCCCCCCAACCCCCCCCATCCCCCCAACCCCCCCCATCCACCCTCAGTTTGTTCTCTGTATTTAAGAGTCTCTTATGCTTTGCCTCCCTCCCTCTCTGTTTGTAACTATCTTTTCCCCTTCCCCTCCCCCATGGCCTTCTGTTAAGTTTCTCAGGATCCACATATGAGTGAAAACATGATCTCTTTCTCTGGCTGACTTATTTCACTCGGCATAATGCCCCCCAGGTCCATGCACGTTGCTGCCAATGGCAGGATTTCATTCTTTCTCATTGCCAAGTAGTGTTCCATTGTGTATAAGCCTCATCTTTATCCACTCATCCGTGGATGGACATTTTTAAATAACAATGGAGGTCTCTACTGTGAAAGACGAGGAGGGAGACGCCAGCTCTGCAAAAGGCCCCCTTAGGCGGGAGGTCTTGGGCGGGAGTGATGGGAAACCCACTCTGATTGGGTAGTAGGAGTCACGTGCCCTTCTTGAACCAATCAGCACCCTGATTGGCTCTGGGCCTGGATCTCGCCCTCGGCTTCCAAGAGCTGGACCAGCCGGGGCCACGTCCCTGAGGCTGGAGGGAACCAGAGCAGGTGTGGGAACAAGTGCTCCTCTGACCCGACCTCAGTCGCCGAGACGTGGACAGCGCCTGAAGTCATGTCTCCCTGTGTTTGTTTTCCCTGTGGGGGTTGGACGCTCAGCATCTTGAGCAGCGCTGTTGATACCCATTTCCGGATGCCATGGCGACGCATGAAGATCGAGATCAGAGTCAGGGAAGACACCAGAACGTGGCGCTGCTCTAAATTACCTGACACGGAAACTTCATTTCTTTGCTTCAGTCATGCACTGCTTCCTTCTGTAGAAACCAGCTCCTTAAATCAAAGTATCAAGTGAGGGCAAGATTTGTTTTTTTTGTTTCTGTTTTTTCTGTCTGGTGGCAGGAGACGCTTAAATCAAATATCTCCATCTGCTCGTCTGCCCCTCTCCGTCCAAGTGGGAGTTGGAGGTATGCATGTCTCAAACGTCACCTTAGAAAAGTGCCTCATTTATATTTCTAACAATTTTTTTAATGTTTATTTATTTTTGAGAAAGCGAGAAAGAGACAGCATGTGCGCGGGGAGGGGCAGAGAGAGGGGGAGACACAGAATCTGAAGCAGGTTCCGGGCTCCGAGCTGTCAGCACAGAGCCCGATGTGGGGCTTGAACCCACGAGCTGTGAGATCATGACCTGAGCCAGAAGTCGAACACTTAACTGACTGAGCCGCCCAGGTCCCCTCGATTATAAATCCTAAAAAAATTTTTTTTTTAACATTTATTCATTTTTTGATAGAGTGCAAGTGGGGGAGGGGCAGAGAGAGAGGGAGACACAGAATCCAAAGCAGGCTCCAGGCTCTGAGCTGTCAGCACAGAGCCCAACGGGGGGCTTGAACCCACAGACCGTGAGATTATGACCTGAGCCGAAATTAAGAGTTGGATGCTTAACTGACTGAGCCACCCAGGTGCCCCCATAGCCTTTTTAAAGTGTCAAGGTAGGAACGAAAGTCAGGGACGTAGCCGCATTAAGAATCTTTCCTAATTAAATTTCTCGTGTCTGCTGTCACGCACCTTATTCTGTTCTTTGTAGGGCACAGAAGGTTTGAAGACGGCCGCTCTCGCCGCAAAGGCTGCTTTGGTTCCTCTGAACGTCGGGGCAGTTGGAGAATAGGCTTGTGACCTCAGTGTCAACCTCGGTAATCCTTGACATTGTCCATAAACGTCCCAATGGTCTCATTGGTCCATTTGTCAGTTTGCCCCTCCTCAAATGTGTTCTGACCGGGCAGCCAGGATGACCACACTGGGGAGCAGGTGGCTGAGATGACGAGACTCCCTGGATTGTGGGACGCTGTCCCTTCATCTCCGGACCCATAGGTCCTTGCCTACAGGGGGACACTTTCCACCTGTGTTTAATACCACACCTGTGATGCCCACGAGTTGCATGTACCAGTTGTATTTCTATTTTCCTGATAGTTATCTTTAAGTGAAGGAACTTTGAAAATGTAAAAGGGGGAGGGGCGCTTGGGGGATTCCATCCATTAAACGTCCGACTTCGCCTCAGGTCATGATCTCCTGGTTTGTGAGTTCGAGCCCCGCGTCGGGCTCTGTGCTGAAAGCTCAGAGCCTGCAGCCTGCTTCACATTCTGTGTCTCCCTCTGTCTCTCTCTGCCCCTCCCCTGCTTGTTCCCTGTCTCTCAAAAATAAATAAACATTAAAAAAAAGGACAAAAGACTCTTAAGATGAAATGTTTATCTGTGTGCCACCTGACATTATTGTGAATGTCAGCTCATTTCCATCCTGCCATAAAGACAACCGTCCCGCCCTCCTCGTTCGAATGAGCCGGGTCTGTGTCCCCTGATTCGGTCAGGGTCCGGTCCGTGGTTCTATCGCGTTCTCAGCGAGGGTCTGTTGAAACCACAATATTCGGGGCTGCTGCCTGTTTTTCAAACATACTGTATTTTTCTCTCTTTAGGAGCAGAGACCTTAGAGGGGATCTCTGAGAAGACAGACCCCGGGTTTTCCTCTTCCTAAGATAGCCCCTCAGGCTCAGCCTGTTTGTTCGTCTTAGAAAAACGTAACAATGCCAAGTTCTCTCTCTTCCTTTCTCCTGCTCCTGCACAGAGGGTCACTCTAAATTTGTCTCCATCTTTGGAACTTCAAGGCAGATCCTCCAGTGTAGATCTGTGGAGAGGTAACTTCATCCTGTAATCTTAATTCAGGGCTGGACACTTCGAAAGAAGACCGTCCTTTCATCTATAGATAGTTTTGATACAGAATGGTGTTTCATGCTAAGCGCATTTTTTTTTTCCGTAGGAGTCCCCTAATTGAGCTTAATGTGTTTCTTGCTCGTCAAGACAGCTTTTTTCATGAGAAAAAAAGATGAATTAGCTTACTTGCTGCCCCGGGTCTCAGTGCAATCTGTGTATCCTGTGAGCCTTAAATACATTTTGTACAAGCAAACGGAGAGGCTTTGGAAGCGAATCAAGATTTGGCAGGGTCTGGACCAGACCACCGTGAGCTCATCTGCAGAGGACTGTGGGTGCATCCCAACACGGATGCGTTCTCGTCCTCGAGGTTCCTGGCCACTCCCACCGTCACCGCCGCAGAAGGGAGACGGGAGTCGAGACACCCGGAGTGCTATCCTCCTGCACGTGTGGTGACAAGGACTCGCCTGGCGTGGAGCCTCCCGCGGTGGGATCCTCACGCCGATCCCCTGAGAGAGGCCACACGTGGGGGGCTCTGTTCTCCTGTGGCTGCGTTCCTGGCTGCCTTCTGTGACGGTTCATGCCATGGATCAACTTGTGCGCATCGCAGGGCGCCTGGCGATTTGACTAAGGATTATGCTGGCGCCTGCCAGTGAGGGTGCCTCCGGGTGAGATGACCGTCGGCGTGTGCAGGCCGCCTCACGCAGATGGCCCTCCCCACCGTGCTGTGCTGGGGTGCTGAGGGCTTTGAGAGAAAGCAGGACGGGCACCCACAGGGAGTGTGCGCGTTTGTCCAGTGAGAAGAAAAGACCCAGGTCTGGGGGAAGGCGCACAGGGAGGTCCGCTCTATGGAAGACGGAGAAGATGTGCTCTTTTTTTTTTTATTTTTTTTTTAATGTTTTTTACTTTTCAGAGAGAGAGAGAGAGAGAGAGAGCGCGCACAAGTGGAGGAGGGGCAGAGAGAGAGGGAGACACAGAATCCAAAGCAGGCTCCAGGCTCCGAGCTGTCAGCACAGAGCCCGACGCGGGGCTTGAACTCACGGACCATGAGATCATGACCTGAGCCGAAGTCGGAGGCTCAACCAACTGAGCCCCCCCAGGGGCCCCGCAGATGTGCTCTTTAATAGCATCAGCTGGAAGCCAGAAGGGAAACAGCTTTGGCTCACCAGGAGCTGGACTCTTAGAGGGTCAAAAGGCCAGAAAGAAACTTTTCTTACTTTCTTTACCTTTTAGCTGTGGCCAAATTGCCTGGGGCAATAGAGATCAATGGGTACTTTTATTTTTTTTTAATCTTCTTAAATATTATATATTTATTTATGCCACTAAGCTGTATGTAGGGCTTGAACTCATCACCCTGAGATCAAGAGTCACATGCTCTACTGACCGAGCCAGCCAGGTCAGCACCTACTTTTAAAGAAGTGTGGGAGAGGTCAGAATAAACTAGAGTTCTCTCTTTTTTCTTCACAAGTGCATCTAACTGAGTTATCCTTTTTTTTTTTTTTTTTTTTTTTTGAGACAGGGAGAGCATATTCTTGAGCAGCGAAGGGGCAGAGGGAAAGAGGGAGAGAGAGAGAATCCCAAGCACACTTCATGCTCAGCACAGAGCCTGACATGGGGCTCGATCCCCCGACCCTGAGATCGTGACTTGAGCTGAAATCAAGAGTCAGATACTTAACCGACTAAGCCACCCAGGCACCCCTGAGTTATTTTTGTTAGACATGTGAATGATGTAACTTTACAGTAGAGTTTGGAAAGATAAAATAAGGCGGTTCTCATAAAAGGTCACAGAGTACTTAACATATTACTTATCAATCACCGTGCACGCACATCCATGCTTCCACAAGGGCAGTTGCCATGTCCTGACTGTCTCTTTCTTGCAGGTCTCCCCACAGTGCCCATGAAAAAGCCTGGGGACAGGGCAGGTGTCTGAGACCCCAGATGGTGGTTCGGGACTCCCTGGAGTAGCAGACCCCTGCCCCGGGGGCTGCATGGGGACAGCTGGCAGACAGAGGCTGCCGGGGACAGCACAGAACACGCTCACACCTTGCGTTCTTCTCCGGGACAAAGTGAGAGCCACCCACCACGAGGCAAGGGACAATAAACCCACCCACCCGTGGTCCGGGAGCTGCTTGGGCCGAAGGCTGGGGCAGCCCACCCTCTCCCCGGCTACATATTACACTGTCATACGGTACAGCTGCTTCTCTGGCAGGCTTTGCTCCCTGTGCTGAAAGGCGATTGGAGCCCCTTGATTCCTAACTTCGTCATAACATGTTTCTCAGCAATAGCAACGCACTTTTATAATAATATCTTCCATCACTGTTATTTCAGAGAGTCTATTAAAGAGAGGTATATTGTAAGGGAATGCATTAAAGGGGGAAGGAAGAGAGAAAAAAGAAAACTTTCCTAAACCTTGTAAAGAAATGAATTGATTAGTGGTGCGTGTGTGTGTGTGTGTGGTGGCTTTAGAAATAGCTATTGGCTCAAGAAATCAGATGTTTTGAGTCTGTGGACCCCACAGCACGTGGCCATCATGAGAGAAATGCAACAGTGACCGCCTGGGACCAAATATCTGATTTTCAAAGCGGAATAAAAGTTCACCTGGAGGAATGAACGTGTCTGCCCTGCTGAGTAAGCAGAGGGCAATTGCAAGAAAAAGGATCCGACGTGTTTAGCCCCCGACGTGGACGAGGTGGTCATCGGACACTGGGCCTGCTGCTGATCCCCACCAGGCAGCTGGTCAGAGCAAATATGGTGTCGATAACGGCAAGGACGGAAACGCCCAGACCCACGGGTGTGCTCAGCCCAGTCCCCATCGGGGATGATTGGGAAATAACAGCCGTGATAAAGCCAACGTGTTTACTGAGCACCGAAGGCATGCCGGTTCTCAGATGACTCATCTGAGCAACACTGGGCGTGAGTGGTAACCGCCCCGTAATCTCAACGACCTTCCAACATGGCCCCGTGTTTCAGGTGTGCAAATGGAGGTACAGCTTGAATTCCACAAGAGACCCCGGGAAAGGCCGGGTTGAACCCGTGAACTGGAGGCCGCTCTCTCAATGCTGTGAGAAGCTAGCTCAACTTGGCGCTCAACTTTCCAGGGTCGCAGAGCCTTACTTTTGGGCTCGTGGACTAGAATGTTCTTGGGACCCTTCTTAGGTCTGGTTTTAATGTCTGTTTCCCCCCAGTGGTTTGCCTCAGATCTTGAGGCTCGAAACTGAATGGAAGACACCATTTGCTTCTTGCACACAAGCTTCTCCCAGGGTTGTGGGTGAGGAGGACCCAGTGTCTCTCTCCACCCCGGAACACGATGGGATTCCCCACGGGGACCTGTTCTGTCTCCGTGCCCCAGACCAGCATTTCTCCAGCTTTCTCCAGGATCCCTGGTGTTCCCCAAGAACTAATGGTGGCATTCCGTCTGGATTTCTCAGGGCTCTGGTTGCAAAGG
The DNA here is from genome assembly GCF_024362965.1 of Panthera pardus. NCBI lineage: Eukaryota > Metazoa > Chordata > Mammalia > Carnivora > Felidae > Panthera > Panthera pardus. The sequence continues at coordinate 4,080,716 of NW_026526699.1, read as the reverse complement.
GCGAAAGCTCAACCTGAATCAGCCTAAACCAAATGAGGCAATTTCCTACGTCAGAAATGCGTGCCCCCTGGTGAGGACCTGGCCCTGAGTGTGGGCTCCCTGGGCTCCAGGTTGGAAAATCCTAGGAAAGGACACCGGGTGGCCCAGCCGGGGTCACCGAACACTGGGACAAGAGGCATGGACACAGGGTTGGTCATGCCTGTTTCTGTCTATTCCTCTCATATGCAGGGACTGTCGTTGGTAACAGAAGCAGGGGCTGAGGCCCCAAGATGCCTGCATCCCAGCTGCCAGAACTTCTGAATATGTTACTTTGCGTGGCACAGGTGGGTTCGGGTTGCATTATCCTAGGAAGGTGAGCCCAGTAGAGTCACAGGGTCCTTGAAAGTGGAAGCCAGGCCGAGGGAGGAGTGCAACGGTGGATGCCCCCAGAGGCACTCCATGGTTGGCTTGGCACACGGAAGGAGGGGTCTAAACCAGGGAACGTGGGTGCTTCTGGAAGCAAGAACAGGGAAATAGAGGGATTGTCCCCTAGAGCCACCGTCCATGGACATAGCCCTGAGGACGCATTGATTTTAGTCCAGTGAGACCCATGTTGCACCGCTGACTTCGAGAACTCTAAGAAAATAGACTTGTGTTGATTTAAGGCACTGAGTTTTTGGAAGTTGGTTACAGCAGGCACTAGAAAACGGGTCCTCTCCCATCTTGCAATGGGTGCGTTTTATATTGATGATATCAATAAGCTTATGGCAAAATTAGAGATAGAGGCGGGTCTCTGCAGCAGAGGAGAAAGAGTAGCGACACCATGTACTGGGGTTTGGAGCCTTTGCAGGCAGGGAAGTCATTAGTTTGAGAAAGGGATCCCACTTCTGGAACGTGGCTGTCACATAATAAGTCATCGGCTGCACATAAAACGTGGACTGTGACACTCAGACACGTTCACGACGCAGGCTGGCGGCTGTTGATGTCAGGACACCTACTGGCTTTTGTGAAGGAGGAAGATTTCAGTAACACAGCTGACTATGTCTTGTAATTGAATGTGGCCATGGGTACCATCGGCGGAGGTAAGGTTGGGACCCACGAGGTGTGGACGTTGACAAGGAGCCAAAGCCATTTGTCAGATGGGTGACTCAGAACCCGTGGCCTCTTCGAGACTTTCATTATCCATGAAATGAGAGTCGTAACACCAGCCCGCTAGACCTCGCAAGACTGTGGTTAGAAAGAACAAACCAACATTGTAGCTCTGACCTCATTTCGTAGGAAAAACTGAGTTAACCACAAATGAAAACGGTATTTCCCCACAAATATGAAAAAATTATTTTTCTGCACATTTCTTTTTTTTTTAAGTGCTTATTTTTGAGAGAGAGCTCGAGTGGAGGAGGGAGACAGAGGTTCCAAAGTGGGCTCTGTGGAGATTAGCAGAGGGCCCGAAGCGGGGCTAAAACTCACGAACCGTGAGATCATGACCTGAGCTGAAAGTCAGACGCTTAAACGACTGAGCCACCCAGGCGCCCCTGCACACGTCTAACTGAATATAGGGAAGTCAGACCTTTTACTCTCTGATCTTAAAGCTGAACCACCAAGCTATAAAACTTGGGTGTGGATAAAAATATTTTGAAGTTTAAGATTCCATTTTTGGCACAAAATATAAAATGAACAGAGTCCTACGTTCTATCTTTCCTTGTACAGCTAGTGGAAATATTTTCGGGCTAACACTGATAAGATAATATTTTGGAGGCTGAACATTAGATATTCCCAACAAACCTGTAAACGATTAGCATAAAACGTTAGTTTACAATTTGTTTTCTAACATCCGTTTTAGCCGAAGCTGGTTTCGTGGCACTGCACTCTTTTTTCAGAACTCATTTGCAACAGATGTTTAATTGTGAGGACTGATGTCTTCGGGTCATTAAGATTCTCGGTCCCACCGAGGCGCTCAGGAACGTCATTGGGGTCTGCACATTATCATCCCATAAATATCTAAGCCGAACAGGATAGAAATGAAGCAGGAGGGGACGACTAATCTCCACCCTTTAAACAGATTTATTACCCTTGTCTCCTTCTCTGACACTACATATTCATTTTTAATGTTATGATTCATGCGCTTTGAATATCCGAAACCAAGATGTGCATTATTTTTGAAACTTTAAATTACTGTCACAAAATTAAACCAAGCTTTTTAAAAAGAATACACAAATATTACAGTTGGAATCAAAGACAAAAATGTAGGAGGATTGTTCTCTTCAGAAATCCTTTCATTTGCCGGTGAAATCAAACAGTCGTGAAACGCTTCGATACACGCCGTTTCAGCAGGTGTGCACTTTCAGCAGTAAAGTAGGAAAGTATTTTTGCTGCAAACACCGGTGACAAAGTTGTAGGGGATTGTGGAGAAGTTGGGATTAGAAGCAACCGTGTTTCCACTTGTGTGGTGTTGTTTGTGAGGTGATGTAGAGGAGACACAGGAGCTATGAGTGCTCCCTACCTGTGGGTGCTCCCTTCCTGTGGGTGCTCCTTACCTGTGGATTCTCCCTACCTGCGGGTGCTCCCTACCTGCGGGTGCTCCCTACCTGTGGGTGCTCCCTACTTGGGTGCTCCTTATCTGTGGGTGCTCCCTACCTGTGGGTGCTCCTTTCCTGTGGGTGCTCCCTTTCTGTGCATGCTCCCTTCCTGTGCATGCTCCCTACCTGTGGGTGCTCCCTACCTGCGGGTGCTCCTTTCCTGTGGGTGCTCCCTTCCTGTGCGTGCTCCCTACATGTGGGTCCTCACTACCTCGGTGCTCCTTTCCTGTGGGTGCTCCCTACATGTGGATGCTCCCTACCTGTGAGTGCTCTCTTCCTATGCGTGCTTCCTACCTGGGTGTACCTTTCCTGTGGGTGCTCCCTACATGTGGATGCTCCCTACCTGTGGGTGCTCTCTTCCTATACGTGCTCCCTACCTGGGTGTTCCTTTCCTGTGGATGCTCCTTTCCTGTGCGTGCTCCTTACCTGTGGGTGCTCCCTACCTGTGGGTTCTCCCTACCTGCGGGTGCTCCCTAGCTGTGGGTGCTCCCTACTTGGGTGCTCCTTATCTGTGAGTGATCCCTACCTGTGGGTGCTCCTTTCCTGTGGGTGCTCCCTTTCTGTGCATACTCCCTTCCTGTGCATGCTCCCTACATGTGGGTGCTCCCTACCTGTGGGTGCTCCCTACCTGTGGGTGCTCCTTTCCTGTGGGTGCTCCCTTCCTGTGCATGCTCCCTACATGTGGATGCTCCCTACATGTGGGTGCTCCCTTCCTGTGGGTGCTCCTTACCTGTGGATTCTCCCTACCTGCGGGTGCTCCTTACCTGTGGGTGCTCCCTACTTGGGTGCTCCCTACTTGGGTGCTCCTTATCTGTGGGTGCTCCCTACCTGCGGGTGCTCTTTCCTGTGGGTGCTCCCTTCCTGTGCGTGCTCCCTACCTGTGGGTGCTCCTTTCCTGTGGGTGCTCCCTTTCTGTGCATGCTCCCTTCCTGTGCATGCTCCCTACATGTGGGTGCTCCCTACCTGCGGGAGCTCCCTACCTGTGGGTGCTCCCTACATGTGGGTGCTCCCTACCTGCGGGTGCTCCCTACCTGCGGGTGCTCCTTTCCTGTGGGTGCTCCCTTCCTGTGTGTGCTCCCTACATGTGGATGCTCCCTACCTGTGGGTGCTCTCTTCCTATGCGTGCTTCCTACCTGGGTGTACCTTTCCTGTGGGTGCTCCCTACATGTGGATGCTCCCTACCTGTGGGTGCTCTCTTCCTATTCGTGCTCCCTACCTGGGTGTTCCTTTCCTGTGGATGCTCCTTTCCTGTGCGTGCTCCTTACCTGTGGGTGCTCCCTACCTGTGGGTTCTCCCTACCTGCGGGTGCTCACTACCTGCGGGTGCTCCCTACCTGTGGGTGCTCCCTACTTGGGTGCTCCTTATCTGTGGGTGATCCCTACCTGTGGGTGCTCCTTTCCTGTGGGTGCTCCCTTCCTGTGCATGCTCCCTACCTGTGGGTGCTCCCTACCTGCGGGTGCTCCCTACCTGCGGGTGCTCCTTTCCTATGCGTGCTCCCTACTTGGGTGTTCCTTTCCTGTGGGTGCTCCTTTCCTGTGGGTGCTCCCTACCAGTGGGTGCTTCCTTCCTGTGCATGCTCCCTACCTGTGGGTGCTCCCTACCTGTGGATGCTCCCTACATGTGAGTGCTCCCTACCTGTGGGTGCTCCCTACCTGTGCTCCATGCTGGCTGAGGAGCAGTGAGTCCCCTGGGTGCTCCGTCCTGCCTCACAGCCCTGAGGATCCTCTCCCTTCCATCTCCGCCAAAGCCATGAGCGTGATTTCCTGGGCTCTCTTACACCTTCCTCCAGAAGAGGTGTGATTCCCAGAGACCCCTGACCTTGGTCAGTGGGGATAACTTGTCCTTGTCACAGCTTTCATGCCCCAAGAGGGGGTCAGTCTACAGGGCTCACTGCTCACACTCAGTTCTGATGCGTCCCCCTGCTCCCTCGTGCCCCTCCCCCATCTCTGAGAGTAGCATCCCACGACACGGATAACGTTCCCTCTCGTATGCTTTCTACGTGCTTGTCACAGGCCCGCGTGCCATTTGCTGTGCAGCAGGGGTTTCCGTTCAAGCGACAGTTACGCGACCATGACAGAAGGATGATACTTCACCACTTTTCCCAGAGCAGACGGTTTTTCACACTTGGAAATTCCATTTCAGCTACTTTAAGTAGGTACCAAATTGCTGTCTACTTGCAATAATTATTGCCAATTCTAAAACTCCTCCACATCTCCACACTTTGGTAAATCGTTTTTTAAAAGGTACTGGGAGCATCGTGACTTCTGAGCGTGACGGGGTTCGAACGTGGGTGGGAAAACCCCACGTGCCCCAAGCCAGCGCAGCACGGCCTGCCCTGCACTGGCTTTCCAGAACATTACGCCTTAAATGATACTATCTTGACGGGCGGCTTAGTAAGTTGCATTTGAAAATGATGAGGGTGCATTGCTTGATCTTTCAAAATTGCTTAAGAAAGGTCAGAGCCAAATTCAGTTGTATGTATGACATGGAATAAATTAACATATACTTTAATGCCCTCTTTCAAAAAGTTTGTTTTTAATGTTCATTTATTTTTGAGAGAGAGAGAGAGAGGCACAGAGTGTGAACAGGGGAGGGGCAGAGAGAGAGGGAGACACAGAATCCGAAACGGGCTCCAGGCTCCGAGCTGTCAGCATGGAGCCCGACGCGGGGCTCGAACTCACAAGCTGTGAGATCATGACCTGAGCTGAAGTTGGACGCTTAGAGGACTGAGCCACCCAGGTGTCCCCACGCCCTTATTCAAATATGTTCCTTGTTCACATCAGGGGACTATGTCATCGTTACTGACTAGCGCATGGCAAGGACTGTATATGCTGAGAAAGCGTGGAGCTTATTTTTCGATTTCTGTTTACTCAATGACTTTTATAGGAATTACCATGGACGCGTATATAACTGCAAATATGGAGGACCTTGAACTTCATGCTTTAGATTTCTTCTTGCATTTTATTCAGTGGCAGCTCAGCGACGCATTTAGACATTTATGATCCCGAGGATTTTTCAGTGATGGCCTCAGCTTGTGAACTCAACGTCTGTTTGTTTTCTGCAGGCCCGCGGGACTCACATGTCTCTGGAGGAAACACCAGGCTTGTGAATTTCTTGGCTCACAAAGTAGGAGATCGAGATGCTTCCATAAGACCCCCAAACCAGGAACGTCCGGAAAACAGGGACAGTGTGCGTTAACCAAATGACACAAATGGAATTTAAACTGAGGGTCCACCGCACTTGAGAGAAAGCAGATAGGAAATAGAGACCCCTTCAGGTTTTCTGCAGGAAAAATGGTACCCGGTAGCACATCCTGGAAAATACTGTGCTTACCGAGGAAAAGACAGATTGTTTCATGAGCACTTTTCATGTGCACACAAGGCCGGCCATCCTTAGACTCTAGATTCTTTAAAATTGAGACAGAATGCTCTGGAAATAGAGGACATCCACACAGGCAGACAGGAGGACTTTTTAAAAGTAAACTCTACACCCATCATGGGGCTCGAACCCACGACCCCGAGATCAAGCACATCACGTGCTCCATCGAATGACCAGCCAGGCGCCCCAAGAGATGGGTTGTTTTGTCTTGTTGCTGTCTCTTTAGATTATGCACGTTTTTTTTTTGAAAAATCTCAACCTTAAGTTATTTGAAAACCCAGCCATTGCAGATTTTTATCAGAATACATATTTGACTCCTTGGGGTACCTGGGTGGCTCAGTCGGTTAAGCGTCCGACTTCAGCTCAGGTCATGATCTCGAGGTCTGTGGGTTCGAGCCCCGCATCGGGCTCTGTGCTGATGGCTCAGAGCCCGGAGCCTGCTTTGGATTCTGTGTCCCCCTCTCTCATGTGCTCTCTCCCTCTCTCTCAAAAATAAAATAAACATTAAAAAAAAGAATACATATTTAGCCCCTTCAAAAGGTATTTTTCCATTTTATGTGCCGAACTTTGCAATTTCGGGATAAGCCATAGCTGTTATGAGAACTGCACAGAGCGTGTGCATGCGTGTACACACACGCATGTGTGTGCATGCACACACACACACACACACTCACCCCAAACAGCAGCCAGCCATTGAAGCAATTTTTCTTTATGTTATGTCCCCTGCAATCGCTGGGTTGACGCAGGGTGTTTTTTTTTTTTTTTTTAATGTTTACTTTTGAGAGAGAGAGAGAGAGAGAGAGACAGAGCATGAGCATGAGCATGAGCAGGGGAGGGTCAGAGGGTGAGGGAGACTCAGAATCCAAAGCAGGCTCCAGGCTCTGAGCTGTCAGCACAGAGAGGGGCTCGAACTCACAAGCTGTGAGATCATGACCTGAGCCGAAGCTGGACGCTCAACTGACTGAGCCACCCAGGTGCCCCTGCTCCCTGTTTTTTTTTTTTTTTTTTTTTTTTTGAATCAGTGGTTTGATTGCCTCTGTTTGTGGGAGGAGGGGAGGCAGGGGCTTGTGTGGGGCTGGGAGGGACAGGTGCTTGTGGCTCCGACATGCAGGGCTCTGGGGACCTGAGACGATGCAAGAGAACTGAGGTCTGCTCCCGGATCCCTGAAGGTCCCCGTGCTGTCCCACCTGGGACACTGTTCCACGGTGTTCTCCAAATTCTTCCCGGATTTTTGACCGTGCGTACGCCTCACGAGCCCGTCAGCGTCCTCTCCGCCACACTGACACGTGCTACCCTGCGTCTTCAGTATGGAAAGGGCCATCTCTTTGGGCATCCAGAGCTGGAATAGCTTCTTATACGCTCTTGTCACTGCTTACCAAGCCGGATCCTTGTCCGTCTACCCTCGCCCCACCTCGCCCGTGGGCGTCCTGTCATAAGGAACTTACCACAGGAGAATTCTTCGTGATGCAAATGTCTGAACTGGCAGGGTTTTGTGCTTCTAGAAAGCTGGCCGGAAAAGAAAAGAAGACGAAAAAGAACTGAAGCGCTCTCCCAAATCTGCAAACCCACTTCCTCTCCCCACCCACCTCACTGCACAGCCCTCTGTTTTATTTTGTACAGGAACTCAGGTGTCTGTTATACCCAAGTTTAATTAGCACGCAGAGTCCTCTTAGTTCCACGTGTGCAGCATAACGATTCACTAACCCTCTACTTTCCTCAGCGCTCGTCAAGATCCAAGTGTCCGTCGATGGGCGAATGGATAAAGAAGATGCGATGCAGACACGAGGAGCATCGGCCAGCCATAGAGAGGAGTGAAATTCTGCAGCAACAAGGACGAACCGAGAGGGGACAGTGCCATTATTTCCCGCTAACTGCTTTATCCCGTTCTGCTCCTCTGAACCCCAGCACGGTCTCCCCAGATCTCACTAGGCGCGTGCGCAGCACCGTAAATGCGGTTTCAAAAGGAGAGGGACACGTGGACATTTGAAAATGGCATTCGGGAAAGAATGATCATCTCTTATTTTGAGGGTACTTTTTGCAAAGTTGTAAGCACATTTTAGATTTTTCGTATTCAAGTTGGTAGTTCCCACCAAGGCTCTCTTTATGAGTTTATAAAACGTATTTAAGTTCTGCTGGTATATTTGCTGTTTGCTTTTTAGGGTTTTTTTCTCTTCAGTAGTGAGGAAAGTTTGCAGAGGAATATGGCCTGGGCTTCAGTGACTTGGGGCAGGGCGCTCTGACTCAAGCTGGCCGGCTCGCTACTATTTCCAGAGGGGAAATGATTCAAGGGCCTTACAGTCTGCTAGGGAAATTATCCTCTGAGTCTGAGAAAGAAACAATGTTCTCAATTCACAGGCCTGGACTTTCTTTGTGTTCTATGAGATGCCTTCAAAATGTCATTGCTACATTAGGTGAAATTTTCAGGCGAAATATACATATATACATAATTATATATATTATTGTATGTACCATATACATAGCGTAGATATCATATGTTATGTATAACATATATATCATTTTATATATCATTATATATCTGTATAAACGTATATTCATTTTATTTCAAAATGTGAGCTGTCTCTTTAGGTTCTGTGGAGGCAGAGGGAAAAACAAACCTTTTTATACATTTGCATCGCCTGTAGGAATAAAGCATTTTGCAAACAGTGAAGGGGGTATAGAGTCTCAATTTGTTATCCTTGTGATTATGGGGTTTTTTTTTGCTTCATTAGATGGTTTAAATCATTTTTTACATGACACATTCCCTTTGCTATCTTTGCACAAACATAATGTGAAAATATACGGAGGGGGGTAATTTGCAGCTCTGTAGTTTTTATCGTTAATTTTGGAATTGAAATGACCCACTGCTTTATTCTGTGACATTCGTAGACCCAAGTGTCAAAATCGCAAGAATAGAGCTTCTCAAAGCAAACAGAAGAGAAAACCATTGCCACCTTGGGTGTCTTAATGGGGACTCCAAATGGCTAATGATAAGATAAAATAATTGACCTTTAAAAAATTAAAAACTTCTGTTGAGTAAAGATAGAAGTCATAACAATGCATAGGTAAGCCTCAGATTGGGAGAAAATATTTGCAATGCATTTATCTGATAAGTTGTAGATAGATTAAATTAAATTCTCCCGTAACTCAATAATGAAGGGCAACTTAATTTAAAAATGAAGAAACGAGTTATATAAATGGCCCAGAAGCATAAGAAAAAGTATTTAACATGATTAGTCACTAATCATGTTCCTGTTTAAACTACAATTACACACTTCTTTTTTTATTAAAACATTTGTTTAATTTAATGTTTATTTTTGAGAGAGAGAGAGAGAGAGAGAGACAGAGCACAGCAGGGGAGGGGCAGAGAGAGAGGGAGACACAGAATCCGAAGCAGGTTCCAGGCTCTGAGCTGTCAGCACAGAGCCCGACACAGGGCTCAAACCCACGAACCGCGAGATCATGACCTGAGCTGAAGTCGGATGCTCAACCGACTGAACCTCCCCCAGGCCCCTACGTTTCGACACTTCTGCATATCTCCCAGAATAACTAAAATTTAGAAGTCTGACAACAACAAATGTTAGTAAAAATGTGAATCAACAGAGCCGTCTTTCGTTGTGGGTGAAAATTGTTTGGCAATTTCTTTTAAAGTCAGTTATACCCTCTGGGGTGTCTCCATCAGCACCAGCCATCTGTATAAAGTAGTCTCAGATCCTTCTACACAGCACATCTCACTACCTGAAACATCCTCGTCATTTATTTATCTGTGTCCTTTGAGAGCAAGGATCCTGTTTTATTCACAGCTGTGGCTCTCATTACTGAAACAGTGGGTGGAAAACAGTGCGTTCTAAATACATATTTGAGGGATATAGGAACAAACATAATCCCGTACGAACACCCTGAAGTGGATGCCACGTTTATTCCCATTTAACAGATGAGAAAACTGAGGCCCAGAGCAATGATTAGCCTGTCCGTGATCACACAGCCAGCGGGTGACAGAGCTGGGATTTGGACCAAGGGTGGTATTTTCATCAGTAGAACCCTCAGGAGTCAGCCTGGAGATTTGCGGGACTTCCTCCCGGTTCTTTGACCCCGAGGTCAACCTGCTCTCTCTTCAGTCTTTGCCGCTCGGTGGCACGTTCTTGCCCGTGGTCGCCCCGGATGCGCTTTCTCGAGCCAGCCTCCACCCTCCTTCCTCGTGGAAGCTGCAGGGTTTTTTTTAGCGGGCATCAAAGGATTTCACCAGTGAGCTGGAAAATGGAGCAGACACCTAGGAAGAAGGAGGTCTGACTTGGAGCCTTTTCTGGAAGCAGGACTGGAAGGGGAGGACAGATCTCCCAAGCCGCGTGTGACGGGTATATCAGGTGGATATTTATGTGCTCAGTGGTACATGCTTATTGCACACCTGCTCTGGGACAGACTTTGCTCAGAGAGGTGTCTGTAAAGCAAACAGAACAGACAAGACGCCTGGTCTCGCGGAGCTTGGATGCCTGCAGAGGAAAGACAATACACAAATTCGCGAGCAAATGGGGATGGCGGGGCGGATAGCAACATGTGCTTTTGGGGAAACCCCCCAAGAAGGAGGCATGTGGGAAGCCGGTGGCCCGGAAGGGATTGATAAAGAGTTACTGGCAAACGGAGGCCCGTTGATGCGCTGTTATTTGAACAAAGGCCCGAAGAGAAGTGAGCCGTGCCTCCCTCTGGAAAAAAAAAATATTATCTCAGCATTGATAGGAAAAGTCGGAAATATCGTTGGGCGTCTTTAGAGACACTCACGAGTGCAAACGTGCAAGGCCAGGGAAGCCGTCCACTCTGCTGTTGGAGCAGATCGCTGTCTCTGCAGCTGAGCCCCCGTCACACAGGGTGGGCGACATGGCGGGGCCACGCAGTGAGGGAAAATGACGGTCACGTGAAGGACGATGACACATTCAGACCGAGACCTGTCAAGGGAGCGCACCAGACGGCCGGCCGGATCGCTGCCTCCACTCGGGGTAGAGATGGGCTTCAGCTCACAGGGGCCCGGGTAGCCTCTGTCTCCTCGTTCCTGTCTCCTGGGCCCCTTCTTTCTCTATCTGTTGTTTGCTCTCTCGTTCTCTCTCTCTCTTTCCAGTACACACGCAATCCCAAGATCCCCATGGTCCTCGGAGCTGATGAAGGAGGGCACAGGTGGGTGTCCCCAAAAGGCAGAGCTGTAAACAGCGAGACAAAGTACTAGCAAAAGGACTTCACAGGAGCTGCAGGAGCTCACAGGAGGCTGCCCGGCCGGACCCGGGAGGGTGAGCGACCTTCTCTTAGGCACCAGCCAGGGCACTTGGCCACAAGCAAAGCAGCAGGATTGCTGTCTTGAGCAGAACATGAAGGTTTTGAAGTCACCGTGGGGGCTGCGGGAATCCGCAAGAAGAACAGAGACACGGTGGCTCGCGTGACTCGGGAAACCAGCGGGGACAGACAGTGGCTCTGGGCCAGGCGGACAGGGTAGCTGAGGCCTCATCACAGGAGCCGGATGGCAGTGACCTTGCTGCTGGTGTGGGCAGCCCTGGCCTCCGGCTCCCGGCCCCCTCTCTCTGTCCCTCCATCAGGACTGAAACGTCAGGACCAGGCATCCAACGGGTCAGAATCCTGTTCTCCCTCCTGTGCCCAGACTGGCACAGAGCAGGAAGACTGTTTCTGGCTTCTTTTGGCTTCTTCAAGCAGAAGTGGAGCTGTGCCCTTCTCCAGACTCACACCGTGGGGCTTACCCACCAAAGAAAGTCGGGTCAGATGCCAGGCAGTCTTGTCCTTCCCGCCCCTCCGTCCCCAAACCACTGGTCAGATGTCCCTGAGAGGTAGAGTTACTATTTTAAAAAAAAATTTTTAACATTCATTCATTTTTTTTTAAACATTTTTTTTTACGTTTATTTATTTTTGAGACAGAGAGAGACAGAGCATGAATGGGGGAGGGGCAGAGAGAGAAGGAGACACAGAATCGGAAGCAGGCTCCAGGCTCTGAGCCATCAGCACGGAGCCCGACGCGGGGCTCGAACTCACGGACCGTGAGATCGTGACCTGAGCTGAAGTCGGACGCTTAACCGACTGAGCCACCCAGGCGCCCCGAGGGGTAGAGCTATTATTCAAAGGACTTTGGAACGGGGTACTCTACAGAACTACAGAACTGTTACAAAGTCTCCTTATTTCTAAGGTTTTATAAGGAAAAAGGTTTGAAGCACCAATTGCCATGAGGAATGTGAACACGTGTGTGATTTTCAGAGGAAAGCAAATTATACTGACCTGGGGCAAAATTATTCTGGCTCTGGTTTTATTTTAATCAACTTGATTCATCTGGTTCCAGCCTTCACACGAGCCCAGGATCCACGGGACATTTAAATTAGCCTTCTATAGTTGTGCGTAAAAGGGATAATCTCACGTTAGCAAGCCTCAGAAGGAGGATGTGTTATAAGAGGCAGAGTGAATATACAGGTGAAGCTGAAATGGTCCTGGCAGCAGGGGCCTGGGAAGCTTGCAGGACGCCCAGGACGTACGTGTCCCTGCCTCCCACCTCTTCTGCACACGCCCCTGAGGCTGCAGGGTCACAGACGATGGCTTCTTTGATTTCCAAGTTCAAATGTTGTGGTGTGGTCCGGTGAGAGCACTCTTTGCTGAGCTGCCTTATTTTGCGTCACTGACGTGTGGATGGTATGGACCACAGAGGATGCTTTGCTTGTATATTTCGCAGAAAACACTCAGCCAGGCACCTCATCTAGGACATTGTGTCCCCCAGGACACGCGACTCCAGTTTTCAGCTGCGATCAAATATGACATCCAATTATAGTCACTTTGGGTTACAGACACAATTTAACAACAATTAACGTATTAATTTACCTCTAACAAACCCAGTTAGGCAACAGAAGTTTCGCCCAGTTACACGTAACTTTGACTTACAGAGGACACTGAAAACTTTGTGAGGCACGCTTTTCAATCAGCTTTCTTATTTCTAGCTGTGGGTCATTCTCGTGTGTGGAAGGAAAGGGCATCTTCTCATAAATGGGATACTTGTGTTTGAAAAGAAGGAAGCTTTCAGCTTTTTCCACCCTTACTAAGGTATAACGCACAAACAACAATTTCTTGATTTTTTAAAGTACTTTATCTATTGTGAAGTGATCGCAACACTCAAGGTAATTAAAATATCCACCGCCTCTCATACCTACTATTTGTCTTTGTACATGTGTGTGTCTGTGTGGTGAGAGTGCTTAAGATCTTCCCTCTTAGCAACTTTCAAGTATCCCACACAGTATCGCTAACTGTAGTCCGTGCTGATCCCCAGAATTTATCCATCTTATTTATTTAAAAAACTTTTTTAATGTTTATTTATTTTGGAGAGAGAGAAAGAGAGCATGAGTGGGGCAGGGGCAGAGAGAGAGGGAGACACAGAATCCGAAGCAGACTCCAGGCTCTGAGCTGTCAGCACGGGACCCGACGCGGGGCTGGGACCCACAAACTATGAGATCGTGACCTGAGCCAAAGTCAGGCGCTTAACTGACTGAGCTACCCAGGAGCCTCTACCCATCTTACTTATAACTGAAGCTTTGTGCCCTTGACAAGTATCTCCCCATGCCCCCTCCCCTCAGGCCCTGGCAACCACCATTGTACTTCGATGTGAGATCACGCAGCAATTGAAATGAGCTCTCTTCACTATCTTAACATATTGGGTCTGTTAGTGACCCTAGAAAACAGAAATATCTAGTTGCCTCTATGTTCATCTATCTGTCTATTATCTATTATCTATTTGTCTGTATCCTAGCTCTACATGAATAATTTTAGAGAAATAGAAAATCTGGGCTCTGGGGTCATGATCAGAGGGCAGGTGTTGCTATAAAGGAAGATCCTACGTTACAATGAAATGTTCTCTATCTATGTTAAATAATCTCTCCAGGGAATAATAACGTGAAAATACTTAGAATCAAAGTATATCAGAAAGGAAGGAAGGAAGGAAGGAAGGAAGGAAGGAAGGAAGGAAGGAGAAAAGGATAGGAAGGAAAGGGAAGGAAAGGGAAGGAAAGGGAAGGAAGGAAAGGAAGGATATTCTTGTTACTGCTTCCTGACCCTATAGGAAGTGGCTTATATACAAAGTTTCTGAACCAGCCACACAGTGTAAAACAACAGCGAGTCAATGGCAACCATGGTAACATAATAATAACTCATACTGATGAGCATGGTCTCCTCTTACAAGTAGCCCTACACAGATTTTCAAGCCTACTTCTCACATCTAATGGCTGCAAGAGTATTTCTCAGGCTACATGCCAGCCATAGTGGTGAGCCCCTCACTACATTGGCGGTTCTCAACTGAGGTTGATTTTGCCCCCAAGGGGATATTTGGCTACATCTGGAGACAACTGTGGTGTCACAACTGGAGAGGTGCTACTGGCATCTGGTAGGTCGAGCCCAGGAAGGCTGTTAAATATGCTACAAGAGCAGATGTCCCCTCAACAAAGAATCGTCTGCCCCAAATGCCAATAGTGCTATGGCTAAGAAACCTTGACCTGCACTCTCCCCTATAATCTTCTCAACCACCCCATGGAGCAGCTGACATTATGGCACAGAATGGCTTCAAGGTCAACAAATTATTTCACTTTTCCTCTTGGGATATTTCTCAGAAGCCACAGGACTGGTTTCTGGCCAATGGAGCATGGGTGGAAGTGACGTTTTCATCTCCATTCTGGATTTATAAAACCTCCTGATCAGCCCATTGGTTTCCCTCTTCCCCCACTGTTGGTTGGCTGCACATGAGTAGCCCGTAGGAGATATAGGGGCCACAACATAGGAGAAGCCTGGGCCCCAGAATGATTCCACGGAGAAGAGCCCCTCACTGACTCACATAAGACTGCCAGGAAGAAAGAAATCTTTCTGGTGCAAAGCCATTGAGAGTTTGTGATGATTTCTTGCATTAACCAGCCAATTTTGACTGACACAATTATTATGCCCATTTTCCAGATGGGGAAAAGTGGAGGTTGCAGAGGGAATGCTTGATCAGAGGTGTGGTTCCACTTCTCTGCAATTCTCTCCATTGAAAGCTAAAAGTAGCTTTGCCCAGCACATGTTCTCTTCATTCTCATTACTGCTTCATTTTAAATCCTAAGCCTCCTTGAACCACATTGTTATGGGTGTCCTTCCCCTTGGCACAAGAAATTTTGATTTAGTTGATTGGTCCAGCTTTAGGTTACTTGCCCATCCTTGACCAGTCTCTATGACCAGGGCCATGCTCAACACTGAGTATCTTGGATTGCCTGCCTTAACCAGTCACGGAGACCAGGTAACAGGGCAATCGTGATGACTCAGGACCCAAGCTTGGTATTGGGGCTGGACTCAACCTACCCAAACTCCTTGCAAACCTTTATGTCTGCTATGGTGGGGGGCGGGGGGAGTGTCCTCCCCAAAGACATGATGTGGACGGGAATATGCCTTTGGATTTTCAGGCCACACAGAATTCTTGAGAGAATCACCCTGTCCCTAAAGCCAAAGGGCCCAAGCTCTCCTGAAAATTTCCCACAGCTCAACAAGAACGGGATGACTAAATGGATGTTTATATTCAGAGATGTGATCACCAGATAGCACATGCCAGATACAAGGAGAAGATCTCTGTCCATGGTTCTGATTGTCATCCAAAGGCACTAATTCTAAGGCAATTTTGCAATACTCCTACTTCAGAAAGCTAACATGCCTATCTTTGCCTGCTCAAAGGGCATCAGCTTCCAAGGCAGTGAGGACAGACTATCAAGAACTATAAACCCCAGCAATTCTGAGTGAGGCAATGGAGACTCAGACCAACTACAGTTCACCCAAGAGAAACACCCACACATGCTCTGTATCTGACATTGTGGTGCATTTATATTCCTGACATCACATATTTCCCATTGAATAGTTGAATCTAAGTGGGGTTTTCTCATTTCTTTAACCTTACTATTGAATGTCAACATTGGCCTTAACCCATAGGGAAGATGGTGGGGGAAGGCCAGGAACTGGGGCTTGATTATTTCATCAAGTTTATTAAATCCCATTTCCTGACATGATTTCCTGGGAGCCAGAAGATATTCTGTGTGTGTGAATCTATTTGGATAATAACAAATGTCTCTCGACCTTGCCACACTTGGGATTAGAAAATTGTGATTTCCAGCTCTTTCCTGGTCAGTCAGGGAGAAATCATTTGCAAAGAATAAATATTTTGAGAAGGATATGAGATGCTCACTCATGGGACTCTCGTGGGCAGGGCAGTCATGCACCACTGTTCAAGTCACTGAGTAAAGGTACTCAGGAGATGGAACAAGATAGGGTGGCATTTAGCCCTCACACCATGTGTTAGAGCAAAGATAGTCACAAATTCTCTGCCACACCCCCATAGAGAGGTCCGCAGTGCATCCCCTGAAATGCTTAGTTGACACAGGTCACAGAGTAACCCCGTGTGGGAGCCCCAAATCACACCCACGCCATCAATAGGCATCCAGAACTTGCCTATTAATCACTTGTTTGTCAAGGCTGGCGATCAATCAAAATAATTCCAAAATGCCACCTCTACTCACCTTTACTAGAAACAGAAATGGATCAAGGAATCAAACTTTAGGGACATTTAGAAAAGCTAGTGAAGAAAGAAAGAAAGAAAGAAAGAAAGAAAGAAAGAAAGAAAGAAAGAAAGAAAGAAAGAAAGAAAAGCTAGTAGTTTTTATATTACAGACATTCCCATTCTAGAAAAAGTCATTATCATCTGTATAGGTAACATTTAACAGAGTTGCATCCTCCTGTGACATTTCCTTAGCACATAAAAAGATGGGTGAGTGATAAGTATCTAGGGAACAATAGATCAATTGAACTAGAAGCGTCAATCACTGGGAAAGGTCAATTATCAAAATATTCAAAGAACATTTTCTGGACCCGAGGGACAGAAACATTTTGGAGTTCACACCTACTTCATGTATAAGACAATCACACCATTTACAACTCGTGTGTATTTGCATTGAGTAACATATTAGAGCAAATGAACATCTTAGACATTTGTTTTGTTCCTTCCCAGTTTAACACAAAAGGTAAATGACCCATGAAGAAGAAAAAGAAATATTAGTTTTCAACCAAAAAGGTTATAAATATGCAAAGAATATAGTATCTAGTAGAGCATATAAAAAAGGAGTTTGCAGTATTTTCTTAATGGAAATTTCACAAAGCCTTCACAGGCACTTTGGTTATTGAGATGATTAGCATTTTGTTCTATTCTGCTCTGTCACATGCGTGCTGATGATCATCGCTTCTCCAGTGTTAACATCACCACAGATATTACAGGGTTTATGGCAAAGGCTGAGCCCCACAGACTGTGTGCAACTTTGCTGATTGAACTTGAGGGGGTAATAGAAATGGTCTTTTCCATGATGTCACAATTTTTCCTAGTTCTTTGGAGGTTGTAGCTTTGTCTATTGCTTGATTTTAATCATCATATTCTGGATGAAATGAAGCGAGTTAGCAGCAGTAACAGAAAATTCATCCTACCACTCAACCGGAGGAAGTGTGTTTAGACTCTAACTGCTGGGGTGTGAGGGGCTCTGCTCCACACAGTCACTCCGAGATCTAGGCCCCTCTGTCTTGTGACTACACCGTCCCCCTGGGATCTCAAAGGCATTGGCTGGCTTCCATGCCTTTGGCCAGTGAGTGTGGGAAGAGCAGGATTACTTGGGAGGATACCGGAAGCCACACCTGGGAAGAGCCACGCAGGGATTCTGCTGATATTTCATTAACGGAGACTCGGTCAGACACTCCACTTACTGGAATAGAGGCTGGGAGAAGAAGAAAATATCAGAAATTGTGGACATATGGGACACACATTCATTTTACGTTTTGATGGACCCCCCTTCATTGTGCATCCAGGTTCCAGACATAGAAATGTCACAGAAGCTCTGTTTTTCAACCTCACCATCACAAGTATGCAGGCATGTGATGGGGCTCTGACAGTTAGGCCCTTCTGTGTGAAATTTTCATATGGGAGCTACATTAGAACAGATGAGTGACACAGGGCATCCATGTCATAGAAGTGGCTGGCAAAGGGGCAGCACATTTCTTGGGTCAGTGGTGGTGGTAGTGGCTTTCCAGGTGTTGCAGCGTTTTGGTTCTCTCCCAGCCATGGCTCCTCCCGTCCTATGGCTCCTCCCACCCTGAGCCCTTCCCATATTGGAACCCTTCCCATATCATAGCCCCGCCCACACTCATAGCCCTTCCCACCCATGGTTCTTCCCACATCATAACCCTTCCCAACAATGGCTCCTCCCATCCATGACTCCTCCTACCTGGTGGCCCCTCCCACATCATAGCCCTTTCCATCCATAGCTCCTCCCACATCATAGTCCTTCCCATATTGTAGCCCCTCCCACATCATAGCCTCTCCCACACATGGCTCCACCCACATCATAGCTCTTCCCACACTATAGCTCCCCTATACCATAGCCCCTCCTACTCTGTGGTCCTGCCCATCTCATGGTTCTGCCCACCTTTATTCTTCCTTGGCCAACCTGGCTCTCTAGAGTGACTTCACAGGCTGTCACTGAACAATCACTTCCTCTACCCTTTCTTGGAATCATTCTTGAACTTCCTAGTATTCCTTACTAAGTCTTTTCCTGATTAAATTAAGCAAGTTAATCTTCTTTGCAACTAATGATGTTTACATGTAATAGTCCTTTGTTTTGAGGGAAACAAAACCCAACAAAACGACATACGCTTTAATACTGAGTTTTCACTCTGTCTCTGACCAGAAGAGCTTTTTTTAAGCCATACAATATATTATTGCCATTATTTAAAAATTATAGGATTTTTCATTTCAACCCTGATTTCTGACTTCTCTTTAAAAAAATTGAAAAAATTTGGCATATTTGAGAATAGGTATAGGAGAAGCATCATTCATTAATTCAGCAAACATGTATTTAAAGCTGAGAATTTACCAAACCTTGCTAAAAGAAACCAAATTTCAGGGCATTTTTGTGGTCACATAGTATCAGCTGATGCAGATGTAAGGATTATCTCTTGTGAGATAGCCAGAACCTTTTCCATTTTATTTAACAGGAATGTGTCTTGATTAATAGGTTCCTGATCCTTAATACCCAGATAGGTTTCCAAATGAGAGACTTTTTTGAAGGTATAGGTGGACATTTCCACAATCATGTAGGTCACTACCCTTCCTGAATCAGCAGTATTCAGATCCGTTTCATTCCTGGTCATTTTCAGTGGACTAAATTATGGTGCTCTGTGAATGACTTTATAGTGATTGCATTGCTCTTGTCTTTTGGGTATGATTGGGGTCCCAAAGACCACTGGGGTGGGAAGGTGGAGGGCACTAGGTTATAAAAGTTCCCAGGGACACAGGGCTTGTTCTGCTCTTGAGTTGGAATGTCTCCCAGTGCCAAGAAAAGGTGTTTGACACAAAGCACAGAAATGTAAGTCTCCAGGAGCACCTGGGTGGCACAGTCAGGTAAGCATCCGACTTTGTCTCAGGTCATGATCTCATGGTTTGTGGGTTCAAGCCCTGTGTTGGGCTCTGTGCTGACAGCTCAGAGCCTGGAGCCTGCTTCAGATTCCGTATCTCCCTCTCTCTCTGTTCTTCCCATGCTCATGCTCTGTCTGTCTGTCTGTCTGTTTCTCTGCCTCAAAAATAAGTAAACATTAAAAAATTAAAAAAAAAAAGAAATATAAGTCTTCAGAGGGCACAGGCTCTGGGTCCTGCATTTCTGATATAAAACAGGTTTTCTCAACCTTGACACTTTTGACATTTTTGGTGGGGCAAGTTTTGGTTATGGGTGCTGTCCTGTGCATTGTAGGATATTTAAAATATCCCTGGTCTCAGCCTCCTGGATGCCAGAAACACCCTCAACCCAGTTGTGATGAAGGGTGTCCAGATGTTACCAAATTCTCCTGGGGGGAAATCGCCCCCTTGTTGAGAATCACTGCTTTAAGAACTAAGATTTTTGAAGGGAAGGCTATTTCTACAATGATGCTATAGAACCCAGATTTAAAATCACAATTCTTTGGAGGCATTTTGCCTCTACAGAAGGATTTCTTATTTTTCAAGTATTTCTAATCTGTACAAAATCACTTAGGATGATCATCCACTTTAAGTAAAAATTCACACGCACCCCATCATTGGCTTTGAACTCCACACCCTTTGCAACTTTTTATAGGAGTTATCTCGCTTGCTGAGACAGTAATGGCGAACTCCCCTTCCCACATTTGTTCTTTATGCTGATATAACACCATATCTGATACCATTAACATTTTCACATTGACACGGCTTCCACTTGATTGTCACCCGGTTGAGCAAGCAGGGAAGTTACCACCACCTCCAGGTTAAATACGAGGAAACTGAGGCTCAGAAGGGTCACGAGATCCAGGCTTCCCAAGGCAAGGGGAAGAGCTGGATAAGCTTACATGCATTGCCAGTGCCTTCAGGACAGGGACATCAGGGGTATTGGCTTTTACTCTTTCCCTCACTCTGCCACCTGCGCAACTGCAGGTGGAGAGGGGCAGGACAGACACAGCAAATTCTAGGAAGGATCCTGACATTTAGGGTCCTGGGCTCAAGTCCCGTCTCCCCCCCATTCAGCTGCATGAACGTGGGTGAGACAGTCCACCCACGTGAGCCCGACTTTCCTCCTCTGTAAAAACAGGCACTGATGATCAAGTCTAAGTCATGAGGCTGTTGGCGAGGCTCTGAAGGCAATTGAGCCAGCATACTCCAAATGCTTGAAACAACGAACTTCACATTTTTAAAGCTGAATGCGCATTACAAAGTACGCCGTGTAAGCAATTCATAAAAGATGAACTACAATGGGGGGTAAGATTAATTTTAAGTTCACCAGTAATTGACGAAATGGAAATCAGTGCAATCATTTGATATCAAATCATTCCCTTTGGGATGACAGAGTTGAGTCTACATCACATTCTCTTTGCTTTCTCTCCATCAGCTGTTTACAGAGGAGGATGAAGCCCAACAAGAAACCAAGCTTTACTGATTTAATGCAATGAGATAACACAGCCCTCAACAGCGAAGGATATTATGCGGTTTCATTGTCCAAATTGGTTGTTTTTTTTTAAGAATCACATTAGTGTCAAAGATGCCCTGAAAGAAATTTTTACGATCTCTCAAAAGCAGTTGGACCGCAAAGGTGGTCTCTGTATTTCATGATTTTTAAAAGTTATTCTATTTTATTTTATTTTTAAATTTTATGTGTTCATTTTTGAGAAAGAGAGGGACAGAGAGAGAGAGAGAGAGAGAGCGAGCAGGGGAGGGACAGAAAGACAGGGAGAGAGAATCCCAAGCAGGCTCCACACTGGCAGTTCAGAGCCTGACTTGGGACTTGATCTCACAAACCGTGAGGTCATGATCTGAGCCAAAATCAGAGTCAGACGCTTAACCAACTGAGCCACTCAGGCGCCCCTGTTTTATATTTTTTAATTGAAACACGGTTAGCATGCAATATTATATTAGTTAAAGGTCTTCTCTTCAGTGGGCACAATGAAACATTTTGAATTCGTTGCAAAAATTTAAAAATCCAGAAATTCCATACAAAATATGGATATCTAGTATTCTGTGGAAATGCTGGCATTATTGGGCCCATCTGTGACTAGGTGTCAATGACAAGTGCCCTGAATACCTGAACTTTCTCATTCACCCCCCTGAGGTCACCCTCACTCGTCTATGCTATAACTTCTCTTTCCTTCCACTCTGTGACACCTGCCATAGACCAGCCCTGAATATCTGGCACTCCAGGATTTTCCACACTGGAAATCTGAGAATTATTCCTAGGATATCAAAAATGTTAGGTCACCTTTGGAAAGGAGCCTAAATGTTCCTCAAGTTTGGGAAATAGGAATTCCTTCAGCCTTTTCCCACATCCATATTCCCGAACATCGGCTCATTTGGAATCAATTGTTTGATTTTTCTAAAAGAAAAAAGATTTCCTTCTTTTTCTTTTGTGTGGCAGAAAAAAAAAATCCAGGGTCAATGTCTAATGTGGAGGTCATTTGTTTTAAGGCTATAAATACCCACCCTCCCAGATGTGATATGAATCCACCATTAAGGGTTCTCCTGAAGCATGAAATCTAATTCATTACTGTTTTTAGAAATGATTCCTCTAGGGTATCAGCCCAGAAAAGCTACCGAGCTCTGTATCATTCATAATCCAATTAAAACTCCTTTTCTAATACCAATGGGACTTCAACGGTGGCATTTCAGTTTCAGACACATCAGTGTAGCTGACAGTGTATTTTATTTAATGGGTGGTGTCCTTTGGGGCAGAAATATAAGGTTTCCATGGAGATTCTCAGGCCGCCCAGGGAAATCTCCCTGGTTCTGGGATTTCAGCTAAAACCTAAATTTTATCCTTGCTTTCATCCCCGACAATCGTGTCCTTTCTCCTTCCTTTCCTTCTTTCCTTTCTTCTCCAAACCTTTCTTCAAGGTCTTTTCCTCCTTTCTAAGAGCCATAGTATCCCATGATTAATAACAGTAGATCCTGACTCTATGGGATAAATATATATATAACTTTTGCAAGTAAAAAAAAATGCACCGGGTCTAGACAGAAGAAGCGAATTTACTGACTCACAAAGCAAGCATCCAGGGAAGTTTGAGCTACAGGTATGGCTGTATCCAGGGGCTCAGAAGGATGTGGCTTCCCTTTTATCATCCTTGGCTTTTTTCTTCTGTTGCGGCCATTCCAAAAAGACATACTTTTTTAGTGAAGGCAATACGCATGGCTGCCTCCAGTTCCGGGACCACATCCCTGCAGCTGTATGTCCCGTGGAAACGAAAGTTTGTTTCTTCTCTGGGTTTTTATACATCTTGGGTGAGGAAAGCGTTAGCATAGCAATCCTGAGCCTGCTGGATTGAAAGGCCAGTTTCCAAGGTTGGCTCTCGGATGGCCTCTTGGAACTGGATTTCGGGAGGGTTCCAACTATCCCCTGATCAGAAAGGCTCGCCGTGTCAGAATTATTTAGGCAAAACAATACGGTTTCTGCTGACAACCTGCCTGCCTTCTGAGGGTCTGGGATTTGGGCAGTGCCCAGAAGAAGGTGCCAACGTGAGCAGCACCATTTAAAAACCCTGGGCAGTGAGTCCCTTGTGAGTTTCCCTGGTAGATGACATTTTAGACATGTTGTCACATGTTACTGGAGGAAGCAGGTGCTTCTGTTGTGACTGGACTGGGCACAGATTCTGGAAGTTTGCACCTGGCTTCCTGCGGACTTCCCCTCCTGCACATTTTCCATTTGTTAATTTTGTTTTGCGGTGTTTGTTTGTTTGTTTTTGCCATAGCAATGAGTTGACTGTATGCTGAGTCCTGTGAGTCGTCCTGGCCAGTTATTGAGGCCAGGGTGGCCTTGGGGACCCTGACGCTGAGATTCACGCTAACTGCCAACTTGGCCGGTAGGATAGATCCTGGCGGGTCTAACAGGCTCAGCTCGATTTCGGCCTTCACCTTGGCACTTGGCAATCAGTTGAATGCTTTCAACGCCAGAATCTGTATCGTCAAGAAAAATATGAGAAAGAAACACTGGGCTGATTCATTGTACTTTTTTGAAAATTGAAATCATCCATGCATATATCTAGAAGATTCAAGGTAGCCCAAACAGGCTTACTGTTGAAAAAAAAAGTTGATTTATTTATTTTGAGAGAGAGACCGTGTGTGCAAGCGGGTAAGAGGCTGAGAACGAGGGAATCCCAAGCGGGCTCCAGACCGCCACTGCAGGGCCCACATAGACCACCATGTGACCAACTGGGAGGTCACGACCGGAGCTGAAATCGAGAGTCCCAGGCTTAACCAACTGAGCCACCCAGACGCCCCCAGGCTTATATAATGTACATATGTTAAGTGTCCCTTATCGTTTATCCATTTCCCTCAACCCAGAGGCAATCACTTTTTACCACTGCTGTATTTTAAGGATTCCTCTCTACAGATGTCAATTTCATGCTTGTATTTCTACGTCTTGATTCTTTGCTCTTTTGGGACGCCGTCTTCTTTCCTGGTCTCCCTTTCTTCCAAGTCGTGCTCTTCCAGGTTTAATTTTTTTTTGCGAGAGCGCCATTCATGTTGTAGGATTTCCTCATTTGTGTGGTGATCCTCGACCACTCCCGACAGAGGGCGGGTAACAGCACAGCAGAGGCCCGGCAGG
Organism: Panthera pardus; assembly: GCF_024362965.1. Classification (NCBI taxonomy): domain Eukaryota; kingdom Metazoa; phylum Chordata; class Mammalia; order Carnivora; family Felidae; genus Panthera; species Panthera pardus. The sequence continues at coordinate 4,056,622 of NW_026526699.1, read as the reverse complement.
CATCACGACGGGGTGATCGGCTGGCGGTTTTATCACCGAAACCCTGATGTGGGCCACTTTAGGTGTTCCCTCTTGGGCTGGGCGCGGCTTCGGGGCAGGAACTTCCAGGCTCTTGCCGGGAGGGTCTGGGACAGGCCGCCTGGCTTTTGGCAAAAAGCAGGGAGAGGCCAGGGGATGCCAGCACGTGGTGCACCCTGGACGTGTGCAGGGAGGGAAGCACACAGGGCGCGAGGCTCTGCTGAACTCAGAGACCCCCCCCCCGTCCCTCCCCATGACTGTAGAGTTAGCTCTCCCACTGTCAGCCCCTTCTGTGTGCCTCCTATGTACCTTCTGTGTATCCTTCTATGTATCCTTCTACTACCTTCTTTTCGTTTTGCCCCTTGGGTGTTAATGCCTTAAAAATAAAATCAATATTCTTATCGTGGTGATGTTTGGGAAGGGGGGGGGGGCGGAATGTTAACTTTCACATTTTACTGAAAGCCAATTCACTGAGTATTAAACATTTTTATCTGAATAATTTAATATTTGTGTAGACAACTTTCTAATGGGTTGCAAACTGCAATCTCTTAATTTATTTTCTACCCCGTATGATTACTACCAGTTTCTTGATTATTCCATTATGATGCATTCTGAGCTTTTAGTGCCTCCTAATTGCCCATAAAATACATAAAAATGCAACATTGAGGGCTCATGATGACAAATCAATTTTTTCCCTAGCAGGTATAGTGTGTTTATAAAACCACCTTTTGTGGAGAGGGAGGGAAACAAGAACAGGAATGTAAAAGCATGTTAACTTATTTTTTTCCTACCTAGACTTGCCTGATGCATAATTCCTGCGCCCTTCAATGCCCTGACCTCCCCCCAGCCCCGCCCCAAATCCATTTCAGTCAAGGCTCCCTGAAGTCCGTGGAGCAGAGACATAAGGTCTGAGCACATACATGATGTATTCAGAATGTGCCTTTTTATTCTAAAGACGTATTTCCTGAATGGATTTTATGCCAAGAAATGCTAACTAGACCTAATCTCTAGGTCTTAACATGTTAGCGCTGCGCCATGATTAATGAGCTTGTTAAAACTAAGCAATATTTTCATTTTCTAGATGCCATCAACCCAGCAGGGAAATGAGAGAGGATTTTTGATATTTAGCTCACCCAGTAAGTGAAAGGATTATTGTAGCTTGTAAATTAAAATAATTACTATATACCTCGACTCTCTTCACAGTGTTCTGTTCTGAAGTGTTCCTCCCTTCCTCTCTCCCTCCCTTCCTTCCTCCCTTCCTTCCTTCCTTCTTCCCTCCCTTCTTTCTTTCCTTCCTTCCTTCTTTCCTCCCTCTTCCTTCCTTCCTTCCTTCCTTCCTTCCTTCCTTCCTTCCTTCCTTCCTTATTTCCTTGCTTCCTTCCTCCCTCCCTCTTCCTTCCTTCCTTCCTTCCTTCCTTCCTTCCTTCCTTCCTTATTTCCTTCCTTCCTCCCTTCCTTATTTCCTTCCTTCCTTCCTCCCTTCCTTACTTCTTCCCTTCCTTCCTTCCTCCCTTCCTTCCTCCCTCCTTCCTTCCTCCCTTCCTTATTTCCTTCCTTCCTCCCTTCCTCCCTTCCTTATTTCCTTCCTTCCTCCCTTCCTCCCTTCCTTATTTCCTTCCTCCCTTCCTCCCTTCCTTATTTCCTTCCTTCCTTCTTCCCTTCCTTATTTCCTTCCTTCCTCCCTTCCTTCCTCCCTTCCTTCCTTCCTCCCTTCGCTCCTTCCTCCCTTCCTTATTTCCTTCCTCCCTTCTTTCCTCCTTTCCTTCCTTCCTCCCTTCCTTTCTTCCTTATTTCCTTCCTTCCTTCCTCCCTTCCTCCCTCCCTTCCTTCCTTAGTCCCTTCCTTCCTTCCTTATTTCCTTCCTTCCTTCCTCCCTTCCTTCCTCCCTTCCTTCCTTCCTTCCTCCCTTTGTTCCTTCCTCCCTTCCTTATTTCCTTCCTTCCTTCCTCCCTTCTTTCCTCCCTTCCTTCCTTCCTCCCTTCCTTTCTTCCTTCTTTCCTTCCTTCCTCCCTTCCTCCCTTCCTTATTTCCTTTCTTCCTTCCTCCCTTCCTCCCTTCCTCCCTCCCTTCCTTCCTTAGTCCCTTCCTTCCTTCCTTCCTTCCTTCCTTATTTCCTTCCTTCCTCCCTCCCTTCCTTCCTTCCTTCCTCCCTTCCTTCCTCCCTTATTTCCTTCCTTCCTCCCTTCCTTCCTTCCTTCCTCCCTTCCTTCCTTCCTCCCTTCCTTCCTCCCTTCGTTCCTTCCTCCCTTCCTTATTTCCTTCCTCCCTTCCTCCCTTCCTTCCTCCCTTCTTTCCTTCCTCCCTTCCTTATTTCCTTCCTCCCTTCCTCCCTTCCTCCCTTCCTTCCTCCCTTCCTCCCTTCCTTCCTCCCTTCCTTCCTTCCTTCCTCCCTTCCTTCCTCCCTTATTTCCTTCCTTCCTCCCTTCATTCCTTCCTCCCTTCCTTATTTCCTTCCTTCCTTCCTCCCTTCCTTCCTCCCTTCCTTATTTCCTTCCTCCCTTCCTCCCTTCCTTCCTTCCTCCCTTCCTTTCTTCCTTCTTTCCTTCCTTCCTTCCTTCCTCCCTTTGTTCCTTCCTCCCTCCCTTATTTCCTTCCTTCCTCCCTTCCTTCCTTCCTTCTTTCCTTCCTTCCTCCCTTCCTTCCTCCCTTCCTTCCTTCCTTCCTCCCTTCCTTCCTCCCTCCCTTCCTCCCTTATTTCCTTCCTTCCTCCCTTCGTTCCTTCCTCCCTTCCTTATTTCCTTCCTTCCTTCCTCCCTTCCTTCCTTCCTCCCTTCCTTCCTCCCTTATTTCCTTCCTTCCTCCCTTCCTTTCTTCCTTCTTTCCTTCCTCCCTTCCTTCCTTCCTTCCCTCTCCCTGGCTCTTTCTCCACATGCATCTCTGCATCTTTTAATGAATAAAGAGGGAGAAGAAACACATGATCAAAGAAAAAAAATATCCAGTTAGCTGCAGTTCATTCAGTCTTGCCCATTATAAACCAGCCACTATTTGAATTTTGTATCCAGTATTTGAAATTCTGAGTCTCACTTTGTTTTACTCTGTGTACTTCATTTTTTCCCCTAAAGTTTCCTGTCCTTTACTGTCTTAAGAGTCACCTGTTAGAATTTACGGGGAAGCCAAACCTTCACATTAAGTTTACAATGATTGCCGTATACCCCCCCTAATGAAAGAGGAGTTAGGAGAAGCTAGAGAAACCCCAAGCACAGGAAACGAGGCTCACCTCCACCAAGGTGCTGGGACAGAAACGCCAGTGTCAGGATGCAGAAGCCACAGCAATGCAGCATCTGGGCCGTCAACAGCTGGCCCGTGTACACGTCCTCAAGCACAGGGACGGGCAGACGTGCTGCCCCTGTGAGTTCACGAGGGTCTCATGAAGGCAGTTGTCAGCTCTGTTCACTCTTCCGGATTTTAGGGACAGCGAGAAATGGTACAAAAGATTAGTATTTTGTAATTTGCAGTGGTGGGGGGGAGAGGAGCCCTTTCTAGTAACTTCAGATTCCAAGTGGCATCTCTCTGGCTCAGGCTTTTTTTGTTTTTTGTGTTTTTTTTGTTGGTTTGTTTTTGAGAGAGAGGGAGGGAGAGAGGGCGAGCGGGCAAGGGACAGGGGGAGAGACAGAATCTTAAACAAGCTCTGGGCTCAGCGCAGAGCCCAACGCAGGGCTCGATCCCCCAACCCTCAGATCATGACCTGAACCGAAATCAAGAGTCGGACCCTCAACTGACTGGGCCACCCAGGAGCGCCTCTGGCTCAGACTCTTAGCGTAATTTCCAACGCACTCCCCGCTGAAAGTCCATCTCTGTAAATGAGTCCTTCAGCTACCGGAATTCTTTTTCATCTGAAACTGTGTTCCGTGAAGACATGAGCCCCTTCATGCCATCCTTCCAATTGTACTTGCTCTGGTGTCAGCGGAGCCGGGGGAACATCCAGGCACTCACTGGGTGGTGGAGTTGAGACCCGACGCCTGGCTTGGTGTCCTGGCCAAGAGACTGTGGTTTTGTTTCCCCAAGTCAAAATGAAGTTGAGTCCATGGGTCAATTGCCCACCCCTTCTGGATCTTGCTTCCACTTGCTGAGCAACCTGCACTGAATGCGTATGTCCTGCTTGGTGTCTTTATACACTTGACTCACTGGCCGAGTTCCCGGGGGTGGGGGGAAGGTGGGCGTCCCTGTTGAAATACAGCGCCCTTTATGTCGACTACTGTAGCAGCAAAACCGACTAAATCCACGAAAACCCTTGCACCCATTGTTGTTAAAAACTCCTACTCCAACTCTTTATATGCTCTTTAAGGAGCCAAACGTTATTCCAACCATTTTTGTGGAGGTCCTCCCAAACTGTGCCCCGCTTTCGTGTTCTTTCAGGAGAATATGATGTATACGATGTGTGTGTGCAGGCAGGTGGGGGACTGTGCGTGAGTGTGTTTGTGTGTATGCGTGTGTCACTGAGGACCATCCCTATAAACACTGGCTGTCTGGTTGGGTACACGTGTTGGATGCCTTGATGTCTCGGGAGCAAACGCTCCAATCTGCTGGTTCCTTTATTACATGACCTTGGACAAGCACGCTTTTTGGATCGTTCCCTTCGGTTTTGATGAAGTTGTACCTCCTAATCTCGCTTCCCAGGTGCTGTCACTTTCCATTGCTCTCAAGGTGTTTCCTTGAAACAAAGTTCCTTATGTGCAAATTTGCTTCTTGCAAATGACACGTTTGCCCCGGAACGTTTATTTCCTCTGAGTTCCATGGGGGAAGGACCTCTTTTCCCTCGTTTGTCTGGCACCTGGCAGGTAGCTGGGCTGTGCTGAGGGCCCATTAACATTCCCTGTGCAAGTAACCAATTCCACTGCAATTTTGTGTAAAGTAAGAATAAATGGGCCTGAGAATCCAAATGGCTTTATTTTGCTTACAGTTCATGAGCTTAAACACAAACCTGGTGGGTCGATGTTGGCTCCTAAGAGGCTTTTTTAAAAGGCTCTACAGGGGCGCCTGGGTGGCTCAGTCGATTAAGTGCCTGACTCTTGGTTTCGGCTCAGGTCGTGATCTCATGGTTTGTGGGATCAAGCCCTGCCTCAGGCTCTGTGCTGACAGCGTGGAGCCTGCTTAGGACTCCCTCTCCCTCTCTCTCTGTCCCTCCCCGGCTCACTCTCTCTCTCTTTCTCTCTCAAAATAAATAAATAAACATTTTTTTTTTTTTATCTAAAAAAAGGTCTTCATTCTGTTGCATCACTGGGGCATGTTCTTTCTCCTCCCAATTTCTACTATTATTGCTATTTTTTTTTTTACCCAGACACCCTCGCTCACATTCACTTCTCCTGGAGAATTCTCAATTCTCCTTCCTCTTCTCCATCTATGTGGTCCTAGGAACGTTTTTCTTCGTTTGCCTTTGAGAGATTCCTGTTGAGGGATTTCACTTGAATTTTGCTGTGTAGCCAGATTGGGGAGAGAGTCTTCGGGAAATATGACCACTCACTGCCGTCGGTATATTTTTCCTCTCCACTTGACTTTAACTACCTTGCCCTTCTTTAAATTCTTTGAGTGCCTTCCTGTCTTATTTGCAGCTCTTTATGCCCGTTTAAATCTCTCCACATCAACAAAGCCACTTATTTTGTCCCGGTTATTTACAGGCCCAGATGTTCCTTACTGCCTGCAGATTTTTCTACAAGGTAATCCAAGGTCTGGCATTTCCACTGCTCCCCCCTCCCCGGCTCCCCTGTGCATGGTTTCTTCTACAGGAAGCATGAGAAACTCACATTGTGGGGGGACAGTTGACAGGTGGTTTGACCAACCCTTCTCGTTTTATTGGAGACCCTTTCTTTCATGTAACTCTGTCCTCAAGGAGAATTTACACCCCGGATGCAGTGATGTGCCGTGATGAAAATTCCCATTATTAAAAGGAAGCTTATCTTTCAAGGGTTTTTGTTCAGTCCAAATCTAATGATTTGTTTTGTTCAATGTAATTTTTTTCAGTTTCAGAAATCTCCTAAAAGATTGTAAAGATTGCAAATCCCATGCCCTGTGTAGCTATTTGTCTCTTTTCAAATCTACACTAAGCATCTCACCATATTTTATTTGACAATGAGCTTTACTAGCAACGGAAATGCCTAATGTAGTTCCTCAAAATACACCACTGTTTGTCTTACCCTTTGAGAAATTCACTTCAAAAAACGGGAAACCCAAGGGTTATCATTTTTAAATATTATCCCCTCCTAAATTTTAGTTTTCTAAACCATTTCTTGTTAAAGGAAATGGATTTGCATTGGGTTATGAATTACATGTTTGCTTTCTGCTTGCTTTGGTTTTTTAAATTCTTCGAGAATAAAGGTGACAGAGGTCAGATATGGAAGGAGGTTACTTAAAATATCTTTCCTGGGCATCTCATTCTCTGTTGGCTGACATCCCTAAGACCCGAGGAAGGCGTAAACTAAGATGAGAATAATTATGCAGGACCTGAAAACGTATTTGCTAGAAAAAGTGTCAGGAGGAGGCATGTGTGTCACGGGTGGTGGGCGACGGGGAGGGCTACAGGAGGAGGAAATATTTTACAACTCGGGAGACTATCAATTAGCTCCGAGAGAGGTTAGGGAAAGGAATGACGGGTCTATTCAAGTCAGGTGAAAAGAGAACGCACGTCTAAATTCGCTGCTTGCATTTTTACGTGCGCATCAGTGTCTCTTTAATTGGCTCTTTCTGTTATAGTTCTGCTCCGATTTTGAGATCTGACATCACGTCCACATATTTAGCATCCGTCCTGGATGAGATAAATGTTGGGAAGAGAAAGAGATTTGGACTCTGAAAATTGGGGGGGTTTGCCTTGGTATAGACACGTTAGGTAAGCTACCTACAGGACCTCACTTTTCACACCAAGAAAGTGGTTTATGATCTCCTCCTTGCATATTCACAGGAATACGGGAATATCGTAGGCATCAAATTATTGGATACGGCAAAACGTGTACGGACAGCACATGCACCCGACCCTAAAACAACACGGATTTGAACTGTGTGGATCCACTGATGCGAAGACTTTGTGGCTGTTAAATACAGTACGGTACATGTATTGCCTCTTTCTTATGATTTTCTTCGTAACATTTTCTTTTCTCTGGCTTACGTCATTGTAAGAACGGGGCAGAGAATACATACAACACACAAAATCTGTGCTAATTGACAGTGTATGTTATCAGCAAGGCTTCCTGTCAGTAGGCTGTTCACAGCTAAGTTTTGCTGAAGTCAAAAGTTACACGTGGACTTTCGACTGTGCAGGGGAGGGGGGTTGGGGCCCAACTCCTGTGCCTCACAAAGGCCAAGGTCGACTCTAAACGGAAGGCTGCATTTTCACTTACTCACTACCCCTCAGCTGTACATTTTGAAACAGCACTTCTCCAAACGGGACTGTGGAAACCCTTGAGGGTCTCAGGAAACCACAGTAGGGAGACTGAGATCAGAAAAAATTTACGATAAGACGCGAGTTTTCTAGAGGCTCCAGGCTGTGTGGCGACATCACCTGGGATGATTCAGGGGGTGTATCCTAAGGTGTTCGAGAGCAGACAACGTACAGAAAAATTATGCACGTTTTCAGAACTTAACTGTCTATTTTCTTTTTTTTTTTTTTTTTTAATTTTTTTCAACGTTTTTTATTTATTTTTGGGACAGAGAGAGACAGAGCATGAACGGGGGAGGGGCAGAGAGAGAGGGAGACACAGAATCGGAAGCAGGCTCCAGCCTCCGAGCCATCAGCCCAGAGCCCTACGCGGGGCTCGAACTCACAGACCGCGAGATCGTGACCTGAGCTGAAGTCGGACGCTTAACCGACTGCGCCACCCAGGCGCCCCTAACTGTCTATTTTCGATGCTTCCGCTGGGCTTTGACGACATCACCTCACCTCCCACTGGCTACAACTTTACAGCCTTGTTTTTATTCAATAAAACATTACCTCGAGAACACCAAGTTTTCCTAGAGCCTGTGAGGAAACACAACCAGAAGTATGCTGTGGTCTTGCTTGGAAGTGATGTTTTCATTCTTTTCCCAAAAAATTTTATGTGTAAAACTCCCCCCCAAAGTTAGGATTTTGCAATTCCGTATCTTATTCTAAAATATCAGAATAGTCTTCACACAGTAGTTTTGTATATCAAAGGTGAATATGTACACTCCAAAAATGGATATTGGAAACTTGCTGTCTCAACCTAAAGCTGTCATATCTGCCTAAAAATGCTGGAAAGCGTTAAAACTGACTTACGAGAAAGTTCTCTGTGTCATGAAAGGGAATAATCTGCTTAAATCAAGGGGCACCTGGGTGGCTCAGTCGGTTAAGCGTCCGGCTCTTGATTTCAGCTCAGGTCATGATCTTGTGGTTGGTGGGTTTGAGCCCCAAGTCAGCCTCTGAGTCCGCACGGAGCCCAGAGCCTGCTTCAGATTCTGTGTCTCCCTCTCTCTCTGCCCCTCCCCCGCTCATGCTCACGTGTTTTCTCTCTCTCTCAAAAATAAATAAAATCTTTTTAAAAAATTAAAAAAAAAAAAACTGCTCAAGACAAACAAAAAAGAAACCTAGCTTGGTCTTTAAATTAGAAATAAAAGTCTGACAAAATGCAGTTGATTCTCGAACCGTTTGGGGGTTGGGGTACCACTCCCCGCACAGTCGAAAATCCATGGATAACTTTTGATTCCCCCCGGAACGTAACTACTTAAAGCCTCCTGTTGAAGCCTTACTGATAATATAGAGTTGATGAACATGTATTTTGTGTTCTATGTATCACATACTGTACTCCTACGATAATGTAAGCTAGAAATATAGAAAATGTTATCTTTAAAAATCTCAAGAAAGAGAACATACATTTACAGTCCTGTCCTGTACGTATCGGGAAAAAATCTGCACGTAAGTGAATCCACACATTTCAAACTCGTGTTGTTCAAGGGTCAGCTGTACGACCCTCCCTTGGCTTCCTAAGTGTTAATTTGTTGTCTTACTCACTAGAATAATAACATGATGTCAGTTAGATTTTGTGATCAACGCCTCAGAGTTCAAAGAAGGAACTGAGCCTTTTTTAACATCGATGTTACATGCTTATTAAAAGCCAAAACTTAATTGGTAGTGTTTTTCAAGTTTGACGAGAGGAAGGACACTGATGTGTCTTAAGGATAAGTCAGTGTATTGCATTTGCTGAACAGGTGCACCCAACAGGTGAAAGGTTATTAACACTTAGCACCCTTGATGTGACCCAATTTCGAGTGCGAAAAAAAAGCGAGTAAAATAAATGACAGAGCTTCAGCTTTCTGTGACTCTGATTGACATTTCAGTTGTTCCTCTAAACTTGCTTTTTTCCCTCTCCATAGAGTATTTTTCATGAAAAATATTCTTAGCAATATCTTGGCCCGGGGCTAGCATATACTGAAATTAGCATCCCCAAAACCTATAATTACAGGGAACTTGTCTTTTGCATCCAAGCAAAACGTGTCATTTGACGGAATCACCTGCCTGTCACATTTTTAATCAAGGTTAATTGTGAATCATGGGTTGTTTTCAAGAAGACAGCCCAAAAGTAACTACTGGGACTCTTTCCAAAGTTGCAATGAATTTATGACACATTTGATATGGACCGACTATTTATTAAAGTCTATGAAATTTGTCAGGACCGCTGGTGAAAAAGGATTTATTGGAACAACTAATATAAAATGTAATGAAATAGATTACGCCTCCTTATGAAACATTAATATCCATTCAATCTGGTTATTACAACTCTGTATTTGGAATCTCCCCTTTGTGGACGCTGTGAATTCACGTTGTTGATGGTGTTTCAAGTCTTTATGTGCAGCCGAACTGCTCACTAAAAAAGCTTCCGAGAACGAGGGATATATCAAGTTCTGGGTAGTGATTGTCTCACAGCGAAAGGTCGCCTTTGGGGAAAAGAGATCAATAGATTTCAACTCTACTTTATGTCTCTATATATTGATACTTCTCCATCTCCCTCCCTCTCTCTCTCTCTACTCTTGTAGAAGAATAAGAATAACATAGAAACCTAATGTCTCTCGAGAGAGAGAGAGAGGGAGAGAGAGAGAGGGAGAGAGTGCAAATGAGCACATGCACGAGAGGGGCCAATTTGGGGAGCCCGAGTGTTTCCACCATATTCTTACTCATCCAGCAGGATTATATAAGGTACTCTTTTTGGCTTAACCAGACAATGGGTACTAAGGACCCCCATTTTCCCCAGGAAGGTGGTAGACGATCACTTGTAAAGATTGTTAATACAAACCACGAGTGTATAGAAGTTTGAAGAGGTAAGAGCTCGATTGTTCCGGAATCAGGGAGATAACTTCTTAGATGGTTATGTGTGTATTTTCAATTTCTATGTCCCCCTAACTTGGGTTAGTAAGGGATGTTCCGTTCTCATAACTAGCCAAGCGACGGGTATGATTTGTCTTAGGTTTCCATCTTCTAGAAGCAGACTCTGAAATGAAGGTTCAAGTGAAAATAGTTTCTTTGGGAGGTGTTGGCACAAAATGCTGTAGGGGAGTGGAGACAGAGAACGGGAATGGAAGAAGGTTATAAAGGATGTGTTGTTGAGCCAGTCGGCACTGTGGGGGGATCGGAGCTTAGTCACAGTGTATAAAGGATCTATTTCCTAAGAATGGGGAAGATCTATGGTCTCAAATGGTGGTGCCATGTTTTCTGAGCACCCCCCTCAAGAGCCGCTAGGAGAATGGTAGAGCTAAGATCCATTCTTCCAAATTATGGCTCAGAAGAACTCAGGACATTTATAAGTAACTTAACACATAGTCATTATTCAGAAATTATTTCTCACCACCTATTACTAGATGACAACCTGAGTAACACTGTGCCTTATTCCATCATTTTAAAAATTGTGAAACCTAGAGAATCGGCTGAGTCCTTCCCAACCCCATAATTGGAAATGCATATGGAATTTATACATTAAACCGCACAGACAGAAGGAGGAGGCAATGTGCTCTGTGAACTCATTCTTAGAAGCCATGATCTCATGTCGCTGCGCCTACTTTAAAAGCACTCCCTGCCAAAAAACCGTATTATAAATAAAATCTGTGTGGGGCGCCTAGGTGGCTTAGTCGGTTAAGCATCTGACTTCGGCTCAGGTCATGATCGTGCGGTTCATGAGTTCAAGCCCCGCGTGGGGCTCTGTGCTGACAGCTCAGAGCCTGGAGCCTGCTTTGGAATCTGTGTCTCCCTCTCTCTCTCCCCTGCTCATGCTCACGCTCTCTCTCTCTCTCAAAAATAAATAAACATTAAAAGTTTTTCATAATAAGTAAATAAATAAATAAACTCTGTGTTCTACAGATAGTTTCACGCTTCCATATATTGCATAGCTCTTTCAAAATTTTGGATTATTAATGAATAATCTCATTTGCTTTCCAAGTTTTAAATAGTTATTTATCTTATTTGAGGACAGTGTGATTGGTATTCAGAAACAATTTTAAAGATGACATAGCCTCTTTGCAGTGGGGTCGGGAATGCGATTTATGAAGGCAGCTGTAGCTAGGAAATTGAATTGCCCATCTGTCAACCACCTGTGACTTTAAAAGTAAGGGCAAAAACAATACATTTAATTAACCGAATTCACACAGTAGGTGTCAGGTAAGTAATTCTTTTAGGCTACTTGTTGCCTAAAGGAAACATAAAGTGAGAAGTGTTTGTATAATCTGTAGATCTGGGCCACGTTGGCCAGTTTCATATCCCAATGTGTGACCCAGGCACAATTTGCACACATGAATAAGTGGTAGTTTAAATTTATAAAACAACCTTCGGAATTATCCATCAGCATTATTCACATAAAAAGAAATGTATCATTCACTTTTTAAAAATGCATACCCTAAACATTTCAACTCTAGCATCTGGGGGTATCTGCTGTATAAGAACCACACTTTAACCCGGAGGGACGCAAGGCAGTGGTCAAAGGACAATCCAACTACCAGACCTGTGTTTGTTATTAAAATAATGGAATACTACTTGGCAATGAGAAAGAATGAAAACCTGCCGTTTGCAACAACGTGGATGGAACTGGGAGGGTATTATGCTAAGTGAAATAAGTCAATCAGAGAAAGACAGATACCATGTTTTCACTCATATGTGGATCTTGAGAAACTTAGCAGAAGATGATGGGGGAGGGAAGGGGGAAAAATAGTTACAAACAGAGGGAGAGGGAGGCAAACCATAAGAGACTCTTCAATACAGAGAACAAACTGCAGGTGGTTGGGGGGGTGGGTTAGAGGGGGAAAATGGGGGATGGGCATTGAGGAGGGCACTTGTGGGGATGAGCACTGGGTGTTGTCTGTAAGCGATGAACCACGGGACTCTACCCCCAAAACCAAGAGCACACTGTCTACGCTGTATGTTAGCCAACTTGACGATAAACTATATTAAAAATTAACAAAAGAGTAGATTTCTTTTTTAAACGTTTCACACTTATTTGTCTACATGGACAACTAATGCCTAATGACTAGTTGTGTTTCCACGATGTTATGGACGGAGGGATAAAATGCCATGCGAGTTACATCAGGGTTTGCTCCTCCTGTGTCTCTATCAGACGTAGACCTCGGGTCCCTTTCAGACCTGCACCTGTTTTCTGAATTCCTTGTTTCTCTTTATGGCTGGTCGTGCTGCGGATGCACTGGATATTTTCCTGAGAACAACCCTGTTTGTCAAGCCAGCTCTAGAGAGCAGCGGGCGAACGGCGCTCTGCCCTCGTGCTTTCCAGCAGGAAAGACATGATACCTCACAGATAAGTAGGAGACATATTAATAAATACAATGTTAATGCATTTGACACAACTTCCTTTTGAACATAAAAGCAATACATGCCTATTAAAGATAATCCGGGAAATACATTGACAATACAAAGAGAATAACAATCCTATTTAATCACAACACCCAGATAAAAACCACTCTTGCTGTTTCAATATACTTTCTATTAGTCACACACACACACACACACACACACACACACACACATTTAAATAAAGAATCTATTTGTGCAATTTAGACCCCTCAACTTTACTTCATGTAAAGTTTCGGTGGTAAGTTCTCAATGTCTTTTGAATTCCAAATGCTAATAAAATAATCCAATGAAATACAAGAAAGCCCACAGTTTCAATTCAATAATGCTTTTTAGAAGATTACTGGCTTATGGCTCTACTGATCAGCATTGTTGCTGGTTCTGGCTTTGCCTGGTACCAAGTTGATTTGTGTGCATGTATGGGGGACCTCAGCCGTGGAAAATATTTGCTGTGTAAATACGAGCCATTGAGTTACTTGATGGATGGAATCCCAGTGTTTCTTTTTTTTTTTAATATGAAATTTATTGTCAGACTGGTTTCCATACAACACCCAGTGCTCATCCCAACAGGTGACCTCCTCAATGCCCATCACCCACCCTCCCACCTTCAACCCTCAGTTTGTCCTCAGTTTTAAGAGTCTCTTAATGTTCTGGCTCTCTCCCTCTCTAACCTCTTTTTTTTTTTTCCCCTCCCCCATGGTCTTCTGTTAAGTTTCACAAGATCCACATAAGGGTGCAAACATATGGTATCTGTCTTTTTCTGGCTGACTTATTTCACTTAGCATCACACTCTCCAGTTCCATCCACATTGCTACAAAGGGTCAGATTTCATTCTTTCTCATTGTCACGTAGTATTCCATTGTGTACATAAACCACCATTTCCTTATCCATTCATCGGTTGATGGACCAGCGTTTCTTTTTTTTTTTAATTTTTTTTAAACGTTTATTTATTTTTGAGACAGGGAGAGACAGAGCATGAATGGAGGAAGGTCAGAGAGAGGGAGACACAGAATCTGAAACAGGCTCCAGGCTCTGAGCTCTCAGCACAGAGCCCGACACGGGGCTCGAACTCACAGACCGCGAGATCACGACCTGAGCCGAAGTCGGCCGCTTAACCGACTGAGCCACCCAGGCGCCCCAAGGACCAACGTTTCTTACACTGGTACCTCTACTGGACCATGGCGGAAGCACACATGATAAATGTGGAGACGAAGGAGAGGTCCCATTATGTCAAGGAATGGGGGCGTTCAAGAAGAACCGATGCTGTGGAGAAGAAAAGAAACAATATGATGGGTGGAAACATGAGTGCACGGGGTTTCTGTAGCGCCCTGTGATGGCAGCCATCGACTACATCAGTCTGCTGCTTGGACCACCTCTCTTGCTTAGTTCCTACTAGGCATTTGAATTAGGTTTTCAGCACACTTAGGGTGGAGACTGTCTTGCTTCTTGTTTTTTTTCTGCATGTAATACAGTGTTCAGTCGAGCATAGGGTGGGCTGATTGGGGTGAACCAGGTTGTGCTAAAAACAAAACAAACAAAAAAACCAAAAACAAACCCAAACTCTCAGTGGCTTGTAAGAATGAGAGTGTTTTCCTGGCATGTTGAATGACTCACATGGATCAGTGGGGTAAGGGACTCTGTCACTGTGCTCACTCAGGGACTCAGGAGAATGAATCTCGATCTAAAGACAAGACTTTATAATCATGGAGGCAGAGGAGAGAGCTCCAGAGTCAAGATCAAGCAAATAAAAGCTTCCACATTCATGTTTTTATCCGCTCAAACAACTCACACGGCCCCACCTAACCACAAGGGAGTCTGTCCGAATGACCCCGCTCTGTTGTCCGAGGGGGAGGGGAGATGGGCATCGGAAGAGTGTCCCGTTCATCTAGTTCTGCCTCAGCACTCAACAAACACCTGCCAGATGAACAAACTGAACACATATCGAGTGGTGTCTTTGAACTTGACACGTGTATTCAAAGAACATTTATTAATTACATTCTCTGTGCCAGACAGGACAGTGGGCACCAGGGCAGGGGCGTCAGACTGCACGGGGAAACACTCAAAGAGGGGGAAATTCTGTTAGATTACCCGCTTACACACGAGTTCTGTCACTCACCACTTTGTATTGAATCCTGCAACTTTCAATTCCAGGAGATGGCCTCGTTTTGGAAATGTGGAATCAGTATGTGGAACAATAATTTTCATCAGATGCAAACTTTTGTTTAGGGAGACACAATTGGGGGTCTTTCCTGTTCATCACTGACAGTTAAGATATGTCAATAGCGTCTTTCAGGACGGCCATTTTCTGCACCATCAGTGTGATGAAAAACTCTGTTGTCACAGGCATTGTTTTAAAGCCCAGGACCCGCTTCATACTCACTAATTCAGAACGTCCACAGGCGGGCACTTGTGTGTCGAAATACTCTCCTGTACAATGAAAGGATCATAGAGAAAGAACACACGTTTAGCTAATAGTATGTCCTCTGTGCGTAACACGGAAAAAGTCCAGAATAAATATTTGCGGTAGATTAACACGCACTGATAGTTAAGAACCTGGGAAAAACGAGGCATCCTACAAGGATGTAAGCAAATGCCACTTCATAAGGGATCCTGCTGACCTGTAAGGATGGATACAGAAGATGATTTTCTTTGGATCCTTTCCTCCAACCTCCACATGGATGGAGAAGGGCGGTTGTGAGTAGATGGGTCCTCAAGAAATGTGGGATGTTCTCCTCACTTCGAGAACATGAAAGATGCCCCTGTGGATGGGGTAAGAAACCTCCAGACGTAGTGTCCCAGAAGCCCCTTGTCCCAGGTTTGTGGTGGGCACAGGAGCACAGGAGGCCGACAGAAACTCGACATACCTTCCAACTGGCTCCCTGCATTCCGGTCCAGCTCCTAGTGGCCAAAGTAAGTCCATGGTGAGCAGACTTGTCCCTTGTGACTTGGGGACGAGGACTATGTGCAAACAACCTTCCATAGGAATGGCATCATCATCATTATCACGGCCACCATCACTTCCTGTCACGATTATTTATCACTATCATTAGGAATCCTAATCCTTCTCGCCATCTGAACACCCTTCATCATCTGCTTTCTGCTTCCTTCATGCCCCCACCCCCAAATCCAACCACACTAAATCATTACTGACTCTAATTGACATAAAGAATGGGCTTTTGCCTCTTTTTATAATGCATCACACAATGTGACAATACGGCTGGCATAGAGACAGCCCCAGAAGTATTTGATGAATGAGTGGATCAACGCTGGTCTTAGAGCCTTCAAAGGCAGTACAAAAAATACCCTGCTTTGTATTTACGTGATTGAGTGTGTGTATTTGGAACATGTGTGTTAGATACTCACGCATGAATATCATGTATACAGACAGGCGTGTGCTTAATTGTACACATACAGGTCCTGTGTGCACATATATTTGAGCGCATGTACTCACAGCTGTTAAAATGCTTTCAGCCGTTGTGTATTATTAGTGTATTGGTGATGAACTCGTGTGACTTTAGTTTGTCCGGTGGTTTATGAAGGTTGAGCCAGGACCCTGGGAGAAAAGCCGAGGAAAAGAAAGTTCATAGTGTTGATGGCGGTGATGATGATGGGGAACCTGCTGGGCAGTGAAATCTGTGCAGAACTTCCAGGTGCAAATCGGGGTGTTACACAGGTGAGAGGGAGACGTGACCCCTGATGCCTGCAAAAGGGGGCAAACCACCTTCCGCGGTCCTAACAACGTCTACAGACCAACCTGTTGCCAAGGGCGCTTCGGCAGGACTATAAAACCACAGCAGGAAAAACAGAATAAAAGGAAATAATGGAAAGCTAGTTACTAAACGAAAACACTTCTCATCATTAATTATCCTGTGTGATCAACTCCTCTGATTTTGCATTAACTTCTTGGATTAACTACTGCCTACAACCCTTCTGTGCTCTTGAGAGTTTCTAAATTTCCTCTTCTTTTTCAAGAACAGTAACTTTAGGGACACCTGGGTGGCTCAGCCAGTGAAGCATCCGACTCTTGACTTTGGCTCAGGTCACGATCTCGCGGTTCGCAAGTTTGAGCCACGCATTGGGCTCTGCGCTGACAGTGCAGAGCCTGCTTGCGATTCTCTCTCTCCTCCTCTTTCTCTCCTCTACTCCAGTTGCACTCTCCTCTCTCAAAATAAATAAAATTGAAAAATAACAATAACCTTCACTAAAAAAATCGTTAATAAAAAAGAACAGTAACTCTAATGATGTCTCTGGATCTGATAGACAAAAATTTTACAAGAATTGTGTAGAATCATAATTTCCTTTCTCAAAATCTCCATAGGCACTCTCCTCTTTTATTGTTGCTGTTGTTGTTAAAAATAAAAATAAAAGGCATGCTCTTAGTTCAAGTCGATAGTGCTTATATTTCTTTTTTAAAATTTTTTTGAATGTTTATTTATTTTTGAGAGAGAGAGAGAGCATGAGCGGGAGAGGGGCAGAGAGAGAGGGAGACCCAGAATCGGAAGCAGGCTCCAGGCTCCGAGGCATCAGCACAGAGCCCGATGCAGGGCTCGAACTCACAAGCCGTGAGATCATGACCTGAGCCGAAGTCGGACGCTCAACCGGCTGAGCCACCCAGGCCCCCCATAGTGCTTATATTTCTTATTAGAACTTTCCCAAATAGTACAAAAAAGATGACGGACATGGAAAAATCAAACCTTCTAAGAACTTATCCATCAGCGGCTTTGTTAGAGAATCATCATTGGGGAAGATAACGTACAAATGACAGAAAGGCGATCACGGTTTAATGGGTATAAATTGCAGCCCACTGCTTATCAGTGTCTGTTGCCCAGTTTATTAAAACCCAAACTCTGCTGCTCAGCCCATGTGACCATCTGATCGGCACACGAGCACCAGACCACTGCAAATGACAACACATTCCCCAGATGTAGAGGATCTGGAGAACCCATTGGGTAATCGATGACTGGTTTTTAAACAGGGAGGCATATGCCAAAGGTGTTGGACTGGCTTGTGGAAATAGGATGGCTTGGAGAGACAGAGCCGCCCGAGTTACAGGGTTGAGATCTGGGCACGGTTTTGCTCCGGTAAGTAGGGCATATAGCAAGCCATGTGCCGGTCATGCTGTAAATGTATATCTACCCTCCAAATTCAGGCCTAGAACTCATCCATAGGAAGTCAGAAACGTCAGCTGATTTCTTACGTCCCTACATTACACTTTTCTGAGTTTGTACCTTTTTTGTAAAAGCGATGTTATTTTGGAAATGCTATTTGGAACCAAACGATTTAGAAATCGAGGACTACGTAAGTGTTCTAAAGACCATAGATGGCCATTTACTTGTAATTTTTTTAATGTTTATTTATTTTTGAGAGACAGACAGACAGACAGGCTGAGAGTGGGGTGGGGGGGCAGAGAGAGAAAGGGAGACACAGAATCCGAAGCAGGCTCCAAGCTCTGGGCTGTCAGCACAGAGCCCCATGTGGGGCTTGAACCCATCAACCGTGAGATCATGACCTGAGCCAAAGTTGGATGCTTAACAGAATGAGCCACCCAGGTGCCCCGATGACCATTGACTTTTAGATGTATTGCTACATGGGAAGATTCTCCAATTATTCATAGATTTTTTTTTCCTTTGGAGAGGTAGTATTATTTTTTTCTAAGATTTTAAAGTAATCTCTACACCCAATGTGGGGCTCGAACCCACAACCCTGAAATCAAAAGTCACATGCTCCACTGACTGAGCCCACCAGGTGCCCCTGGGAAAGTAAGATTTTAATAATAAAAACAATTTTTTTCTAATCTTCACTGTCTATGTTTTCCTAAAACTTGTTATGTATTAAAATGCTTTTTTGGGGGCGCCTGGATGGGGCAGTCGGTTAAGCGTCCGACTTCAGCCAGGTCACGATCTCGCGGTCCGTGAGTTCGAGCCCCGCGTCAGGCTCTGGGCTGATGGCTCGGAGCCTGGAGCCTGTTTCCGATTCTGTGTCTCCCTCTCTCTGCCCCTCCCCCGTTCATGCTCTGTCTCTCTCTGTCCCAAAAATAAATAAAAAACGTTGAAAAAAAAAATTTTAAATGCTTTTTTGGGGGCGCCTGGGTGGCTCAGTCGGTTGAGCGGCAGACTTCAGCTCAGGTCACGATCTCGCGATCCATGAGTTCGAGCCCCGTGTTGGGCTCTGTGCTGACAGCTCGGAGCCTGGAGCCTGTTTCGGATTCTGTATCTCCCTCTCTCTCTGACCCTCCCCCGTTCATGTTCTGTCTGTCTCTGTCTCAAAAATAAATAAACGTTGAAAAAAAAATTTTAAATGCTTTTTTTAAGTTTAAAAATATTCAACAATATGTTTTCTAAAGGAGAGAGAGATGCAAATTTGCATGGAGGAAGTGTAGGTTTGTCAGGGAGCAATGAGATACTCACTCGGGAGTCTTCCTCTCTGTCGCGTTCCATTCAGATTGAAAATGATGGTTTTCATGGCTACAATTAGCTCCCAACAATTTTATATTCACCCTTGCTGGGGCTCAGACTTCCCTCACGTTTTTAATTCCTTTGAGGGAACTAAACAGATTTTGCTTTGCCTATAATACGGAACGTTGGAAAAAGCACTGCTCTCAAAACCAAAGGCAGACGAACTAAAAACCACAGCTTACGTCTAACCTACCACCGAGCTGAGCTTGCTGGGCTGTTTTGCACCCTGAAGCCCATCGAGGGCCAGGGAGCCTCGGACGGCACGGACTGTTCCAGATGTGCAGAGCACCAGGGAAGGGATGACCGCCCAGAACTGGGTAGGGCACATTTCAAGAAGCTGCTAATGGCTGGGAGCGGGCAGCGTGAGGTTATGGAACCTCCAGCCGTCCTGGACTGAAGGAGAAGTTGTATGCACCTGCAGAGTGTTCCCTGAGCCCCGCACCCCTCCCCCACCCCCAACTTCTGCTCATGAGAAAGGCAGGAGTGAAAACGGAGAAAGGCTGTGTTGGTGGCACAGGTGAGCAGAGGCAGCTTTGGTGGGAAAAGCACGATCCCGTACACCTGTCCCTCTGCCCCCATGGGGCCCTTTCCTCTATGACTCAAAGCTTTGAGGCTACCTCTGGCCGGCAACATGCTTGAGTTTGCCCCTTGCGGAAGACTTTGGGGCAAGGGAGGGTTGTGTATGGCGGTCGTGGAAGGCAAATCCAGAAAGCACGCTGTGGCAGAGAAACGTGCCCCTCCCGAGCTTCCAGAATCCCTCGGTGGAAGGTGGGGCAGTCACTAATGGCGAGGGTGATCAGCCGGTTTGGGTTCCAGATCCGAGTCGGCTCTGCACGGTTTACTCCAAGCCCGCATTCCGTATCACGACGATTCCAAAGCCACCGTGTGCTCTGAACGCTCACACATTTTTGCCCCTAATAACAGTAATCACTTAGGTCTGACAGTGTATTATGGCAAACTTTTTACCTAACCAAGTGTGAAAGAGAAAATCATTATGTGTCTGCTGATTGTTGTCATATACTATTTTATTTATCAACAACACTTCCTCCATGAATGATTTAATACAAAGAGGCATAAAATATGCATGTGTTTGAAAATCCAATTATTCAGCTGAAAAGCTCTCTCTTACTACGGCTTCCTTTTCTCGGCTGCTCTCCAGTTTCCCTTTGAACGTCCGGAAGGGTGATGTTTGCACCTGGCTCTTTCTGGAGGTCAGATGGGTCACCTGCCATGTCGCTCTGAGAAAACGGGAGCTATTAGTTCAGGATCCAGTAGGAAATCTAACTCAGGAGAATCACAAAATCGGGCTTAAACTGTGTTTAAAGTCATGGTTTAAAGCTGTTTAGAATACACCAGCGATGTATTGAACATGTATTAGGTTCCAGACTCAGTGGCGAACAACCTGAACAAAGCCCAGCCTCCCATCAACTTAACATCCGGGTGAGGAATACAGTCGATGAACAGACTGCTGAATAGCAAGCAAGGTCATGAACATTGTGGTGGGAGGCACAGGGTGTCCCAGGACAGTATAGCAGGGGCACGGGTCAGATGTGAGGGCTTAGGAAAGGCTTCCTCAGAAGTTTAGGTCCACGCTGAGGAATAAACTGATTGAAGTGGGTCCAGCAAAGGAAGTCAAGGGAAGTCAAGGGAAGTCTTCAGGCAGGGGGAGCAGCAGGTGCTGCCCTAAATGCCAGTCCACACGCCTCCCATGCACGCACCGCCCAGCCCTGTGTGCATGTCTGTACCTCCCCTCCTGTCCGGCTGCTAAAGGAGACCTGAGGGCGGAGGGAGTAATGCCCCCCCCCCCAAAGAAACCATCAGTCAATCAGTATTTAACAACCCCTCTGCTTTAAAAAAAATGTAATGTTTATCTATATTTGACAGAGGGAGGCAGAGTGGGACCAGGGAAGGGACAGAGAGAGGGAGACACAGAATCCGAAGCAGGCTCCAGGCTCCGAGCTGCCAGCACAGAGCCCGACGCAGGGATCGAACCCACAAGCAGTGAGATCATGACCTGAGCGGAAGTCGGATGCTCAACCTAGTGAGCCACGCAGCTGCCCCTAACCCCTTCAGCCCTGAACCTTGTGTGGCCCCAGGACTGCTGCGGTCTACGTGACCGTGTGGCAACGTGCCATTTCCGAGCCCAGCTTGCCAGCGTTCGCCTGCTTCTGTTTTCCTTCTTGAACTTTGCCTCCAGCGTGAGAGTGAGCCCGGGCCAGCCTGCTCAGGACGAGAGACCATGACTGGTCTCGGCCAGTCTTCCTAGCTGAGTTCGTCTGAAATTTCCCTACAGCCAACTGGAGGAAGAGAAACCCCAAACCCACAAAAACTCACTAAGCTTAAACCCGTCAAGGTCAGCACAACTGCCTGGTGTATGCATTGTCCTCTGAATAACAGTAAGTGTTCATTGTTTGTGGTTGTTGAATGTGGGGGTTACTTATTACACAGCATTGCCATGGCAACAGCTAACAGATACAAAACACGGCATGATTACGTGGGCGTATTTTTAGGTTTGGAGAGTGAGTTCATTATGCAATACACAGCTTTCGACCACCTTTCTGCTATCTGCACCATCCCTCACGGCCCTCTCCCTGGCCCTTCGGTCCCTAGTAAATAGATTCCCATTTATCCTTTAGCCAATAGGGAAAAAGTGGTTGGGGGTTTCATAGTTGACAACTGGTTTAAACACCAGAATGACTAACGACGTATTAGAGACTTAAAAATACTCTACAATGTGATTCGTTCTGATTTCAGTTGTTCACCACATAAGAGTCTCCTGTATCCGTTTAGCAAAGGTCAACCTTCACCCACTTGAAGACAAGGCAGGGAGTACATTGGACAGACATGGAGTGTCTCACAAAAGTGTATCTTAGTTCCAAAGACCCTGACCTGTTAGTTAAAACCGAGTGTACGTAGGCATCCTTCATTAGCAGAACGCTGTGGATGTCCAAACTTCCTAAACTTTTTTTCTCTACATGTGTTCAATATTCCAGACTTTCTTCGCTCCATTGGCTTAAAGGAAACGCCTCACCTTTGAACCCCTCTAACCTTCAAATGTCTCCACTGTTCTGTTTTGTTTTGTTTTCTTTTCTTTTTCTTTTTTTTTTTTACATTTATTTATTTTTGGGAGACAGAGAAACAGAGCACACGTGAGGGGGACAGAGAGAGAAGGAGACAGAATCCCATGTAGGCACCAGGCTCTGAGCTGTCAGCACAGAGCCCGACGCGGGGCTCGAACTCACGGACCGCGGGATCGTGACCTGAGTTGAAGTCGGACGCTTAACCACCCAGGAGCCCCATCCATTGTTCTTTTTTGGTTACTCAGGTAGCAGCTCGGAGCAGAGACACTTATCACCCGCTGGGACAGATGCAGCCGTTAGACTTCCTTAGTGAAAATGCTGACTCCACATTTGTATCCTTGCGGGAATGATCTGAATCCAGACAGCGCAAAAACCCCTCTCCTGATTCCACTCCACTGCACCTTTCAAACTGGTAACATCAATTAAATTGAACTTCCTGCCTGAACTGCTGTTTGGATCTTATTTTCTCCTTTCGGAGAAACTCCGCTTCCCTTGACTGTAAGCGATAGGCTCGCCAACCCACCCCAAACACACGGACCCTTGGGATCGATCACACGTTGCAAGTTGGTCCTGTCTGGTTTTCTCACCTGTGTGATTCTGAAATACCTTCTCTGGTGAAGAAGGAGGCTGGAGATGACTTCACTGTGGTCCCCTTAGAAAAGCCAGAGATGGGACAGGATTGTGACCTACATGCTCACCACGGCTCCTCGCTGAGGGACTGGAAGGGGAGACCACAGAAACCATTTGGCTCTATTTTGATTTCTCTCCTCTTCGATTATTCGCACACATCCCAGGGGCAGACAGACTGGCTGCCGATTCTCCGGGAGAGTCCAGGAGAAGTGATAATAACCTCCCTTCTCCTAGGACGACTCTGGAAGAAAATGACTTGGATTCTAGATTATTCATCCCAGAATAAAAGAGCCCTTCGTTTCAAATTAGGTGCACAGAATTCCTTTCAAGAGGATAAATCTGAGTTCGTCATTAACATCTTCATCAACGTCTATTTTCTTTTTTTCCTTCAACAGACCCTTATTTCTCTCTGAACACTCCATGCCTTCTGTGGGACGCTGGAATCGGGGGTGAATCTGGTGTGGTTCCTGCTCTCAAGGATCTACGAAGCTTCCAGTGTGCTCTATTTCTGATGTCAGCTTTCATTGGATTTTCTCGTGGTGCCCAAAAACATCTGTGTTTCTTTCAAGAAAAAGGAGACAATTCACATTTAATGATTCTATATCCTTCGGTGGGAGGAAGGTCACAAATGGGTGTGGGAAGGTCACAAATCCTTGCGCTCCTGAACTCACTTGTGACTTGTTTTGACCGATGTAACGCGAACCACAAATGACAGTCGTCACTTGCACCACGAAGCTGTAAGAGTCAGCATGCTCTTTGCCATGTTCTCTTTTTCCATTGGCACGACGACCAGCAATGGTCCTGGGAGGCGATGCTTCACCAGCCGGGTCCCCAGCAAGGAGTGGAGAAAAGCCACAGCCCATTCCCAATGAATATGCAGAATGTGTAGGAATTAAGCATTTGACTACAGCAGGCATAGATACTCTGATAATCCTCACTAACGTAACATGATAGCGACCCCCAGGAGAGAGCACAGTTTACATCGTGTTTTATTACCTTGTATATACGTCTAAAGCTCCTGATCGCCCTGTCCTCTGAATGTCTTCCCTCTGACATGACATCGGTAACTCCACATTTCTATGATTATGTATCTATCGTTCCTTAAACGTAAATCTGTGATACTGGGTGTGGGTAGAATGTCGCCGTGCGGGGGCCACAGGTGGATGGGCAGAGAGATGAAAAGGTGCACGGATCAGACACCCTGTCCCCACAGGTCCCATGCGCACACCTCACCCTGATGGGCCAACCATAAATTCGAATTGAATTTTCATAAGAAAAGCTGCTTAGGGATTCACGAGGGTGAGCTCACCCCAGGGAAGGGAAAACAGCCGTGTTCTTCCTTCCTGGCACATGGCCTGCTGACCCTGGAAACTTACTTGGGATTGATGAATATTTATGAAAACTACCATTTCAATTAAAAGATAAATGCTCCGGGCTCAATTAATTGGGCTGAAGGAAAAAAAATAAAATAAAAGACTCGCTTGGGTTCCAGATAACAAATGAGGGCAGAGGTTGTCTTTGTTCAGAGCCCCAGAAAACAGCTCGGGAGTTAGAGATTTAGGGAAGGGGCACACCCCGAAAGCATTTCTAAACCAACTGACTTTGAAAACGCATCTGCCGTCTTGACTCGTTGACCTGAATCACCGGGGGGTGGGACTGGGTTTTAAGGCAAAGCTGTAAAAGTTGGAAGCTGTGTTACCAAAAGCCACGTCCCATGGGCACCCAGGGCACCACCTCTGCTTCTGTCCAGTCCCCCCAAACCTGGGGAGGCGCCGGGAGCCTCCGCCTGACCCCTGTTATCATTGCCATTCAGTGCAGAGAGAGACACGGGTGGGACCCAGCCCACAGTGACCCACGAATCTCTTCCAAACTCCCGGTGTTGTTGGGGAGACAGGCTGGTGAGTATCTAGGAAGTCACTAACCAGGTTGTTTAAGAAGACTTGCTTCTTGGGGCGCCTGGGGGCTCAGTTAAGCATCCGACTCCAGCTCAGGTTATGATCTCGGGGTTTGTGAGATCGAGCCCCATGTCGGGCTCTGGGCTGACAGCTCAGACCCTGGAACCTGCTTCAGATTCTGTGTCTCCCCGTCTCTCTGCCTGCTTGTGTGCTCTCTCTCAAAATAAATGCAGAAGAAGAAGGAGAAGCAGCAGCCTTGCTTCTCTGTGATTGATTGTCCCTGTTGTCTTTATTTTAAACGTGCTTTCATGGTGCCCACGGTGAGTCCTATAAATAAGTGAAACAGAGCGGACAGAGAGGCACCAGGGTGCAGAGCTCAGGATGTTTGATTTGTGTTTCACAGTAAATGAAATCAGTTCCCGTTTAGGGCAAACCAGGGCGGGCGCCCCCCCCCCCCCCCCCCCCCCCCCCCGGCCCCGGGAGTAGGGGCCGAGCTTCTAAAGAAGGAAGTTCCCTGTGCGACGCGCACTTAGCATTGCGAGGGCTCCGGGCCTCCTCTCTGCTCTGCTTTTCACGGTCCCCAGATATCGGCCCCCAAGACTGTGTTCACAAGCGCGGGGAGGACAGAGTAAAGATAACCCTTCTGACGACTTGATTGCAGGAAGCTCAGTGTCCGTGTGAGGGAAGCCATTTGGCTATGAGTAAGAGGAAACATATTAATTGCTGATTTTGCATTTCAATTGTTTTAAAAGCAAAGAGGAACAATAAATAATCCTTGAGAGAGGTCCTTCAAAGCTGCTGCAGAAAATATACAGAAATGTTGTGCATCTGGTTAATATTTGCTCTAAAAGGCTGCTTCTGAGAGGCCTGAAGGTATTAAGTCCCCAAGAGATCTCTCCGCACAGCACCACCAAGGGTCATCCTGATGGGACCTCGGTCTCGGTTGCCGTGGACCCTACGTCTCCGGGGCCCTGACTCAGAGCGGGGCCCGTCTGCCACCCTGGGTTCTCGGCCCCCCCATCCGCACCTCACTGTGCCCCTTTTCCTGATCCACATGGCATCACAGCCAGGCGGGGGCAGCTGGCTGGGGGAGCAGAGCCGTGAGCCTGTAGGTACAGGCTCCCGGGTTTTCCAGTGTCCACAGATCAGTCTTAGAAAGATGGGACACAGACTGTAAATAACATGGTAAAAATTAACACTGAACCTTCTCTTCCATGAAATCATTCAAAGGCAACAAAGAGAACAACTAACCAAAGTGCAATTTTCTCTTTTCTATGAAACTGTTAGAATGTTCATGTCACGTAAGGGAAGCAATGCCAGCCACATCAGTGCTGGCGAAACGCAGACAAAAGAAGAGGAAAGAACAATGACGGATCTATCGATCGAAGGGGGAGCCAGGGGAAATAAAGATTTTGAATATCAAGTCCCACCTGGCAAACCAAACTACTCAGAGCCCTTTTGGTTCATAACAGGGACAGGAGATAGGCCAGGATGGATTTCCTGGAAATGGTTTCATTCCAAGAAGCAGAAGAGACGGGCCAGGGGAAAATGTTTTTCCAGATAAGCCCTATTGGCAAACACGGCTGCCGAGTTTCCAGAAGGTCACAGAGAAGGTTGTCCAGTGCACCCTCGGAGGATAGAAGGTGCCTTTAGCAATATAGAAAGTATCCTTAAGGCATCTTCTTACTTGTAGAAAGAATTAGCAAGAGTGGAAGGCCTCAATGTGACGTCAGGCTGCTTGGCCTGGAGATTCGCAGGTGCCGTTGGACTCACACAAGCAGCCATGTACTCTGGACGCCCTTGTTTGCTGTGTCCACACGAAACATTCCGTGCCTTCACTTGAAGTGAAGGAAAACACAGCAGAAAGAGAGAGACAAGGAGCGCTTTTCTGAGTTTCGAGTTTTGCAATTCATGGCCCTCATGGGGACCAGAACGTGCTCATGGGTGACTACAGAATGCTTAGGCGACTTCATAAATTGACAGCGCACACACACACTCACACACACACACAGACACACACTCACGATTCTCCTCAAAGATTAAACCCCCTCTAATAGGTTAGGTGGGACAGGGAACACGTCATCCGCTACGGGTGTAGGGCCCTGAAAATCGAGACCCTTTGTACTGTCCTGCTGACTGCCCAACAGGAGACACCAGCAACATCACAAACACTCAGCACATTTTAAAGCAGACGATAGGAAGAGACGTCATCTGGCCTGTCTCTTCCGCTTCTCGGAATGAAACCATTTCCAGGAAATCCACGACCTGGTGTCTCCCGTCCCTGTAATTAACAAAAAGGGCCTGCTTTTCGTGTTTGAGCCCAAGGAAATAGCACAACCCCAGCTTAGAATATAACTTATGATCTTCCCGGGAGCCAGGCGTGGGGGAGCAGTGTGGAGCCCCGTCTGCTGCCCCGGAGAGAGGCTGGCCGTGACATCTGGGACCTGCGTCTGGGACCAGGCGGGGGCTCCGCGGTGGCCCTGCACGGGCCGCCACAGCATGCCAGCTACCAGCCCAGACGGCCATGCGGACGTCTCTTCAAGGCCGTGCCCCCAGTACCCAGGGATGAACTGGCCCCTGCCCCAGAATTTAGAGAAGCGAAGGAACCCCCAAGAGTCTGAGATGTACAGCAAGGAGGCTTAACACAGAAATTGGGTTCATTTACGGAACATCCTTTTGGTGCCTTTTGAATTTATGGCCTGAAACCTTGGGTGCGCGTTCTATGCAGACCTGTGAGGTCTGACCCGTGCCTCCCACTGTCTCTGCAGGAACCGAGCGTGACCTCTTTACAAGCTTCACGAGAGCACACGCGGGCAAATCTGTAAAAGCGCTCCGATAAATAAGAAGGACCTGTGCCCTGCAGCCCTCTTACTCTGCATGTTTTTGTGACGGTACAGCCTTTCCTATCGCTATGCGTGTTAATAAGAGTCAAGGAGACAGGTTACCCTTGCTTTCCCCACGCCGGAAAGCCTGCTATTATGTCGGGAGTGAATGTTGCTGGCAGCTCTCTTCAGTGGAGACCCCAGCCCGCCACACGCCATTCCCAGAAGGAGGAAAAGCACGGCTACCGACGGATGGTTGCACTGTTGGACGGGTCAGCTCTGCGTGAAAATTAAAGAACATTGGAGGGACACCTTCAGAGCTGCAGGAGAGGCAAAGCGAGTGATGGGGAAAAACGCACGTTTGTGTTGTCTTTTAGATACGTGTCAGTCCGCGTCCCTAGGAAATCACACTCGGGCCCACTGGGAGAAAGTCAAGACACAGACTGGGGCGCCCTGGAACCCAGGTCTTGGATACGGTGTTGACGTTACAGAATAAAGTCAGGGCTGCATGTGAATGGTCACAGACTGATGGCAGACACAGCCTCCCGTTACAACATGGTGTTCACCATAAGCGAAAGGGCATCTGGCCGTCTACGGCTCCTCATTAAATGGCCAACGAATCCTTCCAGCCTCTGCCTCCAGCTCTAATTTTTAGCCAAACTGGAGAACACAGTTGTGCGGGAGCTGAAGACAGTGCAGGAGAGGGGAGGGAGGCTGGGGTGAGGACAGAAAGGAGGTTGCTAGATTTTACGCGTGCATCCTCTTTGAAATGTAAATGGGAATGCCGCTAGGTCTGGTAAATACCAAATCGATACAGTAGAAACGAGTGGCTGCTATAGAAAATTCCAGCTCGGTAGTCATTCCCGAGAGACCCATTCCCTTTGTTAAACGGGGAGTTTAGAAAGTATGACGATGTACCTTCACCCAATAAACCACCTGCCTCGTGTGTCCAGAGAGACCAAAAGGAAGCTGCAGTTGGGAAATCATTTCTCACCATGTGGTTTAACGAAGTTTAATGTTGGAGTGGGGGCCGCCTAGAAGCGCACCCCCTCCCCGGCCACATTCCACCAGAGGCACATGACCCCACGGTGGGGGAGGAACACCAAAGAGGTGTTGCAGTTTCATTTATCGAGTAGGGCAAGCAATTTATCCTAGATTTATGGAACCTGGGAACACACGGCATCAGTCTCCACGCTTATGATCTTTCCACTGTGTTTCCTATCTTCGAAAACACCAAGACGCCAGGAATTCTGAGTCTTGGGACCCAGAATACTAACCACGTGCAGCATGCAATGAAGCACAAGCTAAGTGCTCCAGTCACGAGCACCTGTTAGTTTAGAGAGTAGCCATGATAGCAGATATCGTGGAATTTAAAACTTTATCGGCGATCTAAAAAGCAACAGTACCAACTGAGCCTCCTTCCAAGGCGGACCAAGAGAATGCCGTTCTATCCGAACTCAGCAGAAATCCATCGATTGCTGAGAAGAGTTCTCGCCTGGATCGATCCCTCCTCCTCATTCACTGACAAGATCCTGGGCCTCAGTTGGACGCGCTCGCTCCGACACGAAACAGCACCAGTTCTGTCTTCTGAGTATGTTCGTCACGTCATCAAAGTGGCCGAGGAAAGCAGCGCTGAGTTAAAAGAAACACTAAATTGCCTCCTTCCTGCTTATGGAAAAATCGATTTATCTTGAGGTCACACGTGATTTTCGTCCTGTTATACTGCAAAACGCATTTCTGAGAGTCCGTTTAGTGTTATGGGATGGCGTGTGCAATATTAAAACGTGGCCAGGCTGTGAGCGCCCAGCCAGGAGCCCAGCCATCGACGTGGTTCTCATGCATGCTTCTTCCCTGCACGACAGCGAGGGAGCCTGCCTCTGGTTAGGGGACCAGGTGGGAGGAAGGGTCATGGTAGCATCAGTCTTTTTTTTTTTTAATGTTTATTTATTTTTGAGAGAGAGAGAGACACAGGGAGACAGAGCATGAGCGGGACAGGAGCAGAGAGAGAGCGGGAGACACAGAATCCGAAGCAGGCTCCAGGCTGCGAGCTGTCGGCACAGAGCCTGACGCGAGGCTCGAACCCACGAACTGCAAGAGGTCATGACCGGAGCTGAAGTCAGACGCTCAACTGACTGAGGCACCACGGCGCCCCACACTAGCATCAGTCTTAAATTCCTCCTGGAGCTGAGGCATCAGTGGACATTGGAAAGACATGCATGGTCCTGGATGGACAGCGTCATTACCGTTTCTGGATGCAGAGAGCACTGCGCCTCACGGGTGGTCATGTCAGCTGGCTCGCCCTCGCAGGCAGGTTTAGACATGAAGTCCACTTTGCAAACATCAGGAACAGGTCTGTGGCCTTGGGTTAGGTGGGTTTCTGACCATACTCGGAAGCAAAGCCCTTGCTTACCTCTGTGCACAAAGAAAAGAGACAGTTCACCCAGAACAGTTCAGTACAGATCAGTTCCTAAACCAAACCCCAAATCTAGAGATTTACATTGGCAGCGACAGGCTATATTTGGCCCCCGAATATGTTCCTCAATCCCTTTGTTTCTCGCAGGGCTGAGTCTGCTCGATGTTAAAAAAAAATGTTCACTTAATTGTCAGTATTTGAAACATGGGAGTGGGGTGGGGATGCCATAGCACATTCTGGGTGTCTGCCTTCTCTTGGGAAGCAAAAAGACACTCTTTGTCCGCAGTGGCTTTAAGAAAGAACAAGGAAGTGGTGCCTGGGTGGCTCAGTCGGTGAAGCGGCCGACTTCGGCTCAGGTCATGATCTCAAGGTTTGTGAGTTTGAGCCCCGCGTCGGGCTCTGTGCTGACAGCTCGGAGCCTGGAGCCTGCTTCGGATTCTGTGTCTCCCTCCCTCTCTGACCCTCCCCCGTTCATGTTCTGTCTTTCTCTGTCTCAACAATAAATAAACATTAAAAAAAACATTTAAGAAAGAACAAGAGAGCATCTTGTACCTTTGGACGGGGCTTGGGCTCCTCAAAATCCTAGTCTCCCCAGCGTCTGTAATTCCGGCCAATTTGATAGTCCCACCTGGCCCTGGTAGGAATGTAAATTTCTCACACCCAAATTAAATAAAAATAAAATAAAATAAAATACTCACATATATATTTTTTCATACATCCTTCTTACATAAGCCATTCTCTTTATTCAATTTATTTTATTTATTCAATATGAAGTGACCACACCTCTTTCTATTGAATATTTGTTTTTATGTTATTTTAATTTTTTTATTTTAATTTTTTTAACTTTATTTTTTTAGGAAAGACAGAGACAGAGCATGAGCAGGGGAGGGGCAGAGAGAGAGGGCAACGCAGAATCCGAAGCAGGCTCCAGGGTCTGAGCTGTCAGTACAGAGCCCGACGTGGGGCTCGAACCCACAAACCGTGAGATCATGACCTGGACCGAAGTCAGACAGACGCCCAACCCACTGAGCCACCCAGCCACCCTTGTTATTTTAATTTTTGACATTTATGTTGAAGTACAGTTGTCATTGCTGAACACTCTGCATGACTAAGTGTGATACATCTGGGCTCAGGCTCCCCTGAATTTGATCGTCACCAGGTGTGTGACCTTGGGCAAGTCGCGGACTCTGTGAGCCTCAGTGTCTTCAGCTGTACAAGGGGACAATGATGGGACCTGCCTCTTTGGGTCCTGGGAGTTTAAATGAGATACACAGGACGTAAATGGGAAACCCGGTCCTGGGCCTGGCATACAGAATCCTCTCTGCTGGCATTGCTGTCCCTGCTACCGGCCCATTACCAGTGATTCTGTTCTAAAACAAGGGTTTCAGAATAAAGATCCAGCCCACCATTGCCCATCACTCAGCCTTCCCTTCTGCCTTCACGCAGCCCAGAGACGGAGACGGTCTGAGTTAGCCACGCCTCAAATTTGCCACCGTGATGTTCCCTCCTGTCACCTGGGCTGTTAACCACGTGGGTCCACGAGTCAGGTGAGAACAGCTGCTGATGATTCCCCCGGGAGCCGGGGCAGGCCTGGCGGGAGGAAAGAGTTTTGACACAACGGCATAAAATGGAGCATTTTTTTAAGTTTCCCGGGAATGACGTGTTTGGGGGTGGCTCAGTTGGTTAAATGTCTGTCTTTGGCTCAGGATCTCGAGGTTGGTGGGTTCAAACCCCACATCAGGCTCTGTGCTGACAGCTCAGAGCCTGGAGCCTGCTTCGGATTCTGTGTCTCCCTCTCTCTCTGCCCCTCCCTGCTCCTACTCGGTCTCTGTCTCTCTCAAAAATAAAGATAAAAAATTTTTTTTAAAGTTTCCCAGGAATTAAAGCAGAGAAAAGGAAAAGAGAGGCTCCCTAGGTAGCCTCCATTGGTATAATTTTCTCCTTTTTGTATCTGATAATAACCACCTTGCCCTGTGTCCTACTGATTGGTCTCATAATAGCACAAATGGAATAATTTATTCACTCATTCACGCATGCATTTTTATCTTGAGAACCTGCTTTTTAGATACTGGGTTTGTTGAGACGAAGACGACAGAGACACTGTCCATCCTCAGGAACGTTCGGTCTAGTGGTTTGGAGACTGCAAAAAGCGACTAATGAAAGCATTTCAGACTCTGACAAAATGTTATTACAAACACAGATCTGGGACAGTAGTCGCAGGTTATAAAAGGGTCTCAAGGAAGGAAACCTGCAGCGTGAGACTGAGCCAGCCATGGGAAGGTCCGGAAGAGTAGCTCTAAGCAGACGGAACAGCGAGTGTGAGGGCCATGAGGTTCTAACGAGGGACGTTCACAGATCAGACAGGCCTCCACAGAGTGTGGCAAGCATGGACTCTCCCTGATCCAGCAATTCGATGAGACAGGCGTTACTTTCATCCCCATTTTATGGATGAAACAATCGAGGCAGGAATACACATTCTTCTCATGCACACCTGGAACATGCACCAGATCAACTGCATTCCGGGCCATGAAACACAGAGGCACCAATTCTAAAGAATGGCAATCGTACAATGTCTGCTCAGAAGCCACAATGCAACTAAACAGAAATCAATGACAAAAGGTAGTTGGCAAATCCCCAAATTAGAGAGATTAAACAACGCACTTCCAAATAATACCTGGGTCAAAGAAGACATCTCAGGAGAAATTAAAAACTATTTTGAGCTTAATGAAAATAAAACCATCAGCATGTGCAGGATCGAGCAAAAGCAGAGATAGAGGGGACCGGATAGCATTGAATGCTTATGTTAGGAAAGAAAGGAAGATCGAAGAACAGCGATCTATGTTTTCCACCTTAGGAAACTAGAAAGAGAAGAGCAAGTTAAACCCAAAGTAAGCAGAAGAAAAAGAAGTAATGTGAATTAGAAAAGAAACCAATGAGTGGCGCCTGGGTGGCTTAGTTGGTTGAGCGTCTGACTGTTGGTTTCGGCTCAGGTCATGGCCTCACAGTTCATGGGTTCGAGCCCCACATCGGGCTCTGCACTCACATGCAGAGCCTGCTTGGGATTCTCCCTCCCTCTCTCTCTCTCTGCCCCTCCCCCTCTTGTGCTGTCTCTGTCTCTCTCAAAATAGATAAATAATTTTTTTAAAAAAAGAACAGAAATCGGTGAAATAAAAACTAGGAAACCACTAGAGAAAATCATTGAAACCAAAAATTGGTTCTCTGAAAAGATCAATAAAATCAACCAGCCTCTAGCCAGGCTAAGGGAAAAGACACAAATCACTGATACCAGAGAATGAAAGAACATCACTACAGACCACATGGCAATTAAAAGGATTGTAAAGGAATGCTGTGAACAATAGCTAGCCAGTTGGGTAACCTGGATGAAATGGACCAATTCCCAGTAAAACACAATTTGCCCAAATTCACATAAGATGAAATAGATCATTAATAGGCTTATATCTGTTAAGGAAATTGAATCAGGGGTGCCTAGGTGACTCAGTTGGGTAAGCGTCCAACTCTGGATTTTGGCTCAGGTCATGATCTCGTGGTTCACGAGTTCAAGCCACATATCGGGCTCTGTGCTGACAGTGTGGAGCCTGCTTGGGATTCTCTCTCTCCCTCTCTCTGTGCCCCTCCCCTGCTTTCTCTCTCTCTGTCTCTCTCTCAAAAATAAATAGATATATAGATAAATAAATAAATAAATAAATAAACTAAAAAAAGAAATTGAATCAAAATTTATAACCTCCCAAAACAGAAAGCTCCAGGCCCGGAAGCAATGTAAATAAACTGTGGTCCATCCAGACAATGGAATATTATTCGCCATGAAAAAGAAATGAGCTATCAAGCCATGAAAAGACAGAAAACGGAAATGCATATTCCTAAGGGAAAGAAGCCAATTGGGAAAGACTGCATAGGTGCCAGTCGAACCACATGGCAGCTGGGAAAAGGTAAAACTATGCAGACAGTAAAAAGGTTTCCAGGGATGGAGGGAGGGAAGGATGAATGGGCAGAACACAGAGAATTTTTAGGGCCTGGAAATACCCATCCGTAATGATGAATACATGTCATTACACATTGTCCAGACTCAGAATGTGCAAACCAGGAGTGAACCCCCTAAAACAAACCATGGATTTGGGGGGATGATGTCATGTTCATGTAGGTTTATCAGTTATAATGAATGTATCACCTGGTGGGGGATGATGATGATGATGATGGGGGAGGCTGTGCACGTGTGGAGGCAGAATATAATGAGAAATCTCTTTACTTTCCCTTCAATTCTGCTATAAACCTAAAATTCTAAAGAAGAAAGGAAGGAAGAAAGAAAGGCAGGGGGAAGAAAGAAAGAAAGAAAGAAAGAAAGAGAAAGGGGGAAGGAAGGAAGAAAGAAAGAATGAAAGAGGGGAAGGAAGGAAGGAAGAAGGAAAAGGAGGGAGGGAGGGAGGAAAGGAAGGAAAGAAGAAAGAAAGAAAGAAAGAAAGAAAGAAAGAAAGAAAGAAAAAGAAAGGGGGAAGGAAGGAAGAAAGACAGAAAGATAGAAAGAAGGAAAGAAAGGAAGAAAGAAAGAAAGAGAAGGAGGGAGGGAGGGAAGGAAGGAAAGAAGAACAAGAGAAAGAAAGGAAGAAAGAAAGAAAGAAAGAAAGAAAGAAAGAAAGAAAGAAGGGGGAAGAAGGAAGGAAGGAAGAAGGAAGGAAGGAAGAAACTGAGACATGGAGAGGTTAACAACTTCCCCATAAGTGTGGGAAGTAGGAGTTCAGCTGAGATTCTGAGTCTTCCTTCCAGAACCTGGATGCTCCCTGACCTATCTGGGCAGGTCGCCCTCCATGTAGCCACCCACCGGTGTGCTCCCAAGCAAGTGTCCCCAGATGACGGACACATGGTCAGGGCTGCCCCTCCCTCGTCCACCTGAGACCGTCTTGCTCAACATGTGGCCTCCCCATGAAACCCAGCAGTTACAATCTCCACTACCATAAACTGGGAGAGCCGAGCAGAGTGGGGAATTGATCGATGGTGGATGCAGAATCCAAAAGAAGATGATTCTCACATTTATGCAAGAAAATCCCAAGGTGGTAAGCAGGGGCTCTTTCTGCTTTTCCACTCAGTATTTTCGTATGTTCCTCCCCAACTTTCGTGCGGGGAGACTGCCGAGACCTTTAAAGATGAATAATGTACTGTATTGATATCAACTTCTTTCTCCCTAAACCACAGGAAGGCTCAAATGTAAAAAGAGCTGTTGAATCCTTTATTTTTCCCACGACTTTGAAAAGCAGTTCACACAAGCCACTCGGGTTGTGCGTAAATTATCCCCGTCCCTGCTTGGGCGTTGGGTCTGGAGAAGAGAAAACCGGGCGCTCTGCACTCGTCACCCATTAACAAGCTCATTCTAGCTGTGATACAAAGAACTCTGTTGGTGGATTAATTGAAAGTATTGCTGAGTGAGCTGGAGGAAGTCCGCTAATGACTTTGGAAAAGCACTCAAAACAATGGCTAGCGGTTAACGAAACTAAACAGGATAATAAACACTGCTGCTGATGTTCTCATGGGGAAAGTCACAAGCCGGAGCAGCCCCTGTCTCAGCGTACAGAGGACGGGGGGCAGATGGCCGGGACAGTACAACGGCATCTACCTCTGCCTCACCCCTGATCCAAGGATGTGGTCTCCAGGGTCCCCAGGTGAAGCACGGGGTGTGCGTCCAGCACCCCCGGCAAGTGGCTCTCTGAATTCTAATCCTTGACACCCTCCCATCTTGCAGGGCTGGAAACAAGCCATGCTTTCCAGCATTGCCTTCCAGAGAAGAGGCCACACCCTCTTCCGCAGAATTGCAAGCACAGAGCACACGTTGGTCTTATATCTAGCATTTCTTGATTGCTTATAAAGTGAACAATTATCCGTATGTTTAGTAGCCGTTTTATGTGCTTTCTGATAAGTATATCTTTGAACACGGTACCAAGTGGACATTAATATCGGTCCACATGTATTTCTAACGACCTCTGTCCTTACGGCCGAGGCAGTGCAGATACAAACGCTTTATTTTGGCCATGACGGCAGGTGATGGTTGTGAAATACACATCCAAGCTCATTTTAGAAACTACGTGAAGACGATAGGATCAGTCAGTTCTCTGTCCTAGACCCTTCGCTCCCGGGTCCTGCAGCTGCTATTTCCACGGTGCATAAGCTCGTCTGGGACAGAGCTGATATTCGTCAACGTGGTGGGGCGCTGACTTAGGGGAGGTAATTAAAATCCACAGATCAAACACAGGGATAGAATGCTGTTCTATTCTCGTGTCAAATATTCTTCAAAGCGTCATCAGAAAGTTTGTTTTCTTAGGAAAGCTACCTTCTCTGCCTTTCCTCCTTCCCTTTATGTCATGAAATAACATGCCCGATAAAGATGTTCAGACACTTCAGCACTGATGAGTCTAGACTCGGATCCCGTAATAAGAGGAGCTTTGAACAAGTTTCTGTACCTGACTCTCGGATTTTTTGTTGTTGTTATTCACTCTGTTTTTGCTTTCCTTCCAGAAACGAGATCTTGCAGGGGCGTCCAAACATCACAAGTATATTTTGTTACAGAGATTCTGACCTACACTGGATATACTGGAAGTGTGAGGATAATTCAGTTTCTTTCTTTTTTTGTTTTTTAACATTTATTTATTCTTGAGAGACAGAGAGAGGCAGAGCATGAGCAGGGGAGGGGGAGAGACAGAGAGAGACACAGAATCTGAAGCAGGCTCCAGGCTCTGAGCTGTTTGTCAGCACAGAGCCCGACGCGGGGCTCGAACTCACGAACTGCGAGACCGTGACCTGAGCTGAAGTCGGACGCTCGACCGACTGAGCCACCCAGGAGCCCCAGGATAATTCAGTTTCTAAAGAGACCCAATTGTTGGGTCTTGCTGAGTATATTTAATAAAGATAATTATGCTATGTGAATTTATTGTGGCTTGATAATTACTGGATGAGAGACATTTTCAAAAAGATGATTTTTTCACGGCGGCTGGGACACTCCGTGCCCTCCACACACCTGTACCCCTGCACATGCTGTTTCCTCCCAGGACACCCTTCCCTATCTTTAATTTTGAGAGCACTGTGCACTTCCCCCCCCCGCCCCCCTACTTTACGGCACGCTCATTGAAGATTCCAGCTTGACATGGAGTCTTTCCATCCTCTGTGCTATGGGATAAGTTTGCAGAGACTTCTTCACGGAGACTCCTTTACCTGGTATTATCATCATCTGCTTCCTCTCTCCCAGGTAGTAACTCTATAGGCATGACTTTGTACCACTGTTTACTGAGCTGTGATATAATGAATT
Organism: Panthera pardus; assembly: GCF_024362965.1. NCBI lineage: Eukaryota > Metazoa > Chordata > Mammalia > Carnivora > Felidae > Panthera > Panthera pardus. The sequence continues at coordinate 4,019,219 of NW_026526699.1, read as the reverse complement.
ACCGATGCACGATTTAAATGTATGAGAGACTGAAACTAAGAGATACGTCTTTTAATGTGTCTGAGGACACGGTATGCACAATTTTATACATAGTGTTGCTTCTCGGGTAGTTAAATCGGTAGCAAATGGCAGGGCTTCTCGCGCGGTCTAATGGGTGCAGGTATGGTGCACCATGAATATTTCATACCTTAAAGTATGCTTCCGCTCTAGGAAATTATCAACTACGATTTAAGATGGATATTTGCTTGTTAGACCCTCCATGTGAATTATGGTGCTGATGCCCTGGGAGGAGAACTTGTTCTTTCTGGAGCTTCTATCCGTCTTTGAAATGGGCACACGTCACCCCTTCAAGTGATATTTATAAGTCACCTGTTCGCTGATTGTAACCCCTAGAAGATTCCACAAATAATTTTTCTGTTGTGAAAATGGTAGCATACACAGCGGGGTGGGGGTGGGGGAACCGGGGCTTTCGATCAGCGTGTTATATAACAGATGGATCTTTTCTGGTGTCTCAGCGTCTACCCCCGCTCATCCTTTCGAGGCAGGTTGGAGGCATAAACGATGGACAGGGCGGGCAGGTGAAACATATCTTCCCGCCATGCTTTACAGACTGAAGTAATTTCAAGCTCCATTAAATAATGATTCATCTTTGCCTGGTGATGTACACATTATTCTGGCTTAATACATTTGTTTCTGTGAGCTGATATGCTTCAAAAATCATGTGCACAAGGGCTGGTCAGGACATTCTAGTTATTGTGAGGGTTTTAAAGCTGTTGAAAAATGTGTTGGTGGCTAAGAGTGATGTAATCCTGATATTTTAACTCTAAGCAGGGTGCTGAGCCATGACAGTATTTAATTATCTAGCTGTTGTAAGGCAAATGTTCTGCGATCTGTGCTGTATTTTTACAGAATGACACTCAGCGGAAGAGGCCAGGACTGGTGTCATTCAAGCTGCCCCCTGCCTTCCCTGAGCATCTCTAGCAGTGCACCTGCTACAGATATAAAAGGGACCCATTTAAATGTTTCAGGAAGTCATGATCTCACAGTTCATGGGTTCGAGCCCCACGTTGGGATCTGTGCTGACAGCTTTGAGCCTGGAGCCTGCTTTGGATTCTGTGTCTCCCTCTCTCTCTGCCCCTGCCCTCTCTCTCTCTTTCTCTCTCTCAAAAATAAATAAGCATTGAAAATTTTAGAGAGGTAGCTCAAGGTCAGAGAAGTTCTAAAGATGCCTGACCCTTTAGGAGAAATTAATTCCATTTTGAGCACATCTAATCATGGAAGTCCGAGCAAAACTACTTTAATTTTATTGCCTTCCTTAAGCTCGTAGTTGTTTTTCAGCCAACGTACACTCCTCAGTAGATATTCTCTATGAAAAGAAAGAAGCAAGAACTGAGGGTCTAACATGTAGCTTCATAAAGTTATAGGCTCTCTTCAAGTCCATGGGTAAATACTTTTTTTTTATAAGCATAACTACACGAATCGGGCATCTTCCAAGGGCTAGGCGGGTGTCTCAGGATATTGCACATTTCTCAACAGAAAGTTACTGCAGCCAACGCTGAGAGAGGATGTGCTTTGTGCCAAGCACGGCCCTATGAAATACGCATGAGTCTTTTCTTTAATTCTTACAACAATCCACAAGGTGGGTGGCCCTTGTTTTCGTTTCCTATTGCCACTGAAACAAATCACCACCAACAAGACGCGTAAGACGACACAAATTTCTTATCTCACAGTTTTGTACACAGATGTCACCTGGGTGTAACCAAGGTTTTGGCAGGGCTGGGTTCCTTGAAACTCTGGGGATGAACCCGCTTTGAAGCTCATTGAGGGGGTGTTGGTGGAATCGAGCTCCTCGAGGCTGTGAGGTCCCATTTCCTTGACAGCTGTCTTTGGGGGTGTTCCTGAACTTCTAGATCTGCCCACATTTCTGGGGCCGGGTGGTAGTGAGGAGGAGGGGAAGCTTTCCCTTCTCCCGCCTGGGTTCTCGGACTGGTTTTTTCATGATTATGTATTTATTTTGAGGGAAAGAGATAGAGAGAAACAGAGACAGAGAGGAAGCATGTGTGAGCAGAGGAGGGGCAGAGAGAGAGGGGAAGAGAATCCCAAGCAGACTCCACACTCAGCAAAGAGACCAATGCAGGGCTCCATTCCCTGACCCTGGGATCATGACCTGAGCTGAGATCAAGACTTAGATGCTGAACCGAATGAGTCACCCAGGTGCCCCAGAAACAGTAATCTGTGAAGAATTAATGAGACAGAGAAATTTGAGCTTGGGGTAGTAAATCAGTGAAGTCACGAAGTTAGTTTATTCCACTTTCTGCGTCGTAATTTCCCTATTTCTGGTGATAAGAATGCTTTCTTATCAGGGCGCCTGGGTGGCTCGGTTGGTTAAGCTCCTGACTCTTGGTTTCAGCTCAGGTCATGATCTCGTGGCTTCATGGGTTCGAGCCCCACATCGGGCCTTGTGCTGGTAGCGTGGAGTGGAGCCTGCTTGGGATTCTCTCTCTCCCTCTCTCCTCTTCTCCCCACTTCATGCCGTCTCTGTCTCACTCAAAATAAGTAAATAAACCGGGGCGCCTGGGGGCTCAGTCGGTTAAGCGTCCGACTTCAACTCAGGTCATGATCTCACAGTCTGTGAGTTCGAGCCCCGCGTCGGGCTCTGTGCTGACAGCTCGGAGCCTGGATCCCGCTTCGGATTCTGTGTCTCCCTCTTTCTCTGCCCCTACCCCTGCTCATGCTCTGTCTCTCTGTGTCTCAAAAATAAAATAAAAACATTTAAAAAAATTAAAAATAAATAAATAAACTTGAAAAAAAAAAAAGCATGGCATCTACCCTGCTGGTACAGGGCGAGGGCCCGGGAGATTTATTTCCTGCTCTCAGGAAGACAGAGCACAGTCAGAGCGTCCTGTTTCTTAAGTAACTTTAGTTGAAGGTAATCAATACACCAACGCTGGCATATCTGGGGGTAGCATACTTCGTGCCCCTTTACGGGGTTCATGGCACGGCCTTCCGTCATCTTAGGGCAGCTCCAGACCTGCTCACATTTGCACTCTCTCTACTCCCCACTCTGTGGCATCTCGCCTCTCTGCCTTCCTGCTCTGCGTCTAGCCCAAGGCCTCCCCCCGGAGGAGGATCCCCGCTTGGAAGGGCTCATTGATTATATCCCTCACACCCAGATAATCCAAGATAGCCTCCCCATCTCAAGAACCATCAACTTTGCTGCATCTGCGCAACCCCCTTCGCTGTGGAACACAGCACATTTCACGGGGCGCGGGTATCTCTCCTGGTTGTTTTTCTGCCCTCTGCACCACTCAGTCTCCCAGCTGGAAGATGAAGGGCCCAGACTCCAAGACGTTCATCTGCCCGACAAAGAGGAACTGATGGATGGTCGCACCGGGAGTAATTCAAGCCCCTCTTCACCTCCGCTCCCACACACCTGTAACCTGCAGCCCATGGTTTATTTCGTGCCACCCTTCTGCCAATTCATGTTCCCTCCCAAACCTATCTGCCACTTGTGAAAATCCATCAGTCACGAAGCGTATGGATATACGGGCAGCCGGGAGAACGTCTTCGAGTATTTCGTCACATCGGCACGGTATTATTTTCCGACCGCTGTTTCCATCATCTTAACCCATCCGCGGAATTTCTTTTCTAATTAGCGTTTGGCCCATCTGCCCACGGAAAGCACTTAATCCAGCTCGCAGACGCTGGTGTTAAATGAAGGCAGCGCTGACGTTAACCTCACCAGCTGTGTTTGCTCAACGTGTGTGTCGAAAGGTAGCTCTGACTTCCGTGGTCTTACTCTTCACAGGAGTGGAGCCACTTTTCTGATCCAGTAAAAACCTCTGCTACCTGAGGCCACGGGGAGGATGGGGTTGGGCACGTTGTAGGCAACAAGAACAGGGGCCACAGCCAGACCAGCTGGGTCCAAATCCAGATCCCGTCGCTTATTCGATGGGGCTTTGACAAAGCTACCTAATCCCCCCTGAGCTGATTTGATCCATCCGTATAATGGGTGCGGTACATACAGTTGGTTTGAGAATTAGGAGGCTTTCGACACACAGCAGTTATGGCAAAAGTCCCATAGAGGTGTTTTTACTTCAGACAGGGTGGGATTATTTTTATAATATTGCTTTTTCCCCAACTCTAATCACACACCCTACGGATTATTACTTAGCCTTCTAATCATGACTCAGTATAACGATTATAGACCTTCCTTTTGAGGCTGTGAAAAAACACGGAGGCAGACGTGGGCTTTATTGAGGTCAGTTGATATCTGTTCCAATAACAAGAGGCCAAAACTGATGCTGTCTTGAGTTCTTGTTTCTTCTCTGTGTGAATGTGCGTGCGTGTGAATGTTCGTCTTGTTTTATTTTATTGTCTCTATTAGCTATCACAGCACCTGTCTGTGGTTTAATTCTATTTCCTAATTTGCTGTTTCTTATCTGTGTGGGTTTAGGCACCAAATAATGAGCCTCAAGGTATTAAATGCAAAGTCATTCCTTTGAGGCTCTTTAGCATCCATCGGTATACAAATGAACTTCACAGGCGTGAGCGGCCGTTTTCACTGCACTGAGTTTTTTTTTTTTTTTTTTTTTTTTTTTGCTTGTGCTCTGATTTGGGCACGTGTTCTCACACTCGAAAATTGAAGGGAGAGAGGAGATCTGGGAGGATTTTCCCCTGAATCTGCATATACGGATCTTCCTATGCTTAAAATGGAGTTACGTTCCAAAATATTGAAGTCAACAACACATTTGACCCTGCCCTAGGGAACACCGCAGCCTGGCCCGACCCACCTTAGACGTGCTCCGAACATGGACAGGAGCCTCTGGTTGGGCACAGTCATCCACCACAGAGCGTATTTTATTAGGAGGTGTTGACGATCGCGTGTAATTGACCGAATCCCGTACTGAGAGCGACAAACGGGACACCGTGTGGGCGCAGGGGGCTGTCCATGTACCACCTGTAGATCCCCGGGACCGTGTTTCTGATTGGAAGCTGGGGTCGCTGCCCAGTATGGCGGGAGAGGATGGGGCCTCAGATCGCTGGCCCGGGACGGGATCCAGATTCAAAATTGCAAGTATGGTGTTTCTACTGAATGTGTATTGCTTTTGCATCGTCATAAAGTAAAAAAAAAAAAATACAAGTTGCACCATGGTGAGTCAGGACCATCTGTACTGGAAACATTTTCACCATCAACTGCTCTTGATATGCTAATGTTCCCCTCACAGCGTGCAATCCCGGGTTGCTGTGCAAACACACTGCACTTCTCAAGTCCCCCTCCCCTGATGCCAACCCCTTCCCCCCAATTTGGACAGTGTTGAGCAGCATTTACCAAGTTACAGCATGTTCAGAGATCTCATTAACTTCATTGATTCTATTTAAAGTATGACTGATTTATTGACACTTACGTGAGTTAACTAATTAGCCCATAACCGGAGGCCAGGATCCAAATAGAAGAGAAATTATTTCCAGATAGCAGACGGCACAGACTAAAATGTGTCTCAGAGACCCCAAAGCTGAAGAGTGTCAAAGATCCTGGGGTTTAATAATCCGGTTTATCAGTCTCACCTTACGTGAATCCTTTGCAAGCACTCTAAACCAAGATGATAAATAAATTTTAAAAATTATGGAGTACTTTTTTTCAGCGGGTATGCCCTCAGTTCTAAAATTTCCATTATGTTTTTCTCTGAGATTCCATGTCTATAGAACTATTCTAGACCCATTTGTCAAATATATTAATCATGATTCTTAAATCCATATGTAAACACTAAAATATTGCTTTTTTAAATTTATTTACTTTATTAAATGCTGACCATTTACATAAAACAAGTTAGAACTCTGGGCAATGTCGTATTCTTCCACAGCGGTTTTATTTTATTTTATTTTATTTTATTTTATTTTATTTTATTTTATTATTTATTTAGTTATTTAATATATGAAATTTATTGTCAAATTGGTTTCCATACAACACCCAGTGCACATCCCAAAAGATGCCCTCTTCAATGCCCATCACCTGCCCTTCCCTCCATCCCACCCCCCATCAACCCTCAGTTTGTTCTCAGTTTTTAAGAGTCTCTTATGCTTTGGCTCTCTCCCACTCTAACCTCTTTTTAGCAGTTTGGTTTTATTTTAGCTGTGGACGGCAGTCAGATCGGAAGTCGTCAACCTTTATCCAACCATCAATTGAGCAGATCTGAGGTTGCATTTTGGTCTTTCAAAGGCTTTGTTTCTGGTTCACTCTTAACCCTAAGTCATAGCCATGTAGTGCTTCCGGTGGAAAACCTGTGTTTTGCATTAAAGCCCAACTTCTTGGTAGGTTGCAACACTGCCTTTTGGCCATTTTTGGCCAATCAGAGCTCAGCTTCTCAGTCCCTAAGAGACAGCTTTCTGCTTATCTTCTTAGCACATCACCCGAGCAAACAGTGGCTCAGCTCTGGCTCACATCCTGTCTTTCCTTCTTTATGAGCCTGAAATTTTGGCTGCCTGGGATAACTCTGACCTCTAATTTTTGTCTCCCAAGCTCGTAAGATGTCCAGAAGCTCTACTTGGCTGCCACTTTGGGGTCCGTTTTCTGCTTGGCTCCTCAGGGTACTGTCCCATCAGTTTCAGGGGGCAAACATACCTCAAAGAGAAAAGTGGCCTAGAAGGTTGAAATTCCGTCAGTGGGTTTTCTTTCTCTACGAGACCTCGATTGACTCTCGACTGTCTTGGTAGCTTTCTGACACCTTCCAACAGACTTTTTTCAATCCCGCTTTTCTAGCTGGGTTCAGTGGTGGGTGTAGTTACCTGCCACCTTGTCCACCCCTTGGTGAAATAAATGTTCTCTCCCAGACATTCTGTCTCGTTCAATCTCTAGTCCACTGACTTATTTTTATCTCCTCCCTCCCCCCACCCCGCCACATTTTTCTGGTTGAGCTAGACCAACGGTTGAGTCGTCAAGCCTCCCAGAAAGTAATCCTGAGAAGGAGCCTCACAATCTGTACCAGACGCACACCTGACAAGGAAACAGATTCTTTCCCCATTTTTAGCCGACTTCGGTCAGCGCGCTTGGAGCTTTATGCTTCATTGGGCTCCCTTCAGCGAGTCTACATGGAGCTAATTTTCCATTTGATTTTAAGGCAGTAAAACCCATCAAATAGCTTTTACATCTCTAAAGGGAGGATTCTCATTCATAGTCGCAGGAAAGATCTCAGTGGAATCAAAGTGGCACCCAAGCCTGGGCACAAAGGACAGTGGGAAAGGAAACTGCTAACAGTGATTGACTTTATCAGGCTGTTTTTCTCAACCGACAGCATTTCTGGAACCTGGGGAAATGCCATGTTAGTTTTCGAAGGCTCATTTCGGATAAAATGGTGCAGGAAGGAAAAAAAACCCAATTTACAAGACTGTGTATCTTACTAGTCACATGGCACTGAACAATCTCTGTCTTTGAGCGCGTGTGACCGTGACTTCACTTTGTAAAAGGAGATCAGCGTGCTGTTTTCCCATCATGCTCGGTGTATTCTTCCAAAGCCAGAGCCCAGAGAATGTGCCAATAATGTCCAATAGAGGGATCGACTATGTTTCCCATCCAGAGACACTGTTTACAAACTATGGTCCTAGATGCATTCGTGTGCTCTTGTAATGTCTTTTGCAGAGCTCCATTCGGTCCTTGTTGCAGTCATCGCTAAAATCATACCTGTGTCTTAGCTCCTCTTTTCTGGAGATGTGACACTTGTGTCCTGCCTAGTCAGAGAGACAATGGTTCCATCTGTCCATTCTACCATTTTGAAGCCTCGTTAACTATCCCAGAAAAGACCATCCTTCTCCATTTCACTGGTGGAAAGATCAAGATCAGTTTTCAAAAACACCTTATTAAAGCAATGATAGGTTTAAATAGGAGGTGAGGGACGCCTGGGGGGGCTCAGTCTGTTGAGCGTCTAACTTTGGCTCAGGTCATGATCTCACAGTTCACGCAGTGGAGACAGCTCGGAGCCTGGAGCCTGCTTCAGATTCTGTGTCTCCCTCTCTTTCTGCCCTTCCCCCACTCATGCTCTGTCTCTCTCAAAAATACATAAACATTAAAAAAAAACAAAAGTTGTCTCTAAAAAAAATTTTTTTAAATAAATAGATGAAACCAGAAGTTGGACAGCAAAATCAACACAGGATGAAATATTTACCAAAATAACATGTGATTCAAAATGCTTGTTATCGGAATGCCCAGCTCTCCAGGACATTCCCCCCCCCACACAGTCCCCCCATCCAGAGCCATCTGTGCCTTGCACTGTCCCTGCTCATGAAGACTGCAGTTGTCCGGTGTCGACTCTGGAGGTAGCTCTATCATTCGCTGTGTCCTTTCTGAACTTGACAGCAAAGGAGAAAATATGGGTTCTCCCCCTGGATGGATTATCAGCCTCCACTCTGCAGCTGATAACTCAGGATTTCTGATGCTCAAGTGAGGTTTCCCGTGGCAGCTGCTCCAAAGTGATGGATGAAACACACCTGAGGACCCGGGCTGCAAGCGTCCCCTGTGCCCGCCCCCACTCACTACCTGCCTTCCTTCTCGCATCTCGGAACTTCTGCACCTCCACTGAATGTGTGTACGTGTGTTTCCATGGCAACTGCATCAGGAAATCGGGGTGGGGGGCAAGGGGTTCAGGGTACATCTGTTTGTGATGAATTTACCCACATCGCTGAAATGTGGGAGCACAAGTGTTTGAGCTTGCAAAAAAAAAAAAAAAACACCAATAGCTTCCTTTCCTTTAAAAGGAAACTTCCAGAGACTTTGCTTGTTGGTCCCAGGGAAACCAATCCGGTAAACATCTGTTCAGCCAGTCTTAAGACTCATCGTGTGAAGTCTGAGATAGAGGGTATGAGATGCACAAGTAAGTTAAGGAATTTAAAGTTTTTAGGATACAATATGATGTGATTGTTGGGAAAGCCTCAAAGAGCGATTGCACGCACAGTGAAGAAAACTTCTTCCCCCAAGGAAGCCACGGCTGGCACTCCGGCGGCCTTCTAGACCCGGATTAACAGTTCGAGCGAGGAGCAGGTGACCACCAGCCCCGGTCACGCGGGGTCATGCCGAGGACAGTAGACACATTTGTGGCCGGCCTTCCCTCTGCCCAGAGAACTTTCTTCTCTCACTGCTTGTTTTCATTCAAGTCTCTACTGAAATGTTGCTTCCACGGAAAGGACTTCCCCGACCACCCCAAGTAGCAAGCAGCCACCCCTCCAGCCTCCTGTCGTCTCCACCTTTCCCTGCTCGGTGTCCCTTCCAAGCACGATCATGTCATCTGTGCTGAGATATGGACCCTGCACTACTTTGCAAGGATAGTGGGCTGGTGTGCAACGTACAGGCAGTAGCATCCGTGACCCTGGGCCCAAATCTTGTCCACAAAATAGTGTGGGAGTCATTCTTTTTTCTTTAACTTTTTTTTTAAGGTTTAGTTATTTTTGAAGGCGAGAGAGACAGAGTGTGAGCAGGGGAGGGGCAGAGAGAGAGGCGGACACAGAATCCCAAGCAGGCTCCAGGCTCTGAACCATCAGCACAGAGCCCGACGCGGGGCTCAAACCCACGAACCGTGAGATCATGACCTGAGCCGAAGTCCGATGCTCATCTGACTGAGCCACCCAGGCGCCCAGGGAATCATTCTTCACAGAATGAAAATCTGAGGTCTGGAGCAGTGAAAGCTGAGATGAGGACATCAGGTTCTCCGAGAGGAAAAACAACAGACTTGTTGGTGGTTATGCTCTATCTCCAAGGATACGTGGATGCCGGGGGAGGAGTCACCCTAATGATGCAAATATGTCGCTGAGTTACCTTAAATTGCGTGTCTCTCTATTGAAAATGGTATCAGAGATTTTGGGAAATCCATATCCCCATGACCTCTCTGTGTCTGTCTCTTTGCCTCAGTCTACCTACCCCTACCCCATCTCTCTCTCTGTCTCTCTCTCACACACACACACACACACACACACACCCTCACCTAACCATGCATTTGCATGTTGTCTGGTGTGGTGCAGTCATTGGATTGAACAGAGCAGTTGAGGAAACCCCACTGGCTCTCGCTCAGTCCCCAGCACCCCGCCCGTCCATTATCTGGTTTATAAGCACCATTCTCTGGCATATGCAGCAAAAGGTGTGAAAGGGCTAGGGAGGCAGATAATACGATCGCTGATCTTACCAAAATCCATTTGTGGACCCTTCTGAGTAACAGTGAAATGGTGCCTTGGTTAGAAAACCTGGTGACATCTTGCTGGTCGGGGACAGTCTCTTTCTCTAGAGACCTTCCCCGAAAGCTCCGAGGGGGACACTGGCTGGGGAAATCTGAGAAAATGAGCAGGTCTTGGTGAATCCTAAATCTCCAGGCTCAACCAAAATACTCCCACCGGTGAGCAAATTGGGTCTGGCAAACCCTCAGTGACTGAGAAAGGGTGGGTTCCTCACCTGCAAACGGGGGAGACTGTGTGTCACTAAAATGGGGAACAGACTTAGCTGACTCAGTTGCCTTTATTTTACATTATTAGCCAGTGCCTGAATCAGATCTTGCTTGGTTGCAGTCTGTGGGCCTTTGGGTTTGCTGCAGAGGACAGTGGGGACGCCTGGATGTGTCTGTTTCCGTGGGGCTCTGCCCAACTCTCAGAACTGCTATTCATCCTCTGAGCTGCGGGGCACGGTTAGAACTAACATGCAGAGGGAATCTTAACTCTACTCTGTCTGAAAATACATCGTCCCGGATCCCCCAACACCCACTCCTGTGAATGTGCTCGGCACCAGGAGGAAACGTGGCCGCAACGTGGCTCAGGGGGCAGGGGCACTGAGCTGGGGACCCGCCCAGTGGGCCACATGTCCAGAACCCTGTGCCCATTTTCCATCCCACGAGCACCCTAGCGGGTCCTAACCACCTCGCGGATTTCAGGTTTGTGGGAATGAGGTGTGGGAGACAGTAGCGTGGCTGGGATTCTGCCGGCCACAGGATTGCAGACACCCAGCCTATCCCCCTCCCTCCTCCAGGGCTTCTGTTCCCGGTCATGGCCTCCACTGCTACGCCCTGCCTGTCTGCCCACTGGTGGGGAACCCGGGACAGCGGCCATGTCCCCTTTTTGTATCTGCAAGAGAACACAGATTGGGGGGGGGGCATTTCAGTCATTTATTTATTATAAGAGTTCCTTGCAATCAAAGAGAGCGGAGCACACACGAATCAAACAGAAGGTGTGTGCGATGTCCCCCTCTGCTTCTGAGTGGCTGGGGTGTAGGCACACTCTGGGGGCCCCTTAGGCTCAAGCCCTGTCCTCAGCACCGCGAATGCCTGCCTCCCATCAGCCCGCACTCCCGGGCATCAGTCTGAGCGAGACACTGCCTCTAACACAAAAGGGGCTTCTATCAGAGAAACGGAGGCGCTTGTTAATGAAGAGACTAGAAACAGAGCCATAATGAGCTACTGTATCATAACGGAGTGCAAATCACACTGTCCCTGCTATTTACAACTTTCACATGGCACCGGGCGCCCTCATTATGTCCGTGCAATTACTCTATTCAGTGGACTTTTCAGTAAGGGGCTCTCACCACGGCCAGACCCATTTGGAAGCTTCTGTTTCGCATGGAAGTTAGAACCTGCTATAAACATTGAGGCACTGTGTATTTATGAGACAGAGTTGTGGCTCGTGGCTCTAAGGATGAACCAATTTGTGGGGATGTGAAGCTCTAAGTAGAGAGAAAACTCTTAATGTTGTGGTCTGCCTGTGTGGTAGGCGGACGAGCACACTGCATTACACTCACTATACCTGTCTGGTCAGCATAAGCCTTCCCAGAGAAAGTGCAGTCTGGCCAATAACCTGCAGCTGTGAGCTTTACAAGCTTTGCAAATCCTTGGGACAGCGTTCGGTATATCGTAAGCATATGGCACAGGTTCCTGTTAAGGACACTCAATAGTATCCTTTTGTACAGCATGCTCACTATGGTTAATAATAAATACTGTGTTGCATATTTGAAATTTGCTAAGAGGGAGGATATAAAAAGTTCTCATCACAAGAAAAAAAGTAATTGTGACTATGTGAGGTGATGGATGTTCAGTAGACTTATGTGGTGATGGTTTCCCAACATCCACAGATGTTGAATCCTTAGGTTGTACCTGGGAAGATAGTATAATGTGGTATGTCAATTATACCTTAATAAAAAAGTACAGTAAAACCTTGGTTTGCAAGCATAATTCATTCTGGAAACACGTTTGTAATCCAAAGCATTTGTATGTCAAAGTGAATTTCCCCATGAGAAATAATGGAAACTCAGATGATTCGTTTCACAACCCAAAAATATTCATATAAAAATGATTACAATACTGTAATATAACACAAAATAATAAAGAAAATACAAAGCATAGAGAAAAATAAACAAATTAACCTGAACTTACTTTTGAAAACCTGCATGGCTGTTGTGAGGGAGACAAGAGAGAGGAGGGTTATTGTGTAGGACGACTTTCACAATCACCAATGGAACCACTGCTATCTACTGGCTCCATGGAACCTTTTTCTGCATGGGGGCCATTATATATGCTCACACGGATGTTGACTTTATTAATAAACTCTTGTCATATTCTGTATTTAATGTAACTGGCAATGAGGTGGCAGAGGAACGGGTCTATATCCGCAGGCAGCCTGGAATGAAGCAAAGCATTTCTAAGCTCACTCTTAGATGGAAAAACAAAGGACTGTCCACAGGTGCTTTGAAGTGACAGAAAATACACCAGTGCCAGTTTTGGGCACCTTCCAAAGTTCTGAAAAATCACTGATTTCTGCCAGACGCTGTGGCCTGAGACTGAGCATCTGAGCACGGGAGATGATCACCCACAATCCCGCAGAGAGAGAGAGAGAGAGAGGGAGAGAGAGGGAGACAGGAAACAACCAGTGGCTCATTTGTGATCCTGTGACACTCGGTGTCACGTACGACTCGTATTGCAAGACATCGCTCGGTTATCGAGTTAGGAGTTATTGGGAATGTTTGCCCATCTTGCAGAACACGCACAGAACAAGTCACTTGCAATCCGCGGTTTTACTGTATTCTTTTAAGGACTTTTAAATATCGGTTGAGGACACCTTAAAATTTAGCATTGCTTGCTATCACCAAGTTTCTGGTAAACATTCAAAACTCTGCAAAAATTTAATTTGGGATAAGCGAGCACTGTGCTTTCTCCCCTTAAATTAACACATCAGGCTTTTATATCCAACCTGTTTCCATTGAACTCAACAAATCTTATAATTAGATGATTTTTCTCCAAACTGCCCAAGGCCCTTATTCTGACAGACAGAGCCCACCTTCCGGGGGGAGCTAAACTCAATAGCTGCCCAGACAAAGCAAATCTTGGTTTTGTCCAAAAGCTGAGTTCGGCCACCAGCCTTACAGAAAACCAAAGTATTGGCTGAAGGAAGTAACATGAGGTTTTAGTGTCATAAGAGTGAACGTGAAGCTTCCAGCCACTGTAACAAAGGTAAGAACAGGAGGCTTTCACATGAGATTAACCTGCACAGAACGTTCTGAGCCTGGAAGCCTCCGGCTGCCTGGGCCTGGACTCACTGTGAAGGCCAGGGTGTGGGCAGTGGCCCCCTGTTCTGGCCAGGTCCCCGGCCAGCTCAGACGTGAGCACACCTGTAGGCGACTGAGGCACCAGGTGGGCTGGCTGAGCCCCAGTCCCTGCTGTGTCCCACGGCCCGGCCCCGGTCCCTACTGCATCCCATGAAGAGCAGGGGCTCCGGGCCCACGTCGGGAGCAGAGGGCTTCTGTCAAACAAAGCCTGTGAGCCCAGTGTCTGTGCCCCAAGACTTACAGCCTCCTGGCATTTCCTGTCGCTTCTTTCTTGCAGCCTGGTCTCTGCTGTGGACACTGGGGCAGGCTGGCGGCCTCAGGGTGGGTCTCGAAGGAGCTGGACGGTCTGCAGCACAACCAGAAGACAGAGCCCCGCCTCAAGAGTGATGCACCACAAGTCAGTGCAAGGTCCTCCCCAGGGACACGCTGAGCATGAGCTGTCACAGCCAGAGACAGAGGAGGGGCGTGTGTGGTGTGGGTGGGTGTGTGTGTACATGTGTGTGTGCATGTGCGTGTGGATGTGTGTGAGTGTGGGGGGCGGGGTCTTTGAGGAGGTGGGAGAAAAGGATGAGAGAATTTTTAGGGATCCCCTAAAGGAATCATTACATCTCATCTCTGCGGGAAAAACAGCCCGCGAGCACCTATGTACAGCTTAAACACACTCCATTCAGAAACTTTCAGTTTTTTTTAGGGCACAAATTTAGGCATTTTATCCCACTGGCTTTGAGTGTCAGGTGCTGCTCCAGGAACAATGATCATTCCCATTTGACAGACAAGAAAACTGAGGTGCAGGGATGCTGAGACCCTGCCAGAGTTCACGGGTGGGCAGCAGGAGGGCTGGGATTCAGACCCGGGCAGTGTGACCCCGAGCCCAAACTGTCCGCTGCTCCCACTCAGGGTCCTGCTGTTCTGTCCCACAGCCGGGTGCCCTGGAAGAGCCCCGTCTTGCCTCTGAACCTCAATTTGCTCTTACTTAGAGTGGGATGAGACCATTTCATGGTGAATGTCATCGAGATAAGAAGTAGGCTTACGAGCTGTCGTGCCCCGGACACTATGGGCTAACCATCCGAGTCATGCCCCGCTCAGCAGCCCTGTATGCCCAACCCCACCTGGGCCACCCGGTCCCCCTGCACCTCCACAGACTACCCACGAGGGGAGCTGCCCCCTCCCTCAGCCCCCTGCACCACATACACCCCTCCGTTCCCTCCCTCCTGCCACCGCTCCCACCTGAAACGTTCCCTCTGGGGATCCAGGCACAGTCCATTCTTCACGGACACCACGGATGACGTCATGTCCACCGACTCTTACGGCTTCAAACTGCAATGGCGCAGACGGTCTACACTGCAGTCATGCCCTTTGAGACCTGTCTACACTCTCTGTATGCTTGTGTCTTGTCTTGCCAACCAAACTGCAAGCTGTCCAAGCGGCAACTAGGAGACTTTTGCAACATCTCAGGTGCCCAGCGTGGAGCCGGCTTCTCAATGGGTCACGAAAGGGATGTGCTGAACTTTGATCGATCTGACCCTGCCACTCACGGATGTCCCACCTCCTGGACTGCTGCTGGTGACCGTTGTGTCCCAAAGCCAGTCTATTATTATAAATAATTCACGTCTTATTCTGTCACCAACTCACTACTCACGTAGCGGCCACTCTCCAACCAGAGTGTTGCGGGTGGAGGGCTTTGGGGGCCAACCCAGACGCCCACGTGGGCTGCGCATTTGCCCCCCGATAACAAGCGTATGTTTTTCCACACGCTAACTGCAAGCTTTCCCCTCCATGGGTTCGCACTCAGTCCAAGGAGACGTATCTCTGAGAAAGTATTTTTTAAATAAAAATTGAGGTTACTATGAATGCCGTTGAAAACTCAGGAGAATATGAACCCCGTATCCCCGCTCAGAATTATGCCCTGTCTCTGAAAACTGGCATATGCAATTACAAATCCTCAGCAGGCCGTTCAGCCGTGAAAGGAGGGATGTACCGGCTCTTGAAAATTATCTTTCGGCCTCAACAGCGCTTAGAATCCAGTTTTTACTGGCGGGGGTATCTGTCCGTGGCTCTTTCATGGTGGGCAGAGAGGAGCAATCACATGTATTGACCTCGCTGACTTCCTGCCTGTTCACGGTTACAAGAGACGTACGGGAAACACATTTTCTGCTTCAGACCAAGTGAAAAACACAGGAAAACAGAAGCGCCTAATAAGTCCCAACCTTACACAGCGTTGCTGAATATATGGGGGAATCGTGCACAGGGACGTGTGTGGGGAGCCTCAAGAATTTTCTTCCCGTGAAATGTTGTTCATCAGAAACACCTTACCCTCCTAATGGAAACAAGAGGAGCGTCCACCTGGGAAATGTTGTTTTATTTACTACGTAACCAATAAGCGTTTCTCTTTTTTTGGTTTGTTTTCCCCTTCCTTTTAAAGCAATTACTGCGAAAAATGTCCAGCACACAAAAAGCCGTGAAGAATAAAAGACACAGGTGTATCACAATATTTAGCCCCCAGAAAATAAAAGTATAAATAGAGGTAAAGCCCACTGTATACTTTTTCCAAATTTCCGTCTGTTCCTTCCCCCTCCAGAGGTAAAATCTGTCCTAAATTTGCTATTTCCCTATGCTTTTAGTTAATAATATAGAGCAAAGTTACCAAAATATAGGTAATAAAGAATCACCTTGGAGGGGCGCCTGGGTGGCTCAGGTGGTTGGACACCCAACTTCGTCTCAGGTCATGATCTCGCAGTCCGTGGTTTGAGCTCTGCATCGGGCTCTGTGCTGATAGCTCAGACCCTGGAACCTGCTTTGAATTCTGTGTCTCCCTCTGTCTCTTCCCCTTCCCTGCTCTTGCTCTGTCTCTCTCAAAAATAAATAAACACTAAAAAAAAATTAAAAAAAAAAGAATCGCCTTGGAAAGACATTGATCATAGACTTTGCCCCAGCACCTTAGCTCTCTGAGTCTTTAGAAGCTCCCCTCAGACCTGGTTCTGGGTTCCTGATCCTCAGCTTATGAGAAATAAAGAGAAATAGAGTGTCCCCTCCCCGCAGCCAGTCACTTTGCAACGGTGTCCACCAGGGGCGCCGAAGACGAAGTTGGACAAGCAGTGAGCATCCCCACAACCAGGGAAAGAAAATGACCAATCGTGCAATCTTAACATAGTCATGTCTACAGAGCAGTGCTCTGTGTGGTCATTCAAGGTTTAACTCTGCTTTCGGTTTCTGGGAAAGCTTGTGAACTCCCATCCTCAACCCAGGGCCATCAGAAAGTCCTCTGTGAAGGTTTCCTTTTTCTTTTCAGTATGACAGAGAGTCTCTCGATAACATTAGCAAGGCAGGGGTTTACGGACTAGCCGCGAGGGTGTTCACGTACCTGAAAGGTCGGCCGCGACGGGAGACCACACTCGACGGGCTGCAGGTTCGAGTCTGATCACAGGTGTTTCAATTCTTGCCTGACCTCGTTCAAGTCTTTGGGTTCCAGGGGAAGACATCCCAGGGACGGATGCCTCTCTCCCTTGGCCTTTCCAACCAAGATCACATCCGACATGGGAAGAGTTTCATCTCCAAGAGAAAACCCGGTCCCTGTTAACAGAAGAAAGAACAGATATTGGCTGGTTTAGGAGTCCAGACGTCAGTGAGTGGATGTCAGGCATGATGAAGCAACGGTATTTTTGACATCTCCTTTATGCCCAGAATAAACGTAGATAGTGATATTAATAGTAACGGGTGAAGGTGGTCAAAAGGTACAGATTTCTCGCTACGAGGGAGTAAGTCCCAGGGTGTAATGCACAGCATGGTGAGTGTAATTAACAACACTGGACACATTGCATATTTGAAACTTGCTGAGAGAGTGGATCTTAAACACTCTCACCACAAGAAATCAATGTGTATCTATGTGAGGTGATGGATGGTAACTAAACCCTGTGATCATTTTGCCACTATTCTTAGAAGGAATCATTACGAAGTCCCCCTAAAATGGATACAATGTTATACATCAATTACATCTCCATTTTTTTAAATAACACATTTTAAATTTTTTTAATGTCTATTTATTTTTGATGAGAGAGAGAGAGAGAGAGAGAGAAAGCATGAGCAGGGGAGGGGCAGAGAGAGAGGGAGACTCAGAATCCGAAGCAGGCTCCAAGGTCCGAGCCGTCAGCACAGAGCCCAACGCGGGGCTCGAAACCATGAACCGTGAGATCATGACCTGGGCTGAAGCCAGATGCCCAACCCACTGAGCCACCCAGGCACCCCTAAATAACAAATTTTTAAAAAATAGCATAAGATGCTTGGAGAACACACACGTAGTAATAACTAATGATTGTTAAGCATTTGCTCTATGCTGTGTCTGTTATAAGCGCTTAACATGTACGGACTCTCTTAACTCCACGACCACACTACATGGTAAATAGCTACTTTTAGCCTCACCTTTAAGATGAAGAAAGACAGAGAAGGCACACGGCAAGTGAGCAGAGCCAGAACTAAGTCCCGGGAATCTCGCTAGAATCTGAGGTTCTGTACCTCTACCTTGGACGGCATTTTGAGACGCAGAGATGAGTCAAAGAGCTCAACTGGTATAAAAACACCAACCACAGAACTCTATTTTTGTGTCTTTTTTTTTTTTTTTTTTTTTAGGCAGGCTCCACACCCTGGGGAGCATGAGCAAGGGAGGGGCAGAGCGAGAGGGAGACACAGAACCCGAAGCAGGCTCCGGGCTCTGAGCCGTCAGCACAGAGCCCGATGCGGGGCTCGAACTCACGGACCACGAGATCATGACTTGAGCCGAAGTCGGACACTCAACCGACTGAGCCTCCCAGGCACCCCTAGAATTGGCATTTTTAAAAATCTCCACTGGGGCGCCTGGGTGGCTCAGTCGGTTAAGCGTCCGACTTCGGCTCAGGTCATGATCTCGCGGTCCGTGAGTTCGAGCTCCGCGTCGGGCTCTGTGCTGACGGCTCAGAGCCCGGAGCCTGCTTCCGATTCTGTGTCTCCCTCTCTCTCTGACCCTCCCCCGTTCATGCTCTGTCTCTCTCTGTCTCAAAAATAAATAAACATTAAAAAAAATTAAAAAAAAAATCTCCACAAATAAAAATCAACTTCTTTGAAAGCATCTCCTTTCCTCTCCCTCGTCTTCTTTGTATTCAATGTTTGAGCTACAAACAACAAACACACTTAGCGAAAATTAATTTAAACTCATCTGTGCTTAGGCCAGGACGCTGATCGCTGACAAAGAGGCCAGTGTTAAGTGACAGTAAGGAGTATTTTTCATTCTCTTTTGGGAGAGAAATCTCAGCCACATCGTTCTTACTGTCCCATACCTTGTTCAAAACCCTCTGCCACGTCTTCCGTGGGTGTATGGACAAACAATCCGTACAGTGAGATATGGTTCAGGAAAAAGAAACGAGCTATCAAGCCACGAAGAGACGCAGAGGAACCTAAAGTGCATATTACTAAGTGAAAAAAGCCACTCTGAAGGGGCTACACACCGTATGCTTCCCGAGACAGGACGTTCTGGAAAAGGCACTGCTAGGAAGACAGTAAAAGGGTCAGTGGTGTCCGGGGGCCGGGGGTGAAGGAGGGGATAAACGGATGAATGACAGAGCATTTTTACTGCAGCGACGCTATTCTGTACGACCCTATGGAGGACACGTGTCCTTACGCGCTTGTCAAAACCCACGCAGTGGGCAACGCGGGGAGACAACTCTGATGTACTCCGTGGACTTTAGTGGACATCTCTGTATCAGTCCTTTGCTCACCAGTTGTCACAGACCCGCCACACCCATGTCAGATGCTAGCGACGGGGAGGCTGTGCGGTCGGGGGGGGGGGTGCTGTGTATGGAAACTCTCTACTTCCTGCCCAGTTGTTCCATAAACCTAAAACTGCTCTAAAAAGAGTCTATTAATTAAAAAAAAAAAACAACTATGCTGAAAACAATAAGTGCTATATTTGCAGCCCTGCATTCCAGAGTCAGTCATAACAATATAATTAAATCTTTTCAAGCATGGCGTTTAAAAAAACCCTCGGATTCATCTCTCAAGTTCACGTTACACCACTCAAAATATTTTTGCTGATTTTCTGCAGCAGCATTGGTGAAAGCCAACAGAATGAAGTGCCTCCTTGTCTTTTAGGTAACAGAACACTTTGGCATACCTGAAGCGCTCCTGGGAATCCCAGCAAATAGACCCAGAAATCACTTGGGGTAGAAGGACTGGAAGAAAGTGTGTTTTTTCCAGGCATCTTCAATGTTCTCAAGCTTCACTGGATCCTAGTTCCGGAACGACCTGGTGCCATGACGGGCTGTCGTTGACATAAACACCTTGCCTTCTTTGGTTCATTCCTGCTTTGGAACCCCATCATTTTTCACGTGGCGACAAAGCTACTCGAAGTAATTGTTCTAGGATCTATTTCCAGTAAAGTATAATTTATCCGAAGCAGAGAGCCACTGTGAACTCTGGCAGGAGACCCTTTTGCAAAGTTGCAAGGTCGGAAATAAGCAAGTGCGTCAATCAGGGAAGTGGTCTCCTCTGCTGGGAAAATGCAGTCCTTTATTGCACAGAACAGTGTCCCTAACTCTGGCTAAGCATCGACATCATCTTGGAGCATTTCCTGAAAATCGGTTTCTGGGGGAGGGAGGGGTCTGCTTGGGTCCATGTAAATCTGCAAGGAGCTGACATCATCCAAGTTTGAAAGCCACCAGATGCCCCCCCTCTCCCACTGCCCCAGCTCTCCAGCTGCCTTTATCCCTTGATTTGGTGGCATTTGGTCACTCTGATACCGGCCAAAATACACACACTGAGGGATTCTTTCTCCCCTAAAGTCATATTTCCCCCAGGAAAGAGGAGGCATCTTATATCAGAGCTCTCCCAGTCTCTAGTATCGCTGACTTCTCAGACATTTGATTTTGAGGGACAACAGCAAAAAATAATGTTTGGAGAAAATACGTTCAACCCGAGATGGCTTGAATTAATGCCAGGTTTGGATGCTTATAGATCCTGGAGCTTGAGGCTGAGCAGGGAGAGGAAGATGAGTGGTAGGGGGGAGAAGAGGGTGGAGGAAAGGGAGACAGAAGGGAAGGAGGAAGTGAAGGCAGGGGAATAAAGACGGTGGAGGGAGGGACAGACAGAGGAACTGAGATTCTACAGATTTCGTAGCCATTCCTGCATGTGATCGTTGATTGTTATCAGCAGCCTTTCCTTTTTTCTTTTATTTTTCTTCCCTTATTTTTTTCAACAGCCTTTAAGAAAAGATCATTGAGAGAAAGAAATACTGTCACTGATGCCCCCCAGGCAATAAAACATGTGTGCTCGTGTCATACAAATACGAGTGTGCTGCATGGACCACTCGTCCAGGAGCAACTCACGCACCGATGTGAAATGTTTTGAACAGTCTAGCAAAATGTGAAAACCATGGTGATCCGGAAAACCACCTTAGACCAGTGCTCTGGACAGATGGACCGTGATGCCAAGTATATGGATGGTGAATTTAAATAGAGCGCTCCGGGAAAGATGGGAGTGGAGAGAGCAATACCCCTAAATTGCTAATTTAAAAGAGGTACATATGATTCAGTCACTACTTTAAATATTGACTTTCTTGGGGAGCCTGGGTGGGTCAGTCGGTGAAGTGCCCAACTTCGGCTCAGGTCATGATCTCACGGTTCATGGGTTCGAGCCCCGCGTCGGGCTCCGTGCTGACAGCTATTTAGGCTGAAATGGACAAAACAGAGACTATTTCAAGAATGCAGAGCCCAGGTGGACAGGTTCTGACATGCATTTCTATTTGCCACCCTTGCCCCGGGTGCAACCTGCTATTTCTTGGGAACTACAGGGGCCATCCCCTTCCCTACCACCCGGGGGACTTTTCAAATTGCCTCTGGCTGTCCAGAGGGAAGACTTTATGCATTTTTAAGCATGTAGAATGTTGATATATCAATTATACCTCAGTAAACCTGTTAAAATAAATGAAAGAGAAAAGTCAACTCTCCGTGACGCATCTGAATATTAGAAGTCGATTCACCAGAAACACGTAGGAAGCTTACTTTTGTCGAGTACAATGCAATTGTCAAGACTAACCAGCAATCCGCACGTTTCTTTTTTTTTTTAACATTTGTTTATTATTGAGAGACAGAGTATGAGCGGGGGAGGGGCAGAGAGAGGATGAGACACGGAATCCGAAACAGGATCCAGGCTCCGAGCTGTCAGCACAGAGCCCGACGTGGGGCTCGAACCCACGAACTGTGAGATCATGACCTGAGCCAAAGTCAGACGCTTCACCGACTGAGCCACCCAGGCACCCCGCAATCCACACGTTTCTAAGAACTTTCCCATGGATTCATGGATTCATGGTCATGTGAGCTAGAATCAGGCCGGGTGGCAGGCCCTCTGCTCCCAGGTGTAACGTACTTATTTGCAGTATGGACTGTTCTTGAGTGATCCCCCAGAACCGTGACAGGGCGTATTTGGGGATTTTGCTGAGGCAGATCTTGGTGTCGGCTGCTGGGGAGCCCAAGTGCAGGAGTACATCCCCTGGCAGTGGTCCAGCCTGACCCCATGCTCACCCGGCTGCCTTTCATTCTCAGGATTCATGGGAAATAATCCTTGTGCTAAGCACGCTAAAATAAACTACTGTTTCATGGGAAATAATCCTTGTGTTAAGCATGCTAAAATAAACCACTGTTTCTTTTTGTAAAACGGCCATCAATTCAGGGAGACAGATTCAACCAAAGTTAGAAAGATTACGACTTAAGTGCCAGGACCTACTCAGGAGGCATCCCGCTGAGAGGTCATTCAGGATAGAGCCACGAACCTGTGCACATATTTTCATGCCTCCTGGAAGGGTCTCCTGTTGTGCCAGCCTGTGCTTCCTGAGCACCTGTTACATGTCAGGACGCAGACACGTGCCAGACGGTGGACATTTGTGGGAGAGTAGACACTCTTTGCCATCTCACTGCCAAATCAGGAGGTGGGGGATATAAAAACAGGAAGACAAAGAATAACTTTTAACAGGGGCGCCGGCAGAAGGCCAAAGAGTAAACCAATCTTGAAGGGCCAGAAGATTCATTGCTGGAATGGATCTGGAAGTGTCATTTGGAAAACGAGCAGGAATTCTACAGGCAGATGAGGGGGGGACAGGGACGAAGGATGTGCGGCTGAGCTCAGAACGTAAGCAAAGGTCCAAAAAAGCCTATCCTATCCTGTTCCTGGGAGAACAGTCTGGTGTGCCCCAGGACACTTTGCCTTTCGGATACCTCGGTAAACTTGGGGTGTGCTACCAACTCCCACTGGCCTCGTGCACCCCATTCTATCACGAGTAAACCAAGCATGGGAGCGAAGAGTCTGTGTCTTACTCCAGCATAGTGTTTAATGACAAGGTCTAAAGCTGTTATGTCATAAGCCCTAAAGCGCCCATGAAGGGCTCCCCCACATTAGATTCCCTCCGCTTCCCTGCTCCGGAACTCAGAATGGGGTTCGTGCTGCATGACTTTGAGCAAAAGAAACTGGGAAGTAGAATTGCAACCTTTAAAATGAACTTCATGAGAGAATTTTCTATTTTGACGCAGGAAAATGTCGATGCTGCTGCCCGCCCCTGTCTGTATGAAGTCAAAGTCACTTTGTAATTTATTTTTGTGAAATTCTCAGAAAAGTCCGAAGTGAGTTTCCAGGTTTTCAGGTTTTTCTAGACTCAGTTAAGAGTGGAGCAGGTTCACGTCAGAGGGATTACTTGACCCACAAATATCTCCCTGGAGGCCACCTCTGTACCCTCCCCCCTCCCCCGCCGCCCCCCCATGTGCTGTCCAGGCTCTCTGAGCCAAAAGTGCAGACATTCGACCCATGGAAGACCCATCAGGTTCTATCCTCACGGAATCTCAAGCTCGGAATGAAGGCTTCCGGCATGAAATGTGGGTGGGGCCAAGTCACAGGGACAGTTGCAGGACAGAGAAGGGACGCGTGAAGTTTTGTCGTTGCCAATACTCGATGAAATTGACCACCTGTGTTGTAACGGTCCCTATTACTTTCCTTGTTCATTGGGCCTGTTACCAAAACTTTCAAAATTCTCAAAAGCAGGGTAAGTGACTTTGTTCCTTCCACGCAGGCTCGGTCCCTACAAGAAATGACCCTGCTGGGCCCCCAAGCCGGGAGCTGGACGACCCAGTAGCTCCTTTATAGACTTTCTCCAGGAGGGAGTTTAGCAGACTGGTTGCACAGCCTCTCCTGACCCAGATGAACCTCCCAGTCTAAGTCTAAGTCCGCGGGAGTCTCCTGGCTGCTTTGTCCCACACAGGAGGGGCGAGAGTCCCCAGACCCAAACGCGACCCCGATTCCCTTCAGATCGTCTTCCGTGAAAGAGACGATGACACCAGTGAAGTTTAAAGTTGCCACGTGAGGGTGGCCATCTTTTCAAATAAATGTGCATCTTTCTCATCCACCACAGTCAGCCAGGGCTGCATTTGGTCGGGATGGTGGGGAGGGCGTGACAGTGTGTGTAGATCACGCTGGCGTTGCCTTCTTGTGCCTCTGAACCTGGCCCTTGTTTGCACTTTACCTTCCTCCTCCCCGCCGGACCCTCCCCGGGCCGGGTTGGGGGATGCCGTCATTCAGCAGTGACGGATGGACGGATGGAAACAAGGACAGAGCGTGAGTCCATCCAGGCGACGCTTGTGTGTCAGACTTCCTTGTGCGCTTCCTCGTCGAGGTGGGAGCTTCTCCAGTAATTAGCTGCTGATTCCTAGAAAGCAGCGTGCCTGAGAAATCTTTTTGCTCGGGATCAGGAGCCGAGAGGAAGACAGTGTCGCCTTTTTATGACACCTGACCTATGTGCAGATTGAATCTGTTTTTCCTCGGAAAAGCCACCTGAACTCCAAGTCTGGGGATGTCTAGAGAACTGCATCCATCACTGCCCCCAAAGATGCTTTCCTGAGTCCACAAATGAGCATCCCTGGTGGAGGAGACAGTGGCCCTTTGTGGACACCGTGTCCAGGGGGCAGATTCCACATTTAACAAGAATAAATGACCATTTCCCCTCACCCGGGTTTAAAAATAGGTCGGGAAACTAGGTAAAGAAGTTCAGAAGTCCCACATGTCTCTGTGCCTTGAATTTCAAGAGTGTGCAGTGGGCCAGTTTGCCTCACACACGGAGGCTGTGGGCCGGAAGGTGATTAGTTCCCCCTCCCTCCCGGTTCACTTTGCTGCAGACAGGTGAACTTTTGTATAAAAATCTCAAAGTAGCATGTCCATTTCTACCAACATTCTGCAATAGGAAAAGCGATTTTGAAGCTCTGGGCAGAAAAACACAGTTATTGTGCTCAAACTCCTTCATTTGCCGTCTGATGGCAGAAGGCAAGAATTGGGGGCTGTGACGTGTCGATCCGTTTTGCCCTGTCCTTTCTATCAATGCTGCTGACCGACAAGCCTCCAGCCTAAAAGAATTCCATTCAGACACCTTGCATCAGGGTCCCAGTTTTCAGGAAAAAAAAAAAAAACAAAAAAAAGAGTGACCTCAAGGATCACAAAGAAAAGCCCAAAGCCACAGATGACCCTTGATTTTCCACTGGCCACACAATGGGACTCAGTTTAACAGCATGAGCTGGGATTTTATAAAAGCTATAACCAGCTATAATAAATTTCCCAGGATGCTTGGAAAGTGATATTGATAAATCCAGCCACGGTATTAATTAACCTCATTCTAGTAATGAAAAAAATGTACTTCGGTTTCAAATAACTTCTAATAGGAAGAACGCAATATAATGAAAGTATAATTTACATCCCTGGTTCACGGATGAAATAAATTGCAATGCTGGCATTTGGTTGTGGAACCAGAATTAAGACTCCTTCTCTAGGACTCATTGGGACCAAATTGGTATCTAGACCAGGCAATGGGTCCAGGTGGGTTTTCTGAGTTTTGGAATACATCTGCATGAATTCTTTCAGAGGCTCTTACACAATACTCTAGCAGTTAATTATTTGCTCTGGAAACCAGAAAATAATCATTTATCTAATTTTAAAAAAATTTTTTAAATGTTTACTTATTTTTGAGACAGACTGAGACAGAGCATGGACGGGGGAGGGTCAGAGAGAGGGAGACACAGAATCCGAAACAGGCTCCAGGCTCTGAGCTGTCAGCACAGAGCCCGACGCGGGACTCGAACTCACGGACCGCGAGATCATGACCTGAGCCGAAGTCGGACACTAAACCGACTGAGCCACCCAGGTGCTCCTTATCTTATTTCTTAAATGACGTATTTCAACCATGGTAGATCAATATAACCACTTAATTAAATTGTGTCAAATTATTCATCCACAGCCACAATAAACTGGCATATAAGTAATATGGTGTGAAATCAATATTATTTCTTCTAAATAGACCATATAGGGAAGGACATTTGCAGAAAAGAAAAAAAAAGACATTTCAAGCTAAAAATTTTCTTTTGTTTTATTTTTTTTAAAGTGACTACCTTTATACAGATTGTCGTGGCCTCAGATCAATGATTCTCAAATGCTTTCTTACAAATTTTCTTACTTTCTTATACAAATAAGAGCCTTCAAATTCTTTTTGAATGAATACAAAACAAAGATACATTCATTGTGGAAAATTTAGGAAAAAAATAACTTGCAATCAAAACAACCAGATACCCGCCAAGAATAACCGTTTTATTGTATGTTCTTACCTCTTTATAAATGTGTAAATTTTATTTTTATAAATGTGTACATTTCTTTATCACGTTGTATGTGTAAAACTATAGCCTGTTCTTTCCACTTAACAAGAAATCATGAATAAGTTCAATGTATTAAGTACTTCTCTACAAGTGTCTGTTTTATTGCCTTCATCGAATTCTATCATAGATGGATTCTATTTTTTAAACTTTTTTAACATTTATTTATTTTTTTTTTATTTATTTTTTTTAACATTTATTTATTTTTGAGAGACAGAGACAGAGAGTGAGCAGGGGAGGGGCAGAGAGAGAGGGAGACACAGAATCTGAAACAGGCTCCAGGCTCTGAGCTGTCGGCACAGAGCCCGATGCGGGGCTCGAACCCACGAATGGTGAGATCATGACGTTTGTCAAAGTTGGACGCCTAACCGACTGAGCCACGCAGGCGCCCCACATGGATTCTATTTTTTGGGCTGAGTCCCCTAATATTGAAACTTTAGAGTACTTCCTGCCTTCAGTATTATGTATGTTTCTTTGATGATTCCATCATTCACAATATCTTTGAACGTTACACCCTAGGATACTTTCCGGAAGTGGAGTGACTGGGTTTTGCACACATTTGCCTTCCAAACGTACCGTTCAGGGCATTTCTCCACATCCACTCATTTTCCCCTGGGAGGACTTGTCCTCCTGGAATCGTCCCCTTGGTTTGTAGATTAGCAACACCTGGAAAACGCAGGCTTGTTGCAAACTAGGTCAAGCTAATGTCTCCATGCAGAGGGATTCTCTCTCTCCCAGGATGGGCTCCAAGTTGTCTCGTTTGCAGACCGGGGCTCCTGCTGGCGGGTGGGGAACCTCCAGGACATGCATCGAGTAGGACATTGTTGGCAGGGAGAAAGCTCCCCAGTCTGTCCCAAGCCAGCCTGATCATGTGTGCACGCAAAATGTGCACTCCACAGATACACCAAGAAGGCAAGAAGCAAACGAGCAAACAAACAAAAGCGAAATGTAAGCAGCAAGCACAATACTGAATTGAGGTCAAACCAATTAACCCACCGTCCAGTTGTTTGGTTTGTGTGTGTGTGTACCTGGCTTCTTTTGCAAAACATCGTGGCACATGTGGCTGCAGCTGATTGATTCTGGTTGCTGCGGAGTGTCCCTGAGTATGATTATACCCCAACTTGGTTATCCGTTCTGTCCCCAGTGATCATTTTACTGTTCTCCATATCATTCGCACAAATGCTACCTTAGAATCTGCTGCGGCCAGACAGCTTCCTAGGTTCTAAGAATAGTACGCTGACCTGGGCAGAGGAAGCTCACATTGTTTAGAGGAGACAGGCATAAATGAGTAATAACTTTGGGGAAAGATAGGTCCTCCGTGGAAAATAAGGCAGGTGAGGGGAAGGAATGGGATGTGCTGGGTAGGACGTATGATGAGAAGTCGCCGTGCATACCTCCAAAGAGGGGGTGTCTGAGTTGAGTTCCAAATGGAGACCAGGCAACCAGCTAAATAAGGTAGAGTGCCAGATCCTTCCATAAAAAGAGAATGATGAGCCCAGAGGCCCTGAGCTGGCAGCAAACCCAGCCCGTCTGAGGTTCAGAAAGGAAGGCAGTGAGGCTAGAACATAGTAGAAAAGGAGAGAAGGGTGCATGATGGATTTAAGAGGCTGTGGGACCAAGTGATGCAGGCTCCCCAAGGCCATGATGAAGAGCAGGGTTTTATTCTAAGGGGAGGGGGAGGCCATCTGGTTGCTTTTGAGCAAAGGGGTGACATAATCTTATAGACTATGGAATTCTTTTTTTTAAGTTTATTTATTTTGCGAGAGAGAGAGAGAGAGAGCATGTGTGTGCAAGTGAGACAGGAGCAGGGAGAGAGGGAGAGGGAGATTCTTAAGCAGGTTCCACACTCAGCACAGAGCCCGATGCAGGGCTCCAACTCATGAACCATGAGATCATGACGCGAGCCAGCATCAAGAGTCGGAGGCTTATCCAACTGAGCCATCCAGGCGCCCCTAGACTATGGAGTTCTGACTCATTCTCTGTACTGTCATCTTAACCATGGTTACAAATAAATGACAAAAGAAGTAGGAACGCAAGAGAATACACAGGTTTTATTAGGGAATAGGAATTGCAATTTAAATAACATAAGCTCATTTCAAGAAATCGCTTTTCTAGCTTAGCAGGGAGACTGAACACAAATTAAATTCACTCAGGGAAGTGCTGGGAAAATGTACAAAACCCCGTCTCTCTCTAGAACATTCACTTCCCAAATGGGCCACCCCTTGTAGCTCAGAGGTGGGGGGTACATGAGTCTAAGGTCACACTTACTGTTACGATATTTACACCCTTGCCAAGCTACCAAGTGCATTTCCGTGAGATGAGAACAGACTTCTGAGTTTCCTTTTGTTTTAAAGGGAGAGGAAGAAGTCTTGTTTAAAATAGAAACCATCCAGGTCAATCGATTGCTTTAAAGATGAGCTATAGACACAGATCTTACAAGAAACAATTATTCACCTCTAGGCGAAGTGGATGCAGTTTTCCTTGTAGCTAAATTCCAAAAATGCTGTTCCAGGCGCTCTGTCTTGTCTAATTCTGAACATCTAACCCTGTTACCTGTGAATTTCTTCCTACGATCACAGCCGCCCTTTGTAATTTTCCCCAATTTGGCACTTTTTTGTCTTTATTAACAAGCTGTACTAGAACTCATTTTTATTCTTTTTGGGGGCATACAAAGATTTATTTAGGACTAATTGTTTTTTTTTTTTTTAGGATTCTGGGGTTTTTTTAATTTTTTAAATGTTTATTTTTGAGAGAGACAGAGCACAAGTGGGGGGGGTGCAGAGAGAGAGGGGACACAAAATCCGAAGCAGGCTCCACGCTCTGAGCCATCAGCACAGAGCCCGATGCGGGACTCGAACTCATGAACTGTGAGATCGTCACCTGAGCCGAAGTTGGATGCTTAACTGACTGAGCATCCAGGTGTCCCAGGATTCTGCTTTGTTTTTTTTTATAAATCAATAAGGAGGTCATGTAGGAAACTACTTGTCTGACTGGAGTGCACATGAATTTATTCACTTATTATCCATTCAGTAAATAAGGTCGAGGCTTTTTTATGGTCTCCACACTGACCTGGCCAATAAGGTTACAGAGATAAATTAGAGAAACCCAATTCTTGCCCTTAGGAAACTTAGCAGTGAAGGAAAACAAGAGACGGTGTGATCATTACAGCTGTTACGAGCGCCGTGCGGAGGAAGCAGAGGTCCTCTAAGCCCACGCCGGAAGGTAAGCCAGGTGCCTTCCTTACAAGAGGGCACTCCCACTTGGAAACCCAGGTCCCTTGCTGCTAGAACCAACAGTTTCATGCGATGTGTTAAAAATGCATTTACGTATTTTACTCATCCTGCTTATTTTGCCTGGCTAGTCCTTTTAACCCCCGGTGTTAAACATACAGAAGGAATGTTAAAGACTTTTCAAAGAAAATGCAAGTTTCATCTGTGCACCCTGATGCCACGTATCATGCTAAGCACGATCGACGAACATCCTGAAAACAGTAAGCTGTATGCACCTGCCGGGAGGAAGGAGACGTCAGCTAGGAAACACAGAGAAAGAAGTGTGTGCGTGTGTGCGTGTGCGTGTGTGCGTGTGTTCTACAGCGAGTTGTTACTTCCTTTTATTTTTTACAAATCAAATGCAGGTGGGAGCTTCCTCTGGAGGAAGCAATAGAGAGTGGTTTGCATGAAAAAGTAATTAAAATGATCAAACAAATACACAAAGCAGTGCAAAATCCGTCAAGTGTAGGGGGACCTCAGTGGCTCAGTCCGGGAGGCATCCGACTCTTGGTTTCGGCTCAGTTCATGATCTCACGGTTCGTGAGTTCGAGCCCCTCGTCGGGCTCTGTGCTGACGGTGTGGAGCCTGCTTGGGATTCTCTCTCCCTCTCTCCCTGCCTCTCCCCTATTCTGTCTCTCTTTCTCTCTCTCTCTCTCAAAATAAATAAACTTAATAAAATAAAACAAAATGAAATACATTAGGGGTATGCAAAAAGGGTAGTGATTCTTGAGAGAAGGAAAACTAAAGAGACAAGCCTTGAAATCACCCCTGGTCACTGCCTAGGACCCGGATGGGGAGCTCAGGAGAGTCCGTGAAACTGCCTCAGTTAAGGAGACAGAACATAGAGTCCCAGGTGGGGGTGAGGGTGTGTGTGACAGAGAGCCAGAGAGAAGCGGGGCACAGAGAGACCCCTGGAGATGTGTGGGAAGGTCCCTTCAGGGGCTCAGCAGAAAACTGAGCTGCACGTGCATGCAGGAACAGGTTGAGGTCAAGGATAAACACACCTCCCCACCCCCACCACCCCTGTGCTAACAGCTCAGAGCCTGGAACCTGCTTTGGATTCTGTGTCTCCCTCTCTGTCCCTCTGCCCCTTCCACACTCAAGCTTTGTCTCTCTGTCTCTCAAAAATAAATAAATATTAAAAAATTTTTTTTAATTAGCGGTCACGCAAAGAAGCAGGCATGCGTGACACACAGTGTCGCACGTCAATTATCCAAGCGGACTTGGAACGGACTGAGGCGTGAGGCTCAGACAAGAAAGGCATTAAAAATTATTCCGAGTGTCCAAAACTCGAGGCGAAAGGCTGAGGACGTGACATGGCAGGGAGAGAAAGAGGAACGAGGACTCACAAATTATATCAGTGGCAGTAGCTACCAGGAGTGGACGAAACGAACGTGTCCCCGAAGTGAATGGCAGATCTGACATTGCAGAAGAGACTCCCTGATACCTAATTTGCCCTGATACCCACATTGGCCAAAGTCAACCCCAGAGAAGCGGGGCGGGGGCTGGGGGGAAGGCACCTGCAAACACAGACACAACAGCAAAACCAGAACAAAGGTTCATCATATGTACTAGGTGTAGCCCCATGAAGGTTGAAGTGGGGTTCCCGAAACTCACGGCCAGGAGCAAAAATATCTTCATAAATAACGTACTGAGAGTATAAGCTCACAAACCGAATAAGCTCATAAGACCCACGCACAGGCAGCATGACTAACACAGCACAAAAGAGTATCATAATCCAGTTGCCCACAATTAGTGACACAGAGAAATATCTTAAAAAGAGCCGGCGTAAAAAGAAACGTTACATAGAAGCAAGACCTCTAAGAATTCCAACATAATCCTTGTTAACAACGCTGCACAAGAGAAGGCAGTGAGTGGGGTCCCCTTTGTCAAGTTACAATTTTATATCCCGAAATGTGTTTTTTTTTTTTTAACTGAAGGGGAAATGAGGACATTCGCAGATGGACAAAAGCTTGGAGGGATTCATTAGTAGACTTCATTGCAAAAGATGACAGAGGAAATCCATATCACAGAAGAGAATCTGATACTGGAAGGAAACAATGGAATTTAATCAAGAAATAGAACTCAGCATAAGGATTACAACTGGGATGGGTTTGAGTCTTGCTTTATTGTGTAGATCACTTAAAAAGAAGAACTGACGGTAATTCACACAACAAATCCTTATTAAGCACTGATTAGTCCCTGGGCGCGTAACACGGATCTTGGGAACACCACGGTACAGCTGCTGGGAAAAAAAATAGCTTCCGAGAGGGTTGCATACAAGCTGCATGCTAGAATATAAAATAAGATACGATTCATGTTCTTCACAGCTGCTTGTTTTACTGGAAAGACCAACGTATCCAGTCAAGGAACACGCACTGAGTCACAACAAGCACCCATTTACGATGGCCACGCACCACAGCCAACTCCATACGCAGTGACTTCCGAATCCTCGAAGAGGCATGAATTAGTGTGTAACGAAGGCCTTACCAAGGGCTTTTGGAACAGTTCTTGGTTTAAGGAAACGCTTTATTTAGACTGATTTCTCTTGGCATAGGCCAAAAGATCGCCGGTTGCTGAAAATTGCAAAGTTACTTTGATTTACTTGCAAAAAATCTATGTAGGTATTGACAGAACGGATGTGTTGTTCAATCAGTGTTTTCCAGATCTGTTACTCTTTTCTCAACCAGTCTCTCAGACAAGTTACTTGTCTTGAGAGCCCCACACCCAGCTGTCAAAGTGAAGGCGTGTGGACAGTCTTGATGGGAGGGTCTTCAACAGGAAGGCTCAGGGAATGACGCACAGGCTGCGGGGTCAGGGAGATCTGTGTGTCATTTACTGCCCCATCACTTACTAGTTTTATGACTAGATTAATTCCCTAAGCTGCTGTACCAAAGTTTCAAACACCAGGGGACTTTATTTTTTTTTTTAATGTTTATTTATTCTCAGAGAGAGAGCAAGGGAGGGGCAGAGAGAGAGGAAGAGAGAGAATCCCAAGAAGGCTCCATGCTGTCAGCGCAGAGCCTGATGCAGGGGTTCAGACTCATGGACCGTGAGATCATGACCTGGGCTGATATCAAGATTTAGACGCTCAACTGAATGAACCACCGAGGTGTCCCCCAAATGCCAGAGGACTTCAGACAGCAAAAATGTATTCTCTCACAGATCGAGAGGCTGGAAGTCTGCCAGCAGATCTATGTTCCTTCCGAAGGCTCCGGGGGAAGGTCCTGCCCTGCCTCTTTGGTTTCGGGGGGCCCTGGGAATTCCTTGGCTTGTGACCGCATTACTACTGTCTCTGCCTTTGTCATCATGGGGCCATCTTCCCTCAGTGGGTCTCCACATTGTCTTCTATCTGTGCGTCTCTGACCCGTGTCCAAATTCCCTCTTCTTTTTTTTAAGTTTATTTATTTATTTTGAGAGAGAGAGAGAGAGCAGAGGAGGAACGGAGAGAGAGGGAGAGAGACAGAGAATCCCAAGCAGGATCCATGCTCTCAGCACAGAGCCCAACGTGGTGCTCGAACTCACAAACTGTGAGATCATGACCTGAGCCAAAAGCAAGAGTTGGACGCTTAACCGACTGAGCCACCCAGGTGCCCCCAAATTCCCTCTTCTTATAAGGACACTAGTCATATTAGATTAAGTCCTACCTTCATTACCTCATCTGAACCCAATTACACCTACAAAGACCTTTTCCAAAGAAGGTGACATTCACAGGTACCAAGGGTTAGGACTTCGATGGATCTTTACAACCCGTAAGAACGACCGCGAGCATGGTCCTGACTTCTCTCGGCCTCGGGTCCCACATCGGTGAAATAGAAACAATATCAGCAACGATTACTGGGTTATTCTAAGACCCAAATGAGAGCAATGGGGTGTAAGCCGTGTGGTTCTGAAATGATGGTGCTCGGTAGCAGAAGGGATTGGGTGACACGAGAACACTTGTTCCCCGTTCGGGGCTTCCAGGAGGAAGAAGGTGGTGGGGAAGGTGTCGGGCGGCAGGAGGTGGTTGGGGGTGAGTCAGAAAAAAGCATTTCACTTTTGAAGGCTCTACTGAACACAATGAAACAGGAATTTAAAAAGGGGAAAGTCTTCTCCTAATTTGGGAGATCATGGCATTTCAGGTCTTTGAAGAAATTGAAGATCGGCTAAGTTGGAGCAGAAAAGGAGAGAATGTTGTATGAAAATAGTCTGCACCAGGGTGCCTGGGTGACTCGGTCAGTTGAGTGTCCGACTCTTGATTTCGGCTCAGGTCATGATCCCAGGGTCGTGGGATTGAGCCCCGTGTCGGGCTCCATGCTGAGCATGGAACTTGCTTAAGATTCTCTGTCTCTGTCTCTGTCTCTCGCTTTCTACCTCTGCACCCTCCCCTGCTTGTGCCCTCTCCCTCTCTGAAATAAAAGAAAATTAAAAAAAGGAAACAGTCTAAATTGTGCAGCATCAGCTACTGCTTTATTACTAAGTGATCCCAGTGTAAACAGGGAAAATCTTACCTATTCATAGGGTCACAACACTCGGCAGATACAACTAAAACCTGTTAATTTGTCTAAACGGGCT
The DNA here is from genome assembly GCF_024362965.1 of Panthera pardus. NCBI lineage: Eukaryota > Metazoa > Chordata > Mammalia > Carnivora > Felidae > Panthera > Panthera pardus. Next base: position 3,985,140 of record NW_026526699.1, on the reverse strand, counting down.
GTTTTTTCTGAATCAGATTCCAAACTCTCACTTTATTTTCAGATATATCTCCAGGTCCCCACTCACTTGGTTTTTGCTCAGGGGGAGACCCCTTGGCTTAGCACCAAGTGGGAGCACTCGCTTCTCCTTCAGGATCTTCTCGGAGCTCACCCGATTCAAGACCTCCATGCAACGAGATCTCAGTGTGTTCTCACGTCAGACATCTGAGTGGCCCCCGTGGATGATTCCCCAGGAGGGATGAAGGAGATTGCCCATCCCAACAAAGCATTGCCCACCCATGCTTTGTTCTAACTCTCCATTTCCAGATGCAAATTTGCCAACAACCCACAGACGTACCCTGCATGAGTAAATGCCCATGTCCCCCATGAACAATGCAAGACCCAATTACTCTAATACCTTCAGTCCCAAGATGACCATCTGTGCGCCTGTTAGAATTCCACGTTCTTCTGCTAACAGCTTGCAAAACTCTAAAGCCAGGGCCCGCCACATATAGAGGAATGTTTGCAGAGAACGTGGAGAGAAGACAGAAATGTACAATGCCAGCCACATGTCAATAGCGTAGCCTGACTGTCATGTGTAGACTTTACTCGCTGAAAGCCACCGTCCAAGGGGCTCACGTTCAAAGGGAAACAATCCTCTCCTTCTGACACTAGAAAATCGACCCAGATTGAGGGCTGGGGCCAGGTAGTCCTAAGTGACTGAGCACTGTTGTAAGTTGCAGACTTTTGGCAAGGCGTGTGGATCTTTGGGGCTCATTTGCACAAGTAGCTTACACGGCTTTCTCTCTTGAGCCTTTCTTCCGTGCCGAGATATCTCTGGGCATTAGAGTGTGTCGCTGAGGTTTAACGCCACCGACCGTGGTCGATCCCATTTCCAGAACCCCTCGTACACTTGTGTGTGATGGAAGATGCAGGGGGTGTGGAACCAGGGCTTACTTTAGGTCCTTTGAATGTCCTTTTTGGAGACCGCCCCTTATTTGGGCAGCGGAAAGGCAGCTAGGAACCAGGCGTTTTCCCTGAGCTACGTGAATCTGTCTTTTCTCCTGAGGTCTTGTCGTGAGCCTAGTAACCGAGCACAGATTCACAGCTCCAGAGATTAGCTTCCAGGTATCTCTTTCATATCTCAGAGACTGATGTGCCTGGCAGTCATGTCCCAGGCTTCGAGACCGACATGAATCCTGCTGTCCCTTCTACCTGGGGACCCAATCTTCCCTCCTACAGCGCCGATTAGTCTGTCTTATTGGGACTTGAGCGATTAAAATTCACATCCCTCACAGCTGTTTCCCACTGTCAGCAGCCAACGAAAGGGTGTGGGAGGCAGAGATTAAAAACCAGCACGCGACTTGACTCGAATTTAGGCCGTATCTCCAAGTCTTCCTTGTACCTGTACCTGTACCTTGTACCTGTCTTCCAAGGCTATCGATACACTCACCTGCTCCCCGAGATCTAGCTTACCACCTGCCCTCCACAGAGCAGCCCAGCGATCTACTTAAAACATCCAGGTAGTATCCCTCCCTGCATCAAGTCCTCTGCAGATTCCCCGCCTTCTGCTACGCTAACATTCAAACACCTCTACGCAATCGACCAGGCCTCCTGGTGTGGCCCCACTCTTGTCCGCCCTCCCATCATCCTCGTCTTCACTGTCTCCCCGCCACCCCCAGCCACACTGACTCCTCCACAGGCATCATCGAGCCACTTTAGACAAGTGACCAGAATAAAAGCCTCTAAGATGAACACCTGGCTCCCTGTTAGCGCAAAAGTCCTTTCGGGCACAGACACATTTTACCTATTTCTTTTCCTCCACTGCATTTCTTACACTTGCACAGTGACGGGTCATAGCTTGAACAGGTGCAGATTTCTAAGTTCAGAACGCAAGTGGAAAACCCCTGGAGAAAACGGCTCTTGAAAATCTCTTGAAATGCCTCTAAAGTACGCAGTTCACGGTTTTTGTTATATATATAAGTGTTCTCCATCATAATTATTGCCCACAGAGGACGAAAGTCCCCAAGACACAACAAAGAAAGAAATAAAACAAAAGACTATGAGCAGATATCGGAGCATCCAAACCACTCCTTTTTTAAAGATAAATGTCAAATCCTTAGTTGTCAACGAGACATGGTAGAGTGCCCCCCAGGATTCCAGCCTGCCTCAAGGTTTACCCCTTTCTGTTTCATACTCAGCCTCTATCACCTGAGCACGTGTTAATAGATTTCCTTTGGGGAGGATTAAGTGAGATCACAGGGTAAGACCTCATCCGTGGATTAGGTATTAATCCCAGCAAGTATGTACCCTTGCTTCGTAGACGTATCATTCTTCGTAGAAGATGCCCAACGTGTGTGAAGCAGGAAGTGTTGAGCGAAAGTCACGATTTCAAAAATAAGGCAACGGACCAAAGTGCAAATTCGCAAAGAAATATCTGGAGACTTGTTCAATAATTCTTAAAGCCTCTCAACCATTTCAAGAGCATAAAAGAGGCAGAAGGGAAGAGATGGGGAGTGGGGGGCAGGGGTTGAAGGATTTCTGGGCTGAGCAAGGAAACATGGTCCCAAGACGGCACAGGCACAGACGAGTTTTATTTGGATGACACTTTGAAAGGAAGTTCCTCAGCATGAGACGGTCCGGAGGCCACTTCTGCCCTTCGGAGCTCTCTGATCTAGAGACTCCCACCTCACCTGACCCATAAGCTTCTTCTTCAGGGGACTGCCTTGCTCTCTTCTTCTGGGTGGTGTGTGGGGAGGCAAACAGAAGAGTGCTGATCTCCACAGATGCTCAACAAGACATTGATACAATTCAACATACAACCCTAATATAAAACGTGGGAAAGGGGTGCCTGAGTGGCTTAGTTGGGCGCCCAACTTCGGCTTAGGTCATGATCTCACAGTTCATGGGTTCGAGCTCTGCATCGGGTTCTGTGCAGGTCATGCAGAGCCTGCTTGGGGTTCTCTCTCCCTCTCTCTCTGCCCCTCCCCCATTTGCACGCTCTCTCTCTCTCTCTCTCTCTCTGCCTCAAAATAAATAAGTAAAAGTTTTTAAAAATTAAAAGAAAATAGGGGCGCCTGGGTGGCGCAGTCGGTTAAGCGTCCGACTTCAGCCAGGTCACGATCTCGCGGTCCGTGAGTTCGAGCCCCGCGTCAGGCTCTGGGCTGATGGCTCGGAGCCTGGAGCCTGTTTCCGATTCTGTGTCTCCCTCTCTCTCTGCCCCTCCCCCGTTCATGCTCTGTCTCTCTCTGTCCCAAAAATAAATAAAAAATGTTGGAAAAAAAAATTAAAAAAAAAAATTAAAAGAAAATAAAATGTGGGGCACACAAAAATCTATACCTCAGCATGAAAGCCAATAATTCGCAGAATGAGGGAGTCCAAGAAGGTTTTCCACTGAGATCAGGAACAAGACAAGAATGTCCACCATTTCCCTTGTATTTAACAATGTTCCTGAGACACTAGTCAAGGCAGTGAGACTAATGGAAATGGTCAAGGGCATAAATATAGGGAAGAAAATATTACAAATATCTCCTTTTGCAGAGGACCTAATCATATACCGAGTGAGACAATGATGAATTAACTCAAATTCTAGAAGGACCCAGCAAGAGAGCAACATGAAATTAATGCAAAAATCAATAACACTTATATAAACATATAATAACTAGGTAGGAGATAGATGAATCCATGAATCTCGATTATAATAGTAACAAGGTAGAGACATATTTAAGGATAAACACAAGCAGAAATGTTCAAAGTCAAAATACAGAAAACTATAAAACACCCCTAAAGGCAAAGCCACTTGAACAGATATGTTCTCTCTTGTTCTGGATAAGATGCCATGACATCCGCAGTATTTTAATTCTCTAGTCTAATGTGATCCCAGTAACAATATTTATGAATTTTTCTTGCAGTGACAAACTGACCCTGAATTTTACGTAGAAAATCAACACACAAGAATAGTCAGGGAAATACTATAAGACTGAAGAGGGGATTAGACATATCAGGTGGTTTTCTTGTGGTGGTTTTTTCTGTTTGTTTGTTTGTTTGTTTCTTTGTTTGTTTTAAAAGGAGCCATCATGGGGCGTCTGGGTGGCTCAGTCAGTTAAGTGTCGGACTTCAGCTCAGGTCATGATCTCACGGTTCGTGAGCTCGAGCCCCACGTGGGGCTCTGTGCTGACAGCTCAGAGCCTGGAGCCTGCTTCAGATTCTGTCTCTTGCTCTCTCTGCCCTTCCCCTGCTTGTGCTCTGTCTTTCTGTCTCTAAAATAAATAAACATTTTAAAAAAAGGGAGCCATGAGAGCTGGTGTATGAACAGTGAGATCAATGAATGGAATCAGAAGCCCAGAACACACTTAATGTGTATCGTTACCTGGTACACGGTTCACATCATATGTCAAAACATGGGGGCAAAATGTGTCTTTATAATAAATGGTGTTGTGGTAAGTGAATAGTTACTTGAAGGAAGAACTATACTTAGATCCATTCCTCACATCACCCCCAAGAAAAGCTTCCATATGGCTCCCAACTAAATGATCAATCAATCAACCAATCAATCAACAGAAATAAAATGGAATTACCAGTGGATCCCAATATCATCTGAGTCTAGGAAAAACGTTTCCAACTATGACTGGGGCTCATGGTGGAACCCACAGAGAAAGCAGCATTCAGGACCAAGAACAGCTCCCCATCGCCCGCCCAACCCCCTTCCCCTGACCCTCCAGGTACACCTGCTGCGTACCCAAGACCCTACAGTCTCTCGAGAGAGCTAGAATAAAAGCTAGATTTCAAGGACTGCAATTATTCTCAAATGCCAGGTGAGGCACAAAACCTTCACCAGCTTATTTGCAGCTAAGCAAGAAGTAGCATCACCAGCAGCTCCAGTGCAGACAAATCACGTTTCTGCTTCTGTAAGTCAGCAGAAAGGTCTGCTGCCTGGAATAGTGAATTAGTTGCTGTGTGTTCCTCCAGAGACCCACGGCAGAAAGGAGACATTTGCTACTGGTCTACACATTTTCTTCCTTCTCTTCTCTAATTAAAATTGAATCCCTATTTACGATTTTTAAAAAGGCAATACAGTGATAGGGGAAAAACACAATGTTTCCCCCATTATAAGTAAATTTATTATTCATTTTAAAAATGTTTTTTTCTCGTCTAAATTGTAATAGTAAGATCTTAGTCATTTATGAACAGAGGTGATTAAAACCAGCTTCCCTTTTCTGAACCCAAAGATTGGTATAAGGGAGCAAAAAAGGGTGCCGGGGTGGCTCAGTTGGTTGAGTGTCTGACTCTTGGTTTCGGTTCAGGTCCTGATCTCACAGTTGCGTGAGTTCAAGCCCGGCATCAGGCTCTGCACTGACAGTGGAGAGCCTGCTTGACGTTCTCCCTCTCTCTCTGCCTCTCCCCCGCTCACACTCTCTCTGTCTCGCTCAAAATAAATAAATAAACTGAAAAAAATGTAAAAAAAAAAGCTCTACTGTTTTAAAACAAAGAATATAAGAGCAAATAAAATATAAAAAGAGAAAAACATTGTGTGTGTGTGTGTGTGTGTGTGTGTGTGTGTGTTCTGGGGCAGAGGCCAAATCTGTAGGTGCATTGAGTCTATGTTTGCAAAACCAACCGTGGGTGGCCAGTCTTGGCGTGAACACCGAGAATGGAATTTCTGGCTAGTGGCCCCGCTCTAGTCACAGGCTAGAGTTCTGGGCAGGTAACAGGTGTAGACGCTCCTCTTTGCACAGACCAGGAAAACGCCTGTACTTTAATCACTAAACACTTTTTTCCTTATTTTCAAAACTTATTGGATTTGGGGGGCACCTGGATGCCTCATCAGCTGAATGTCCAACTCTTGGTTTTGGCTCAGGTTATGATCTCATGGTTCCTGGGATCGAGCCCTGGGTCGGGCTTGCGCTGACAGCTCAGAGCCTGCTTAGAATTCTCTCTCCCTCCGTCTCTCTCTGTCTCTCCCTGACTCATACTCGCTCTCTGTCTCTCTCAAAATAAACAATAAACTTTTAAGAAATTATCTGGTTTTCATTTTTTTCTCTTACCCCTAGACCTTCTGATCACACCCAACTCGCTAAATGTCCTATGACCAAGAAAACAGGCAGATTTCTTTTTCTCTCCACAAGAGCCTTGTGTTCCTTAACATGGTCGTGACTGTTAAATGGAAGACAGAGAGAAAAAGAGGGAGGCTCCTCTAAGAAATAATCGTATGTGCCCGTTTTGCCTCTGGTTACCTGTATTTGGTATTAAAGAGTCAGCGCGATCCACACCGTCTTTTCGTGAAATGTTAATACCACCACTGAAGACAGTATCATGAAATTACCCTTCCATTAAGACAAAGAGGTGGCCTTGGAGTGTTTCTTTCTCTCGTCTCGTTTCCTATGAAAAGTGCTCTGAAAACCCTGGCTGGGTTTTCTAGGCCACGGTGGCTACAGTTCGTATCTGTGCGTTCCACAAATGTTCACGGCTGCTGGAATCATCACGCTGCGGGGTACGGGGATTCCAGATGCTGCCTGTCTCTTTCTGGGATTGCTATGCCAGTAGCTTGTCCCGAGAGTCTTTCCCAGGAGAGTCCGTGTTGTTTAAAAGGGATAGAAACGTGGGCATTGGCACCAACTGCCAGGAAGCACAGGATTTAAGAGACGTTCCTAGGTGTTGATCTGTAGGGCAGAAAGTGGCTGGGGTGGGGAAGAGGGTGGTTTTGTTGAATTCTATTAAAATTCGTCTATATGCTGTGCTTTTGTGGATTATCAGTGTTACATCTGCTTCCTTTAACCTGAAATTGCCCTCTGGTCAGACGTACCAGTGTGGTGATCTCCTGGAAGCTGATCTGTGCCCCTCTGCTGTGCTGGCCGTTTCTACGCCATGTCCCCGGCACCTAGGCAGCCCCCCTCCGCCCGCGTGGTCCCCTCCTAGCACTTCTCAGGTAGTCACCGTTGCTCAGCCCCTTGCGCTACAAGGCCCTCAGGGAACAGGACTTTTGTCTCATTAACACTGACCATTCCGCGATTGGGACAGTCCCTGTCAGTTTGCAAGCCACTGGATATATGTCTGAAATGAGAGAATCAGAAGACAGCCGTTCTGAAGTCTCTGCTATTTTATCGTACTTATGAGTAATGATTGATTAAATCTGCCTCTCCTGGGCCGACGTGATTCCCCATCCCTTCCCCAGGAGTGCTGGGCCCTCGGAGCTGGGAGATCCGCTGTTCTGACAATGGCTGCTACTCCAGGGACTGGGGGCTTTCCTCCTCTCTCCTGGACACGGCTGGCTGCTGGATGGGAACTCCTATCCCAGCCCCCACTGGAGGTTATCACGTCTACACTGGCTACCAGGAGCGCTCTAGCCTGGATGCATCTGTCTCCCTCCAAAATTCATGTGGACATCCTAGCCCTTCAAGTGACCTTGGGAGATGGAGCCTTTGGGGAGCAATTAGATCATGCGGGGGGCAGGTGGAGGTCCCGAGAAAGCCCCCTTGCCTCGTGAGGAGACAGCAAGAAAACAACCATCAATGAGGAAGGGGCCCCCACCAGACTGCCGGCACCTTGCTCTTGGACTTTCCGACCTCCAGAAACACAGGCAATAAATTTCTCTTGTTTATTAGCTGCCTGCTTTATGGCACTTTGTGATGATAGCCCAGACGGCCTAAGACAACGGGCTTGTGAAAAGTCGTGGGGAAGAGGCCCTCTTTACTGGAGTAATTAATGTCACTTTCTGCAAGTGGTAAATTCTGGAATCTTCGTGGCCCCAAACAGTGAGGTTTTAGCTCTCCTGTAAGTCCGGCGGGCCAGGCAGCTCTCTCCTACATCACGGTCAGGTCACTGCGGCCACAGAGAGAGAATCAGAGAGGAAACCCAGGCCCCCGACCACCTCCTCCCCGTCTCAGGGGTACCTGGGATCTCACTGGAGATCAAACCTGACAACAGGAGATACAGGGACTGGCTCAGTAGAGGGGGAACCTGTAAGGAGGGGGAGTACATGGAAAAGTCAGTATTAATCCAGCCTGCACCTGCCATCATGCGGACTGCCCACCCCATACCAGGGGCCATTTGAATTTGGGAGAGCCAGAACTTTTGTGGAAAGTGTTCATCTTTTTTGTCTTTATGTATTTAGGAATTCTGCTGACTCTTTTTTTTTTTTTTTAATTTTTTAAATATTTGGTTGGTTTTTGAGACAGAGAGAGACAGAACACGACCAGAGGAGGGGCAGAGAGAGAGGGAGAGACACAGAATCCGAAGCAGGCTCCAGGCTCCGAGCTGTCAGCCCAGAGCCCGACGCGGGGCTCGAACTCACAAAACGTGAGATCATGACGTGAACCGAAGTCAGACACTTAACCGACTGAGCCATCCAGGCGCCCCTGCTGATGTCTGGTTCTTAGAAAGGCTTTTTTTTTTTTTCCCCCAATCTGAGGGTTGAATGCGAATATTCTTGGAGAAAGAACAGACAGAAGCAAAGGAATGACTCACCTCGCTCCTTGTAACACTGTTGGGAAGGCCAGCGCTCTGACCGTGCAGAGAAGACACCGGTGCTTTGGGCACGACTCTGCTTTCCAGCAAGTCCCGACTCCACCAGAATTGTGGGACAGGGACACCCTTGACTTTGACGTTACGTTCTTTCGTCAAGGATAGAAGTGGTCACGGGAAGTTGGGAAAACCACAGATCTGGGTCCTTTGACAACAGGAAGGTGTACCCGCTCTAAATACCGGTGTATGTGATACAGGATTCCCAAAGTGGTAGTTTCCACTGGGCACAGCACAAGGGGTGAGACGTTTCGGAGGGAGGGCACGAGCTGGTGCAAGGTCACACCATTCGTTGACAGCCCTCTCCTTACAACCATATAATATTTACAAATCTCAGTGTGCAGAGCCTAAAAGAAGGTTCCTAAGAACCAACGTCAGTGAGGGAGGGTAGATAAGATTTAGTTCACTCGATGTATCTCTACCGTGTCCCTGGTTCTGGGAAGCAGTGGACTTACTAAAGCCTGACATAAAACTGGTTAGAGCTGGCATATTCAATTTGGTAATTATCATTAATATAAATGATTACTAATAAATGAGATTTTTGTAACTTAGTAATGATGTGGGAAACTTTTTTTTTTTTTTGGTACTGTGGACAATTAACCATGAAGAGAATAATTCTAGACCTCATAAGTAAAAATCAAATTAAATAATTGTATATGCTTAGGGGACTATAAAATGTCCTACTCATTAGTTTTCATAATTAAGAACAAGAAACAAAAGTGCTCAGGAATGTAATGATAAATAATGGAGTCTTTATTTGGACTCTACATTATGGTAAATTGGAAAGAAAATTAGGATAAAGGAGACACCTTGGAACATCCGGAAGGGTTTATGGAACAGCAGTGAGTCTGGGGACGTGGGAGGCTAAGGAGTCTGCACTTTTACTGCAAGAGATCATTGTGGGTTTGCTCCTGCTGCAAAACCGTAGTACAGAACTCTGGTCTTTTTGGTGTTTGTCTAGAGCTATCTGTGAAATGGAGTCAGAGAAAAGGAAAAGAGAGAGAGAAACAGACACAGAGAAGCTTCGGTAACTCTCTTCTGATGACAGACACAAGCAGTAAATAGATTCTTGCCTTTTCTTTTCTTTTTTAAATTTTGTTAATGTTTATTTTTGAGAGAGAGAGAGAGAGAAAGAGAGAGAAAGCATAAGCAGGAGAGGGGCAGAGAGAGGGAGACACAGAATCCAAAGCAGACTCCAGGCTCTGAGCTGTCAGCACAGAGCCCAATGCGGGGCTTGAACTCACAAACCATGAGATCATGAACTGAGCTGAAGTTGGATGCTTAACCGACTGAGCCACCCAGGTGTCCCAAAAACATGCTCTTTTCACGGACTCACTGAACATTTACCAATATAGACCATCCTCAGGGTCGTAGGGAAAATTTCAAGTAATTTAAAAGGATTGAAATTATACGAATTATATTCTCTGAGCAAAATGGCACTGAATTAGAAATCAACAAGATCTAGAAAGGTCTATGAAAAATTCCCCGATACTTGGAAATTGCATGCCACAATTCTAAATAATAGCTCAAACCGAAAGTAGAAAGAATTTTCAGCTGAATAGAAATGAAAAGTGAGATGTTGAAATCCGTTTGACATTGTGAAGATCGTAAATTCGGGAAACGTCTGTTGTGATGACGCCTGTATTAGAAAAGAGGAAAGTCGGGGTGCCTGGGTGGCGAGCGTCCGACTTCAGCTCGGGTCATGATCTCACGGTTCGTGGGTTCGAGCCCCACGTCGGGCTCTGTGCTGACAGCTCAGAGCCTGGAGCCTGTTTCAGATTCTGTGACTCCCTCTCTCTGTGCCCCTCCCCCGCCATGCTGTGTCTCTCTCTCTCCTTCAAAAATAAAGTAAAAAACGTTAAAAAAATTTAAAAAAAAAAGACAAGAAGAAAGTTCGTAAATTAACGAGCTCAGCTTTCGCCTTAAAAAACACACAGATAAAAAAAGAGGAGGCGGGATAAAATGGAACCCAAAGCAAGCAGAAGAGAATAAATAACAAAGATCAGAATAGGAAGCCGTAGACTCGTGAAGGAAAAGCAAACAGAGGAAGAAATCAATGAAACAAAAGCTGGCTCTTTGGGAAGATAAAGAAAATGGAAAGTCCTTAGTCGGATGTGGAAGAAAAACGAGGGAAGACACACGTTTCCTGTGTGAGCGAGAAGAGAGCTGAGTTCACAGCAGGTTCCACAAAGCCAGGGGATAAGAAGGAAGTGTGACAGAGACCCACAAGCCTGTATGTTCAACAACTTAGTTGAAATAAGTTCCTGGAAACACCAACTACCAAAGCACCGTCAGACAAAATCAGAGCCACTTACTCTCCCTTTGTTTAATGAAGAAACTGGATACATACTGGAGACCTTCCCACAAGTCAAGTCCAGGCTCAGAATTCCGGCGAATTCTATCAAATATTAAAAAAAAAAAAGAAATGATAGCCATTCTATTTGACCTCTTCTAGAAGATCGAAGAGAAGATTTCCTTTGCAACTCATGGTACAAGGGAGGCGGTATCCTGATACCAAAACCTGCCACGCACAGCATAAAAACAAGAGCTATAAACTAAGAGTTTTCATGAAAAGAGATGAAAAGCTCTAACCGAATTTAGCAAATCTAATCCAACAATATGCATACATGATAATTCATCATCATCAACTGATGTTTATTTCAGGAATGCAAAGTTGTCTTAACTTTTGAAGGTTAGTCAATGCAATCAATTTATTAATAGACTGGAAAATAAAAGTCTGGCTGTAAAGGACAGATATCTAATTAGAGTGGCTCACAATACAAAGGCATTCATCACCGATGTCATGATGTAATGAAATGTCCAGCAGTGGCTATCACAGGGTTCGTGGTGGCTATAAGGTGTTATCAGGAACATAGGCTTCTCCCGTTCTTTCTTTCTAATATAGTCAACTTTCTGTCTTCCCCCTCATGCATGATACCTCACCGTCCCAAAAGGGTTGCCTGAGAGCCAGCCGTCACATTCTCACAGACCTCACACCAAGCAGTACAGAATATCAGATGGATGAAAAAGATTTCCTTGTATATCTTTTTTTTTTTTTTTTTTTTAATCAGGAAGAGCATTCTTCCCCAGAGCTCACCAGGTCTGACTTCGTATGTGCCATTGTCCAGAAACGAGTCCCATGCGACCCAAGGCCAATCTCTGGGAGGGCAACAGGATTATAGTAACCGTATTAGACTAGTCATGACTGATCCCCTGGGTTGGGAACGTGGTTAGCCTAACATCGTCAGGTTTGGTCAAGTGGGAGAAGACCAGAATGCCTGCTGGGTGTTGGCCACAGGAGATAATAGTTTTGGGTAATTTTAAACACGGGTAAGTTCCCGACAGGGTGTGGAGAGAGGAAGAAGGGTTGTGTGGGAGAGCTAACTATCAAAAGGGCTTATTAATGAGCACTAATTAAGGTAAAAAAAAAAATTACCCGAAGTCACTCTTTGCCCTCAGAGATAAACAGTGCAGGTGGAAATTAGCTGCTTTCTTAATCTAAGCCTGCATTTCATAGGAGCTCCCTTTCTGGGCACATCTCACCCCAAAAAACTTGAGCTTTTTGTCCACATTAAATGTGATCAACCTTACCGCCACATCCATCCATTAGCACCTGTCTTAGCTTGTCTGGATTGTTCTGACAGAACGGCATAGATCAAGGGGCTTACAAACAACGCAGACTTAGTTCTCACGGTTCTGGAGGCTGAAAGCCCAAGGTCAGGTGCCCACAAATTCGGTGTCTGTCTAGACCACTTCCTGGTTCACATGTGCTCTCCTCTCCCTGTGTCCTCACGAGGCAGAGGGGGTGAGGGAGCTCCCTGGGGTCTCCTTTACAAGGGCATTAATCCCCTTCCTGAGTCTCCACCCTCCTCAACGACCCCACCTCCTCAGACCATCCCCTTGGGAAATAGGGCTTCAACATATGAATTTGTGGGGCACAAGCCTTTGGTCGATAGCATCCAAAGAGAGATTTGGGAGAGTGGAATGATAAGACTTTAAAAAAACCTTTTTAATGTTCATTTATTTTTGAGAGTTGGGGGAAGCAGGGGACGGGTGGAGAGAGAGAGAAACACAGAATCCAAAGCAGGCTCCAGGCTCTGAGCTGTCAGTACAGAGCCCCACGCGAGGCTTGAACCCACAAACCGTGAGATCATGACCTGAGCCAAAGGTGGACATTTAACCGACTGAGCCACCCGTGGATCCCAAGGCTTTTTCAAATGAACTTTGGTTTTGAATTGTAGACAGAACGATTTCAAGATTCCCTGAGCAAATAAAAAATGTCCGAGTCAGTTTTAGGCAGAAAGAGGACGTTTCCTTTCAAGACACATAAACAACCCAACAGACATGATTTATAACCTCATTATCACTTCTGTTGAGTTTTCCAGGTTAAATCTGATCAGTCCCTGACAAACCATCTCCCCACGGACGGTCATTGAAAGCGATTTGGGGTGGTTTGTTGTGAGTTGCAAAGATGACCACAATTATAAATTTGACAATTCAGCCAAATATACCCTTAGCATAATGTGAAAAATCCATACAGCATGGTGGCACTCACTCTGCAAAAATGTTAGCTGTTTCTCACAGAGGTCTCAGACGCGGTGTGGGACTCACCCACGTGAACTTATTTCGGTCATGGTTATAGCTGAATCTCTGAGAGAGACCGCAGGAAATTATAGGGCACTCATTCAGATGTTTCTGCCTCAGTTGTGATCACTCAGCAATGCTCCATGAGTCTGAGACTGTTCAGGGAACAAAAGAACATGTGAGGTCAGGGGAGGCACGAGCTGGTGTGAGGGGCGTAGACGTTGACGAGAAGAAGCCACAGTCAGGGACACCGCTGCTCCTTCCACCAGCCTCCCATCCAATAAGCAAGAAGTTAGACGTCTGAACACATCAGTGCGTAGAGACAGGCTGGTTACCCCCTTGCAAATTGGGGACCCCCCCGTCCTTCCTTCGAAAACCATGTTTGCTTGTTTTATTTTACATATATTTAACATATCAGGGCACTTGGGTGTCTCAGTCCATTAAGCGACCGACTCTTGATTTTGGCTCAGATCTTGATCTCAGGGTTCGTGAGTTGGAACCACACATCCGGCTCTGCACTGACAGCACGGAGCCTGCCTGGGGTCCTCTCTCTCCCTCTGTCTCTCCCTCAAAATGAATGAACGAACAAAAAATGAAAGCAAACAAAATATTTAATACAACAATATGCATTGATTTAGGAAAAAAAAAAAAACCGCCTAGAAAGTACAAATTAGAAAAGAAAAGGAAAATCAATAAAGTCCTACCAGCCAGGGGAAAAGATATTTATATGTCAGTGAATTTTCCCAACGGGTGCCCTCAGTTACTAAACTCAGGGCGTTTGAAACCGACATTTTTGGGAATGATATCACCAATACAGAAAAAATCAGAGGTGGTTTCTCCGTTTCCCCACCGATGATGTGATAACTGCGTATTCCGCAGACCGACTCTGGGCTGGCCACGACCCCTGTCACCCGTAAACTGACTCTCGCCCCCCCCCTCCCGCCCCCCAAGGCCGTTTTCAACCATTGGATTCCTGTGGGTCTGCCCCGCCCAGCTTCCGCTTTACAAGACGTGCTGTCATTAGTCACAGGCCAAGGCGACATGGAAATCAATAATCCATTAGCACAGTGGGTCGTCCACATCTGGGCAAGCGTTGCTGTTTCCGATGGTCTCAGTGGGACACCTTTGGACCCTGAAAAGTGACTACTTCCAGCCGACCACTCGCCCTGACACCGTGACCCTGGCTGGCCCAGTTTGGAGGTAAGGGACATTGGTTATAAAGCTCAAACAGCCGGAGTTTCCACATTGGTTTTTTTTTTTTTTTTTTTCAAAGAAACGGTTTCACCAAATCACTTCCTCTACAGACGGGTAGGCAGGTGGCTGCAATGCCCACCAGCTGAGCTTGACCCGATGTCGTCACTCTTCTTCCTTTCTGGCAGCTTTTCCACAGAACGGTGATGCACCAACATTTATGCCACTCGCTTTCCTGCCTCCGTCTCCTTCGTTGTCTTCATCAGAGAAAGTTTTAGTCAGAAACGTAAGCACGACCCACCAGAAAACCAATAAGCAAAATAACGAATGCATTCCTTTTTTTTTTTTTTCCCCCTAAGGGGGAAAAATGTATATCTAAATAGATCACTTGGGGAAAATTATGAGCAAGGACGGATTATGATTTCACATTGCGGGATTGTGCAATTTTCTCCTGCCGGGCCCTGAGCTATCATCATCATCAGAATTCTTCTTGAAAAATGGACATGAAATTTCTAAGTTTCTAAGTGGCGCGGGATGAGGCAGACAGCAGCTAATGGAGCAAGTTCACGGGAACTTGGGTGAGCGGAAAACGCAGGGTGATTACGAAAGGAGAGGAGGTGTCCCACCATCCGGTAACTCCTCCTCTTGCAGAGATATGGAGGGACCTGAGCTGGTGTTTGCAGAAATCATTTCAAAATTTAAAAAAAAAGGGGGGGGCAGTGCCTGGGTGGCTCACCCAGTTGGTTGAGCGTCCAACTTCAGCTCAGGTGATGATCTCGCAGTTCGTGGTTTCGAGCCCCACGTCGGGCTCTGTGCTGACAGCTCAGAGCCTGGAGCCTGTTTCAGATGCTGTGTCTCCCTCTCTCTCTGCCCCCCCACCTCCGCCCTGCCCACCTCTGTCTCTCCCTCTCTCTCAAAAATTAATAAACATTATAAAATTTTTTTAAAAACCTGAACACCACGCACTGGCTCTGTCTACACAGCTATACACAGCAGGAATGAGCATCTCCCCATCCCCATAAGTTAGGACGTGTTTGAGCAGCTGAAATTTTCCAGGTGGGTGTATGAGCCAACACCCCACGACCCTGCGCGCAGCCACCCCCATCCGCACCCCTGTCTCAGCAGATCCCCGCAGTGGCCTGGCTGAGCCCTCGCGGCTTCTAGAACCCCCGCATGAACCTGCCTCCCCCAGATCCTCCGGGGCCAGCAAGACTCCCCTGCCTTTGCCCCCTGATCCAAACACCCCCAAGCCACGATGCGGCTTAAGTGAGTCACCCTCTTGTGGTCACGGGACCGACCAGCAAGGGCATTCACACTGAATTTTCTCCTGTTCTGCAGACCATGATGGCATTGACACAGCCCATTGCACATATATTATGGCTGATATTCCCAAATACGCATATTTTGAAAAGTCAGTGAAGGACATACTTCTACACCCGTTGATAACCCTAACAGTAACATTCTCAATGCAACTGCATTCTTGTTCATGTTTGAAAGTCCCGCTCCTGGATAACTAATTGCAAAGCTGAACTGTGGATCCAACCCTAAGCCGAAAATTATTTGATTGTCTCCTTTTAAGAAACCAGCAGCCTATCGAAATGATTAATCTGATAAACTACAACAAGATTAAGCAAAGAAGTTACTTTTTAGAAATTTTAAACGCGGTTCCCTGTATTTGTCCAAGAAGTAATTCCCATGTAGTCATTTATTTCCACACTTACAGGATGTTAAATAGTCTTTAAAAATATCTTTTTTTTTCATCCCGTGGATATTACTAAATAATAGAAATAAATTTGAATTTGGCACAGAAATTAAATTCTGCATTTATGCTCAGAGGAGAAAAG
This sequence comes from Panthera pardus, assembly GCF_024362965.1. Lineage (NCBI taxonomy): Eukaryota > Metazoa > Chordata > Mammalia > Carnivora > Felidae > Panthera > Panthera pardus. Next base: position 3,969,026 of record NW_026526699.1, on the reverse strand, counting down.
GACTATTGTATAGGAGCAAAGAAACATTGACGAGAGGGATTTGGGGGGGGGGGGGGTCTCTTTTTAAGATGGGAAAATTGATGCAAGAGTCTTATATCTAAATATAAGTTCCAGGAGCACACATCTGGCGCATTTCTTCTCTTATGTACCATCTGCCCTGTTTGGTTTTATGCATTCTTGCAATTCCCCGGCTTGATAAAGCGTTCCTAATCATGAGGTTGGATAGTCCTCCGCTGGCTCCCTAGATGCTATCATTTCTTGAATGGCAGAGGGCTGCTGTTGAAAGCGTAGGAAAGTAAAACGGAAGGGGTTGTTCTGAAATTTTGTATCCTACTAATTCACGTAGAAGCTTCCTGACTTCTATTAAGCATGATCTGGAAAACTCTTTAATCTCTGCCACCCCCTGGCCACGTCGGAAAGAAACAGTCTAGAAATTAGTAGCTTTCTCGGTATGTATATGTGTATATATACCAAAGTGAATTTCATATGGGAACTTCCTATGCAATGAAATGCACTTTGGTACATACATACCAGATGTAAGCGATCTTTGCTCTTGGTGGGTGATTTGAGGAGGGTTTCCTAGCTGTTTAAAATCAGAGAATACCCTTCCAGGATCAGGTAAGAATGACATTAACAAAACAATAGGAATCGTGGTTTATTTCATTCAGCTACGCTCTGGATCCTGGCACATAGTTGTGTAGGCTGCTCGTTGCCACAACATACGTGCCTCCTTAACCTTTTTCTCATGAAAAAACCCCCAATTTTGGCCCCCCGTGCAGAGTCAACACTGCACTTCCTGCCTCCCTTGCAACTCTATGTGGTGTTGTGACTAAATTCGGGCTCCTGTGGAAAACAATGCGCGCATCTTCTGGGTCAGAGTTTTAAAAGGAGCAGACACACCCTTCTCCCCCTCAGGCTGAAATTAGAATGTGAGATGCATCGCCCTGAACTCTTTAAATAATGAGTATCCAAAGGATGGTCAAGCAGGAAAACAGAGGAGGCCCCGGCATGCACATTCATTAAAGAATGCCTAATGATTCCAGAAACCCAAACAAGTATGGAGTCATCATCCAGTCTACAAAGCTGTGGAGCCTGGCGATCAGGGAGGGGCACTGCGTTAGCTCTGGAAGTCAGATTTTCCAACCAGGGCTCTCGATAGGGTGGTGACAGGGAGAGATAAGAGTTTTAAAAGCTAACAAAAGCAAATTTCCGGCGAGAGCCAGTATTTCATTTTAAGTGGCAAAGGATTTAACGCTGGAGGTGGTGAGATAATCCATCAGCGCTGAAAAAAGCTTTAAATTCCTGAGTAGCACGTATAGATCTCCGACTCCAACAGTATTACTGGCCATAAAACACGTCCTCTCCTCTCATCCCGCCTCATAAGGCCTCTCGCATGGCAGGCAGAATTATGGCGGCCCTCTTGCGATCAGGGAATTAATACCTAAGTGTTGGGAGCATTTGGCCAAGGGCCGGATGTGAGAAAATAAAAGCAGAGAGAGCCGAAGTTACTTAGTTTTGCTTTTGTCCAAGGACGTAGGGATGGCTTCGAGGTTCCCCACCATGAAGCCCTTGCTTGTTCATGGACTTCGATCTCCACACATTTGGTTCCAATCCAGCTGGAGTGGAGTTCATCTGCATTACTCTGACAGAGGAGAATTAAAAAAATGGGCTCCTTTCTGCAAGCAGGAAGCTGAGAAAAACACCGGCTGCCACGTCGTACTGGTACATCCCCTGCATCATCCTGGCAGGTTAGGCTCTTAATTAGACTGTATGTTGGCTCTTGGTTGAGTTATTACTTCTCTCTTTTTAAGGAAGCGAGAGACAGATTTCCAGAACGGTTCAGATTGGCAGATACCCAAGCAGTTGGTCTCAGATGTATATACACGGATGTCCAACGGGAGAAAAATCCCCCATGTTGCCCCAAACAAAATCCGGGCAGCTGTTCACGAAGGTTAAAATGTGGCCTCGTGCGAAATGGATGAGGCATTGATGTCGCTGAGATTAATGATAACATCTGATTATTCACATTGAGACTTTTGTCGCCTGGTACTTTGTGTTTAAGAAGATGCTTCTGCTGGCCTCTCGAAAGATGAAATCGGCCAACCTTTCCTGCCCATGTCTGGCTACAAGGGCCAAGTAAATGGCTAGATTAAATACTGAGCGTGAATACCCAGAACACCGTTCATTTTCCTGAAAAGAGGTCCAAACTTTACATTTGGCCCCTAACACTTGACCCCAAAGTAAAAAGGAATACTTTCTCAACCAACTATTGCTAATATAATTATATCAGATGTAATTTTATATTATGTGTTTGTGGTATTAATATGTATACGTACTTACATATATATTTTTTGACCATACAAATCCAAATTGGAGACATGGTTAGTTAACGATACTCTTTTTTGAGGATGATTTCAAAATACCGGTAGTCGATTCCTACCTTCAATACTTTGTATAGAATCCATTCTCAAATCAATAGCTTTGCTAGGACAAAGACCAAGATTCTAGGGGTTCAGATATTTTCTGATTAGAATATGAAAGAGCTAAATTAAAAATGCATCCTAAGAGAACCGCATTCGGGTTCTGAATAGGCACGTGGGATTTGAATAGGCATGGCTCTCAAGAACATCTACAAACAGCCAATAAGTACATGAAAAGATGCTCAATTTCATTAGTCACCAGGGAAGCGTAAATCAAAGCCACAATGAGATACCACCTTCCACCCATCAGGACGGTGATAATAAAGGAGGCGGGCAATAAGAAATGTCAGTGAACACATGGGATAATTGGCGGTGGGAATCTAAAAAGGGGCGGCCACTTTGGAAAACGAAATCGGCCGTGCCTCCGACACTTAAACGTACAGTTAGCATATTGTCCAGAGATCTCACTCCTAGGTATTTATCCTAGATCATTAGGACTATACGTCCACAGAAACAATGGACCAAGTGGGTATGGCAGCATAACTCATAATTACCAGGAAGCAGAAAAGACCAGATGGCCATCAGCTGATGAATAAACAGAAGATTGTATCCCAACAATGGACTCCGTTTGGTCATAAAAATGAATTAGGGATTCATACGACACGGAGGAGACTTGAAAGCATTATGTTAAGTGAAAGATGCCAGTCACGAAAATCCGTATGCGATACGGCTCCACTTTGATGAAATGAACAGAAAAGGCAAATCCATAGGGACGGAAAGCCAAGTAGAGGTTTCCAGAAGCGGCAGGGAGGACGGGAGAGGCTGCCAATGGGGATGAGGTCTCTTTTTGGGGTGATGGAATGTTCTGGAATTACACAGTCGTGAAGGTTGCATAGCCTTATGAATATACTAAAAACATTGAATTATACACTTTAGAAGAGTGGATTTCATAATATGTTTATTTGATTTTTATTTAAAAAAATTATCCTAGCATCCTTTTCTAAAATTTTTTTTAACGTTTATTTTATTTTTGAGAGAGAGACAGAGCAGGAGCAGGGGAGAGGCAGAGAGAGGGAGGCACAGAATCCGAAGCAGGCTCCAGGCTCCGAGCTGTCAGCACAGAGCCTGACGCGGGGCTCGAACTCGCAAACCTTGAGACGACCTCGAACTCGCAAACCTTGAGACGACCTCGAACTCGCAAACCTTGAGACGACCTCGAACTCGCAAACCATGAGTGACCTGAGCCAAGGCCAGGTGCTTAACCACTGAGCCACCCAGACACCCCTATCAGGGTATCCATTATTGGCTCCTTTCCCTTTTCTGTCCCATGCCCCACTCCACCAGTTTCCTGGGACACTTCCGACATAAACTACTGGTATTTCTTTCATTGTTTCAGGGTTGGGTTAAAGGACTGCAAATTAAGACAAAATCCACCTGACAACCAGCTGAAGGAAAAGGAAACAGCAAGGGTCACAACACTCTGACACGCTCCAAAGAAACCCCCTCTAGCAGGTGGCTTCTGGGACCTTCAGTCCGTGTCCTTGAGACATGTGGACACCATTGTCACCACGGTGGCCTCACATGTCTCTTTGGAAAGCGGGGGTTCTTACCTCCTCGTTGCTTTCCTGAACCCTGAAGTTCCTTTACGGTGTTTTATTACAAATGTGAAAGTAAGAGAGTAACATTCATGGCGACTTTAGGAATTATTATATACAGTGTAACATGTTACATATTGGCCTGTAATATAACACATGTAGAATAATATGTAACTATATGTAATATTCAATATGCAATACATGATATATGATATATAATATATAAATATTGGAAGACACCACTTCCAATATATATCTATTATATATGTAAATATAACTATTTATATATTCTGTAAATTATTACATAATTATATACATTATAAAAATGCATACTGATATATAGATTATATATTAGATATATACATTTTATATATATTAGATATATACATTTTATATATATTAGATATAATAGTAGATATATGTAGGAAGTGGAAGGTAGTATCTCATCGTGGTTTTGATTTGCATTTCCCTGATGACTAATGATATGAGCATCTTTATATAATTATATATTATATAATGCATATTGATTTATAATATATGATATATATTATATTGTGTATTATATTATATTATTATAAATACATTATTATAAATACATATAAATATCACATAGAGATGCCTTGTCTCTCTCCCCTTTCCAGATCTTCCCGGTCCCGAAATTGGTGCTAGACATTTCCAGAAGCCCTGTCAACTTGGGGTTTGGGGCACTTCTTGGCATGAGAGCTTAAACGCATCATTCACAATTTGAAATAAAGTATCCACAGAGGAGGGATTTCAAATTTAGACTTACAGTTACCAGATCTCATGCGTTTTAATTTTTCCTCGAGAAACAATCTATTTCACTACGATTTAATTTATGTGACCTAACAAATCCTTATTCACGGGCCGTGCTGACAAATTCAGGAGGACTTTATAAATCATTCATCAATGGCCAGTTTGTCCTGAATTCACTCCAACTTTAGAAACAAGCCTGGGAGGTAATTTGGTGCTGCTTCTTGCAAATAATCCATAATTTATAATACCTGTTTTCTTGGGGCACCTGACTTTGGCTCAGGTCATGATCGCACAGTCCGTGAGTTCGAGCCCCGCGTCGGGCTCTGTGCTGACAGCTCGGAGCCTGGAGCCCGCTTCGGATTCTGTGTCTCCCTCTCTCTCTGCCCTTCCCCCGCTCATGCTCTGTCTCTCTCTGTCTCAGAAATAAATAAACATTAAAAAAATATAATACCTGTTTTCTTCGGATGTGACAGGTATGGGATTCTGTAAAATGGCAAAGTTTGCTGACCACACTTGTGCACACGCACATTTCCTTAAAAAAAATACCAGGGACTCTCCAAAGGCAGGATGTTGCCAGCAAAAATTTATTTAAAGGTACTCGAGGGGCAATAAGAGCAGTTTTTAGAGAAAAAAAAAAAAAAACAGAACAAAACATGTGTTAGAATAACAGAAACCTGCGAGCAAAATTCCTATTGCCTATTTCAGCACAAAGGTGTGAGTTTAAGTTTTATGATCGCCGGTCGTATATGACCAGAATAACTTCTTGTGTGGTGAAAGCTGAAATTTATTTCAGATGTTCCGACGGGTAAATTGAAAGCCCTGGGAATTTCAGCACCATAAATTTCTGGTGTGGCTTTGGAATAAACCGGGGTATATTGACTTTATCCTTCCTTTCAGACTCGAAAACTTATTTATCTGGCATAGGCGTGGTAAGTAGCAATACTGTGATGTGTTCAATGCTGAGAGAGGCCACATACGTTATCCTACCTGGAACCCTTAACCTCCTTCCTGGCGTGTGAACCATAGCTTTAAAAATATTTTTCTGATTTGTGAACTCCAAAGAAACAACTTACGTAAGCCTCGGAGACCATAACAAGTTCTTCCTTGTTAGAAATGTACCACGAAAACCAATATCTGTCTTTAGAGGGTAAGATGTGACCTGCTAGGATGTTTTCTCTCCAGAAACGCTGTTACCCAGTAATTGGGAACAATACACAGACAGACCGGAAAGGGCTTAAGGGCGCAATTAATCTGAATTCAACAAGGGCACACTCTCAAGGTTCTTTCCCATTCAGAGACAGTTGGATACACTCCCAATTAGTTCTCCAGACCCTGGAAATAATATTCTTTAAAAACAAAACAAAACAAAAACCTAAGAGAGTTACCAGTGCTTAGCAATCAATTTCCAACCTGCTAACGGTTGATGCTCAGAAGCTGCTGTGGTCAATAAACTTTTATCTGAAACGGTCAACATTTCCAAGGCACGCACATGCATGGGTTTCCTTCTAATGAAAACAGAGTTCACAGCATGTATTGATTTCAGAGTGAGAACTATTACAGAGATCAATGAGTAAATAAGGTAAGGGGACCAGATGGGGACCAGTGGCCTCTGGCAAGGGCTGCCTGTGTCTACCGCCCAGTTTAAAAAAAAAGCAAGTCAACTGAATAAATCTGAAAATCTAATTGGCTGTATTTAATAAGCGATTCGCGAATCAGCATCCTATCTAGCAAGATGCTGGGAGGAGTTGTACAAAGTGGCAAGTTTTGATGGCAAGGGGGTGGGGGAAAGCAGTCATTAGCAAAAGAAAAGAAAGGATTGTTTTAGGCAAGGTCAACCTTCCATCGTGGGGAAGGGCAGGGAGTTTATTAGGTGGACTCCCTTATCTTCCTTTGGAGGGAGGGCCCATGTGACACATGACCTCATTGGTGCTGATCAGAAAATTCCCGAGGACAGATTGAGACTACATTTCTGGGGAGGCTGGAACCGCCTTAGCCCGGGTTTGGGGACTTGGCCTAAGTGATTCCATTCTGAGTCTGTGGTTTTCTTGTTAACAAGACCGATGTCCAGGAGGTGGCCCCGAGCCTAACAAACACAGGGCTACGTGCCTTAATGGTGCCCTTGGAGCAAGCTCTCCTCAGCTCCCTGCTGACCGTGAGGAATAGAACCCTGCCTGACCTTGCCACCTGCACCAACATTCACCCCCTCCTCATGGGGACCCTCTCCTTGTATGGCGTCCTGACATCTGCACACGCAGATTCTATCGCAGTCGACAGTTTACTCCCACACCAGGGACGAGAGAGGTCCGGACATCCCACTTTGAACATGCCAATACATGCGGTAATATTTTCAATAATTTATGGATAAAAAATATTTTGATTTTTCAATGAAGAAATGGCAATGTAGGGTTTACGACACCCTGATCCATTGTAAATACATACATTTCCGAAATTCGTTCCTTTAACATGTAAGATACTTCTCTTGTAGATATGCTACGCCCGAGACAGTTGTGATGCCTGAAAATGTGAATTCAGAGCACTTGGTAGACATTTTTAGCTTGATGATGGCTCATGATTTTAAGGCAGTTGAACATTGTCATTGGCCAGGAGCCTCTAGCCCTTCTTCACTGTGGTTCTGCGTTTATAACATCAAACACGCAGGTAATGAGTGGCTTAGTCTGTGGCCTTCTTGAAGAGTGTCCGTGCAGGGGCGCCTGGGTGGCTCAGTCGGTCAAGCGTCCGCCTTCGGCTCAGGTCATGATCTCAGAGTTCGTGAGTTCGAGCCCCGCGTCGGGCTCTGTGCTGACAGCTGGGAGCCTGGAGCCTGCTTCAGATTCTGTGTCTCCCTTTCTCTCCGCCCCTCCCTCACTTGTGCTCTGTCTCTCTCTGTCTCTCCAAAATATATAAATGTTAAAAAAAAAAAAAGAAAGAAAGAAAGAAAAAGAATGTCTGTGCAAGCAGTCCCTTCTGGTGTTTGCCATTTACCCACACCCCATAAAAGGACTTGATGAAAAGTATCTCCATTAGCTGTTAAAAAAACAGGTCTGGAGAAAAAGGAAAATTTCCCAGAGCTCTATCCTTTATTATAAAACCTAAAGGTGTTGAATGAAATGATGTCCATTTTTCCAGCTCAGACTTTCAACTCAATGTGTCAACGGAACGCCAGCCGGCTGGATTTAATGCTCGTTTTCAAGCCTGCAACCGTCCCCTTGTCTCCGGGGCCTTGTTTTTAGCAGAAAATATTTGTGCTGGAAATGGACATTCTGCAAGAGGGCATAATGAAACCTTCGCTCAGTTTCCAATTTTTCAGGCTGTTCCTGGTAAGAATGCAAGAGAAGAAATTTGAGTTGGCATCATTGGTTGCAAAGTAAGACAAAGCGAAACTTGAAAAGTGTAATTAGGGGAATGACTACTGATGAAAAGTTTTGTCAACTAAAGAAGAAGAAGAAGAAGAAGAAAAAGAGGAAAGCATAAAACCCCAGTGATTCTATTTCCGTCCAGGTTTCTGCCTCGTCTGACTACAGAACAGCACAGGAAAGTGTAAGAGGCATCTGGGGATCACCTGGCTGTTGAACCAAAGACCCAGAATGGCAGTGACAGAGACGAGAAAGTAATTTCCCAGGAGAAGCGGAAAGGGGGAGTGTGAGAGGGGGTCATGGTGCCTGTGGTGAACAGTATTGTACTCCCAAGAAAAGAGCCCAAAATGAGGAGATCATTTTTAAAGCTTCTTCAAAGCCTCAATGTAAGCCCCCTGAGCGTATGCCTTAAACTCTCGAACACCAAACGAAGGAAATGCCTCTGGATCCGTGGGATCGACGTACTCTTTCTTTACACACAACCGCAGGACATTTGACTATCCCTTCAAAACACGTTTCCTGATTAATTAAAAGTGCCCTGGCCCCGTGCTAATGAGGCACTAGGTGGGCAGGATGCGGAAGGGGGGTCCCTTCGGGAGCTCACGGTCTGGAGGCCGTGTGGTCTCCTGGGCACAGGTGGTTTACAAGCAACAAACCGGAAGACAGAATGACCACACACAGCGCGTGGCAGGGACGCCAGAAAAATCAACGACGAGTCTTCAGCGAGCTTGTTCTCCGGGCCATCCCAAAAGGGGACGCACAGGCTTACGTCACAGGCCCAGGGACCGTCACTGCGCCCCACGCTGGTTGCAGCGAGAGCCAATGCACACGGGGCGCTTCTCACTCTGCACCCAAAGTGGCCCCCATTCTGCCTACTTTAAGATCACGAGAACGCAGGATGTTTTCAGGTCCGTGGACTCCCCGTGAAAACCTGGTTATTACGAAGTTTTTTCGTTTGTTCGTTTTTGTGGATTTTTTAAATTAATTAATTTATTTTTAAGAGAGAGAGAGAGAGAGTGCAGGGGAGGGGCAGAGAGAGAGAGGGGGAGAGGGAGAGAATCCCAAGCAGGCTCCAAGCTGTCAGCACAGAGCTGAAGCAGGGCTCAATCTCGCAAATCGCGACACCAAGACCTGAGCGGAAATCGAGAGTCTGAAGATCAAAAGAGTGAGTCGCCCAGGCGCCCCCATGAAGGTTTGATATTTAAAAACACCTACTTTTGGGGCGCCTGGGTGGCTCTGTCGGTTAAGCGTCCGACTTCGGCTCAGGTCATGATCTCCCGGTCTGTGAGTTCGAGCCCCGCGTCGGGCTCTGTGCTGACCGCTCAGAGCCTGGAGCCTGTTTCAGACTCTGTGTCTCCCTCTCTCTCTGACCCTCCCCCGTTCATGCTCTGTCTCTCTCTGTCTCAAAAATAAATAAACGTTAAAAAAAATTAAAAAAAAAAAAAACGCCTACTTTTGCTGTAACATACAATCATATAGTCACTCCGTCGTATCCTTGCTGGACACGTGGTTTTTCTCACCACCTTCTGCCAAGGCTTCCGCTCTTTTCTCACGCCAGCATCCGCACGGGTGGCTAACTTACCAGGAACGCTTTTAACTCCCCCATCCTCCTTGGCCCGTGGCCCTGGCACATGATCCTATCCACCTGGCTCAGCACCCACAGATGACAGGGCTGAGCAGGCAAAGCCTGGAGAGCCAGCCGTGTCCCCGGGCCCCGTGCTCTGACAGACACACTCCTGCTGGGCTGCCTGGGAAGGGGGGGCTAGCGCTGACCCCGTCCTGCTGAGCAGGTGCATGTGAGAGCGGCCGTACCAGAGTCGAGAAACTGAGCCCTTATTTCTGCGAACAGGTGCGTAACTGAAGGCGAATCGAAATTTAAGCAGGTGGTGGCAGGCGTATTCCAGATTGGAGTTACGTTCACTGAAATGATTTCCCAGAGCAGGACTATTCCCGAATTGCAACTCTGGGGCAGACCCGCAGCCTGGGGTAAACCAAGTGCAGATACCGTCCTCCAGGAAAGAGCCCCGAAGTTACGAGCTGCACGTAGCGACAGGGGGCACAGAGGCCCGTCATTGCAGTAGGTATGACATCGTTCAGTTTTCCAGAATGCGTACCGCTCCTGCCCCAAACCGGAAACGTGAGCGGAGCTGTACTCTATTTCTGTAAATACCTTCAATGCCCACGGGAAGCGTGCCGATCCCAGCCCCACAGTCGAACGTCTGCAGCCCCAGCGAGAGGACATCCCGAGGCCCAGAGGGGTGACAGGACAGACACACGCCAGCTGTGTTCTCGACGGCGGAGGCTCATCTCGCACTTACCTGCGGCCTCCAGGCCGGTGATGATCAGTCTTCTGCGCGTGAGGTTTCATTAGCTTCTCCAGGACCCAGCGATGCCCTTGAGTCCTGTTCTCTGGGCAAGCGGATGGCAATTGTGGCAGAAATCAGCGAAAGGTCTGATTTTCCAGCAGAGGGGGAGAAAGGTGACAGGCGGAAAATAAAGATCAGATAATGGCTGTAGGCAACGAGGAGCTAACTCGACCAGGAAAGCGTGACTTGTTTAAATCCAGGCAGCGAGGTGGACGTGAAAAGGGGCGACTGGTTTCTAACGTTACTAGACGAGAGCAGGGATCTCGGATCCTTAGGCTCTTTCTCTAGTTGTACTTTGTCATGGAAAGACCCCCAAATCCCGGCGGGTCCGGCAAGTGGGGGAGAGGAGGAAGGAAGGGAGGCACACCTACCTCTTGATGCTTTGCTTTTAATCTGGTCAAGAAAAAGTCTGTAATCCTCCAAACTGAAATAATTGAGCATCAAACCTAACCCATCACACCCAAATCCCCACCTTGTTGTAGGAAATGAGTAATTTTTTCACGGAGTGGGTACGCTGATAAGGCAACAACAGTGGAATAACGCATTTTGTTTTACGTTTACTTAGTTATTTTGAGAGAGGGACAGACAGAGTGCGAGCAGGGGAGGGGCAGAGAGAGAGAGAGAGAGAGAGAGAGAGAGAGAGAGAATCCCAAGCAGACTCCACCCTGTCAGCGCAGAGCCCGACGTGGGGCTCGAACCCAGGAAGCTGCAAATCATGACCCGAGCCAAAACCACATGTTGGTCACCCAGCAGACTGAGCCACCCAGGCGCCCCTGGAAGAATAGCTTTTAATAAGAGGTCAAGGGAATGAGTCATTTGATTTGTGAAGGTAAAACGAACAGTTTACTCCCCGGGCGGCTTACATGTTCAAGCACGTGATCTTCCTTCCTGGTGACAGAGAATCTCCAGAGAGGACGAGCCTCTTGATGGGGATAAATGAGCTCAGCACGCACAGGGACCACACGCCCAGCAAGCCCAGGCCGAAAATTAATAAGCCCGTGGTGGTTTATTTCCTTGTTTGCTCTGTTCTGTCTCCTCTTCCTTTTTCATTCTTAGCCATGGCTTGAAGTTTTCTTTATTCTTTTCTTCTCACTTATAACGTTTTTAAAAGCTGGCTAGGAGGCACTAGAATCTAGAGAATGGGACGTGATGAGAGGAGAGGCCAGAGCTCGCTGTGAACTGAATTGTTACCCTCCCACGCGGTTTTCAGGTCACCTACACGAGGGGACGTCACTCCAAAGAAAGTGTGGAGAATTTAAGGCATCAGGATTTTCACTCTCTCCCCAAACGAAAAGAAGAATTAGGGGTGGGGGGAATGCGTTCATTTTATTTCTCTTTTAGGCCCCAACACGTAAGGTTGGAGGGAACGGAGTGTGTACGAGAGGGACGCGCATTTTGGAAGCTGAATCAAATGCCAGAGGTGGGGCGATCCACGGGAAGAAATCGATAAGGTTCAGGAACAAATGACTAAACAGAGAATCCCGGTCCCTGCAGTGCTGGGCTGAGCCAGTGTCTCTGGGCCCGCGAACCTAATGGGAGTATCCCACCGAGGAGAGGGGAGGCGGGCAGGTCAGCCCTGACCCCGCCCCTAGCGTGGGAGGTGGCTGTGTGTCCTGTTTACAAGTCCACATCTCCCAACACACTGGGAATCTCTGAAATCAGAGACAAGGTTGTATTCGTGACTGTGTCACTAAGTCCTAGCAAAGGGACTATTGGAAGGCAGGTTCTCAGGAGCCACTTGTGAATTAGATGTCTGAGGGCCTTATAATTGAGGAAATAACAAGACCATGATGAGAAAGGGCCTCATCCTGAAGTGTTGGAAAGGCTACCACATACAGTTGTACAGGTTGTGCACTGCTCAAATAAGGCACTATTCACATACATGATCATATAAAAGATGTTTCCTAGTGTTGATGGGGTATAATGTGAACAGTATCCCATGGAAGGAAGCCTTGTATGGGTCAAGGGACAGCAGATAAAATCATCTGTTTCTCTTAATCCCTTTCCCTTCAAGGCTGATCTTGGCCGATCTTCTCAGATAGAATCTCTGGCTAATCTTAGCAACTGAAGGTGTATCAGAGCACAGATGGTTCGAAAATGATAAAAAGAATCGTAAAACTAAATCATAAAGCCAACTGGTGTGCTTTCACAGCTTGGACTGTATTCAGCAGGATCAATTTCAAAACCACCTCAAGCAGTAAAATATTACTGTCTCATATCAGATGTGAGTAATTTGCACAAAAACTCTAATATGAATGCTGGATCCCCAAAGAGCTGGTAACACACACACACACACACACACACAACGCTGGTCTTGACTCAGTGTTCTAACGCAGCATAATCTTAAATCTCTTGACTAGGAATGATGAGACATCCAGGTAGGCAGAGGAGTGGAATTCTTCTCCACCTCAGAGCCAGAAAGTGCAGAGAAGCCATTAAAAGGAATGTTCCTACCAACGGTTTGTTTTGATGCTTTCCCCAGTTGATTTAAACTCATAAACTGAGTTGTATGTTTCAAAGGAAGAGTCGCGATGGACGAGTTTTTGTCTGTGAAGCTCGCGGTCGGTGGTGGGGCTGCTGACGTCTTTCTGGAAGACGGTTGCCGTGCACGACAGAGCCCTGGGCCAGGCACGGCTGGGCTCATCAAGAGGCAGAACAACGTGAACGAACGGAACGCTGAGCATCTCTCTCTCGGAGTAGAGGGCTCCAGGACGGAACGGAACGGAAGCCGCACACACACACACACACACACACACACACACACACACTCTTCAGTGAGAACAAAATACATCTTATCAGAGGAGTCACCAAGTCGTAAATTACACTCACCAACAGGTTAACAATTAGACGTAACAATGCAAACTCGCTGCCATTTGGAGATAAAAAACAGAATCCCACCAGCGGATGGGAAGAAAATGGGGAAAAGCATCAAATAAACACAGAACTCCGACAGAGGCAGGGCTGGAGGGGAATAAGCAGAGCAAAAAAGCGAGAGGGGGTCCCTTTCTCGCAAGAGGTCCTCACGCCCCTCTACGCGGTTAGTTGGAGATCAGTGGAGGTCCTGACCCTAGCAGCGACTTGTTCCCTCCCTGGCGATCCCGAAGGAGGTGCATGAGAGTAACCTAGTACCTTAACTGTTTGGAGCACGGAGCATCCGTTACCCCCCTTCAGGCCACACTTCCTGCGTGAGTTTAGGGAAAACAGCCCTCACTGATTCATGCCTCACATATGGCACCGCTCTGGGCTTGAGGGCGAACCGTGACGCTCAAGAATGGCCAGTGAGCACACAGAATCTTCTCGAATGCTCGTGGTGGCCTCCATTACTGGTTCAGGGATACACAGGGGTCTGTAGAAACGCCACAGAGGCCAGCGTTGCTGGCTTGGGGGTAATGGGCCCTCTGAAAAACCGAAAAGTATTTGCGCATTTATCAAGAAGCAGCAGGTTAGAGTTATTTGACGACTAGCCTCTTGACGCTTTAATTCCACGTAGCGTTGAGATAATGACATTCTGACTGTTCGAGGTGGGGTCCTGTTGACCCTTAGGAAGTCCTGAGTAGAGGCTCACCAAGCTTCTTGCTTCCCCAACCAACTCTCCCTGAAACGCTGACCCAACTCATCAGAGATCTGCAAAAGCTGACCTGGGCCAGCCAGCTTGTTAGAACCTAACACTCGAGTTCAGCATCAGGGTCCCGCTAACCTTCCGGACCTGAAGACAGCCCCTCGAAACTATGTCTGATGACTTCCTGGGGACAGCTGTGCCTCAGTCCAGACAGGTGTTCCAGTACCTGGGCTGCAACATTCTGTTCCTGTGCACACCGGAGCGACTGTGTGTGTGTGTGTGTGTGTGTGTGTGTGTGTGTGTCTGTCCTCCCAAGAGAAAAACAGCCACTTGATGTATTTCGTAAAGTCAGGACCACGTATTTACCTTGGTCACTCTGGCTTTCCAAAGGTGAGAAAATACTGACCAAAATGTCTACAGAAAGAAGGGAAGGGGGGGGGGGGGAAGGGAAAAGAGATAGCAAGAGTGATATTTAGGTTCTAATTGAACAACCTAAGAAACAGGAAGGACCAGAAGCTGTTGGCCTGACAATTAGCATAAATATTTGTTCGACCCACGAGGCAAGATACACCTCGCGTGGATTTGCCACCATAGCCTGTCAGGTGCCCGGCAACTAAACCTTTTCCTTTGAAACCTCATTTCAGAGAGTAATTTTGGTTGGATTGGAAATTATGTGGCTCAGCGGGTTTTGATAAACACACTTGTTCTAAACTGATACACCAGAAAAACGATTTCTAAAGACAATTAAAAATGAATTGTTTTCCACGCATCGAGAGGAGCCTCATTGGAGGTCCATCACGGGAATCTGGGTGGGCGATATCTGTAATCTATAACCGCAGCACGGGCGACCCCCTCCTGAGACCCTGATCCTGAAATTTTGGTCCTTTGTGGCCACAAAGAGCAAAATGAAACGAAGGATTCTGGGTCTGCACCAAAACACAACTTTTTTCTGTTGTTTGTTTATTTTATTTATCTCTGAAAATTAAGAATGTCTATGCATGCTTTGTTTTTGAAAGAGGCAATACAGACATGGAAAAGGGGAGTTACCCTGTGCCTGCTGGGCCCGTGGGGGGTGGGGGGGAGGGGGGATGCCACTGACTCAGAAGAGGCCGGCTGGGAAAGTGGTCCCTTGGGGAGCTCATTCGCCCAAAGTCAGACCCTACTCCGCTCCTGTGCCTGTCTTCTAGGTCGGTCAGCTTTTCTCACAAATCTGTTCATTTTCGATTGCTGCATAAAAAATTGCCATGGACGTGGTGGGATAAAACTCCCATTTTATTATCTCCCTGCTTCCCTGAATCAGAAGCCCAGGGTAGGTGGGCACAACGGGGGAGTTGTCTGCGGTGGGTCTCACGAGACAGAAGTGAATGTGTCAGCAGAGTGGCCCTTCCTTCCTGGAGACACGGCTTCCCGCCTCAT
Source organism: Panthera pardus (assembly GCF_024362965.1). Classification (NCBI taxonomy): domain Eukaryota; kingdom Metazoa; phylum Chordata; class Mammalia; order Carnivora; family Felidae; genus Panthera; species Panthera pardus. Next base: position 3,953,543 of record NW_026526699.1, on the reverse strand, counting down.
CCAGAATCTTGGTGGGATTAATCTTCTTGTGACTTTCAAGTGACCCCCGAATCCTCATTTCAGCAACCACATATCAAACCCTTCTCGTTTCAAATCTCTCTGACTTCCTCTTCCTTGCTCAGCCAGTACAAAGCTCTGCTTTTAAGGGCTCGGTGATTAGTTGCCACCCCCCCCCCCCCGCCCTTGGAGGACTCAGGGTAATCTCCCTATTTTAAGAGCAACTAACCAGTAGCCTGTGTGGCATCTGCAAAGTCTCTGTTACCTTATAAGGTAGCACATTCCCACGTGAGACATGAGGGGCAAAGGACAAAGGGACTGAAATTCTGCCCGCCGCAATGAGGGATTGACACAGAACTCCTCAGAAGCCCGAGAACAACTCAGAAAAGGTGGCTTCGGTGGTAGAGAGAACATTGCAGGGAAAGAGCGGAGGTGACGGGAGCTGCCATAGCCCACTGGGCTGTCCGCACAATTTCCCTTCTCCTTTTCCACTTTGGTAACTGAAATTAAAGGTATCTGGCCAGATGGGAAATGTGCCCAGCTAATGGCTTCACTCCCTAGCCTCCATTACAGCCAGGTTTGCAATTGTGGCCAAGAGCTGGCCAAGGGAATATGAGGACTCTGTTGGTAGGATTTGAGAAAGGCACCCGAGACCAGGTGACTCAGCCGAGGGATGGGAAAGCCACAGAGCATGAGCAGGGGAGGGGCAGAGAGAGAGGGAGACGCAGAATTCAAAGCAGATTCCAGGCTCTGAGCTATCAGCACAGAGCCCGATGCAGAGCTCAAACCATGGACTGCGAGATCATGACCTGAGACAAAGTTGGGTGTCCAACCACCTGAGCCACCCAGGCGCCCCAAGGCACCCTCGATTATAAACACACAGATTGTCCCAATTCTTTCCTGACATTTTCACTTCCCACGGAGAGATCTGGAATGCATTTTTACATGTATGTTATCGACAATCTTGTTAGCATAAAGGGGTATCTGGTCATTGCTTGGATTTGTCTTTTTTTAAATTACTATTGAATTTGCCTCCTTTGACCCATTGCCAGCTCGGGCTTCAGATTTTCCTATTCAATGAAGCTTGAGGGATTTATAGTTCATGTTTTACATCACGGGCTGTATTTTAAATCGCTGAGCTCACGTTCCGATTGCATTCTGATCCCCGTCAGCGTGCTGGCCACGATCATCACAACCTGCCTCATCCCGGGTTGTGTGGGGTGGGGGAGGGTGGGGGTCTAACAGTCTAACAGCCCAAACCTCACGGTCTCCCTCTGAAGAATATATGACGCTCTCCCCGCCCCTTCTCCTCCACAACACCCAGTACAGAAAGATGTGTAGTCAGCTCGGAAGACAGAAGATGGAACAAGAAATATGACAATCCTCAGCCACCACGTCCTTGTGGTGTAAGGAGGGGAATCTGTGTGGACATGGCACCGGGCGCAGGAAGGAGCTGTTGACCGGGGCCCGGGACACAGCTTCAGTCCTTGCTAGACTCTGACCCGGGCAAATCGCCCTCTGAGCCCTACTTCCCGCAGCTGAAAACAGGGTCATCGCACCTCTGCCGCCTTCTTCCCCACGGCGACAACCGGGTAGTAAAGTCGGAAGGCCACAGTGACTAATAAAAGCATCTGTGATGGTGCCGCCTTCCACTAAGGAGTCATCTCGAGAAATTAAATACCCTTAATGTTCTAGCAAATAAGACACTGCATCTAAAAGGGCTTTGAAGGTATGAGCTGTTCGAGATAAATGTACAAGATCGCGCCTGAATCGTCACCTCCCCGAAGTGGCTCTCCTGTAAGTGCCAAGCTGAGAGACACCCAACAAATATGCAAGTCTTCAATTTTGTACACGCGACGGGTTTATCTTTAGAGGCAAAATTTCTCCAAAGATTGAGTGTCTGTGTGATTTCCATCCATCCATCCGTCCACGTGTATTCTATTTATCTCTCATCCTTCCTGCCATCTATCATCAATCTATCTAATGTGCAGCTAAACCTCTATCTGGAGACTCAGGAAGTGAAATTTCTGCTGGTGTCAGAGTCCTGTCTCACCCCAGGGTAAATCCTTTTATTTTATTTTTTCACCCTGGGGTGGATAAAAAGGGTAGATGAGGTTCCAGACATTCACAGGGACCCCTGCATGACCTGGCGTCCCACATGACAAAGACATTTGCATCCCACAAATCTCCCGACGTCCAGCGCGCACCCACTGTGACAGAGTAATTCTGCTTGGATCCATAATGTGGTTGTAAAAACAAACGCCCACTAGACAGAACTGTCAACATCGGACCTACTTAGGCTGCTAGGTATTCCCCATAACATGGTGTTCCAAGATCAAGTGTTCTGAGTGAGCAGAAGTGGAAGAAACCAGTCTCCTAACACCTGATCCTAAAAGCTAGTATGGCTTCATTGCTAGTAAATTCTATTTGTCCAGCAAGTACAGAATTTGCCAACATTCAGGGGAAGGAGACATAGACTCTACCTCTCGGAGAAAGACATGCCAAGGAATTGATGGTCACCTTTAATTTACCACACAGAGAGAGTGCTAAAGTTTAGTCTCCATTTACTTCCTCAACCGTGTGTACTTATTCAGTGAACAACCTGAACAGCTGTGCATGACAGCCTTGACCAGGAGACTTCCCCAAATATGCAAGTTATTTCTCCTGGACAGATTAGGATCAGGAACTTCTTTCAAGGGGTGCCTGGGTGGCTCAGTCAGTAGAGCATGTGACTCTTGATCTTGCGGTTGTGAGTTTGAGCCCCGTGTAGGGTGTAGAGTTTAAAAAAAAAGAGAGAGAGAGAGATGTGGGGCACCTGGGTGGCTCAGTCGGTTAAGCATCCAACTTCGGCTCAGGTCATGATCTCACGATTCATGGGTCTGAGCCCCACCTTGGGCTTTGCGCTGACAGTGCAGAGCCTGCCTTGGATTCTCTGTCTCCCTCTCTCTCTGCCCTTCTCCCACTCATGCTGTTTCTCTCAAAAAGATAGACAGATAGATAAGATCGATAAGAAATTGCTGCCCAAATGTGTGGCAGTCCATTCCATATACAGTAGATGGCCATGGCCGTCCAGGAAATTATTTCAGGTGAAGTCATCTGATAAATCTGATGACCTAATTAAATTCTAGGTACCAGCCACTCGCCTTGCCAATTCAAAGGTTAGGGAATGGCAATTCAAAGGTTAGGGAAACCAGTGATGAAATACCTTCGATGATACCGTGCGACTGAACTTTTCAGGACTTTGCTGGACAGTTCAGCACCGGAGGTCCAGCAGCAGGGGTCAGGCACAGAGCGGACCCGAGCACTTCTCCTGATCAGAAAGGAACCTGGGTCCTGGCTCCCTCATTCCGAATCGCTGGAGAAGACCTTCATCAGACCATCCTATACACCTTGATTTTCTCTCTTCACCTTCAATGAAAGCAAATGGCCTTGCCGCGGGCAATACGGGACTAAAATAGCCGAGAGCATTCCAACATTACCACGAACTGGGACCTTTCTAGCGAAGGCGTGGGGTGACAATGAGGGCAGAATCCGCTGACTTGATTGGATGTAGAATTTGTTCATCTGAGCTCGGAATGTATGGATGAAATCTGGCAGGAGGTTATTGCCAAATTGTCCGAAGCTCTAAAGAGAACTTGATCCAAAATGCTCCGGAAAGGATGGCCCTTTCAAAGCTCCCTGAAGCCCGAGGCGCCCCCTCCTCGCTCACATAGGGCGCCATCCTGCAAGGACTGGGACAACAGGGTGTAGGAGCCCTGCCCCTGCCCCCGTTCATCACCCGCCCTCGCCTGCGTGATTGGTTAGGGCGCAGACACGAGCCTAGGGGGCATTCGTGTGACCAAAGCCAGGTCAGCTGGAGAAGCCCCCTGGATGCTTCCCGTGGGGTGGGAGAGGAAAGACAGCTTTCACGGTGCAGCGTGTGGGGCATGGAGGCCAAGAGTTCAGCAGGATTTCCTCCTGGGGGATGGGGACCACGTGGTAGGACAGAGCTCAGGAAGTCCCCACTGTGAGAACCACATAGGCGTTGAAGCAGCTCTGGGAACTGCCACCAGGACACGTCCCAGGGCTGCTCTGGGACAGCCCTGTGCACTTACCAGGACTATTAAGTGCTTTTCTTAAGAAAGGATTCAGAAGGGTTTTTTTTTTTTTCTACTGCACTCCCCAAACCTCCTAACTGAATCAAGCCTGCACCAGTAATATAGGCAGGAATCGATGATCGATATTCCATCCCCCGAGAATGCCGGGCTCTACCTGTCGGGTATTTTTCTCAAATAGGAGAGAAACTGAAAGAAAAGAGAAAGTTAGAACAGGACAAGAGCTTTGCTTGAAGAAAAGAGGGTGCACCTGTTACGGGCGGGGTCTCGTGGGGCTGGCTCTCAGAGGGGAGATGGGTCCACAGGGAGCTTCCCCGGAGGTGCCATGGGGGACAGACCTCTGCAGAAAGCGAGGGAGGGCAGAAGCTTCTGGAAGAGGCAGGAGGCTGCTGTGTGGCAAGGACACCGGCCAGGCGTCCCCAGGAGGGTGAGTGGCCTTGGGACAGCGGCTCTCTCCATCCAGGCACTGTTTCTGCAGGAGGCTCTTGTGGAGCATCCAGGGGAGTCATTCCTGCCATCAGTGAGGGGGTCTGGATGGTCCCTCTCACAGCCCCACAAGAAAAGATGCCCTACCCCACCGGTGGTCAGCTTCCCCGAGTGTCCCCACCCCCCCCAATCTGCTTCTTTTCTACCCAGAGACACCCTCCCCACGCCCACACCCTGCCTGAGTCCTCTTTGCTGGGACACCTGCCCGGTGACGGTGCATTGAGGCGGGGGACGGGGGACGATTGTCGTAGCAGCACCTCCGCTCCCTCCAGGGTCCCACTGGACACCACGGGCCGCTCAGGTTTTTTGCCTTAAAATCCGAGGATCTAAGACTTTCCTTAGGATTCTTTGATTCACTCTTTACCTCAAATACCTTCTGTTTCACTTTTTTTTTCTTTTAAAGCTTAAAATTGATTCACAGTCTTTGGCAAAACCAGCCTTGACTTGACGGCTGCAGGTGCACAGAATCAGACGTCGTGCCGCTCAGCAGCGGGCAGGAGTCAGATTTTAAAGCGACTTTGTAGTTCCGATCGCAACGGCAATCTGTTCAAGCCAACGGCAGGGAAGGAAACACCGGGAATCGCTGGGTCCTTCTTACCGACTCTCAGTCCTAGGACAGCCTCGCCCTCCCCCAGAGGGAAATCGAGCATTCTGTGTGTATGTGCGTTTTCGTGGGCTTTTTCCCCTGGAACCTTCTCCGTGATGGGAGGAAGGCTCTGTGGTCTTGGCCCGCCCACCCAGGGCCTCCCGGATCATTTGGTCCGTCAGCAGCCTCTTTGCAGGGGTGGGGGGTGGAGGGCCGATGGGTGAGGGTGAAGGTGATGGCCTGGAGGGAGAAAGCGCAGGCTCTCCTTAGCTCGGGGAGTCCACCCCCCTCTGCAGAGAGAAGCCCTCCCCCACCTCCTCCCCTGGGCTGAGACTCAGGGAAGGAAGGCAGAGCTGGAAAGGTAATGAACCCAGGGGAACAATTAGCTGCTAATGAGGATGTCGATTCCATCCCCAACATCACACCGAGAAGCCTGGTGGAGAACAATGCAGACTGACTCCCTCTCCGTCCGAAACAAACACAAGGCGAACGGACACACAGCAATCATCTGCATTTTCTGCGGGCCCGTATGTGTGCGGAAACGCCCAGATGAAGGTCTGGAATAATCCGGACCCATATACTGATAACAGATGATATAGGAGTTGGACACTAGATAAGGCTGGGACATACACACAGATCTTCACTGTTTATATTAGATTACAGTTTAACGTTAATTCAATATATTTCATATTTTTAGAATTTTTATATTGAAACCCCTTCCATTAAAGTTTCCAATTTCAGGGCAGCTGGGTGGCTCAGTCAGCTAAGCTGTCCGGCTTCGGCTCAGGTCACGATCTCACAGTTCCCGAGTTCGGGCCCCGCGTCGGGCTCTGTGCTGACAGCTCGGAGCCTGGAGCCTGCTTGGGATTCTGTGTCTCCCTCTCTCTCTGCCCCTCCCCTGCTCATGCTCTGTCTCTCTCTCTCTCTCTCTCTCTCTCTCTCAAAAATAAATAAGCAAGCTTAAAATAATTAGCAAAACCTGAATCATTGTTTTATCCACGAGGACAGATGATGGGCCATCAGGCTGGGCGTCTGCACCCGTCTGCCCCAGGGTTATCACCTACAACTCAGCCAACAAGATACATCAGCCAAGAGAAAGCCCTCCTGGAAAGGTGGTGCTAAAGTGAATGTGCAGGTCCCGGGACCCAGTTAGTCACCGGGTCAGAGTCACGGGTGCTGCTGGTTGAACGTCCCCAAGCTCTCCTTCTGCCACAGTCTACGGAAGCTCCGTGTATAATTTCGGGCCACGACATAAACATGGGGTCCCAGGGGGATGCTTTACTTTTGCGCATGGCCACCTGCTCTGCTCTGTGCTGAGGTCTCTCTTCCGGAAATCAGCTGCAAAGGTCGCTCACCGTGGGGCCCTGATGGCAGTGACTTCCGCACACGATGGAGGAGGAGGGCTGGGGCTAGGACTTAGGTGGAGGGCAGCCTGGGAGCCAGGGGTCCTGTCCTCAGTCCCCCCTGTGTCGGCAGAGGTTGGCATCACCCGGGGAGAGGAGCTCTGTCCTCGGCCTTGACGGACAGGAAGGAGATGTCTGTGGCCGACCCCTTGGAGGTGACTGTCCCTGAGGGCGTCCTGAGGACGAACTGGCCGCACGGAGCTCAGGACGAGGGAGCTCCTTCCCCGCGAGGCTCAGGGCACAGTGCTTAGTGGAGAGCTAAACATCTCCACGGCCCCCTGGGACCTGTTCCTCCCTGGATGCCCCAGGGATCATCAGCTCCCATGGTCTTTGTCAGTCTCAGAGCCGAGAGGATAAAAGGCCCATGAAGGGGAGCGGGTGGCCAAGGGGAATGCAGACTAGGTTCCCACCACTGACCAGGGTCCCGGCTGGCGCCCCATCCCCCACTCCCACCGCGTTCCTCTCGGCTTCTACGTCCCCTTTAACACTTAATTTATGGATGCAATTAATAGAAACCGATCAAGCGAGGCCCTGCGCACAGTGCCATGTTCAACAACAGATGTTTCCAGTAGTGACTGTGTTAGAATGATAACGACAACGGGCAACAACGGCCTGGTCATCAGTACTGGGTTGTGGGCTAACAAGACTGATGGTCTCACCAGAGGACGGCTGACGGACGAGCCTAGAAAAGGACAAGACTTACACGAAATCCTGCAGGTGGTCTACCGGTTGGGCACGTAGTAAATCCTCAGCTAACATCTGTTTACCATTATTAACACTATGATTGCCACGTATTACTGCTCCCATGTGATTTCTAGCCCTCTATCACTGCATCTGCACACGGGGCGGCCGTTGGGGCCAGTCTGTGCTTGGCTGAAAAGCTTCTTTGGTTTGCACACGTGACTCTTAAACTTTTAAATCTCAGGAACCCTTCGCACCCATAAGAGTTTACCCAGAGACCTAACGTATGTCTGTTTAGGTGGCGTCTCTTCCCATGCCAGGGAATGCAGCCCCATTTAAATCCATCTGGCAAAAAGGCCTTGGCGAGCAGACCATTCAGATAAAGACGGGCCTGCCAGCTTGAGAGGTTGTGGCTGGCTTCCGGCCGGAAAGAAAAAGCAAAGCCAAAGTCCTCAGTAGATGCCCCCCAAGAGCCACGGGCTGGGAGGCAGCAGGCTTGAGTTCCGATTCCGGTTATGTCCTGAACTGCTGTGTGACCCCAGTGGGTAGCTGCTTCTCCGGTCGTGTGCTCGGCTGTGCCATGCGGAGGTCGGCGGAGAAGCATCTCTGTGTCTCCTGCAGCTGAGATGACTCAGCGGCCAATTCTTCCTCATCTGTTAGAAACGTCTGGTATCCACACTGATGCACGGGTGTGAAGGAAGAAGGGCCGATTTGCCAGCCCAAGGGCACCAGAAGGAAGCCAAGGGGCGTGGCTTCACAAAGCCCCGGGGGTGGCTCTTGGTTCAACCACTCCTTCCCGGCCGCGTGACCTTGGGCAAGTCATCGCCTGTTCCCCCTGGGACACGGGGACCCCACTTTCAGCTGGAGCCCCAGCCTGCAGTCCCGCAGAGAGAGGGGTGGCCAGAGGAGTCGGCCAGCTGCAAGTCAAGGTCGGGATCTTTCCTGCTCACCAGAGGCCGTGCCCTGCTGGGAAGACTCCCAGGGCTGTGTGGTCTCAGGTTCCCATCAGCGGGAAGGCGTCCCTTCCTTCACTGAGCAAGGCCACGGTGCCTCCCGGAAGGGCTCTGGATAAGCAAAGACGAGGCTCATGTCCTAGCTCCGGTGCCCCCTGGTTCGACGGCAAGAGGCGGGTGCAGATTCTCTGGATGGAGGCACTGGGTGGGCGTCCACCACACTGGCTCGCCGTGCCAGGGCTGACGGCTTCAGTCTTCGTTTTGCTTCTGGTTGCGTGTGATCAACAGAACCCATACGCTCTGCCCACCATCAAAGCTGCACGGCGGGAGTTTACATTGTGAACGGAGCCCCACACCATCGACGAGGGTCCCTTCCCCTCCCACTGAACGCACAACAAATATGTCTCCAGGAGCCCCGGACCTTGGACCCGAGATGGACAGAATAAGGCAGTAACATCCAAGCTGCCTGACAACTTATTCTTAGCCGCCTGGCTCCTGGTGGTGGGCAAAGGAAGGAAATTTATGCCCAGAAATAGAATAACAGTGTTCTCGGTAGGAACTTTTGCCAAGCATCGCTGAGAGAGAGAGACATCGCCTTAAGCCTCCTTTGGATTTCTCTGTGTCTCCTGCTAAATAAAATTCGGATCAGTCTGAGAGCTTCTTGGGAGCCCATTGCAGCCCAGAGCCGACAAGGACCCTTTCAGGAGAAGTCAGAGCAGAGACTGTTCTGAGCCCACCGCCTCGTCGGCACCTGGGGGGTCCTGACAGCGTCCCCCGTCCCACCCCCACCCGCGACCTGGGGTTGGGGGGCATCTTCCTCTCATTTACCTGCTGTCCCAGGGGCGGGAGGGCCAGACTGACAGCCCCCGGCAAGACGTGCTTACGGAGCTCTTTCAACGGAATGACTTCCCAACACTTAAAAATCAAAACTCTTACCCAAAGGTCTGGACTTCCAGACACATCCGTCTTTAAGTCTGTCTATAGGTGAGCAAAGAAACGGGAAGAAATGTCTGTCCACGTTTTGGTGCGATGAATTTGGACACGCAGCGGGCTGATGTTTGGTCAAAACCCACCGAGCACAGCTCCTCGGTTTCGAGCTGTAAGATTCGGTGACGCCCACACCCACCGCGTGGGGTCGTGCGGGCCGGACTCTGTGCCTTCTCTGAAACCAGCAGAGTGGAGTCTGGCCTGGTGTCGTGTGTGGCTAAGATGTGTGCTGCTGTGGCTGTTCACTCTGATGGACCCTGGGGACAGGGACACCCGTGGGACACAGACCCTGCCCTCGACATGCACGAGGACGTACAGCGTGCAGAGTCCCGAATCCGTATATGCACGCAGGGACACATAGAGGTGAAGACCCGAGGGGGCACACGACGGCAGGAAGGAGGTGGCCGCACCGAGTCGGGGCCCCCAGAGGACACCGGGATGCTCACAGGTGCAGGGCTTGGGGAGCAGGTGCCAGGCACAGGGAACAGCAGCAGCACAGGGAGAAAACGTGCAGGAACTCAGCCTATCCGGGGACCCGCGTGGGGTCAGGTGTTTTTGGCATACGGGGAGCTGGAAATGTCCCTGTGGATCTGCACCGCCCTGCTCCCCAATTCGTCCACCACGTATTTCAGGTTAAATTCGTCCCGTCCCCAGCCCAGAGGTCGATACACGACCCAGGCAAGACCGAGGCTCATATCCAGCCACAGAGCCACTGGATCAAGAGCAGACACTAGACCCAGTTCCACTCAAGCTTGGGACTCTTGTTGACAGAGTTAGAGAAGAGAAGCTTCATTTTTCTGGCTCGAATATGAAGGGGCAGAAACGCCCGAGCGGCTGGGAGATGTGTACAGGAGGAGTCCATCTAAGAATACACGCAAGACAGAGGGTATCGGAACCAAGGGGGCAGAGGGAAACCAAATCCTGGTCAGTTTCTGGTCCAATCTGGCTCGAAGTCATCCGGGACCCTGTTAGCGACGTGAGCCAACACATTCTCTTCAGGGGTTCCAGCGAGGGAGACCCGGGCTTCTGGGACTTGCAAACACGCAAACAAAATGCCCAAAAATCACTAATGAGAGAATTCGAGTTATCACCGCCAGACCCAACTAGCTACCACACCTGTCCAAGCGCCATCCATCTGAAGGATGGTATTCTTAGCTCAATGATGCCAGTTCGATCCCGTCTCTCGAGAGCATTGATTGATTCTAAGAAATATGTTCCTTCTGTTACACCTTGGAAGACTCAAACTTGACGAAAACTTGGCCACAGAGCCCTCTCGGAGCTGCCGAACGTTAACCCTGGAAACGCAGCGGATATCTCAAAGCTGATGGTTTACCCCAGGGGTGCCACGGGGCTCTGTGTGGTTGCCACGGATCACATCCAGCTGAAGACACTCGGCCTGGCGCACCGGCCGACGAAGGGGGTTCAGGGGACCTCAGTTAAGGGACCAGCAGCATAGTCATTCATCAAATTAAGACCACAAGTGCACGAGCATGAGCTGACTAGGAAGACAGACGCTCAAAGATGACAATACATAGGCACACCCTGTCATACGATTTTCCGTCCCGTGAAGACTTCCAAAGACACTTGACTAAAATCGCAGAATGGGTCTTCCTGGGGGTACGGTACTTTTACCGTTTGGAAAAGTGCGCGGGGGGCTGATTTTTCTGATGGGTGAGCGGTAGGCGTGGCCTTTCGCTACCAGCTCGTAAGAACCTCCCCCAGCGCCCGGGGGTTAAGCCCCCAGGCCCTGGTGTCAGCCAGTTACACCGGAAGTCCGGCTGTCACACTCCCCAGCCGGGTGACCTTCAGGGAGACATCTAACCCCTCTGTGCCTCCATTACCGTGTCTACACGGCGTGAGTGGTAGTATTACGTACGCTGAGGGCTTGCTGTGAGGATTAAACACGTCAGCACTCGGGATGTGCTTTCTTGAAAGAGTACCTGTCCCACGAGGGCCCCGTGAATGTTGGCCACTAATACGCATTAACCACCACGTAAGCGCCTACTCATGGAAGCTGCTTCCGGTGCATCTTGGCGTGTTCCAAGGCTCTGTACGTTTCCCTCCACGTTGGGCACGCACAGCAAGGGCTCCTAGAATAACAGCATGCCACATGAACGGAAGAAGGCCTCCAACCATTGGACCTAAGGACTCAAGTTCAAGGCGGCACCCAACGTCTTTCCCTTTGACCCAAGCCCGCCCACGTCTCTTTGAGGAGCTTCCCTGACAAGACGTTCACTCGCGACCGTCCGACAAACTGGATGGCATCCTTGAAACAGCTTTCTCCATCTCTGAATCACTGTCTCATTTCTTCACTCACACGTTCAACCAATATTCCTTGGGGACCATATGTGTACCAGACCCTGGGCTGGCACATGGGACACATCATGAGTAAAGGGTCCTTCGGTCAACTACAGGTTCAGCTGTTTAGATATAAAGATACAGATGTCGATGCCATATAGATATAGATACAATGTTTGCTGAAATCATGCACCTCCAGCACTGTGTGACCCCTTTATTAACATTATTTTATTTTACCTTCCCCCCAGATCCCTCCCTGGAATGGTTTCATACACCATTTTAACCGTTTAATAATAATCCAAGTATCTATGCTCAGCATTAGTGTAGATTTCCTTCATAACACTTCCATCAGAAGATACAGAGGAGAAAAGAATATGATAGAGAGAGAAAACTTGGACATATTTTCAGCTTCTCCCTGATCTTATTTATTTGTGATTCTATCGACACCACCTGCAAATCTAACCCTGGCCATACACTGCCGCAGGAAATTTGCCCACGCCCCAAATGCAAGAAATTAAGGAGAAAAATAAACAAACACACCAACTGTTTTACGGGGGGGAGCCTTCTAAAAGCCAAGGTGTCCTTGAAAGGATTTTCAGGGATTACCTTGATTATCGGCAAGTTTGCCTTACCTTCTGGTATTAGAACAAATCTTTCCACTATAGAATTATCATCTCATTGTATGGGTCAGGACGCTGGGCTCAGAGATGTTAAGCAGTTTGTCCAAGGTCAAGTAGAGAGGAAGGTGGAGTCGGGATTTGAGCGGACATCGTCGGACCGAAATCTTGACCAGAGGATTCCCTGCCTCTGACTTCTTTGTCTTTCGACTGAGCTAGAACGGCTTCCTTTTGATTTCCACTCTGGGGACTTAAATGGCACAGATGTACTCTGTCTCCCGAACGGTGGCCCCTGGAAGGCTTAGAGAGAGCTGTCCTGTGTCCCTCTTCACCCCACCCCTGTCCCTTTCCTTCTCACCAGGCCCCACGCTCACACGGGCTCCGACCACCCCTCTGTCACCGACACCAGGTACCTCCCCCCACAACACCCTTGAGCAGAATACAGTCCAGCATCCAGTGCTGCCCCCCCCCGCCTAGAAAGACACAAGATTCCGGTCAGGGTGACTGAGTGAGATCAGCATTTGTGGCTGACTTTTTATAGAATCCAGCGCACGAGAAATACCTCACTTTCCCCCGAAATGTGCTTTCAGAAAACCAGCAGCAAGAGGGCGACGAGAAATGACAAATGCCCCGCGAGCCTCAGTGGGGGAACGAGATGGGGGAGGGGGAGGGTGGGGCCTGCATCTGTCTACACATGGCTTGGACCCAGCAGCCCCAGAGGACGCTGACGGGCAGAAGTAAGGACCCAGGGTGGCCCAAACGCGTCGTTGCTCAAGAGGAGCTGGGAATCCAGATTTCAAGGTGAAAAGGGCAGTTTTGACACGGTGGTAGTTGATTCCATTTTAAAATTGCCGAACACACACACACGCACCCTCTCTGGGTTAGACCTGGCCTGTGGTCACCACGTGTGTGACCTCTAACCCGGGGTCATGCACTGATTAATGCCCACGAAGATCAAGTCTGCCTTCACAACAATCTCCTCAAACAGTTGACTCACTGGGTCTCATCACCACTCGGAAAAATGTCAAGGCTTTTTCACACTGACGTTGCTATTAAGCTGTGTCTCCCAAAGTCTGTGCTAGTGAGTGGCTCGGTCGGCTGAGCGTCCGACTTTGGCTCAGGTCATGATCTCACGGTTCGTGGGTTCGAGCCCCATGTCGGACTCTGTGCTGAGAGCTCGGAGCCTGGAGCTGCTTCGGATTCTGTGTCTCCCTCTCTCTCTGCCCCTCCCCTGCTGGGGCTCTCTCTCTCTCTCTCTCAAAAATAAAATAAAACATGAAAATCAATCAATCAATCAATAAACACAAAAGTAGGACTTTTCTTCACCCTGTTAGATTAGGTCAAGTTTCCAGCGTCTGAACATCACTGCCTTCTTCCAGATTCCAGACGCCGCGACGGCCCCCAGTGCCCCACACACCCCACCTCGGTCCCAGGTCTGAGATCAAAAGTCAAGTTTGCTTTCAGGGTATCGCAGTGGACCTTTTCCCAAATGCACGCTTTCTCCCTGCAGCTGAAACCTCACTGCACAGAGTTTGCCCCATGGGCAATCTTCTGTTCCAGAATGTCTAGGAGACCCTGGCAATCCCCACAAGACTGTTCCCTGGGAATCCCCGGCCTTCCCTGCACTTGCAGAGGACTGAAAATACCACGGACCGGCGGAGGCGGGGGGACTTCTCCGCACGGTGCTGAAAAGCGTCTGCTGTTAGAGAGGCCCCTGGAACACACCGCGTTGGCGGGAGGACAGCACAACTCTTTGGACACGGCCAGTCCCCTAGAGGTAGTGGCGAAACGCATCCCCAGGACTGGCATCACGGCCTGGAAAATGCCATACCGCTAATTAATTAAACCTTCTTGGTTGCTACGGGCCCAAAGGTTTGGAACAGAAGCTGGCACAGCCCACGGAGGGGATGAGGCAGCTGACTTTGGTGACTTCAGTATGTTCCTCTGAAGATCAGGCTGTACTTTTCTGCAAAGAAAGTCCCGTCTCCATGCAGCTGCGGGAGTGGCCACGGGGCACATCACTCCCGTTTTCCCAAGTGGTTTGTCTGTCAAGTCGGGACAGAGGGTCTGTTGAACACGCTCCCGTGACCACAGTGCAGGAATTGGAGCCCAGCCGTCCAGGGGCTTGGCCCTGGCCTCTGGAGGGTGGAGTCCTACGGGGCAGGAGCCTGGGGACCCCATCCTGGGGAGGCCCTCGGGGGGGGCACAGGTTTGGGGTGCTGCACAGGTGAGCCGTTTGCTTGGGACCTGGCGGCCTTAGGATACTGGTACAGCCTGTCTCCAAGCTCTGCGATTTCTGTCACCCTTCAGTGCAAATGACGTGGGAGTGATAAGCAACGTGGATTGTCAAAGGCGACAGAGGGAAATGAATCATCAGCCCTTTTGTCGTTGCCGTTCTGGAACAGACGGCTGGTGGTGTGGAGTTTTCTAGACTCTGAATATCCAAGGCTTCGGTTGGTCGGATCAAACGTGCCCGGGGTGGGGGGGGGGCAGGGCTGTGGGCACAGGCTTTGAGCAACACCCTCTCCTGTCTCCAGGGAGAAGTCATGTTCCAACACCAGGACTGGGCCGCCCCCAAATTGGGTTCCGCAGGGTTTGTTTGTAAATATGCCTTACACAAATCTCATTGCTTCTTTACCCAAGGCATCTCTGACTTAAGGCACAGGCTCCATCAAAGGCTCGTGTACAATCAGCCCCTCCCAGACCCGTTCTCTCTGCTGCCAGAAAACACACTGCGAGTGAGGTCCTTAAGCCTGAGCCCCAGTTTCCTTCAACCTCTAAGCGGAGCCAGTGGAATGTCAGGAAAGACGGCACGCTCAGCATTATGGTTTTCTCTAAGATGAATGGGCTCCCGGGGTGCCCTTAGCGACTTAGGAGAGAAGACCTTCTGAGGCTTTGAGTCTTTTCTCCACGAAGCGTCTGCAGCAAAGGAAATCACCAACCAGTGTGCCCAAGGTAGGCAGGAATTCTAAATCTGATGACGCAGGGAGAGAGCTCCGCAAGGAATCGGCGGGGCCGGTGCCTGGCTGAACGTGTGGTCTCGAACGATGGGACCGGCAGAGAGACCCCACCGCCGGACTCCTCACACTGTCAGCCGGGACGTGATGCTCACGTTCGGTGGCACCTAACATGCGGTCACCAGTCATCCAATTTAATGCAAGTTAAAAAAAAAAAAAAGTACATCAAGGTCAAGATTCTCTTGTCATGCAGTGAGGCTAAAATTGACCTCCCAGTTTAACAAGTGAATCGCGGGGCGCCTGGGTGGCGCAGTCGGTTAAGCGTCCGACTTCAGCCAGGTCAGGATCTCGCGGTCCGTGAGTTCGAGCCCCGCGTCAGGCTCTGGGCTGATGGCTCGGAGCCTGGAGCCTGTTTCCGATTCTGTGTCTCCCTCTCTCTCTCTGCCCCTCCCCCGCTCATGCTCTGTCTCTCTCTGTCCCAAAAATAAAAAATTAAAATAAATAAATAAAAAGTGAATCTCTTAGAGAAAATACACTGGGAAATCGTGTACGTGTACGATGTGGGGAGTTGGCACGATTTGAGAAGGTATTTGGAGACAGAGACAGAGAAATATTTCTGCTCGAGATGCCGGGGGTCCCCACTCCGGGAGGGAAGCAGCGCACCTGCACGGCCCCTCCAGGTCCAGCCAGGCCCCCCACTCCTCAGTGTGGTCACCCTGGCGCCAGCCCCACGGGACCCTGGGACAGCGGGAGGGGCCCCCCGGAGGCCCGGACCCTCGCGAGGCCCAGCGGAGAGGCCCCTCGTACCTTAACGACGTCTTCATCCGCCGACCTGCACTCCACAGCCGCGGACACGTCCACCACGGAGCCGTCCTCCTGAACGGCCACGACCTTGACGGGAACCGAGACGGCCTTCCCGGTGAGGACGGCCGTGTTCAGCACCTCCGTGTCCTGCGCGGGAGAGCAGAGGGCACAGGTCACACACAGGGGAGCCCGTGAGCAGGCCGCTGCCACCGCCCCCCTCCCCCTGCCATCGAGACTCCGTCTGCCCGGACCCAGTGCGGAGGCCCCGCGGCTCGGCAGTTCGGGGAGGCCGGGGACAGCGCATCCCAGGCTGAGCTCCCGGAGCCCGACAGCCGCGCTCCCTCCTCCGCCCCCAGGGACAGGGGCACGGTCACCCCTCCCGGGACCCTTCCTGCCACCAGCCCCCTCGCTCCAGCCTGCGGCCGGGCTCCCCCACCACACGGGGTGCTCTCCAACGGTCCCCAGATCTCCGCTCCGGGGTCACTCGGTGGGCGGCCGCCTGTCCTCCCAGCTCACCAAGACCGTGAACGCGGCCCTCGCTGTAGTTTCAAATGAAGACCCGTAACTGGGGCGCCTGGCGGTTCAGCCGGTTAAGCGGCCAGTGTTGGCTCGGGTCACGATCTCACGGCCTCACATCGGGCTCTGTGCTGTCAGCGTAGAGCCCGCTTTGCATCCTCTCTCTCCCTCTCTGCCCCTCCCCCACCAGCTCGCTCACACGCGCGCTCTCTCTCTGTCTCTCAAAAAGAAACATTGAGAAAAAAGATTCTTTACAAAGAAGAAGAAGGAGGAGGAGGAGGAGGAGGAGGAGGGGGAGGAGGAGGAGGAAAGTAACCACACACAGAACAAGGAGAACCGGTCAAGGAAAAGCAACCTGTGCCTTCCGGAGCCGACCGCCAGCCCCCTTCCTCCCCCAGGCCTCCCGGTCACCAGGGTCCCCTCCAAGCCCAGGGATCCGCGGGCGCCTCGGCAACGTCTGTCTTCCTCTGCTGATCCCCGGGGTCCCGCGGGGGCCACCTTCGGGACTTCTCCGCCGCCTGCCACATTCTTGCTGCCCCCACGACCACCGCCACGGAGACCCTGTCCTGCCGCGTGGACAGCCGCCACGGCTGCCCACCCACCTCCCGTGTCCACGCCCCCCACGACAGTTGAAGAGCATCCTTTGTATGGCAACGGAACTCGCAGCGTTTCTCCCCTAGGTTGCAACCCTTGGAAAGCCTCCTGCCGTTTGTTCTTAAGATTAAGTCCACACTCGCGGCCCGCTGCCATCTGACCCTGACCCAGCCTCCGGCTCTCTCGCCCCCCCACCGGCCCTCCCACGGGAGCCCCGCAGACCTCTCCCCAGTCCTCACCCTCACCCCCGCTCGCAGCCACGCAGAGCCCTCACCACACCCGCGCGTCTCAGCCTCCACACCCGCTTCTTGGGGGGAGCGGGGCTCCTCTGCCCGCCACGGTGTGGACGGCGCGCCCGGTCTGCCCTGCGGGAACCCACCCCCGATGCTCACCCTGTGTTCATCTGGTGCTTGTGTTTCCATGTCTAACTACTCATCAGACCGTAGACTCCCCAAGGTCTCGGCCCCCTCTGTTCTGACCTCGTCCCATCCCCGGAACCGGGGACGGAACCTGGTGCGTGGGAAGCTGTGCGGGGGGATGTCTGGCGCACAGGCTCCGGGACTGGACGGTCTGGCTTTGGGCCTGGCTCGGCCCCCGTGTCAGTGGATCCCAAGTCCCAGAAGGTCCGACTCAAGTGAAAGACCCATCGCGGGTTTGACTGCACCTGTGGCACGACCGGACTCCAGAGGCTCCGGCCGCCGACCCTGGTCCAGTGACCCCGCGAGGCCAGGGCTACTTCTCTGCTGTTCTCCCGGCCACTCCCTCAAGCGAGCCAGACGGCGCCCGTCACACCGGCCATCTGTCCGCGGTCTCAGCAGGGGGAGGCAGGCTGGGGGAAGAGTGCACCCGCTCGTCCTCGCCAGGAAGTCCAAGGCTTGTCGCACGGGGAGCCACCTGCGGAGGCGGCTGGCAGAGCGGGCGTCCCTAGTGAAGCTGGCGGTGGAGTGCGGGCGTGCAAACGGCTTTCACAGTCCGTTCCCGGGTCCGCCACAAGGCACTTCCCTCCCCCCGCGCCCCAGTTCCCTGATGTGGGACACGGGGAGAACAAAGGTACCCACCGCGTGGTGACCTCGTGAAGGCTTAGCGAGACTCTCTACGTACAGAGCTCGGAACGGAATTGGCGGCAAATGAACAAGGGCTGCATCCGTGCAGCTACTGCCGCAGATGCTATGAAAGGTTTGCTCCAGGAATGAAGTAAAGAGCCACCAGGCAGGTCCACAAGGGACTCCGGGAAAGACGCTCCTTCCACACTCGTCCCAAGAGTGAAAGTCAACTAGAGAAGCCGGTGGAAGCCGGCAAAATGCCGCTCAGCAGCGAGGTCCCCCGAACGACACGGTCGCCTCCACCAGACTCTACCCAACGGATAATTGCTTCAGTGATCGCCTTCTAGCTTTGACTGTTCCCGGAGGGCACTAAGTGGGTCCCCAGTTAGCTTTCTCAGTCAGTCCTCACTGTCCCCAGACACAGAATGGGGAAGAGATCATTCAACATGAATAGTAGAAGCAGCAGGTGTTATATATACTGACGACCGGCCAGCCCCGGGCCAAGTGCCTTATACAGTAAAACCTTGGATTGCGAGAAGGTCGTTCTGCGAGTGTCCCACAAGACGAGCAAACATTTCTAATAGACTTTAACTTGATGAACAAGCAGTGTCTTGTAATACAAGTCGTAGGTGATGCCGAATGTCACATGATCACAACTGAGCCAATGGTTTTTGAAATTCGCTTGGATATATGAGTGCTTTGGATCACAAGCATGTTTCTGGAACGGATTATCCTCGCAAACCAAGGTTTTACTGCACTTAATTTCTCTGTTGATCCTCTCAAGAATACTACAAATAACCATTATAGTTATTACTTCCATTTTGCAGATGATTGCTTTTCATGGATATGAAACCTCCAAATAAAAGCAACTTGTCTACAAAATACAATTTCGGAATAAGAATTTGAAAGCAATGTCAATTGAATCTGGGAAAGCCAAATAATTAACTTCTTAAAAATATGCGTTCTCTCCTCTGGATTCATTCATTCATTTGTTCATTGGCTCATTCATTCTTTAGTAGTTACCTTGATAAAAGAGATTTTCAACTTTTAATGTTAGGGAAGTTATACTTTAACATTTACCAAGGTCAAGAGGAAGCCTCAAAACCTCAAAGCTGGGGCTCTGTTTCTGCCCCAAGCACACATTGTAGGTCTAATTTGTTTTTTTTTAATGGGAGCATTCCAAATATAAAGATAAGGAAAAAAAAAACCCCTCCCTGGTTTCCATAAGATTAAAGTCATACAGCCTCGCACATACTAAAATCAAAAGATAAGGTCTATAACTTTCTGGAATGTCCTTCATTATGACTTGCACCTCTCTGGGTAAAAACCATATATCACCCTGCACCAAATGTTCCTTCCCCAGACCACTCTATTTTGGGGAAAATTGTAGATCCCGGACAGCTGTCTTAACTTGGGCTCAAATAAAACTGTTTTCCTTTCTCTTTGAAATTTCAGGGGTGCCTGGGTGGCTCAGACAGTTAAGCATCTGACTTCGGCTCGGGTCATGATCTGAAGGTGCGTGGGTTCAAGCCCCGAGTTGGGCTCTGTGCTGTCATCGCAGAGCCTGCTTGAGATTCTCTCTCTCTCTCTGTCTCTCTCTCTGCCCCTCCCCTGGTCGTGCTGCCTCTCTCAAAAATAAATAAACATTAAAAAAAATTTTAAATAAAATTTTCAGAAAGGTTTGTTCATTTTGTGTGGACCAAACGCCCACACTTTCTGTGAATTTGTGAATGCCCTTTTGGAGACAAACCCAAGAGTGTATAAGACGCAGCCCAGGTCTCCAAGAATTCCATCCTTACTGGGGAGAGGAAATCTATACAGAGGTGTATTTAAGGAGTGCAGCATGAATAAAAAGTAATTGTACGAATGGATATTGTAACTTACCAAATGCAGGATAGAATGTGGATGGAGGAGTAATCACACTGTTTACAGAGACAATGTGGGACCCTGTTTCCACAACAAAGGGCCGAATTCAACTTCTTTGCAAACACAGGAGCCTCGGGGTGAAATCTGAAACCTGCCCAGCTTGGAGGCGGGAGACAGGCTGGAAGGAGCAGAGCCCCAGGCGGCAGGTGCAACAAACAAGCAAGAGAACCTGATTCCAGGCTCTTCTTGGGCGGAGCGCTGTCTGCCCCCCTCCCCCGCCCGCCTGCATCCTGGGGTTCACGGGGAGGCCTCAGCGGGCGGCACCGCAGAGTTCACAGGGTCTCAGCGCCACACGCCTCTCAGGGCGGCCGCCTGGAAGCCCGCTCCCACCGTGGAACGGCAGGCAGAGCCCCATCCCCGGGACAGGAGCCGGAGGGGCCTCCCACAGCCCCGGGGTCAGCCAAGGGTCAGCCGGGGTCATGTCCTGTGGCCTCCTTTCCTCCCTCCAACACAACACAGTCATCCAATTGCGAGCATTGCTTGTTAAGTTCTGTGTGCACACTGGAAAATTACCAGATTTCCCCGCCCAGCATTGATTGTGTCCACCCTGCATGTCTCCTCCTCCTCTCGATAGCAAGCCGACCGACAGTTACAGTTTCCATGTGGGTGCACACACCCCTGCTACAGGTACGTGTACCTGGGGTGGTGCTGACGCTTTGGGCCCGTGACACAGGTGGGCCCGTGACCCCAACCTGGCCAATTCATTCCCTTGAATGACTGCTTCAAGCGAAATTCAAGGGCGGCAGAGCCAGATTCCTGAAAATAATGGCAGGATTCCTGGGTCAAGCTGTTCCTGAAGCCCGTCATCCCTGGAAATTTTAGCTACAGAAACTAATTTCTTAGTGCAAATTGGTTTTTGCTTTTTACATGTTTTGTTTTGTTCTGTTTTGACACTTGTGCCTGAAAGCGTTCTTATTAATACAGAATGAGCCCGGGCAAACCCCTGCCAGCACTAGGGGAACAGAATAGACTAATACTGGTCTCTGCTCACTAGATGCTCACTGCCTTCCGAGAGGGCCTGCAGTGATATTCCCAGGCACAGTTTCAAAGGGAGGTGACTAGGTTATAAGGAAAAATAAAAGAAAATCACAACTGATCCAGGCTTATGCTTTTCTTACAAATTTCTTTGCAGCTGTGTTCACCTGTGCCTAGTTTTTCACGAGCGACTCGGACATTTACACCCATTTTTCCAAACAGCCTCTCAAGAATCCCAAAGGGACTTCCCGCCTACTTTCGGCATGACAATAAAGCTCTTGCTCCATTTAAATATTTCCCCCAAATCATCCCATAATGCCAGAGACTTCAAATAATTCACCATCTACCACAAGACAAGGCTTCCGTCTGTCTTTGTGCTGTTCAGATAGACGGTCACCATTTCTTAAATAACACTGTTGCCACTGTTGATGTCTCAGCCGTGGAGACCATTGAAACTAAGCAGGATCTCAGAGCTGGAAAGAAATGCCAGAATAAACGTTGGCTCCACACCTGCCTCCAGGAAGGGAAGGGAGCTGTGATTCCTTCTCCCCTGTGTAGATATTGACGCTCCAGTGGGTTTGATGATGGAAACAAAGGCAAGAGAAATGTAGCATGAATTAAATCTCCTTGCAGCCTGCGGCCCCCGGATAGACACCTGAAACGTGTAGTATGTGACCTTGCTCAAGGAACTCACGGCTGCCTTGATGCCTTAATGTTTTTGTGTGATTAAAGACTAAAAGCAACCATATCTTAATAGCAGCAAGCCCCTCAAGGTCCCCAAATCCCTGCTTTCAAATTCCTTAGGGACTTACGCTCTCCCTAACCCTCGCTCGCTTAAGAGTATGTCGTCAGTCTTGTCCCAACCCTAGTGCAGCGCTCCCTGCCCACGGGTCCTGTCCCCGTGCTTTAATAAAATCGCCCTTTTGTACCAACGACGTCTACAGAATTCTTGCTTGGCCCTTGGCTCAAGATCCCCCCCAGGGTCATCGAACTCCCCACAGCCAACACAAGGTTAACGGAGAGTACAGACACTCCGTGCACTGACGAAATCTGGCTGTGACAGAAGGGCGCATCTGGCATTTGCCGGGAGTCATCGTAAGGAGACGCCAGCCCACAGACTCTCCGCTGACAAATTAATCGACGGTGTGGGTTCCATCTCCATCTTCCTCTTACACAGAGCTGGGGATACGTGGACATTCTAGATGGTCACGAAAATGGACAGCCTAGCACTTCACCTCCTGGGGATTTACTTAGAAAATGTCACCCGGGAAGCCTGGAAAGGATATTCGCTGGAGCACTGGTTCCAACAGGGAGATGTTGGAAACAACCTCTAAATGTCCTTGAGCAGGTGTGTGTGAGCACGTGCATGCACGTGTGTGCACCCCCGAGTGTGCATGTGCCCGTGTGTGTGTGCACACATGAGGGCATGTGTGTGTGTGTGTGTGTGCGTGTGCACACGTGTGTTAGGACGTTAAACAGCAGGTGGAAACGTGGTGATATTGGACCATGTATTTGGGTCAGTTGGTCAAGAGCAGGTTGGCATCCAGCTCCTGGCTTCTGTGACCATAGGAAGGTCACTTCGTCTCTTGTGCCACCTCAGCTGTTAAATAAGACATTTTTCAAAGGGTTTCTGGGGATCCAAGAGGGGAACGGGCTGGGCACGTGCACCTGCTCTCCGGGGCACATGGTCGGATTGCCCTCCTGTCCCCTCTGGATGTGTATGTTTGGCCAACACACTGAGCTCAGCGAGGACTCATTCCTAAGCAGAAGCTGAAAGAGAACAAAAACCCTTGCTCTCCCGTCTGTGCCTCGGGGACAGTGGCTGCTGCAGCGGCCCGGGTCCCGGGGTGACGACGGGGCCCAGCGAAGCACCAGCCGGTCCCTGTCAGCCACGGCCAGGGAGCAAGAACGAGCCTCCGCTATTCCAGCTGTTGAAGTCCGGGATCCCAGATAACACCTGCCCGTGTTACTCTGACTCCGTCACCTCAGCCTCAAGGCAAAAACAAAAAACAAAACCCGAAACAGATATTAATTAAATCCCATCAGGAGGGCTCTGTAGCAGATGGGAATCAGCAGGTCCAAAATCGGGTTTCTGTGTTCCGAGGTCGAACGAGTCCCCGCGCACAGAGCGACGGAGGAGATCGGGGTTTCTGGCTGGTGGAGAAGCGGAGCTCGGAGAGGACCCGAGGCCGTGGGCACCCACCCCCGGTGCAGGATCGGAGCTGGGCGGAAAGGGACCCGTCGCTTCTGTAGAACGAGAGAGACGGGCAGCGAGACACAGACAGACGGAAAAGAAAACACACCCTCTCTCTCTCTCTCTTTTTTTTTTTTGCATTTTTGCATTTAATTTTTTAACGTGATTGAGGTGTAATTGTTATGCATGTTTTTGAACAACAGAAAGTCCCCCGTGCAGGCAGGTAGGGAGGCAGAGAAGGGTGAAGCCTGGAGACGTAGCAAAGTGGAGAGAAAGACAGTCACGGAGACGAGAGAAAGAGAATCAGAGAGAGAGAGAGAGACACAGTACCTACGAGGGGAGATTTTGGTCTGCGTCCCCTGCCTTCTGATGTCCTTTGCTCCTTCTGACTCAGCGGGGTCCACGTATATACTCACGTTGCAGCAAATAATAATTACAGAAGTATCTCTCTAACTCCCCTCTTGGACCTTACTGCTACCCCTTTGACAAAGCTCTGCTTAATTACAACGGTTACTCTGTTGTGTGAAATAAATCTCCTTATACATCTTGGGCTAAATTAAAATTTAATCAAACATGGGCTTGCCACAGATTCAGCAAGCAAATGACAGCTGCTCCGTGAAAACCCAAACCCGATTAGATGCACCACCGAGAGAAGCCCTCCCGAGGAAAAAGCGGAGACCTACTGAAATTCCAGTCCACAGTAATGACTTTATTTAAATATGAATAAACCCTTCTGTGCGGTGTTTTCCCGAGGACTGGCTGGTGCCTGGTGCCGGGGGACTGGGGCGGGCAGGGGAGCCTTGGCTGCGGGCTCTGGCGGGTCCCAGTCCTTCGGTGGGGCCCACGGATGGACAGAGAAAATGGGAAAACGGAGCAGGAAGGAGAAACCAGACGACAAGGACAGACAAACACGGGGAGGGACGGGGAGAGAAGGGGGGGTAGGAAATGTTGTGGGAATAAAGAGTTACAGAGAACACGCAGGCGTAAATGAAGTCTGAGAAGAGAACGGCTGTGTGACAAAGGGAAGAAACGCACCAGGGTGGAGACGCCGAGGGACAAGCAAACAGAACAAGGCAGGGGCTGTGAGTCAAGGGCCTGAAGGCGGCCAGAGAGAGATCGGCAGACGGAAATACCAACACAGGCAGCGAGAAAGACAGAACAAAGAGACAGACACACAGACACGTCTTGCAGCTACCCAAGTCAGGGGCTCTCCGCTCCCAACAAAGTGAACAGGCTCACAGGTGCCTCCAGGGCAGGGACGCGGTGTCGTCAGGGCACCTGTGACCTTCCAGCCGAGGCTGACCGCGCTCCAGCCCGTCACTGTGACATAATCGCAAAGCCAGCACGCCAGGGAGCACTTCCTTCAAAGTGCGCGGCACGGCAAGGTCACCTCTGGCCACAGGCACCACGCGGAACAAGATGCGTGGCCCCCGGTGCAAGAGGCCCTGGAAAGGCAACCCCAAGGATTAGAAAGAGCAGCAGAGGGCTTACAAGGTAGAGGCACCGTTCACACTTGCATAATTTATTTATGGAAGGCCCACAACAACCTTAGGAGGAGACGCTCTTGGTGCATCCCACATTACAAATGAGGGTGTGAAGACAGAGAGCTTGTCCAAGGTCAAGTGGTGACATACTAGACCCGGGTCTCAAGTCCGGGAGATCAGGCTCCTGAACACCACCCTATTTGGCTTATCAATATAATAACATGCTAGCGATGCCTCAAACCCACTCTATACCTCATCTTTGCAGTCGCTGTGGCAGGCACTTTGCACGCACCGTCTCGCTAATCTGCAGAGAGGGAGCCTTTCCTGACTCCTCGCTTCCCGCCATTATTTTTATGCATGACTCACGCTATCTTTTTGCCCACTTACAGCCATCTCAAAATTATTTATTCAGTTATTTGGTTACGATCTGTCTTATCCAAGTAAAATAAATCCGCAGCTCTCTGCTTTCCCATGAAGCCAGTCCATGAGGGATTCACTGCTCCCAGAATTTCCCTATCCCCCGTGGGTAGAAAACCGGACAAAATATACGACATACCTGTGTTCGGATACTGCAACCGTGGGTAGCACAAGACCGTGCTCATTGAGAGAAAGGGACAGCACAATGTGAGTCTTACAGGTGTCACCGCTGGGTGTCTGCAGGCATTTTCCAGGCAGCAGCCAGGGGAGGAAGAAACCATCCAGGAGTCAGGCTGACCCAAGGGACAGAGAGTAAAGGTGAAGGTAGTTAAGGCAACTGGGCTGGAAGGAAAGTGTCCGGAGAAAGATCGGCCCCCTTTCTTCTCGGGCTGTGTGCTGTCTGTGTGTGCACAGGTCGAAGTTCCCAAGGCCAAGAAAAGCATCACCAAAAGCCATAAATTGAACTGCTTCCCTGACTCACACATGACGAGGTACACATTCCCACCAGCCAGATGGAGGGACCATATCACACTCTGCATTGGATACAGTTGTCAGATGGGTCCTCCCTTTAAAATTGGACTGAATTAGGGGTTCCTGGGTGGCTCCGTCGGTTAGCTGTCCAACCTTGGCTCAGGTCATGATCTCACGGTTCATGGGTTTGAGCCCCGAGTCCGGCTCTGTGCTAACAGCTCAGAGCCTGGAGCCTGCTTTGGATTCTGTGTCTCCCTCTCTCTCTGCCCCTCCCTCGCTCAAGCTCTCTCTCTCTCTCTCTCTCTCTCTCTCTCTCTCTCTCTCTCAAAAAAAGAAATAGATACGCACTTTTAAAAATCTAAAATTTGGGGCGCCTGGGTGGCGCAGTCGGTTAAGCGTCCGACTTCAGCCAGGTCACGATCTCGCGGTCCGTGAGTTCCAGCCCCGCGTCAGGCTCTGGGCTGATGGCTCGGAGCCTGGAGCCTGTTTCCGATTCTGTGTCTCCCTCTCTCTCTGTCCCTTCCCCGTTCATGCTATGTCTCTCTCTGTCCCAAAAATAAATAAAAAACGTTGAAAAAAAAATATTTTAAAAATCTAAAATTTGACTAAATTAGCCCTAGAGCAGAGACTACTCTGCACCTGCCCTAATGAAGCTTAAAAACAAGTCTCAAAAGAATCAAATGATCTGCAAGGAACTTAACATCATGGAAGAAAAGAGTCCAATCCTGGTAAAAGAAATACAATGGATCTATGTCTCAAAAATGCAAAATTCACATTGTCCATTAGCCAATAAAAAATTACCGAGCATAATAAAAAGCATAAAAATATGACCCATAGCCAGAGGAGAAAATCAACCAATAGAAACAGATCCACGGATGATGGAGATAATTGACTTAGCATACACGGACCTTAAAATAGTTACTATTAATGTCAACTATATGCTGTAGAATATAAAGGAAAGCATGGATATGACAAGGTGAGCCATAAAACGTATAACAAAAGACTCAAATGGAAATTCAAGAGATGGAAAATGCAGTATTTGAATTGAAAAATGCACCAGATGGGATTAACAGCAGATTATACACTTCAAGGGAAAATAATATGAAGACATCGCAATAGAAAAATATTCAGAATGAATATTCCAATCTGCTGTTGTAGCTTGAAAACAGCTGCTGTCAATACACAAACAAATAGGCGTGGGTTTGTTCCAATAAAACTTTATTTACAACACCGGGCAGCGGGCCAGATTTGGCCTGACGTCCTGGTTTGCCAACCCCCGCTCTCGACGATCGTCCTACCAAGCTCATCAAAACCGCTTCTCCTCAAAGTGCTCCTGTCTCAGTCAGTTGTAGCTCGGTCCTCTCTGTTTTTCTGGATAAAAATCTCGGCTTCCTCATTCTCTCATACGCAATATGAAAGTCAAAATCAAACCTTCTCAGATCTTCCTTCCAGACTAAGGCCACTTTGTACCGATGCCCCCTGGAGAACTCGATCTTCGGCTGAAGCTGCCATTAGCTCTTGGCTCAATGACTGCCATACTCCCCCAAGTAGCCCTGATTTCTGGTCTAATTCCTCGTCAGTCTTTGCAGCAGTCACAACAAGCCTGCTGAAATGTCTAAGGGAGCTTGCTTTTCTCAACACCCATCTCACTTATCCACAATGTGTGATTCTGGATGAAGCCTTTATAAAAAGGGCCTCTAGGGTGACCCACAGTGTCCAATGCCGTCTTACTCATTCACCACATCTCCCTCTTGCCCCCTTATCCTACCTGGCCTTGCATGTCTAGTTAGCTTGTTAATGTTTTCCATTTACTCATTCAACACCTGTCTCCTGGGCACCCAACTCTGTGTATGATCATGTGCTTACTTAGATGGTTCTATAGCGAAGGACCCTTCCCACACACTCTGCATCGAAGATCCCGATATATCTTTCCAGGGGAGGTTAAATTAGCCTTGTTCCTCAACGCCCACTGCCCAACCTGAAATGCAGCTGTCATTGGAAAGATGGGAGGGTGGTGAAGAGGAGAGGAAAAGGGGAAAAGCCAGAAGAAAAAAGGAATGGAATGAGGGAGAAAGGACACAGGCTGAACATATGCTCCTTGGAAGACAGCACCCGTTTGGAAAGCCATATGACTGACCTTGGCTATCTCTGCCCCTCCTTCCACTGTTCTTTCTTTGACAACTATTTCCTGAACGCCCCCTTAGATGTCAAGTGGTCTTCTAGGTCATGAGGATGGATGATAGTGACAAATATGAGCTACCATCATGGAAATAAGAAACATTCCTATGAGGACCGAGAGACAAGTCAGCAGACAAACACGTGTCACGAGGCAACTGTGGGGCGTGCCAAGTGCTATGAAGGTGTGACGGGGCGGACGGGGAGCCCAGCGCGGAGGGCGTCAGCTCATCCTGACAAGAGATGATGCACTTGGCTCGGGTGTTGGCAGTGTAGACCGAAGGCAGTGGTTGGATTCTGGATATGCTCTGGAGAGCAGAGGCACTGTCACTTCCTCATGGACTGGACGCATGTGGTTGTTAGCAATGCAGAAGCATCGTGGACGCCTCCTAGATTAGTATTCCAAGCAGCTGGGAGGATGGCAGTGCTGTCTGTGGAGTCAGGGAAGATTCCGTCTGCCGACACGAAGAATGCAGCTGGGAGAACCTCCTGATCCCAGCAATTACCGAAAGCTTGGCTTAGCGGCCCCTTCGCAAATCAGATTTCCAAAGCCAAATGTTGCTGGAAGAGGTGATTAGCAGGAATTTCACTCTAGAAGGAACTTGTTTGCACAGTCACAAGTGATGCCCTTTGAACTGGAGCTCGCATCAGAATCCCTGTGTAATCCAGGGACCGGGAACCAAACACTTCATCAATTGGCAATGGAAGAAGGAGGAGCCTTCTTCCAACAAATGCCTCTGTCCAAGTGACTGTCTGACAGATGATTAATTACCTGAGAGGCACTTGCTGGTCTGATGCTACTGAAGGTCTGTGTGCCCACGCTGGGATGGTGACATCCAGCGGCCGCGCCACTAAAATCCGTGGTGGCCACTTAATGGAGGCCACGGTCATCTTCACAGGTGGCTCTCCAAGTAGTTGTTCCTTATCCCAGGAGAGAGCTGGGACTCGGGAGATGTGGGGTTTTAGTCAGCACAGCCCCTACCTGGCCAGGTTTCATAAACAAATTTTCTCTAGGAGACTGGAGAACAGGCAAAAAAAAATGAGCTGGGTAAAATCGTCTCTGCGATGCCTCAGTTTCCCTCAGAGGCTGAGTTCGATGGAATGATCTCCAGGGTTGCCATCCAAATCAGGTATCATCTGTGAACTCTCTGTGTTACTGAAACACATCTGATTGGCAGATGAGGGGACACGGAAGCTCAGAGATGTCTGGGGTCTTGCCCCCACTCACACAGTCACACATTCCTGGAGTCATCACCAGAGCAATTGTCCCCCTGTCTGGCTGGGAAGGCCCTAGGGCAGCAATCAGTCCCTCGAGGTCCCCAGGGAGATCACCAGGGGCAGCAGAAATGGAAGATAAGTGGTGCCAGAGAAACCTGGTGCCCGTCACCCTCTGCCTCCCGGAGTCTTAGAAAGACTTAGACAAGCCTTGAGCTTGGTGAGGCGGTTTGTTTGGCTTTTATGGAATAATTTTAATAAGTGTCTTTATGGTTTGTTTTTTTTTTAATTTAAACATGTCTTTGGAAAATAACATAAAAGACGGAAAAATGAAAGAAAAAAACCTCAAAGAACAGCAAAAAATAGTCCACCGTTTCCTAGGCTTCCTAAAGAAACTCACGCGTACGTTATCACTGTCTAGAGATACGTCCACTCCGACAGCTGTATCTGTATCTGTCTTATTTCCACGTGGACAGTTAAGTTCATGTTGTTACCGTCTCCCCAGCAGCTTGGAGGCCAATGGACCATCTTTCAGCATTCCTCCAAGGCATATCGTGCAACCCTTCCAGGATCTAGAGAGCTTGGCTAAGGGGTCAAAAATGTAAACTATTTTGGGGTGCCTGGGTGGCTCGGGTCAGTAGAGCATCTGACTTCAGTTTGGGTCATGATCTCATGGTTCATGAGTTTGAGCCCCGCGTCTGGCACACTGCTGTCAATGCAGAGCCCTTTTGGGAGCCTCTGTCCCCTCTCTTTCTCTCTCTGCCCCTCCCCCACACGCGCTCTCTCTCTCTCTCTCTCTCAAAAAAAAAATAAACGTTAAAAATTTTTTTTTAATGTAAACTGATTTATTTAGGGGCCGCTCTCCTTCTAGAGCACTTGTTCTTAAAAATATGTCTTCAGTCCATGCTTTTCCTCAGGGGATGGTGGGTGGGGTTATAGAAGAGGAAAAAATAGCAGTTGTCAAAGAAACTCGGGCCTGAGCTCACGGTCTTCCTTGGGATATTCTGGTAGACCTCAGCTGGCCTCACCCGTGCTAAACCACAGGGACAGGCAAGGACCCCCCTCCAGCCAGGAAACCACACTGGAAGGGCTCAGGAGCCTGCCCCTTGCTCCACATGCTGTCTGTTGCACACACTTTGGGAATCTGTGTATCGTACGAGTGCACGAACAGAAGAGAGAGTGAGTGACGTGTGCAACGGGAAACCCAACAAAAGAAACCTCCCGAGGATGATGTCATCGGGCACCTGGATCTGAAGACAAACTTGACTTCGCTTTAAATCAGTTACAGGGGCACTGGGGTGGCTCCGTGGTTAAGCATCCGACTCTTGGTTTCGGCTCAGGTCATGATCTCGCAGTTTGTGGGTTCGAGCCCTGCATCGGGCTCTGCGCTGACAGTGTGGAGCCTGCTGGGGATTCTCCCTCCCTCCCGCTCTCTCTGCCCCTCCCCACTCAGCTGTCTCTGTCTCTCTCAAGATAAATAAATAAACTTAAAAGAAAAGATTTGAGATAACAATTAAAAATTAGAAAACCAAATTCATCTTAAAAATTTAGGGCTTAGGGGCGCGTGGGTGGCTCAGTCGGTTAAGCGGCCGAATTCGGCTCAGGTCACGATCTCACGGTCCGTGAGTTCGAGCCCTGCGTCGGGCTCTGTGCTGACAGCTCAGAGCCTGGAGCCTGTTTCAGATTCTGTGTCTCCCTCTCTCTGACCCTCCCCTGTTCATGCTCTGTCTCTCCCTGTCTCAAAAATAAATAAAACGTTAAAAAAATTTAAAAAAATATTTAGGGCCTGTCATGAAAACGTGGAGCAGTGAGAAATCCTGGACCGTGACTGTCCCCTGGAGATAGGGGAGCCAAGTGGCGTCCCCTGTAGGTGGGAATGAGCCCCAGTCAAGGGCCTCCCTCACTCACTTTTCTCCTACCTCCATGACCTTCACTCACCCCCATCCGAACCCAGTTCCTGGAGAAATTTGACTTTAAGCCCCTCGCCCCGTGGTGTCCATAGCACCATTGTAGGCATGGGGGGGGGGGAGGTTATAAACATGTGATGTGATGGGGTCCTGTCCCCAGGAGGCTTATGATTAGGAAGACTGCAAGAACACCCAACCTGCTGGGTTGCCCTGGCCCTTGGCACCTGGGAAACGCGTCTCCATGGCATAGACAGCCTCTGTGACTGATAAGCACCCTGGACAGCAGCCTGTCACTGCCCCTGTGGAGGACTGGGCAGACTCAGCCCCATCACAGGCGATGCTCAGAGCACCTGTCCCCTCCCCTCCTAGCCGGTCAGAGGGCCAGCAAGGTCAGGGCCAGCCCGACATGTGGAGGGGAATAGGGGCCACCTTGCCATAGTTTTCTTTGGCTGCCCTCAGATGGAGACTCAGAGCAGCCCCAGGGGGACCCACAGGGTGCTCAGGGGAAGGGACTCCCACCCTAGACACTAGGGCATCCTGTTTCTTGCTGCCCACAGATTCTAGTGCTTATTTCTTCCTCCTCTGCGAGCTCCCCGGCAGGGAGGGTAGGACTGCATGATCGTCACCAGCCATGGTGACATCTTCCAGGGTCAAACGTGGTCCTGGGAAAGGCGGAGAGGTGGCAGACCTCCCCCCCGAGGCCACAGCACCTCTTCCCTGGGTCTGCTCCAAAGCCTGGCTCCTGGTCTCAGAAGAGAACCAGCAGCTTCTCCAGCTGGGTCTCAATAAATAAATGAAGGTAAGGGTAGCTCCACCCAAGGGTGTCAATGGTTTCACTTGGTCTTTGACTGTGGGACGGAATACTTCCTCCTCTATGAAAGAACCTTCCCCCCAAAGCAGGGGAATTCTCCCCCTTGGATGGAAGGTCCCTGCTGCCTTCACCGATGCCAAGAACTGAGTCTCCCTCACCCGTCCCGGCTCCCACCGTGGAGTCCAGCACACGGGCCCTCCATCGGGTGTGTGGAAGGAAGGACTGGCCACCTGTTCCCCAAATCTGAACGGCACTCCCCAGTTCACCAAGCATTTCAGGACTTCTGGTCCAACACAGCGGCTGACCACTTGGTTTATCTCATTTCTCCCCCCGGGACTTCATTAAACTGAGACTAAAGGAATAAAAAGTGGAAAGCCCTCACCAAAAAGGGGCCTTCGGTGATCAAAGATCAGACCCATCCTTTCTGGAACCGTGGTGACTGATGAAGTAAGGGGGGTGCTTAAAGGAGGATGTGAAGAATGGATTAGCATTGGAGTGAGGCGTCAGCTTCTGCAAATGTGACAAATTTAAGCACAAAAATATATGTAAAACTAATAAATATCTAAGCAGAGGAAAGTGGGAAGGAGTCCAAGGGTACCGTTCACGCATCTGTCAAAGAAGGGAGTCAGTTAATACCAGCACTGTCTTCAGTGACAGAAAATTCTTTATCTGTGCTAATAAGGTCACCACCAGCTACACGTGGCTTTCTGGCACTTGAAACGCGGCTAGTGCAACTGAGGAACTGAATCTTAATGGTATTTAATGTCAGTTAATGTTAATTTAAATAACCACATGTGACCAATGGCCGCCACATTGGACAGCTCAGACGCTGTCCTGTGTCAGAGAGGTATGTGCACACCCACGTTCACAGCAGCGTTATTCACAACCGCTAAGGTAGGGAAACAACCTAAACGGTCAATGGATGAGCCGACAAATAAAATGTGATATATAGGAAGAGATAGACGAACACTAGTCATCTTTTAAAAAGAAGGAAGCCCGGCCATTCGGAGCAACATGGATGAATCTGGAGGACATCATGCGACGTGAAATAAGCCCGACCCAGAAAGACAAACACTGATCTCATTTTTGCGTGGAATCTAAAAGAGCTGAATGCGTAGAAACACACAGTGATGTTTGCCAGGGGGTGGGGGCTGCAGGAAACGGGGAGATGTTGGTCAAGGGCACAAGGTCTCAGTTATGAATAAGATGGGTGAGTGCTGGGGATCTAGTGGGCAGGACGGACTTCAGTTAGCGATACTGTGTTGTATACTTGAAAGTTGCTAAGAGGGTACATCCTAGGTGGTCTCGCCACACGCACGCGCACGTACGCAGAAAATGGTGACTACGTGAGGTCCCTGCTACTAACTAGCTTGATGGTGGTAATCGTTCCACGATGTATGTGTACATCAGAACATCACCCTGTATACCATCAATGCCCACAATTTTTATTTGTCACTTATGCCCCAATAATCTGACAACATAAATAAATAAAATAAGTAAATAAGTAAATACAGACATATAAATAAATGAAACAGTATAATAATAGACATAAGGTGGAGCTCTAGTCAGTGACTCGTTTCGCCTGGAACTTTCCGCCGGGCCACAGCGAGGTGTTTCAACGATCAGCGTATCTTGTAGCGATTGGTTTTTGAAGCTCAGACATTTCACATTGGATTCACTGCCTTCTGTTAAATCTAAGCGAAACGGGAAACTTAGCACTTGAGAAAGTAGCGGCGCACGGAGGATGACGTCATTGTTAGAAAGCACGAGGTCGTCTGCCGTCCCCTCGTCCGGCCATCTCTGTGCAGGGCCGTGGACTTAGATGTGGAGTGACGCGTCTAGAATGTCAGCGAAGGCCCTGCCGGGGCTGCCGGGATTCTGAGGTTTCCTGGAGCCCTTTGGAATGTTTACAGCGAGCATGCGTCCTTTTCCCTGACAACCATGGAGCAGGGCCTCCATCCAGCGGCAGGGCGGGGGTGGGGCTGGCGGAGGGAGGCCACACCTTTCCGGGCTGACAGGTGCCCGAGGCAGGTGCCCCACGGCAGGTGAGAGCGCGGGGTGGGGCTGCGGGGGGCGCCTTCCTGGCTCCCACTTGGCCCCCGGGGGGCGGGGGGGGGGCAAGGGCTTGAGGAGGCAGGTAGGTAGGTAGGTGGGAAGAAGACTGCGCAGGGGCAGGTGTGCAGGGACCTTCCAGGGGGAGGGGAGCGCGGGGCAGGTGTGGCCACAAGCTGGTCTGCGCGCGCCATCTAGTGGGCGCCCCGGGGACGGTCGGTTTGGGCAGGAGCCGCTGGAGCCGATCAGAATTGCCGTCTTGCCGGTTGTGAAATCAAGGCCCTTTGGGGAGAGGTGTGCAGGGCTCCGCGCTAAGCTATGCAAAAAAAAAAAAAAAAAAAAAAAAAAAGGAGGGGGGAGTGCATTGCCACATTTCCTGCGCGTTTCCCTCTGGGGTGCGCGGGGAGGGCGGGGGCCTAAGGATTCTTTACAGCCGCATCTAATCCAGCTGGTCAGTGACCCTGGCCCCCTGGTTACAGAGTACTTTCAACGTCACCACTACTCTTAAGGGTCCCCCCTTTAAGGGCACTGGTATGCTGAAGAGAAGCGGCGGTTAACGTTCACTAGACCCATGTCATGGGACAAACAGTGGGCATATATTGTTGTCTCATTTCACCCACAAGGGAACCCAGAATTACATCATTATAGAGAAAGATCTAGGTTCCCCTGGGCATAGGAATGCATCTTATGTCTCTGGGTTTCAAGAGGTGGGGGAGCTGGTGTAAAGAAAGGGTCTTAACCAGCGCCCCCCAACTGTGGAAAGGGGCTGGTCCCTATACTGTCAGCTTGGAGGCGGCACCTTGGAGGCTGGGTGCAGGAAATAACTTAGTTCACCTGGTAAGAGGAAAGGTGGTTTTTCTTCTCAAAAGGAACCGTATCTTCTCAGAATACAGCCTCCTGATGATTTTGCCATCTTGAAGGGTGTGTGTACAACGGAGGCAAATAAAACCCTTTATATAATAACACTCAATTTTGTCATTTGGGACTCATCATCCAACAAAACAAAACAATCCCCCAACAGAAGCCTTTGATGGATGTGCCTCTCGACGGATGTTTTCGCGAGACGGGTCATAAATATTAATGGTATTGACAGAGCCTTAAAAATGTGCCCTGTCACATTCCGTCTGCAACAGAAACACTCGGGATTCTCTCGCTTTGTTTCTCTGAGTGACAGTCACTAGTTTCTTTCACGGACTTGTTTAGTTGGGTCTATGCTTCCCTTTCATCTTCAGAAATTACCCATCAGTAAAGGTTTTCCTGAGTTGACTCAGGTCAACTGAACTGAACATCTTAATGGGTTTTCCCTTCACCTTTTCTACCTTCCCTACTAAAGCGTGCATCCTCGCATCGATCCTTTTATCCCCGGATTTTTATTGTGTGCCGGGAAATGGCGTAACCTCAGAACGTTAAGTGAACGTTGTGGAACCGGGTTTGCTGGCCGTGTTCACCAGTGTCCACGTCCTGGGTTGTTGGCGGTGGGTGGTTGAATGGCCCTGGACGTGTTGGGCGGCTGTCCACTGTGTGGAATATATGATATATACATTCCTATATATATATATTTCCTATCACCCAGCAAAGACGGTTATCGCTGGTCATCCGCACCGTGTGTTGACTGGGTGATCTGGGGCCAAGGAGGAAAGAAACTGGCAAGTGTCAATATGGCAGGCTGAAGTCCTAAAATAAGTTTGTAGATGAAAAACCACAGGACAATGGTTTGCAAAATGACCCCACCTACAGGCGGTGCTCTACTCGGGACTCCTTGAGTGCTGTCTGGGTTTTCCCGCATCTTTGGGGGAGGCCAGTGTTGTGTTGTGGTGCACCCACAGAAATGTGCATTTCTGGCACATTTAGGGGCTCATCTTTATTTAGGGAGCAATCTGACAGGGGTGCTGGGGTTGCATAGCGTTTTAATTGCCCGCTGCTGGAGCCGGCAAGGCCGATGTGTGTTACGCGCCTCTCTTGTTCGCGGGAAAATTGGCTCGGAAATAATGGCTGGCGATTGCAGCGCTGCGATGCAGTGCGACCAAAGCAGGTAGTCTCTCTTTTTAGCGTATGCAGTTTTTAATCAGCACTTTGGCTGTCTCCAAATCCCCTAACCTGCGGAAAGGTGGCCTTTCGGGGACATCCGTCCTCCTGCTCTCAGACTTAAGTAGTTTCTATACGCTTATTTTGTCGTATTTTTTTACATGTAAGCTTTTTATTTTGGAGTGAGTTTAGGCCTGTGGAAAGTTGTAAAAATAGGACCAAGGAGCCCGTGTATGCTCCCCACAACAGTGACGTCTGACATGGTAGATGTACAATGTCAAGATCAAGAAATGAGTATTAATACGTAACCCTTAACTCGACCGTACACCTTATTCGATTTCAGCCTTTTTTTTTTAGCCCGAGTTCATGTGCGTGCCGCTCTCTACGATTTAACCCCGTATTCAGATTCGTGGAACCAGTGGTAAATTAGATGCAGAATTCCACCGTGGGTACCGAAGATCTCGCTGGTACGCCCAGCGACCACACTGCCCCCCTCTGCCTATTTCCCCGCTGACCACGAATCTGACCATCTCTGCTGTTCTGTCATGTCAAACATGGAAATTAAGTGAAGTCTTAGAGGATGTAACACTTTCCGGTCAGTATTTGTTTTGCACTAAGCACTTGGTCCTTCGTGCCCTTTCAGGCAGTTCTGCTCATGGAAGCTGTTCCTTTGCGCGCCTGAGGGGTACTCCGTGCTTCGGCCATACCAGCGCCCGCCCAAGCGTCCACCTGCTGAAAGAGATCCAATTTCTCTGTGTCCTCACCGGCATTTGGTGGCGTCCCTCGTTTTGGCTTCAGCCATCCTAACGTGTACTGCTCTGTCTCCCGTGGTCTGGTCCCGAGTGGCTCATGATGCTGAGCACGTGTTCATGTGCTTCTCACCTGTGCGTCCTCCGTGGGGAAATATCCGTGTTCGCCCATGTTCCTATAGGATTTACTGTTGTTGTTGTTTTCTGTTGGGTGTTGCAAGTCCTTCAGGGTTAAGTCCTCTTGACCCAGAATGTTCTGCTGGGCTGATTTTTTTTTTTCTTTTTTTGTCTCTCTCTGCCTCACAGGTCAACTTTTGGAGAGGCCTCTCCTGGTGACTCTGCCTCAGTTAGCTTTCTCCTTTCTATTCTCATTAACTTCTAAGTGTTTGGTTGGTTGGTTTGTGTTTTGTGTCTTCCCTTCTGCACTGTTTTTGTATTTGCGTGAGATACTGTTGGGTTCATTTGTTCGTTTTACGCTTAGGGGTGTGATTTTTTTTAGTCCTTATCTTTGTTGACATTTCTCCTACATCCACGAGTGAAGACCATTCAGGATGCAGAAGACGTGTTACTCCTCTGCCCACGTGCCCTCCTCTCAGGCCCCCCTGCTTCAGGTAAACAGCCTTGGCGTCAGCTGCCTTAGATTCCTGGGTATCATCTTTCTATACAGATGAGCAGACAAAGGTGTGTTTTTGTATTTTCTCTTCTGTCTGATACAAAAGGTAGAATGTGTACTTAGCAGTATCTTCTGGAAGCCACAGTTCCTAGACATTCTCTTCTTTCCTGTTTCCAATAGCAAGGGGCCCCACTGTGTGATGCCCGGCAGTTTATCCACGCTCCTGAGCTTGGACAGCATGGTCACCAGCCCCCAGGACGTCCCAGTGGCTCTTTCGCAGCCCCCTCCCATGATCGACGGCAGAAGGGAAAAATCAGGTGATAAAAACCACAGTTCCATCCTGAGCCCTCTCTTCCTTGGCTGCTGTCTCTGGGATCACTCGCTCTGTGGAAAGCCGGCTACCATGTTGTGAAGACACGCAGGTCTGACGGGAACCCGTGTGGTAGAGAACCGAGTTCCCGGCCAACAGACAGCAAGGAACCGAGGCCTGTCAATGACCAATGAGTGAGCTTGAAGGGACCTTCCATTCCTGGTCGAGCTTGACGCGACTGCGCCCCCATCTGACAGCTTGACCACAACGTCGTGAGAGACCCTGAACCAGAGACATCCAGCGAAGCCATCGTGGGTACATGCTTGACCCACACAAGCTGTGAGACAATAATTACTGGCTGTTTCGGGTGGCTAAGTGGTGGTATTGCTTGTTACACGGCAACAGATGCTCAAGGTGGGCGTGTACATCGTTTCCAATAAGTTGCAAGGGTGCTGGATAGCACTGTGCACTTGTGTCCTTCATATCGTTTGGACATTTTCCCCACGATCTAGACCCAAAGAGGACATATGGAATGCAGCACGTCAAGTACATGTACACATACATTAAAAACAAACAAACAGGGGCGCCTGGGTGGCGCAGTCGGTTAAGCGTCCGATTTCAGCCAGGTCACGATCTCGCGGTCCATGAGTTCGAGCCCCGCGTCAGGCTCTGGGCTGATGGCTCGGAGCCTGGAGCCTGTTTCCGATTCTGTGTCTCCCTCTCTCTCTGCCCCTCCCCCGTTCATGCTCTGTCTCTCTCTGTCCCCAAAATAAATAAAAAACGTTGAAAAAAAAATTTAAAAAAACAAACAAACAAACAAACACGTCACACGATTTGAGATCTTGGTTCTTGTCATTGTTCATGGCAGAAAACCCAATGTTCATTTCATAATAGAGAGAAACTATAAATCCCAATGCAGACCAGGAGGAATAAACCCAATGAATTTTACAACATAGGCAGCAGCGTGCGTTAGCGTGCACTGGCTTTCAAGTGAGATAATAAAATGTACGGCATTCGAAACAATAAAGCCACTTATGTTTTGTAACAAGAAGCATCGTGGGACTCAAGCAGGGAAGAAATGCACGGAATAAAGACGCGGGATAGGAGGACAAAATATTAATAGCAGTTCCTTATAATTTATGCTTCCCGATTTTTCACCAATGAACCTTATATATTTGTTTAATTATTATTTTTGTTTGTTTTGAGTGTACTGCAGATTCACACGCAGCTGTAGGAAATAAAGCAGAGGCACCTAAGCTCCATTCATTGAGCTCCTGCCAAGGGTACAATCTTGCATAAGTATAGCACAACGTCACAACCAGGAAGTATACCTGTATACAACCTACTGACAGTATTCAAATTTGGGTACTTTTACGTACATCCGTTTGTGTCTTTGTGCATTTAGGTCCATGTAATTTTTTTCACCCGTGAAAATGTGTCTAATCACCACCACAAGCAAGAGTAGCTTCCTCACCACATGATGTCCACCTTAATTCCAGAGCCCATCCTTCCAATTGTCCCTGTGCCCCTGCCAGTCCCTAGGTCCTGGCCACCACAAATCTGTCCTCCTTCCCTATAATTTTCTCCCTTCAAGATTGTTATATTAAGGGGTTCATATAGGATGAAAAATTTGGGGATCCCGTTTGGGATTTGGGATGTGCCAAATGTAACCACTCACCCACTGAAGATATTTGAGTTGTTTCCAATTTTTGCCTACTACAGATAAAACTGCTATGAGGATTCATACGCAGGTCTGTGTGTGTGTGTGTGTGTGTGTGTGTGTGCGTGCACGCACAACGCGTAAGTTTTCATTTCCCTGGAATAAATGACCAAGAGTGCCATGCTGAGTTACTTGACACCTTGTACTGCTTTTTAAATTTCACACTAAAAAGAAAAAAAAATTCCAAAGGTGAAGCAGGCATAAAAGTGAGATTTTATTCCAACAGTTGGGATTACTTGATCTAGTTCATCTAGATCCCAAGATTTTAGACGCAAATGAAGATAATTACCTAATTTCATCTTTATTTTTCTTAACTTTTTCTTTTTTTTGAGAGAGAGAGTGCGTGTGTGCACATGTGAGGGAGGGGCAGAGAGAGAGAGAGAGAGAGAGAGAGAGAGAGAGAGAATCCCAAGCAGGCTCCCCCATGCTGTCAGCACAGAGCCCGCCCGACATAGGGCTCGATCCCTCAAACCGTGAGATCATGACCTGAGCCGAAATCAAGAGTCGGACGCTTAACCAACTGAGCCACCCAGGCACTCCCTAATTTCATCTTTAAAGGAAATGGTCCAGAGGATTCATAGGGAAGGAATGGTATTTTCCCAAACCAGCCAACACCATCAGTAGAGGAAACTTTTCTCAACTCATGAAAAGGCCATTCAACAAAAGTCCACAGGGGAGAATGCTTTTCATGGACCCAGCACTTTCCCATTCAGCGCCATTTCATGGCTTTCAGTTGTCTTCTCTGCTGTCACTAAGGCTCCCAGGAAAACAGAGGGAATAGCGACCACCGTTGTTAACAGGGTGTAGACATTCCTCTCGCAGTTTCGGTGGTATACTTAGCTTCAATGGTATCTGTTCAAAATGGAAGACGTGGCCACCTTGGCGATAAATGTGCTTTCATTGCAAATGTTTAATTATAAGCTGTCTCCATTTCAATTTAAAATAACTTCACTTCTTAAGAAAGAACTGTTACCAAGAAAACAGAGTGGAAAAATATCCACAGCAGTGATCGTCACTCAGCTCGCTGAAACTCTCTCAAAGCAGAGAACCGCCCCCCCCCCCCCGGCACCAAATACAGAAGGTTGATGGCCACGGGGGCTCATACATGTCCCCTTACAGACCCAGACGTTACCAACCAGCCCTGTGTCCCCACCAGCTGGATGACGGTGGTCTTCTCCTGAACCACAGACGCCGTCCTCCAATGCATACCTGGGTCTCCTGCTACCGAGAGGGAAGAGGGAAACCAGCAGAAGCCCCTTCTCTCCCTTGAAGAAGAAAAATAATCGAAGCACCTGGGGGGGCATCACCCAAGGCAGACATGGCTCCCCAAAATGCTGCTCAGACCCCGGTTCCCTGCGTGAGCTCTCAGCCAGAAGGGTCCCCTGCGGCAAGAGTCACAATCTTAAGTGAAAATCTGCATGTGTCCCAGGAGAAGGGAAGCCACACTCATCACGTTGCCTTTAGCCAGGGGGAGGCAAACTGCAAAACTCAAAGTAACCAAAGGTAGGGGGTACCTACCCCTCCACAGGGCCACCCTCACTTCTGACACCAACTGTCCATTCAGGGGGGTTCCCTGAGTCAAATTTGAGCAAAGCATTCACAGAATTCAAGATGCTCTTCTCCTCTTGGTTGTGGCTTATTGAAGGGAGGGGGTACAGATTGAAATTAAGCAAAGGAGGGACGCATAGGACAGAGTCTGGGAGGCTTCCAGATCGGCCCCAGCTGGAAATCTGTTGTGTGCACAGTCTGTGTATTGGAATATTCTTCTCTGTTACAAAGAAATGTGCTCTCACATTTATCTCAAAACTCTCTTTCCCCTCATTTTTGATACAAATGTGGTCAATGAAAGCATTTAGTCAATACTTACTGGCCACCTTCTCAGACACCATTGCAAGCGCTTCGCACAGATAAAACGATTCCAACCCCACAATGCCCCCACTGGATGAATGACAATGACCCCCAAAGTCATGGCCATACCTAATTCCAATAACCTGTAAACGTGACCTTCTTTGGAAGTGGGGTCTCTACAAATATAATCAGATTAAGGGTCTCGAGATGAAGAGATCACCCTAGACTATCTGGGTGGGCCCTGTGGTGGGTTGAATGGCGGTTTTTCCAAAAGATACGTCTATCTGGAACCTATACATGTGAGTTTGTTTGGAAGGCTTCTTTGCAGATGTCACTGAGTGAGTGATCTTGAGATGCACTCATCCTGGATTAGCCAGGGTGACCCTCAATCCCCACAGCAAGTGTCCTCATAAGAAAAGGACAAGACACAGAGAAGAGGCCGAGTCCATATGGGGATGCAGGCAGAGACTGGAGTGACCCTACAGCCAGGGAATGGCAGGAGCCACCAAAAACTGGAAAAGGCAAGGAAAGATTCCTGTCGTTGGGGCTGGTTTCTACCTTCCTGTCGGTGGGACTGGTTTCTTCCGAGGCCCGTGTCTTCCCATGTCTTCCCTCTTTTATTAAAGACGCCAGCCGTGTTGGATTAGGGCCCATCCACCTGACCTCATCGTACCTTAATTACTCTTTAAAGTCCCGTCTCCAAATACAGACACATCGTCAGGTCCTGGGGGTCAGGACTTCAGCAGGAATTTGAGAGGACACAAGTCAGCCCGTGACCGTGTTTAGCTTTGCAATTATTTAAGCCTTTTGGGAGGCCTCACATGCTCTTGAAAGCAACGGCTTTTCCCTACGCTTTGTACTTTTTCTTCTTTCCGTTAACTGGAAAATAACAGTCCGCTGTAACGAGTCACTCAGAGTCAAAGTACACCGAATCCCTCACCGCTATTTTTGTTTTTGTTTTTTTTTGCAAACGATTAAATATTACTTTCTTCCAGTTTATAGCATAATCTCAGTGACAGCCGATCCATCAGTGTATCTGCTGATGTTTAACTACAGCATTTTGCATTCATTATTCCCTACTTATCTCATTCTTTTAAAAAGAGGAATAACTTAATTCTGCCTCCTGACAGCAGGGAAATTAAATGGTGAGCCATAAAGAAGAGTGTTTCTCTGCAAAACGAAACACCAACTGCGGATCTATGAAACCCAGCCAGAAGTCTGTCACCTCAAAATGAGATACACAAAGACAAGCTTCTGGAAAATCCTCTCCTCTCAGAAAGGAAAGAAACTTTCAAACCTCACACACAACTTGCCAACCGGCGCCTCCAATTTGGGGAGCAGTTTGGCAACAGCGAATGTGAAAGACACATATACCCAGGCACGCAGGGATTCTCCTGCCACGTATACACTCCAGGTGCTTGGCATCACGTTTTTGACTGTAACCCACAATGTTAAATACAGTGTGCACAGTAAATCAGTCAGAAAAAGACAGATATCCTATGTGTTCACTCCTAGGTGGGATTTGAGAAACCTCACAGAAGATCACGGGGAAGGGAAGGGAAGGGAAGGGAGACTGTTTCGAACAGAGAGGGAGGCAAATCATAAGAGATTCTTAAATACAGAGAACAAACTGAGGGTTCCTGGAGGGGAAGTGGGCGGGGAATGGGCACGGAGGAGGGCGCTCGTTGGGATGAACACTGGGTGTTGTATGTCGGTGATGAATTACGGGCATCTATTCCTGAAACCGAGACTACACTGTATACGCTGTGTTAGCTAACGTGACAATAAATTATTTAAAAAAGTAGTTTGCACGGCATCTCAGAACACATACATGTACATGGACAGGCATGTGTACACATACATATACACACATCATTGCATGCTTGCTGATGGACAATGTTGGGGAGGAAGAATTTCCTCTGCCTTTCAAGGTCCTTCTCGATGGGCTAAGAGTCAAATGCATAGGAGACAGATAAACAGGAGAAAATCAAATTTAGTGTCATCCACGGGAAGCCAGACAGGAAACTCCAAAGAGCCGACGTGAGGCTTATAAGAGCTAAGGAGAGCCCTAGGGTCTGAGGATACAAAGGGAAGGAAGACCTTCAGCAGGAAGACAGAAGAGATATTTGGAAAACAAAGCTTGCCTTACTATGCAGATCAGTTTCTTGTAAAGAGCAGTCTTTGGTAACAGCTCTCTTCCGGGGGCAGGCCGGCAGCGAAACGGGAGGTGCACGTGAGCTTTTTCCTCAATCTGCTGAGTTTGGATTGCTTTGAAC
Source organism: Panthera pardus (assembly GCF_024362965.1). Lineage (NCBI taxonomy): Eukaryota > Metazoa > Chordata > Mammalia > Carnivora > Felidae > Panthera > Panthera pardus. The sequence goes on along the minus strand of NW_026526699.1, from coordinate 3,910,359 downwards.
TCAAAATAACTTTTACACCAAAGTAGCCCATCTTGGGGCGGCCTGCTCTTGTCCCCTACAACGCTATTAATTTACAGTGTTGTCCCAGGACTGGACTAACGCCTTCTCACTGCCGAAGCGCAGCCCACAGAGATCTGGCCTGCTGGGACATCCCGGGGGGGGGGGGGGGGGGGCGGGGAGACCACACTGATGCGTTACATCAGTGACACCACGTTGCCTGGACAGGACAGGTAAAAGTGCCCAGTCAGTGGAGGTCTCGGAAAGACACACGTGCTCCGGAGGACAGGAAGACACTTTAGTGGGCACAGGCGACAGGACAGCCTCTCGGAAGGGCAAGGCAGATGATGAAAGGGGCCACCTCCCTCTCTGTCGCCGAGCGTCTGGGTCCAATCCTCAGGGCTGCGACGCAGAGCACGAGGAAAGGAGTTGCCGCGAGGAAGTTTCTCGGTCCAAGGACGGGATCCCTCAGGGGGCCCTGCGTTCTCCCTCCTGGTCTTCCTCCCGCACCGCCGCTTGGGACCCCACGAGATGCTCCACCCCGCGCGTTCTCCTCCCGGCTCCCGGCGCTCACCACCCAACCTGGGGGCGCATCGGGGCCTGGGCGGTGGGACCCGGCCCTGGGGACCGAAAGGCGCCCAGCGGAGAGGGGGCAGTCCTGGAAAGAAAAGGGGCTGGAGGTGAGCGGTGGGTGTTGTCTTGAGGCTGTGGGGGACTCGGAGCGGCAGGTAGGGTGGACCTGGACTGGGGGCGGGGCCAGGGAGGAGCGCAGGTGCGCTAGGTGGGGCGGGGCGGGGCCGGAGAGGAGCTTAAGGTGAACCTGAGCGGGAGCGCGCCAGGAGCGGAGGTCAGGTGGGCTGGGCGGGCCTGGGGTGGGGGCGGGGCCAGGGGCGGAACGGGGTGGGCGGGACCCCAGCCGGGGGCGGGAGCGCCGGGATCCGAAGCTCCGTGACTGAGTTGTTGGGGGTAGGGCCAGCCGAGCGCGAGCCGGGGTGGATCGGGGAGGACCGGCCGGGGCAGGGCGCGGACACTGGGGACGCGAAGTGCGCTCCCAGGGCGCCGCTGGGTCGAGGTAAGGCAGGAGCTGGTGGCTGTCGCGCAGGCGCTCGGGAGATTGCCCCTGATTTGCAGGCGTTTCCAGAGTAGGGAGCCCGAACCTGGAGTTAGGCGACCCGGCGACAGGGCTGGCCGCCCCGGGAGCGGGTCCCCAGCCCGGACGGGCAGATCCCGCTGGGAGCGGTGGGGCGCGGGGCGCTAGCCTGGCTAGTCCTGAGATTCCCGGGTGCCGCCCCGGAGTAGGGAAGGGGGCGTGCCCAAGGGGAAAGAAAGTTCCTTTGCTTGTCCCCGCCCCCCCGCCCCGTCCCCAGGTCAGGCTGAGGTTCTGCGGCTGGGAGTGCCGGCCCTTAAAAACGGGGCCTGCTCTGCCCCAGCTTCGTCCATCAGGGAGGACAGATGACGGAGCGAACCGTCCCCTAGTGGGGCTCCACCGCCCCTCTGCGCGAACTGCGCGTCCGGAGATTCAGGACCAGGGAACCCAGCGTTTTGCGCCCCCTTGTCCCCAACCGAGGGGTCCCAAGCGCCGATCATGGCCCACGAAGGAAGGCACGCCCACAGTGCTTGTCTCTTGCCAGAAATCTGGGATCTCTCCGCGGGCACCTGAGGTTGATTTCAGAGCAATTTGGGGTTTCAGGTAGAGACTGAGGGACTCAGGGGCAGGCGTCTGGGGGAGGTGGGTGCGAGTTCTCCTGGACAGAACTGAACTGCCCCCTCTCCGTAGCAGAACGGCACAGACTCGTGGAGCGGAGGGAAGTTAGCCGGCACGTAGCACAGCGCCTAGAAAGTTCCAGAGGAGATCAGCTGGTATTATCTTGCTAGTTTTATTCTGCGCACGTGGCGTCGGGGTGGTCTGGTGGATTCGGCAACTGCAGGGCGGGCGGCGAGAGGACGGAGGGGAGGTTCTGCCTCTGGGTCCTGGGAGCTGTCGGCACCTGAGTCCTCCCTGCAGGACACAGGCTCCTGGGGAGTCTCGAGGTCGGGTCAAGTGCCGAGGAGAATGGTGCCCACGTTGAGCTGAAGTGTCTGCAGGTCCGCACCTCTGAGCGCGGGGGGGTGGGGGTGGGGCAGGTGGCTAACCCCGCTCTGCAGGTGCACAGCCTCTGCTCCTCGCGCGCGGCCCCTCGGTTCCCTGTCCCAGGATGAGCTGACTCCCGAAAGGCAAGGGCACAGCCTAACAACCGCTTCCTCCCGTGAGCCCTTCCGCCTAGTTTCCTCCCGTGAGCCTTTCCGCCTAACGCCGGCCTCTAAACGCACCGGAAGGGGCATTGCTAAGTGACATTGAAGTCGGTTGTGCTTCCCGGAAGTCACTGCGCATAGCCGGAAATTCCCTGGAAACCGCCCTTCTCTGAAGCTGCAGGTTCTCAGACAGCCCAGCGACGCCCCGTTTTTCACAAACATCCTCTCTGCTGTTTGAAATACATCCCCCCCCCCCTTTTCCCCCTGGGTGAAGGCGTTTTTCTTCTCTGTGAACTTGACTAGGCAAAATAGATCCCCTGGGTCAATGCGGAAGGCTGGTGGGTCGGGGAACAGTGAAGGAGCTTGAGCTCTTTTGGGTGGTGGGTCCTGAGGTCCTGGGGAAGGCTGGCTTTGGAGCAGGAGCAGGGACGAGAGGAGGAAAGCATGGGTCCTCGGACGAGCTGTTCAGCCAGGGCAGGGCTGGTAAAATGCAGTCAATTTGCTGCCTGGAGGTGCACCAAGAGGGGCAGGTGGCTGGAGAGGAAGGCCCACAAGAGTCGGGGAAGGTGGGCACGGGAGCCCCACGGACCCTGATGGACACCTGAGGCCTCGGGGGGCGGGGGGGGGGGGTTTGCTGAAATCCATTCTCCTTTCCCTCCCTCACTGTACAAACCCTGATAGCTCAGCACAGTGATTACTGTATTTTCTCACTTCTTTGCATAAGATAGATGTGACCCTATGAGCGACCTATGTGTCAGCGTTTGTGGTGCCTGAAAGTTTCTTGATGTGTTTTTAATGGAAGGAGGGGTGCCTTCCTGTTTTCTGGTGGCCAGAGCATGGATGTAATGGCTGGAGCCCCAACATCTATCTTGGACCACGAGGTGACCTCAAGAATGGAAGCTTCACACAGTAGAGCACCAAGAGGGCTGTCCGGGTCTCCCATGCCAGCCCTGGGCTGGCCGCCTCTATGTGTCACTGCCTTGACCGAGAAATACATTTGTTTTTGATTTAAGGCACTGCACTGTGTGTGTGTGTGGGGGGGGGGGTTGTCCTCTGTGATTCACCGCTGAACTTGTGTCATAAACCACGAAAAAAACCCTCAAACCCTCTAGAGGAAGTGTTTGGAGGGTTTTAAGCCAAGGGATAACATGAGTTATTTCATTTTTTTTTTTTAAAGGCTCGCTGTGGCTGCTTATAGAGATTAGGCAGGAAGCTTCCAACGTGAGAAGTAGGGCAGTGGGGTTGAGGGCTCTGGCTATCCAGCAGAAGACAACAGTTGGATTCGCTGATGGCGACTAGTGTAGGTGACACTTGGGCTGGATTTAAGCTCCGTGTACTTTGGTTTGTGGAACGTATGGATTTTTTTTTAATTAGCTTTTTGGAGAAATAATTTATGTGTGGCAAAGCACACCCATGCTCAATGCGTAGTTTGAATCATTTAAATAAATATACATACTTATGTAACAGTCAAGATATAGAGGGACGCCTGGGTGGCTCTGTTGGTTAAGTCTCTGACTCTTGATTATAGCTCAGGTCATGGTCTCGCTGTTGGTGAGTTTGAGCCCTGCACTGACAGTGCAGTGCCTGCTTGGGATTCTCTCTCTCTCCCTCCCTCTCTGTCTCTCAAAGTACATACATAAACTTTTAAGATCTAGCACATTCCAAAAAAAAAAAAAAAAAAAGATCTAGAACATTCATCACCCACCCTAGTTGTTGTTTTGTTTTGTTTTTCATTACAAACTGGATTTGTCCTTTCTAGAATATCCTATCCGTGTTTTCATGCACCGTGATGGGTCTGGTTTCTTGCAAATGCTCATGAGATTCGTGCATGAGTACATGACTCTGTGGTTTAGTCCTTTTTTTTTTTTATTGCTGAGCGGTATTTTATTGCCGGGATGGGATATACGTCCACTTGTCTATTTCCTCACGTGTTGGTTGACACTGGGATTGTTTCCAGGCTTTGACTATCGTCAACAAAGCTGCTGCCAACATTCAGGGGCCCGTCTCTGTGCTAAGAGCAGGATTTCTGGGGAAGCCTTTAAACTGGGCTTCGTCTCCTCACTCCAAGAAGGCAGCACAGGAGAGCACAGGCAGGGGAGGGGCAGAGAGAGAAGGAGAGAGAATCCCCAGTCCCAACAGCACAGAGCCTGATGCAGGGCTCGAACCCACGAACTTTGAGATCATGACCAGAGGTCAAGAGTCGGACACTTAATGGACTGCACTTTGATTTTTTTTTTGCTTTTTGGTTTCATTTTTGGAAGGTCCCCAAGAGGGTCTGGGAGTGAATTCCTTTGGGGCAGGTGGCCAATCTTGCCCAAAGATTTTTTTGGAGTAAGGCTTTTTGCATCCGCAGCCCCAAGGCTGAGAGGCCCACTTGGGGCAGAGATTCAGATTCCTCAGCCTGACTTATCCAACCATGGAGAAGACCTGAGAACGGAAAAGGTCCCCTGTGCGACCTGAGGCATGGTGGCTCAGCGAAACTGAAGTCTGAGCGACAGAGGAGGAAATAACAATCCACCCAAATGCACCACGAATTCTCATCGAACAAATAACACTGTAAACACACGTGTGGCTTCCAACTTTCCACAGAGATAATTATATATGGACCTTGTGATTTGTTGGCACTTCCCAGAAGGAATGTGACATTTCAAAGAGAATGAAGTTCAGAATGTATATCGCTCGTTGGTAAACTGTTTGGTGACCTGCCTCAGTTTCCAAGGGTTCCGTTAATAATTTCATCTTTTTTTTTTAATTTTTTTTAACGTTTATTTTTGAGACAGAGAGAGACAGAGCATGAATGGGGGAGGGTCAGAGAGAGGGAGACACAGAATCCGAAATAGGCTCCAGGCTCTGAGCTGTCAGCACAGAGCCCGACACAGGGCTCGAACTCACGGACCGTGAGATCACGACCTGAGCCGAAGTCGGACGCTTAACCGACTGAGCCACCCAGGCGCCCCAATAATTTCATCTTTTGTCTTTTTCCTCCTTTCTGCTTTCATGGTGGAGAACCAAGAGGTCACCATTCGATGGACAGAGACTTCACACACCACAGCCATGTGTACCTGGGACCCTTCATGTAAGATGCATGGAAACTTAGATCAGGGGTCCTTTTCTTAGATCGGGGGTGGGAAAACCACAGCTGTGGGCCCAACCCGGCCCATCCTCTCTTTTGTAAATGAAGTTTTATTGAAACACAGCCACACACTTGCATCTAGTATCTTCTACAGCTGCTTTCCTGCTGTGTGGTTATGACAGAGCCTGAACGTGCTTTTCCTTCTTTTTCAACCCTTAAAGGACTTGGGTTCTACGGTGCTAGGCACACAGTAAGTGCTGATGAGTACTTGTTTAATGAGAGAGTCCGTGAGTGTGTAAGTACGGGAGGAATTGGCCAGAACACCACCCGTGGGGTTGTGCAGTGAGGGCTCTGTTCTTGCCGACCCCAACACCTGCGGTCTGGGGCTGTGTTCTGTCTGCCTTAGAAGATCTCTTCCAGTGAGGAAGAGGTGACTGAGGTCCAGTGGTCAAAACTTTCTAAGTAGATAGCCACTGGTTAAGAACTAGATCATTCCAAACTCAATATTCTCATTCTCAGTCCCGACGCTCCATCACGATCACTGAGGAAGGATTTCCTTATGCAACCTTGTTATATACCCAGGGGCTTTTGGAAACCTGCACACTCCTAATGAACATCCCCTAAGCCTCAGTTGCAAAACCAGGGAGAAGGCACGAGACATGTGTCTTATTTACGATGACGTCAGCTGCAGTTAGGAGAAAGCCACCCGAAAGTGGCTGACGTGGTAGGACTTAATACCCTTTCGTAACAAAACTTCCGGAGGTGGTTGGTCCGTTGGTTTGTGAATCCAGTGGGGCAGCGGTGTCATCCAGAATGTTTCTATTTTTCCACTCCACGATACCCAGGCCACTGGCTGTCATTCTCCAACTTTGTTTCCTCATGATCACAAGACAGCTGCAGCTCCTCCAGGGATCACAAACTCACCCAGCTCACCCAAAGGCGGGAAGGGAGATGTTTCTTGTCTTGTCTGTCTCTGCCAGGGAGCACCACCTTTCCACAAACCCTCCATTGGTCTTCCCCTCAGATCCCAGCTGATCCCCAGTGGGTCCTGGCTTCAGAGGGTTTGGTCAGGTGCATATTTGACGTTTTTAGGATTCACAGTTGGGAGCGTTGGGAGCAGGCCTTGTTGCCAAGGATGAGGTATGAGATAGCGACGGCTGGAGAGGTAGCCAGTGGTCTTCCTCTCTCTCCGGAGGCTGTATCTGTTTGGTTCTGTGTTTTGCACTGGGACCCTGTGCGTTCGTGTCCCCACTGGAAGACTCCCTCTGGGTTGCCGTGGCGTCGGTCAGGTGGCTTTGTCCACTGGCTGCCGTTTGGTGCTGTGCCAATGCAACTCAAGCAGAAAGGGGACTCGGGCTCCTCATGTGGATGGAGACGTGCAGGGGGGCGGGGACCAGGGACGTCAGGGTGCAGGTGTCCAAGCAGCGTCCTTAGCAGCCTGTCTCCTGTCTCTCCTCTGGGTTGGCATCGTCTCCAGCAGGATCTTCCCTCCTGGTGGCGAGTTGGCCACCAGCAGCTCCCAATGTCCGTCCCGCCATTGTGGTCACTTCGGGGAGGACACCGTTCTTCCCTGTCTGGTCCGCTGGCTCTGTTTGGCTTGTCTTGCATCACGGACCCACCGGAACCCATCACTGTGGCCAGCCTGCCTGAACGACACAGGCTTGGAGGACGGGAGGCATTCCGGGGGGTGCAAGCTGTGGGAGGCCAGAAACGAGAGAGGCCAGGCTGTCACCATAGTCTTTCTGTTCCAGGTACTGTGCCTCAGGAGTACCCATGAGATTTTCTGTCTCTACGCCCTCAGGAAATACTGTCTGGGCACATAATGATAACGTCTGTGGATTTTGCATAGGGCATATATTTTCTTCAACTATTCGATCAAGTAGTGATGTTTTCAAACCCCAAGAACAACACAGATGGTGTTTGTCACATTTGGGAGGATAATTTTGGATTCTTTTTAGAAAAGACTGGAAAGATTGCGTGAGAAAAAAAGGCATTATACAACCAGAGTTACATCATTAGGAGAAGTTCTCACATGTCCTGCCTCTTTCTCCCCTTTTCCTCTTTTTGCCTTGCTGGCAGTGCTAGAAATGCAGAAATGTTTGCTTTGGGATGACAGTGTGTGCCTGTCTAACACCCCTGTAAAACCCATTCCATAATATTAATAAAAATTGCTTCTTTTAGCCCCTTTGTCGAATTATGCTATCAAATGAGATGTTAAATGCAGGCTCATGGGATGTGTTTGATGGCTGACAAAGTGAATATATGAATATATTCCTAAAAAAAAGAAAAAACCATCCTGCAGAAGCTGTAATCTCTGAATTGTGACAACCTTGGGTAGAATCGTCGTAATAGAATGTAACACGCAAACTGCCTGAAATGCTGTGATAAGAATTTGAAAAGCTGTTAAATGCAAAGACCCAATGCACAGGGTTAGAAAGGCAGAAGAAGTCTTCATTTAAAATATTTTAATGAACACTCATGGTGAGGAAATGTGAGTAAATGAAGATGAAAACCACACGATTATGCAGAAAAATAAGCAAAAACATAACGAAAAATTAGCGATAAAAAAATAAGTGTTCCAACAGCTAATGCCGAGGAAATGGAAGTCAGCTAACGGATTCCTTGCATGGGAACTCGATCCCTCCAGATAGTTCCCTTAAGTGAACATTGCTGTACTCGTTTCCTGTGTGCACTTGGGTGTACCTAGCGATGACGTTCCTGGGTCGAAGCATCTGTGCATCTGTAGAGCTGACCCACAGATGCACAGACCAGCCAGCATCACAAGAGATGCTTACGATTCACTTATGCCACCTGCTTGGGGTGATGTGTTATTCAGCGATAGCTAACTGACACCCCTTCCTGGAGCTCTGCCTTCTCTTCGGTCATTTGACCTTTCACTACATACGCAAAATGTTTTAGAAACCGTTTACAGATCACATCATACTGTTTTCTAGCTTCGTTAGTGTATGATTTAAACCCACGTCACTAACGGCTTGGGAGACATAAAAAGGCTCAAGTCAAATTCTAAGGATGGAAACCACAGTGAGGGGGATGTTCATTGGGTGGCGTTAATGGCAAAATAGATACTGGCCGGGGCGCCTAGGTCGCTTGGTTGGTGAAGTGTCCGACTGTGGCTCAGGTCACGATCTCACAATTCGTGAGTTTGAGCCCCGCGTCAGGCTCTGTGCTGATAGCTCGGAGCCTGGAGCCTGCTTGAGATTCTCTGTGTGTGTGTGTCTCTCTCTATCCCTCCTCCACTCGCACTCTGTCTGTCTCTCTCTCTCTCTCTCTCTCTCTCTCTCTCTCTCAAAAATAAATAAACATTAAAAAAAATTTTAAAAAGATACTAGTAAATTTGAACACATGGCGATAAAAAGTATTGAAAATAAAGCAGAAAACATGTGTATGTATACAATGTTTTCTAGACGTGTACTTATTACATATATATTTATTTTACATATATATTTATACACATGCACTTTTTCGGTTTTATTTGGGTATATACACACACACATGTATATGTGTGAGTGTGTGCATATATATGTAAATGTTCTGTATATAAACCGAGTTATGCAACTCTGGAGAACTTCCTGAATAAGACTACTTCTAGTTCAGTCGTGCTTTCTTTCTCTGTACGAAAGGCACGGATAACCGTAGCTCACCATCAACAGCTTGTGTAATCCAAACTGGATGTCCCATGATGGTGGGGATTCTTTCTGGAGCTACCTGCAGCCCTTTGTCCAAGATCCAGTGCCCTTTGTTGATGAACTAACTAGCTAAAGTTAGGAGTGGAATGACTGTTTCACAATTGGGTTTTTCCTCAATAAGGCTACTTGACCCCCCATGACGATCTCAGGAGTGTCATGTTCCTCCTGCCTTAAAGATAGTAAGGTAAGAACTCAGGTCTTCTGTATTGAGAATGGCAGGACGTAATCGAATTATTAACGTGAGTTAAAGAAAGCATCCATCTGATAGCTCTTTCAAGCCTACTCTGACCCAGAAGAGTCACCTCACATCTTACTTGGGTAACAAGTGGGTCTTCATTGGTGGAAGAATATTTCTTAAATGTATATTCACAATCCACCAATATTCATGACACTTGTAGTCTGAGTGGCTGCCTTTGCTCATCAGTGTTGCCATCACGGGGATAGATGGTGATGGGGTGAGTTTCTAATATGATGGGCATCTCAGAACCCTGTTTCCTCTCCCTTTTGGTTTTTTTTTTATTTTTTTTAAATTAAAAAAAATTTTTTAAATTTATTTTTGAGAGAGAGAGAGAGACAGAGCATGAATGGGGGAGGGTCAGAGAGAGAGGGAGCCACAGAATCCAAAGCAGGCCCAGGCTCTGAGCTGTCAGCACAGAGCCTGACGCGGGGCTTGAACCCACGGACCGTGAGATCATGACCTGAGCCAAAGTCGGACGCTTAACCGAATGAGCCACCCAGGCGTCCCGATAAACACTCTTTAATACTCATTCATTAAAATGTCCCAGTGTAAAAATTGTACATATTTAAGGTGTACAACATGGGTACGTATTATATATACATTATACGTATTATATTTCTAGCGACTGGTTACTACAGTTGAGCTAATTGACACATCTCCTGATGTCATTACCAGTTTTGCACGTGTGCTGAGGCCATCTGCAATCTACCCTCTTGGAAAACTTCCAGTATTCAATGCAGTGTTACTAACCATAGCTACACATTAGATCTCTAGGCTTATTCATCTTTGAGGTACTGAATGGGTCAGGAGCTAGATTTGACTTCCTTTGTATGTGCCGTATCTGCTTTAGATACTGGAGTCAAATTTTCTTGTAAGCTCAGATACCGTATTTTGTGATACTAATGCATCTTTGAGTTTTGACCCTTTTTAATACCCTTCTGCAGCCAACTTACCGTGTGGACACATGCCACCCATAAAGCCTGTGTTCCTCACAGGCCTGATATGTTGGTGTTACTTAGTCATTGTGTGTTGAACTAAAAGCGTTGTGCTGTTTATAATCAGCAACAGTCGGAGTATATGTCAGTTGTCATTTTGCTGTGTGACCTCAAGTTCACCAGCAGTGTTGCTGGGGCACTACTGTGTTCTTGTAGGAGGCAGTCCATTGCCCTGAGTGTGGTCCTGGGCATCAGATTATCAAGTTCAGTACCAGACAAGACCGCGAAAGTGTTGGCTCAATGCACCCAATTAGTAATATGTCTCAAGGGCATAGTGTAATTACTTATTTTTCTAAATAACACAGACGCGTGCTGACTTAATTACAATAGTTTCACTGGGAAATAGGATCGTGGTAACTTCCAAGTTAGTATATCTCATTAATGAGATTTGCTAACTCTTATTGGCATTTCTGTGAAATGCCTTTATGTTTCAAACCATTTTCTAAATTGTTAATGTCATCTGTAGAAGAAAAAACATTTCCAGATTTTCTTCTGGAGGTGAAATCTGTGTGCCCCAGAAGAGCCTCAGTGCCGAACCATCTGAGTAGCAAAACTTTACTGAGCAAACAAAACAAAGCAAGAAATAAGTATAATCTTTCCCAGGACTGTTATCTGCAAAACATCACCATTCAGTTTGACATCCACCATTAAACATCCATAGGAAAGGATTTTGTTTTTTCACCAGGAGTCTGGAAAGCAGAACCTACCAATAGCCAAGAGTCTTAAATTTGAGACCTAGCTCTGCCCCTGGGAATGTCCATGACCTTAGACAAGTGACTTCATTGCTCTTCTCCAGCTTGTTCACTTGTAAGGGCCATTCATTTATTGAGTAACCACTATGTGCCAAGCACTGTGCTACACGTTAAGAAAACAGCAGCTCACGTGGAAGGCGAGATTCCTAATTTCTAGGACATTAGATTCTAGCAGAAAAGACAACAGACACACAGATGAATAAATACACGAGTAATTAAGCCAAGGATAATTTGATGATGCCAAAGAATCAGATAATGTAATTGAAGCAGCCTGGAGGAAGCCAGGTGGCTTTGGGAGGAAGGTCAGGAAAAGCTTCTCTTGAGTGGCAACTTGGATAGCAAGGAGTCAGCTACAAAAATTTTGGAGCAAGAACATAGCAGGCAGACAAAGTGGCAGAATTCCCTGAGGTGGATACTTACTGATTGTTAAAAACATCTTCAGCCATAAATGGCAATCATTTCTGCTCTTTCCACTTCCAAACAGTGAGCAGTGGCCAGTGGCATCTGGGTTCTTTACTGTCAGTGGCTGCATCTAATCGCCCTTATTTAACCGGGCTTTACCTTTCACTCAAGGTATCTCGTCATTCACTGAATATGTCGAGCTAATTACGTGTGTCTCTGACCCCTCCCCAGATTCCTGGAACTTATTTCCACCATCCCCAGTCTAGTCTACCCTCTCTTCCTTGCTAGCTTCCCGGTGTGACCAGCCAGTTGACAGGAAAGCATGGAGGACCAAGAAAGTCCTGCTGCTCAGACATCGTGGATTGTTATATGTAGATGCACTCTGGTCACCAGCAGGTGTCTGGAAAACATCCGGTTTAAATTTTGTCATTCATCTAGTATTTGCAGCAAGGTATGACCATGAAATGCCACAGCACTTCTCGAATGCTCCCGGCATCTTCTGGAAGATGACTAGAACAAGGCAGACAATGCCTAGATCAAACACTGGTCAGGTGAAGCGTTGGCTCTGATGGAATGCAGGAAGTGATGGGAGATCTTCCTGGTATCTAGACATACATCCACCAGTGACTATGCCCTTTTCAACTTAGTGCACTCCTAAGCAGTCAGCTAGAATGAGTCATGGTGTCTGGTTGGTATCACTCCGTACCAGGTGCCAGCAGGTCCATGATTTAAAAAAAAAAATGCTTCAGTGGCAACACAGTTACTATGGGGTGACTTTGAAAAAGGGAATTTAACCTTGTGTTCCCCTTAAAATAGGAGTCTGTAACAGAATCTACTCTGCAGGGTTGTAAGATTCTGACGTGGCATGCCACGTGGTGAATACAGCCACAACAGAGGACACCTGTGGTCATCACCAATGTCATTGTCATCATGCATGTCCGTTGTCACCTCCACTGGTGCCTTGCAGTAAAGCATTCTATGACCGCCCTATTTAAAATAACAACCCTTGTCCTCACTCTTTATCCCTTCCTCCTCTTTATGCATCTATTTTTCTTCTTTGCATTTATTACCATCTCACATGTTGTCTACTTACTTGATTAACGGTCTGTTTTGCTCTAAAAAAAAAATAAGCTGCACGATCATAGGGACCCTCGTTTTCCTCTAGGAAGTGCTAGTGTCCAGGCAAGTGCTTGGCATCCAGGTGGTTCTCAGTAAGTCTTGGCTGATTAAACAAAGCAATCTCATCCCAAGTTGTTGAACCATGTAGCAATGCGGCTATGGTCGAGCTTTACAGACTGGCCGTGGGTTGGGTCAATAATGCAAAGAATTTTTAGCTCTTCTCAGCATGTCCTCGGTTGCAGAATGAGTTGAAAAGGAATTTGGATCATTATTTTAGACTGCCATCTCATGGACAAGCCAGGTTCCATCTTTTTCTATTTATAGCACTATATGGAAAGTCCTTCCGATGTGCTAAGCGCTCTGTAGATAGAATGCATTACGTCATTGCATGACAAGACGTAGAGTGTCATATTGTGACATCAGGGCAGCCTACCACCTCCTTGGTCTCTGCTGAGCTCAGATTAAACAGAAACCCAGTAGGCACGGGCAGGGGAGATGTAGCCTTTGTGAAGTAATGCACTTCCTCTCTTCCACACAAAGGGGGATGTTAGGGATCACCTAGAATCTTTAATTCCACTCAGGAGCTGACAAATCATCACTGAAAATGGAAAAGGAGCAGGCAAGTGATGGATGGAAGCCTTGGTATGCGAATCACTAATCTGTGTCCTAAAGACGGTGATTAATCAAAATCCCAAGCAATTAAAAATAATACTAAGTTTCTGGGCTTAATTTAATAATCATTAAATTGCTGAATTTTGCCTGGTCATGGATTCTCATTTGGAAGCCTCCTGTCTTACTTGCTTCAATCTGTGAAATATACTGTCTTCTTAAGCCTGAGTTTATTTTCTTATAAATGACCTTATTAGAAGGCAACAAAAATGAAATAAGCCTAATTAATTTAACTTTTAAAAAGTCATATTTTCGTGGAGTAACTGAGTATTTTCTAACACACTCACACTAATTTGTTTCTGTTGTGTGCATCACAAGTATTAAGTGACTGGGTTCGTGTTCCCATAGTGGATTAATACTTGTGTTTTAATGGAAAACGGAGTTAATCAGAAAATTCCCTCTAGCAGCAAAGGGATGTGTAGGTCACAGGAGACTGTCTTTGTAGATAATTAAAGTTCAAGTTTAGCTTTTTTTTTTTTTCTCCTGGAAATGTCTGATTGGATCATTTTTAATTTACAGTAAATATCGGAAGTCCTGGTAGCCAGATTTCCATTGTCTTTTTCCTCTTCTGTTTGCATGGGGGGCCTTGTGGGCTTGTGGCTTTGTTAGGCAACCTGAGGCACACTATCAACGATAGTGCTGGTAATTATATAGAGCCTGACGGTGTTCCGTATATATGAGACATCGTGGAATATTTGTAGTGGATGGGGCACTGTGATAAGGGCTTCATGGGGCCATCCAGCCTTTCCAGTACCTATTTTATGGATGGATAAACTGAGGCACCGAAAGATGAAGTTACACAGGCTGAGAATTAGGAAGTGGCGGAGCTAGGGTTTATACTCGCGATAATAAACCATTATAAACATTTACTGTGAGTCGGCACAGTAGGGATAGGTAGAGAATGGCTGTTTGATAAAACCCCAAGCAGCAAAATTCAGACTCCCTGACTAAAAGAGAAAAGAACACCTTCTTTCCAGATGGGTGCTCTGGGATTCCAGGTAGAAGTTGTTTTTGAGTTGGTGCCTTGTGGCCACTCGGTCTAGTGCCTCATTGTGTCCTTGGGTCTGGATGCTCAAGGGCTGTGCCCCGCGTCAGGGGCACACAGACAGATACACGTCAGAGAGCCTCTCTAGCAGGAGCTCGGCCACCCCACAGATGCTGGAGAGAAAGTCAGTGAATAATGTCTTTACGGCTCCGCTATTCTCTGTGGCAGCGTGGACGGAGGTCTCCCCCAGGCGCTCACAGACACCACCGTCAGCGTCTGGTCACTTACAGTAGCAATCCCAGTAGCAATCAGTAGCAATCCCAGTAGAAAGAGAAGCAATACAGTAGCAATCCCAGTAGCAATCAGTAGCAATCCCAGTAGAAAGAGAAGCAATACAGTAGCAATCCCAGGAGAAAGAGAAGGTTCAGAAGGTTCCCACCAACGGCCCATAATGCAGGATTGGCTCCTTTGCTGTAAGGACATGACTGTGACATTTGGAAAAAGCTGAATGAAGTTTGACTCTTAAATATCAGTAATGTGTGGGTGTGAAGATGTTGATGGCTGTCGTGAGGCTTTGGTGGTTTTGTTCTTGGTGTAGGAAATGCACACTTCAGTTGCTTAAAGGGTTGAGGCATTAGATTGGCAATTTGCTCTTGTTCAGTTCAGGGGAAAAATAATTTCTTTTTTTTAAGTTAATTGTTTAAATTGAGACAGACAGAGACAGCGCGAGTGGAGAAGGGGCAGAGACAGAGGGAGAGAGAGAACCCCAAGCAGACTCGAGCGCAGAGCCGGACATGGGGCGTGAACCCATGAAACCATAGGATTGTGACCTGAGCTGAAACCAAGAGTCGGATGCTTAACCCACTGAGCCACCCATGCATCCCGAATTTCTTGCACTATACTTGTAACTGTTGTGTGACTTCGTGATTGTTTCAAACTTAAAAAAAAAGATATATTAAAATTACTCATTTATTTTCCCTCCAACATCTGTGAGGTGGCTGAGTTGGAGATGCTCTCCTTCACACGCATCTGTCCTTGTCCCCCTGTCACCAGTGGGCTAGCACAGCCACACTCTTCTCCAGGCGTTGTCAGAGGCCCACAGGAGCCCAGCAGAGCAACAAGAACACCAATGGTTTCCTTTTCTTTCTTTCTTTCTTTCTTTTTTTTAAATGAGGTAATACATGATAGAAATGACCGTGGATGTACTGAGAAATCTGAGACTCAGATGTGGATCCCCAATACTTATGTCTCTTTCTTTTGGCCAAAGCAAGGCTCATGGTTGAATTCCAAGTCAAAAGGGCCTTTTGATGGGACGAACTGGCATCTTCCCACGACAGCAGGTGTAAAAGTGGAGGCTAATGATGCAATCCATCATAGTGCTATAAATAGAAAGAGATGGGGTGCACGGGTATCTGGAGAGATGGCCACCACCCCCGTCCAACACTTCCAGGGGAAAAGCTCATTAAATGAGGTAAGTGTGCTCAAGGCCCAGCACAAGTTTGATCCTTACTTAGCAACTAATATGTCAGTTCCTTTATTTTAATAACTCCCGACCACCAAAATGCATATTTCTTTCAACAGATGTTGGACCAAGAAGAAGGTCTGAAAACATATCTTAATTCTCCCTATACCTTTCCTTGTGATGATGAGAAGAAATTAATTTTTGTGTGTGTCCGTGCCAAGCAGATGGTTGGAGTTAAATGTCCCTGGAGCATGATGGTGTTGTTTGCATCATTAATTAAACTTTACTCAATATTGCTCTCATAAATCTTGAGTGTAGCATACGTGCAAGGTGGCTTAGCTCTGGTTTTGAGATTCGGTGACGGAAACGTGCCATAATCTGCCTACCTTCTAATGCAACCACAATGCGTTTGAGTTAGGATTTGGAGACGGTGGGTAATAAAAATGGAGTGGAGACATATGATGATACGAGCCTGTTTTTAAAGAGTAAAAGAAGAAAGGAATAGTATTTGAAAATAGTTATAAAAATCGATAGCTTGATAATGGAAGCCTAGACGCCAGCGGAGACATCTCCCTTTTGATGCCACTGCTGTTTATAGCTCGATTTTCTCACACCGGCCCAGCGGATAGAAAGGGATCTGAGAATTCAGTCTAATGACCTGCCCCGTTTTAGGACTTGAAAACGATTTGTATGGAACATAATAAAATGTAATCTTCTTCTTCAGCCAAATTTATAGTTGTTGGTGGATGGGAGCTTATCCTACGTGGAGGGCTGAGTGTATTTCAAAAGGCAAGATCTGCCCACTTAACCATGGGACTTGGGAAACCGTGACTCTAGCTCCAATTTCCTGCTTGGTCTCTCAAAAACCACTGCAACCCCGTGCGGATGCTAATTTATGGCCTGATGGCCTGATCCCCATAGTGTCCATTGAGTTTTTTTTTTTTTTAATTTTTTTAACGTTTATTTATTTTTGAGACAGAGAGAGACAGAGCATGAATGGGGGAGGGTCAGAGAGAGAGGGAGGCACAGAATCCGAAACGGGCTCCAGGCTCCGAGCTGTCAGCACAGAGCCCAACGCGGGGCTCGAACTCACGGACCGTGAGATCATGACCTGAGCCGAAGTCGGACGCTTAACCGACTGAGCCACCCAGGCGCCCCCATTGAGTTTTGAGTCAACCGTGAATTCACAGCCAACTTTTTAGAATTATATACATGTGTGTATATACACACACACACACACATATGTCATTTATATTAACAAATATAAATGATATATTATGTATATACATTTATCTAAATATATATGTGTATATAAATTATATATGATGTGGGAAACAAAGGCAAAATTAAACAAAGTAAGTTTCCCTACTACGGCCCATTGACAAGTCCTGAAAACAGGTAGAATGATCTTCCTCTAGGAGCTCAGCTGCCTTAATGACGACACTTTGCTAGGAGCAAAAGACAATCTTAGCTCAACGTTATCCTGGCCTCCAGGATCCCATGAGTCTACTTTATCATATAAAAATCCCTCTGGAAACTTCCTTTATCTCCACACCCCAAAATATATGTTAGCAATCATCCTCCAAGCATATGGCCCCCTGATATACATCTGAAGGATGTCATGGCTGAGGGTTTACTAAACAGGGACAAATGACCTTTTCCTAACAATGGCTAGCCCCCCCCCCCAGGGTCCTGGAAACCTTGTTTCCAAGATTCCTTGAAGACATGTGCTGTCCCTAACCCCCTCCCAGCTTGAAAGTATATAATCAGTCACCCCTCACAACCCCTGTCACGGGCCCTGTCCCCGTGCTTTAATAAAGCCACCTTTTTGTACCAAAGACATCTCAAGAATTCCTTGGCTATTGGCTCTGAACCCCAGCATTTCCACATTAACATAAATTTAGAATTACATGTATATCTTAGTAATTATATGGAAGTATTTGTAGTTCTATAGAACATATATATATGTATATAGCTATCATTTACAGGTGGCTGACTGTATCATAAAATGTTTTAAATGTAAAAAATGATCTTCCAATTTAAAAAATTTTGTCAGGAGAAAACTGAGCCACCGAGATAGTGAAATAATGCAATTATTCTGATTTATGGGGTATATTGTCTATCTCACCCAATCCAATCTCTTGCCTTCTGAGAGAGAATTCTGAAAAATTATTTTGCTAAAATAAGTAACTCTTCTAGTTCACCTGATTTATGTTTCTCAATAAAACCCATATATTTTTTCTACTAGGACCTGAATTTATTATTTCTTTTATTGAGGCAAAATTTATTTGCGGGTCTTAAATTTGCTCAGCTTAAGTTAGTATTGGTCAGATGCTGAACACTGGGTGAAAATTCAAACCCGATCATCGGGGCATCCTGGATTTTTAATTTGTTTCTGTTCAAAGCGAGTGTGACAGTAACTTGCTCTCATGGATTTATGTTGAGTGGGGAGTTGGGATAGCAGTTTTGTGCTGGTGGAGACCAGGGCTGATCCTTGGGAAGAATCCAGAATGATCGATGCTTGCTTGAGAGTGGAGGGGCGGGTTTTCTGAGCCCACTCCGGGAGAAACAGCCCACATTAAAGCAAACAAATGGAAAGGGAAATCTCTTTCTGTGAAACAGGGACAGAAGGAAGAGAGAAGTCTAAAGACAGCTGTCGAGGTGGCAACGGATCCAAGTCTGAAAGACAAACGGAGTGGCGCAAAGTGACAAGAAAGGCAGAGGAACCTTCCTGACGGCCAGCGGCTCCCAGTTGTAGAGTGTGGAGCCCATGGTTTAGGACAGCGCTCAGCTCCCTCCCCACAGCCCTGTAATTTCCTTCAGCACATTTGTCAGAACTATGATCTGCCAATTCAGAGAGAGTGATGGCAGCTCAGTCTTCTGTCTCCAGCATCCCTTCCAAGGCTCCTCTTTAAACTTATATCAGCCTGTTCTTTCCTGCATCCTCCAAATATGGCTTCCCGGCTCTTAGAGGGTGCATGAGACACATCTGGTGTTGGCAGCCATTGTGGGAATTCCTCTTTCCAAACCCACCGCCCCTCTTGTGATGCAGGCTAGGGCTTAAGCTTGAGGCAGAGGGTGTTGACGCCCACCCTTCTGGCTTTAGACTTGGCTGGGGTCTGTTCACTGTTTTTGAGTGTGAAACACTCTCTCCAGGGACCTGCAGGGGATGTGACCCTAGAGGCCAGGGACTTGCTGGAGGCATGTTAAGTCTTAGGGATGGAGCTATATCATTTGCTCAGCTGCTGTGGGAGCATTTACTGTGACAGGGCACAGGATGGTTCTTGACAGAAGGAGGGGACTCCTTGTCCTAAAATGCTGACTACCTCTGTCTGCTCTCTGAGGAGAGGAAAGACTGAAATGACTTAGCCTGTGATTTTGCTTGTTTTTTTTTTAATGGAATCTATAGTCACTATGGACTGAATCGTGTTCCCCTCTCCCCAAATCCGTAGGTTGAAATCCTGACTCCCAATATGACTGTATTTGATGATAGTGCCTATGGGGAGGTAATTGAGATGAACTCATAGGGCAGAGTCCCAGCTGATAGAATTATAAGGAGAGACACCAGGGTATGTGCATTCTCTCTCTCTCTCTCTCTCTCTCTCTCTCTCTCTCTCTCTCTCCCCGCTCTCTATGTCAGAACTTGGGAAGAAGGCAGCCCTCTACAATCCAGGAAGTGGGCCTCACCTGGACCTTGAGCTTGGACTGCCACTCCAGAACTGTGAGAAATACAATTCTGATGTTGAAGCTGCCCAGTCTGTGGTGTTTTGTTATAATAATCAGAACAGACTAAGATACTCAGAAAGGACATGTCTGAATAGATAGCTGGAACCTATGTCTGTGAGAAAGAGGTACGTCCTTTGGTAGGTCAGATTCAGTCTCTAGGCCTGTGTTCCCAACTTTCACATGAAAGGATCAGACCAGTGGTTAATCAGTCCATTCATCCATCTATCCACCCCTCTACCCACCCATCCATCCATCCATCCATCCATCCATCCAACCACCAAGACATCCATACATCCATCCATCCATCCATCCACCCACCCACCCATCCATCCATCCAACCACCAAGACATCCATCCATCCATCCATCCAACCACCCACACATCCATCCATCCATTCATCCATCTACTTTCTCTATAGATCACATTTAGTCCCCAGTACATACTGGTCAGAGTTGTTTACTGAGTATACTGACTATTGTATACTGCATATAGCAGAAATTCTGACTCTAATTAGTTTTAATTAGTTTTCAATAGATGTTTATGGTGATCAAGAACAATAAAGGTTTACATTAGGTACTATGATTAGTTCCTGTTTATTAGAACAAGAAATAGGTTCTTCTATCTTCAAAAGTTATCTTTGATTAACTCTTACCTCATAAGCGTTTGTAGGTCTGAATCCCAAAGTAAATTTATAGGTATTTGTTTGAGTCTGTCACCCGACCAGAGCCTGGATTATGGCTGTCGGTTTCCAGAATAAACCTGGGGCAAGTTGGCCTTGATGCTTTTGCGTAAACTAGAGTGAGCAGCGCCCTTTGTAAGCACTGAGGACATGGGGTCCCTGCAGAGTGGGGGCCACACTGCCATCGTGCCCCACGCTAGCCATCTGCCCACATCTGTGCCTCCTTATAGCACAGGAATGCCAACAAGCATCTCTTCAGCTGCACTGCCACGGTGGCCACATAACAGCGTTTATATGTGAAGTCATTTCTTAGCCCACACTCAGAAACAAAGAAATACAAAATGATTGATCCCAGGGAGCAGATGGGAGCCAGCTAAATGTAAAAGAAGAGGGAGAACAAACTAGAAAGGTATTCGGTTCAATTGACCCGCATCTTTTCAGGACAACCTTCACAGATGTGCAGTTTCTTAAGGTGAATTGGAAAAAATGGACCCAGATCAACAAGCCCATAAGAAAAACGGCTGTTCGTCAGCCGGGTATAGAATTCTGGGTGATTCTGGGGCGAGAACAGGACATGCCAAATTCTTAAAGGTTCTGCCACGATCTCTAATATTTATGACCCACTTCAAAAGCAGCTACTGCGGCCACACGCGTCACAGGCTGGGTGACCGCAGTTGTTCTGTGTTGTTAGTGGTGAGTGAGAAGGGGAGACAGGTGAGTGAGAATGTCCCAGACGGTGACGTTCTCATTGAAGACATAATCCTGTCACTGTGGATAGGAGGACTGGCGATTCACCATGATGTGGAGTCCTGACTACCAAGGCCATCAGTGCTATAAAATAATGGAAATATAAGATAGAAATATAATTATCAGGTATAATATAAACATAACATAATATTAAAGAATAAAATGCTTAGCCTATAGTAAGCAAATGAAAATTAATAATACAGGTCCATTTTAGGTCTGTATGCTTTAAACACACACACATACACACACACACGCAGGAAGAGAGAGAGGAGAAGGGAGAGAGTTCAAAAGTTTACCAGGAACCAGCCATGAGCACCAACCAGTTCTGGGCATGCGGTCCGGCCGTGACCGTGCCTGCGGCTGCCAGGGACACAGGGGGGAGTGGTTGCTACACCTGTTCCTGCACAGTATGGTCCTGATTCTAGCACTTTTCATGGCTGTTATTTTACTTCCTCTCAAGACGACATTTTCTTATTTTTTAATGTTTTTATTTATTTTTGAGACACACACACACACACACACACACACACAGAGTGTGAGTGGAGGAGGGGCAGAGAGAGGGAGACACAGAATCCGAAACAGGCTCCGGGCTCCGAGCTGTCTGCACAGAGCCCGACGCGGGGCTCGAAATCACGAACCGTGAGATCAGGACCTGAGCCGAAGTCGGACGCTCAACCGACTGAGCCCCCCAGGAGCCCCCAAATCTCCTTTCGAGAGCTCCTTAGAGGCGTGGGCAGTGATGGGTAGGTGACAGCTTGTAGGCAAAACATATGTGTGCCTCCATCAGCCAACGCCCCTTTGTGTTTTGGTTATGACTTCAGTTTTTATTTTAAAAGATGCTTATTCTGGAAAAGTCAAGCAGCACAGACGCTTGGCAACAACAAAGAAAAAAATCACCTCAAACCCCAAGATCCTAAATTCTGCATTCTCCATCTCGGAAGACTGTGATTTCTTCAGTCCTCACCCCACAGGGTGGCTATAAATGGATCCCCGAATGAATGGGGATAATGTGCTATAAAAACGCACCAGCACCCTGCATGCTGTTTTTGTAAAAATGTGCCAAATTTATTTTCACTTATTTAACAGGAGAGGAAGGATCCAAACGAACGCTGATGAACTCCAAACCTTTCCTCCTTGGAAAGATGGATCGGGCCTTTTGTGATGAGGCCTCAGAGGTCACAGAGTGTAACTTCTACCGGAACCACACGTCTGCCCAAGATCAAGGACGGGAAACCAGGCCCACGCCGCGGGATAACGAGAGCCCTGTGTCACAGTGAGGTTATGTGGACGGCGTCCTTGCAGGCATTTTTGGTAAATGCAATCCATAGTGGGTCTCACCCCGCATCTGAGGCGCACGCTTATAACACTAATACCCTCGAGGGAAGTAGCCTGTTCAATATGAGGCAGAAGAAAACTGTCGGGTTTTTAACTGGGAGCAGGAAAACTTGGAAGGAGCTCGGGCAACTTGGCTGCATTTCCTGGTCTCCCCGGAGCCATCGTCTCTGTCTCTGGAAAATATTTACCTTCGGCCGAGGAGGCGGCTCAGTCGTGGACGGGGATGGTGAGGTCCCCACCTCTCTCTCGGAGGGAGGACGGATTTCAGAGGGAGCCGGTAACCCCGCTCGGCAATGAGCTGCCCGGGCCGTAGGAAACCTAATGGGACAGAACACAGTCTAATTTTCTGGGAGAGCCGCGCAGCCTCCCTGCGAGTTTGCATCCAATAAGAGTTCCCATCTGGGGCTCCCTCGCGGGCCGTTCGAAACTCCCGTGTAAGAGGCAGCTCTGTACAACCAGGCTCGCCTTGGCTCGGGGATGGGCTGCGTCTGGGCAGGTGAGGCTGCCTGCTCGTGAGATGCTGGGGCCGCCCTGACGTTGCTGTCCCGCTGACTTGCCAAGGAGGGAAGGCACCGGCTGCCCCAAACAGGGTCCCGCACGGTCGGCGGAGGTCTCTGCTACAAGGTGATGCAGGATTGCTGCAGAGACAGCGAGGGGCCAACATTAAATAGATACAGACTCCCGCCCAGACCCGCCTGGCCAAAAGGATGACAATATTGGGGATTCTCGTTACTAACACACGGCTTGAGAAACGACGCATGGCCACCGCGGGACAGATTGGCTTCCGGACGCACTCTTTCGTGTTCTTTGCTTAGTTCCTTTATTACCTGTGTTTATTGTCTAGTAAATGGTTTGAAATTAGAAAAAAAAAATCCCGAGAAAGGACAACGTTACAATAGGATAAATCCTTCGAAGCGAATGTAGATCAACAAAGTCAACACTGGAAATTTGCTTTTCCAAACGACACCGGGGCTGAAATGGACTTGAACCCAAGCGTCTCCAGACCCAAGGTCAACGTTGCCTCCTCTGCCTCCTGTTGAATCTGTGATGAACCCACGTGCTTAATTGTCAGTCAGCGGCATTCCAAAGGTCCTGGGGAAGATATCCTGCCACTGAGATGTCCCCCGGGATTGGGCATGATCACTGATGGAGAGACTCCTCTCTGTGCCTGCCCCAGGCTCATGGGAACCAACCGGTATATCACTCCTTCTGGCTCAGTCCATGACCCTGAGTCCGTCCGTGACCCTGAGTCCAAATCCACTTGGAGAGAGATGGAGACAGAAAAGGAGACAGTGCAAAGTCCTAGATTCTCAGAACACTGAGGATCCCCCAGTGGGATGAGCAAACTCTGATGTGGTCAATGCCTCCCTGGGACTTTGCAGCAGGAATACTGATGAAGATGGAAAATTGTATGCTTACAGCCACTGGAAATATTTTGAGCCAGGCTGCGACGTTTAAATTGAATGCGATCTCTAAACATAGCACATCGATGTCCCCAAACCAAAGCGGCCCCATCTGTAGCAGAAACAGCAACTTCTACTTAATGACGCTTAAGCAGGAGCACTGCCAGAATGAGCCTGCCTCGAGCGCACAGCCACTCCGTCACTGGATGCTTCCAAACGCTGCAAGCAGAGGGTGGCCGAGGTGAGCAGCAGACCCTCCAGCCTGGGGTGATGTCTGGAAACCCGGCTGTTCGATCCTGAATGGAGACATCTGGTCCAGTGTTAGCTTGATCATTACCTGTCCCCAGGCAGGGCAGTTTGAAGAGGTAGATATGCCAGAGGACGGGCGGGAGGAGATGCACCAGACCACCGTGCGTACAGACAGTGCTCCTGATGTGGGCAGACCTGGGTTCGAATCCCTGCGTTACCGCTGTGCGACCTTGGCCAAATCTCCGAGCCTCTCTGAGCCTCTGTTTCCCCAGCTGCCAAGTGGAGGTGACTGTGCTGGGAGAGTAAAGAGGGAGCAGAGCCCTGCGTGTAGTCAACACGAGATAGTAAGAGTTACAGCAGCACCAGCTGTAAGATCTGGTAAAAGTGAATCCACATTATCCTCTGGGAAAAACTAACTGAATCCCAGACGCTGCGGCCTCGTGCAGATGCGACAGTGCCCCCTCCAGGGCTCGTCGTGATGATCGCTCACCTGGTGAACAGGTGCCGATGGGGACGCTGAGGCTCGGAGCTGAAATGACTTGCCAAGGTCAGATGGCGACACGAGCATCCGCTTTCCGGCTGCTCTATGGTTCCCTGCACCCCAGCCGGCACTCTGTACCCCTCCTTGTCCTCCAAATGTCCCCCCCCACCCCAGCAATAGCAATTCAAAGGCTGAGAGTTCACAGACTGTCTGATTGGGATGGAGACCATCTAAGCAATTGGACCCCCCTAGTCCTGGGTCATTATCTTGCTCTTCCCGGAGTTGGGGGTGGATTTGCTGACCTTCACTCAGCCAGCCAGGAGCTGAACGGCCAGATCACTCACTTCGCCAGAGTCCTGGCTCTTTCCTGCATCACATTTGCCTCCCAGTGGGGAGGAGGGCGACCTCTGTTAGGAGGTCTTTGCTGTGTTTAGTGCCACGGACAGTTGTCCTCAGGGGCAGGACGCACACCTCACTGTCAGTGGCTGAGCTCTGTCATCTCACACGAGGAACAATTAGGCATCGTTTGGACAGAAGCCGTTTGCATTTTCTCCAGAAGGCTTATTCTCATTTTACTGCCAGTATATTCAGTTCTCTCCTCCCAGGCGGTGACTCATGGCTCTGTCGTTTCTATGTGAGTTCCAGCTGGAAGGACATCACTTGTAGCTCTCGTGACAAACGGCCAACATAGCAAAATGGATGGATGGCGAGCTGGTGCGTGAACAACGATGGTCAACATCCTTAGTAATCAGAGCAATGGAAATTAAAACTGTAAGAGATACCTTTACACGCCCATCGGAATGGGTATTATTTAAGAAAAGAATCCACCTTTTCAAGTGTAGGAGAGGATGTGGAGAAACAGGAACTTTCTAGTGGGGAGTAAAACGGATGGCCACTTTATTTATCTTTTTTAAAGTTTATTTGTTTTTGAGAGAGAGAGCATGAATGGGAGAGACGGAGAGAGAGAGAGAGAAAGAGAGAGAGAGAGAGAGAGAGAGAGAGAATCCCAAGCAGGCTCTGTGCTGTCAGAGCAGAGCCTGATGTGGGGCTTGAACCCACGAACCGTGAGATCGTGACCTGCCTGAGCCGAAATCAAGAGTCGGACGCTTAACCGACTGAGCCACCCAGGTGCCCCTGGATGGCCACTTTATAAAATGGTTGACTTAATAAAAAAAAATAAAAAGTTAAACATAACTTCCCTATGGCCCAGGCTTTCCACTTCTTGGTATTTGCCAGTATTTACTAGCCTGGTTCCTGAACGTTGGTAGCACCCTTATTGGTACTAGCCCATGGAAAGGGCACGAATGTCCACCAACAGGTGCATGGGCAGCCATGTGTCCATATAAGGAAATAGCACTAAGCCGTCAGAGGAAATTGACTACTGATGCATGCTCCAACGTGACGGGTCTGAAAATAATTGTGCTAAATGAAAGAAACCACGCAGAACATGGGAGATTCCGTTCTTAGGGAATTACAGTATATCAACAAACCTACGTCAGAAATCAGACCAGCGGTCGTGTGCGGATTGGGGTAGGGGTGCGGGGCGAGGGAGGGGGTAGGTGGAGGGATGATCATTGTTCTCTTGCTTTCGGTCATGGTCTTCCAGGCTAACACATAGGTCGAAACTTAGAAAGTATTACATTTCTTAAATATATGCATTCTGTTTTATAGCACGTATACTTCAATAAAACTCCTTAAAATCGTCCTTGGCACGTGGTAGATAGCTGATAAATTCCTTTGGTGAGGCAATCGCACTAGAATTGGGGCAGGGAGAATGATCTGACTCCCCTCCAGCTTTTGTTCCTCCTTTCTTCCCCTTTTGCTCTCAAACGATGGGAATACTTGGGGAGGTCATGGCTTCTGCCTTTCTTCCCCTTTTGCTCTCAAATGATGGGAATACTTGGGGAGGTCGTGGCTTCTGCCTTTCTTCCCCTTTTGCTCTCAAACGATGGGAATACTTGGGGAGGTCGTGGCTTCTGGGACACTTGTCAGTGGTGACTGTAGGCACCAGGTGTCCTGCTGACAAGAACGGAGAAATGTCCTGGGGCCATTCACTGTACCTGTACTCTGTAGACATCCTACTTCTTTTTTTAAATTTTAAATGTTTTTTTTAAATTTATTTTTGAGAGAAAGAGAGACAGAGAGCGAGCAAGGGAGGGGCAGAGAGAGGGGGAGACACAGAATCTGAAGCAGCCTCCAGACTCTGAGCTGTCAGCACAGAGCCTGACGTTGGACTCGAACTTACGAACCACGAGATCATGACCCGAGCTGAAGTCTGACGCTCAACTGACCGAGCCACCCGGGTGCCCTGAGAGAATGAATTTCTGTTATTTTTAAGCCACCAAGTTTTGGATAATTTGTGGCAGACAACAAAGAAATGTTGTACAAACGGAGATTAGAATTGTACACAGGTGCTCAATTGTGCGGGGCCTCTCAAGACCATGGACAGAGCCTGGGTCTTTCTGTAAAGGCAGGAAGTCACTGTAGGGCTTGAAGCAGGAGGCTGACATTATCTACCTTATTTATACATAAAACCATTGAATCTGCAAGTCTGGCTACTGGCATCGGGGTGGGGCATTTCAAGCTTGGAAGGTGGGTGGCAGCTTTGGAAGCTGCTGTCCTCGTCCAGGAGAAGGGACACGGTGGCTGGGGCCAGCGTGGCAGCAGGGGGCGTGGCTAAGGTCCTTCCTGAAGCCCAGACCTGAGATGGTTCCTCTATGACCTGAGCTGATCCGAGAACAGCTTGGGGATTCTGGAGCAGAGCAAAGCTTGATGGTCACTTACATTTATTGCTGCTGGTGTACATTTAAAGTTGCTTTTGGCCCAAAGCCCCTCTCACATCCTGCAGAACTGGGGAAGGACATCCCAGGGAGGCTCTCGTCCACCGCGTCACCAGCAGGAGAACTCTGTGTTTGCTCCTTCTCTGTCGTGGAGAACAAACACACACGCAGCCCAGTCGTCCAAAATGCACTTACACTCTCCCCACTCCATGGGGGGCAACACACACACACAGCCCCGTGGAAACTTTCAGAGACCCCGGATTGTGCCGTAGACTTCACCTCAAAGACCCAGAGGAAGCACTGGTGTGACAGAAGGTCTTGTGTCCTGACGTGGGGGGTGGGGGGGAGGACACATGTTATGTCTTGTTCGGATGTTGACCTGCCATGTAGAGCTACCTCCCTATCATGGTTCTCTATTTTAGGTACATGTATGGGAAATTCAGATTCGATTGACTGCAGTGCTGGCCATTGCTCAGCTAACTCTTTAACTCTTTCAAACAGGAGCAGCTGTTCATTTAAAGCATCCAGTACCTACAGAGGAATATGAGAGTGTGGACTCTATTGCAGGCGAGTGTAGACATAGGGAGGGGTGAAGATTTGCAGCCAGCTACTTAACATACTATTGGAATATATCGCCCAGTAACCGACCACTCAGGATTTCGTTGGCCAGAGCACCTTGCTAAATGGCTGAAATATAATGTAGTTAATCAACTCCTTTTCTTTAAAAAATTTTTTTTAATGTTTATTTATTTTTGAGAGAGAGAGAGAGAGAGAGAGCGAGCACAATCGGAGGAGGGGCAGAGAGACAGGGAGACACAGAATCCGAAGCAGGCTCCAGGCTCTGAGCCATCAGCACAGAGCCCGATGCAGGGCTCCAACTCATGAGCTGCGAGATCACGACCTGAGCCGGAGTCGGATGCTGAGCCGACTGAGCCACCCAGGTGCTCCCAATTTTTTTTAATATTATAAGCAGTGTTACAGGCTTACGTTATATGTTATATGTCTTTGTCTGGTCCTCTTGTGATTTCTTTAGATTGTTTCTTAAAATGAAATGACTAATGTTTTCACAAATATTTTTAAGGTTGCTGCTACCTGTTTGCCAACATGTTTCGCAGAGAAGTCGCAAGACTGATTTCTCATTAACAGTGTGAGAAACGCTTACTCATCCTGATACTGGGCATTGTCAATCTGTTTTTAAAACATACTTGCTAATTTGATGGGGAAAATGTCATATTGTTTTTACTCGCGCTTCTTTTGTAACTTGTAAGTAAGGAACACATTTTTGTACTTACTGATTTCTGGTATTTACATATTTGATTGGTAAGTGGGACACATATATCATCATCACGTGAGCTTTTCAGAAACAGTGTGTGTATAAAGGCTGCATGGTTAGCAATTTTTCTATTATGTCTCATTAATTCATTCAAGAAATAATTACTGAGAGCCTCCTATATATGGTAGGCATGATTCTAGGCATTGGTGATTTCATAATGACCAAATATAAAAATCTCTGTTCTCTGGGCGCCTGGGTGGCTCAGTCGGTTGAGCGTTGATTTTGGCTCAGGTCATGATCTCATGAACTGTGAGATTGAACCCCAGGTTGGGCTCCGTGCTGGCAGCATGGAGCCTGTTTGGGATTCTCTCTTTCTCTCTCTCTCTCTCTCTGCCCCTCCCACCATCCTCAAATAAATAAATATACTTTAAAAAATCTCTGTTCTCATGGGACTTGGCATCTTCTGGGGCAGAGAGAGGTACATACATGACTAATATATGTGGTATGTTAGATCGTGAAAAGTGTTCAGAAAAGAAAGACCAGGCATAGTGTCTGTAGGGGTAAAAGGAAAGCTTGCAATTTTAGAGAGCATCCAGGAAATTTTTCTCCAAAAAAATGAACATTCTTTCCATCTGAGTAAAGACGAATGGAAATGTGTGAATTGGCCACAAAGATACCTAGGGATTCCAGGAAGAGGGGACAGCAAGTACAAAGGCCCTGAGGCAGGAATGTGTCTGTGTGGGATTGAGGAAATCATGGTGGGTCTTCATGACCATTGAAGGACTGTGGCTTTTTCTTCGCAGGAATTAGGAGCCGTTGGAGAATTTGAGTAGAGGAGGGATTTGTTTCGTTACACATTTTTAGAGGCTCACACTGGATGCTGGTTTGAGGACATACCAAAGAGGAGCAAAGGCAAGGTCGAACGGGTCAGGTGGGAGGCTGCTGGAATAATCCGGACGGTGGATGGTGGGAGTGGCTTGGACCCAAGAGCTAGCAGTGCCAGCGACGGGCAGGACTCCGGTTTTCAGTGTTAGAAGGTGGAGCCCACAGACCGGCTGACAGATTCACGTGATGGTTCTGTTTGGTTTGCTTGGGTTTTTTTTTTTTTTTGGCTATTATCATTTTTAAAATTTTATTTAAATCTAAGCTGGTTGACATGTAGTGTAGGAATGGTTTCATGAGTAGAAGTTAGTGGCCTGTCACTTCCAAATGGCACCCAGGGCTCATCCCAGCAAGTGCCCTCCTGATGCCCATCCCCCATCCAGCCCATGCCCCCCCCCACCTCCCCTCCAGCCGCCTTCAGTTTTTCCTCTGTAGGGTTGCTCCTCTCAAAGGAGCGAAATACCCCTTTCTGGGTGTTTCCTCCAGCCCCCTCGATTCTCGAGTCACGGGTAACCTTGTTTCTCTCCCCGTTTGCGTCAGTAATGGTCCCTGTGATGTGACATCATGCACGAACCCCAGAGTCGTTCACAACACCGTCGGACAAGAATGACCTTGGAGATGTCCTCCCCGGATAGAAACGAGAAGCATTCATGATTCCCACAGTAGAGAATACCGTTGTCTTCTGGCGGATGTCACCCCCTGTGGCAGACTGGCCCCGGCGGGTGGAGGGCGGGCGGGGGATGCCCCGCTGACACTTTGGTGACCACAGGTAGGACGCTGTCCCTTCCTCGGCTGTGTCCTGTCACATCCGTCAATTCCGAGCCACAATCTTGACCTCGGAGCTTCTCAGCCTCAGCAAGGCTGGCGTTTTGTGCTGGATAAATCTTTGCCCAGAGAGTCTGTTCCGTGCCTTGTGGGACTTTTAGCAGCATCCCTGGATTCCACCTGCCAGATGCCAAAGACGATCTAGACCCTGTCGATGTGCCCTGGGAGACACGTTCACCCATGCTTGGCGACCCCGACCAGGACTAAGCTGTGTCCCCAAGACCACGGGATCTGGATCCCTTGTAGCCCGACTAGGGAAAGAGTAACTTAACCTCCTCACAGCAGCAAACAGCCATCGTCATCTCCCCACCTGGGCCTGAGCCCTGGGGAAAGGGCACTTCCTGCTTCCTGCTCCCTCCTCAGTCACCGACCCTTCTTTGCAAGGTCCCTGTTGTCCCTGTAGTTGGACAAGAACATACTCTTGGGATGTGGGTTCACTTGGTAACTTCACTGTTGTTCTTCTTTACTCCTTTTTCTTTTTTTTTTTTAATTTTTATTTATTTATTTTTGAGAGACAGAGTGAGACAAAGTGAGAGTGGGGAGGGGCAGAGCTAGAGGGAGACACAGGATTGGAGGCAGGCTCCAGGCTCTGAACTGTCAGCACAGAGCCTGACGCGGGGCTCAAACCCACAGACTGTGAGATCATGACCTGAGCCGAAGTTGGGCGCTCAACCGACTGAGCCACCCAGGCGCCCCATCTTTACTCCTTTTTTTTTTTTTTTTTTTTAATTTTTTTTTTCAACGTTTTTTATTTTTTTTTTTATGTTTGGGACAGAGAGAGACAGAGCATGAACGGGGGAGGGGCAGAGAGAGAGGGAGACACAGAATCGGAAACAGGCTCCAGGCTCCGAGCCATCAGCCCAGAGCCTGATGCGGGGCTCGAACTCACGGACCGCGAGATCGTGACCTGGCTGAAGTCGGACGCTTAACCGACTGCGCCACCCAGGCGCCCCTTTACTCCTTTTTAAAAAGGCCCAGGGTCCATAGTCCCAGGAGCTGACATTTGTCTGGATATGGCAAAGGTCGTGATGGGGACAGGGTGAGGAAAAGCCACGCTGAGGGTCCAGGCTGAATGGAGCAAGGGGTCTTATTTTTTTTTAATGTTTATTTTTGAGAGAGACAGAGAGCAAGCAAGGACGGGCAGAGAAAGAGGGAGACACAGAATCTGGAACAGCCTCCAGGCTCTGAGCTGTCAGCACAGAGCCCGACGCGGGGCCCGAACCCACACACCATGAGATCGTGAACTGAGCTGAAGTCGGACGCTCAACCGACTGAGCCACCCAGGCGCCCCTGGAGGCAGGGGTCTTAGGTAGGCAGTTCCTAGGTAGGAGGGAGACATAAGGCCTTGGATCTCAACCCACCTGCTCCAGCCGCTGTGACCCCTCCCCCTGGTGTGAACACACCCCCAGGTGTGCAGGTCTGAGGCCTCCCATGGTGCTCTACCCGATGCGCCTCCCCCATGCGGCCACCGTCCGCCTTACCTGATTTGGCCTTGTCTGTCAAGCCGGGCAATCTTGATTCTTCAGACAAGAGGTCTGGATCGGGCATCGGTGGTCCTGGGTTCGAGTTCTGCCCCTTACTGTTTTAGCTAAATGACGCTGGAGAAGTCCTTTCTCTTCTCGGGGCCCCTTCTCCTGATTAAAACGAGTCATTTCAATAAGACTCATGTTTGTCACTGGCCGGTTTTCATAGCACAGGCGATGGGGCGCGTGCACGTGCTTGAATGCGCATCTCCACGTGCGTTTATGTGCGTGCACACCGTGTACGCGCGTAGCTGTAATTAAAACGCATTAGGAGGAAGGAAGTGAGGGGACGCTGGCCCATCGGACGGTATTTTGCAAAGCCCGTTGCTCACGGCAAGGCTTGTGAGTTGAGGCCTGAGCTGCTTTAAAGAAAAATACCAAGCTGGTGACCTTTCGAAGAGACACGAAGTAGCACAGGGCGTGTCGGCGGGTGAGCGTGTGGGGGGTGAGGGGTCTCCGTGCCTCCCTCAGACCCAAGGCCGAGCTCCCCCGCTGCCACTGCTCCCCCGTGGCAGGACGAACCGTGCTCGGGGTCTCGGAGGCGAGCCCCGAATCCCACGGGGGACGCTGTGCAGGGAGGCCCCTCCGAGGCGAGGGGACGGCCCGAGTCTCGGGCTGCGGGATCTCTCTTGTGTCACCACCGCAAACACTCACCTTTTCCTTGTCATCAGTGTATTTCATCTTCAGCCGCCCGGACAGCGGGATTTGTCACTGACAACACCAAATTGTAGCAGAATCTTGGCGGAAGGTGACGGAGCCGTTAAAACCTGTACCCACAGGTTCTTGAGCCGCTGAAAGACGAGGAAGAAAGCTGGCCTCTGCTGTGGAAACTGTCTCTTTCAACTTTTACAAAAAAGGAGGTGGGGGTGGGGGGGGGGAGAAAAGCAATTAGCACAGTCCTTTGAAGAATTAAGCAGCAGCAATGCTGGCGGCTGAGAGAGAGCGGGCCACAGACCGCTTTATGAATTACAATTCAAGCTGAGAAACCCACTGGGGTCTCATAAAGCGATAGCTTGCGGAGTATCGCTTCCCGTGCCTGTTTCTTTAAAATCTGGGGTGCCCCCGGGAGAAGTTCTGGTGCGGGAGGGCTGAGGATCCAGACACACGATAAGATGCCACGCAATCGCGAACGTGGGGAAGGTTTAGAATAATCCATGAAACAATAGGAACCTGCCGTGCGGCCTTCTGCTATCAAAGTACATCTGGATCTGGGGGAGACAGACAGAGAAGCTTAATCTGAGTACGTGAAGGTCCAGAGGCCGTTCAAGTCGGTGTTTGCATCACCCGAGACATTCCCTGGGTCCCACGGTAAACGTATGCCACCCTTGCCCCCACATCCACAAAGAACACCGAGAACAAGCTTCTCTGGCCGGTTTTCTTTCCCTCTCCCCTCTTCCCGACTTCTCTCCTGCCTTTCACAGACAGCTAATGTCCCATTGGCCTTCTTTGTTTAATTTTGCCTCCCTTGGGCTTCCCCTAAGCCATTGGAAGGGGTGGCTATTAGATATGCTTTTGTCTGTGAGCAACAGAACAGCTGAGTCATGGTGGTTAAACAGAGCAAAACAAAATGAAATAGGGGCTTATTGGTCTCCAGGGCAAGAGGGCTGGAAGCTTCTGTTTCGGCGCCATGGTTCTATGATATCGGGATCAGAGTTTTTGAGATTCTTTAGATCTTTTCCCCATGCTTGTTGCCTCATGGTGCGAAGATGGCTGCTGTACCTCTCTTCCGGATGGGGCTCTGCCTTCCTTCCCATGGTGGGAGCGGGTTTCCGGGCCGCGGCCTTGAGGGGTATGTGGCGCTGAGACCATGGCGATGTTGCGGCGATGCCCGCTGAGGCCTCTCTGTGAACCCCAAGATACTGGCAGGCGGGGCCCAAATCTGCTCGTCCGTCCCCCAAGACAAGCCTGGATGGGAGCGCCCCTGCCTGTTGCACCTGCTGCCTGCCATCCGGGGCGCTCTGCCCGTTTCTCGGCCTCTCCCTGCCCTCCCTCGGCCCTGCTTTCAGATTTCACCCGGGGAGCTCAAGAGGGTTCAAAGCCACAGAAGATGAGACATGTCGGGAGGAAAGCAAAGGCAGGTACTGTCCCGTTCCCCATGCAAAACACCACTCCTCACGTTAATCTATTCAGGGAAGGCATGGAGTTTTCTTTGTTTCATAGTAGGATCCACTCACACCAATTCTCCGAAACCATCACCCCAGGGACCCTCTTCCAAATGGAGGTTAGAGGGTTGATGTCTGGGAGCAGCACGGAAGACAGAGGCAGAGACACTCTGGGCTCCCTGCTCCCGCCCAGACGTAAATCTACAAGAGAAGACTGGTGCCATCAGCCCATCTGTTCGATGATCACCTCCCCACCCGAGGCCGGGCAGGCATCACAAACCCCCTGTCAGACCTGCGATCCTCACAGACCCCGCGACCCGGCCAGCGACCCGTTCTGGACAACGGTGTGCTGTGACCAGCGTTGGAGAAGAGAAGGTACAGGTTACCTTCCCTTTCCCTCCTGATCATAGACCAGGACCATTTTCTGGAGTACAACCTTTGGAAGCAAAATACTGAGACCTTTCCATAGGATAAAAGGCTGGTGATCATACTTCTCATTAAGAAGGGGACCCTGAAAATGGTTGCTTGGCAACTTGAGAGTTCTTTGGGGAAAAAAAGAACCCAGATGGTTTCCCCAAACTACTGCGGTATCGTTTAGAGGATGAGGAAGTGTTTTCTCTGGATGAAGGCAACGGCCGCCATGTTTCCTTTGTGTTCTAGCAAGATCAACGCCAGACCGTTCAGCGTGAGCCCTGCTTCCTGTAGCCTTAAGAAAGGAGCCCGTTGGGGCGCCTGGGTGGCTCAGTCGGTTGAGCGTCAGAGTTCGGCTCAGGTCATGATCTCACGGTTCGTGGGTTCGAGCCCCGCGTCGGGCTCTGTGCTGACGGCTGGGAGCCTGGAGCCTGTTTCAGACTCTGTGTCTCCCTCTGTCACCCCACCTCCCCGATCGCACTCTGTCTCCCTCTCTCTCCCTCAAAAATAAATAAACATTTAAAAAAAAAGATAGGAGCCCCTTCTGTGCTCTAAGACTTAGGCAAAGATACGAGAGAGCTGACTTGGATGTAACACTGGAAATCAAAAACAGCCTTGCTGCCTGTGGGCCGACGCTTATGCATTTGTGCTCCGAGTCCTGCTCAGAAGTGCTGGGCAGCACGTCAGAATTGCTTTGCATGATCATAATTTAGCAAATCATCTACTCTCTATAGCAGGCTGGCTCAGTAAATACGTCTCCTTTCTGTTTCATCTGAAGAAGAAACATCGTGGTGAATAACTCTCACAAAGGGAAAAAAAGTCACCCTGTCCATTGTTCAAATGGCACAGAGGAAGGATGGCCCCTCGAGGACCCCTTCTGAGGGCACCTGCTTCCAACGGGCGTGGGAGGGGGCTCGGCATGGAGGCCACCAGTAGAACACATGATATGGTTTTCAGAGACTTTGGTTTATTGCTACCCTCTTGTAACCTCTCCTGAGAGATTTCAATGCCGAAGCCTTGACGGAAAAAGACACAGTTTTCTATCAGATTTTCCCCTGCTGACACACAGACCGCTTTTCTTTGTGCCTAGCTGTTCTCCCCCAAAAATGACTTAACCGATCACACTCTCCCGAGACGAGTTTTTGCTTCTTGGCGAGGGGGAGGGGACCGTGGCGGGCTCAGGGTCGGGGCGGGGGGGGGGGGGGGAGGGGTGCGTTCAGAATTTCTGCCACGGAAAATGTGGTGACATTTCTCATTTCCCCAGCTCCCCTCCCCTCCCCCAGCTCTTTACCAATTCACTCAAGCACTGTCTCTGCTCCAGGTGCTATGTACTTGGTTCTAGGCGTAAACAATCAAGTTGTCCCCATCCCTCACTTTCAGGACTTGTACAGTAGAGCTGAGACACAGGTATGTAAGCGATGTTCCTATATGCTAAGGGGCGGTAGGTCTCCGTATTTAAAGAGAGGGCTGACTCTTCCAAGAGGGGCACGTTTCACCTGGGACGGCTTGAAAGTAAAGACAGTATCGGAATGGGGTTTTGAAGGATCGGTAGGAGTTTGCCAGGAAGAATGAGGAGCCGTGAGTCATGAAATCAGTAGTTACTGTTAACAGCACTAACTGTGCCCCACACGTGCTTTTTACATGTTTCAAATGCCTTGTCACTATCAGCCATTCAACAGTGTGAGCGAGGGGCCCCCGGGTGGCTCAGTCGCTTAAACGTCCGACTGCGGCTCAGGTCATGATCTCCCGGTTCGTGGGTTCGAGCCCCGTGTCGGGCTCTGTGCCGACAACTGGGGGCCTGGAGCCTGCTTCGGATTCTGTGTCTCCCTCTCTCCCTGCCCCTCCCCTGCTCACGCTCTGTCTCTCAAAAATAAATGTTAAAAAAAAAATTCAAAAAAACCCGTGTGAACGAGAGGAAATGCTCAGTATGTCCATTTTACAGATGAGCCCATGGGGGACTCTCCCAAGCACAGGTAGCTTTTGGAGCAGGCCCGCTGTCCCCAGGACCCGGCTTTCAGCCGTCACACCACACCGGTGGGCGCTGGGGAAGAAAGAGCGTCGGGAAAGAGAGAGAAGCCTGCTGAAGCACGAATGGTTAAAGGAAGTCATCTGCTCAGGGACTGGATGGCGTGTGACTCCCCAGCTGTGTGGCTCGGGGACGGATAATCAGCCCCGCGGAAGCTTCACAAAACGGGTGGACAGGTGCGGTCTCTTGCAGGGGTTTGTGGGAACCCCCCTTTCTGGGGGGCTCCTCTCTTTTCTTACGCCTCCCTCTCCTCTGTCCTTGCCAACATGTGTCGGCTGAGAACACGCTACCTGCCAGATGCCTGGATAAGCACCGGGATGCAGCTAAACGGGGGCCGGGGTGGCTGGATTGACATCCAGAACACCGTAGTCACAGGTATGGGGTGGGACAGGCCATGAGGACCGCACGCGTCCCTGGGTCCGAGGTCACCTTGCCTCTCCCTCCGTATCTCCCTTTGATGCCCTCTCTGTATGTCTTTGTCTTGCCCGCTATCTGCTCTGTTAGCTTTCGTCTCTGTGTCCTTGGCCGTCTGCCTCTCTCTTGGATTTCCTACTGTTTTTAACCAGCCTGGCCTTCCCATTCTCTCTCTCTCTCTCTCTCTCTCTCTCTCTCCCCGCCCCCCCCCCCCACCTCTGTTTCTGTGTTCATTCTGTTACTCAGTCTGCATCGATACTCTGTCGCGTATTCTGTCCAGCCCTCTGCTCCTCTGCCTGTGACTCTACTCAACGTGTGGGTCTTGTCTCTATCTGCCTGTCTCCCTGTCCCTTCCCGTCTTCTCACCAAAGGACTGAGAGTCAACCCGGCTCCGGCCGCCTCTCCCCTGCTGACCGGACCTACCCGTGTCCATATGACAGGAGCCATGGGGCAGGGGGCCCTCGTTCTTCAGCGAAGCCACCGCCACGGGCCGGGGTTCCAGGCTTCTCTTCCAGAGCTTTGCTCCACAAGCTGCTGTCTCATCAGGGTTGGGTGTTAATTCAGCGACCGATATTTGCATGCTAGCTCTGTGACAACTGGATGTCCTATTTAATTTTCATTTGGCCCACGGCGGGGAAGAAGGCGCCTTCAGTCAACAAAGATGGTTGCGTTAGCAGGTTACAGGCGTAATTAGGCAGAGCTCGACTGAACCGCTAATAGATTCAGGCGCCGGGAAGGAATTAGAGATAAACACTGATTATTCAGTGCCGGCGCTGGGGTGTGCGAATGAGCGGACCCACCTGCATGACGGAGACAGTGTCAGCTGGGCACGCTCGACCTTGCCTGCCAGGCTCTGCCGTGTTCCCGCCTGTCTGTCATCCCCTCTCCGGCTGGTCTCTCTCTGCCCGATGGCGTGTCCTTTCTTGTGACTGCTGTTAACAACTGACCACAGCGGGGATGACTTAAAACAGCAGAAATGTGCCCTCTCACTACCCTGGAGGTCGAAAGTCTAAAATCAGCGTGGGTGGGGCCGAAACCAAGGCGTCCGCAGGGGGCGTGCCCTCAGGAGGCCCCGGGGATGACCCCCTCCCTCCTCCTCTGGCGGCCCCTGGCGTCCCTTGGCTTGTGGCCCCCTCACTGCTGGGCACCTGCCTGTCCCCCTTCCTTCTGCACCAGACGCTCCTGTCCCTGCCTCTTAGAGGACACAGGCAGGTGTGTTCAGGGGTCATAATGAGGACGGCTTCCTCTTCTCAAGACCTTGAACTTCATCACCTCTGTGAGTCCCTCTTCTGCCGTCAGGAGGACACTGGCCCGTCCTCGGGGTTAGGCTGTGATGCCTGTATCGGAGCAGAAGTTAATTTTTTTTTCCGACCGTCTTTGGCCTCATTTCCGTGGCTCCGTCTGTCTGAAAGCCCCTGTGCCCCATCTCTGCACTTCCCAGCCCCTCTCGCTGCCTCCGGCTGTCCTTCGAACTACGGGGGTCCCGCTTGTGCCATTCTGCCTCTGGTTTCTTTGCGCGTGGGGATTCTCTGACGTCCTCTCTTTCCGCCTCAGTTTCCTTACCTTATCTGACTGTCTGCCTGCCTCTCGGTCCTGTCCCTCCCCCTCACGCAGACCAGGATTCTGTTCCTCCCTGGCACAGAACCGGGAGATCACTGGTCGCCCTGCCCGCCCACAGATGCCTGACAGACACCTGTCTCTCGGTTCAGACGCCGCAGACGGAGGGGGGCCCCGAGTGATAACAGAACATCAAGGCTTCGCTTTGCTTGTTGTTCGTTATCAAACGCAGAGGGAGACTCAGCCACGAACCGAATCGTGTTTTTTATTCACCATGACATGGTACAATTCTGCACAGCTACCAACATATTGAAAACCAGACTCCCCCCCTCTTCCCCCCACCCCCAGTCACGGCGACAAGTGCAGGCTTTCCCCACGTGACGCTGCAGCCTGGCACGCCCCAGCTCAACGCCTGAGCCGCCTTGTGACCTCAGGGAAGTGACTGGTCTCTGAGCCTCCGCTCCTCTTCTTGTAAGGTGCGTGTCCCGGTACTTCCCCCGATGGGAGGCATCCAGGTCGTTCTGTCCTCTCCGTCCCCATCTCGACCTTTGGAGGGCTTTGTCTCAGAGACTCATTCTTTCCAGGGTTCGGCTGACCTTTCCTCCGCTTGGCAAGATAATAATCCTCTCTCTTCCTTCCCTCCTTCCCTTTCTCCACTCATTGTCCAATCACTGTCCATCCTTGGGAACCACGATAGGATAGACTATGACTCCCAGATTTGCAGGCGAGGAAGTGGACAGAGGCTCTTGCTGGCTTGGGTCGCCCCAAAACCTGGCAGCACAGCGGAGGTGAGCCCTCACCTGTGACCCTTAGTGACAGCCTCCTGTACCCACTCATCTTCCCTTCCCCGCAGCGAGGCCGAGGATGTGTGGCTGGGAGTGTAGGAGCTGGTGTCTGTCTCTGAACAGTAAGTGAAAATGGGGTGCAGGTGGGAAGGCTTTACACGCTTTAGGATGATGGGGAAAATGTAGAGACCGTAGGCCAGCAACCCCCACAATGGACTCATGGTGGAAAGGGCACTGATGTGTGTTGCTATGGTGACAGGGTGCCTCAACGACACCAAGGGCAGGAGACTCTCTCCGCCTCCCCCCGCCATCTTGCTTAAGGATAACCTGAAACCAGCCCTGGAGCTCATATTTCTGCCTCTTTCTACAAAGGTGCTTGCTTGTTGCCCTTCCTACAGGACTCCTTTCTCTGCTTTTCATGTAGGTGGCATGAAATGGCCACCAGCTGCTCCTGGGTTTATGCCCCTACCTCTCAAGAGAAGAGCTAAGACAGAGACTTAACCCCCCCAAACCCATGGCTGTTGCCTCAAGACCCAGTTTGGGGCAAGTTCACCAATGGACGAATCAGTGGTGGTCAGGGTAGGTGGGTCATGCTTCCCAGCTTCCCAGAATGGCTTCTGGGGTCCCTGTAGCTGTCCCCAGGCAGAAGGATATCAGGAAGAGAGAAATTCCTAATGAGCGTTTGAATAGCACTGCCTCACATTTATTTAACAAACATGGGGTGGCCACTCATTCACCATGTTGCAGACATGAAAGTTGGTCTTTTACTCTCATTGGATTGCCAGCCCCTTCGAGTTTTCTCGGTTCAGATGCTCCCACTCTCGCCGGAAGGGGCAATTTGTCTTTATTGTTGCCTCCCCAGCTTCAAGCTTTCCGTGCACAGGTTAGAAACTCACCTGTTTTATATTCTGCCTGCAAGCTGTACAGATGCATTTAATCGAGAAAACTTGGTGAACGATACATAAAGCCCAGTGGCCAGTCGCTTCCTCGCAGTGACCCCGGGGGGCAGGTAGGTGGATGCTATTATCTAGTTAGTCTTGGCTACTGATGGACGTTCTCCATCCACAGGGATGGTGATAATGGGAGTTTCCTCCAGCTTTCCCGTCTCCCCTTATTAGCTATTACCCCCTCGACACAGCAAGTGTGCTTTGAGCTGAGCTGAATTTTTATTGAATTTTTCTCTAAGTGCTATCTTATTTGAAATGTCTTTCCTCATTTTCTGCAGGGACCAACAGGTAGCTGGATTTTGAAAGTGTATACCACCAGGATAGCCTATTATCAGAGGCCACAAAAATAGAGTTTAAGTGGTAGGCTAGGCAGACTTCAGAGTTATCTGATGCCCAGCACGGGGATTGAAAATCATGATGTACGTGGTAGCAAAAACCTGAGTTTTTCTCTGCCGGAAGTTTACAGCTGTCTTGAAGTTTTATAAAGCATGACTCGAGGCACGTGAGGGCAAAGGGAGAAAAATGGAATGAAGTCACCCTCAGAGGTTGGCGTTGGACCTCAGGGCTTGCGGCCTCTCCTGGAGCTTTCGGGATGTAGGCGGATTGGGTATATCATAAACCACAAGCCTTGTGGTCAATATTCGTGAGCCTTGGGGCTCCTTCGGTATTTCTCTACTGGCCGAACTTCACATCGTGCAAAACACAATTAGTTCTTGTTGTGCATTCTTTCTCATTTGTTTTAGCTAAAGTTTTAGGAGGTCAGTGTTCACCCTCAAAGATCCCTTTTTAGTTAGATAAGATGATATTGTAACTGCATTTATTGGAGGAGGTGATTTGGCTGAGGAAATAGCACGGTATTTAGCTCATCTAGGACGGTGGGTGTTGACTCTAAGAGTCTCTCTTCCGATCTTGGCTGTTCCCCTGAGCAGCCTCTGTGTTAACCCGACCAGCCAGCTGGTGAGGAACAGAAACCATGGCACATGCATCTGCTAAGAGAAGCAATGCACAGAGCTGGTCTCTACAGCGGTGGGGGCGGCAGGCACGTCAGAAACCCAAGGGGCACGCTGTCAGGATGTGGACCCGGAAAGCTGGACAGCAGCTGAGGTTGCCATCCACTCATGGGATTCTTCTTTCTTCAAAAACCTCAGCTCTGCTTCCAAGAACATCTCTCCACATCTGCACTTTTGTCCGAACTGCCACGATGTCTTTTTATCCCCAATGGCTCAGGGCTTTCCCAATGGACATCTTAATTATTTGTGTTTGTTTATTTTTTCTTGTGAGAATGGATTCTTCCCAGTGGGGAATCTGTATCATTTGGTTGTTTGTTTATTGGTCATCTTAATGTACAGAATAGAAAAATGACCGAAGTATGCGTTCAGGTAACGCTTGGTGCACAGATGGATGAATGCATGAATGGATGAATGAGTGAGTGGATGAGTGGATGGATGGATAAGTGAATGGATGTGTGAGTGAATGGACAGGTGAGTGAATGGATGAATGAATGATTTGGATGAGTGAATGGATGAATGAGTGGATGGATGAGTGGATGAATGGATGGGAGAATGAATGAATGATTGGATGAATGGGTGGATGAATGGATGAGTGGATGGATGGATAAGTGAATGGATGCGTGAGTGAATGAATGTGTGAGTGAATGGGCGAATGAATGATTTGGATGAGTGAATGGATGAATGAGTGAGTGAATGAGTGGATGGGTGGATGGATGGATAAGTAAATGGATGTGTGAGTGAATGGACAGGTGAGTGAATGTATGGATGTATGAATGGACAGATAGATGAATGGATGGATGAATGATTATAATTCTATCTAGAAGGAGAAAAAAATCCCCACATATGTATAACATGCCAATGCTACACCTCCCTTAGCTCAATTACCATGTTTTCAAATTTGCACTCCAAACTTTCTGTTCTCTTGCCCAGTAGTTGTTAGTTCCAAATTTTTATCAAAGAAAAACACATCATCTGTCTGTAGAAGAGAAGAAAAATAGTGCTTACCATATAGATGGTTGAGAAGGTCAAGTTGAGCACGACAATTGCATGTGCCGTGTTCCTTCACACCTGTTCTTTCTAACCCCATGCCCTGGCATCTATCAGGAGTGGACTATGAAAAGATTGAATGAGCAGGACCAGGATGCCAAGAAAGAACTGTGTCTTTCTGGAAATACAGAATGTGCCTAAATGATTCATTGGCAAAGTAAGCATTCTCTCTGTCCAAAATATCCAGTCTAAGACCCATGGAATTAGACTCCGAGTTTGCTTTTGTTTTTGCCAATCTGGGAGTAAATTTGCGTGTCCCTTTAGGAATTGAGCTTGTGTGTAGGGATGTCCGTAATGTTTTACCTCCGCTTGATTCAAAGCTCCATAGGATAAGAACTCTATCTCATTCACCAATGTTTATCACACACAGAAGTACTAATGTGTATGTAGGACAGACGGTATTAGGGAAATCTGTCAGCTAGAGCTGTCCTCACAAAATACCATGGGCTGGGTGACTTAAACAGTAGAAATTCATTTTATCAGTAAGGTTTGAAAGCAAGGTGCTCTCAGGGCTGGTGTCTTGTGAGGCCACTCTTGCTGGCTTTCAGATAGCTGCCTCCTGGCTGTGTCCTCACATGGCCCTTTATCTGTGCACATGCACAGAGGAGGAGGTCCCTGGTGTCTGTCCCTCTTCTTCCAAGGACACCGCTTCTACTGCATTGCACCCTAATCACCTCACTGGATCCTCATGACCCCCACCCAGAGGCCGTCTCTCCAAACACAGTCACACTGGGGTTAGGGCTTCGGCATGTGAATTTGGGGAGATGCAGTTCATTCCAGAGCTCTTTCCCAAGATGCAGTGAGCTCTCTCTGTGGTCGTTTAGTCTTTGCTAGAACGTCCCTGGGGAAGACCCTGCTGTTGGACATCTTCCAAGAGGACTGGTATCTGGAGCATCTTTGTCGAAGTGATCTGACTTGGGCTTGCAACCTTGGCCCAAGTGTGGTTTTGCTTCATGGGATGCTTTTGTTCCAACAGGGATGATGGTCTGCTCTGAGCACAGCAATGGGCAGGGGGCTTGGTGGGCAACCAGCTGGGATACGGATATGTGTCCTGTCC
Source organism: Panthera pardus (assembly GCF_024362965.1). NCBI lineage: Eukaryota > Metazoa > Chordata > Mammalia > Carnivora > Felidae > Panthera > Panthera pardus. The sequence continues at coordinate 3,867,470 of NW_026526699.1, read as the reverse complement.
GTGGAAGGTGATAACCAGCCTGAGGGAAAGAACTAGTTAACCCTTTTTGGAGCTCTCACTCCCTCTCACTCACTCTCACTCTCACGATGTGCTAGGCACTGCTGACTCATTTAACTCACCCATGTTTCTGAGGCAGGTAAGACTATTTACCACGCGATGTTATGGATGTGTGATCAGAGGTGCAGAGACGTTAGGAAACTCACCCCGGGTCGCCCAGTGGGCAGGTGCTCCCGGGTGCTTGCAGACCCCAGAGCTGCCCCTCCCCACACCGCGCATTACTGAATTTTCAGCGTGGATGTGTCGACAGAGGCCGTCCTCAGGAACTAGTAGCCAAAGTACCGTTCCTGCTAATCCTCCATCAAAGGGATCTGTTAGTTGGAGCGAGCTTTTTTGAGTTTTCAAAAACACTTCTGTATTTAACCACATCACCTCTAAACCTCATATCATTTCTTGTTTTGCTTTTCCTTTTTCTTTCCAGTTTCTTTGAAGGTCTTTTCCGGAAGGAAGACGAATGTGATTTCCAGGGTGCGATTATAGTGCAACCTTTGAGAATCTACCTTTCTGACTGAGGGCTGGGCTGCTGTTTTTCCGTTACTGGTAACTGTATTGTTTGCCAGTGAACCTTGGCTTCCAGAACACCAGAAGCCAGTCCCACATCATCAGCAAGGGGCTGGATTGCTTTTTCATTCTTGGACAGAAATAGCTAAAAACGCTATTGCCGCTCTGGAAGGTGGCACCTACCAACTTACTCCGCAATAATAAAGTTTTCAGGTTCCCAATATCCACTGGACTGAGCACGAATGAGGTGCCAAAGACTCCCAAAAAGTTGCATTAACATTTTAAAGGCTTTCCTGCCCCAGGGAAGCATCTTCTTTTCACACTTAGTTTACAATGGGTATGTTTCCTGATAGATGTGCTGTCAGAGAAAATCTGAACTGCTGTTTGCTCAGAAATGCAAAGGAAATTGGTCACTAAGTAGACGGTGATGTCATCTCTGGAGATGGCCGGAAGCCTGCGGTTTCTGGGTTAATGTGGAATAAGTCCAAATGAGCTCACCTCCCAAGGTCTCTTTAGATGGTTCAACATTGGGTGAATTTAGAGGAAGTGATAAAGAGATCACTGATCCGCTTGCTGAATGCAGACCCGTAGAGGGGCATGCTTGAGCCTTAGTAACAGAGGTGAGGACCTTATGGAAGATTCTGGCTGGAGGCACCTGCACCCAGGTGATACACAATGGCGACCGGCACGTCTACCATAAGCTCTTAGGTTAATTATGGTTGTTTGGTTTTCTGTAGTGGAAACATCACACCGGCTCAAGCATGTTCTCCTTAAGAGGAAGTGTCCTGGCTTATACAACTGAAAACATCATGATGCCACTATACAAAGTTGGGTCAAGGGTCTCTCTGGTTGAACCTGACTTTTTCTAGAACTTTTCATTCCTGAGAGAGGCCCTCTACGTGGGGACGCTGGACCACACTTAGGTCCCCAGCTGGCTCAGGGTCCCTCCTCTGCCTAGGCTTTTCCTCCTGGCCTCTCTCACTCCACGGCTACCCTGCCTTGCACAGGGATCAGCCTGTTGGCTTCCTGGACTGGTTTTATGAGGATATGCATGGGACAGGTTGGTCCTACCCTGAGATTCCAGCTTCTTGAGGGCAGGAACCATGTCTAATTTACCTCTGCATTGTTGGGGTCTATACGGATGGGGTTTTGGAGTGGTGGTGATCCAGAGCTGACGGCCAAGAAAGATATTTTGAGACATCTTTGGTACAAAAAGGTGGTTTTATTAAAGCACGGGTGCAGAACCCATGGGCAGAAAGAGCGGCACTGGGGTCTTGACTGGTTATGTACTGTGGAGTTGGAGGAGGTAAAGTCAAAAGGGAAGCCCCCAGAAGAACTTTGATATGCTAAAGAGGATACCTGAGACAGGAGACCTAGCTATTGTCAAGCTAAGGTTGTTTTCCCTCTAGTGAGATTAACTTTACATCAGGAGGGGATTCCTGGGGAAATGTTAACTCTGTATTTGCCTCAACTATTTGTCAATGGGCTGCAGGTGATAAAGAAATTTAATTTTTACCTGCCTTTTCCTTCTTGTCTTTGTTCCCACATCACCGTGGAGGGGAGGGTGATGTTGGGGCTCCCGGAAACTGAGTCCATACGTTTCTGGAGATGAGATTGCCTTTTTCTTGTAATTTACTAAGACGTTTATGAACCGATGGAGACTCATGTCCTACAGGACTGTGACCTCTATCAGCTAACCATTCGTTTTCCTCTTTCCTGTGTTCTTGGGCAGCCAGGAGTGCCCGAGGAATGTCACACACGTGTCCCACCTGGGGCGGGTGTTGTTCGCGGGTGCTTTGTCCTCAGCTTGCCTTATGCTCCCTCATCAATATTACTACTACCACTAACAATAATAGAATTATTATCACACCTAGGAGCTCACACTAGGTCGTGCAATGAGCATGTTGATATGCACACCAGCAGGTGCACACATATGGAGAATTTCATTCCGTAATGGCAACCATAGGACATCAGCCCTGGGCTTAGCCTTGGCTATGGAAACGCAGAAAGTTAAGTACGTGGTTCTTAGCTGGGATTTGAGACGTAAGACGGATGCTTCTTCCTTGGCCATGGTGGCCAACACTTCCTGCAAGTTATTGGGCATCATCTCCATCCCATTGGCTAACCCCAGGAGCCGAAAATTTAAATATAAACCGTCAGGCAGTTCAGAGTTCTTGCCTGGCTTTGTTTTCCCTTCTCTCAGTAATGTTGCCATCAGCCATCCCTTTCTGGTTGGAGATATGGCATCTATTTCCTGGTTTCTGGACTGGAGATAACACCTTGTTCTTAACCTTCGGCTCCCGCTGTGTAGATTATGATTTCAATATTAATTAGACAGGTTTTTTTTCCCCCCACTACGGTTTTGGCAACCTCCATTAAGAACGAACATTCTTAAATCCTTTAATGTGGCAAGTTCCCCAGCTTCTCTGCTGGCCCAGAATGTCACCGGAACTTCTCCCTCCTCCCGGGGCGAAGCCTCCCTGGCCCGTCTCCAGCTACCTGCAGCTACCTGTGTCCTCAGGAACACGGGGCTCTCAGAGCTTTGGGGCCCTTCGTGGGCTGCAGGTCTCAGACGCTGCTTAAGCCTGGCTCTTACTGCCTTGTTCCTTTGGGAGATGCATTCATTTTGAGCTCAGTGAGAGAAATGAACACCTTCATTTCTGTGGCACGCGGGTGGGTGGCTCAGCTGGTGGAGCGTCAGACTCTTGATTGTAGCTCAGGCCATAACCCCAGGGTCATGAGATCGAGCCCAATGTCTGACTCCATGCTCACAGCATGAAGCCTGCATGGGATTCTCTCTCTCTCTCTCTCTCTCTCTCTCTTTCTCTCTCCCCCCTTTCTGCTCATGCCCAGCAGGAAGGGAATTTCATTTTCCTGAGTTTCAGCAAAAGCCCTGGGATTGACTTGACGGGAGCAGTTCACGCCCCATCTCGTTTCCGGCCTGGCTGCTTTGCTCAGGGGACAGGAACGTGATGACTGTCACGTCTGGGTCACCGGCCACTCCTGGATCTGGCTCTATGCAGTCGTAACAGACAGAGCATGAGGAAGTGAGGTCTCTCCAGGGAAAATCAGAGCTCTGCCTCTCAGAGAAGCAGGAACGACTACCAGGCCATCAGCAGTAATAACAGAGTTCCACTCCGACTTGCCTGGCCTCTTAAAAATGCCGCAAAGCACAGGAGAGAGAGCATTCGAGCTATGACAGCGCCTGATCTCGATGTGATGCTGATTACAGACTCGCTATTCTAAGGAACTCCTGTGTCTAGTTCACGTAAGGCTCTCTAGTTCTGAGGGAGGGTATGTCACTATCCCCACTTTACAGAGGGGGAAACTGAGACAGCAAAGGTAAGTAACGCCCAAGACTTCACAAGTCATAAGTAGGGGCCTGGATGTGTACACAGGCCTGTGCTGTTCTGCCGTCCGTGCTCGTAACCACCACTATATTTTCCCCCTGCTGCAGAAAACCAAGGTTCGTCTCCTGACTACTGACTGTGAGGCTCAGCGAGTCGGTTCAACTCCAAGAACCTCAGTTTCTTCCTCTTAACAGGAAAGATGAGTTCAGGCCGCCTCCCCAGCCCCGTATGCGCATATGATACAATACTGTTATTCATTAGTCAATCGGCAAACATCGACGTTTCCAGGTACTTCTCCAGGCCAAACAGGCAACAGCAGTGAGTAAGGCATTTCCCATCATTGACAATTTGCAAAATGCCCTTCGTGAAACAAATACACGCTTATTATTACTATCACTGCCGCTCCTGGGAATAACTCAGTGGGCTTGTGGGTTGTGTCTCTGCAAGTTAGAACAATTTTTTTAGTGTTTATTTATTTTTGAGAGAGAGAGACAGAAGGCCAGTGAGGGAGGGGCAGAGAGCGGAAGACACAGAATCCGAAGCAGGTTCCAGGCTCTGAGCCGTCGGCACAGAGCCCGACGCGGGGCTCAAACTCATGAACCGCGAGATCGTGACCTGAGCCGAAGTTGGACGCTCAACCGACTGAGCCCCCCAGGCGTCCGTGTGTCTGCAAGTTGAAAACCCTAAGTGTGAGGGCATTTTCCAGGCACGTTGACGACGGTAGAGACCGCAGCTTGGCTGTGTTCAGCCCTTAGTGGAGGCCTTTTACTAAACTTTATAAGATGCTATTAGTCATAACACTGAGGTTGCCAAGCCCTCCCTTTGTGGCCATCGTTCTAATACAAAGTGACACTGGGAAGCCCGCAAGGTGAGGCTCGGGCAGACACTTGGGTAACACCTGTCAGCCCGGCCTCAGCCGTGACAGACGACGCCAGCGGCTCCCGGAGGCACCTGCTCTGTTGTTCCCGTGGCTCCACTTTGCAAAGCTGATCTTGCCATTAAAAGGCTTCATGGTGGAATGGCTGCCTCTGCAAAAGACAGAGCCAGGTGCATTCAGAGCTGTGTGCCAGAAGCTGACGTCCCCTTGCCTGAGAAGCCCCCACCCCGGCTGACCCTGAGCAAAGCAGTGGCCTGGCCCTCTGCTCAGTGTGGCTGAGGGATGCACAGACCTGTCAGATGACTGCAGCTCCCTGGCAGGTGGCCTGAGAGCCATGGGGCACATTCCCACTCCTGGCGAGTTCCGGGAGGGACCCGATCCCTCGTCTGCTCTGCTCTGCTTGCTTACCTGGAGCCCAGGGGACTGTGCACTCACTCCCTACTGCCCTTGGACCTGCCGTTTCCCTCTTAAGTCAGGCTGTGTAGACACCCAAAGCCTGCCATCCACTGTCTGTCCGCTGCCCCTCCCCTGCCTCTCTGTTTCTTCCCTGGCCCTGTGCTCGTGTTTTGACCTCGCCATTGAAATAAAATGCTCCTTCCTTCCCATTTCGTATTGCTGATGATGCATTTCAGACAGTCTTTAGAACTGTGATTATATGTGGGTAGATATGCTGCATAGACATGTGTACTGCAGAGTGCAGCGCCCGGGCCACCTGGCATTGGTCTGGGTCCTGGTGTTATTACACCGCACCTTACCTCGGCCAAGTCGTGCCAAGTTTCCAAGCCCAGCTGCGTGATCGCCTCCAAATACCGATCTCCTACTCAGTACAGTGTCTTCTTGTTTGTTTCATGGCCAGTATGAGACGATTTTCCGGTTTTCCCAAGTTTCTCCAGACTGGCCTTTCTTTACGGCAACCAGGAAGGTAGAGATTGGAGAATTATTTTATTCACTTTTTGTCAAAAAATTTTAACGTCTATTCATTTTTGAGAGACAGAAAGTGAGTATGGGGGGGTGGGTGGGTGACAGAGAGAGACGGAGACACAGAATCCGAAGGAGGCTCCAGGCTCCAAGCTGTTAGCCTGATGGGGGGCTCGAACTCACAAATCGCAAGATCATGACCTGAGCTGAAGTTGGACGCTCAATCGACTGAGCCACCAGATGCCCCTTATTTGCTTTTTAAAAATTTATTGATAGGGGCGGCTGGGTGGCTCAGTCGGTTAAGCGTCTGACTTCGGCTCAGGTCATGATCTCACGGTTCGTGGGTTCGAGCCCCGCATTGGGCTCTGTACTGACAGCTCAGAGCCTGGAGCCTGCTTCAGATTCTGTGTCTCCCTCTCTCTCTGCCCCTTCTCCACTCACTATCTGTCTGTATCTCTAAATAATAAATAAACATGAAAAAATTTAAAAAAAATATCGATTAATTTGGGGAATGATTCTCCGGTGCCTGGTTCTCTCCTCCAGCCTTTTTCATCAGTTACTTAAAGTGATGGATCCTATAGGCCTTTCAAATACAAGTGATAGAGTCTCCATTTCACTGTAACTAAGGCTCTGGGAAGTTTATGTGCCCACATCAGTTGAGTACCAAACAAGTAAAATGAGGCTTGAGTCCCTATTCGTCCCACTCCAGAGTCTGTGTTTGGTCGGCTCTGAGCTGCCGCCCAGGAGGATACAAACTCAGGAACACTTGGTGAATCTCCGGGATTTTTTTTATGGGGTGGTGTATTTGTGAGGGGCCCCGTGGATTGTGACAGCACATGGGCATCGCAGCGGATGCCAAAGGATTCCACTGAGCACAGGAAGATCAATCAGAGTCTTGGACCCTCTGGGGAAGCACTTGGAAAAGCCAATACTTCTGCACAGAACCAGGCTTATGGTATTCACCTAAGGTAGCATGATAAGGGGTACAGCAAAACGAGACAAAAACGGAACAAAACAAGAATACGGTCCAATGGGAAACGTTTAGAGAGGGTCTTTCTGCGCAAAGAAGGCATCCCTCAAGACTGAATCAATGAGCACTCTCATATTCTGCATTATCCACATGTTCATTAAAAAATCAGTGGCCGGACCGATCAATGCAACTGCAGGGGCCGAGACCTGTCAGCACAGAGACCACACATCGCAGAGAAGTAGGCACCTGCTCTCCGGGAAGAAGGGGTTCTTTCAGGTCCAATCAATAGGCGACATCTGCAGCCTGCGTAACCCACGGAATGCTGATAGAGCTGTTTGAAAACGCCAGGGCTAATCAGTTCTGTTGTTACTTGATTTAACTTCGAGAATTGCCTTGTTTCATTGATGGAAAGGGAGCAAGATTAAGAGGGAAAAGAAAATGCTTTTCATATGCGATCCAGGCAAGACAGTGTGAGATGAAAATCAACTATTTTAACATGGGAACGCCCCCTTTGTAGGACGGGGGGTTTTGGGGGTTGACTTGCAGATGGGGGCAGGCGGGTCCCCCTGGCAGGCTGGAGGGCAGCGGTCAGCTTCAGGCACAGGCTTTTCAAGTCCCCGGTGTGAGTGTGCTGTCGGGACCCTCGTCATAAGTGCTGGGTTTGAGCTAATCGAAGGTTTCCCAATCCTGACAGTTGAAGTCTGATACTTCTTTCTTTCTCAGGAGGGTCTGTGCTGTGCATTGTAGGGGGTTTACACGCGTCTCTAACGTTTACTCACTAGATGCCAGTGGCAACCACCTGCCTGAATTGTGACAACCAAAAATGCCCCCCAGAATAGCTTTACGCTAGAGGTAAAACTGTCCCTGGGTGAGAACCACCGAACAAGCTCACATGCTCTCTTGCTCACATGCTCTCTTGCTCAGGGAGAAAGGAGGAAGTTTTTCTGATCGGTTCATTCACTCATTCATTCATTCATTCATTCATCCACCTGTCTGTCCATCCAACTATCCATTCACTGACCTGTCCATCCATCCATCCATCCATCCATCCATCCATCCATCCATTCATCTACCCATCCATCCATCCATCCATCTATCCATCCATTTTTCCATCCATCCATACACGCATCCATCCAGCCATCCACCTGTTCATACATCCATCCATTTTTCCATCCATCCATCCAGCCAGCCAGCCATCTACCCATCCATCCATCCATCCATCCATCCATCCATCCATCCACCTGTCCATCCATCCATCCATCCATCCACCCGTCCATCCATCCATCCATCCATCCAACCATCCACCCATCCATCCATCATCACTCATATACTCTGTGCCATTCCTTGTCCTGTGTGTGGAGGATATGAAGATGAATTGCATATTTGTGTCCTGCCTCTGACAGGTTTCCGGTCTGCTTTTACTAGATGCTCAGCTAAAACTGAGACGGAGAACTAAGTTATCTCAACAGGTGGTGACAGTACACTCTTCAGTGATTTGGGAAATGACTGAAATGGCCTGGAAGTAGATACAGAGGTTAGGAGGGAGCAGATGCAATCTGATTAGGAAGACAATGAGAAATAAGGCATTCTCAGCACTGAAAAAGCATCTGTTAATCGTTGTTGTTTTCTAATGCCCAATGTGCTTGGGCAAATAGGGAGATACCAGTTTTCTTGAAGCACAGATAGCGGGACAGGCACTGGGGTGTGTGCAGGAGGACGAGTATGAAGTTGAGCAAAGGAGTTTGGAGTTTAGCCCCTGGTAGAGGGGAGCCTCAGGACAATGACCATTGGGTGATAGAGTTTTTGAAAATGAGCCTTGGAGATAATGAAATTCAGGCAATCGTGTAGGAGGTGGGTAGGAGAGAGGGAAGAGTATTTCGGAAGTTCTCTTGCAAGGAGGGGAACAATCCACTGGAGGGCTTGAGAGGAGACCAGAGAGAAACAGTGGTGACAGCTGAGTCAAAGGGTTAGACTCAGAGCAGAAAGAGCTATAATATCCTCAAAACCTCCCTTCCCTCCATCCCATGACCATCACCATGACTGCAAGGTCCTGCCCAACCCCTACACTCCTTGACCCCCTTTGGCTTCCTTTATAGCGTCTGCCTCTAGCTGACCTTCTCCTCCAACTGGCGTATTTGCTTGATCCTGTCTGTCTCCCGCAACAGAACGTGATCTTTGTGAGTTCTCACGTGTCTCTGTTGTTCGCATCTGCCCCCGTGTCTAGCACAGCATCTGGTCCCTCCAGGGTGTTCAGTAAATATTCACGGAGCTTGTTCATTCACCCACCTATTATTCGTGTATCCAGTCACTACTCAATCGTGCATATACCCAGTCATATGTTCAATGCACCATTTAAAGACTGCCTTCTCCAGTTGTTTCATGAAAAAGAACATTCTTAGTGGGTATGTGGGTGTTTGAAAGGAAATAATGTCTAAATCTATAAGGAGAAACTGATAGATACTTCAACTGGTGCTTCTGTGTCACAGTTTAGACCTTGCAATTCACTCCTCAGTGGAGAATTCTTCCTTTTGACAGGCAATCCAAAGAAAGAAGATCTTCTTAAGTATTTTCCTGTGGATGGGTAGAGAAGTCTGGAATGTGACAGCTAGTACTTTGGGTGGAGGGTTTGCTCTCAAAATCATGGCCACCGAAGATGTCGAAATTGGGATACTCAGACATTGCTGGTGGGAATGTAAATAGGGCCACTGCTTTGGGAAATAGTTTAGCAGATCCTGAAAACATTAAACGTGGAGTTCTCACGTGACCCAGCAATCCCACTTGTAGGCGTATATTGAAGAGACATGAAAATGTAAGTCCTCATAGGCAGAAACTGGTACCTGGATGCTCATGGCAACTTTATTCATAATATCAAAAAAAGGAGAAATAGCCCAAGTGTCCGTTTTCCCCTGGGGGGTGAAACACATGTGGTCTATCCAGATAAGAGGCCATTATTCAGCTGTAGAAAGGAATGAAGCCCTGATCTATGTTACAACGTGAATGAGCTTGAGAACATGATGCTGAGTGAGAGAATCCAGGCACCAAAGGACACATAGAGCAGGATTCCATTCATATGAAATGTCTAGAGTAGAAAAATTCATAGAAACAGAAAGTAGACTGGTGGTCGCCAGGAGCTGGCGGGGGGGAGGGGAGTGAGGAATGAAGCGATATGTCTAAGGAGTACGCGGTTTCTTTTGTGGATGACAAAAATACTCTAAAAGTAGATAGCGATTATTGCAAACTGTGAATCTACCAAAACCCATCCACTCGTCCACTTTACAAGGTGAATTTAATGATAGGTGAATTTCATCTTAATTTGTAAAAAGCACGGCTGAATTCTCATGGGCCGTGTAAGCAGGTTCAATGGGAGGAGAACTACAGAGGTTCTCAAGCCACAGATCCCCCTTCTGTCCGCAAGGGAGAGAGTTGGTGCAGATAACGATGTGGGCAACATCAGGATTGTTACTTCAAAAGAGGGAGTTGGATTTATGGAGAAGTATGGATACTAAATTATTTATTTGAAATGCTGCTTGTGTGATTTTTGGCACTAACACAAAAGAGACGAGGCAGCCACGGGAGCCCGGGTGGCTCAGCTGGTTGAGCGTCTGACATCAGCTTGGGTCATGATCTCACAGTTTGTGAGTTTGAGCCCCGCGTTGGGCTCACCACTGTCAGTACAGAGCCCGCTTCACATCTTCTGTTCCCCTCTCTCTGTGTCTCTCTCCTGCTCACCCTCTCACACTCAAAAATAAATAAAATATCAAAAAGAATTAAAAAAAGACATCGTTGCTGCCGAGAAGCACCTTGGAAGCTTTGTTGTTATTAGGGTTTGAAGAGCCTTCGGAACCTTCTAACGAATTTGGATTTGAATTTATAGCAAAAATGGGAGAGGCAAGACACGCGTATCACAGCTCCCTAGCTCCTGTCCCAGGAAGACATCACTAATCAGTCCTTGCACGCCTCTCCCCAGAGTCTAGACTCCTTCTCAGGACAAGCCCCCAGCGCCTGTGAGGATCCTTCTACACTCACAAATGCGATGAAACCTTTCCCATTTATGGTACAGTCTGTGGGAGCCGGGAGCAGTATCAAATAAGGACTGCAGCATAATGTCCGCGAGGGACACCTTTGTTCCAGATGATTTCATACACTGAAAAAATAACAATAAACCCACCTCCTTCCCTGGGCATCGGAGGCATACTGTCAATGAAAGCATTACGCCCAAGGCTGTAAAATGCCAATTCTTGAGGCAAATACAGTCCCAAGACTTGCTTTGTTTGGCCAGGATCCTTCTTTACAGTTTTCCCGTCAGTGGCCAGTGTTGAAACTTGATAGATTTCGCTCTCTACCTGGATTTCCTGTTTCTTTTGAAAAGCAATCAGGCGCCCTCAAAGAGCAGTGCTAGCATTCCTGCGTGAAAGCAACTCATCCCAGCTGTGGTGGCCGCCTCCCTCGAGTGAAACAGGCTCCTTCCGGTTTGCCTTGTCCCAATACCCCAGGCCCATTACACCCACCCGATGGGCCACTCAGGGCTGTGTTGTGCTGTGTGTGTTGTGTTGTGTCTGCTTACCTAGCCTGAACACTATTTCATGCCACTCCTTTATTTATGAGAATTTATGGGTAAATTACCTTCTTGCCAGTTGAAGGCTGTTGTGGATGTACAGGGTAATAGGATGATGAGTTTGCTTTGCTTCATTCATGTAAATCTAGACGTTGGATCACGCAAGGATCGGGTGTCATCTCACCCTGGCGGTGTGGGGGAGGCGGGACTGGAGGTACAGTGGATGTACCACACTACCCAATCAAGGTTTGTTGCCATGGATGAGCTCAGTGCTTGAGGACAAGACTTTCTCGGGCAGTTCAGAGAAAGTCTCTCGTAGGCAAGGGTTTCATTAACCTCTATTCGTGGCAGAGAGAACACAAGTGCCATCAATGGTCCCGCAAGGTGATGCCGAGAACATTGCTTGTGCACCCAGAATTTCCCCACGAAGGGCCGGGGCTGGGCTAGATTCTGAATTTCCAGTTCCCTTGAGAACGACTCTGTGAAGAGTGTGAGTGTGGAGGTCCAGCCTTCTCTTGGCGGTGGGGACCACGCCTTGCGTCTGCCGGGCCCTGTCCGCTTGGGACTTTCAAAGTCCCTCTTCCAATGTCTCTTTGTGGAACAGGTGGTCGAGAGGCCACTGCTTGTGTTTACTTCTGTCCTTTTCCTGGGAATCACAGAAATAAACTCTTCCGCTATTGGTACCTTAAGTTCACCATGCGTGATTCTCTGACTTTCCAAGCGCTTTTCCTAATAGACATTACCTAAGTAGCTGTCGTAGAAGTTGGAAAAATTCTGTGGAACTTTCTCTTATTTTTCCCCTTGAAAACCTGTTTATCCTGCCAAAACACCTTATGAATGTGTGTGTGTGTGTGTGTGTGTGTGTGCTCATTTACGTGCAAGCCCCGAACATCTAAGCCTTAGCTTCAACATCTGTGCCAATGGAGCCTAATTAACAGCGCGTCTCCCCAGCAGGCCCAGTGCGCGCAGTCAGAGCGGGCTCAAGAAGCCGGGCACAGCCATACGCTGGGCTCTCACCAGATAAGCACCCCCTAATCCCTTTTGGGGCACCGTTCGATGAATGTGAAGTGCTTGGATCTTTTGCTAAGCTAACGAGCATTGGTGGTGCTTTTAAAATCCCCCAATGCCAAGGGATGAGACACTAAAATGAAAGCATCCTACAAATAAGGGTAAGCTAAACTTTGTACTGAGCCATAGTCTGGCCTGGGACACTCTGAAGTTTTAATAAGGAATAATTTGGGGAAGATACTTATCTAGAAATAACAAAACCTTACTGAACGTGTTTTGGGGCAGGGGCACCTGGGGGGCTCAGTCGGCTAAGCATCTGACTCTTGATTTGGGCTCAGGTCATGATCTCACAGTTCGTGGGATTGAGCCCTGAGTCGGGCTCTGTGCTGACAGCGCGGAGGCTGCTTGAGATTGTCCCTCTCCCTCTCTCTCTGCCCCTCCCCTGCTTGTGCATGCACATTCTCTTGTTTTCTTTCGCTCTCTCTCTTTGTCAAAATAAATAAATAAACATTAGAAAACAAGACAGTGTTTGGGGACAGAGCTTTTTCCCTAGAGGAAAAAAAACTAACATGTCTTAGTTTTGCCATAGTGATGGCCCATCGCATAGAGTCCAGGACTGTCCTGTGCCATCTAATGGAGCTTGGCTGAGAGAGTTATCAGGGAGTCCTTCTGTGCAGATGTCATGCGTGTCTCTAATTAAGGTGAACAGGGAACCCCTCCTGTGGTTCTGAGATGAAAACAGCCAGTGAACGTGTTCATCCCCCAGGCCCCCCCGGGAGCTTTAGGGAAATACAATTAAAAACAATATCTTCTGCCAACTCAGAAAACCTCTCCAAAAAAAGCAGAGGAGAAAGAAAATGATTTCATTATTGAGTCTGTATTAAACCAGAACGTGACGTGCATCACAGGCAATTTGCTGAGAGATTTGCAAAGGTAGAAATGTCACATTTAAAAAAATTTTTTTTTAACGTTTATTTATTTTTGAGACAGAGAGAGACAGAGCATGAACGGGGGAGGGTCAGAGAGAGAGGGAGACACAGAATCCTAGGCAGGCTCCAGGCTCTGAGCCGTCAGCACAGAGCCCAACTTGGGGCTCAAACTCATAGACCGTGAGATCATGACCTGAGCCAAAGTCGGACGCTTAACCGACTGAGCCACCCAGGTGCCCCGAAATGTCACCATTTTATAAAGCCCAGCAGATATAATCCATTTCATACATGTTCTCCTAATAAGTCAATTTTTCTCATTTTTAAATTTGATTGGCCGCAGAAAACCCTGATTAGTTTACTAATCGCTACATACTCTGTGTGTGTAGTGCTTAGGAGAGTGACTGTCAGACCTGAGGACACAGGCAGGCAGGAGAAAGGACAATGGGCCCAGAGCCCCCTGGTTCAGGTCCCTGCACGAAGCCGCAATCCTGCCCCCCTCCCCTCCTTGGGAGTTTAGTTGGAAGACCATGGATCAGTCACGAAGTTCTTGCACGCTCCTTCTCCTGTGTCCCAGCTGGACCCCACTGCTTGACGGAGAAGGGCCGTGGCTCCTGTCCTGTGTATTTGTGCTGGGCTATTAACCCAAATCGGTTAGGAACACCTGTCTTACGTCCAGGTGTCATGAGCCTGACGCGAGGCTCAATCTCACGAAGCGTGGGAACGTGACCTGAGCCAAAATCAAGAGTCAGATGCTTCACTGACTGAGCCGCCCGGGCACCCCTTCCCCAAAACACGTCCGATAAGGTCTCGCTCTTTCTAGGTAAGTATCTTCCAAAAATTATTCCTTATCAAAACTCAGCTCAAATCCTGACTCTGTCTCTTGCTGGCTCTGTCCCCTTGGCCAGCTGGCCCCTCTTAGCTTCAGTTGGTGCGTTCTGATAGAAAAACCAGGATACTTCATGTTACACAGTTATTATGAGGATTGAATGCATACAGGACATACTAAGTTCTAAGAACGATGCCCAGTGCACGGGGAACGCTCCACATAGGCTCCTGACTATTAGCCCTTCTCTGATTTCAGGGGTTCCTGGCTTATAAGGCAAACCCAAAAATGTAGGCAAGTGCTCCTTAAGGGGCGGAGACTAACCGTTTTTGCAAAACTACGGAAGACATATTAAACAGCCTTTAGGTTTGGATCAAAAATGACCGTTAAAAGTTTTTTTAAGGAGCACCTGGGTGGCTTCGTCAGTTGAGCGTCCGACGCTTGGCTTCAGCTCAAGTCACGATCTCCCGGTTCGTGGGTTCGAGCCCCACCTCGAGCTGTGTGCTGACAGCGTGGAGCCTGCTTGAGATTCTCTCCCTCCCCTTCTCTCTCTGCCCCTCCCCAGCTCATGCATTCTCTCTCTCTGTCTCTGTCGCACTCTCTTGCTTTTTCTCTCAAAATAAATAAACATTAAAAACAGCTTTTATTGATGTATTTTGCATGTCTGCATAGAGATGTATGCATTTTCCGTGTACGTGTGAGAAACATACCATCCGATTCTGTAGCTTTTCTTCCTTGATATGTTGTCAGGTTGAGAGCAGGGTGGTGAGGGGAGTTACAATGCACGGCCAGGCTTCCTGCCGTTGAGACAGATCCATTCGGTGGCAAACTCAGCGAGGGGCAGGGATGAGCACACAGACTAACCTCTCCCTTCCCTTTTTGAAGACAGCGAGATGGTGGGAAGCGTGATGGCAGGCGCCGTGTGAGTCCCGGACCTGCCGCTTCCGGCTCGACGACCCCGGGCCGGCTACCGGTGCTGCCCCGTCCTCGGCTCCCTTATGCAACTGGGAAAGGCAACAGCACTCCGGATTATAGTTCTACAATCCAAGAGCTCTGTTTTCTACAACATAAATATGTGTAATGCATGTAAAACGCTTATGTTCTGTAAATGTAACATGTGCGTGAAATACACACTAACCCATAAAGCATGCATAGAAATTGTACCTATACTATGTAACAGTAAGATACATAATGAATATATAATGCAAACAAATGGGACATATTTATATGTTATGTAAATATAAAATATGCATGAAATGCACAGTGAGGCATTAGACACAAATTATATGTAATTACATACATACTCTGTAGAGTATAATACTAATAATGGGATATATAATGCATCGTACTATGATATACATACAAATTGTATATAATTACTAGACGTATATGCTCTGTATAGCACAATGCTAATAATACACTATACTGTATTGTAGTATAATATACACAGTATATGTGTATACATATATGTATGTATACATACATAATAATATATTATTAGTATTATACTCTACAGAGCATATCTGTATAGTCTTACACTATATATAGTATATATGTATAGCCATATACTATATTACTATACATAATATATATCACTATATATTACATTGTGTATTTGTATATATAGTGACTATACATGTATATTAAACACGCACACAGAGTTTCTAACCAGCACAACCCCTCCTGTGACCATCCCAGGTGCTTTGCCCAACCCCCGTCCTGTGACCACCCGAGGTGCTTTGCCCAGGTGATGAGCTGAATGGCACAGGCACTGCGACCTGGAGTTAGGCTACTCTTGACCGTATGAGGGTAAGTCAGAAGGAGGACCATCTGCTTCCGACCACAGTTGTCCACAGGTGGGTGAAACTTTGGATCGGGGGGCGACTGCACTGTCTGCCCCCGTCTAGAATCATCCATACCTCTAAGAAGCCCGGCTCCTTGTAATGGCAAATGATATTAGAAGCCAAAAGATTCCAGAGAAGTACCAGAAAAGCAATGAGTGGGGTTAGAAAAATGTGCATAAAAGGGCAGACACGTTACACGTATGAACACGCATGTAAATATCTGTCGTTGCTGGGGCCGGGGAGGGGCAGGTAGAGACCCACGTCTGGGAGGCAGTAGAGAGAAGCCAGGGACGCTCCTCTAAGGGGGCGTGGCTGCCCTCCACCTGCAGGGTGTGTGCGCATCCCAGGGCCCTGCACCTGAGGCGGTGGGGGCGGGTCTCATGATGGTTCAGGAGGCTCTAGCCAGAGGGGGCTGCCCTTGACCTCAGGAAGGACACTGCTGCCTGTAGACAGAACATCTGCAGAAATACCACCTTCCTGGAGACCAATTTCTCTCAGTGAAACTGCCAGGGTGGTGGGTGGGGCAGAACTTCTGGGGAAAAATCATGACCCGACACTCCCTGTTTTTCAGGATGAGAGAAGTTTTCTGTTTTACGCTGGGTTTGCTTTTGCCTTTTCGATGGTCACTAATGGAACATTTAAAAGTCAACTTGTGAATCCTTTCTCAGATCCTGGACTGAACTTAGGTGGCCAGGGACAAACTTGAAACTTGCAGTGAATGCTTTCCATCTGCCCCGTTGATATCAGCAGGTGGGGGTCCCTGTCTGCCCTGCAGGTTGTTGGGGGGTGGGGTTTACAGGCATATTTCCCCCATGGGAGAGTGGTGACCTACATGGCCTGGGAGAATGGCCCTGGTGGGGAGTATTTACTTATCTATCTATCTATCTATCTATCTATCTATAATTTGGGGGGGTTAAACCCAAATTCCCAAATACCTTGCTCCTGTGGCTGAATCTTTTCCTTAATTATGTTTTGTGTGATCTGGAAAGCATATGTATATATTACATTTAAAAAATTTGTTAGGAGGGTAAATCTCCTACGTTAGGTGTTCTTACCACAATAATTTAAATTTAAATTTAAATTTCTGACAAATTGGGTGCCTGGCTTCCCCAGGGAATATAGAGGTTGGGAATAAGTGAGTAAGATTCAAAGGTCGTTTTCCTGGCTGCTCCCCTTACCAGCTGTGGGCCTGCATTCCCTGTACCCAAATACTTGATCAAGAGACACGGGGGCCCACGTTCAAGCAGCGGACTTGGTTGCTAACAAAACAAAACAAAAGAAAACAAAAAGCAGCGACATAAATTTGCTTTTATCATAGCTCTTCCGTAGCAGGTGTAGCCGAGTCTATCAAGAGACAGCCAGTATAAACACCCTGGAGGGAGAAAGAAGAAAACTTTCCCAAATATCATTGTAAATAAGTGATTTTTGTTGTTGTTTTGTTTTGACTTCAGAAATAGCTATCAGCTCATGGAATCAAGCGTTTCTGAGGCAATGAATCCCCCAGCATGGGGGCATAATGAGGGAGCCGATAACTGCCTGGGGCTGAGTATCTGATTTTCGAGGCAGAAGAGAAGCTGAAATGAGACGAAGTGCCTATTCTACGTGTAAACAGGAAGTGGATTAGAGAGGAAAGCGTTTATGTCCCATGAAGTCTAACAGCCACTTAAGTGGATGCTATTATTTGACAAGACAGTGTGGGCTGCTAATGGCCGCTTCGCTTCTCTCCCTGCTTGGCAGCCGTGCAGACTGAAATGACAGAAGACGAGTCCTTCTTAGTGACAGAAGGATGCAGGGCCGTGCACGCTAGGTGGCGGCCGATGTCCCTCTGGGAGACCATGGGCGACCGGAAGTAGCTCCGTGGCTGGAAACCAAGTAAATGTGCGAAGGCATAACCGTGATGGTGGCCTCTAATGTTGCCCCAGGAGCCGATGCCATGCTGGACGCTGCCTGTGATATTGTGAATTAGAACAGATCTGTGTTTCGGTCTTTGTGTTTGGTTCCTGGCTCACAGCCCCAAGACCCTTGGGATTTTCTAAGCGATGAGAGCGATTTTGAGCATCTTTTGTTATAATCGTTGATCTTCTGTCCTAGGCTGAGAGTCATAAATGCAGAATGGGTGTTTGTTATGCATAACGAGCCCCTTTCAACCACACAGGTTCCCAGCCATCCTATCTCCCGCCTCTCCTGGAGCCCAAGCTGACCTCTGTGAGGTCCCCACTCACACCTGTCCTTGAGACGTTCATAACACCATCTCTTAAATTCTATTTTTAAAAATACAATTTATTGTCAAACCGGTTTCCCTACAACCCAGGGCTCATCCCAACAGGTGCCCTCCTCAATGCCCATCACCCGCCCTCCCTTCCCTCCCACCCCCCATCAACCCTCAGTTTATTCTCAGTTTTTAAGAGTCTCTTATGGTTTGACTCTCTCCCTAACTTTTTTTTTCCTTCCCCTCCCCCATGGTCGTAAGTTTCTCAGGATCCACATAAGAGTGCAAACATATGGTATCTGTCTTTCTCTGCCTGACTTACTTCACTTAGCATAATACCCTCCAGTTCCATCCACATTGCTGCAAATGGCAGGATGTCATTCTTTCTCATTGCCAAGCCGTATTCCATTGTAAGCTGGCCTCAGGTCAAACAACATGGCATGGTTTGTTCCCCCTCCTGCTACAACCACAGCAGAGGTGGGCACCCCCAATTTCCCAGGTGAGGAAAAGGAGGATCAGAGCACGCACATGCCTTGTCTAAGTTAGCGTGGAACAGGGGCTAGTTCTGTTACATTTGGAGCTCAAACTACTGCTTCCCAAACTGCTGCCCGTTGGAATCGCCAGGGGCTCTTTGAAATATATGGATGCCTGGCTCTAACCTCAAGACACTCTGACTACATTGCTGTGGGCTGAAACTGGGCAGTAGGATCACCCCCAGGCGATTCCACAGTGCAGCAAAGTTCTGGAACTCTTTCTCCGGCTGGGTGGATCCTGCACTTGAGCGAAAACAAGCTGGAAGCACGAGATGATGTCTTTGTTTCCTGCGTTCTGAGCATGAAGCCACAATTCTGGCAAAGTTCTGTGCCAGATGCCGGATGGCTGAAGATGTTGTAGGTGAATCTGTGGACACACACGTTTGGCCAGGAGAGAGCCACGTCCTGACATGGACATTTCATGACCACAGTCCCACACTTTCTGGAAAATTGAGGCTATTTCAAACATCCCTAATGTTGGTCATGCTCATTCTGATTTGTATTTAAATTCTAGTTAGTCAGCGTGCAGGGCAACACTGGTTTCAGGAGTAGAATTCAGTGACTCATCACTTACATAAGACATTGTGTTCGTCTCAACAAGCGCCCTCCTTAATACCCATCACTCATCTAGCCCAACCCCCACCCACTTCCCTCCATCAACCTTCAGTGTGTTCTCTGTCTTTAAGAGTCTCTTGTGGTTTATTTCCCTCTCTTCTCTCCCCTCCTTCCCATATGTTCATCTGTTTCGTTTCTTAAATTCCACACGAGTGAAATCTTATGGTATTTGTCTTTCTCTGACTTATCTCGCTTGGCATAATACATTCCAGCTCCATCCACGTCATTGCAAATAGCAAGATCTCATTCTTTTTGATGGCTGAGTAACACTCCCTTGTATATGTACCGCATCTCCTTTATCCATTCATCCGTCAGTGGACATTGGGCTCTCTCTATAGTTCGGCTATTGTTGATAGTGCTGCTATCACCATCAGGGTACATGTACTCCCTCAAATCTGTATTTTTGTATCCTTTGGGTAAATACCCAGTAGTTCAATTGCTGGCTGATAGGATGGTTCTATTTTTAGTTTTTGAAGAACCCCCCATAGCGTTCTAGAGAAACTCTTGAGATCAAATATCTCTCCCTTTCCCCAGTGGATGCTAAGTTAAGACACACTTCATGGAAGCAACCTTCTTTCCCTGGTATTAGCGGCTGTCAACCACAGGACACTTGGCAAAGTCGGGACACTTTTTGTTTGTCACATGCATGTAGAGGTAGCCACGTGTTCCATCACGTTATGCTTTCTCTTTTCTTAGACTATTATTGAAGATGTTTCTTAGTTATTTTAATAGGACGGCTGTGAAGAGATTATGCAGTGGATCATTATCTTTACAAAGTGTTTAAATATTCCGTATCACACCCCAATTTAGGGTTTGCCCAAACGTGATTTTGCAAACGCTGGTTTATTGATACTACATTAGTCTAGGTCTGAAACACTCTGGTTGCAAATTGATGCTTTATGAGGTGAAATGACTTTTTAAGGCCATGACAATTCCTTTTTCCACAGAATTTTCTCAGCAAGCTCAGTGATGCCACAAGGCTCTGCAATTATTGTCTGATAAACATCTAACTACCCAAAGAGAAAGAGAAAGAATGAAATGGGGGAAGAAGGCAAGACGCCATTTCTCTAAATATTTTTAGGAAAAAGATTGTCAAAATGTAACTATTCATTTTGAGGAAAATGTCACATTTTCTGTGCTGTAATGGGCCAACGCCAGCAGGGAGATAATATTCTTTAATTTGGGGGGCATCATCACTAAATGAAATCAAGGTCTTTGGAGAAAATAACTGACTAACCTTGTATAAATCAAAGGAAGTAAAATGTATTAGGTTGATCTATTTATAATTCCTTTTCACTGAGGGGGTTGCAACTGAACATTAAAAAATGTTCTTCTATGCCATAGGCATTTCAGTGAGTTGTCCTAGCCCAACACCATCTGTCTGTCCTAAGATCACCAGGTGCAAATCTGTTGTCTGAAAAAGTCAGGTTTACTGACCTACTGCTCTTGGGGAGACAACACACACAGGAAATGTGGGAAACATTATCAGACCAAAGAGATAGATTCTGAAAGGAAGCTGGCAAGGGCTGAGGGCAGGCAAGGCTCTGATCAAGCAGAAAGTGGGTAGCTCTGGACACACAGGGCTGCCGGCATCAGTCTGGACCGTGCAGAGGACCCAGGGTCCTGCTTGCTAGCGAAACGCAGAACTCACATACGCGGGGAATGATAGGTTCAGAAACCCATTTTCTGAAATCCTGCACTGGAGTTGGAAATCAGACTTGCTTCTCTGTGTCAAAGTGACTTAGGTCCTCCAGGCAAGAGAGGGACTCATCCTGCCTGACGACAGGATTTCAAAGAGCAAAGTTTCTGATAATCCTTGCGTTTAGAGAACAATGTTTCGCAGGGGTCAAAAAAGATAGCAGTCACCCCCAAAAGGGGTTGTTTTGATACCACAGCTCTATCGTCCCTGGGAGGAATGTTTCCTGCTAATGTGGCAGGTGACTTCACCCGCATCTGTCATCACAGCCGAATAAAGGGAAGGGCAGGGTTTGGCTTTCTTGGGCTGAGCTCGTTCCTAGTTTCCAGAAACTCATTTAGCACTGAGAACACACTTCAGGGTTTAAAGGATGGTGACAAAGAAATGACTGAAAATAAGGCAGCCACCTGCTTACAAAGCCCCACTTTCTTTTGCAGGCATTTTACCGGTTTCTTTCCTTTTTCCCCCTCATTAATAATGTGTGGAGCAGACACTGGAGCTTGGTCGCTTCCTTTGAAGGTCCTCTCCCCGCTCTCTGACTCCATCCTGGCCGAGAAGACGGTGATCGTCCTGGATGACCGCGTCACCGTCGCCGACCTGGGCGTGCAGCTGGTGGCTGGCTTGTCTCTTGCCCTGAAGCCTCACAGAGCGGACAAAAGAGCCATCATCTCGATGGTGGCTGCCCAGGACGTTCTCTGAGCCCCGCAGCAGGTGGGATCCCAGAGTCCTTTTGTCCCCGGTCGTTTGAGACCACTTCCCTACCCCGCGTATCTGCAGAGGACATCAGTAGAGCACTTGTGTCTAGGACAGGTCCTTGAAACTCCTTCCTGCTTTCTATGCAGTCTGTCTCATCTCTGAGAAAAGTGTTCAGGACTTTGGATAAATCGTCCACAATTTTACACACTGACCATGTGTCCAAATACCACTTTGCAGCTGGTTATCTGTGATGGGGGGGCAGGGAGCACTACTGATAGACCATAACCTAAGGATCACATGTATTCACTTTTCCAAAATAAGTACTCATCAATACTTGCAAATTCTATTTCTGCTACTTAAACAAGTATGGCTAATGGACACCAGACATCTGTTGGTTTATAATAATTATGGGCAACTTTAAACCTCTGCTCCGTCTTTAAACTTGTAGCAAATCCAGTTGAATTATATCAAGGTCACTGTGTCTTTCAAGCATGCCCGTCCCCACACGACATCGTTTCTCAGATACTTCAAATGAGCATGCCTTCCTAATAAAGAATGCTTGAAGTGACATTATCTTGAGCCTGATTAGCTGCACCTGAAATTGATTCAGATGCATCACGTGGTCTTTCAAACTCTTTGGAGAATTCAGAATCAAATTCTGTTACACAACATTTGATACGTTAATATACACAGCACTGCATTCACCACGGTCTACACATTTGCTCCTCACACCCGTACGTTACAGCCCATTATTTACGCCAGTTTGATGTATGACAGCAACTGATTCAGATTTTAAAACATATTTAGTCTTCTCTGCCTTCGTATTGAAAACATCTGTCATAGGAAACCACGTGTGTGCTTTATAAATCTGTGTACGTGTTTACACATTTGAAGGAGATGAATTATAACATAATGCCTTTATTTCATTTTTCTTAGTTGTTGGATTGTGTTCAGTGATGGTTCGGTGACACCCTTAGACATTGATGATCCCAAGGATTTTTCAGTTACTGTGTCATCATTGGATGAAATGGTGGTGTCTGTCCAGGCAAACCTTCAGTCCAAATGGCCGGTTGTGGTTGCACAGGGTGAAGGGCAAGGTCCCTTGATTAAATTAGAGATGATGATTAGCGAACCCTGTCAGAAGACCAAGAGGAAGAGTGTTCTTGCCGTGGGTAAAGGAAACATCAAGGTCAAATTTGAACCAAATGTTGCTGAGCACCTAGGAGGCACCAACGATATCGAGGGCATCAGTCAGGAATACAAAGACCACTTCAGTAATTCCATACAGCGTGAGGGAAACCAGGAGAGAGCGGTTCAGGAGCGGTTCCAACATGGCGCCTCCGTTGGCCAAGAGGAACGTAGCAACAGAAGCACAACCCCACAGTACCCCCTGGAAGGAAAGGATAAGAAATTGCTCAAGAGTGGTGGTCCAGACTCCTTCACAAGCTTCCCCACTCAAGGGAAGTTACCGGAACCCAATAATCCCAGTGACCTTACAGTGACCTCAAGGGGGTTAACTGACTTGGAGATCGACATGTATGCTCTGCTCTGTGTCTTCTGCTTGGCCGTTTTGGTCTTCTTAATCAACTGTGTGGCATTTGCTTGGAAATACAGACACAAAAGGTTCGCTGTGAGCGAACAAGGCAACATCCCCCATTCCCATGACTGGGTCTGGCTTGGGAATGAAGTAGAACTTCTGGAAAACCCCGTGGACATCACCCTCCCGTCGGAGGAGTGCACAACCATGATAGACAGGGGGCTGCAGTTCGAGGAGAGGAACTTCCTTCTCAACGGCGGCTCCCAGAAGACTTTCCATAGTCAACTACTCTTTTAGAAACATGACTAGGGAAAAATCTAGTCCTCTCTTCAAGATCTGTTTGATTGTCATACAAGTTTCATTACCTGGGACTTGTCACCTCTTTCCATTGACTGCACGTTCATTTTCTCCACCTACCCTCACATCAGTGTTCAGGGGCAGTGTGTAAATTCATATCCCTACTTTATCTTTTCTAGTTCTCCTTATTTAAAATAGCTTGAATTATACAAGAGGATTCACTTAATATATGAGTGTCAATAAAAGAGTGCTATTTAACAAATAAGTTTTACATGAAACTTTTTTCCCACATGAATTTTGGGGAAATGTTGCCATCACAAACATGTTTATTGTGTTTCCTCTGGTCATTATAGCTTCATGGGGGAACTAATGGGGGTCCCTTCTTGGGTGGGTCCAATCTCTGAAACTACTTCTAGCTCTATTTATGAAGCACTATGAGTATCAATTTTTTTGCACCCAATGTGAAATCTAAAAATAGTGTTTCTATGTACAGAAAAGGAATTGTCAAGGAAACAGCTGCAGATGAAGGTTGCCATTTGTGTGAATAAACGTAAAAAGAAATAAATAGATGATATTCCAATTTGACAGTATGTAGACATCCATCTATCTGATGACAAGTGAGATGTTCACAATTATTTTTGTGGTAGAAACAAAACATCCAGGGCATCTGGGAGGTTCAGTCAGTTAAGTGTCCGACTTCAGCTCAGGTCATGACCTCACAGCTCATGAGTTTGAACTTTGTGTCGGGGTCTGTGCTGGCAGTTCAGAGCCTAAAGCTTGCTTGGGATTCTGTGTCTCCCTCTCTCTCTGCCCCTTCCCTGCTCATGTGTTCTCTCTCTCTCTCTCTCTCTCGCTCACTCTCGCTCTCTCTCTCTCTCTTTCTCTCAAAAATAAATACTTTTAAAAAATTCAAACATCCACAGGATGCACAGTGGAGGGAGGAAAATAACTGGCCTGGGTGCGAACACACATGCACACACAAACACACATGCAAATCACAAAAGGAAATGGCAATTCCAAGATTGAGCTGTTGTTAGGGAAAACACAGTGGCTGTAAATCAGTGGCAAAGAAGAAAGAAATCGCATAGCTCATAAAATATTGATTCTTGCATAACTTATAAAAGAAAGAAATTGCATAACTTATAAAATATTGATTCTTGCATAACTTATAAAATCATAAAATGTTACTGGATAAACCACAGGAATGGTCAGAAGCAAAAATATTCAGGGTAAGAAGATTAAGTACAATTTTTTAATATTTATTTTGAGAGAGAGAGAGTGGGTGAGAGAAAGGGAGGGACAGAGAGAGAGAGGGAAAG
This sequence comes from Panthera pardus, assembly GCF_024362965.1. Classification (NCBI taxonomy): domain Eukaryota; kingdom Metazoa; phylum Chordata; class Mammalia; order Carnivora; family Felidae; genus Panthera; species Panthera pardus. The sequence continues at coordinate 3,842,736 of NW_026526699.1, read as the reverse complement.
AGAGAATTCTAAGCAGGCTCCACACTGTCAGCACAGAGCTTGAAGCAGGGCTCGAATTCAGGAACCGTGAGACCATGACCTGAGCTGAGATCAAGTGTCAGATGCTTAACCAACTGAGCCACCCAGGTGCCCCAAGTTCAATTTGATTAAGATGGAATAGCTGTTGAGTTGGACTTTGGGCTAGAAAAGCCCTTCATAGTCTCTGCTAAGCCATTTTACTTACTTTACCTTTTTCTCTCGGAAAAAAGCTTTTTTGAAGGTATAATAAAAAATTTTTAAAGTAGTAGCATGATTTTATTGATGTGGTTTAGTACAGTGTTGGACAATCTTAAAATCCTATATTCTAAACAAATTCAAGCACTGCAAATGATATATTCTTGAATGTAGTTGACATCTAACAAAGGCAAGTTCTAATATGAGCATCCGTAAGTTGAATAATATAATTTAAGTTGGAAGATAGGCAGCTTTGGTTTTTCTGAATTTCTCTGGCTCCCTTTTCGGCTGGATATTTGGGGTCCAGCCCTGTTCAGCGGAGTTGGACAGAACCAATCTACTGGGCTCATTCATTCATCACTTCAATTCATCATCACTTCAATTCATCATCACTTCAATTCATCATCACTTCAATGTTTCCAGGCAAGCAGCAAGGGATACCCAAGTTCTGGGATCGGGCCACTCCTGAGGTCACCTTCATCATCCTTCTTGAAGTGAAACCATCGAACAGTTAAGGACTACATTGCCACTGTGTATGGCCAAGTCTAGCCTAATCAGTTAATGTACCACAAGTACCTGAAAACAAAAAGTGAGGCTAAAGGAGAGAAACAAACAGTTCATGATAATGACTATGCAGATTTTTTTATGTGAAGATTTTAAAACTAGTTTTAGATCTTAGAGTCCATCTTAAGGTGAAATGATTACCTTTAAATCAACTTTTTTGCAGTCACGTCAACATGTCTACACTAGTATGCCTAGGCTGTCTACTCACGTGCACACATGACTACATTTTCAGTTGCCTGTGCGTAGAAATTCCCAGAAAGAGCTAGCACTCATTTATTGAAACTAAGAATCACATACATCGAAATAGGCTCTTTCCAGGTCTCAAGTCAACTCTTCCTAGATAGAGCCAGTCCATATCGTAGGGCTGACACTATCAGGCTGTAATACCACTGTTTTCTCAGAAGACCTTTTAAGGTACAGCACAACGCAATGACCAAAATGATCCTTTTAAATCTCGGCCTCTGCTGTAGTGAAGTCTGAAAGCTTAAAGATTGTGGTTCAAGTCTGTTAATGACTTAAAGATTGGATTTTGCCACCAGCAGAATCTAGAGCAGAGGGTCTCCTCTCTTCGAGTTTTGAGATTGAGCAGAGGGAGAGACTGTTACTGTAACCAGGGCTTTGTCTCTGAGGCAGGTTCTCCTCTTTTGGGGCTGAAAAATTCAGGTGGTTGTGCACCAAGGTGCATCTAACAAAACTCACAACATCCTCCCGGAGGCACCTGCCACCACATTAACATGATCTTAATACAGCAATTAATGCTTACTTATTTATGCTTTTTTCGTCAGCCTTACTGACATTGTTCATTTAACAGTTTTAGTTAAAATAATCAGTTGACTGGGAGACTTGCTACTTTTGATTACAGAAGGCAAAGGCATAGGAAATTAAAATGGAGGATGGAATGTTCAAATATGCATTTGGTGGCTGTCACAAAAATTCACCTTTTTATTACGTTAAAAACAAAGTAACAATCAGACTAGTACGTTTGAGGGGGCTTAGGGGAGGCTGTGCTTTGGTGGAAACCCACAACATGAAATTCTCGGAAAAAAGGCAACGTAAAAGCTAGAGCTAAAAACAGGCCGTAAAATAAGACAGCGGGACAGGAGCCGCTCAAAGAGCTGTCCCCCCGGGATGGCCAGAGCACAGCCTGAGTGCCACCAGTCAGCTGACTGGGTCTATCTCGACACTCTCTCAATCAGATCTGTTGCCGCACACAAATTTTGGAATTTCAGAACGTGACACTGCAGGTAAGTGATAGTTGTAACATGTTTTTCAGAAGTGGCAATCACAAAAAAGACACCAAACTACATTGCCTCTGATATGGCTAATGTTTGTCAGAAGGTAAATGTGTCCGTGGCCATCTTAAGCCACAGAAAATTTGGTCACATTAAGCACAATAACCCCAATGGTTCATTTGACATCTGGTTACTTAAAAAAAAAAAAATCAAAATTCAGGGTATTATAAATTTTCTAAGATTCACTCCGAAACAAAAGGCTAATTCTGCATACAGAGTTTTACCCAAATGTCCATAGGCATTATCATTATTTACACAGAAGGTTTCAATCTGAAGTCACCTTTGGCAACCTCAAAATATATAAACTATGAACTTCCACAGTGGAATTATATGTACTTGAAAGTTGTGGCCTCAAAATACCCACGTCCGGGATCTATAGCGACACATGGCTGAACAGGTAAGACACAGATTCAGCGTTGCGTGTTCTTCAGATCGCCTCTGCCAAGATCATCGAGATGTCAATAACCTGAATCTGGGGACAGTGTCTCATTTTGTCCTCCCGCGGAATGGTGTTTGTGACCACAACAGCCTTAAAGGCGACATTATTTATTCTGGAAATAGCCGGCCCAGAGAAGATCCCGTGTGTGAGGACAGCATAGACTTTGGTGGCTCCAGCTGAGAGTAGCCTGTCCACGGCGTGGCAGATGGTGCCACACGTGTCAGCCATGTCGTCCACGAGGATGACCACGCGGTCCTTCACGTCGCCCACCAGAACCATCCGGTCCACTTCGTTTGCTTTCTTCCTCTCTTTGTGAATCAGGGCAAATTCCACATTCAGCCTGTCCGCAATCGAGGTGACCCTCGTGGCTCCCCCGGCGTCAGGTGAAACGATGATACAGTTGTCCCACTCGGCAGTGTTCTCCCGGATCCACTGCAGGACCACGGGCTCTGTGTACAAATTATCCACCGGGATGTCAGAGAATCCCTGGAGGTGAGAAGCATGCAGGTCCACGGTGATGATGTGATCTGCCCCAGCCACTGACAGCATATTGGCCGCAAATTTCGCAGAAATCGGAGCGCGGCTCTTGTCCTTTTTGTCTTGTCGGGCATACGGAAAACACAGGATCACGGCAGTCACCCTGGAAGGCGACGCGACCTTACAGGTGTTGTTCATGATGAGAAGCTCCAGGAGGTTGTCGTTGACTTCCCCACAGCCACTCTGGACGATAGAGACATCTTCGCCCCTCACACACTCTCACCGATCTCGACGCTGGTCTCCTGGTTGCTGAACTTCTCAGTGACCACCTTGCCCAGCTGCAGGCCCAGACGGCCGGCCACGCGCTGGGACAGGTCCTGGTGGGAGCTGCCACTGAGGAGCACGATGTTGGGCATGGCGGAGGCAGCGGTGGCACTGGAGGCTGCGACGCGAGCGGGAAGGCACGGCTCGAAGGTATAATAAAAATTTTAATTTTTCTTACTCTCAATTGATGTTAGCAGAGAAAAATCTGTTCAAAATAATAGTAGCAAGAATGTACCCAATTCTGTACGTGCACATATAAGGGAGATGAATGGCACCAATGGTACGAGGGGCAAGAGACAGGAATCCAGATTTTTATTTTATTATTTTTTTATTGTGTATTTATTTTTGAGAGAGAGAGAGAGAGAGAGAGAGAGAGAGAGAGAAAGCGGGGAAGGGGCAGAGAGAGAGGGAGACACAGAATCCGAAGCAGTCTCCAGGCTCCGAGCCGTCCGCACAGAGCCCGATGCAGGGCTCGAACCCACGAACTGCAAGATCCTGACCTGAGCTGAAGTTGGGTGCTTCACCGACTGAGCTACACAGGCACCCCAGGAATTCAGATTTTTAAATACTTTACTTTTAAGCTAAATCTTTAATGCTGTCTTTCTTTCAAAGACAGATCTTAAACAGAAATAACAAACTAGCATCCTAAATTTCTGGGTCTGTACATTGGCACCTCATTATGATTCTATAATTTCAAATTATTTTGTCATACCAATTTTAATGTGAAAAAAGGAGGTCAGGCCAGCACCCAGTGGAAAACGACTGCTCCCAGAGCGTGAACTGTGATTCTGACCTTGTCTCCCAGATGCAACTTCCTGATCATAAGAGTGGTTTTCTCCCTGCCTTTGCTCTCTTATCCGTGTGAGGGACGTCTCATCCCATTGGGAGTCAGTGGGTAGAACCTTCTGTTCTGGTGGTGTTCATGGCCAGCTCACGTGACATCACAGGTAGACTTGCATATCTGAAGACCAAGTCTAAGAGATGGAACTTTCAGGAACAGGGGTAGGAAGGTCCTACAGACTGGTCTGAGGCGGCCCTGTGACCCCAGGGGCGATGCCTCGCAAAATTCACAGTGGAGCATGGCTTCGGGAGGGACCGTCCACCCCAGCTGCACTGTCATTTTCCTGTGTCTCCTGTCTATAGGATGCCTGTGGGTTTATCAACAGGAGCAGATCACCGGACCTGCCCCCAGGAGCTGGAATTCTGAGTCCTGAACATGTTACTGCTGGGGTTGAGGAGTGAGGTCGGTAAAGCTTGACTTTTTCAAAAATCTCACTGGAGAATGAAGCCAGGAGCCCCGAATCATTTGATGTAAAATCAAAAGGTACCGCACCGTGGGCATCGAGCTTCTGAGGCTTTGCCCTGAATGCAAGAGTGCGGTGACATAGCAAAAAAAAGTCGCTCATCCTTGAATTTTTCTGTTAGGAAAGAGAAAGAAAGTTATGCTCTTTCTGAAACCACGGCCTGCCATCCTTGCTGCAGGCACTGGGCCCGATGGTCCCCACGAGAAAGGGAGGAGCCCCTTAGTAGAGGAGTGACCAGGGATTATGCAGAGCGGTTCTGGACATGATTACTGGAATAGACCTACGTCTCCGGTGAAAGCAGACGTGGGCATCTCACAGGATGCCTTAATGGACTCAGGGTCTCAAGATGATGGTTCCTTTGAAGTCCCAGATCCTTTGCAGCATTGGTCTATCTTTTTTTTTTTTTAAGTTTTTAATTATCTTGAGAAAAAAAAAAAAAAGAGAGAGAGAGAGAGAGGGAGAGCCAGAGAGGGAGGGAGGAAGAGTATCCCAAGCAGACTCTGCAGAGCCCGACACGGGGCTCAAACTCGAGAACTGCGAGATCATGACCTGAGCTGAAACCAAGAGTGGGACGCTTAACCAACCGAGCCACCCAGGCGCCCCAGTACCGATCTTAATCATTGTTTTCAATCAAGGAAACGGGTGTCTGTTGTAAAGTACGTAGGAAGCGTGGACATGTATAAAGGAAAAAAAAATAAAATGTCAGAAATAACCACCAGCAGTAACAACAAAGATTATTTAAAAGGTGGCTGACGCTTGCAGAAGGAGCTTTTTTGTTAGCCTTGGGATAATTCCGAGGTTTCCCCCAGCATCCCCTGGAGGGGTGGCCTCACTTCTGGAGAGAACATGCTAATTCCAACATAATTATTCAAATGAAGTCTGCTCCTTCTCACCTTATCTCCATTTGGATACTTGACATTTGGCTCAAGCATAATGGGAATTCGCTTCTGAAATAGAAGCATCTAAACTCAGTGACAGGGTGAGTCATGAGCAGTCAGCCAGGCGCGTCCCCTGGAAAGGAGACGTTGGGGGTGAGGGGGGTTTGCGTGGTGGGTGGGGACACAATGGATGTCACACACCCCCACCCCCACCCCCGGGGCGAGGAGCCTGTTGAAGGCAGCCTGCAAAGCGCGACACTTCGCCCGGCGAGCTCGCTCGGCTTGGGTCCACGATGTGGACACGTGGCGGAGGGTGGCCGTGAGAACCGGGACATGTACCGCGTCCCTGAAGGGGAGTTTGTGGAGAGAGAGAACGTGGGCACGTTCAGCGAGATACAGTCGCTCCTGGGCGGTCCAATCTGCTCCTTGTGCTAAAACTCAGCATAAAGTCAAAAACTGGACGAGGGCTGGGACCCCCTTTTCCAAACGGCCCCCTTTTCCCATACATCTGCGGGGGCGTGTGTAACATTTAAGAAGCAAAAGAATAAACATTTTGGTATGAAACCACAGGGGCTCTAAATTTCGCCGAACTTTGACACTGACTCTCATCCACTTAGCAAAAATTTCCCGGGGTTGTATCTGCTCTCGACGTTTCTTTGCCCATTAGAAGCCATGGGCTAACTTCACTGCTGGTTGCCATCTACATGACAGACACCGCATCCTGAGAGGCATAACCCAGCGTGGAAAAACGGACCTGAGTTATTAGTTCTGAGATGCAGCGCCCCGGGGTCTGACGCCGTTTGCTTAAACTGAGCGGGATTTTAGTGGATGGGATACTCACATCGTGGGTCCGAACAAACAATTCCATCCAAAGCGCGAAAGGCCCTTGCTGCAGGATGGAATGACTCAGATTAATCCTGGTTAGTTTGTCTTGGGAGCGCCCCAGGTTTATGCATCCTTGAAGGCACAGAGGGGACAGGTGCTTCTATGAGAATTCACCTAAAACACTGTGGGTGTGAGAGGTCCGTCCCCTGGGTCTGGGGGCAGGGGGGTTGCCGTTTTGGAGACCAGGAGATGGGGGTAGGGAAGCAGCGACCTCACGGAGACAGTGGGGTTGAAATCCATGGGCACGCTAAGTCAGGAGACAGCAAGAACAGAAGACACGAGATGTTTTCCCTGGGGATAAACGGCACCCAGCAAGCCCCAGGAAACACCACCTGTACAGAGCAAAACTGACTTCCTCGCTTTTATTTTGCAAACAGACCAGGTTAATCCCAGACTGAAACCATCCAGAAGTCTCTCCAGAACCCATGGGAAAGCGAGAACATCGAGGCAAGTGGGAAGGTGCATTCTCAGTTTCACGGCCACGTGGGTAGCCGAGTGTTACGGTGACGACATTAGGCGACAAGCCGTCTGTGTGTTTTGAGCAGAACGCTGGTTGCTCCCCACTTCGTGAGCGGGATTTGGAGGGGCCAGTGCGGGTGGGGCCATCCGGGGACGACCCTGTCCAACAGCGGCGGCAGACGGAAACTGCCTCCTGTCTCAAAACAGCAGTGAAACTGGTTTTGCTCCCCTCAAAAGCCTCAGCCCACAGCTCTGTCCATGTAAACACGACATGAATGCCTTCTGAACTAGCGGCCATCTCTCCAGTCAAAACTATCCCGATTAATATCATGTGCATTCTCTACGAGAAAAAAAAAAAAAAAACCAAAACACTAATTTAAAAAGATGCTGAGGAGGCATGCTAAAATACGGAGTTTGGAGTTTAGATCCGCGATGAACTCAGGGCTCAACACAAAGTGTCAGTGTTCAGGCTCGTACCTCCGATGGACCGAGGTGGCTGGTTCTGTTCCGTGTGCTGGTTGCCAGACCGGATTCCACGATTCCTCCAGGTTCCCTGCCCCTGCCGTCCGCACACCCAGTTTCCCCCAGGGTTTCCGCAAATAGGACCGACCGCGTTGGGTGGGTGCATGTTGGCTGAGGTTACTAAACTGGCCCTGCCCTCCCAGCGATCCAGGTGGTTGGCAAACATCCCTATGATTTGACAATATTCCCATCTCAACAGTTGGCGGCTTTTTGCAAATCAGTAAGGGTAAGTGTGAATGTAAAAGTCTTAAAAACGCTGGGAAACTGGGGGCGCCTGGATGGCTCAGTCGGTGAAGCGTCCGACTTGGGCTCAGGTCACAATCTCGCGGTTCATGGGTTCGAGCCCCGCATCGGGCTCTGTGCTGACAGCTCAGAGCCTGGAGACTGTTTTGGATTCTGTGTCCTCCTCTCTCTCTGCCCCTTCCCTGCTCTCTCTTTCTCGAAAATAAATAAACATTAAAAATTTTTTTTTAAAAAAACACTAGGAAACTTCACCTTTAAGAAGCATTTTAGGGGCGCCTGGTTGGCTCAGTCGGTTAAGCATCCAGCTTTTGATTTTTGGCTCAGGTTGTGATCTCACAGTTGGTGGGTTCAAGCCCTGCATTGGGTCTGTGCTGACAGCATGGAGTCTGCTTGGGATTCTTCTCTCTCTCCTCTCTGTCTGCCCCTCCCCTGCTCACACTTTCTCTCTCTCACAATAAAGAAATAAACTTAAAAAAAGAAATATTTTATTTATTCCCGCAGCCGCCCAGACAAAAATTTTCTGTAGATAGTTGCTCCCATGTACTAAAGACAGGAAGAGGGGAGGTATTTTTCACATCTCACTCAGGTCAAACCAAATGAAAACTCAGAAGAAGGAACTATTCAAGGTCTAGCTGATGGTTCTCTTTGTTCCTCTTTTGAGCTATATTTGTGAGTGGCTTGGATGTGGATGTGGATGTGTATGTTCATGTATGTGTATTTGTGTGCATGTGTGCGTAGTGTGTATCGTGTGGTGGGTATGTCGGTGTTCGTGTGTGTTTATCCCTGTGTTTGTGTGTGCATATGTGTTTGTGGTTGCCTATGTGTGTGGCCATGCGCGTGTGCCTGTACATGTGTGGTTGTTTACGTGTGCTGTGCGCGCGTGTGTGTTTGTGTGTGTCTCTGTATTGTGCGTGCCCGTGTCTCTGTGTGCTCGTGGGTGTATGTGTTGGTGATGGGGGCAGGGTATGGGTCCACGATCCCCAGGGTGCTGGTGCTACACAGCCGACGGAGCTCTAGAGACATAAGAAACACGCAAGACGTGTTTCTGGGGATTCTGGTTGGGTCTCCGAGGATTTGTGCAGACATCCCAGCTGAAAAACTGTCAGGTGCATTTGCCAAGTTCTCCCGGCCGTACGTGCACTTTTCAAAACTGTCAGCATCACCCTGGCCATTTTGGCAAACGCCACACTTTGCTTTCAGGAGGCAAAGAGATATCTCCCTGGAAATCCAGGGCTTGAATCGCTTGATAAGTCTTAATAAATCCCCTCAGCCAAGCCCGCTCTTTGTCTGAGCCCCACAGGGACCTGCGAGTGAGTGGGCACCAATGGTAAAGGTCTTTGAGAAGTGCCGTGCCTGCCTGCTTCAAAAGAGCTGGCAGAATATGAATCGGAACGCTCTCCAAAATTCCCAATCCATTCTTCCCCATCAGCATAATTTCCGAGCTATAAAAAATATTTTTCACTAACAGCTTCATCCAGTTCGCTTTCTGACGGAAAACAGAGCCGAGCCACTGGCCGCTGACGGCTCTCGCTTCTTCCCACACCTCGGTGTGCACCGATGCTTAGTAATTGCATTCCAGATTGGAAGCAAGTTTGAAATGTAACTCAAAAAAGACCAAGGACTTGAGTTAGAAGTTTCTGTGCAAAGCACAAATGCTGCATTTGAGATGGGTTTTTTTTTTTTTTTTTTTGGTATTAAAGTTCTTAATACCTGCGGAAGATTTCTTACTGAACCTCTATAATTTATATGCATTATGGTGGTAGGGGCGTTGTTTGTTTTTAGAAATCTTAAAATACATAGGAAAGTGTGGGGAAGAGTTGAATAGAAACCCTTCCCTAGTTGGAGACCCGTAGGTGGGAATAATCCAAGGGCTCTAAACTCTACCAGGGAAATAAATGTTCTTCTCAATCTAAGAAGGCTGGGATGTTATCGACGGATAAAACCAGCGGATGTCTGTGTTTCAGGAGAAGCACGAAAATGACTCTGGTGTTAATTGTTGATCTGGGTCATTTGTTCAGATGAAATGCGTGTATTTTACTTTAGATGGAGGATTGTCTCTCTGGAGACAGCAGACGCTGGCAGCAGAAACCACCTTTCTGTTCATTAGGAGAAATTGCACTTTACATTGAGGTGGGTGTGGCTTCCAAATCCGGGCTGTGTGTGAGCCTCACTTTTCTACGCCTTTGATCATGTTTTATTTGTTCAGGATGGCTTTGGTCACTCCTGGCTTGCCGCAGCTCCCATTCTTTCTGGGGGCCCGAAATCACATGAAAATAGGGGTCCCTCACGATTCTCATACAGCTTTATAAGTTTGGAACGGAACAGCCCATTCCTTTTGTGATAAAGTCTGACCCAGGGGCGCCTGGGTGGCTCAGTCGATCGAGAGTCCGACTCTTGATTTTGGCTCAGGTCATCATGTCATGGGGCGTGGGTTTGAGCCCTGCATCAGGCTCTGCGCTGAGCATGGGGACTGCTTGGGATTCTCTCCCTCCCTCAATCTCTCCCCCTCTCCTGCTCGCTCTCTCTTTAAATAAAATAAACTTCAAAAAATAAAAATAAAAAGATAGATTATAAACGAGTCTGCCCCAATGAATCAGATTTACAAAAATGGCAGGTGTAGGCACGGCTTATACAGTGTGCTTAATTCACACCTCTCCTGCTGCCTAACGAAGGGGTTTTCTTTCCCCTTTCGGTTGTGTTTTAGAAAGTCCTTTTTACTCTGGTTCCATGGCTTTTCCTCTAGGGCAAGCGTTTCCCAACTGTGAGAACATTGTGGGCGGATGTGGGTGGACCACAGCTGGCGTCTGAGAACACACGCCTCCCAGTACAGGGACTTTTAGTTCTTTCTAGCGTTTTGAAGGTTCCACCCACATGTCTGTGCAATGGTGCTGGACCCCCCCACCCCCCGCCACCCCAGCTGCACCCAGGTGCTGGATTAGGCAAAACCCAGACACCCAAACGATGTGCCGAGAGATGCCAAAATTTGCACATGGAAGGATTTGGGCGCTTCTTCATGGCACAGGGACATGGAACCACGGCGTGGTTTTTGCTGGCTTCTCCGGTTTCCACCATTTTAAAAAATGTTTATTTATTTATTTTCAGAGAGAGAGAGAGAGAGAGAGAGAGAGAGAGAGAGAGATCAGGAGAGGGACAGAAGGAGAGAGAGAGAGAGAGAGAGAGAGAGAGAGAGAATCCCAAGCGGGCTCCATGCTGTGAGCACAGAGCCAGACATGGGGCTCAATCCCACCAACCGTGAGATCATGACTTGAGCCGAAATGAGGAGTTGGACGTTTAACCGAGTGAGGCCCCCAGGCTCCCCCCCACCCACGCCCTTTTAAATACTTAACCTTCCATGGGGAGCCTTGCCTTTGATTTCTAGGGTTATCATGCTGTGGACCATTTCTTGGACTCCAAAAACAGATTAAAGGACCCCCCCACTCCCTGTGGGTGATGTTCTGGATGAGACTCACCACCTACAAAGTTTAGAAAAACCCCAAGAAGCAGCAGGGGCCAGCGAGGGGAGCAGAAGTTCAATTAACACAGAAGCGATCAAAAACCCAGGGGAAAAGCAGTGTTCCTAACACACAGTGAAAGAGACTTGATATTCTACAGACGATCCATGGTCCCAGCAGAAAAGGGGTTTATGCCCTACCCGTGGCAACTTAATGCCCATAACGTTGCTTCTCTATGATCTGTGTTGAAACAACACGCCGTCTTACCACATGTTCACGCGCGTGCCAGACTTCGGTTCCCTGTCGCGGTCTCAGAACAACGGATTGGTTCTGGGCTCCTGGGGCCAGACGTGGGTTTGAGCAAGGATTGGGGCCAGGTCCTCTGGGGGATGGTCTGATGAAGGGCCTGTGGGAAGGAGTCTGGAGGACAGTGAGGTGGGGCTTTCTTCAGGAAGCAAGGGAGGGACGGGTGGCCGGCGGGGCAAGTGACACACTCACTGGGCCCCAGAAGCTGCAGGGGAGGTGAGCCCAGCGGAGAACTTCCTCGCAAAGAGGATCAGGACGCAGGGTGGGCGTGTGCTGGGTCCAGAGCGCGAAGCTCTTTTACCGAGTTACCCGTTCAAGGAAGACTTGCCCCGGCTCCTTCTCTCTCTTCAGGATCCGCAGCTCAGACCTCAGGAGGGTCACAGAATGACTGAAAGGCTGAGGTTTGGCAAAGGGAGGAGGAGGGAATTCTCCTGCGTCTTTCATCTTCGCCTTGGAAATTGTAATGAGACGAAGCGAGCTTGTGGGCCTTAACTGGACTGCCCAGGGAAGGTGGTAAAGAGTCAGTGCAAACCGCCAAGTCAGGGAGAAGGGTCCCCCCTGGACACTCGTGACCCCGACGCCAGCGTGGGGGCTTCTGAATGCCGCCCTCGGTTCTGGCCATTCGCTAGAACGACTCCTAGGTCTAGGAAAGTGCTACCCTTGTGGTCGCTCTTATTAGAGGGGAAGGATACAGTTAGAAGCCGTCCAAGGAAGGGGTCCCAGGGGTGGGGTCCAAACGGGACCTCCTGCCGCCGTCTCCCGGTGCGGGGTCCTGGACAGAGCACCCCTCCCTGCTGTGACATATGAGGAAACACACCCAGCATCGCCTGGAAGGCAGTTCCCCCGAGCTTTGCATCAGAGTCTGTGGGGAGAGTTGGGACACAGGCGGGAGTGATGGAACTGTGTCCACGGGGTGGAATCCAACGTCCGGCTCGTCCCCGGCTGGAGGTGGGGCTCACGGGCCACCTGCTCAAATCCCCCAGAACCTCTAAGCAACCGGTTGGTCCTTCTGGCCTGGCCAAGCCCCGCCCCAGTCATCTGATTAGCATAAACTACCAGGTGTGACCCGGGAGCCATAGGCAGCACAAAGACAGAGCCACCGCTGAGGAAATGGCAGGGCTCACGGCTTCCCTCCCAGGAGGCAGGTGGAGGAAGGACAGACGTCACTTTGGACAAAGTTGATTCTTCGGCACGCGGTAGTCTATAATGTGAACACGAACAGAAAAGCGAGTCCGTGCAGGGTCAGGGGGGACGTTTGCGTGACGGTCCCGCGTCACATGGGCGCATTCTCGTCGGTCAACCGTGGACTCTGGGGGGATGGGGGTAGGCACGGGGGCTGGGGTAGGTACTGTGCTGGGGACACTGTCACAGTTATGGCATCATTATTGTGTTTTCTTCCCTCCTCCACTGTCACCCCGGGGAGGTCAGAGAGCCCTGCAGGGTGTGGCCTCTGCCTCCCCGTGTGACACTCCAACCTGGGGCCCCCTCAGCCACAAGGAGGAGAACGTGGTTGGAGGGGCAGAAGCTTGGAGGGAGGTAGGTCTGAATATTAGGATTTCGTTTCGCAGAGGGGAACCCTCGTGGTTAGAAATCGCCCACCAGCCCCGCGCTTTGGTGGCAGACGCGTGAAGCTGAGATTCAGGGCCTCCTGCCATCCCGCGGCTCGTTCCCCAAGCCCCAAATCAGAAGGCCACCCCTGCCTTTGGGACGCTGAGGCAGCCAATGGTTTCAGCCCGCGACCCTCTCAATTGGAGTGCAGGACACCATCGGGCATCTCTCTCCCCCGTCGCCGGGCCCCGGCAGGGAGTAAGGGCCACAGTCACTTCCATGCGTGTAAAGCAAACGGTAAGTCAGCCCCTCGAGCTGATAAACGTTCAGCGCAGCACCTGTCAAGCCTGTCGTGCGCGTCACCTCCCGAAGACGGCTGTGAGGACAGGGGGCTGGGTTTGCGGGTGAGGCGGGGACCGGGCTGTGCCGTCTGGTCCCCAGACGCGGGATCAAGCGACGACCCAGCTCCAGTAAAAATTCATCCCGCAGCAGGCACATCCAGTTAGCACCAGGTCGTGAGCGGGGAAGACGAAAACCCAGGAGCCTGCTTGGAAAGTTTGGAGCAAGTAATTAAGACTGCATCTGAATAATGTGATGAACACGCTTATTTATTTATTGTCAAGCTGCTTCGAGACACCCAACAACAGCCCCTCCCGGGGAGTGCCAGGCAGCAGGCACATTTGGAGGAGGAATTAGGAATGTTATTTTTAACTCTCCATTATTGGAGGAAACACACATCCGGAGCCCTTGTGAGGAGTGATTATTAGCCGTTCAGCTGAGAGATAGACTGGTGTCTACCATGCGTCGTTTTCCAATTATTTTGTTATTTTCAATGCCTTAAATGCTACAGGCACATAAAAGTCAGCTCATTTAATCTCTCTAAATTATAGCTTCTCCATCTGCCACGGTCTTACAGTGTAACAAAATCATTTCTCTTTGTAAACCCAGTAAAGTCATAGAAACAATGGAGAGGAGCTCAGATTCAGCTCTTTTTAAAAAAAAAAAAGGAATAATAAAGATATCTGAACTGGAAAATAATGTTGATATTTGTCTGCAAAGGGAGGTAGGGGATTTTTACGGGGTCGCTTATCAAGCTGACAAAAAGAAACGTACATTTATATTTTCCTTATAAGACAGTCGGGCTATGACTATGACTATGATATCGGGGAGTAGTGCTGTCCACCGGAAACAGGAAACTGGCAAGATTTCCTGACCCCATAACGCAATTCTACATCCGTGTGGCTTTGGCTGCATTTAGCAGCCTTCCTTTATTGAAACCGTCTGCCTCGCCTAGCCACCTTGGGTGCTCCGAGATGTTGAATAGAGGCATGGAAGGGGTCTGTATACCTTGCTAAGTTTATGTCACGAAATAAGTCAGTTCTTCATGTGCATGGAAAAGCGTTTGACATTGGTACTATCAGAGAGAAGGTAATGGCATTAAGGTCCCATCCTGAGGGAGGGAGCCAGTGTGGCCGGGCCAGACAGGTGCCATCACCCCCGTTGTCTGTGACCGGTCTAAGGACGGCCATATGACCCAGGAGAGGCCAGAGAGACAGAAAGGGAAGTCAGAGGAACAACTGCTCGGAAAACAAATAAACCAAAGTGGGAAAAAAAGAAAAGAAAGGAAAACTTCCCAAGAAAATTAAAAGAAAGAGCTTTTCCAAAAGAGAGGCTCTTCTCTTGCTCCCCTCCTTCCTGCTTGGAAGGCTGATGTTGGAACATTTCACGTGCGAAGCCCAGCCCGTCCCTGTGTGTCCGAGTAAGAGAAGCCACAGGAACTGCAGGGCTCAGAGCTGGTTCCCTGGGACCTGAGTTCAGCCACCTGCTGCGAGAGCTCATTCTTCACGGTCTTTCAGATGTTAATTGTAGCCCAATGTTCCAACTGGTACAAAGGAACATCCGTTTCTAGTTAGATCCTGATTCTCACCAAGGTGCTGGGTGTGGGTGTGATGCTAGCCTGTCTTTGATTAATGGGAAAACCAGTAGGTACTGGAGATGTGGAGGAGATTCTGTCCTCCGGACGTCTGGGGGGTCCGACTTCAGCTCAGGTCATGATCTCGCGGTCTGTGAGTTCGAGCCCCACGTCGGGCTCTGTGCCGACAGCTTGGAGCCTGGAGCTGCTTCGGATTCTGTGTCCCCCTCTCACTCCGCCCCACCCCTGCTTGGGCTCTGTCTCTCTCTGTCTTCCAAAAATGAATAAACACAAAAAAAATTTTTAAAGAAATTAATCTAGAGGCAGCGTTCAGGTTTTCCCGAAGGGTCTAATTGCACCGTAGACCAGTTTCTCTTTCAAATCTTCCTTTTTGTAATCTTTAAGCAACACTTCCCAGTTTTTAATCTTCTGTTGAACATTCCTACAATGTTGCCCATAATTGCCATAATATGTGTATTATTATCTATGTAATAGTTACTTTCAAAGTCTTGTTTTACTGACGCAGATGTATTTTGAAAGGAAATTTTAAACACAGGAAACTGTATGAATGGAAAGCAGGAATGGAAAACCATCCACTTATCGAAAATAGTAGGTGACTCCGGAGATAAATAAAATAAATACAAAACACTGTGACCTAGATGCTGCTACCGGCGTTAGGATTTCAGCCTGAGTTCTGCCTCTTTTATGAAGATTCCAGAGAATCGGGAAGGATTTACAGATACACACACACCAAACAGACAACTGCTCCTTGAGGAGGCCAGAAGGACACAGAGTCACGGAAAGGGAATTACGGAGTCACCATGATACTTACCGTCACATGCCCCAGAATGATGTCTGAGTACCTCGAGTAGGGGGACGTCTCCCTGTTTTGGGGGGGAGGCCTGCCCCTCGCCCACCCCAGGGGATGAATTGTGACTGGCCTCATCCCGTGGAGGTAATCCCTTTTTGCTGCCAGGAAATGGACCGGATCCGAGACGTGGGGTCCAGCGTGGGCCATTTAGAGGTTAGGAGGTGTCTTCTGGGGACTCTCTTTCTCTTGATGATAATCGCCCTGCAAGAAAGCCCTACGGACCTGTTTTCCCATCCTGATGTAGGGTTTTGAAAGGAGTATCAGAGAGATGGCAGCAGTCTAGGACCTTGGTGAGGAAACCACTTCTGAAGTCACCTCCAGACTTCCAAAGTACAAAATACATATTCTTGGGGCGCCTGGGTGCCTCAGCAGGTTGAGCATCCGACCCTTGATTTCAGCTCAGGTCATGATCTCAGTTTCGGGAGTTCGAGCCCCATATGTTGAGCTCTGTGGTGACGGCACAGGACCTGCTTGGGATTCACTCTCTTTCCCTCTCTCTCTGTCCCTTCTCCACTCACTCTCTGTCTGTCTCTAAATAAATAAATAAACTTTAAAAAGTACATATTCTTATGGTTTAGGGAACCGTTGGCTGAGTTTCCTGTGCCTTGACCTGGACGCATTTACATCCTACGTTCCTGGACTCCTCACGGGCAAAGGCTTCCTGTCACTGCCCTGCACAAATCTCGTGTTTTAGCTTCAAAAAGAGGGTGCAAGGGACACTTACATGGGTTAAAATCTCTTGCAAGGAAACTCCGATGAAACAAGACCATTCCACACAGAGGGGGAAAGACATCCTTTAGGATGTATCGATGTGGATATTGTATCTGTGTCAGGAAAACCAGCCTGTCAAGTAACAGAGTTTAATACTGGAATGGGACTGCGGGCAGGGCTGGAAGAGGGAGGGTCTGGAATCTTCAGCTGGAGGGTCAGGGGGGAGTAAATTGTGTGATCCTTTTAAAGGTGTCCACTGTTCAAAGTCCATTTCAGGAGTGCCTGGGTGGCTCAGCTGGCTAAGTGTCCAACTCCTGATTTTGGCTCAAGTCATGATCTCACAGTTCACGAGATCGATCCCTGAGTTGGGCTCTGTGCTGACAGCGTGGAGCCTGCTTGGGACTCGCTCTCTCTGCGTTTCTCTCTCTCTCTCTCTCTCTCTCTGCCCCTCCCCTCTCTCTCAAAATACATCAATAAACTTTTTAAAAAGGCCAGTTTGGACGATTTACATGCAAAATTCTATGTGATCCCAAGCTAGGTGGAGGTTTGGAAGGAGTGAGTTTTGTTTTTTTGGTTTTTTTTTTAAAGAAAAAAGTAAAATTGGGACACCTGGGTGGCTCAGTCGGTTAAGCGTCAGACTTCGGCCCAGGTCATGATCCCATGCTTCGTGGGTTCGAGCCCCGTATCAGGCTCTGTGCTGACAGCTCGGAGCTCGGGGCCTGGAACCTGCTTCGGATTCTGTGTCTCCCTCTCTATCTCTGCCCCTCCCCTGCTTACACTCTGTCTCCCAAAAATAAATAAATATTTTAAAAAATTTTTTAAAGAAAAAAGTACTGTTGGGATGAGCCCTGGGTGTTGTATGGAAACCAATTTGACAATAAATTTTCTATTAAAAATAGTAATAATAAAGGAAGAAAGAAAGAAAAAGAAAAAAGTTAAATAAAAGAAACAAAATACTATACATCCTTGTTTTTTCCCCCTTCCTTATTTTTCGCCCTAGAAGTTAGAATTTTATGGCATCAGTTTCTCTCTAGATTCAGCAAAGCCCCACAAAAATACGAGACGTGTGTGGTGTTCAGCCTACCATCAACGTTTAGGGGTTAAGTGCGGTGGAATTTGGAGGTATCCCCTGGGGGGTGCGGTTTTCTCCATTTTTACCGTGTCTGCTTCCATTGGCAAGGAGCTGGCTGTGTTGAGACAGCCCAGGATCCAGGCTTAACTGCATAGTGGCTGAGAGAAAAGGCACACTGCTTTCAGGACGAAAGCCGGTCGTCAGACTTGGGCACCCCTTCAGGAGAAGGAAATCGAGCACGATTCTCAAGCAGGGTTTCCGAGGTGGCTTTGACAGTGTTACATCTTCCCGTTGCAGAAGCCCGCACCAAACACCTGTATTTAGGCTCAGATTAAACAGACAGAGGGGAGACAGCTACAGCCTGCAAACCGTGTGCCGTCGGGGGACAATACGGCCCGTGAGTCTCCAGGCTCCTTACGGCTTCTGTCTTAGCGCGTTCCTGACACAAAGAATTGGGGAATAAACACATTAGAGGAGAAACACATCCTAAATGAGAATTCGCCGCAGATAGGAGGCTCCTGTCACTTACGGGACTCGTTACAGAACTTTACACAAGCCTGGAAGATTCTGTCAAGGGTTTGTGGGAGGCAGTGGAGAGGTCCGTCGGGGGTGCACCGGGCGGACGTACCTCTGATTTCTTCTATCGTTTTATACCCCTGGGAGGAGTCTGCCAGTCGGAGCTGGAAATGAAGGCCACACTCACCTGAGAAAAAAAGGTAAGGACGGGAAATGGAGATATTTTGGCCTCAGAGCGATAACTCTGTTGATTGAGTTAAATGCGTTGGACTCAGGTGGGAAGATACCCACCTGCGGAAATCACCACGGCCCCTGGCCGCAAACGGGAGCACGCATAGCAGCGAAGCTAGAGGCGGGAGGGCGTAGAGAGAGAGAGACAGAGAGACAGTGAGACAGAGAGAGGGAGAGAGAAAGACACACTGGTAAACCAGATGTCCCAAGCTCCTGGATCTGTGTATTTTGGGTGGGTATTGACAGATTGAAATTCATAGATCTCTCTCCAGCTCACAGATATTGTGATATATTTCCAAAGTCCCCAAGTTAATTTCTAACTGAAGATAGAATTTTCAGTCACTTACTCTACACCGTTGGAAAGCCAGCTCGCACATCCATCTGTGTTCCTGGGGGGCACTTTGAGGACATTGGCTGAGAATTACAAATACCTCCCACACTGTTTGTCTGCACGTCGCTAAGCGTGTCAACAGGAGGCAGCTGGGACTGAGTCTGCTCAGGCTCATCTCGCAGCATTCCCTGAAACGCCACGGGCCCCTGGCCCTCAGACGGGACTGCGTGACTCTGCGTGTGAAGGAGGAAACGTATACAGGTCTTGGACCCAGGTGGCCTCGTCTGCATCACAAAGAACAGAAACTGGGACTTGTCTGTCGCAGAAAGACAGAACACAGGCCAGACAGGCTGCAGTCCTACAGCCGAGACGCTCCTCTCCTCTGTCACTGGGGAAGCCACCTCACCCCTGCTGGGATCACGGCACTCCTTCCCTCTGCCTCTGCTGTGCCCTTACGGATTCGGGAGTTTCCATCAGTTTGCGGCTCCAGTATTTGCTGCTAAGAAAAGAGCATATTCACAACGTACGGGAGAAGTGAAATAATGAGTATTTGCCTGGGTGACATAATGAACGTTGCTGGGGTCTTTTAGTGATAAAAAAGAAAGCTGGCGTGCTTCTAGAATTCTCTCCCACTTTAGGCCGGCTGCTTCCCGCTCTCGTGCGCCAACCTGTCCCACGTGCGAGCTGAAGAGAGCGGAGGTTCTGGAAAACTTCAGAACCAGCCGCCGCGCGATCCCCCCTGTGAGATAAATGATGGCCTGGGGGAACGTGGGTTTCCTACTGAGGATGTGACTTTTGTTGGTTTCTTTCCAGATCTTAAGGCTCATACTCAGAATGGCAGAAGGGCAGTTGCCTGGTGGGAGCTGACGTTGTGACGGCCCTGGGGAATGAGGTCAGCACTGCTATCGTCCCAGGGACGCGGGGCGACGGTGACGGGTTCTGTTCTGCCCTGTGAGGTCGGCTTTCCCCCCGGAGAAGGGGCGAAATGGAGGACCACCGCAGTCGCCTGTACCCCGTCTGCCCCAACCCGCATCCGTCAAAACCGATCGGCCGGTGGAAGTAAGAAAATTGTGACGAATCCTCGGTTTTTCCCATGTGCTGGGTCTTTCCTGCTTGCTCTCAGATGCGTTCCCTGCTCTGGCCTGCAAGGCAGGGGCTGATCTTTGCAGACTCTGTGTCTGAGGCTTCTGCACGCATGTCTGTGTGGGCTTGACCAGCCGGGCCCGTGAGGGGAGGTTGAAAGGTTAGGACAGGGGAGGAACCAAAGCATTTCTCTTGGCACCCTCTCTCTACTCTGGGGGTGTTTCCAGCATTGGCTTTGTTCCGTCTGTGGTCCAGTCCTTCCCGCCCTTCCCACCCCAGCCCTGGGGGAGCACCTGCTTGTGGCCCTGACTTCGGCTGGGAGATTTCCCACACTAGCTCCGGCCCTGGGGATGCCGCCTTCTTTGAGGGTTTAGACTTTTCCTCAAAGTCCCAGATCCTTGGCTTGGCCAGCCCCGAGGGTACTGACAGTTTTCTGACACTGTTTTTCTCCAGATTGCCTCGCTTTCCTGTAGACTGAGCTCTTATGGCACCTCTGTAATTACTGTATATTCTCTGTAAATAGCTTATTGTATACGTATATAAATAGCATACAAAATTATCCCTGTTGAACTATGTGGACAGGTTCTGTCCTTTTATGTTTTTTTAGGTTTCTTTATTTTCGAGAGAGAGAGACAGACAGAGTGTGAGTGGGGGAGGGGCAGAGAGAGAGGGAGACACAGAATCCAAAGCAGGCTCCAGGCTCTAAGCTGTCAGCACAGAGCCCGACATGAGGCTCGAACCCACGAACCGTGAGATCATGACCCGAGCCAACGTTGGACGCTTCACCGACTGAGCCCCCCGGGCGCCCCTAGTTCTGCTCTCCTGATGGGACCCCACGGACACATCACCGGCTGGGATGAGAAGTTCACCGCGAGGAGTAGCGACACGTGTGCCAAAACACGTACGAAACGGCTTCTTGGGTTTTCCATCCAATGCCTATTCCCTGTTCATTCACTTTGGTTCAGTGACACGAGAGAGAGGTGAGTGAGCCCGTGTCCCAGGCCCTTTGAGTCGGGTGGCAGATGCAGTCATGAACATAACCAAGTGATAAAACATGTCGCCGGCAGCCTTTCATGCTGTTGAATGATCAGTGTTGGGAAGGCACAAAGGGCACGCGGCATATTCCCAACAGGCGGGGTCGCCCTGGGTGGCTGGAACAGAGGGTGTGCAGGGAACGAGGGCGTGTGGGAAGACGGGCTGGTGGGGGCTTTCGGGTGATTGCTAAGCTAGCGGTCTCTCTCCAGTGGCCCCTGGGAGCCAGGAAGGGTCTCAGGACGATGAGCGACACAAACGTTATCAGCGATACAGGGGGCATCCATACGCTCAGAGCCAGGAAGGAGGAGAGCCCGGAAACACGGGCTCGTGCCACCGTCCGTCCTGGCCAGGCTGCGAGGCAAGGACGTGTGGCCACAGCGCTTCTGGCTCCTGGCAGCGTAACTGTGAGGTCAGGATCTCATCCGGGCCCTGACACCTGCCAGGGCCCCCACACCCCAGGCCCAAATTCTTTGGATGTGTCTATCCCAGCTGCGTATACGCATCCCCATGACTCCAGAGTAGACACACGCCCTAGAAACGCATTTGCGACCCTAGCCCCACAGAGGGAAGCATCCACACGCACACCGACAGCACAACAGACGGATCTATGGGGGTCTGTTCCCTCCGTGGAAGGGTGTGCGGCACCGAGAAGGACAAAGACCATCGGGCGCAGCGCGTGACGGAGTTTGCAAGCATCCGAATGGAGGAAGCTGGGCGTCAAAGAAAACACGATACGGGTGGGGCGCCTGGGGGGCTCGGTCGGTTAGGCGTCCGACTTTGGCTCAGGCCATGATGGGTTCGAGCCTCACGTCAGGCTCCGTGCTGACGGCTCAGAGCCTGGATCCGTGCCTCCCTCTGTCTCTGCCCCTCCCCCGCTCATGCTCTGTCTCTCTGTCTCTCTGTCTCTCAAAAATAAATAAACATTAAAACAAAGGGGGGTGCCTGGGTGGCTCAGTCGGTGAAGCGTCCAACTTAGGCTCAGGTCACGATCTCACGGTTCGTGGGTTCGAGCCCCGCGTCGGGCTCTGTGCTGACAGCTCGGACCCTGAAGCCTGCTTCGGATGCTGTGTCCCCCCCTCTCTCCCTGCCCCTCCCCCACTTGCCCCTCTCCCCTTTCTCTCTCAAAAATAAACATTAAAAAAAAAAAGAAAACATGATGCAGGCTTGTGCTCCAATGAACACATTGCTGAAGGAAATCATATGTCTCCGCCAGAAACGGAGCTAGGGATCACCTGCACACGAACACAATTCCTCTCCAAATGTGCAATGGATGCAAAATGATGTCCCTAAATTCAAGTTGGACTGACTGACAAGGACTCCGACCTGAGACCAGCTTTTTCCTCATTAAACAGGTTGGCTGCTGTTGGAGAGGCGCTCAGAATCGTGCTGAGAACTCATTTTAATGTAACAAAAGGGACGGCTCTTTTTCAAGCCCCGGGGGGCGCCAGCGGCCACGGTGTGAGCCCCGCTTCTGTAAAGCGCGGCCCACGGGGTTGGTCACCGTTGCCTCCTGGGGACGGGGATGGTCCCCAGGTCCAAGGGCCTCCCTCCCGGACGAGGATGCGTGCTCCTGACAAAAGACCCATGAGGCCATTGAAATGCTCACAAATGATTTCTGACCACCGTGTGACCCTCCCACAAACCTTTATTCCTGAAAACACAAACCCACAAGGCTGTTTCAAAGCAGGCAGAATAAAGCCTTGCCCTTGGGTAGAGGAAATGAATCCTCACGTTGGAGGCTGCAGAAGGCTGCTTCCTGACGCTTAATTTTCCTATGAACCCTGTCCTAAAAGAAGAAATCTCTCCTTGCGGGACACCCACGTCCGGGAGCAGGCCGGGTGGCCACACGTGGGCGCGTGGTCAGGACCACACCTTCCTTCCGGCCACGCTGGCCTGTTGCGTCCGTGTCTCTGCACCTCCGATGAAAGGGAGAGTTAGTAACGTTAATCAGACTGCACGTTCCCCCTTCAGTCTTCAGCTTATCTTTTCCCCTTTTTCGTGTGCTGCCTTCTCTAGGTTTGGGCCTCTAGAATAAGCGGAGGGAAATTTTAAAATTTCAGTTTGAAGGCATTTCTAAAAATGAGGCCTTTTAAAGTTCCCTCCGATAAAATAGCAAGTGATTTCTGGAACTGCTCCTTACTATTTATACGCCAGTGGGGGCTGGGGGGTGGGGGGTGGGGGAATCTCCCCTCGGAGCGCCCTCTTATGTGTTACATGGGAGGAGGAATTGAAGGGTGTCCTTTTCAGCTTAAGGACAAGAGCAAAGAGGAGAGTAACTGTCACTTTAATAAAACAAGCTATGCACACGTAATTTTGTAGAGGAAGCCATAACGACTCAAACGTCACATATCAACCCATAGACGAGCAGACCTGGGTCCACCACTTAAAAAATAAAAACAATCCTGTTACCCTGTGGGGCTCCCATCAAGGTGGGTGGATGGCTTTCTTGTGCAAGCGTTCAAATAAATTAATAAAGGAAAGAAAGAATGATGGCAGTGGAAAGAATGATGGTGGCCATAGCAAGACCCCCCCCCAAGACATGTCACTAACGAGCAGCTGTGTCTGGTTCCCGTGGCCCCGCAGCAGGTCCTGTGCCCCCAGAGTCACCCCTGCCATGGAATGAGCTTACGGAGACATGGCTTCTCCCCATGGGACCAGCCTGGGCCATCGGGACTTCGATCACTGTCCTCCCGTGAGCATGTGGCCTCCGTCCCCAATGATGGCTGGGGACAGAGCACCAGGAAGGTGGCTGGGGTGGTGGAAAAGCCCAGAAACAAAGACACAGATAGATACTCCTCAGACAGTTCATGGCCCCAGCAAGGAAACAGCTTCTGACTTTCTCTCCGAGGATGACTTTTTTTCCCATATCTTAACCTTGATTTAAAAGGCACTCCTCATGGGGCGCCTGGGTGGCTCGGTCGGTTGAGCGTCCGACTTCGGTTCAGGTCATGATCTCGCGGTCCGTGAGTTCGAGCCCCATGTTGGGCTCTGTGCTGATGGCTCAGAGCCTGGAGCCTGCTTCGGATTCTGTGTCTCCCTCTCTCTCTGACCACCCCCCCCCACCCCACTCACACTCTGTCTCTTTCTCTCTCTCAAAAATAAATAAACATTAAAGAAAAAGAAAGAGTAGGGGCGCCTGGGTGGCTCAGTGGGGTAAGCGTCCGACTTCGGCTCAGGTCATGATCTCACGGTCCGTGAGTTCGAGCCCCGGGTCGGGCTCTGTGCTGACAGCTTGGAGCCTGGACCCTGCTTCCGATTCTGTGTCCCCCTCTCTCTCTACCCCTCCCCTGCTCATGCTCTGTCTCTCTCTCTCTCTCTCTGTCAAAAATAAATAAACATTAAAAAAAAAGGCACTCCTCATAACAGTGACATTAGTAAGAATAACCAACATCCTTAGTTGAACATGTACCCGCGCCCAGAACTCTTCTTCGAGCTGTATATGTTCATGAACTTCACCACAGGCTTGCCAATGTGTCCTATTAGGACCCCCGAGGCACTGCTGTCTACGCGGCTACAGACTGACGACTGACGGCCTTATCCCCCTATCCACTCTCCAGGGACAGTGTGGGGACTCTTTGTCAGAGCCCAGTTCACCGCCTGTCCCTACGGCTCCCAGCCAGTGTCACTCGGGCAAGCTTCTTAATTATCTGCTCCGCAGCGTATCTGTAAAACGCAGAATCAGTAAAGTAAATCGTGGGCGACCGACCCTGGCGCATAGTAGGGGCTTTGTCAGGTCATTACCGTGACCATTCTGTGCTTCTGCTTTTCGTTTGCTACACAGAACCCCTCCAACGGGATGACCTCCTCACCGAGGGATTCTTACCTATTTCCCTAAAGTTGCACCCCCAGCTGCCAGCCACACTCCCTGCACCCCCTCCTCGCTTACTCTCATCCGTGGCCCTTCTGCCCCTGATGGGGGTGCTGCGCACGTCACTGATACACCTGATCCCCGCCTACCCCCGCCCCAGCATGTAAGTCCCCCGGCAGTGCAGTGGGGACTTCCCTCTGCCTTTTTGTCCCGTCTTATCCCCAGGCCCGAGGCCGTACCTGACACACAGCCATGGTTCAGGGAAGCGTTGTGGTCTTTTCAGTGGATACAGCTCACTGTCAGCTTCAGGGTGAACCGTCCGCAACGCCGAGAAGGGGGGACCGGGGTGATTCCTCCCGAGCATCCCATCCTCCCTGCCGGAAACAGCTCCCCGATGGGCAACGTACATCCCCCTGTTGCACCCAGCAAATGACCTCCTCCCCGCCCCCGTTAATCACACGGTCTGCCTTTGGGGGCTGCCGGTCTTTGACTTCACCCGCCTTCCCCTCTGTAGACGTAAACCGTGCTTGGTGCCCGGGTGGGGAGTGGGAGCTCTGTCCCCCAGTCAGCGGACACTGTCACAAGGTGAGGTGGCAGGGGTGGGGGACGGGGGCCTGCCTCTTCTTCCTAATGGGCAGCCTCCGCGGGGGTCACCGTGGGAGCCCACGTGTACCTTAACCTCCACAAGCGTCTATCTTACTGGGCTTGGGGGGACTAGGAAGCAGCCCCTCGGATCCTGTCCCGGGAGCTGAATGCAATCTCATCCAGCCTCTCTCTGCGTTTCTGCTTCGCGTTCAAACTTAGTTCCTTCAGTTATAAAACAGAGACAATAATAACACCTGATATTATGAGTAACTGCTATTAAATACCTTACTGTCTCCTGCCTGGATTTGGGTTTGGTTTGTAACTAAGTATCTAAGTGCAGGCGTTTATCTTTACGATCTATTTCTCTCTTGCCCCCTTCCTCCACCTGCCCTGGTTTCTCTCCTCCCCGTCGCGGTGGGGGGGAGGGGGGGTGTCTCACGTATAACCTCTGACCCCACGCCCGCTTGCTTTTGGACGTCAGCTTCTGACAGCTCACTGCTGCAAGGGTTCCAAAAGAGAAGGAATCGGCTTGTCCGGTCCTGGGTCCTCCCTGAACACGAAGAGAGAGTCACCGCGGTGATAACATGTGCCCATGTCAGTTGTAACACCACGTATCTCTCCAGCAATGCAGAATGTTGGCCACCAGGAAGATCAGAGGCACAGATTGGCTCTGCGGGACCCTGGACGGTTGGCCGGGCCTCACGGGGCCGGGTGCGGCCAGCTCTGCCCGGTGCGGGATTCCGCCAACGGGCAGCCTCCGCTCCGGGCTTCCCACTGTGCTGGCTGGAACTTTCTCAGATCCGTTTCCTGAACCGTCTCCGCTTCCTCCTGCGTCTGTCTTCCACAGGCTTTGTCCCCAATAAACTGTGTACTCCTGGCTCCCTGCCAGCGTTCGCTTCCCAGAGAAGCAAACTAAGGTTCTGGAAAACCTCCTTGCCAGCCGAACGGACTTCATCACTTGGGATGAGACATAGCCGGATATCCTGCAAGGCAGCCACAGGAGCATGGCAGGCGCAGTCACACAGCAGCGGGCACGACGGAGACTGACGCGGAGCCAGCACGGGTCCCCTATGACGCTCCGGAGACAAACCTGGGGACCCAGGATAAGAGAGCCGTGGAAAATCTCTTCTCGCAGACCCTGAACGCGTCGGGCGCAGAGGAGGCTTTGTGCTGGATTCCAAGCTTCCCATCAGACTTGTGGCCACTGTTCCCAAACCGAAGTGACACACAGTGACAAAACACCCAGCGAGCCCATCCGGGACACGGCGGTCCCTCGGTCAACCAGGCTACCCACCGAGGATGAGACGGCCTCTTCACGGTGACTCTGTTGTGAAAAGCAATCGATGTTGACTTCAGGGTCAAAGTCAGAGGGGACAAGCACAGTGTCTGTGAATCTTTCGTAGGATTAAACATGAATTAGCAGAGCAAGAGAGGAGACAACGGTGTCAACCTTCCTATGCTGCCCTTACGAAGGGACCCATGCACCTGCCAAGAGCACCATTTGAAGGGCGCCCCGCTACCTGGCTCCAGCGAGCCTCTGCCAAGCCTTCACTGCCCGGATGCACACGGAGGCCCCGAGAGCGTTTGTAGGGTCCGCGCCCAGGGATGACACCAGGGGGTTTTCGGACGGTCGTCTACAGCCTCCTGGAAGTGACCCCCACCAAACCCGGAGGGGTTCTAAACTCCATCCTCAGACATCGGCATCAAGCGGCAGCTAAGTCTACCGGATGCCTCCGTGGAGATCCCTGGATCCCTCAATAACCCAGACTTCTTTCGTCATGTTTATTTCCTCCTTGACCTCGGTCTTCTTGACTGGAAAGGTCAGCAGCACCGCGAAGCGTTCTTTTCCTTGCAGGCCGCTATGCGTGCCTCTTTCTCTGAGCCAGAAAATAACTTCAGTGCCCTGAAGAATTCAGAGGTTCCCTCTACACGGGGCACCTTCTGTGTGCGCCCAGGTCCCCGCTTCTCACTGTTTCCCTCTGCCATCGAGGGTGAGTGGGAGCTACAGTCTCCACGACGTTCACCACGACGTTCGCGCTGTGATTTCTTGTGGGAGGGTTAAGAGGAAAGTCGGGTGTTTTTTTGGAAGCCGCGTCTTTGTCGGGAGTGGAAAACAAAAGATAGATGAAGAGGGCCAGTTATTTCCGGAGAGATGGGAGAGCCCACACTGGTTGACCTGCGGATCGGGGATGCCCCCAGCGAGCTTCCCTCCTGACCACCCACCTGGGTTTTGTGACTCCTGGTCGTCCAAGTTTTCTACAGGAGAGGGACCCGGACCCCGTCTCCGGTCCAGTGATGAGACAGAGGTCATTCTACATTCCCTGAGCACAGGGGCCAGGCACAGATATGGTGGTGCACACAAGGTCAGGTCAAGGTTAATGCTTTCCCAGCCTTGTTTTTTGTTACTCTTCTGATCCTGGAGGGATCAATCCAGTCTCCTTTAGGGAAATCGTTTTATTTGGATACCATGTTGGAATATGATCCCAGAACAAGCTGACACTGGCAGCTGTGTCCTTGTCCAGAATCTAGCCAAGCCGGTGTGTCCTTTGTCTCAACTTTACAAAGTTCCTCATGTCTGGAAACTCGCGAAATTGAGTATTTGGCTGAAGGCTTTATTCCATCACATCTATTGATGAGCATTAAGGAAGAAGATTAAAGTTGGGCACATTATTTCGCTAATGAGAGACATCTGTTTATTGCTTTTTTTTTGGAAATGTACATTTGCTTAATAGGTACTTTTTTTTTTTAAACACCAAGCAAAGGGATGCCGTGACTTTGACAAATTTATCAGAATCGCGGCCATTTTTTGTTATTGAACATACATTTAGGGAAGTCGCTGCTGTTTACGGGAGGAGCAAGACTGAGGGAGGCAGGGGCAGGCTTGGGAGAGGTCCCAAGGCTCAGGGCTCAGGTCCACACGGTGCTTCCTGCGGACACGGGCACAGCTACTGAGCTGTACTCACAGTGGCCCGTGCAGTCCTCCCGACTAACGAGGGCGGCGTGATCATTGGCCCCATTTAGCAAATGAACAAACTGAGGCCCAGAGATTCAGGGCCCACCCGTGCCCCCTCTCTGACGTGGCTGCAGCTACGCCAAGGCGGAGCGAAGACCGGGATAAAGAATTCAAAGTCCTGGGGCGCCTGGGTGGCATCCGACTTCACCTCAGGTCATGATCTCACGGATCGTGGGTTCAAGCCCCACGTCGGACTCTGCTGACAGCTCAGAGCCTGGAGCCCGTTTCGGATTCTGTGTCTCCCTCTTTCTCTCTTCTCTCTCTCTCAAAAATAAATACACATTAAAAAGAAAATCAAAGTCTCAATGAAATGAGCCTCCCCATCGCCAATAAGGTCTCCATTTGGTTCAAATAGCTGAGACTGGCCTTTCATAGAACTTTACCCGTTTATCCACACGGTATGGAGATAATTTCCGCATCTGTCTTGAGTTCAAGCTTGTGTGGGTTCGGGAAACAGAGGGCATTTCCTGGGCTCTGGGGCGGCCTGAGGACGTTGGGCAAGCACACGGCCTTCACTGCTCACCTCCTACAAATAACTCCGCACATTTGCTGGAAGACGTCCTTTGAGCTTTCAAAGGAAAGTGGCATCCCCTCAGACAAATCTTTGTTCTGTGCGTCAGAAGCCCATGGAAAGCCCTTTCCGTCTCTTGCTCCCCTAATTCTGGAACAAGCGTGAGCTCTCTGGGAAATTCAGTTCTTCACGTCATCTGTGCTACGGGCACCACACCCCCGCCTGGGGCCTCACCATCACAAGCATCTGGGCCCTGGTCAGCAGGGGACTGGGGACTGGGGACGGTTTCTGTCCACTCAGGATTTAGGGACATTGGCCTCCTCTTGTGTTTCCCAGAACTGCATTATATTCCGTTTTACTCCGTTCAAC
The DNA here is from genome assembly GCF_024362965.1 of Panthera pardus. Taxonomy (NCBI): domain Eukaryota; kingdom Metazoa; phylum Chordata; class Mammalia; order Carnivora; family Felidae; genus Panthera; species Panthera pardus. The sequence goes on along the minus strand of NW_026526699.1, from coordinate 3,813,782 downwards.
TCAAACAATGTCTGAAAACTGGTTGGATAGCACCAGGTCTGTGCCTGGCTTTGAGTTTGGCGCTGGGGACACAGGACACTCACGGTCTAGGCGAAGGGATGGCCACGGAGGGAGGGAAGGCCCTCAGACTTGCAAAATCCGCTCTGGAATTGTCACTGGCTCTTCGTGGGGGTGAGTTTTCCAGAAGCTGGCCTGTATTTCTGGTAATTTATCTTTGGAGGCTCAACTGGGTGAGACTGAACGTCTAATGGATCAGCCAGCCTCAGTATGACAAGTCGTCTCCAGTCACAGTGGGCTTCGCGTCAGTCCTTCTTAACCATTGTTCATTGCTTCTAATTAATGACAGATCTTAAAACGAAGACACCCATTAGACAGATAGCAAGAAAGGAGCCTTTGTGTTGGATTCTCTATTCATTTCGGTGAGCGTGTGAATTCCCTTCTGATCCAGGAACGGGTCTCTGTGTGAAACTTCTAATCGTGTTGTGTTCTTAGTTGATATTTTTTAATTGTGTAATTGGTCTTGTTTTTCACTTCTATTTATCTTTATTTTTCAATGCCCTTAAGTTTATTCATTTTGAGAGCAGAGAGCACGAGCGGGAAGGGGCAGAGATAGAGGGAGAGAGAATCAATCCCAAGCAGGCTCCGCACTGTCAGCACAGAGCCCCACGCGGGGCTCGAACCCACGGGCGGTGAGATCTCAACCTGAGCTGAAACCAGGAGTCGGATGTTTCACCGACTGAGCCACCCAAGCGCCCCATCACCCTTAGATGTTGTAAGCCTCTTTTCTTCCTGCACCAGGCAAAATTTTTACTTCTTGATTGCTGTCTATTATTCAAACACAAAGAGATACAATTAGGTGAACAGTGTGACCTTGGCATGGGCAGCACATCCGTGGTCACCGGGGCAAATGCCGGAGTGCCTTCAGACGCCATCAAAGAAAGGGTTGTTTTACTTCCAAGGGCAAAGTGTTCATAGAAGAAGAAGGAGGAGGAGGAGAAGGTCCCCACCATTCAACCACAGCGCTGGAATAGGGCCAGTTCTGGGGAATGGCTTCCTGAGACAGGGGGTTCTGCTAAAGACCGAACAAGATTCTGGTGCTCGCTTTGTTGGGATCTGTGCTTTTGATGTAAGGGCGAACCTACGTGCAGGTGGCTGCTCTTGGAAAGTCAGCTTTCGATCCATGAAGAGCCTCACCAAGGCTACGAAAGAAGACACGACCGACTGATGGGAACACAGTAAAGTTTCCAGTTCTTTCTGCAACTACGGTGAGGTCCAGAGCAAGTGCCCTCCTTCTCTGGACCTCCTCTGCCCTTGTCGGTAAAAATGAGGGCTGAGTAAGACCCAGGTCGCCCAGGTGTTTGGTGTCAGGTAGGCAGGAGGGGGCGCCCTGGTCGCACACGAAAGCCCTTGCACAGTGGATGCTGGGAAACCGTGCGGTCCAACCACCCCCTCAGTTTCACGGGGTGCGAAGACATCGTAATGGTTCTGAAAAGCCCTGCTCGTTCTTCATGGGCGCGTCCAGTTCCTCAAACATCTGCTCGCCGTGTGAAAAAGGAGGGGTGCCAGTGACATACGAGCTCACGATGCGGCCACTCGCATCAGCGAAACACCCGACCTCTCGTACCGAATCGTCACGCCTTTGGAGTGGTCTTTGTCACCAAGGCTAACTCTCTGAGGGCGGGGTGCCAGCAAATGGCGGTCAGAAATGGCTTTGGGTTGTGGGGACCAAACTCCGAGCCACATTCTATCTCCGGGAATCATTAAACGGTTTTCAATTCGTGAACAGGGTAGCCACCCGAACGGGGGGTAGGATGTCAGTGGTGTTAGCAGGAGAGACATTTTTTCCCCTAGCCACCATTGTTCATTTACGGGGAGTGAAAGATTTGGGGAAAAAAACCAAAAGTTTACATCAATAAAAAATTGTGGCCAAACTTGATAAATCAGAGTTCTTTTAAAAATTCTTTCTCAGGCGATTGGTCTGGGTTAGCCCTTTCCAATCTCTTTCTCCGACTTTGGCATCTGAAAAAAAAAATGTGTCTTCCTTCGTCGCACTCTGGGATTTGGGGGACCACGTCCTCTTAAGATGAAATCCTAATTTCAGGTATCTCCTGAATAATGCAGTATTCTGGGTTTTTTTTCTTTTCTTTTTTCCTTTTCTTTAAAGGGGCGTCCCGTTAGCGTCAAAATTGTATTTATTTGGGGGCGCCTGGGTGGCTCAGTCGGTTCAGCGGCCGACTTCGGCTCAGGTCACGATCTCACGGTCCGTGAGTTCAAGCCCCGCGTCGGGCCCTGTGCTGACAGCTCAGAGCCTGGAGCCTGTTTCAGATTCTGTGTCTCCCTCTCTCTGACCCTCCCCCGTTCATGCTCTGTCTCTCTCTGTCTCAAAAATAAATAAACTTTAAAAAAAATAAAAAAAAATTGTATTTATTTGAATGGAATCCTCTTTTCTGTCTTCGTGGGTCTCCTCTGTCACTCACCCCTCGGGCGCATATTTGTGTGAATCCCTCAGGAATGATTTAGCAGTTTGGGGATACAAAATACTTAGCCTCTGGGTTCTGAGGCAGTTCTGTTCCCTGTGTTATAATATTTAGAAAAGTAATAACACAACTGTCCTTAGAACATCAAGTTCTACGGGATTCTGACTGAGCAAGCAATGACCCAGCACAGCGGTCGTCTGCCGGGGGAAGTGTGTGTATCTAGCCCACGTGTGACCACAGATGTTGAATTTATGTTCCCGAACATGAAGGCATAAAAAGTCCCAGTTGCGCTGTTTTATCAAAGAGGTGTTTCTTTACTGGTCTCTCATGAGCGATTAAACTTTAGATTGGCATAGATTCACGGGGTAATGGGATGGGCCGCTCAGTAACTGGGACTTAATTGTATCATCCGGTCCATTAGACGGCATTACCTGAAGTGGTTTCCTAGAGACATCCAAGGCATGTACCAAGAGGGAATGCTACTGTCATACGTTTGGGAAACTGCTTAGACAACTTGGAATGTCCCTAGATCTTGTCATTTTGGGAAATCAGGAGAGAGTGTTTCACAGCGAACCACCTGTTCTTCCTGTTCTGGCATTAAGAAATCATTTGCGGAAGGTGAATGGTCAATCAGAACCAGAGACTTCCTTTTGTGGATCTCTCCTGGCAGGGCTGCCACGTGCAGCCGTTCAGGTTGTTCACTGAGCAAGAGAATCCAGGCGAAGGGGCAAGGAAGGGCTTGGATTTAGTCCTCATTCCAAATGAGGTTGGGGTTCCAATTGAGAGGTGGGGTCTACGTCCTTGAGTTTTAAATCTTGACCGACTCTAGCTCTCTGACCATTGGTTATGGGGGAAATGACTCTGTGATCAGTTTCCGGGCGGAGGCATGAAGAGACCGCTGGAAACCCTTGCTCTTGCTCTGAGAGGTGTTAACGCCTCTTCCTCTAGGGCACAGCCGGCTTCCTCTAGGGCATGAGTCAGCAAACATTTCCTCTAAAGAGCCACAAAGTATATATTTTGGGCTTTGTGAGCCACGTATATTTTTTGTTGTTTCTTGTCCTCTCTGCCCTCCTCTCCTGTAATCAGAGTTGTTTCCTGGCTGCTCTCCCCACCGCCTCCGGCCACCTTACGTTTCTTCCTCCTCCTCCCCCTTCCTCCTCTGAGCATTTAAAAATGTAAAGAAATAGGTAGACACATAAGTCAATAAATCTCTGTGTGCTGCTTCATTCACACAAATGGAGCTGTTCAAAGGCACAGAGATGTCCGATAGCCATCGATGGCCAGAATAATAACAAAAACTGCTATTTTTAAAATTCATTTTCGAGAGAGAGAGAGAGAGACAGAGAGAGCAGGGGAGGGGCAGAGAGAGAGGGAGACCCAGAATCTGAAGCAGGCTCCGGGCTCTGAGCCGTCAGCACAGAGCCTGATGCGGGGCTCGAACTCACGAACCATGAGATCGTGACCTGAGCCGAAGTCGGACGCTTCACCGACTGAGCCACCCAGGTGCCCCCAAAACTGCAATTTTTAACCACTGGCCCTGTGGAGTAAGGTAGTGTTACACGTACCATTTTGGAGGTGGGAACACTCAGGCTGAGGGGCGGGGGGGAAGTGAGCTGCCCAAGTGAGTTCCATCACTTGCGACGGAGGCAAGATGGATGGTCACCTCATCCAGATCCGCGGCCCGTTGAACCCGGACATCAGCAGCCAGAAGTCCAAATGGCCCGGTCTGCTTCCCGCCACCAGACCCACAGCATCAGGGAGCAGAAGGTCAAGCCAGTCGGGTCTAGTGGTTTCCGAGATTGTGTTTGATCCCACTTTAGAAAACGTTACCATCAACAGGGTGGGCAACGCTGTTACAGCTTTTCAAACTCCTGTGATGATGCTTAGCGCCTGAGGGGCGGTAAGTGATTCGTATCTGGAGAACATCAGTGAGCACAATTGGACCAATAGTTTTGATTGGGAGGAGGGGCCAATTAGGAGGGGAGAGAATGTCGCAGAGAAACATTTTGGTGCTCACAGGTTCTGTGCTAATGCGACAGATGATTTGCTCTTTATAGCTTCACGGAGAGTAAAGGGAATTACCCTTAAAAGCAAAGACAGGATTTTCTCCAGCAAGGAAGGTATGAAAGGCACAAATATGTGAATGCATAATAGAGCAGAGTTTCGTACATTTCTTTGATGGAGGGTTTACAAGGCCGTGAGAGGAATCTGGGCTGGTGTGGTTTTAAAGGTTTGTCTCACCAGGTTCTGCAAGTTCTGGTTTTTTAGAGATTCGTACCACATGACACTGCCATCTTCATAAATGGCTGTCTTGATTGGCACTCAAACTTTGATGGCCAGAATTTGGGGGTTGCTGGAATTACCTTTTTCTTAAGTTTATGTATTTATTCCGAGAGAGAGGTGCAGAGAGAGAGAAGGACAGAGAGAGAGTTCCAAGCAGTCTCTGCACTGTCAGGGCAGAGCCCCATGCGGGGCTCGAACTCACAAACCCTGAGATCATGAGCCGAAATCAAGAGTCAGATGCTTAATTGACTGAGCCACCCAGGCGCCCCTGGAATTATGTTTTGAAAGAAAATATATCTGGGCCTTCCTTCCTCCCTCTCCCTCCCTCCCTCCCTCCCTCCCTCCCTCCTTTTTTCCTTCCTTCCGTGAGATTTATTTATTTGGGTGATCTCTGCACGCAGCACGGGGCTCGAACTCACGACCCCAGTATCAAGAGTCACACGCTCCACTGACTGAGCCCCCCAGGCGCCCGGAAGTTGCTTTTCATCCCCGCTTCCTTACTGGTGTGGAAACTTCACATTCCATTTCAATTATTTCAGTCGTTGAAGTTTTCCCTGGTTACACCTAATTGTTCATCCATTTCCTAGATGTAGTTGACCGGTGAGATCCGTCTCACCGCCAAGGGCTGCGAAATCTCCGGGGAAACGGGGCAGTGGGTGGGGGAGCAAATGTTTTTTTTTTTTTTCTGCCACTGGGTGCCCCTAACCCAGGAGAGCAACCTGTCTCCAGAAGCCCCTCCTGAGCTGTCTTCCTGCCACGTGTATCACAGTTTGTTTCGTGACTATACCCCGCTGGGCGAAACCCCCACCTGCCACAAGACGGGGCGATCACCCAGGGTGGGGGCCCCCTCACCTCCGGGTGCCCCAGCCTCACCTGGACCAGCGCTCACGAGCCACACGCCCCACGTTTTGGACCCAGAGGCTCCAGCTAGGGCCTGACGAGCTGTCTTTCTAGCACGTTCTCCGGAGATTCCTGTTGCCCCGAGGACCACGCTCTCAGAACGGCTCCTTCCGAGAAGGGCCTTCAACGTCATTGCTGGAGATCAGAAGCCTCAGCGATGCTTTCGAAGACGCCTGCACGGAGACACTTCCCTTTGTACTCACACTGCACTTTCGGACTTGAAGTCAACAGTGGGAAACCGAAAACAGATGGTCTCTCCAGATGCCTCTAATGGCCTCTTACCTGGGAACCGAGCATCTTATGGCTTTTTTTAAGTGTATTTATTTATCTGCTTTGAGAGGGAGACAGAGAGAATCCCAAGCAGGCTCCACACCGCCAGCACGGAGCCCGACACAGGGCTCGAACCCATGAACCGCGAGAACGCGACCTGAGCCCCAATCAAGAGCCTGACGCTTAACTGACTGAGTCCCCCAGGCACCGCAGGGAATCAACAACTTAAATCATCCCACCTGAAGCCCCCACTGGCAGAGCCTGCTGGGACTGCCGATTCAGGAGTCGGGCTGAGGGCACCGGGCTGTGGAATAAAGGGCAGTGGACTGGGAGTGCCATGCACCTGCTGGCCAGTGGCCAGCTGCCCCCAACCCCAGCCCCGCGCTCCCTTTCCTCCTCGACCTTTTATTTGTCCTTGTTCAGCAGTACCTTAAAAATAAAACCAGCTCACTGCTATTTCAGTGGCACTCGAGGAACAAGTGGAAAAGACTGACATCCTCACCACACATGGATCTCCTGAATTAAAGAAAAAAAAAAACTGAATTAATTTAACTTCCATGGGCAACATTATAATTTAGTGCAAAATTCAAAATGTTAGTATCAATCAATTCGCTTCAGAGTTATTTTCGGGGCCCCAGAATTTATTGTCAGCCTCTTGATTAGTCCTGTGTGGCGCCTTCTTTTCAGTAACACAAAGACATAAAAAGTCAGCACTGTCTATTTATGATGATGAAGTCAGTTTTTCCCCCCCGCCGGAGTTGGGCCCAGCTTGAAAGAAAGCCAAGGTTTATGTCAAAAAACAATGAAAAAAATTTTTTTTTAAACAGCAAGCAAGAAAGTAACGATCTGTTACATTTTGAGCCAGGCCTTTGGCGGGAATGTTTCTCCCTACTGGTCAATCTGCAAATGAACTTCTAGGGCTTGAGGCACCTTTATAACACTGTTTACTGCTGCCCAGTGGGGCGGGAACAAGGTCAGGGTAGGTCCCAAGTGTGGACGACCCCTTCGGAATTTACAGTGACTGGATGGGCTCCTGGGCCACCCTGATGAGAATTCATCCTGGGTCTCGACATGCTACGTCTTGTAATGATTGATGGCCCAGACTGGAAAATGGGTAAAATTTGCATTTCTTATACAGAACCAACTCGGCATGGGAATAAAAGAGAGCACTGGATGTGTAGTTTGGCAAACAAAAAACTCTTTTTACCTCGACATTTCGAGGGATGGCTGTGTACCATGATTCCCTTTATGTTTTTCTGCCTTACTGTTTTTCTTCTCGTTTACTGCTATACTCCTGTTAGCACTCAGTGTATATAAGATGCCAATATCCCTGCACAATGGTGGACTTCTGGTGCATTCTAAGGGGTTAATGCTAAATGAATCCCATGTAAGTGACATAAGCTGTCATGAACAGCACTTTGGGAAAAAGTTTCTTTGCTGCATTTTTAAAACATACGCTTTGCTTGTTGGTGTGTTTTATAAAAAGATGAAGAGGGAGAGACAAAGAAAATGAACCAAAGCAGGGAAAAATTATCACCAGGTCGAGATAATTCATCTTAGCGCATTACACGGTAGGCATCTTTAATTTTATATTATTTGATTTTCCCAAAGTCACACACGGTTTCGCTCCGTCAACTCTACCCTTTTCCTAATGCCACAACCTCAATTTTTTCTAAGAATTACCTATTTGTATTGTACGAGAAAGACAAAGCTTTACCTTAACTTTACAATGATTGCTTGTTTGGAGGTCAACAAAATCCCAGATGACGAAGATGAGTTAATAAAATCACACAGAAAGAAGGCCAATTTCCCCGTCTGGATGTCGGGGTCCGGTCTGGATGGTGGGGGCCCAGGCTGGATGACAGGGTCTGGTCTGGATGATGTGGTCCAGTCTGGATGACGGGGACCCAGTCTGGATGACGGGGTCCAGTCTGGATGACGGGGACCCAGTCTGGATGATGGGGGTCCAGTCTGGATGATGGGGGTTCAGTCTGGATGACAGGGACCCAGTCTGGATGACGGGGACCCAGTCTGGATGATGGGGGTCCAGTCTGGATGATGGGGGTCCAGTCTGGATGACGGGGACCCAGTCTGGATGATGGAGTCCAGTCTGGATGATGTGGTCCAGTCTGGATGACGGGGACCCAGTCTGGATGACGGGGTCCAGTCTGGATGACGGGGACCCAGTCTGGATGATGGGGGTCCAGTCTGGATGACGGGGGCCCAGTCTGGATGATGGAGTCCAGTCTGGATGATGTGGTCCAGTCTGGATGACGGGGACCCAGTCTGGATGATGGGGGTCCAGTCTGGATGATGGGGGTTCAGTCTGGATGATGTGGTCCAGTCTGGATGACGGGGGCCCAGTCTGGATGATGGGGGTCCAGTCTGGATGATGGGGGTCCTGTCTGGATGATGGGGGTCCAGTCTGGATGATGGGGGTCCTGTCTGGATAATGGGGGTCCAGTATGGATGATGTGGTCCAGTCTGGATGATGGGGACCCAGTCTGGATGACAGGGGTCCAGTCTGGATGATGGGTTCCAATATAGATGACGGGGGTCCAGTCTGGATGATGGGGGCCCAATCTGGATGACAGGGTGCAGAAGGGATGACAGGGCCAAACACGAGAAGACGTACTGTCAGCATGCAGGGACCCCCAAAGCGACCGTGTTTGTGATGTCAAACCTCCCGGTGTTTGTAAGCACCCTCACACTGGGATGCGTAAACTCGACCAACCATCTGGCTGTTTGGATGGAATTTACACTTCGCATGTACACATTTTAAGAGTGTCATAAAGACATCTCCCACCTTGCTCAGTTTCCTGGTCTTTATAAACCCAGAACTCTCTTCTGGATCTCAGTTTGGACATTTAACCCCCCTGGGCTGCAAGATTTTTTCCTAACGTCCTCATGTAGTCAATTAACAGCTCTATTCTCGTAACTATCGACAGTGTCTTTATGTTCTGCGTGGGGGTTCTCTGTTCTGGATTTTTAACTTCCCTCTAATGTTTCTTCCACCGGGAATCTGTTCCTGGAGACAATCCCGTCAGTTTCTGAAAAGGTTTTCCATCCATAGGCATTTTCTGAAGTGCCATCAGATACTGAATCACAGGTACGTGAGGGAGTGGCCCCTTTCAAACACATCTTCCTCTGGTTTCAAGAAAGGGGGTAGGGGAGGCAGGGGACACCAAGGCCATGCCTGATGGGCATTGAGACAAGATGGGGCCAATTGACTCACAGCCAGAACAGCTGGTCTTTGTAGCATAGAATATTCCCTCTGAGGGGGGCGGGGGGCTGATGTTGGAGCCTCACCTCTTGAACCTTGTCCTCAGGATTGAAACATTATTTCCTTATCAACTACTCTGTTGGCTCCCGTGGAGCCCCTTATTTCTGATTTTTCTGATGTTTCAGCCAGGCCTCCCATCTGCTGGCGAGTGCTTTGGGAGGTCTTTGCACATATTAGATCACAGTAGAGAAGCCAACGAGGTCGTCCCCATTGCACACGGGTGGTTCCTTGGCGCGCCTAACTGTTGCCTCCTGGTCTCTTGGAACATGGCAACTTTGTTTCAGCCATCAGGTGTCGCTCTCCTTCCAAAGTGAGTTCCGCATTTTTGGTATCTGAAGCAGAGCTCAATGGAGACATGTACGAGCGCGCGCGCGCGCTGCGCGCGTGTGTGTGTGTGTGTGTGTGGGCGTGCATGCGCACGTGTGTGAAAGAGAGAGAGAGAGAGATGTCATGACGTGGGGAGCGTTGTTTCTTTCATTACTTAACTTCGTGTGTGTGCACAGTGTTGGTCTATGGGGCTGCTTTCTACACCGACTTATTCCCTTTTTGCGCGATTTCCCACCGACAAGCTTTAAAAACGGGTTGTTTAAAAATCTTTTTTCTCGGTGCGCCTGGGTGGCGCAGTCGGTTAAGCGTCCGACTTCAGCCAGGTCACGATCTTGCGGTCCGTGAGTTCGAGCCCCGCGTCAGGCTCTGGGCTGATGGCTCGGAGCCTGGAGCCTGTTTCTGATTCTGTGTCTCCCTCTCTCTCTGCCCCTCCCCTGTTCATGCTCTGTCTCTCTCTGTCCCAAAAATAAATAAAAAAAAAAACGTTGAAAAAAAAAATTAAAAAAAAAAAATCTTTTTTCTCATCGTTCTTCCTGCTCTGTGCTTTGATGCTGGGCCCTGCACACTCCTTTGGTGTGTCCCAGGCCATGGCGTTGGCTTTGGGGGCAGCTCTGGCCTAGGAAACGGGTGGTCTCTTATGTAAGGAGGGAGCCAGACTCGCTCACCATGCTCATCCGTGCTGAGCACACAGCTGTGCCACGGAAGATGCCCGTTGGGTATTGGCCTCATGAACAGCGAAAGTCAGTGCAGTTGGTGTAAAGTAGGAGGAAATCTTTCCCAGGATCCAATGTGCTTCCGTTTCCCTAACACATGGTCTCAGTGGGTCCATTATGCCTTCCCGGGGACTTAAAGAAACACCCCTCCTGGGGCTCCTGGGGGGCTCTGTCGACTGAACATCCAACTTCGGCTCAGGTCACGATCTCGCGGTTTGTGAGTTTGAGCCCCGTGTCCGACTCTGTGCCGACGGCTCGGAGCCTGGATCCTGCTTGGGATTCTGTGTCTCCCCTCTCTCTCCCCCTCCCCCGCTCATGCTCTGTCTCTCTCATTCTCAAAAATAAATCAATATTACAAAACCCCAGCCCTCCTAGTTGATGGCAGTGTCATTTATGAACACACCACAGGGACATCCGTCTGGCTGGCTCATGGATTCTTATTCACCTATTCTGGGGAATTCTCTAGCCCTCTTCTTCCAGGTGGGTCTTCTCGACCGCCGCTTGGGGAATCTCCAGTCAGGCAGGCCGCTTGGGGTTTGATGTGTGGCCACAGTGCTGAGACACCACGTGTGCACACGCTCTGTCGGCCCTGACTTCCCGCACACCTTGTTCTACGGCGTGTTCTTGGTTTCTCTCCTTTCCCGATACTCTGGGCGTGTGCTTCAGCCTTCTTCGCAAATGTTTGACTTCACTTCTGTCTCCGAATTGACAGGGGCCCCCCTCTTGTGTCTCTGGTCAGTGACAGACACAGCCGTGCGGGCCGCGGTCGGCTCGAGAGTCAACGGCTGGCCGTCTTTGCTACCCTACGTGTCATTTCTTGGAGAAACAAAGGACCCACGTTATGAGGAGGAGGCTGACAGGCTGTTTTGCTCAGTCCTTTCCATTTGTTGGAGGATGACTCTGTCATATGAATAATCGTATTATGGAAAACACACCCAGGTAATCCACAGCCAGATTGCAGTGATAAAACACTTTAGGATAGCAATTTGCGCCGCCGAAAGGAAGGCTCTGGGTCAAGTATTTTTGCCTAATGAAATTCTAATGATTTATTTTCCCCAATTTAATTTGGCAATTTTCAGAAATCTCCTTAAAGTTACCACATGACCCCACGCCCGCCCCAAAAGCCTTTGCCTTTGGAAATGTATAATGAGAAGCTTAATATCTTTTATTTGGAGGGGAGTTCTCTCTAGTAATAAACGCCTCTGACTGCTTACTTCCCCCGAAGTCTGCTACTTTATTTTTACATCCTATAAGATATTCACTGGAAAGATTTGGAAATATAAAATCCTTCATAGGCATCTCGGGTTATTCATATTACCTCCTTATAAATTCTAGTTTCCCAAGCTGGCATTTATTAAATACCTTAAATATGATTTTACTCTGCAATTCGGATTATGCACAAGCTTCGTGCTTGATTTATTTTTCTTGGCGATTAAAGGGGACCGATGGCAGTTACGAGCTGCTGTTATTTAACATATCTTCTCCCTGTAGCTCCCTGGCTGTCAATTGGCAACTGTAAGAGCGAGAGAAACGTCAGGTGGACAGGGATGTTGGTGCAGAGGCGAGCACACACAGCACAGAATGAGAAGCAAGATGACCCAGTGGGAAGAACGGGGTGGATGGGGAAGAGAGAAATAAAGTTACTCTATGTTGCTTATATTTTCATTACTGAAAATAGCTGCGTTTTCTGTCTGGTTCAAGACCATGGGGTCCCGGTCCCATCTGGGAGCAGTGTCCACTCTGGGCTCGGTCATCACCACCATTCCGCAGGGGTGAGGAGGAGTGGAGTGCCTTCTCTGGCATTTGGATCTGTGGCCACCTGACCGCGGGCAAGGTGGGGTGCTCAGGTTGTGCACCCGGGACGGGGTTAGTGATGCCAGCCTCCAGAGACCTGCAGAAAAACTGTGGGCAACTATGGGTGGAGGATAAAAATAGAAAGGAAAAAGCAGAGAGAAGGGGACAGGGAATCCTAAGCAGGCTCCATGCTGACAGCAGAAAGCCCAATGCAGGGCTCGAACTCATGAAATGCGAGATCATGACCGGAGCCAAAGTCAGACACTTAACCGACTGAGCCACTCAGGTGCCCCATGGATTTTTGGACTTCTTAGCTCTCTTGAATAAAGCTGCTCTGGATATTCAAATCCGAAAGAAAGAGAGAAAGAAAGAAAGAAAGAAAGAAAGAAAGAAAGAAAGAAGGAAAGAAAGAGAGAAAGAAAGAAAGAAAGAAAGAAGGAAAGAAAGAGAGAAAGAAAGAAAGAAAGAAAGAGTTAATAACAGTAACAGAGTAATAGCTAACAGTAAAGACAGCTTAGACTAATCAAGGTTCCATCAGTGCAAGATGTGACTTTCCCCAAAGCTCATCGGTGCCTCCACAGCTCCTAGGAGATGGTCAGGAACTATTTATAAATTTTCATACTTTTTTAATGAATTTATAAAATTTATTTTTTATTTTTTAAATTAGATAAAATGATTTAAAAAATAAAAACTATTTTTATAAGTGTATAAAATGTGTAAATACTTATTAAGTAATCATATGTATAAGTCTGTGCATATGTAAATAGATCATCAGACTTTCCTAGTTTTATGAAACACAGAAATGTCCACTCTGTGTGTGTGTGTGTGTGTGCGCGTGCGTGTGTGTGTTAGAGAAGACAACATTGGCTACAATAACAAACAATCCTAGAGCCACATAATGGCTGCATTAGGATAAAAGTATATTTCTTGCTCCCGTAAAACCAAAGGTAGTCATTGCCAACAATTGTGTGGCTCTCCTCGGAGTGGATGAGTTCTGCCATCTTCTTTTTAATGGTTATTTATTTATTTTGAGAGAGGGAGTGAACACATGACTGGGGGAGGGGCAGAGAGAGACAGAGAGAGAGGGAGGGAGAGAATCCCAAGCAGGCTCCACACTGTCAGCACAGAGCCCGATGCGGGACTTGATCCCATGAACTGTGAGATCACGACCTGAGCTGAGACCAAGAGCTGGATGTTTAACCCACTGAGCCACCCAAGCGCCCCTCTGCCGTCTTTGATAATCTTCCAGCTAAGGGTCCAGATGACTGACCCTTCCAGCAATAACACTACTCTGCAAGGGGGAGAACGGTATCTGGAGGTCCGCCCGCCATCTTGGCCACCCCGTGTTGTGTCTGTTGAACCGAGGGTCAGGTCAGCTCTTTGCTTGGGTGCCGTTCTGTGTTCTTCTGCGTGTGTGTGTCTGGGGTGGGGCAGGTAATGCAACAGGACCCCTGTTTCTTCAAACTTAAAAATGTGTAGTTACCCTTGCAGTTTCCTTGCAGGGATACAAAATTGCTCCTTTTTCTTCTTCACTGATCTATATCCAGTCTTGAATATACAGAACATTCACATTAAACAATTGATTATGTTTCTGATGTGTAATATTTTGAGTGTTTATTATAATTATTTTTGTAATAATTATTTTATTATAATTATTTATTATAATTATTTTAAAAACTGAAAGTATACAGGGGCACCTGGGGGGCTCAGTCAGTTGAGCGTCTGACTTCGGCTCAGTTCGTGATCTCACGGTTGGTGGGTTCGAGGCCCACGTCGGGCTCTGTGCTGACAGCTCGGAGCCTGGAGCTGCTTCGGATTCTGTGTCTCCCTCTCTCTCTGCTCCTCCCGCTCTCTCTCTCTCAAAAATAAATAAGCATTAAAATTTTTTTTAAAGAGTAAAAAATCCTCAGGTGTGGGTTTTTTGTTAAGTCTAAAATTATCGTATTTTTATTAAGTGGAATCAATAACGTCCGCTCTCCCTGGTAACGGCTGTATCTGATAGGTCTCTGCTTTAATTCACAAGGAATGACAACAGATTGCAAATCAATGATATTGGCGAATTAGTTGTTTCCTCCTTTGAACTAACACTGAGGGTGGAGTTTCTTGACGCGACGGTGAGCGATGCCAGCATTCACCAGTAAATCAGCCAACACGGGCAGACTGTGCTGGCGTGTTCTACTCCAACAGTCGGAGCCTCACTACGTAAAAAGTGCCCGTCCCAGACCCTCTGGGCTTTGAGCAGAAAAAGGTGACACCCTGTGCAGCTTCCTGCCTTGTCTTCCCCGGGACCTCGAGGTACAAATCCTCTTTTCTAGCAGCTCCTCGACTTGTCCGACTACCACCAGCATTGGGTTATCGCCAGTGACACTCACACGGTGTGGACACTCACCTGTTCTTGGTGTGTGGACCCCTGGCCCAGTGAGGAGCTGCTTTAGGACAAGGGACGAAGCAGCTGGACATCCTTCTAGTCCAGCCCATGTACAGGACGTTTCCTTTTCTAGAAGCTTCCAGCATGGGATCTTCCAGCATGGGATCAGCTTCCAGGACAGTCGTGAGCTGCACCTGCCTCATCCAGCCGACTTCCTTCCAGCTCTGTGAATCCCTTGTGTGCATCCAACACCCCTAAGAATTCCAACCAATAGGATACACTGGAAAATGCATTTATTGTAATTTAATAAATATAGCTCTGGAGTACCAGTGAGTTGCCTGGAGCCTGGCTGGGGATCCTAAGGAAAAGTTTTCATAAAAGTTCTCAAGAATGTCTCTCCCCAGGGGAGCCTGGGTGGCTCAGTCGGTTGAGTGTCCGACTTTGGCTCAGGCTGTGATCTCACGGTTTGTGAGTTTGAGCCCCACGTCGGGCTCACCGCTCTCAGCGCAGAGCCCAATTCGGATCTTCTGCCCCCCTCTCTCTGCCCCTCCCCTGCTCACTCTCTCTCTCAAAAATAAATAAAAACATTAAAAAAAAAAAAAAAAAGAATGTCTCTCCCCAGATATTATTTACTATGGCTCTACAGTTTCAATTTTTTTTTAAATTAATGTTTATTTTTGAGAGAGACAGAGTGTGAGCAGGGCAGGGGCAGAGAGACAGACACACACAGAATCCGAAGCAGGTTCCAGGCTCCGAGCTGCCCGACGCGGGGCTCGAACCCACAAACTGTGAGATCCTGACCTGAGCCGAAGTCCGTCGCTCGAGCAACTGAGCCACCAGGACGCCCCCTGTTTTTTTTTAATCTTTTAGACATTACAGTCTTGGCATCAAAACCCTCCACTATACACAGGACCCTAGGGCCGTGGGAGAGTTTCAGGCTGAAACGCACCAGTGTTTCTGTGGCACGTTGAGCGGAGAATACCAGCAGGAGAAAAACGTATGTGCTTTACTTCCACAGGTTTCCATTCGATAACAAAGGGCACAGGCCTGGATGCTTTTTGCCCGTCACTCTTCTGGGTTAGGGTCACTGTACCTCCGCGTTGGCTTTCCTCCTCGGGTAAGAAACCAAATGCCCAGTCGCTCAACAGATGTGTGCACAGGCTGCTCCTGTTCCAAGCTCATTCGCACTCTCCAGGGCCCCCCGCCCCCCGATTCACCCGCTTCTTTCTCCTCTGATTTAGCTGGACAGTGGGCACAAAGGTGACCCATCCCGGCCTTCCCTTCACCCATCCCTGCACCACCCTCAGCTGGAGCCTGCGCAATCGGCATGGGCCCTCCCTGCGCTCACAATGTTCCTTGTTCATCGGCTCTAATCCCATCTTGAGTTCATCCACCAACACGCTGACTTTCCTCCGCATGGGAGACACATTTGGGGAAGGCCTCTTGGCTCAGACTGCTTCACAGAGTTCCCTGACTTCTTGCCACAGTGGTAGTGTTGACCCTCCAACCACGTGGAGGTTAGAAGTGCCGACCCCCCGAATCCCCGCCCGGCACCCTCAAAATCCTCGATAACTTCTGACTCCCCAGAAACGTAACTCCTAAAAGCCTACCGGGAAGCCTTACTGATAACACGGACGGTCAATCAACACACATTTTCCTTGTTCTATGTATTACGTACTGTACTTTTACACTACAGGAAGCTAGAGAAAAGAAAATGTCATTAAAGAAGATCATGAGGAAGAGAAAATACATTAACAGGACTGAACTGCATTTACTACAATAATGGACTATAATTTACTACAATAATTTACTACAAGTGGACCCACGCCCGTCAAACCCAGGTTATTCAAGGATCAGCTGTGTTCAATTCTGCCTTTGTCACAAAAGCAACCAGCAACAATGTAGAAACAAATGGGTCTGACCCTGTTCGAATAAAACTTTATTGACAAAAATGGGCCGTGGGCAGAATTCGGCCCCCGGGGCCAGAGTGGCACAGCTCCAATCAAGGTGAGAGGAAAATTTCATGGCTTGATCTTTGAGCCACAACTGAGGCAGAACCTGCTTAAACTTCCAGGTGCTTCCAAGGCTCCTGAGAGGACCCCACCTGTCGAAGGCAGTTTTCGAGGGCGACATTGGGGAACCATCGCCCCAGGTCAGGGACAAGACACTGGTCTACAAAGGTGCTGGCTGGCCCAGGGCAGTGAGCGTCCTGTTCTCCTTTAGAGAATTATGTCACACAAGCACTCTGGATAATTTAACAGGACCCGTGTTAGAACAGCCTGGCTTTTGTAAATCTTTATTTTGCAGAATTGCCTTTGGATTAAAAAAGAAAGAAAAATATGCATGCATTATTAGCATTTTTCTGGGTAATTCAAAAGCAGACCCCAACTGGTGATTTGCTTTAAGTCAGAGGAATAACATGCCTAAAAGTTTGTATACATTTCGATGAGATAATTATTACCATTGCTTTGAGCCCACTGACTCTTCTTACAGAAACACAGTATAAAGTGTGTGGTTATTTTTTTTTTAATTCAATAGATGTAAATTACAAGTATTCTTTAAACCACGTCTCCATGAGCAATGCTGTGCTAGGACGTTTGCATAACACGAGGTCAGTCTCCTTCTTCAGAAAACCACAGCAGAGACGTGGCTGCTGATATATAAGTGCTGTCACTTTGTTACGATGTTACTAGCACAGTGCTAATTGTGTCACACGTTATCTCATTCGCTTCCCCCGACAATCCAGTGAAGAAGGGAGCCTGACAAGTTCACAGTCTTCAAATGAGGAAAAATGACTTTCTTGAGAATTAAATTTCATACCTAGTAAAGTCGTAGAACTGGGAGAGAAGTCCCAGCCTCTCTGACTCCAGGGCTGTGCTCTTTACAGGGCCTCCGACGTCTGCCTGGCTGCGTCTTCACGGCCCGGGCGCATAGTGAGTGCCTTTTCAAGTCAGCGCCAGCACGGGGTCTGTGTGGCCCTCGGCCAGTGTCCACCAACACACCGTCACAGAGCCTCACCCAACCAGGACCAGTGGTCATGAAGCCACCTCAGCAGGACAAGGGGTGTAGGATGTGGCAAATAGTTTTACCGACGATCTAACGATCCTGAGATGACGATACATTTTAAACAACACACGCGAGGTTTGGTTGAGCCTTAAGAGTCCCTTTGGATTTGGCAAGTACAGATTTGGCAAATGTAAACACTGGAAATGTTCAAAACATTTAAACCCTTCTCTATAGTTTCAGTAATGTCTGCTGACAGCATCAGATAAGTAGATGAATAGATACACACATGCATGTATACATATGGTACAAAATATATGCACGTGTATATATACACATGTACATATGCATGTGTGTATCTATTTATAAGGTACGGAAATTTACATATTATGTATTTATAAATACATAAAGTACATATTTGGTATGTATTTATGAATATATTATTTTATATATTTCCTGACATACAAATAATAAATATATGATATGTAAATTAATACGCATTTATATGCAGTGCATATATATATATACACACACGTATACATATTTTATATACTTATGGACATATTGCCACGTATAGACTATGTATGTATAGCCAAAAATGGAGTTTATACTTTTTTTTAGACATTTATTCATTTTTTGAGGGCCTGAGACAGAGCATGAGCGAGGGAGGGGCAGAGAGAGAGGGAGACACAGAATCCGAAGCAGCTCCAGGCTCCGAGCTGTGGGCACAGAGCCCGACGAGAGGCTCGAACCCACAGACCCTGAGATCATGACCCGAGCTGAAGTTGGACGCTTCACCGAACGAGCCCCCCAGGCGCCCCCGTAGTTTACATCTTTGATAGGACTTATTCTCACGGAATTTGCGATGGTCTAATGGAAACCGTGTGTCTCAAGGACAAAGGGTGTTAACGAGACGAGAATATCTCCATGGCGTGGAGACAATCCTGTCCATGTGTGCACGTCCCAACCTTCCCTTGAATTTGTAGGCCCGGACAAGCAGGAGCCCGGAGAGGGCGCAGAGAGGTCCGCAGAGCAGAGCGCGGGCAGGGGAGGGGAGCAGCACGGAGAGGGGCCAGGGACCCGGCAGGCAGGAGGGCTGGGCCTCCGCGCCTCCGGGGAAGGTCGCCTCCTGTGGCTGCAGGTCAGAAACACAGTGAGGCACCTGCCCATGGACACAGCTCATGGAAACCCAGGCCCTTGACAAAGTCCCTTGGTCCCTGTTTTGAGCCGTCTGTCATTCTGAAACCAAAATACATCTCGTGAGCCCCACGTAGATCTCAGGGAGGCCTGTCTGGGTCCCGGTAACAATGACCAACCATCTCCAGATAAATGCCTGAGCCCAGCAGCCCGCGGGCGAAATCCAGCATGTTGCCCGGGGTCCAGGGAGAGACGCTTGAGAAATTCGCTATCAATTTCTGAGGCTGGCAAAGCCTCTCATGGCTTCCGAATCTGAAGACCATTTTAAAAGTTTAGTGTTTGACTCAAATATTGCCAAAATAGAACATTTTCTGTCTCTCAGCTACCGAAAAGCGGTGTTTCTCCAAACGACATACCCTAGCGGTCCGCATTCTGTTTTCCAAGGAATATTGGCTTTGGTTTCACATGTTTTCCAGAGGAAATGCTGAGAAGGTTCTCCGAGGATTAAGCACATATTCTCAGAGCTCAAGGGAACAGCCAAGTGCTGGAGACTCAGGCAGGACTTCAAAGGCGGGCAGCGCCCCCTGGTGGAAAGGTTGGTGCAGCCGTGGTCCGCGCATCCCCAACATCGCGCGCATCTGACCGCGGAGCATCTCTCCTGCAGGTGGCTGGAGGGAGCCCTCACAGCCCACGACCCCCCAAGACGCTCCAAGAGACCCCAAATAGCCACACACCCAGAGTGGATACGAAATAAAGCGTTCACCAAAGCGTCGTTATCGTATGAGGCTCATGCCTCCCCCAATCGAACGAATGCACTTTTTTTTTTTTTTTTTTTTTTGCTGAATTCAACACTGTAAATTCTACTCGCGCTTTCTGTGACCCCAACGTGCACGCTCATTATTGCCCTAAACTCTGCTCATTTCCCTATATTTTTAGCTCTTTGATCACATTCAAAGTGTGGCTGGCAATGCCCTGCCGCTGGAGAGCGGTAAATGAAGTTAGGGCTATCAAAACCAGTAATTAGAGGCAAATTCGTTTTTATGCGTTTGGCAAACCCCGCCGTTTGATGGCATTAAGCACCTTGCCACATCTGAAATCAATGATAATTAGAAATGATGGATTGTTTGCAGGAAAGCTCTGCAGAAGTCGGTACGGCAGGCCTGCTTCCAAACTCAGAATAAATGCCTGGACGATTTAATATCGACCAATTATATATGAAGTCTGTGCGAGGCGTCAGCACCGCTGGGGGCGTGGGATGTATGAGACTCAGTAACGTAAGGTAGGATGAAGGGGACCGCGACTTTTCTACGAAGTAAGGGGACCCGTGCGGCGGGGACCTGTAAGTCTCGCTGCGAATCGTTCCCTTTATGGACACATGGACACTCGCTTTGAGCTGGCGGTGGCGCATTCAAGTCCCGCGCTGAAGACAGCGCTGTGCCCCGCCTCGGAACGTCCACCGGGAACGATAAGCCAGATTTGCGAAAGTGGGTATTTGCACGTGCGGAGGAAGGGCTTGGGGACTTGGGGAAGGGGGCACAGGAACATCCAGTATTGGGGTGTTAGTTGGGGTCTTCTGAGAGTACGGGGGTGTCATCAGTAAACGTCCTCCCTCTTAGAGAGGGTTTCTATAAAATAATCATAAAATGTCAGGGAGGAAGGTGACCCACTGTGTGACAAAGGGCCTCCATGGGGGCAGACAGAGCGGGCAGTTAAAGACCCTGCTGTTAGGCAACAGAGTTCCGGTCTCATCCTCGTGCTTGGCCGAGGCAGGCGTGTCGTGCAGAGGTCAGGACACTGCTGCGGAGCTCTGAGCCCTGAGCGTGGGGTGGCAGCGTCTGGGAGGATGCCGCGTCTCCCCTAATCAACCTCCCTCCTGCGTCGCCTGATCTTGGTTTCTGCGCTCAGAGCTGGCCGTCCTTTTCCCCAAATCCGCTCCCAGCTGAACAACCTGCACAAATCCCACGGGTGACATGAGGTTCCCTAGATTCCGAGGCCTGCACACATCCGCGTGAGCAAGCTCTCGTCTGGACACAGAAGCTGGGCCTCACTCCGGGAAGCAGCCTCAGGAACTGGGGAGGAGGTCGCAGGGCGTCTGGGGGAGCTGCGGGCAGGGAGGCAGCTGGTGCAGGCGCGTGGCTGCCCGGGACCAGCGGTCTGCAGGGAAGGGTGTGTCTCTGAGGAGCCTGTGGGTGGCCTGGACAGGTGGGCGGTCAGGGCACTGCATCACAGGACGGCGAGAGATGGGTTGCATCAAGGAGGCTGGAGGCTGGAGACCGGAGGGGTTCCCAGATTCCAGACAGCAAGCCGGGGAGGAGCCTCTGCTCCAAGCAAGATCTAAGCCATGTCATCGGAGAGGACCCCCGCCCACCAGCCAAATTGGGGTGCTGGGCTGGGGTGGGCAGCTAACAAGCATGGGATGGGAAGCGACCCAGGGGAGGGAAGGATATGGTCAGGGAGGGGATTCTGGGGTGCTTAGTGGATTTTATTAGATTTTTTAATGTAATTTCTATGCTCCTGGTGACTACTCTGCCAGATGTAAGAAATTTATATCACCTCTAGATTATTGAAGATATGGGACTTCTGTTTATGTTTGCTTGTTGTTTTTTTTTTTTATTCTATTTGTTTCAGAGGAACTGTTTTGAATTTAAACAGGAACTTGTTGCAATCCATCGACAAGAGTATATGCTTTCTCACCTTTACTGTATTTTGCATCAACTGCTCTTACTTCGGTTGTATACACCCTGAGAGAAGTCCCCTTTGGTCACAGGGAATAACTTTTCATCCACAACAGGACTTGATTTCCTGATAGGATTTAACCCTGGTTACCTGTTTCAGAGATAAAAAGGATTACACTCTGACATTCTTTTGAGTTCATTGATTTTCCACACTTTGTTGAGCACAGCCTGTAATCGGTGTTGATGCAGGAAATGCTTCAGTCTCTCCTTCTCTGAAACATCCCCTTTGCCTTTTGCACCCAAAATCCCCTCAGAGGAGTCCTTCTCCACAGGAACATCTCTGAAGGTGTTAGGCAGCTGGCTGGTTTATCTCCTGCACACGTGGACTCGACCACTTGCAGATGAGAATGCCCTGCTTGTTGCTTGGCGTCCTTTCAAGAACCTCGCTTTCAGCCCTTCTAGAATGTTCCAACTTTGAAACTCCAGTTACACCACTCTGTCCCCTCCCACACTTCAGTCCCCAGTAGACCCCGGATTGCTCTTTCCATGTTTCTTCTTGAAATCTTAGCTCTTGGCCACTTTAATGGACTTGATTCCCTTCCCGATCTGATATAAAGGACTCATCTCTGCAAGGAGACTTTGCACTGCAGTTCGTGTGGGGGGTGACGTGGGGACCTACATGCAGGAATGCTGATGTATAGGAAGCCAACCTAATTAAATTGCTATTATTTTCTAATTGAGTGCCAATGTCATCAAGTATCAGATTCCCCTATGTGTCCGGGCAGTCGGATTACTGCGTTGGTCAGTTTGGCTACCCTCGTTCCCACACCATGATCCTAATTACCACGAAGAAATAATGCATCTTAAGAACGGGCAAAAAGTCACCTTTTAAAAAAAATTTAATGTTTATTTATTTTTGAGAGAGAGAGAGAGAGAGAGACAGACTGAGCACAAGCAGGGGAGGGGCAGAGAGAGAGGGAGACACGGAATCCGATGCAGGATCCAGGCTCTGAGCTGTCAGCACAGAGCCTCATCTGGGGCTCGAACCTACGAGCTGTGAGATCATGGCCTGAGCCGAAGTCAGACGCTCAACTGATGGAGCCACCCGGGCGCCCCTATTTTGATTTTAATAACGGTCTCCGTTATCCTGGGCTTGCAGGGTACCCCCCCCCCCCAGGCTTGGTCTTCATTCCAAGATTGCTTGGAGCTGCTATATGCTGAATGCTAGGACCTACAATAAACACAGGATGGCTTCCTCGGCAGAGGCCCGCCAGGGGGTCAGCGAGCACCGGAAAGAGCGGAATGAGTCCTGCCCTCCAGCCTCAGCAGCAGGAGTCGCCAAATCTGTGGAACGAGGTGTAATGAACATGTCAACCACATCTGCACCTGTTGAGGAAAAGTGACGTATGTTAAAGCATGTAACCCATTGCAGGAGACACAGTGGGTCTCTACTAAGCCATAGCTGAGTGTCCTGTGATGCCTGACATTCAGGTGATCTTAGCAGTGCCACAGTGGGATATGAACTAGGATAATGTAAGTAGAGACATTACAGCTAATGTAAGTAGAGACCTAGCATAAGGTAATGCCTGTCCAATATTAATTTAGATCCAATACGTTAATTTCCTTCACTAGTTTTCTTCTATTGTCTCTTACCCTCTGTGGATCTCTGCATACCCCCGTCGTATAAATAAACTGGAATTTAGGGAAGAAAAGTATCAGAACTGAATTGATAACTGCCATCGGAATAACAACAACAACAACAACAACAACAACAACAACAACAAAAACGTAGAAACAGTTTTGGATGGCAGCCATCTTCCCAAAGCTTTACTTGGTCAGACTCCTAAGGGGAATGTCATTGTGAAACATGTTGGCAGAGGCAGAGCGTGTTTAGATGGAAGTCTGGGACAAGTCAGTGTGCCACGTCATTCTGATAGAGAAGAGAACCACACAAAACACCAGAGCTACTCTTCAGGGAAAACCAAACGAAGGCTGTGACTTCCCTTCAGTACCGTTTTCTGATTTTTCTTTTTCGTAAACTTGAAAAGGTCACTGTCCTCGAATTAGCATGTGCCAATAAATATAACAGCCAATTCAAACCAATGTTCTGAAACAAGTTTATTTATTTATTATTTTCTTAATTTTTTAAAAGTGTTTATTTATTTGAGAGAGGGAGAGAGAGAGAGAGACAGAGCATGAGCATGAGCAGGGGAGGGGCAGAGAGAGAGCGAGACACAGAATCCGAAACAGGCTCCAGGCTCCGAGCTGTCAGCACAGAGCCCGACGCGGGGCTCGAACTCACGAACTGCGAGATCATGACCTGAGCCGTAGTGGGACACTTAACCAACTGAGCCACCCAGGCGCCCCAACAAATTTGTTTTTAAATTAAAATAAGGACAGATAAGGACTGAACCATATTTTACATTTCCTCACTTCTCTTTGTAACTGAGACGCCACTTTAAAGCTTCCAAAGTCTCAGGAGCATTGAACCAAGCTCTAAGAGAAAAGGCAGATCGACGAGGACCCCACGCTTGGCTTATTTTATAAGGAAGCTTGAGGCGCCCCGCATGGGCTACTGTGGTGTTGCATATGACAGCGTCCTTGTCAATATCTCGGTCTTTCTAAAAACATAAACCACGAGGACGGAACGAGGCGTGCCGAAAGTGCCAGGCTAAGCGTCCGAGACTCATGCACACACTCAGGGTGCCGCTGCACACACCGTGTGCGTGTGTAAGTAAGGGTGTGCGCGTTCATAATCCTGTACAGCAAGGTCACCTTGCTGAAAGAATGAACCCGCCTGGCATGAAACGGATCTGGGGAGACTTAAATCTCAAGCTGAACTACCGATACTGCCCCTAATGTAAGTGAATGTACTTCAGGTGCCCCTATTAAGGACAGGCTTGATTGCCAGGAAGCTTAATCACGACTAAGTAGGAGAGCGGTTTGCCACACAAACTGTGTCTATACGGTAGGTAATGAGCTTGGGCTCGTGCCAGCCGTTGATAGCATGCGACTCAATGGCTTCTAGAATTTGCTGGGATTTTTTACTTCTAGTAGGGGATCGATTTTTGTTTTGTTTTGTTTTAAATGAGTTTAATTTCTATGGACACATTCATTTTAATTTTATTTGGATTCCCAGAGCTAAAGGAATTTCTGTTTCTGGCCGAGATAAAATAACAAAGCCTGAATTTACCTCTCTGGCTTAGACCACGTAGATAAGAGGAGAAAATCTATGAAATGGGAGGTACGGGGACTCGAACTCAACATCAGTCGTAGACCCGTGCGGCTCAGGAAATTTAGGAGAAAACTTCATAAGCTGACACAGAAGTCAGAGTGTCCTTTACTACACACGACACACGAATACAATCATGCATCTGACTTAAAAAAAATTAAGACCCGCTGTTCAAAAGCAGCTGTTAGGAGACCAAATAGACAAGACACAGATAGGTGAAATGCTCTGAATTATGCCTGCCTGGGACACAGGACCTGCGTCCACAATATAGAAAAACTCCCCCCCAAATAATATAAAGTCAAGTAACCCAACAAAAAACATTGTAAAGGATGGAAAATAGGGGCACCTGAGTGGCTCAGTAGGTTGAGCGCCTGACTCTTGATTTCAGCGCAGGTTATGACCTCAAGGTTTGGGGCTGTAGACCAGAGCCTGCTTGGAATTCTCTCTCTCCTCTCTGCCCCTCCCTTGCTCACTCTCTCTCTCTCTCTGTCTCCTAAAAGAAATAAATGAACTTAAAAAAAAGATTTAAGAAAAGAATACCCAAAATTAAAACCAGTGACCATGTCGACCATCGGCAAAGATGTAGGACAACTGTGACCCTCATACCTTCCTTGGGGGGGATATAAAAATGCACTTTCTTTGGAATGTGTGGAATCACTTTGGAGGTTTCTTTTTAAAAAGTATGCACTTACCTTATTTAAAAATATATGCACTTACCTTATGACTATAACACCCCAAAGTATTTACCCAAGAGAAATAAAAGTCAATGTCTACACAACACATTCTGTGTGACTGTGTGTAGATGATAACTGGAAACATCTCAAGGGTCCATCAGCAGGTGGAGAGACACGTGGTACCACACCCCCCAGGATGGAGTACTACTCAGCTGTGAAAAGGAATAAACCATCACTCCCCCCAACCACAGGAGCCGGTATCCAAACAAACACAGAGTGGAAGGAGGCAGACGGGAGGGGCCGCGTACCATAGCATCCCATCTGTATAAAATTTAAAATAGGTCAGCTCGTCTCTAGTAACAGAAAGCCAATTGGTGATTGCCGGGGGCAGAAGGAAAGAGTCTGGAGGGGACACGGAGAACATGTGGGAGCAGGCGACACATGTGTCTTCTCGGTCGTGGAAATGCTTTCGTGGACATCAGCGTGGGCACTGATCCAGCCGTGCACTTGAAATATACAAGATTTAATACGTGTCAGTTATAAGGCAATAATGCTATAAACAGGGATAATTTCGAAGGATGATGAGGCATCATTTAGATGGGGGAAAATAAATTACTGTATGTAAAAGCACCCCTAACTAGTTGACTGAATGGTTTATCTGCCGTACCATTGTGGTAAAACAAGTAAGATTGAAAGCATTGCTTCCCTGAAACAATTCATTTGGGAACCCATCAGCTTCGAATTTTTGAGAGTCTATCCCTTGCCTAAAGGAAAACAGAGTAAGGATTAATCATGCAATTTTTAGCTTAGGGTTGAGCTGATGAGTTTAATTTCCCAATTTATTTTCTGGAAACATGATTTGCATCCGTGAGTACATGTTCAGTGGCATTTTTGATATTGCCTTTAGTGTTATTTACGCAGAGGTAATGAGAGGGACGCCCTTTGTGTCCAGGACTTCCTTCAGTCTCTGCTACCTGGTGCCACTTACTAGAGCTCGAAGTGTCACACGTTAGACTCAGGGTGGTGAGGATTTTTGGTAGAAGGAGAGTCGTATTACTGGCTTTGTATGTATTCTGCTAACATGGAGTTTTTTCTGTGAAACAAAAATGATTTAGGTCGACTCCCACAATGTCTGTAAAGATGCGTAATCACTCTGGTCTTAGCTCGGTGCTGTAAATTGAGGCCAGTAACATGCATGGTAAGCAGACCGTGCCCACCCCTCCTATGTCCATCAGATGTCAACGATCGGTCCTGGCATTCTGACACAAAGCTCTGCTCTCTGACCCCCTCTCACCCCGGAACCTGAGACAAACCCCACCTCTGGGGGCGTGTGGGAGGGAGTGTGCGTGGAAGCTGAGCCCAGTTTACCCACTCAGCTCTGGAGAATCCTGCAGATGTCGACGACGTGCAGTTGGTGTGAAATGTAACATGTGCCCAATAATCGGAAGACTTATTTAAAATAGCAATAGCAATGCATTTCCTTGCCAATAAATGCCTTTTTTAGTATCGGCGTAATGCACATTCATTAGGGAAAATTCGGAAGATACCAAAAACTACATACAAAAGTGATTATTAGGGGCGCCTGGGTGGCTCAGTTGGTTGAGCGTCTGACTTCGTCTCACGTCACGATCTCAGAGTTTGTGAGTTCAAGCCCCGCGTTGGGCTCTGTGCTGATAGCTCAGAGCCTGGAACCTACTTCAGATTCTGTGTCTCCCTCTCTCTCTGCCCCTCCCCCACTCAGGCTCTGTCTCTCTCTGTCTCAAAAATAAATATAAAAAAAAAAGAAAAGTGATTATTGCATCTAATCCCACCACCCGGATAAAAACACTAACGCTACCTTGAAGTGAAGTTCTTTAGCTATTTTGGAATTCACATACGGGGGTAATAACATTATCTGAACATGTGTCTGCATTCTGTGAAAAGTACACATTTCTTTTCAACCCAGTGGTGACTTAGGAGGCTACTTCCAAATGACTCAAGGAATCGACTTTGTCTGCTGGCTAGTGGATGGATCCCCGTCTGTGAAGGGAGAACCGGATCCAGAGAGTTATACATGCTGTGCATGCAGGAGGCACGGCACAAGTGGCCGGTGGACAGGACCCAGGGTCGCTCGTATATTCACTTTTCGTGGTGGATCAGATAAAATGCAACAGGAGACGTATGGGAAGGTAAGACGTCATATCCTGTCATGAATGAGAGGTTACTACAACAATGCAGTGTATTGGGGGAAAAAGGTGTATTAAGCGAAGACACGTTTGAGTAGAATATTCATCTTCTGTGACGCTGGGTGACAGTGTCCATCAGCTACTTCAAGAGCATGGGGGTCCGCTCTCCACCATGTGTAACCATTCTTACCAGACTCCCAGTTCCTTGAGGTTAGAGACCACCTTGTTCATCGTCACGTTTGTGTCCCTAGTAGGGCGTCCAGGAAAGGGTAGTGCTTGTGTCTGTCACGATGGGCGAGGTTATGCTGTGTTAGCAATTCTCCGATCTCCACGGCTTAAAGAGGGTCTTGCAAACTCTGGCCCGAGAGCCAACTTGGATCCACCTACCGTTTTCATAGAGTTTCATTGGAACGCGGCCATTCGCATGGCTTCGCTTATTGTCTGAGTGCTTGCCCACAGTGAGAGTGGAGGTGATGGGTTACAGTGGAGGCCATCTGCCCTAAAAGCCTAAAATATTTATCTGGCGCTGTAGAGAACTATCTGTCTATCTATCTACACTTCATTTCTAGAAGTTTAATTTGGGTCTTTCTTTCCATATCTCTACCGACGCTCACACGTTCCTACATCTTCTTGGGCATATGGAGCACATTTATAACAGCTATTTTAATAGCTTTTTCTGGTTCTATTCTGTCTCATCTTTGTTCTATTTCTATTGATCGGGTTTCTCTTCCTTATGGATCGTATTTTTCTTTGCATCACGAGCGACATGAGAGTATGGCCAGTGGTCAGCAGACAAGAGTGTGTGTCTGCTAACAGCCCACGCCATGGGAAGCATGGACAAGCTATCCCAGGTAAACCTGGCCCAAGCCACCAACCTACAGAATTGTGAGCAATTCTCACAGAATTGCGAGCTAGTTAATGATCACTGTTTTAAGCCACTTAGGGTTTGGCTGGTTATCAAAAACTAACTGAGATACCTGTGAATTATTTATGAAAATTCAATGAATATCTCACAACTTTGAAAGAAAATTTTATTTTTTTAATGTTTATTTATTTATTTTGAGAGAGAGAGAGAGAGAGATCAGGGAGGGGCAGAAAGAGAGGAAGAGAGAGGATCCCAAGCAGGCTCCGCGCTGTCAGCACAGAGCCCGACGCGGGGCTCGAACCCACGAACTGTGAGATCAGGACCTGAGCCGAAATCAAGAGTCGGACTCTTATCTGACTGAGCCAGCCAGGCGCCTCTGAAAGAAGATTTTAAAATGGTTTCCCTCCATTCTAATTGCGTTTGAATATATACCTGTAAAGTGGTGTCGGATTTTACATATTTATCTCCCTGCGTCTCACAGGAAATACAATTCTTCCTGCTGAGGCTGCCGTGTAAACTTCAGGTATTTTGTAAATATCACCCTTGCAAATTATGAGTTCGGATGTTTCTGGCTGGAAGAAGCCTTAAGTATCACCTACCCCAGGATCCTGAATTGAGACATGGGATACCTGCAGAGCCAGAATGGACAGGGTGACACACGGTCACTTGGAGACAAAGTCAGGGTTCAAACCAAGAGAAGGAGTGACAGGGCTATCCGTGTGAGCAGACCCTTGGGAGAAACCTGGGGGCACAGACAGGTGCGAAAGTTGGCGGTGATGGTGGACGTGATGTCTGTGTTGCAGCAAAGCCTTGACAGCCAAAAAAAAAAAAAAAAAAAAAAAGGTAAAAGTATCAGGAGCCAGAAAGGGGTGGGGGCATCCTATGGAACTGGGTGCATATGCGTGGACCATGTCCACACAAGTGCAGGTAAGGGCACCCACCTCACTCCTTTGATGTCAGAACAAATGTATTTACAACCCAACTCATTGCCAAAGACACTGCCATGCACCTCTTCAAGTGAAATAAAAAAACAACCAGGAGCAAAAGAAAAGTGAAAAGTTTTCGTGACTAGAAAACAGCATCTTTCCTCACTATTTAATAGACTTATTTCCTTCTTGGAACTTACTCGGTTTTGCATTAACATCCGGTAGCTTCTGTCTTCTTTCCACTTTCTTTGGGGTCTCAGATTTCATCTTTTTTTTTTTTCCAGGGGAAAGAGTGTTGATTGTTGCGGTGGCATTGAGATGAGCAAGATTACAAGGGCCTGAAGTGCAAAATCGCATTTCGTCCGTCCCCACAATTTCCACAGATGCCTTGTGTGCGTGTGCCCGTGTGTGACATTACGTTTCTTGCAAATAGAGAAACAGTGGTTTCATTTTTCACTAAATCTCCCCGTATCAAAAGACCGACAGAGAAACCCCACGCAATATAAAAAAATTGTATGCCAGAGGTTTGGTTAAAAAGGTATCAATGAGGAAGAAGAAACACGGAAGTCACAGTGACAGGCTCACGATGTGACTGATTAAAAAAAAAAAAAAAAAGACAGGGCCACCTGCTCGCTTATTTCCAACGAAAAGGCTTTTGTGTGTGCTGTGAATTAACCCAGGGGGAAAACAACTCAAGTCTTAATTTTCAGGCTTTTGCCAAAACCCACTCCAGCCCGGCCGTGTGCCTGTTGTCTAGATGGCAGGTGGTCACATCTAGAACTGACCGGGAGCGAGGGGGCCACAGACATCTCCTCAAACTGAGAAAGTGCAGGGAATTCAAGGAACAAACGGAGTATGGCTTTTAGTAGAGGAGACGTGGTTAAAAGTTCTCGGCTTGGCCCGTGAGAGGTTCTCATGTGCCTTGTAAAACTGAGCGCCGAACAGCCCCGCGATGAGGCGTGTGTTTGAAAGCTGCTTCCGGCGGGTGTAGACCAGCTCGGGCTCCGAATGCCAAGACCAGGCTGCGGCAGAGTTCGGTCTGTAAGACAGGTGCATCATCGAGCCTCAGCCCCATACCTGCACATCATAAATCAGAGAAACACGGTAACCGCCTTCATGTCTCCCGTGTGAAAATTGGTTTGGGCACGTGTGACGTCATATTAGCCATGCTATTTGGAACCGAAGTCATTTAACAATTTAAAGCAACACTGTTGTAACTCTCCCATCCCACAGAACTCCGTGTGGACAGGTTTATGTGTGCATGGAAATAAAATATTCAAATGTTTTGCTTTTAATTTTTTTAATGTTTACTTATTTTTGAGAGAGAGAGAGAAAACACAAGTGGCGGAGGGGCGGGGAGAGAGAGAGGGAGACACAGAATCTGAACCAGGCTCCAGGCTCCGAGCTGTCAGCGCAGAGCCCGACGCGGGGCTCGAACCCGCGAGGTCAGGACCTGAGCCGAAGCCGGATGCTTTTCCCGACTGAGCCACCCAGGGGCCCCAAAACATAGAGAGTGAGCAGTTTGGTAGTCTTTATGTTTTATTTACATGATCTACTTGCTTTTCCTAAAACGATCGGCTATTAGGTGATTTTTAGCCAGTACGTTATATTATTAACAAACCAGCAAGAGCACATGACATTTTCGCCGGAATGTGTTGGAAAGGAGTGTGTGTGGCTCCTATGCCGTTGGACTGTCCAGATGTCCCTTCGGGAAAGCAGCTGTATGGTGCACAGGCTGGTGACACTTGTCACCTGCACATCTGCACAGCGTAGCCTGGGGGTGGGCCGGTGACCAAGCCTGTCGCCAAGGGGGTGTCTGTGCACAGGAGCCCCGGCTGGGCTGGCCAGTGGCCCGTCAGCACCGCGCTCGGGTCTGGGGTCTGCCCACCTCGCCCTGTCCTGGGGCGGGAGTCATACCTGCACTGTGGTGAGTCTCTCCCTTCCCACTGGGGCTCCCGCTCCCTCCCCTGCTCACACATCACTCTACGGTCGCAGTGCCGTCCCGCCTTCCCCGTTGTAACTCAGTCTGATGGACCAAAGGATGGACTTGGTGGCCGTGGTTAATTCACGTCCACTGATATTCACCTCCCCGGACGCGTCACTCACTTGGTCTCATTTTCTTTTATTCCCTCAAAGGCTTGGAAAGCACGAATTACTCCCGAGTAACCCTGAACGGACGATGTGCTTGCAGCAGACGTGGAAGGAGAGTGTGGTCACTTCCTCCCGAAGCCCTTCCTTTGTCAGCCGGAAACCTTCCCCGTGAGCTCATCCTGGCACGTCTGCCTCGCACACCCACGACTCGCAGGTGCGGGTCCTGTAAGCGCAGACGAGTGCCCACAGTGTGGGGACGTCGGGCGTGTACTTGTGACGCTGTCCCAGCTGTGTCTGAGCATCCCCGCTGGGGCCTTTGTAGGAGCAAGTCACAGAGCAGAAGCAGCACGATGGGGAAGAAGAGGGAAAGGAGACTGGGATCCTGATGGGATCAGGGAGCCGCCCTGAGAAGCGCTGCCCCTGGCGCCGAAGGTGGGAGCAGACGGCGTCACGGTGTGAGTCACTGTGCTCGTTACGGGGACACAATCTGGAAGACACGCCTTCTCCCCTCTGCGTTGGATTCGTGTCTCGTTCTCGTGTTTTCGCTGTTGTTGTTAACATCACCCGCTCGTCTGGAACCTAAAACGATACATGGGCTGCATCGTGAGTCAGGAACTCACAGACTTGACCCCAAATCACCCCCCCCCCCCACCTCACCACCAGACACAGAAGTCGCTGCTTCGAAACCTGAAGTTCGACGGCCAGTTTAGGCAAAAACCACTGATCTACAGGAAGACGGAACAGGGTTGTTAGACCACAGGGTGGCCATTTCTTCAAAATATCGATTCGAGTATTGATCGACCATACAGGTGGCCTCAGGTGAAGATTACCGTTTGGGACAATTCACCAAACTTCTCTCTTTGTAATTGTGGTGGTGCTGTCTTGGGTGCATACAAATCCCAAACGTTTATTCTGATTCTTCCAGTGTTAGTTAGCAGCGTTTTGTAGAATAGCGTGGTGTTTTTCACTCTGTACCTTTAATCTTTAAACGTTGTCCTGTCTATACGTTGGATTATATTAATACACACTTAGATTCTCTTCAACTATGGATACATTCTAATTAATTTTATAATAACTTCTGTTATAGAGATCATATTTTCTATTTTTGCTTAATACCTACTGATTTATTATCTGTAAAAAAATTTCACACACAGATTTGAGAAATTAGAATGCATTTCCAGAACAATATACAATTATCACGTTATTTCCAGAACACCTAAAAAAGCTGATAGGGTTTAATAAGCAATTGCATTAAATAAGAATTAGTTTTTGAGACATAAATATTTAATACATTGGCCAGGATCACACTTGCCTGTAGAAATTATGAGAAAAAATACAGAACAGAAATTAATGGCCATGCATGGAAAACATTTCAAATGATTTTTATATTCTCAAGGAAGTCATGGCCTTTTTTAAAATTCAAATGTTTACTTATTTATTTTGAGCGAGAGAGAGGGAGCATGAGCAGGGGAGGGGCAGAGAGAGAAGGAGAGAGAGAATCCCAAGCAGGCTCCCTGCTGTCGTCAGTATAGAGCCTGACTTGGGGCTTGATCTCACAATCTGTGAGATCATGACCTGAGCCGAAATCCAGTTGGACACTTAACCCACTGAGCCACCCAGGTGCCCCTAGTCATGGCCTTTCTAATTAGAGTACATCATTTCTTAACATCAGTGTAACAACTCGAATGAGAATATGCATGCACACATACACATATACTCACTTGTGTATATATGTGTACATAATACTCATTTATTATACACACTTCTCTATGCCCTTATGTGTGTATTCGTGTACACATTCATATATATGCATTTATATCATACACACACATATTCACCTGTAAACTTTTCCTATTTATTTATTTATTTATTTATTTAACTTTTATTTATTTTTAGAGAAGAAGGGGGCAGAGAGAGAGAGAGAGAGAGAATCCCAAGCAGGCTTTGTGATGTCAGCTCAGAGCCCGACGTGGGTCTCGAACTCACGAGCCACGAGATCATGACCTGAGCTGAAATCAAGAGTCGGATGCTTAATCCATTTAGCCACCCAGGTACCCTGAAACTTTTCCTTTTTAAACAAAATTTATTATTATTATTATTATTATTATTATTATTATATTATCAAACTTCCCCAGAAGACATTTGGAAAACTCTGATCTCTAATTTGATTTCTACATACATCTCTCAATTATGCATACATCGTTCAGCTATACGATAAAGCCTATGGGAGTAGTTTTATAATTTTATTTATATAAATAGGAACGAAAGAAACAAACTGTATCTATTAGCAGACGCTATGGTCATCTCTGCAGGAAATCCCAAGGAATCTTCAAAAATATCAAATAAATGAGTTCAGCAAGGTTACGGGATATAAGATCAATGCACAAACATTAATCAAATTTTTATATACTAGCAATAAATGTGAGGAAGCTGAGATTAAAAACATACTACCATTTACAATCACTCCAAAGAAATGCAACACAGGGATACGCTCACCCAAAAGTATGCAGTATTTGTACATGGACAGTGATGAGATCACACAGGACCCAAATAAATAGGACATGTTAATGCATCGGAAGACTCAACATAGCGAAGATGTCAACATTCCCAAGATGGCTTTGGAGATCGAATGCTATCCCTGTGAAAATCGTAGACAAGCTCATCCTAAAATTGATGAGGAATGGGCATGTGCCCTAGACTCGCCTAGATAGTCTGAAAAAGAAGAGGAGAGAGGGAAGTACCTCCGTCCCTAGTATTAAGGCTTACTATACAGCTTCAGTATTCCAACTGTGGAATTGGCACAAAGCTAAATACATGGATGGGTGGAAACGAACAGGAAAAAACGAAAACAGACCCACACAAATCTGCTCATCTGACTCTTGTCGAGGGGCAAAAGCATTTCGATTGAGGAAGAATATGCTTTTGAACAAATGGTGTTGGAGCATTTGCATAAACAATCAAACAGAAATTCTTGGCCAAAACCTCTCCCCTACAAAAGTTTTTAAATTTTATTTTATTATGTTATTATTATATTATGTTATTATGTTATTTATTTTATTATGTTATTTGTTATTTTATTATGTTATTTTATTTTTTTTAATGTTTATTGATTTTTAAGAGAGAGAGAGAGACAGAGTGCAATCAGGGGTGGGGCAGAGAGAGAGGGAGACAGAGAATCCGAAGCAGGCTCCAGGCTCCGAGCCGTCAGCACAGAGTCCGGGGTGGGGCTCGAACTCATGAACTGTGAGATCGTGACCTGAGTGAAGTCGGACACTTAACCAACTGAACCACCCAGGCGCCCCTAAAAAATTTATTTTACATGATTCATGGACTTAAATGTAAAATGTAAAACTATTAAAGGTTTAAAGAAAACATTTTTAAAACATGAGGAAATATTTATGTAAGGGCCCAGAATATATAAAGATCTTTCAAAACCCAAAAGTGAAATGAAATGGGATGAAATAAAATAAAATAAAATAAAATAAAATAAAAATAAAATAAAATAAAAATAAAATAGAATAAAATAAAATAAAATAAAAATAAAATAAAATAAAAATAAAATAGAATAAAATAAAATAGAATAAAATAAAATTAAATTAAAAATAAAATAAAACAAAATAAAATAAAATAAAATAAAATAAAAACAATCCAATTTAAAACCAGCCTAAATACATGGACAGACATGCCCCTAATGCAGATCTATGGACGGCAAATAAACACGTGACCATATGCATAACATCGTTAGCCGTTAGAAGAACAGGAACTAAAACTACAGGGAGATATTAAGAGACATCCATTCGGATGGAAAATAAAACAATAAAAGCGCAAACACCACATGCTGGTGCAGAGGCAGTGACACTGTCACTCATACCTTGCTGGGGGGAGGGGAAAATGGTAGCACCCGTGAAAACAGATTCTTCTAAAACTAGTCAACAGCCACACGGACCAGCCAGCATCCTCCAGGTCATGCATCCCTGAGAAATGAAAACATGTTCACACAAACACCTGCACACACGGGTTCATAGCAGCTTTTTGGAGTAATAGCCCCCCAACTGGAACCAGCCTAGACGTCCTTAAGAGAGTGAAGGGCTCGCCGTCGGTGGTATATCCAGGCCTTGGGAGGAACGCTCGGCAATAAGACAGAGCAAAGTACGGATACGCACACGGCTTTGGAAGAATCTCCAGGGTGTGATGCTGCGTGACAGGAGCCGATCCCGAGAGGCTACGCGGTGTCTGATTTCATTCGTAGAGCGCTTTGCGAGGGCAGAATTGTGGACTTGGGAGAACAGAGGAATGGCGGTCAGGGATGAGCGGTGGCCAGCAGGGGGTGACGGGGGGTGTATGTGTGGTCGTCCACACCTACGTGAGATGGACAGCGCAGTGCCCCCGCTGTGGGGGTGGCTACGTGAATCTATCCACGTGCTACACCACACAAACACGCATGCACACGCATGCACACAGACACGGAAAAACCAGGGACTCTGAATGAGATGGGTGGATTGAACAGACGTACGGAACTTTGCCGCCATATCGCTTTAGTTTTGCCAAATGTTACCCTTGGGAGACACTGGGTACCGAGCAGAGAGCATTTCTCTGTATTACTTCTTACATAAATTTTAAATTACCTCAACAGCAAACACATCCACCAAGGAAGAATTTTAAAAAGGCACTAATCCAAAGTATTTGAGAAACAGTTCTGCAGGGGCACCCGGGCGGCTCAGTCGGTTGAGCGTGGGACTTCGGCTCAGGTCATGATGTCACAGTCCCTGAGTTCGAGCCCCACATCAGGCTCTGTGTTGACAGCTCGGAGCCTGGAGCCTGCTTCCGATTCTGCGTCTCCCTCTCTCTGCCCCTTCCCTGCTCACGCTCTGTCTCTCTCTGTCTCTCAAAGATGAATAAACATTAAAATTTTTTTTTTTAAAAAATAAGAGAAAAACAATTCTGTGAGCTCGATAGATCCCTTCCGCAAGTTGGAACTCCCCTTCCCCCCTCCAGGCGCCTTCCCCAGGTGTGCTTCTGTGGGTCTCTCTCTTCTGTTTTCTTAGCCCCTGATTGTCCTGTCTCTGACCGATTCACGGGTGAAGCAGGATGAGACCACACAGCTCATCCGTCTGCCTTTACAGCAGGAGTAAATGTACCTCCTCGGATGGAGCTCAGACCAGACAGACTGGGGCTCACGATTCTCGCCTGTGGCTGTCGGTCTGTCCTCTTTCTGTGGGCTGCTTCTGTCTCCCTTAGCTCTCATCCTTAAACGGCCGTGATACAGAACGGAGAAGAAAATTATTTATCGTTAGTAAATAGCATCATATTTCTTGTCCCTAAGTACGTAAGCAGCAAATTTTGTGTTTCTCTAAGGCTACGCTAAATTGGTATTGTTTTACTTATGAGACCTATCCCTTTCTTTTCTTGTAGTGAGCGATCCTATGGAAACCACATGAGTGAAACATGACAGCTCTGGGAAGTTTATACCCCACCCTGGAGACTGAGTTCCTTTGTTCCCCCAAATCAGATACACAGTGGATTTTGTCAAATATTTACTTAGTTTTAGATCAATAAATGCAACCTGGCTTCACTGAATGACTTACTGGAGGAAAATGTCACTGCTTCAAGCTGAACTTTACTAGTGAAATTTGCAAGCAATTATTTAATGACATGCAAATTGTCATCAGGCAATTCAGTCAAAAGTGGGAACATGACTCCAGAAATTAGCTGCGGTGAAAAACAAAACCGCTGGGTTTTTTTTAAAGATTAATTTCAGCAGTTTGGAAAAACGAATAAGGTTTCCTTCTTTGGTTATTAATCTTGAAAAAAGTTTAAACACAAAATAAGCCTGAGGTACGTAAGCCCCAGTAAAAACTTTCCTCCTGGAAATTATCCTAAATTGATAGCCCCATTTTCCTTGAAACAACCTTTAGAACACTAGAGATGTGGGCTCCTGG
Organism: Panthera pardus; assembly: GCF_024362965.1. NCBI lineage: Eukaryota > Metazoa > Chordata > Mammalia > Carnivora > Felidae > Panthera > Panthera pardus. The sequence goes on along the minus strand of NW_026526699.1, from coordinate 3,776,660 downwards.
GTCAGGAACGTATGTGCGCGAGACGGAGCCCCCAGCCTGTTTGAAATGGAAAGAGTTCAGGGTCCAGCAGTCAGCAGGCTGAGTGTGGACAGATAGCACGCCATGTGACATCTGTGTATCTGTGTAACCACAGGTGATTATTTAAGCCCCCAGCCTCCATTTCTCCATCTGCGAAATGGGACTATTGAATAGGTACCTTCTCTGGGGAAATGTCCTAAAGATGAAACGAAACGACATAGAATAAGTCTTTAGGCTAACGCAAGGCACAAAAGAGAGAGTCGTTTTATAATATAAACATTGCTACTGTTATTTAAGCAGAGGACAATAAAATAAACCAACGTTTGCATGTGATAAAAATATAATGTCCATGATAAGAGCAAATTAAACAGTACAAAGGAGCATGCAGGGAGAAATTACATTTTTTAATTTTCTTCACTTCATCTTGTGGCTTCTCCGGAGACTATCTGGTCTCCACAGAGAGTCATTATTAAATTGTGAGTGCATGATCTTGCAGACTACACAGTACAATACCCAAGTATTTATCACCCTTAAAAAAATACGTATGGAGCAGACCCTACCCTCGGTCCTGGTCCTCACTTTGTCTTACTCAATTATAAATCTTTTTTTTTTTTAATTTTCTTTTAATGTTTATTTATTTCTGAGAGAGAGAGGGAGGGAGCAGTGGAGGGGCAGCGAGAGAGGGAGACACAGAATCCAAAGCAGGCTCCGGGCTCTGAGCTGTCAGCACAGAGCCCGACACGGGGTTCGAACTCACAAGCTGTGAGATCATGACCTGAGCCGAAGTCGGATGCTCAACCGACTGAGCCACCCAGGTGCCCCTCGATTATAAATCTTTTTTTTAATATATTTTTTAACGTTTATTCATTTTTTGATAGAGCATGAACGGGGGAGGGTCAGAGAGAGAGGGAGACACAGAATCTGAAACAGGCTCCAGGCTCCGAGCTGTCAGCACAGAGCCCGACGCGGGGCTTGAACTCACGAACCGTGAGATCATGACCTGAGCCACAGTCGGACGCTTAACTGACTGAGACACCCAGGCGCCCCCCGTCGATTATAAATCTTAAAGGCTGTTCCATATCCATACATATAGAGCTGCTTTCATGGCTTTTTCTCTTTCAGAGGAAGTGAACGCTATTTTTCTCCAGTCCTCACAATAACCGTGTGCACACCACAGTCTCTCTAATTCACAAACAGGAGAGTAAGGAAACTAAAGTTCCTTAACTCATCCAAGGTCAACCAGCAGTAAGATTCACACCCCACTCCCCCCTTATACCAGAATTGTCCTGTTAAGTGTAGCCTAAGAGTGCTTCCCAGCCGGGGTGGATGGTTGCAAAATTCTTGAAGTTTCTTCCATGTAACTGCTCTGGAAAGCTCTTGCCCACGTGCGGGTCCTTGACGAGGGCAGAGTGGCATTTGGGGCAGACATGTTGAGTTTCTAAAGAGAGGAGGCACCGATGATGTAGTGCTATGTCATGACCCAGGACGATTTGAAAAGGGAATAAAATAAAAACTCACATTTACAATATGGATCATTCCCAAGGTCAGCGGAAACAAACTGGCGGGGAAGGAACTGGAGAGAAAAAACGATGGTATGTTTCCGTTCGGACTGCACTGGCCACACCTAAGACCTGGGAAAACTCTAGCTGTAACTCTGCTTTGCACTTAACAAATGCAAACCCTGAAAATCCTGGGGACTCGGTGGTTGGCTGGTTTGTAAACGAACGTTTCTGTTGAATCCATTTCACAATATTATTAAGAGAAGGCCCTGAGATACGTGATGTAAAGGCACTCTTTGGTTAGGAAAACAGACGCAGCTGAGTGGCTAAAACGCACATACACAATTTTCTTTGCTTTGACACATGCAGAGAAACATCGATGTGTAAGTAGATCACAGGACCTCACGAGGGCAGAGACACGGAATCCCAGTGCTCGAATGGCGGGAAAAGGCAACGGGACCAGTTTCCACTTGGTAGGAGTTACTTTTCCTACGTGGTTCCAATCAAACTACCCACATATGCAGAGGAGGGGTAGAGACAGTAGAGAAAATTTAGGAAGCAGGCGAGGATTTAAAGCCGGGCTGTGGCGTGGAGAACACCTGCTTCTTTGGACCAACTTGAGGACCCAGTGTCTTAGCCCTCCTTCTGTCTCTGATGCCGGATGCAGAAAAGCAGGCGGGTGACCCTTGAGGGGCTGAGAAGGACTCCCTGCCATCCTTGGTCGGATGGGGCTCGGAAAAGAAACAGCGTAGAGATGCAGAACAAAAGATCAAGTTATCATTTTGGAAAATTCTCCTAAACCTGAGATTATAAAGTGAGATCCAAACCCACCCTACAGGTGTGGCCTTGAAATGGCACCTGAGGTCCCGATGGGCTTGAAGATCCTAGTTTTCTTAAGCAGCAGAATTAACCTGTTGTTTGTTGCTCTGCCATTGGCGTCTCCCACTGTCAACTACCTGAAAAAGAACGCTTGTGTAGAACTGAGTCCTTCCTTTCACCGGCCCCTTTGTCTGCTGGAGCGGCTGGTAAGAACCTTCCAAGGTGACAGGGCGGAGCCTGCTCAGGATTCTCTCTCTCCCCCTCTCTCTGCCCCTCTCACACTCGTTCTCCCTCTCTCTCTCTCTTTCTCAAAAAATAACTCAATCAACTTTAAAAAATCCTAAATGTTAAGAACCTTGCTGGTGGCCTCAGCCCCAGCCCCCAGCACCCCTCCAAGGTAGGGTCGAATGCAGCCTCTGTAACTGCATTTTTGTTATGATCGCTGCCTCCATAAAGCCAGCCCAAGTGCCCTGTTTGTTATAATTATAGTATCGTAATAAAAGAGAATCTTAAGTGAACAAAGCTGTCACCTGCCTCTGCTCAGATGGGATTTTATGTCAGGAATTAGCAATGGCCAGCGTTTATCTCCACTCGAGGGCTGGGAGAGCCAAGCATTCAAAGACCGAACCCGAGCATTAATCACCGCGGATCTCTGTGTTCTCTTCCTGAAAACATATTTATTTTTCTCCTGCCTCCACGACTCCAAATTCTTACATGTCGTTAACGTTGGGCTCTCGGGAGTCATTGCTGGCGAGACCCTAACCGCCAGACTCAGTGGTTCGGTCAGTGTTTCTACAGTGATCAGTTTTCTGGACATTTTCCCTGCCTCTAGACGTGCTCACTTACCTCCCACACCGGATCCTAAGGATTAGAGCTTGGAAGAATGGCCGTGGCAGTGAACAGACGGAGACTAGACGGAGGCATATTTCCCCGCCTCTAAACTGCCCATACGTTCATGACCATTTAGCAGCACTTCTCCAGGAATAAATAGACAGCCACCATAAGTAAGGAGAGTAACCTTTTATAGAGTAGGACTTCCTGGGGCGCCTGGGTGGCTCAGTGGGTTGAGCGTTGGACTTTTGATTTCAGCTCAGGTCAGGATCCCAGGGTCACGGGATCGAGTCCCTCCTCAGGGTCTGCACTGAGGTGGAGCCTGTGCTGGGACTCTATCTCTCTCTCCCTCTCTCTCTGCACCCCCCACTTCTCTCTGTCTCAAAAAAAAATGGTAGAACGTCCATACTCCTGAGATGCTGTTACTAAAACACCGATGTCTTCACTTCCTATGACCTTCCCGCCCGAGAATCCTGGAAATGGTCTGACACTGAGTATGGGTGCTGGACCACACACAGGTGATGGCTCCCATGTACCCAATGCTCCGCATAGATGGTTTTCTACCCGCATTCTATCGATGACAACTCTGAGGCCATGAGCTGGTGGCTTTCCCAGAATCCAATGTCTCGGGCATCGTGGAGACAGAGACATCGAGGGGCTCACGAGGTGACCCCCGGGCCCGAGTTTCGTGATGGACTGGAGTTATTGCAGCCTGCATCCGTGTGTCCCGAGACAGAGCTGTGCCAGAGGTTCTGGAACCCTGTCCTCGATCCGATGCGTGCGCCTTCAGAAGGTGGGCCACGTTCCGTGTTCCATCTGCAAACCAGAATCTCTTCCGTAACTCGCCATTTGACTAATTCTTGGAAAAGCTTAAGGGTTCCTCCAGGCCTCGAGGAAAGTACACAAGCCGTAAATAACGGACTTATTAGTTTCATTTGTTTATTCTCCCACATGTTAAATGGGGCTGCTAGGAAGCAGAGTGAAGCTGCTGGAAACGTGTGGCTCACAAATGAAAGGCCTAGATGGTCAATTAATTCAAAGGCCCCAAGGCCTCGCAGGGCTGAGGCTTTGTTTGCCTTGGAGCAGGAGGGGGAGACAGTGCGGTGGGTCGTGTAACCACCCAGATAGTGGCTGGGGGGTCACCGTGCTTGGGAAAACTCTCTTCCCATCTTTGCTCACACAAACCTCTACCCCAACTCTGATGCCCGCGGTCCCCAAACGTGTGTGCGTTTTCTCCTCCTCGAGCAAGGACACCCACTGAGCATTCTGGCTCACAGAACTCAGGAAAACAGGTTAGTTACTAGATTACTGGTTTCTTGTAAAAGGACACAACCCAGGGGCCTCCGGATGGAAAAAATGGCCAGGCGAGGTGTGGGGCCCGGGGCCCCGAAGTTCCACGCTCTCGGGGTCCACCCCTCTCCCCCCATCTCCACCTCTTGCCAATCCAGAAGCTCTCCAAACCCTTCCTTTGGGGGTTTTATGGAGGCTTCCTTATGTATGAATGATTGATTAAGCCATTGGTCATTGATTGATTCTCTCCTCTGCCCTCCCTGGGCTGAAGGTTCCAACCCAAATATTCTAAACACGATCACTGATCAGAGCTGCGGGTCCTAAAGTCTCATCAAGTCGGAGAACACCGCGTCTCTTGAGTCCTGCTCCGTGTCAAATGCCAAAGAGATCTGACACCGGACGTTTGTTAAAAACGGTAAGGCGGTCCATACTCAGGTTACCGCAGGAGGGGAGACAGATTTCAGCATAAACCGAGCTCAACCGTCCCGGAGCAAAAGGTGGCTTTGGGGGTGGGGAGGTGGTTCTAAGCACTGGGTCTGCTCCAATGAGAGGTGACGGGGCCGCCTGCGTTTGCTAAGTGGCTCTGGGGGTGACGCTCCTCCCCTCCCACAGGGACTGGGCCACAGGGGCCCTGTCCTTTTAGATGCTTGCATTTCGGTTTTTTTTTAAATGTTTATTTTTGAGACACAGAGATACAGACAGACAAACAGAGCCCAAGCAGGGGAGGGGCAGAGGGAGAGGGAGACACAGAATCCGAAGCAGGCTCCAGGCTCCGAGCTGTCAGCAGGGAGCCCGAACCCACGGGCCACGAGATCGTGACCCCAGCTGAAGTCGGACACTTGACGGACTGAGCCACCCAGGCGCCCCTGCCTGTGCATGTTGTTGATCACCAGTTGTAGCAAATCGAATGCTTGCAACTTACCAGTAAACAGCGCTGAGAGTATCCACTGGGGGAAAATGCTAACCCCCACCGAGTGGCAATTGTTTCCTTCTTACATTTCGGCACCTTTCAAACTAGCGACGTTGGTGAATATCAGGATTTCCTCTCAACCAAGGTGTAGGTTTCTCTGCCGTTTGGTTTCCCGGCTTCCCTTGATAATTAACAGCGAGGTGGCCAACTCACACGGACACGCCGTCCTTTCTAATCAGCCATGCCAAAGTGATTCTGCTTGGGTTTTTCAGCGGGGCCCCAGTGCAAGATCTTTGAGGATCCAGAAGGAAGACGAGCGTTAACTTCAAAGTGGTACTTTAGAAAGGCCAGGAATAAGACGGGGCGAACTGTTGATATTCCCTCTTGTTCCACGCTGGGCACGGGAGAGATCAGTGGATGGAGACTGTCTGATGTGACTCTGATTTGTCTTGTCTGATGCTTCAGAGATGCCAGGGGGATTTCTCAACCTCTCTCTGCCTTCTTCCCCTCCTTCCCTCCCTCCCTCCCTTTCTTCTTCTCTTTCTTCCCTTTTCCACAAGTGATTACATCTGTTTCTTGGTGAGCTCTCTGCTTGCTGGATGCTGGGTTCGGGGCCATCAGTCTGGCACACCCCCCGTGCCCTAGGGACCTATGGCTCGGGTAGTTCACAATGTGCTCTTCCTAATATTAATTTTCCTTATCGCTTAATACACAAGCGGCTGGTGTATGTTTGAGATAAACTAGACAATGCGTATTTCACAGATTCATCCACAACCTGTGTCACATCTTGCGTGGCTTTATGAATGTGTGGGTGCGTGTGTGTGTGTGCGTGTGTGTGTGTGTGTGTGTGTGTGTGTAAATCCAGGCTACATGCGGAGGGAGAGGTACGGCTATGGACATAAAGGGAGGTGTAGCTGGGCTAGAAGCAGGTGGGCAGCTACACAGAAAGGTATGTAGGTAGTTGGGGATGCCTTGCTCGGTCTGTCTTCTCGGGCCCCATCCACACTTACACCTCTTGCCCCCCAACAAATTCTGCAGCGAACCCAGGAACACGTGCCTCCTAGGTGCTTACGCATTCGTGAACTCGCTCCCGGGAAGAGAAAACATCCGTGTCTTTGTTTCCTGGCACATGGCCTGCTGACCCTGGCAACTTACTTATGTTTGATGAATATTTATGAAAACTGCCACTTTAAATAAAATATAAAAGCCTCAAGCTAAATTAATTGGGCTCAGGGGGGAAAAAAAAGAAAAGCAAACCACAACCCCGCTTGCATTCTAGAAGGTAACAAATGAGGGCAGAGGCTGCCTTTGTTCAGAGCCCCAGAAAATAACTCAAGAGTTACAGATTTAGGGGAGGGACACACCCTGAAAGCATTTCTAAACCAACAGACTTTGAAAACGCGTTTGCCATCTCGACTCGTCGGCCTGAATCGCCAGGGGGTGGGACGGGGTTTAAATGAACATCCTTGTGGGCTCTCGCTAAACAGGACTGTGGCCAAGTGCAAAGGGTCACATCACGTGGGCACGGATGGTTCTACCTTTGCTTTTGTTCAGTCCCTTGAAGCCTGCAGGGTGCATGAGGAGTCGCCTGCCTGGACCCCACAAGACCGAGTCATTTTCACCTCAGTGCAGACCCCAATACTTACCACCAACTCCCCTCTATTTGTTGTTGGGGAAATAGCATGTGTTCGTACAGGATTGCTGCAAGGTGATTCGGGGGAGTTCTGTGTTTCTCCAACCCCTGTGGCTATCATGCTGATTCTCCTAGATCTTATTTCCTGGCCAGAGTACCTGACCGGATCTCCCTCCACCAAGTAGCACAAAGCCCCCAATGTCTTGGGTGCTGAAGAGGGGCACCTACCACATGGAGCTTCCTGGATGTCCCCTCATGGATCAGAGCTCTGAGAAGGTAAACGTGACTGCAGAGTCCCCTATCTGCTTGCTCCAAATTTATATTTCAAGATGGTGGATTGGGTCCTCTGCACCTTGCTGAGCTGGGAGAAGCAAATCCATCCCTGTTCCAGCCATACCCCCATTTCCTGTGCAACACCTGTGTCCCTTCCTAGAGCACCTGTGTCCCCTTCCTGGAGCACCTGTGTCCCTTCCTGGAGCACATATGTCCCTTCCTGGAGCACCTGTGTCCCTTTCTGCACTACCTGTGTCCCTTCCTGTAGTCCCTGTGTCCCCTTCCTGGAGTACCTGAATTCCTTCCTGGAGCACCTGTGTCCCTTCCTGGAGTAGCTGCGTCCCTTCCTGGGGCACCTGTGTCCCCTTCCTGGAGCACCTGTGTCCCCTTCCTGGAGGACATGTGTCCCTTCCTAGAGCACATGTGTCCCCTTCCTGGAGCACCCGATTCCCCTTCCTGCCATCCTCAGTTCATGAGGGTGCCAGGAAGGGGATGGGGATAAGCATTAAGGGCACCCAGAGTTTACTCATGGGGGCGGCATCACAGCCCCACTGGAAAGGTCCCATCTCTCATTTCAATGAAGATGAACCTCATATTTCGCGGCTCAACTATTTATCTTTATTGAATTTGAGGCTTCATGTACATAGAAAATTCACCCTTTTGTTGCAACGTTTGAGGATAATTAGAAGGCACTAAACCAAATGAATGAATCATCACAATATTTTTAATTAAATATTACCATGTGGAGACACTTGAGAGGATTTTCATTATTTGGAGACACAAACGGGCAGAGATTTCAATTATGTCTAACAATATCTCCTACTTTTGACATTAAAAGTGCCATTGAGATAAAAATGCAATTCACCCTATTGATGTGATTCTGAGAACAATTCGTTCGCTTTTCACTCACCTTATTGTAATCAGTTCAAAATTCATTGTTGGCCGTCGATTAAAAGTATTAAACGACGAAAATTCTAGGTAAAAAAACCTAACCACGGTGGCTACGTACAATCATTCCAATCATGGGAGGGGAAAACGTTGCTTAAAATCCGAAAGGGAAGATAACGACACAAAATCTGCACACAGGTGTTCACCGCATCTCTCACAACAGCCGAAAAGTAGAAACAACTCAAATGTCCATCAAAGGAAGCAGGGCGTATGTCCACATGATGGACATAGTTTGACGCTATAAAGGAGCAAAACTCCGGCACCTGCAACGGTATTATTGGGCCCCGGAAACATCGTGTTCAGGGAAAGAAGCCAGTCACAGAAGACCTCGTGGGGTGTGTGACCCTACTTCCATAATATGTCCACACTAGGCAAATCCATAGATTGGAAAATAGGTTAGCGGTTGCCAGGAAATGGGGCCAGGAGGGATTCAAGAGTGACCGCTCATGGTTATGAGGGTGAGTCTAATGTTTTTTTTCCAAGGTGATGGAAATATTCTAAAGGTTGTGGTCTTGGTTGCACAACTTGGTACCTGTACTAAAAACAAAAAAACCCCAGAAAACATTGACTTTTCTTTTCATCGGGTGAATTTTGTGGTAATTGCCTTATATCTCAAGAAAGCCATTTAAAATTGTGTGGAAAGCAATGTAATAATCACGGTTACCCCAAGGTCACATACAACTTTAGAAACACTCATTACCATATTTACTTTTTTTTAGTAAAAAACAAATCCAATCATATTTCTTTCTTTATATTCAAAATTAAATAAAGCCTTAATTACTGGTGTATTTGGTACTGTTGGTATGTGTTTCACTTTCTCTATATCTATAGATATATCTATAGATATAGATATAGAGAGAGAGATAGAAAAGATGGATGGATGGATGGATAGATAGGTAGATAGATAAGATGGATGGATGGATGGGTCGATGGATAAGATAGATAAGATAGATGAATGGATTAGATAGATAGATAAGATGGATGGATGGATAAGATAGATAGGTAAGATGGATGGATGGATGGATGGATGGATAGATGGATGGATGGATGGATGGATTAGATAGATAGATAGATAGATAGATAGATAGATAGAGATATATTTCATTTCTCCTCTTTGGCAAGGATTCCCTTGATGAAAACACTATCAGGAGATACATTTCAGTGAAGTCTTGGTGGCTCAACACACATAAAGATAATACTTCTTACCTATTGCATGTTTTCTATGGCTTTGATATCAGCATCACAATGGACTTAACCTTCATGGACTGAAAATAAGGAATACAGATCTCTACAGGTGCTAACGCCCGAGTGCTAATGTCACAGCGTCAGTGAACTATTGCTAGGTTCTCCTAAAAATAACCCAGCCATGAGAACGTCCCAAGAGTTAAGAGTGATTTGATTCTGGGATGCCTGGGTGGCTCATTCGGTTGAGCATCCAACTCTTGATTTCGGCTCAGGTCATCATCTCATGGTTCGTGGGATGGAGCCCCCACCCCCCATCGGGCTTTGTGCTGATAGTAGGGTGTTTGCTTGGGATCCTCTCTCTCTGCCCCTCCCCTGCTCTTTCTCTCTCAAAATAAATAAATAAACAGTAAAAAAAAAGCAACTTGATTCTTAACTTTACAACAAAAATTAAAATAACTTTTTAATAATAGTCGTCACTTATAAAGCACTTATAAACCGCAGGCAGTTGAATAAATACTCATTTAATTTCCAAAATAACTCTATTAGCTTTATTCTGTTATTATGCCTAGTTAAGTGGAGATAATTTGGTTTAAATTAATTTTGGAAAATTAAAAGTATTACATGTAGTTGCCCTATTAACTTGATGGAAAGATTTGAACAGACAATTCATTGTTTTTAACACCGCAACTTTACTCAGTTAAATTTGGGATTATATTAGTGGGTTTCTTTAAGCCAAATTTTCTTTAAGGGCCCATCTGATAAATACAGCTTTTGGGGCATAGATGTTGATGTTTCTATCACTTGAAACAAAACGACTATCCACTCATTCAATCCAGTAAGAAATTCTGTTTGCAATTCTGAGTGGGGATTTTGCACTGACTACTCTTCTCTCTGAAGATGGCTTACCTGCCCTGTACACATTGTATGTTGTGTATACATATTGCATACGGCGGTCTGACCTCAGAAGTCTTCAAACTAGCAAATACGTGTTTGTCCCATGGTGGTACCTGCCTTCCGTACCCAAACACCCTTGGAAAGAACCAGTCCCCCCCACTATCCCCAAACGGATTGCTTGCAATCTTACGTAACCCTGGAGCAGGTTTTGGGCAGAAAATACTTAATGCACAGAATTAGCAACACTCCCAAAGCTTAAGACACAGCTGACGAATGGCGGACCAGGGCAATGTCTTCAAATGGCCAGGGAATCAGCTCTAAACAAACTACTGACTTGCTGTCACGCCAGAAAGGGCGGCCACGGTTATGAAGCCACTCCTCGGGTGTGGCGAGCGGGGTGGCTGTGTGTCCTGATGTCCGACTGTGGGGGAACAGCCTTTGCACACGCCGCTGTTGCCTGGGTCTCTGTCTGTGAAAGCTGTTTCCACGAAAGAAAACCCTTTGCCCCAGGTTGTTCAATACTCTGATTTCTCTTCCCCTCTTCAGAGAATTCACAGGAGAAGGACGTAGGGTTCTCAGAGACTCAAAGAGGTAAGGAAGCTGTTGGAAAACCATATGTCACAGCCCATTTCTTTTTTCTTTTTAAGGATTTTTTAAAAAAGTTTATTTTTGAGAGAGAGAGAGTATGAATGGGAGTGGGGCAGAGAGAGAAAAAGAGAATCCCAAGCAGTCTCTAAGCTTTCAGCACAGAGCCCAGTGCGGGGCTTGAACCCACAAATTGTGAGATCGTGATCATGACCTGAGCTGAAACCAAGAGTCGGATGCTTAACAGACTGAGCCACTCAGGCACCTCTCACGGCTCCCTTCTGATGTCAGGAAGAAACGATAGACTCCAGAACCCCCTGGCCAATCAAGCTTCATGAAATCAAACAATAGAATTATAGTTTTTTTTTTCATAAATATAGTTTTTGCATTCCAACATTCAACTGTGAAAATAGGGGCACCTGGGTGGCTCTGTCGGTTGAGCGTCCAATTTCGTCTCAGGTCGTGAGTTCGAGCGCCGCGTCGGGCTCTGTGCTGACAGCTCGGAGCCTGGAGCCTGCTTCGGATTCTGTGTCTCCCTCTCTCTCAGCCCCTCCTCCGCTCACACTGTGTCTATCTCTCAAAAATAAATAAACATTAAAAATTAAAAAAAAAAGAATAAACTATGAAAATGAGCAAAAAGTAGGAAATGCACAGACACGAGAGCTCTCGTCCGGTTTCCCTGTGGTGCCCGTCATTGCCAAAGTTCTTGGGGAGGCTGAGATATTCCCAGATATTGCAGAGACATTAACAAAATCAGACAAGTCTTTGAGACAAATATGGCCAATTTTCAGAATGTACAGAGCCTATCTGTGTACTGGTGGTGCCCAGGGGGCTGACCAGTGAGGGCTCCCCGGCAGACCCCGCCCCCACTTTCTGGTCTCTCGCTGAGTCTGCAGGACCCAGGTAAGAGGAGGGAGTCCAGAGCATCTCAGCCCCTATAGTGTGATGGCAGACTTGTGCCACGTCAGGAACGTTCGTGTGCTCTTTCGGATGACGGAGGTCTGTGTGGTCCTCATCCCTGTGCCTGGCTCCTTGGCCCCAGAGCCCTCGGGCCACGAGAGCAACGGAACGTCTTTGTTACGGGATATGGTTCCCTGTCCTCTGTTCCTGCAATCGCTGTGGAGCTGGAAGCTGAAATAGGGGTCTTGCTCCTCTAAACCAGCCCCTTCCCTCCACATCCGGGACCCCCTGGAAATGCCCTAAAGGTGGATGAGGGCCGGTTGCCAGGAGACCTGGAGCTGAGTGGAGGGTGGGAACCGCCATCCCCATCCACTGATTTCCAGGAGGGCAGAGGGGCTGGAGACTGAGTCAGCCGCCAGTGACCAGGGACTTAATCAGTGGTGCTTGTGGCACGGACCCCCCACAGAAACCCAAAAGGAGGGGGTTTGGAGAGCCTCCGGGTGGGGGAACCAGAATATTTCCACTGTTACCCGGTGCGGCCCCAGGCTCCACGGGGACAGACGCTCCTTTGTCTGGGGGCCTCACCCTAGGTTTCTCCTCGCCTCGCTGTTGCTTGCTACCCTGTACCGTCCTTTGTAACGAATTGTAGTAAGTGAACAAACCGATTTCCTGAGTTCTGGAGCCGCTCTGGTGAATTAGTCCATCCCGAACTTTGTGGAGAGTCCGTCAGAGGCACAGGTGACCATCTGGTCCAGCAGCAGGGAGAGGGGCACCCCGTGGGACCCAGCCCCTCACCTGTGGGATCTGATGCCACCTGCAGCTGGACAGGTCAAGACTGAGTCACACTGTAGGACACCAGCTGGTGTCGGGATGTCGCTTGGATGTGGGGGGACCGCCTCACCCCACACTGGAATTTGGGATCCGATCCTTTAAAGTCTCTCCACTGCCCTCCTGTACTCCTCCTGTCCCCTCCTGTCCCCAATTCCACAGCCCCACTCCAGCTGGGACCAGTGTCTTGCTCAAACCCTAATGGTTTCTCTACACTCTCTGAACCCCTTATAAGTCACCTCCTTACTGCACCATCTTCAAATTCTCCTAATGTGTACCGGAGATTTCCTGTTCTCGCTGGAAAAAAAATAATCACGTTGGACTTTGGATTTTCCGCTCCCCCATCTTTGCCACAGCAGAGAGGTAAACACCGGTGGGAAGCCACCCTGCCATTCTGCTTTCCTGTGAACGTGGCCTTGAGAAAGTCAGGTGCAAATTCTTCCTCCACCCTGTGCAGAGGGTTCTAAGTCCTTTTTTTTTTTTTTTTTTTTTTGCATGTCAACAAATCAGCTTTAGAGAGACGGGAAAAACCACCTGAATACTTTCAGGAGTTCTGCGTCAAAGCAACGACGTTTTGTAATCATTTCGAATACCCCTGAAGGGGCAAAATCATTATTTGTAAGAGAGGAAAGTGTGTTGAAGCTATAAAGGGTGTGTCTGTAAATTTCTGAAACAAAGGTTATCACTGCCGGCGAGGGAAAGCAAAGAGTTGGAGGCTGTTTCTGGGGCAGGGTGAGTGTCTTCAGCGCCCAGCGCCTCCCTGGAGACCCTGTTGCAGACCCTGAGCCCTTGCAAACCCGCCTTCTCCTCCCAAATCTTGCTTTTCAGGTTTGCTCAGTCAGCCCAGGATTCAAATATGAATCCTTCCCCCTGACTATTACGTGATCCGCAAACCGGTCATCCGTGTTTACTCGTGGAAACATCGCCGACACTCTTGATCCTTCTGTGCCTGCTACACAACTTGGTCTTTCTCCGCACATGGGCCACCGCTCTGCTCCCCCTTCTTCTCTCCTCCATCCGCTACCCTCGCCCTTCTCCGAGTCTGTTTCTTCACTCAGGTTGTGGTCTACGTGGTACCTTCAATGCGCTGGTGTTATTTTCTCGTGCTTTCTGGGACTTCCTCCTGATGTGTGGTTTTTTCCCTTCTGGGAAAGGAAAGGAAGGTGGGAGGTGCCATGGGGACCGCCAGGAGGGCCTGGACCGCCACCCTGCCCCCGCCTCGGATGGCCTGTCTGACTCAGAGCAAGTTGCTCATTTGCTGGGAGGCTTACCTCTCCTGTGTATGGTAATTTACCGGGTTTTTATGAAGATTAAGTCAAGCGGATTCCAGCTGAACGTGGAAGGCTTAACAGACACATGGATTTTCACTCCTTCCCCAGAGGAAGGGAGAAACTGACAGAGAGTGGACATATGGCCACAGATTTGTCAGAGGAGGTAAGGACGAACAGTAACTGGGCTTTGGTCCAAGGAAAGAAAGTCTGGGCCTGCAGGGAGGGTGGCCCCGGGGAACTCTTTTGCGCCAGAGGCTCCGAAAGACCCAGAAGTAGAGAGCCGGTACCTTGACAGGTAGGCAGACGCAGAGTTGAGCAGGATAATGGGTTTTGAAATCTGGACCGGGACAGACGGGGCCCATATCCCTCCTTGCTGCCTGGGAGTCCGCCTTCCAACCCGGTGAGCGGTGGGAGGTGTTGGGAGCCTGACTCAGGTGGGTCTTCAGCGGCACCGGCTCAGAGACCCAGGAAGAAATAAGCGTGGCATTGAGCTCTAGTGCAGAAAAGGGGGTGAATCAGTGACAGTCAACATCTAATAGGTTATTTGGCCCCTATGCACTCGGCTCTCAGCACTGGAAAACCATATGGATGCCTTTCAAAGGTACGTTGCTGGAGGGATCCTGTTGGTGTCAATATAAGGGTATTTATTTGATAATTCAAAGGAAGGAAGGAAGGAAGGAAGAAGGGGAGGGAGGGAGAAGGGGAAGGGAGGGGGAGAATCATTCATTGATTTAAAGGGAAACAATACACACTTCTAAAAAGTAAAATCTCCTTTCCATTTCCTCCCTCTCCTTATTGTGAGAGCACCCTTTGGTTTCTTACTTTTCCTTGGTATTTTCAGTTGGGGACCGCTAAGCTAAGCATCATCTGCAGGCTTAAACATTTCATTGAAAAAAAAAAAAAAATCTCTCCTTCTCCAGAACACTTACTGTAAAATGCTAAATAACACTAATCCAGAGACACATGTCCGTTTGTAATTCTCCTTTTCAGGATAATTTAGCACTCGTTTGCTCTCTGCCAAAAAGTGAATTGTTTCCCGCTGACAAAATGTTGTTCCTGATCGCAAGATTGTTAATGAATGAAGCATGTTTGAGTGTCGATCATTGTCAGAGGGTTTTTGAGTAAAAGCTAAAATAATTGGCTACACTCACTCTATATTTTCTACATGCTTTTTTTTTCCTGGAACAAATGAACAGTTTGCTTGTGATATTGACTAAAAGCAAAGCTCACTTTGTTAAATGGTGCCATCTGTCCCATCAGTCAATGTAACACGGGGGGCGGGCAGCTGGATGTGTGTGTTCTGGGCCTTTCCTGGGTGGGGTAGTCACTAACCTGGAAATGCAGGCACCGGGAGGTACGCTTGGTAGATGTCATTCCAGTGACTGGATGTATTTGGATGACACCTCTTTGCTTGGCTGGCATTTCCGCCCCGCTTCGCCTGATGTCCATAAGGACATGTGCACCTGCGTATGGGAACTGAGCACCGACTTTGTGGAAGGTGTTGTGTGAGAAACTTCCCGCTCTCCCACGGCGATTCAGGGCGTGAGCTCAAGTCTGCCCGGTGACGAAGTCCCTACCCTTTCTCCGCGTCACTGTCAGCGCCTAGTTCCTGCAGAGCTCCCGGGTCTCGGTGGGGCCGCAAAATACCTAAGATGCTTCCGGCTGTCGGTGGGCATTTGGGTTGTTTCCGCGTCTTGGCTATTGGCGTGTGTGTACAATGGAATATTTCTCAACCTTGAAAAGAAGGAAAGCCCATTGGTGACACCATGCATGGACCTGAACGACATTGTGCGAAGGGAAATGAGATTTGTTTGTTGTTGTTTTTTCTAAATAAATGCCTGTGCCAAAATAATTTTATTCTGAAAGTCATTTGAAAGGCACTGAGTACGGAAGGTGACCTAAGACTCAGGGGACGTGGATTCCAAACTCACTGTCTTTGTCCTGCCAAAAAGTTACTTTCTTTGGCGATTCCTATTTTTAGCTTCCTAGAGAAGGGGTCTTTCCCCATAAACTGTCTTCATCATGTTTGTTTTTCTTTTTCTTTTTCTTTTTTCTTTTTCTTTTCCTTTTCCTTTTCCTTTTTCTTTTCCTTTTTTTCTTTTTCTTTTTCTCTTTCTTTTCATTTTCTCTCTTTCTTTCCTTCCTCCTTTTCTTTCTTTCTTTCTTTCTTTCTCTCTTTCTTTCTTTCTTTTTTTCTTTCTTTCTTTCTGAAGAATTATTTACAGGAAGCTGAGTGTTACTTGTAGATAGGTATCCCCTCGCCTCTCTTTTTTAACCTGTAAAATGTTACATTTAAAAAATTATTTATTTATTTATTTATTTATTTTAAAAATTTTTTTTTTTAAGCAAACTCTACCCCCAATGTGGGACTTGAACTCATGATCCTAAGATCAAAAGTTGCTCGACTGACTGAGGTAGCCAGAGATGGATCCCTTTTTTTAAAAAAAATCAAAGTGCATAGATCTAATGTGTTCAACAACGTGTGTGGGTTACGGGGTCTGTGCTCAGCCAGAGGTGAAGAGGAAAGTTCTCTTGTATTTGCCCCCTAGCTCACTGCAGCAACCACCCACATATCTGGCCAAATTTGGGCTGATTGTTCACAAAGCACAGTTGGCTTTCGTGCTGGAGAGGATCGAAGAAATGATAGCCTCCCCCAGGGGAAGGGAGCTTTCTCTGAAGAAAATCTACTGCCCTGTGGTCAGGGACCTTTTGTTGTTTAAAAGCAGGGAACCAGCTGGGGCCCCTGGGTGGCTCAGTCACTTAAGCTTCCAACTCTTGGTGTCCGCTCAGGTCCTGGGTGAGGTCAGTTTGTGGGTCCGAGCTCCGCATCGGGCTCCGTGCTGACAGTGCAGAGCCTGCTTGGGATTCTCTGTCTTCCTCTCTCTCTCTCTCTCTCTGCCCCTCTCGGACTTGCACTGTCTCTGTCTCAAAATAAATATTAAAAAAAAATAAAAGCAGGGCATCAGCTTAGCGCCTGCATCTGCCCTGCTCATGAAGGGAGCACAGCAGCACAGATGGGACCGCGTGCAGCTGGGACTTCTGCTAACCTGGTAACCTGGACAACACTCCGTGGAGGGGACAGGCCGGCCTCCTCTGTAATTCTGGGAGGGGCACAGGCCCCAGGGATTCGTGGGTGTAGGCTTGCTTCGCACAATTACTTGCGTTTGTGGTAATACAGCCAGTGAGTGCCACTGATGTGCGACAGAAGAGTGAGCTCTGAAACAGGTGTGGTGCCTACAAACCGAATCCACCTTAACTCGGGGCTCTTTGTCTGTGTGTTTGCTTTCTGTTGATTCGGTCTGTTCAGTGCTGTTCAGTTAAGAAACCCTGATACCCAGGACCCACCCCAGAAACCCGGACCCACTCTTTCTGGACGGAGACCTGGCCGTACGGATTATGAAAACAACGTCAGCTAACAAACTCTTCTCAGATGATTCCAGCATGGAGCCTGGGATGGGAACCACACCCCAACCATAGAAATGTTTGCAGTACGAGATTCTTTGTTTCGATGAGACGACAGGTCAGGGTAACCTCGTGCCTCAACAAGCTATCAAGACTTGGTCCCATGACGAAGTGTGTTGACAATGACAGAAATCTTTAGGAAGGAAGGAAGCAGACAAGCCTCAAGGTGTGCTGTGTGGGGGCCATTTGTCAAAGGCGTTGGCCAACATCCCACCTGTGTGTGATAAGTGGCTTTCATGGGGCCAGTCCTCGCGTCCTTCACAGCTGGGAGCCGGGGGGTTCTGCTAGCAATGATGGAGAATGGTTCTAAGACACGGCCATGGCACAGCAGTGTGAGTTATGGCTCTGGGCTAAGTTTCACCCCGGCAAGAATAAGGCACATGAGAAGCTTTGCAGGAAGGCCTGCTATTCCCGACGCGTCGATCTCGCCTGGCTCAGCCCTCTGACCTTGCGCAGGGGTGAGGTGCAGAAACACCGGTGGTTGCCATGATCTGCGAGAGAAATCGATGAGTCATTGAGCTTTGCGTATCTATTTGCACGTCCGTGACTTGTCAAGTCTGTAAATGCCTCTAACTCTCGCTTCTGGCTTCATGGGAGTAGAATGCCAGAACACAGGAATCCACTCTAAATAAAATAAAATCAATAAACTAAAAAATACAGTAAATAGAAAGTAAACCCGTGGGCGGTTTACTTAAAGTGGCCAAGAGTCCACGCATCCAGGCACTGACAAGTATGATTGGTGCCCGGGGAACCCAGGGGGCCAGTAAGGCTTGGGCTCGGAGAGGTAGCAGACAGGTTTCCCAGCCTCACGGGTCACTGTAAGGATTTGCCTTTCACTCACAATAAAATTACAGCCATTGCAGGATTTCGAGGGGCACCCCAGTGGTTCATTTGTTTGAGAGTCTGACTCTTGGTTTCAGCTCAGGTCATGGTCTCACGGTTTGTGAGTTCAAGCCCCACTTTGGGTTCCATGCTGACAGCGCTGAGTCTGCTCGGGATTCTCTCTCTTCCTCTCTCTTGGCCCCTGTCCTGCCCGTGTTCCCTCTCTCTCCCTCCCCCCCCCCAATAAATAAATAGACTTTAAAATAAAATAAAAATAAAATTTCAGCCATTGCAGGACTTTGAGTGGATGAGCCAAAACGTTGATCCAGTTGCTATATTAATAAAGGGCTGAAGCTGGGGCAAGGGTTTTTAAAAAGGTGGTAGGTGGGGGGCCAGATACAAGACTATCATCATCCAGAAGAGACGTGTGGTGGCGAAGGCAGGAGGTGGTAAGTGGGTGGAGGTGGTCCGACGTTTAGGTTCTGAGTATATTTTGAGGGAAAGATCCAGTAGAATTTGCTCATGGATTGTGTATGAAATGGGGGAGAAAGAGAGAGGTCGAGGAAGAGCCTGAGGTTGTTTCCCTGCCCGGCCCCATCCTGAGTCATAAGATAAATGAAGTCAACATTTACTGACGTGGGGAAAATCAGTGTTGGGGTGGTTCTGGGGGGAAACCTTGAACTCAGTTTTGGACGTTAAGAGTGAGACGTCTGTTAACACCGCAGATGAGATAGCCAACAAACAATGAACTTAGAGTTTGGAATGCATAGTAAAGACATTAGCTGGAAATAATGTATTTCTCACCTGCCAGAAAAGGTTCTTTGAAGCCCTGAGACTGGGAGGGACCCTCCAGGGAATGAGTGTAGGCAGAGACAAGGATGGTCCAAGGATGGAGATCTGAAGCTTTCCAATATGGCTGGAACAGAGGATGGGGAAGAACCAGTGTGGGGGTCTGAGAAGTGAGCAGTGAGTTGGAATAGGAACGAGTGACTGGTGTCCAGAAACCAACTGGTGGAAGTTTTTCAAGAAGGAGTTGAGTTCATGCTATTGAGAGGCCAAGGAAGACGCCATATTGATTCCTTCAGCCGGGTGACCACCCAAGCAGCCACCATGCCCACGAACGCACGCACAGAGGACATTCGTGAGGAAATTGATGAGGCCACTTCCTCCGCTCTGCCACAGCTGGTCTGGCCGCGGTGTATGGAACCGGCTCCCCAAAAGCTCAATGTCAGCAGCATTGTCTAAATAACTGAGTTATTTGTTTTCAGAAACAGGTCTGTGAAAACCAGGAGCCGAGCATAGCGTCTAAACCCAAGAGGTCCTCTGGACAAGACTGACACCCTTAATTAGAAAATATCAGTGTTTATCCGTTGCTCCTGCTAACAACCCCTGGTTTACCAAAGCCACTCAGTCGTGTTGTGATGGTGATGGATTCGGTAATATTGCCTGTTTCAACAAAGCACCAACGTACTGTGCTTGTTTCCAAGAAAATGAAGAAAAATGGCAGTATCTTGGAGGCAGATCAGGCCTCTGGCACCAGCTCAGCCTCGGCAAATACTCAGACTCCCAGAGGCTGCCATTTGTTAGCAAAACTGTGACCAGGCGGTCTTTAAAATATGAACCCCACAATTGCTTTAACCTTAGGAGACGCGTCCCAATCGCAGGTGCAGCTGAGTTAGTTCTGGGGCTGCAGGTGGTGGGTTTTACGGGAAAGTGCCCACTACATGTGAGCTCCATGGCGTGTTTTCTCTAGTCTTGGGGCTGCTTTGAAAGACGTGTTCCAAAAGGCTTTGGCGTCACATGCAAATACGTAAAAATGTATGAAGCGTCGCTTGGTAAACAAAACATAGACACACGTGGTCACCACTGCCCTCCTCATCGTCCTCGTAAATGGGAACCACAGACACACTTGAGATACTTCACAGATACTTAATCTGTTGGGTAGAAAGGAGAAATATAGGCAGTATCTTCCATCAGCAATATTCTCAGGAAGGGAAACAGTTCCCGTAAACTTGGCAAAGAGGTAGTTAATCAATCATACGATTAGCCAGGACTTTTAACCCTTACAGTGTACCCCCAAATGACACTGGACACCTGGGGACACCACAACATAAAGGAGCCATAGCCTATGCCTCCTAGGAGAGGAGATAAGGCACGAGTCCGTGCAGAACTGGGAGAAGCGAGGGGGTACCCGGGCAGCTGAGTAGGGGAGAGGCGTCCTTCCGGGGAGGATCTCCATGGGTCCCTGAGATGAGGCTGGGTGGGAAGGAAAATGGAAGGGAAGTTCAAAGATACTGAGACTTGAGACAGATGGGGCTGTGCCAGGGAGGACGAGGAAATGTGTCTACAGTAGTCGGGGTCCCTGGTGGAGAGGGGTGGGCCGGGGGATCAAACAGTACTGAAAGCTTGTATTTCTTTTTTTTTTTTTTTTATATCAGACAATCTATACTTTATTTTTTATTTTTTTATTTTTTTTATTTTTTAATATATGAAATTTACTGTCAAATTGGTTTCCATACAACACCCAGTGCTCATCCCAAATGAAAGCTTGTATTTCTAAGGCACTGATTTGTGCGTGCTTTCTTGCGGTCCTTTTAAGAATCCTCTGGGGTAGAAAAGTGGCATCGTATATATACACAGTCAACGTACACAGATTTTCGTATATTTTTTCGGAGAGGCAAAGACAGACCCCTGAAATTTTCCTCACTCCCACCCCCCAGCCCCGATCCTCAGCTGCAGTGATGAAAATGAGAGCACAGCCTTGTGTTACATCTTGAACTTGAGTCTGTAAGGGCCATGGTCTTGATGACAGCAGGAGGGACCATCGACGTGGTCTCCAGGAGTCACTTTTGTTATTCTTGTTATGTGTGCCTTAGCAGTGAATTCAGGACATAATCATCAGATGCAATTCCACTGCCCCATTAATAGTCTTAATTTACAGATTAAAAAAAAAAAAAAAAACCAAGGGAGGGTTTCATTTCTTTGGGGGAAAATTCTAGCTAATTATGCAGAAAAAAATACTATAATGCAAAAGTCAGCATCATGAGCCTTGATGTCAATGTGGTTCTGGCGCAGGACAGCAATGAATGCTGAGGTCATTTGGTGCAGGATGGCCACAGTGGGCACCGTGCGTGAGACCCCCCAGCCACACACTGAAATACCTCAACTCGTTTCCAGAAATGCCTGAATTTGGAATCTTTCGACTCCCCAGCCTCCAGTGTCTAAGCCACTCAGCCCCTAACCCAACAGAGGACTCACTTAGGAATGAAAAGCAAAAGGAAAGGAAACAAAAAATACACACACAAAACCCCAAATCCAACGATAAGAGAGAGCAAAACTTTCACAGCCGGACCAGTCGCATCTCTCTTAAAACACGATGACTTTAATAAATTCGGTATATTCCCCGGCACTGCCTCTTTTTCAATGCATTTGAAGGTGAACCTGTGCAGAAAACCTTCATAAATAGCCAGATTCCCACTGCTGAGGAACTTACACAGAAAGACCCTAAGCAGGAAGTAAATGCAGGCAGTTTTATTGTGGGCAGAGCCACCCAAAGATCATCAGGGGCGCCTGGGGGGCTCAGTCGGTTAAGCGTCCGACTTCAGCTCAGGTCACGATCTCAGAGTCTGTGAGTTCGAGCCCCGCGTCGGGCTCTGTGCTGACCGCTCGGAGCCTGGAGCCTGCTTCGGATCCTGTGTCTCCCTCTCTCTCTGCCCCTCCCCTGCTCGCGCTCTGTCTCTCTCAAAAATAAAGAAACGTTAAAAAAAAGAAAAGAAAAGGAAAGAAAAGATCATCGTGGTCCAATGGCCCGGCACTGAGGCAGGAGGCATTCTCCCTTTGAAGGAGTCAGGTCTAGGATGCCACGTGCCTCTGGAGGGAAAATTACCAGCCCCTTTGAGCCCATCTTCTCTCACCTTGTAGGACGCGTTTCTGCAGCTCTGGCTGTACCCCCCGGGGCAGGAACATGCATCGAACACTGCCGCCCGCCCTCGGTCACCTTCAAAGCCCAGCCTCCTCTCCCCCGGACCGTGTGCGGGAGCTCAGTCATTCTTCCTGGCAAATAAACCTAATTGATACATTTTCCAGTATGTCACCTCAGTCCTGCAGGAACCCGTGGAATGAAATTAAAATCTATGTGGCGCATTTTGGATAGGAAGGTAGTCGTGTCTGTATTAAAATTAATGAGAGCCGCAGCCCAAGCCACGAGCTTCAATTTCTTCCAGGCAGCGCGAGTGCCCTGTCCAAAGTGCCAGGGGAGAAAAGTGCGATTTGAGTTCATGGCAATGTTTTAAACTTTAATAACATTTTGTTTGAAAATGAGTCATACGGTCCCTTCTTTGATTCGAGTCTTGAGATGACATTCCTTTTCTTTCATTTTGAAGATGATTGTCTTGTAATAGGTACCCTTACGGATCACTTACTATTTGCCAAGCACTGCTTGAAGAGTTTTGCGAATGCCTGCGTGGTGAATTCTCTGAAAAACCCTACAGAGCGGTGCTATAGTGACCCTTGTCCTGACACAGAAACACAGGCACAGAGATGTTGAGTGAGTCGCCCAAGTGTCTACGGCCCAGAAGGGGCGTGTCCCGGAAGCCTGCCGCTGCGCCTCAGGTCGTTGGTTACACACAAGCGCCACTCGGGACGCGTTCAAAAATCATCTCTGCCCGAGCTAAGTTCTGAACGAGCAGTTGAGAAAATCTGCCTGGGGCGGATGGTGTAGGAGAAGGACTCTGGGGCCGTGGCGCATCCCTCTGTAGCCGGGGTGAGGCAGGGGCATTGGGTGAATCCTGTAACTTCCATAACCTCAGTAGTCCTCATCTGTAAAATGGGGCGCGGCTGGCTCGCACCTGCTGAGGCCGGTGCAAGCATTGAACGCAGAGTTGACCGTCTGCCCCAGGTAACTCAGACCGAGCGGGGGGATTTCAGTGCTCAAGCCAGACGGGGTGGGGGGAGGGGCAAACCGGAACTGCTTGTTCGGTGTCATTCAATGAACAGATGCCACCCCATCCACGAGCGTGTTCCCAAGTCCTTGGGACCTTGGTCCTTACTCGGTCGATGTGTGAGGCACGTCCAGGCTGCATCTGAGGGGTTTGCAAGGCAGGGAGGGGCAGGCCCGTTGGAAGGTCGGGGCAAGGCCGGTGCGGCTGGACCACATAGAGCAAGAGGCTGCCGTGGTCAATCTCAGGGGTAAGAAAAGTAATAAAAAGCCAGACAACAATATACAGGGGTAGGGATTCAGTCTGGTCACATTAGGCGAGCCTCCCAAGCTGGGGGCTTCAGATGGGGAGAGGGCCAGAAGAGGTCACAATCGTCACCACCGAGTGGCCTGTGCAAACCTCCGGAGAGGGTCCCGCCCCCCGCACTGCTTAGCAGGAAATAGTCTCTGCGCTCAGAGCCTGGCACACGCGGGATGCTGGGCGGACAGCCCTGATGAGCTGGCTCTCGGCAGCTCTGTTAAGCTTTAAGGAACACGGCCACTGAGGGGGGTTGCAAAGCCCAGGTCGGTGCTGGAGGGCAAGGCGGGAGCAGCTGGCAGGCAGCGTTTTCCAGAAAGCACTATCAGTACGGCTTCAGCTTATATCCGAGGTGGGGCCGGGACGGTCCACGGTGGGTCTGTTACCTGTTTCTTTAAGGTCCCTGGGTTGACGTCCCCGTGGCTCGAGGCCGAAGCAAATAAAAATGCTTGCCTTTTGCGCCTGACCTTTCTGTTTGGTTGGTCCCGTATTTCCTTTTAAAGTCGTAACATCGAAGTTGGAACGGAGCGCTAACGTCTCCCGCGTTGGAAAAGCGCACAGATGCGGGGGGGAAGGGGGGGCTCTCTGGAGTGACCGCCCACGGGTAACGGGCCTCCCTTCGCTCCCAGAGAGCACTGCCTCTTGCACACCCACCCTTTGGCACTGGCCCTGGGGCTGCCGAGCCAGGCAGGGGATGTGAGCGGACAGTGTGGGCCCGGACCCAGAAAAACAAGAGTGCAGGTGGGGCCACGAAAAGCCAGTGACGCCCTGGCCATCGCAGAGCTGTGGGGCCGGGGGAGTCAGTACTGCTATGATGATGTAACTCAGATCCCAGACTCTAAGCCTGGCCTGCTGCTGTGGCCTGACGCCTCCTCAGAGGTCGGGCCACCCTTCCTACCAAGGCCCCGGAGGGCACCGCACGGACACCCCTCCGTCCCCCGACCTTCCCCACCCACTCGGTTCTCCTGCTGCTGTTGCTGGTGCCTCTGAGCTGTGCCACCAGACACGACGATTCAGAGATCTCTGAATTCTTCTGAGACATCTGAGACCCATCAACGCAGGACTGCCTGGCACCGAGAAGCCCCTTCGTGTTGTTTCCATTCTCTGTGCGCCCATGGACGCCGTGGTGCTGGCATCCTCTGAGCCCGTCCAGGACCAGCATGGCGGTGAGAGAAAGGAGGGGGCGATGGGGTACGCAGTGGTCAGGGAAGGCTGCCTGGAGGAGGAGAAAGCAGCGGGAGCCAGGCCAGGAGGGATGAGGAAATTCTCCTAAAAGCACGTTTCGGCAGTAGGAGGTCCTATTCCAATGGCAGTCACGACGCTGGACTTTTCATTCAGAAAACCTCGCCAGGAACTGAAATTTCCATTATTTCGAGTTTTCTCGTTTTTAATCACGTATTTTTAAGTTACAACGGAGGTTGTGGAAGAATGTGTGGTATTTGACAAGATGTGAGTTTTTAAAATCAATTTGCTTTTTCATGTTCGTTTATCCCAAAGGCCAGATCGTGGCAAAAACACTTAATGCAATTATCCTTTGATCTAACGAATCCACGGACAAATGTTTACCAAGCGCCAGACATGATGGGGCGTCCCTGCGGCCCCAGGCCGCTAGGCACACGCCTGGAGCTGAGCCAGGCGCATTTATTAATCTGCACGTCCTGGGAACAGAGGGCATCTCGGGAGGGTGTCGGGAAGAGCCTGCTGCAGGATTGGGGCTGGAGTCGGTGATCTGAGAGGAGCTCACAGAAGAGGGGGTCTGTCTGGGGACGCAGTCGCGGCCTAGGAAGGACTTCACAACTGGGCATCTTCCTTACACCCCCGATGGGGGCAGACGAGCGGGCACAGGCTGAGTCTGTAGCTGGGAACCAAGCTGCAGTGGCTCGGTGAGCGGGACACGGGGATATCCGGGATCCGGGCCTTGGTGAGAGTCTGTGTCCCATCTCAGGCTGGACTAATCTCGTCCTGGTCCGTCCCAGACACGCAGCGAGTCTCTCTGAGGCCAGGCTTCTGTGAAAATGTCTGCGTTGCTGGGCACCCGGGTGGTTCATCGGTTAAGCATCTGACTCTTGATATTGGCTCGGGCCCTGGTCCCGGGGTTGTGGGATCAAGCCCTGTGTCGGGTTGGGCCTGGAGCCTGCTTGAGATTCTCTCTCTCTCTATGGGGTGCCCGGTGGCTCAGCCCACGCTCCGCACGGAGCCCGATGCGGGGCTTGGTCTCATGACCCTAGGATCATGACCTGAGCCAAGATCAAAAGGCGACTGCTCAACCAACTAAGCCACCCAGGCGCCCCCAAATTATTCATTTCTTCATTCTTGTCCTCGGCCACACAAGATGGCTTGTAAATGCACGATTGGAAATTCGAAGAATGCTGATTTCACTTGTTTGTTTGATTTTCAGTCATACAGCGGGAGAGAAAGTGGGCTTCGAATAAGAGAATCTGAGTTCACCCTCAATTTGGCATATTTACTGTGTGAGGTTTTTTTAATAATTATAGGAGTAACCGTGATAGCTGACTTAAGGTCTGTCATGTACGGGACAAGATGCTAAGACATCTGTGGTCATTATCCCATTCAATCATCGCAACAGCCTTATGAAGAATTCTGCATTGTCACCCATTGTGCAGATAGGAAACTGAGGCTCAGACATGAGCAATGGCAGACTGAGTGCCGTGCACCACGGAACAGAGCTCAGAGCCCAAGTTCAGGTACGGTCTCCGCTTCCCACCACACGAGGCCATCGCCTGGCTGGCCCCGATCTCTCCTGTGTCAACCCCCGTTAAAGCCGGTTCCCACAGAACTCCTTATTAATTCTTATTCAGCATAGTGCAGCCTTCTCCCAAATTCTAGTTCTATGTTCCAATTCTTCCAGCCTCAGGGAAATGACTACAAACTCCAACACTCCTCCCGGCTTCATTATCAGCTGGGAGTGATGCCAAATAACGTCCTTGAGGCCAAGAAAGAAGGGAAGCCTTGTGTCTTTGTTTATTTCTAAAAGAACGTCATGACCATTTTTTGAAGGGATGCGTGCACCCCCGGGGGAGAGAAAGAGAAGGAGGGGAACAAAGAAAGAGAAAGAGACAGGGGGATAGAGGGAGAGGTAGAGAGGAGAAAGAGAGGAGGGGAAGGAAGGGAGGATGGGGTCGGGGTAGATAAGCAGAGATAAGCAGGCATGAAGGCCTGGGGCTGGGATGGGAGTCGTGGGGAACCGGAGGCCAGTGTGGCCGTGGAACCGAGGGTGGGGAAGGGCAGCAGGAGAGGAGTTCAGAGAGGCAGTGGTACCCATCCCGAGGGTCCTGTAGGCAAAACCAAAAACTCTGCATTTGATTCCAAGTGTCTTCAGAAGCCTTTGCAGGACATCGAGCAAAAGACCAACATTTTTGAAAGTGTCCTCACCTCTCTGTTGAGTGGAGGTGACCGAAGGGCCCAGATGAACCGTGGGGTCACCGTACGGGATGGTGGCAAGGACCTGCACAGGGTCCAGCAGCCGAGATGGGTGAGCAGTTTCCAGAATCAGGGTGTGTTTGGAAGGGGGAGTTGATGACAGATGAACAGGGCTGTGATCTACCAAACCGGAAGCAAGCAGGAAGCCCCTTCTAGAAGAAGGACCTCTAGGTGACCTGCGCTTCGGGGATGGCTTTTGAGAGACAAGCCAAAGGCACGATCCCTGAAAGAAAGCTGGACTTCATGAAAACAAACAAAAAGAAACAAACAAACAAATCTGTTTTTATCTTATTTTCCCTTCCCTTCCCCCCATGTTCATCTGTTGTGTTTCTTAAATTCTACCTACGAGTGATATCGTATGACATTTGTCTTTCTCTGACTTATTTCCTTTGGCATAACACCCTCGAGTTCCATCGGCGTTGTTGCAAATGGCAAAGTTTGCGGAGTAATATTGCATCACATTCCCATCCCTCTTGAAAAAGAATCCCAAGGGGGCCTGGCTGGTTTAGTCAGAAGAGAATGTTAGTCTTGATCTCGGGGTCATGAGTTTGAGCCCTGCGTTGAGTGTGGTGATTATTAAAAAAAAGAAAAAAAAAAAAAAAGAATCCCCAGAGTGGCCCTGAGGCCCTGGGTGCCCCCTCCCCCGCCACCCAGCTTCCCTCGCCCTTCAGCGGTGCCCCACCCCCCTTCCTCCCTGTGCACAGTCACTGAGGCTGTTTATCGGATGCAAAGCCACTTCCCACCTCCAAGAAAGGGGATCTCGTGTTCAGACGCCCCCGGGTGATGAGGTCTGAGACCCCGGGGGGGCACACGGACTTGCTGGGCGTCGCTGATAGACCCGGAGGAGAAAGCTGAATCCGGGGGGACGTCGGTTGGGGGCGGGTTCCGGAAGACGCACGTGGGTCCCAGAGGGGACCAGTGGCCATTGCCAGTGCCGGGCACCGAGAGCCGGGGAGCCCCACGTTTTCTCAGCAATTTGTCCAGGTTGGCAACGAGCAAGGCCCAGACGCTGTGAGGCTGGCCGCCCGTGGCCACTTGTGTGTGTTGGGGTGGGGGGGGGGCTTCATTTGCTTGCTTGCCCACCTTATTTTATTTTTCATCGTGTGTACTTTTGTTGTCTTTGATTCTTAGAAGCGGTTCCAAAAACGTTTGGGTTTGTTGTTAAACATGAAGAAGCAACAGGTTCCACATCGTAAAACTCAGAGTCTTGGATTCTCGCTAACGATGGAGAACACGGAGGGCGTGGGGGTGATGGAAATTTAAAGTGGGGGGTTGAGGGGCGCCTGGGTGGCTTGGTCGGTTGAGCGTCCGACTTCGGCTCAGGTCACGATCTCACAGTTCATGGGTTCGAGCCCCGCATCGGGCTCTGTGCTGACCGCTCAGAGCCTGGAGCCTGCTTCCGATTCTGTGTCTCCCTCTCTCTCTGCTCCTCCCCTGTTCATGCTCTGTCTCTCTCTGTCTCAAAAATAAATAAACGTTAAAAAAAAATTAAAAAAAAAATAAAGTGGGGGGTTGATAAGGGAGCATAAGACGTGCTGAGGGCCAAGCACAAGCTAGCGACGTCCCTCCCCAGTTAAACGTGACATCCCTCAGGCACCCCGGCTGCCGAAAGCTAAGAGAACGTAACTGATGGAGATCACATCACCAAGACCCGAGTCTCCATCAGTTGATAAACATCTTAGTAAATTACAAAAAGGCAATCCTATCAGCAGCCTAATCTCTAGAAACCGGTAGACTCAGTTTCCCGGAGCCCCAATATCACCCTCCCCTCCATAGTGATGTGGGGACAAAGACAAGAAGGAAATGGCAGGTAAAGTTAACTTTCCTTATCACCTGCAGCCCATTGACAAATACTTGAGGCAAATCCAGAGCATAACATTTCTCCAGGAACCCCCACTGTCTTGGCCATCGGCTCCGGACCCCCACCACCCC
The DNA here is from genome assembly GCF_024362965.1 of Panthera pardus. Taxonomy (NCBI): domain Eukaryota; kingdom Metazoa; phylum Chordata; class Mammalia; order Carnivora; family Felidae; genus Panthera; species Panthera pardus. Next base: position 3,747,885 of record NW_026526699.1, on the reverse strand, counting down.
AAAACCCCACCAGGGTTCTCGAGCAAACCGCTAAGAAGGAATTCTTGAGACGTCCCTGGTGCAAGCAGGTGGTTTTATTACCTCACGGGGACAGGACCCGTGGGCAGAAAGAGCTGCACTGGGGTCCTAGACTTTTAAGTGTGTGGAGGGAGGCGGATAGAGAGACAGTTTCTAAGGAACTTCTGGATGCTGGAAGCAGGGTCTTACAGGACCCTGAAGATGTAGCTATTGTCAAGATAAGGCTGCTTTTCATTTTTACTGACCTGTAAACATTCAGGCACCAGAAACGCCTTGAGGATGTTGCAGGCTGCGGGGCTCTGCCTCCTACCAGTGGGCTGCGAGCTGTAAGGAGATTTAATTTCAAGTACATTTTCCCTGCCTTTGCCTCCCTCATCAGGGGGCCAGCACCCCACCCTCCAGGACCGCGTATAGGCTGGAACGAGAGGTTCCTGACCGGGGGGAGGCCTGAATCTGCCCATTTTTCCCATCCGGAGAGGCCTCCCCGTCATATATAGGACCGTCTGGCTCTGTAGACAGGGGGGACGGAGACCCCCTTATCCTTGCTGGTTAAGTGTTAGTGTGGGATTCCAACCCAGCGTGGCCCTTCCCTGCAGTGGTGTTTCCCAAGCCTGTTTCTGGCATCCACCCCAAAAACGTGTTTCCCAGAAGCCCCTATAAGAAAAACATACGGAAATTGTGCAGCTGCCGGGCGAGGTCCTGGGCGGGGCCTCCTTCTGGACCAACTCCCTCTAAAAGGCCGGCTGAGCTAGAGAATAGACCTGTAAGCAGGTACAGGGGAGGGGCACGGTGCTGAGTACCCCTCAGGCCGAGGCACCAGCTGGGGGCAGACCCTCAGGGGACAGGCTGCCCCTTTGTGGGCTCATCCTTTCTGTCCACAAAAGGCTCTGACCCCCAGGTCCTCAGAGCAGAAGCTGAGATTCTCTAGTGCTTTCTCTGGTCTGTCGTCTCACCACACCTGAAAAGCAGACTTTCTCACACCGCAGGCTGGGGACTGTCAACTTCTGTTTGAGTGTTTGGGGACAGATCATTCTGTGCCGTGTGGGGCATTTAGCAGCATGCCTGACCTCCAGCCTCTAGATGCCAGTAACAGCCCTTAATGCACCGTGACAGTGAAGACAGGTCTTGGGAACTTGGAGACATTATCAAAAGTCCCTTTGGGGACAACACTGCCCCTCTTGGTCAATAATATCATTCTAAAGTGTTTCCTTAAGAGGAGAGAAACAAATTGAATCGCAGCTATGAATTCAACAGTTCACATTATGTCCGTGTTTCAATGAGCCATCACCGCTGATGTATTTATTATTCATGGTTATGGTGGTGATGAATGATTGTACTGTTTTCTTTCACCTGCGAGTTCCTTTGGGGTGTGCAAAACGTACGATGAGACGCACCGCCGCCTAGCATTTGTAACATGGTCAAATCAAGACACAAACAAGCAAATAATAAATATAAACTCATAGATGGCAATAAGAAACGAAGCCTCACATTTCGAGCAGCTGCAGGCGGTGATACCCTAGCCTTGTTTCAGGGTTGGTGTTTCCAAAGCTGTGAAGGTTCGTCGGCAGACATTTTAAATATTAATGTCAATATCAAGATGATTAATTTCCTTTTAAATATTAATATCCTTAAGTGACCTTGCAAAACATGTCTTCGAAGTAAGTACGCGTTCTCCCCGGACGGGCTACAGGGCATCTATTGTCACCAAGTTCAAAACAACAAGGAGTGTCGCAGTAGCTTACATGGGTGGGTCTTTACATACTGTGTCAGACCCTCCGTTAACATCCCTGTAATTGTCAACGTTTTAAGACGGGGGCACAAACTTCATGCAATGTTGAAATCAGGCAAGCAAGCCAACACAGGGAACAGTGGGGTGCTCCGCTCCCTCCAAATGCACCTGCTCCGTGGTGACTTTGCGTGGCTTCTTTCCACGGCGGTGGTGGCCTGGGGTCCTTCTTGATGCCTGCATTCTCATTTGCATTGACCTTCACACCCCTGTGAAGGTCAGAATTCTGTCATTTTTCCAAAGTCTTCCAACTAGTGGGTGCCAGAGCCGGACACAGAGTCTCTCTTTTAAGTAAACAAGCAATAGGGATGGAAGTCTAGTTGTGAAAATTAACACACACACACACACACACACGCACACACGGAAGTCCTCTTTAACCTCATGTTGTCCTATAATTATTCTCAGTTAATCATCACGGTGCTCAGTTTGGCATGTGACCTCCCAAAACTTATAGGCATGTAAATTTACCTACAAAACGTCAATATGAGGGGCGCCTGGGTGGCTCAGTCAGTTAGGCGTCTGACCTCGGCTCAGGTCATGATCTCGCACTCTGTGAGTTCGAGCCCCACGTTGGGCTCTGTGCTGACGGCTCAGGGCCTGGAACCTGCTTCAGATTCTGTGTTTCCTTCTCTCTCTGCCCCTCCCCTGCTCATGTTCTCTCTCACTCTCTCTCAAAAATAAATAAACATTAAAAAATTTTTTTAAGTCAATATGAATCTGTATGCTTATATTATCACGTAAATGTATGTGCCAAAATAGATGATTAGGGTCCGTGGTCTTTAATGTCAGAACTTACATTAATCCATAGGTTTTCTCACAATGTATACCTTTGTCACTTAACATGAGTATACACAGGCCTAGTTCATTGTTTAGAGTTTCTGGTACAGCTGTACCATAAGATTATGTAATTCCTTGATGGGTGGATACTTGATTGTTTCTAAAATTTCACTCTTACCCGGTAACGAACGTCTTTGTATGTAAGTGCATTGTGCGCGTTTCCTTAGATGCTATTTATTGAGCACGTGTTATGTGCCGGGGGCAGCTCTGTTTCTGCACACGTCTTGTAATTTAATTTTCAGACCACTGGATGATGACATGCGAAGCTGGATTCCCATCCTGGCCACGGTCTCCGAGTGGGGGTGCCATACGCCCCACGCCAGGCAGGAACGTCCCTCTTTACCAGTGAGAGGGACCCATTGCCCTTTGTCTTTGTTTATGGGTCCCACATTTTCTATAACACACACCTATTATTTTGCGCCTCAAGAACACACACACACGTTTACACGTGGGTGTGCGCGTGCTTGTGTGTGCGTAAGAACCTCTAAATCAACTACATCCAGAAGGACTAGGCACAGGCCCGTTCCAAAGATGGAAAACAGAAGAGCCCGTTGGAGCCTTTACCTAATTCTTAAAGATCACACTCTCCACAACTCCAAGCTGCTTGCAAAACCCTAGCCAGATTATTCCGCGGGCAGAAACAGCTGAAAAGACATTTCCCGTCATTCTAAGACTTTTCTTTGCCTGCGTTCTTGCCTCTTTCTCGGCTCCCACCATTCCCCTTAGACGTGAGACGTGTATCTTAACGCCCCATGACATGGTGTCTAAATGCAGGCTTGCCCTTCTGCGAAATGCGGATCTAAAGCATCGATCATTCAGATTCATTATTTGCTCATAAGTGTATCAATAAACCTAAACGCAGATCTCCTTGCTTCTCAGGTGGACATGCCTGCGGTTAAACGCTATGCCTCCCCCAGAGCAAACGTGAACATTTCACTTCAGACGCATTTGGGACACACACTTCGATTTACTCACTTACGCGATCATTTTTACCAGCAGTGCATTCGGCAAGGGAAACTCAGAGACTAGAGTTGGATTTTTTGTCCCCTCCAAATGGTGCAGGTGGCCAAGCCCCACATCCCGGGATGTCTTGTTCTGTAATTTTTCACTCCCCTGTATGAGGTTGAGCAGAGCGTCCCTTCGTGGCCAGGAACACAAGTGGGGACTTCTACCGTCCGCAGCCCCTGGCTGCTTCTGGGCACGAGTGGTGTCGGTCACATGGGTGTGTTTGCCTTTCATCCCCCCTAAAGAGCACGTCATTCCTAGAAGTGTGTGACCCCCGCATTTGTCTGTGCACAGTGAAAAGGAGATTTGCATTTCTAGAGTGAAGGCACCTTTCTCTCTTACGTGTATATGTGAGTCTCTCGATAAGATGTCCTGTTCACTCGTCTGTGTCACGGTCAATTCCCATCGGACCCTGCAGTTGCCAGGAGGGATTGTGACGTGTCTCCATTGGCAAGAAAAGGTGGCAGACCCTCTGGAATATCACCCTCCTCTCCGTACTCGGTTCCAGAAATGGCAAGGTAGTCGGGTACCTCTTTCCCCAGCTGGATTCAACGACTATCAATTTGCACACCCTGGGAAGGGCCGTTCGAGGTGGGACAGAGGTTTTGTTTTCCGGACCCATTAATCTGCTTCTATCTCTTTAATTAGTTAAAGATTCTCCAAAGCTCCCGAATATCATCCCTTGAGGTAGGAGGATGCATTTTCAATTTCCTCCTGCAAATTAGACTGGGGCACGCTTCTCTGGAAATATCAGATAAGGGAAAGGTGCAGAACTCTGGTGCTGAATTTTTCCCCTTTGCCCCCCGGGAGGTGTGAAAGGAATAGTACTTGAAAGACAGAAGGTCGGTGGGTGTTGTGAATCTTAAAAAGGAGAATTAAAGCCATATCGTGGGGCCTTGACGAGAAGGAGAGCATAGTTTCCTAGAATCAAGGTGCCCGGATGATGTTGGGGACAGTGGCTGCTGTGCCTGGGGACATGCTGGGGTAAAGTCAGTCTTCTCCCACACGTCAACCAGATCCACCAAATGAAGCAACAGGTCAGGACTTTGACCTGCCCTCTCCCAGCACATGCCGGACATCACAGGGGCCACAGGAGGCCAGGAAGTCACCCTGCTGGCTTACAAGGACTTCACCATGGAAATCAGAGAAATAAGGGTTAGGGCCTGGGGTGCGTTCAGCTGTGAGTAATATACCGGCTGCCAAACAGCTCCACAAGCAAGTAGGGACAAGGTGGGGCTTTGAGACGTGGGGTGTCCAGGGATGGTTGTCCTGTGTCCCATCCCCCTCCTGTCTGCATCCACCAATCCCGCAGACCCTTCACTCTAGAGACATCGTCCTTCACCCCTGCTGCCCATTGGGATCGCGTGAGAAACATTAAAATACGGATGTCCAGGATCAGCCCAGACCAATCACGTCAGGATACCTGCAGGTGGGGAGAGGGAGTGAATATTTTTAAAATTAACAGATGTAATTTGAGAGCAGTTTTGGGCTGGGGGAAGAATTCAGCGGAAAGTACAGAAAGTTCTCATATGTATCTCCTCCCCTACACAATCGCCCCTGTTATTAACATCTTGCCGTCATGTGATCCATTTGTTGCGATCGATGAGTTGATATGGAGACATTATTATCAACTAAAGTCCACGGTTTCCATTAGAGTTCACTGTTTGTGCTGCAAAGTTGTAGGGGTGCTGACAGATACATCCCGTCCCTCCGTCCCCCTCCCCCCCAGAGGCCCGGGAAACCACTGATCTCATCACAATTTCCATAGTTTTGCCTTTCCCCAAATGTTGCACAGTCAGAACCACACAGGAAGCTGTGGTGGCGGGGGTCTGATCTTTAGAAGGTCTCCAGGAAACTGTTGTGGGCAGCAGTGTGGAAATCGCTAGACCCTTGCATGGGGTAACCGTGTATTAACTTACGTGAAAGGATTTTCAAGATAATCCAATCCAATCCTTGTACTTCACGCGGGAGAAATATGTCCCGAGAGGAGAGGAGATTGAGTTGACCAAGACCATGAGGCTAGGTGGTGACTCCCAGGTCAGGAACCTTCTAAGTGTATCACATCCTCTTTCCGAGATCAACTGTCCAGTGTGACAAAGTGTCATGTGTACCAAGGCCGTCTGCATTCTAAAACTTATGAATGGGACAGACGTTTTCTGAGGATCACTTCTGGTCTAAGCAGCGCCCCTGGTGCAGTGGACAGAGCCAGAAACCTGACACAGCTGCTGACCCCAGAGATCGGGGCTTTGTGTGTGTGTGTGGGGGGGGGATGGGCACAGGCACTGTGAGCCACTGCATCATGTGGGGTGAGGCTGGTGACAGCTGGCACCCAAACACGTGCGTACCGTTTCAAGCACTTTGCAGTATTAGCCCATCTAATCCTCACCTGAGCCCCCCCAAGGGAGGTGGCATTATCACCCCATTTTCCAGATGAGGAACTGAGCACAAGGTGACATGAAAAATAGAAGACAGAGCCAAGATGGAAACCCACGGGAGCCTGCTCCCTGCATTAAATCGCTCATTGCCGATGCACGAAACCGTTTCTCCCATGTTCTGAGGGATTTGAAACTTATTCGTGTGGCCATGGGGCTCTAAATGCCCCCTTCCTCACTGAACAGCCCCATGAGGGCCTGATTCCGGGGACTCTTGTTGGAGGCAGGACACATCGTACCGTGCGTTTTCTCTGAAAAGCGGTCTGCTTTCACACAACAAGTGCTCAAATACCCTGAAAATCCTCTTCCTTGGAACAAAAGATTTGAGCATCTTCACACCCAGTCGACACTCCAGAGTGAGTAATACCAGCTGCCGTGGTCTCAGGCTCGGTAATTTAAGAACGACTTCATTTGTGGGAGCTTATCTGCCGCTCTGTATTTACTGTTATCGAATGGTTTCTCCTTCATGGGAAAAATGGCCCTCCTACCCAGGTCATCTGTGGTGGGCACCTAAATCTGAAGCTCACCCATATGTAATGCAAGGCGAACAGCATGTCGAACAGAAACTACTTAGTGAAAATTGTATCTTTTTCATTGAATCTGATAAATAATGTAAAGTGTTTGGTAAAAAAAAAAAAAATCCTAAGCAGGAGCAATTGATACGCCAGGTACCCATAAAAGACAAATAAGAGTGTGAGTCGTTAAGAGAGGGGTCTGTGAGTGTCCTTGGAATTAGATGATTGATACTCAGACACCACAAATACCAAGAGCAGGTGCATGAAAGAAACTCTGGGGGGCAACTTAAGAGAGATGTGGGCACCTGATTTCTCTCCTCACACTCTTTATGTAGGAGACACTGCCATATCAGTTTGGTAGCTCAAGCAAAATCCCAGGGTTGAGACTCATTGGCCTGTCTTGGTTTGCATGGCTAATCCAGGACCATGGTGTGGGGCAGGGGAATGGAACTTGGTTCTGGGCTCCTTTCTAACAGCAAAGATTCAAAGTAGAGCAGAGGTGGCTCCCTAGGAAATCAGGAGGATCTCCTGGGAGAAGAGGGTAGACAAATGGGCCAAATAGAAACAACATGTTCTACATTACCTTCCCTACCCGGGGAAGCTTTGGATTGCACTGGGTCACCGGTTCTGGAAGTCAAGCTCACATTCCAGGATCTTCTTTGAGATGGTCATTTCACTTGCCTCCCTAAAAGTGCCATGCTAGGCCAGAAACTTGGTACTGTTGGTGTGGCCAATTCTTTTATTTATTATGGGTCCTTTCTGGATGACGATGATGATGATGACGGTGACAACAATGACGATGATGATGACGAGGACGGTGATGATGACAGTGATGACGATGAAGGTGATGATGACGATGACAGTGATGACAATGATGGTAATGATGATGATGATGATAGTGATGACAATGACAATGATGACAATGATGGTGATGATGATGATGATGATGATGACAATGACAATGACGACAATGATGGTGATGATGATGATGACAGTGATGACGATGACAATGATGACGATGACAGTGATGACAATGACGATGACAATGACGATGATGACAATGATGGTGATGATGACGGTGATGACGATAACGATGATGACCATGACAGTGATGACGATGATGATGATGACAATGACAATGATGATGAGGATGGTGATGATGATGATGACAGTGATGATGAGGATGAGGATGAGGATGAAGGTGATGACAATGATGACGATGATGACAGTGATGACAATGACGATGATGACCATGACAGTGATGACGATGATGGTGACAATGACGATGATGATGGCGACGATGACAATGATGAGGATGATGATGAGGATGATGATGACAGTGATGATGACGACGATGATGATGATGATGCCATTTACGGAGTGCTATTTGAAGTCCTGCCCGATGCGGACCACTTTCCATTTACTGCTCAATTTGATGATGACAATAACCCTGTGAGATGTGCTGTTATTAGTATTATTCCAAATTTACAAATGAGCCTCTGTGTTCTTAACCACTACACCACCTCTCTTGGCCTCAAAGTTATGTCCTCTCTCCAGTCAACCCCGACTCCCGATTCTGCTTTAATTCATAGAAGCGGATGATGTTACAGAAGAAATAACCATGAGAAGCTAAATCTTGAGTGCTGAGGGAAAACCATTTTCTACCCAGCAGGGATTCAGTTCAGGTACAGAGTCATGGTAAGCCCCCACAGGTCGAGGGAAGGAGAAATGCAGATTTATCTATTTATTAAAGTTTATTTATTTTGAGAGAGAGAGAAAGCACACGTGGGGGAGGGACAGAGAGAGAGGGAGGGAGAGAGAAGCCGAAGCAGGCTCTGCACTGTCAGCACAGAGCCCGATGCATGAACTGTGAGATCATGACCTGAGCCAAAGTTAGACGCTTAACCAACTGAGCCACCCGGGCACCCCAAAATGCAGATCTTTTTAAAAAATTTTTAAAACATTTTTATTTAGTTTTAAAAGACAGAGAGACAGAGCATGAGTGGAGGAGGGGCGGAGAGAGAGGGAGACAGAGAATCTGAGCTGTCAGCACAGAGCCCAACACGGGGCTTGAACCCACGAACCACGAGATCATGACCTGAGCCAAAGTTGGACGCTTACCTGACTGAGCCACTCAGGCGTCCCATGAAATGAAAAGCCAAAAAGCCCTATGTCTCACAGTAGGGAAGCAAAGTCTCCGAGTGGGATGGCTTCCTGGCTCTGGCCGTGTCTCACTGTTGTGTGGGCCCTTGACTGGATGGAAGAGGTCGTCTGCATAGGCAGGGCCCCTGCATGAAGACGTGGCATCCAGCTTCCTTGGGACATGCCCAACTCACGTTTGCCCAGGAGCCTGAGGGTTAGACGTTCAGGTCAGGATTGACCGACAGGCAATGCGAGATGTTCCTGAAGGAGGTTTGATTCTCTCTAGCTCAATACCAGGTTGATTTGCAGACTGATCCAGAAAGTCATAAAATAAGTCATTGTCCTCTTTTCTTCACTGGTGAAGACCCTTCTAGACCCTTCTTGCTCTTCTGAACTCTTCTAGGGTTCAGAGTCATATTTTGGGTAAAAGCATAGGTTCCTGATTCGATATGGAAAGATCCGTTTCTCTTCTGCTTTAACACGGCGTGAACTGATTGTTTAAAGTCTCCGAGGTGTGAGACCAATCCCCCTCTGGGTCTGGGCTCCCGGACTGTGTTCCACCAGACAGCATGTGATGTCCCAATGTGTGCAGCTCCTCTCCTGGTGTAGAGGTGACATAAATGACACATTTACCTCCTGACTCGGGGTGGGAGGAGGGATGCTTAATTTGTTAATAAGAAGGCACCTGTTCCTACAGACTATCCCCTCCTTCCAAGTGGGCTTCCAAACCCACTCTCTGCCCTGCAATTTTCCAGCAGATGGACCTGTACCAAATAACCAAGTATTTAGGCTCAGTGCTGTGGCCAGGCTTAGCCTTCCCTGGGATTCTGGAGAGGGATGGAGTGGGGCCTCCCGCGAAGCTTAGAAGTTGCAGCAAGGAGCGGCTCAGATCGGGGGTGATAGGCTCTCAAGTCTGAGTCCTCTCGACAGACGAACATGTGCTGTAGCAGGAAGCGTCTTCAAGAAGGCATTCCATTGCCACCCCTGGCCGGGGTGTTTCCGGCCTCTGTAAATTCCAGGTGTCTCACATATAAAACGGGGATGATGATACGGATGTGCTTACAGTGGCTTGGGACAATTGAGACAAGAAATCTGAAGTGCTTGGTACACCGTGTGACGTTTACAAAGCACTCAGTAAATGCTGGCTTGTGCTAGAGAAGGCCGTTTCACAAAGACATACATAGGGAGCCTGCAGAAGGGGACCGGGCATCTGTGCTCACAGCCCTAACGTGTGTCTGAAGTTACACATGGCCCCAGACCAAATGCCCATTCTCTCGTGTGTTCCTCAAAACGCTTTCCACACTTCACCCAGGACACTGAGTCGTTCAGTGAGTCGGGCTAAAGTCCTTTGGTTGGTCCTTGGCTCCTCTAACTTTCCACTGGGAAAGACCATTGGGTTGTCTTCTAAATATATCTAGAAGTGAACTGCCTATGTCCTCAACGAATATTCTCGTCTAAGACACCTTCACATCTCTTGCCAGGATTATTGCCGTAGCCTCCTCACTGACCTCCCTTCTGGAGGCTTCTGCCGTCCCTCCCTGTCCCCACCCCTGCCCCCATCAGGAAGCCAACACCTTGGGGTCAAGGCCCTGGTGCATTTGGCTATGGTCGGGCACCTGTGTCTGGAACCAGGCTGTCATTTACTAGGAGCTCGATCGAGATCTACTGGATGAATGATTTAACCGTTCACACAGCAGGCCATTTTATAATTTTTCTTCTAAAGGTTATGAAGGATATGGTCATCATCCTTTAGCTTTCCAAAAGTCCTGCCATGAAGATTCAAGACACTTTATGCATTTTAGGGTCCTCAGCTTCTCCCGTGGTGAGTACCAGTCTGCCAGTCCCCAGGCACCAGATGCAACACAATCCTCTTAAATACTAATGCAGCAACATTCTACAGAAGACATGTTTGTCTTCATGTCCAAACATGAACATTCACTTTGTCCAGAAACACCAACAGAGTCCAAAATCAGAGGCGACTCCAGAAAAGTTCTCAAGAGCCAGGAATAAAAAAGAGAGAGAGAGAATCAGGACGAAATCAATCTCATCTTCTGCTTTCCTGCTTCCTCAAGGGGCAGCACAGAACGCCTATCGAAGATCTGCTTCCCCTCTTGACAGCATCCAAGCTTACAAAACGCCACGTACGGATACAGGGGCCACCTTGCGGCTTTTATCTTGGGCTTATTATCAAGTGAAACAGCAAGCAAGTTTCGTGCCCTGTCAATCAAAGACAGGATGACCCACACTATACCGATGGCTTGAACATTTTCTAGGCATACGTTTGTGGGACTTGTAACCTTCCGGTCTCCCTTTCTCCTTTTCTTACATTTCCCCCCGTCTTTGATATGGATATGCTACTTGAGAGACAAAGATGTCGTTGCTTCTGGGACAAGCATTTGGAAGCCACAAGTGGGGGGGGGCATGCTTTTCTGAGGGGGCGACTCTTCTCAAGCACACAATCCTGTCTCAGGAAGGGCTTGCTGATGGTGGGCAGGTAGACGTGCCATGGAGGGGAATTTACTCTGCACACCCTCAGGCTCTCCAACAGGTGGAAAGTTAGAAAGAAATGACCCGGGCTAGTCAGTACGGACTATCCCGCAGATTCAGTGCTTGTCGACCTTGATGGATTTTTTTTTCTTTCTTTTTTTTTTTTTTTTTACGTTTTTTATTTATTTTTGGGACAGAGAGAGACAGAGCATGAACGGGGGAGGGGCAGAGAGAGAGGGAGACACAGAATCGGAAACAGGCTCCAGGCTATCAGCCCAGAGCCCGACGCGGGGCTCGAACTCACAGACCGCGAGATCGTGACCTGGCTGAAGTCGGACGCTTAACCGACTGCGCCACCCAGGCGCCCCCGACCTTGATGGATTTTTGAGCCCACATGACTCAGTGTTCATGTTGCATCATGCCCGAGCTGTTAAGAGCCGTAAAATTTCCTTCGGGCCCAAGATTATGAAACAGGCTATGAATTTATGCCTTTGTTGCTATGGTAATTTTTATTTCCACTGTTTTAATAACCTCATCAAATGCAGGCAATCTGAAGCAATGTGGCACCTCTATATAATTTAACTCGAAACCATTCATAACAACTTGCGATGCCGTTTGAAACATTGCATGAGGAAATTAAAAGCAAATAGAAATAAGTCATCTCAAGCCTGAAAACTATAAATATTTGAGGTTGGAGCACAACCACTTCCAGAAAGATCTTTGATGATAGGAACAGATATTTCTAACAAATGGTGCAGAAAAATGATGCTGTATCGGAAAAGAAATACCACCGAGGGCATTTTTTTTTCCTCATCAAAAGAAGAAAAAAGAAAACAGTGCTTTCTAGTTACGAGAACATATACCATAAAGGGGTTTTTCCTCCAGCTTCAGAATATATTTATAATACTTGACCACGAGACCATGAATATTAGCTTGCAAGAATGTTGGTAATTAAAGCGTATGATTCCTATAGACTGAACTTGCCTCCGAAATTTTACAGTGGGTTAAACTGGCAAGTGTGACGGTTCTCGACGTCGAGTCGTGTGTGTTCTTACACAGACACACACACACCACACACACAGTCATTCGAATACGTGTTATGAAGAAACTACATCAATGTTGTTTGTTTCTGGTTAATCGTCGTTGCGGGTTTAACGGACCAGGTCGTGTTTGCCTTTCATTAGCGAATGATTCCCGCTGCTCTTGGCGTTCCTTTGGGTCAAGGGAAAGCTGTATTTACGTGCCCACGGGAGGTGGTTCTGGGAGGCTGGAGAGGATTTCAGAGTCAGGACAGAATCCAGCCCTTCACCATCCTGGAAACTCGTCATTCTTCTGCCCCAGACGGGGAGCAACCGGAACTGGCCCAGGAGCCGGGCCCTGGGTGTTTTCTGGAATGGCAGACCCGTGCCCCCCGTCCCACCCCCTGTCCTGCGCCAGAAATGCGTTTCCCTCCGGCCAGATGGGCCAGTGTGAGCTCTTCACGGTGAAGCCTCAGGCCCATGCCAGTGGGCAGCCAGGAGGCCGTGGCTCCTGAGTGATGGGCTACACGGCGGGCAGCGCAGGGAAGGCAGAGTGGATGTGGAAGGGAAACGTGGCACTAAGAGGTAAGAGGCGATGGCGAGTTAATGCTCCCACCCTCCACCTGAGGGGCACCCTCTGAATACCAGGCACCGCACGGGGCTTGGGATCCGCGGTGGCCGCTGTCAGGTGCCTGCCCTCCCTCCGTGAGCCCCCTTTTCCTTCTTGAGAGAGCCCTCATGTTGTTAAGGTGCCTTCTCCTCTCCCACACGGCCACAGCGGGTAGAGGCAGCCGGCTCCAGCCCCAGCCCCAGACTCACATCCTTAGTTGGATAAGGTTTGTCAGATTCCCATGGCAACTGTCATCGGCCCACGTAGGAGCACATCGCCTCAGCTGATGCAAATAGAAGGAAGCCAGGAAGGATGATTGAGCGAGTTTCCGGTGCATCTCCGTGTCTGCCCACACGTGTGTGCCACATACCGGGATAAATCCCAGGGCAAGGAAGCTCTTTCATGTGCAGGAAAGAGAGAAGAGAGGTGGAGAATGCCGTTTACCTGATGCCCGTTCTCTGTTTCTTCAAAATCAAAACCTGTCTTATTCAGGTACCCTATGCCCAACATCTCCTGTAATCAAATGTACCCTGTTATTAAGTGATGGAGAAGGTAAGTGTTCTGGAAGACGCCCTAGAAAGCCTCCCTAAATGGAGTAGTTGAAGGTGACAGGTGTAGCCCGTTTGGTTCTCCTGCCTCCAGCCCTTTCTGGCCACCTGGAATGTGGATGTAATGACTGGAGCACCGACAGCCGTTTTGGGTAACCTTGACTTTGAGTTATATCAGTGGACCAGACAAACAGAAGTCAGGGAGGCACCCCGCTATTCCTTTTTCATTGATTTTGCTCCTTCTGCTGATCCACTGAAACATTTTTCTGACTGAAGAGCTATTAGGGAAGGAACTTCATTTGCTTTCAAAATTCCTTGATTGATCACTTTGGGTGGAGAAAATACGACCTCAAAGGTATGCCGTAAAAAGAGCTAAGGAAGGAGGGGAAACGAAACTGTTTTGCAGACAGAGGAGGTGAGGATCTGGACATTGGAAAGAAGAATAAGAAAGGACAGAAAAATGAAAAGGAGCTGGAAGAAGAGAGAAAGTCTAAGCAACCGGCAAAAATGACGAGTAATGGAGATCTCTCCTGGGGTCGTGGAGGTCAACGTATAATCACGTTCAAGTGCGGGCTTTTTCACTCGTTCATGAATTCAATGGGTATTTGCTGAGTCTCTTCTCTGCCCGGTGCTTACTGGGCACCGGGGCCACAGAGAAGGAAAGGACCAAGTCTGTTCCTGGAGCCCGGGATATCATCCAGGGTGGAAAATGCAGATGGTGGGTGCAAAAAATTCACGTTACGATGCGTGCCGGGAAGGCCAGACGCGGGATGTTGAGCACGGTGGTCCAGGCGGCTGCGGGCAGGTTCTCTGAGGGTCCAGAAGCGACCTCTCTGAAGACGTCAGAGGGTAGCTGAGACAGCAAGACGAGGAGCCTGTGGTGGGGAGATCCGGGCGTGTCTCTGGAGGGTGATGGAGAGGAGTAGAGACACGGCCGCCTGTCCCGGGACAGGTTTGTTCCTGCTGCGCGAGGAGCCCACACATTCACTCTTCGAACTGTGTTTCTTTGTTTCAGTTTGGAAAGACAAAACAATCACACTTATACCCAAGTCGTTTCATTTACTTCCCAGGCTTAGGGAAAAAAATGGTAACAACACTTCTCCTGTCCCCCCAGGGCCCGGACTCCGCAGGGCAAGGGGTGTCTGTGGAGGACGGGCCCTGGAGCCGCATCGGACAGGGGCCGGAGGTCATTAACTGACTTGGACTGTGACCGTGTTGTTTCTGGAACTCATTGAGCACACTGAGACCAGACAACAGAGAGGAAACTATCTTCTTTTCTCCCCCCGGGTCCCATGTAATTGAGACCAAACGTCTGAAGCCAGCAGCTGGCCAAGCGTCCTCTTCAGTAATCACCTCTCAGAAAACCCCGCGGCCAAGGCCCCAGACAGCCGCTGTCCCTGCATGGTGTCTTTGCACGCTGTCCCTGCCCAGTGGCCGCTGCCCCGACCCTCCTGCAGGGATCTGGGGGCAGCCCAGGGAGGTGCGGGGAGAGGATGCCGAGCGGTAGCCCCCAGTCCTGCTTCTCTTTTGGCAAATAACCTCACTTTTCCTCTTGAGCAACTGATCCACAAGGGGAAGATGAACCCGAATGTGGGGTCCTGTCCAGTGGCCGTGAGAGTTGCAGACGAGGACAACAGCAAGAGCAGAGCCCTGCACTCAGCGTGGATTCTGACCGAGGGAAGAGCCTGCCCCATAGGCGTCCCTGAGGCCCCAGTGGCGGGGGCCACCTCACCTCAGTTTGCTCTCCTCTGGACCCCATTCACACAGAGCTAGGCTGTCTAAAGGGACAGCAGAGGGGCGCCCGGGTGCCTCAGTCGGTTAAGCGTCCAACTTCGGCTAAGGTCACGATCTCACAGTTCGTGGGATCGATCCCCGCGTTGGGCTCTGTGCTGATGGCTCAGAGCCTGGAACCTGTTTCTGATTCTGGGTCTCCCTCTCTCTCGCCCCTCCCCCACTCGCTCTGTCTCCCCCCCCCCCTCAAAAATAAATATACATTAAAAAAAATAAAGGGAAAGCAGACAGGGGTCCTGCTCCCATGGCTGGCCCCGTGCCCTTACCCCACAGTGCCGCACGTGACTTGTGCATACAGATAAGACCTGCCCTGATATTCAGGGGCCTCCGTGTAAGAGCCCCGCTTCTGCGGCCAGCACCCCCAACTGAAATAAAGAAAAGCAATACACTACTTCGTCCCTGGGAAAAGCAAACCCCCAAAGCCGACTTTTTGAGCAGTGAGTTTGAATATACCCAATGTCCGGTTACCGCTCTAACTTCAAATGCAGCTCCTCTAAAGACAGAACTTCCTAAAGAAAGAATCCCTCCCTGGGGCCTCTGGACGCATGGCCCCTAGAAATAACCTTGGGGGCTTCAGCACAGCTCTCTCCTCCTCCCCCCGACCTGCACGCCTGTGTCTCTTCTACCTGTGATGCCACACGACCCCCCCGTCCTTGAGCCCCAACCTTGAAGCCCCTGTTATCTTTAGGGACATGGAGATACCACCGGTGGGGGCTCTGATGCTGCTACAGGGCTGAGGACAGCGTGTCCCGCCCTGTTAGACAAGGAGTGAGAAGGGGCTTGAGGATGGTGTCCCTGACCTCTGACCCCCTCGGGCACTTGCCCCTCTGGCGCTCAGTCCGGCCTCCGCCTGAGGGGATACCGCGCTGGATTTGAAACCACTGCTCTTGGGTCCCGCGTGTGCTATGACTTCCCGATGCTCCATTCGGGAGCCTTCAATAACTCATCTGGTTAATACTTTCATTTAAACAAAGCAGAGAAATTCAAGAGGTTCCCACACTTGGGAAGTAAGGACAAGCCTGATGTTGACTCTCTCCGCTCCGGAACAGGGCCACGAAAGCCTCAGGGGCCCGCCTGCCTGAATGTGGGGGCCTCGGGACCAGGCCGGGTCCTGGGATGCAGGGCCACACTCTGTGCTGAGCGCACCAAGAAACTGAGGGCTGGGCAGGCCGGGGATGGCCCCGCAGAGGGGGCCTCCTCCAAGGCTAGATGGGGAGACGAGGGTCCAGGAGCCCACCTTCCAGCCCTGGGGACGCTTGGGTCCTCAGTAGCAGAGGAGAGGCTTTGCTATGCTGTCCAGGGCCCTGAGTCTGAAATGCCACCAGTGACACAGTCCTCTGTGAACGATGGAATGTAGTTCATCTGGCCCCCCCAAAAAATCTGAAGATCTGGGGTAGCTCAAAGCAGAATGGAAACACTCACGCTTCCTGAGATGAAGCTTAGCGCTCCTATATTGCTACTTTAAGCCTTCTCCCAGTACATGCATATACGTACACGCGTCTGACAGATTGTTTATGCAAAAGGCATTAAGCCCAACACGCGTGTATTTTCCTCGTGATGATGTCATGAACGCCTGGATCACCTTGTTGGTCTCGATTCCTCACCCTCTTCCTTCCACACGTGAAAACAAACGTCACGGCCCCCACTCCATGTGACTTTGGGGTTCCTCCTGCTAATCTTGACCCGCTGATTTGGGGCTTCGTGACACAACGCTCTTAGCGATGAGACGTTAGCGATGCCGACGGGGGAAACAACTGAAAATGTGCTCTTCGGCGTGACCAGCCTCTGTGGGCCTCTGCTATCCGCCAGGGGAAAAACCACGTCCTGCACGGCTTCTGGCCCCAAGAACACAGGCAGCGTGTGGGTGTGCAACAGCTGACACGGCCGCTGTTCACACGCAGCAAGCGAGGGAAGGGAGTGCTCGTGGCTGCAGGCACTGACCTTTGCGGGTTGCACCTTACACGGCATTTTGGCAGCGAGAGCTGGTCATAAAGCATCTCACCACGTCGATTAAAAGACTTCCGTAGTGTTTTCAAAGATGTGGATTGTCGCCTGCATTTGGGGAATAACGACACATTCCCGTAAAACATGGTAAGTGCTTTCCACAGTGCCTACCTACCACGGTAAGTGCTGGATAATCGCAGTCGTCGTTAAAATTATCCTAGTATTTATTTCACCAGCCCTTATGGTTGAACACTCGGGTTCTTTCCAGTATTCCCATAGGAGCCCCAGAAGAGTTGACTCCAAGCTCCCTGGCACAGGAGGGGGGCTGTGGGTCCCTGGAGGGACGATGGTCTAGGGAAGTGGTGTCTTCGACGGACCCTCAATCCAATGCACGGTGGACCGTTTCACCACGTTTAAAATCTTCCCGAGAAGTAAGGAATCGGAGTCCGCTGCAAACATCACAACTTCAAAACAACATGGCGGGACTGTTTTGGAGGCACGTGGCTCGCCGTGACCCAGCCAGCGCTCAGCAGCCGGAGCCGGTGTGTGGCTCGTAGGGCCATCAGGGACCCATCTTTCTCTTCCGAAGTCAGAGATACCTCAACCCTCTGTGCTTTTCTGCAGCATGTGTAGTGATGAAACCCACCCACCAGGCTGCGATGAGGGTTATATGAGGGTTGGTCCGCATAAAATGTTCATATGAGCGTTGTCCGGCAAAGAGTCAGGATTCAGCGAATTTAAGTCGCTGTCCTCACCATCCCCATCATCACCATTGTCACCGCCCTCGTCATCACTATTTTTTTCACCATCGCTACTTTTTTTTAACGTTTCATCTGCTTCTGTTCCGATGACAGAGTAGTCGAATAAAATTTGGGGCTTGTAGCGATCCTCGGCTCATCCATAACAGCTCTTTCCCTCTCTATAAAAATGCCATTAGTATGCCTCACAATGGGCATGCCATCACTGCCGAAAGCTTTTCGGAAATGGGGAGTGCTTTGCATCATATAGAAGCCCTCATGGTTTTTACATATCTGATTACCGGCTTGAAATAAATATCAGGGAGTGAAGTTGGGGTCAAACAGGATGTTCCATTATAAGACTTTGAATCCACATCCCCAAATCGTTCTTTAAAATGTGTCTACTGTACCCTTTTCGACATGTTCTACCAACAAAGGAGATTGTGTTTAAAAGTCATTTGCTAGACAGATGGGCAAGACATAACCTCTGGCAGCTTTTTTTTTTTTTTTTGCTCTCTTTTTATTAATGATAAAGTTGAATTTTCATTATTAATAAATTTTCTCAAACACGTATTTTCTCAAGTATGTATTTCCCATATCGTCTTATTTTCATTTCTGATTTGCTTGTTCTTGCCCTTCATCCAGTTTTTATTAAAGCGTTTGCATTTATATGGGTTGATTTATAAATGTTCTTTCTATATTAGGGATGCAAATGCCTTGTCTTCTCTATTACAAGTATTTCCCCAAGTTTTCCCCCTGTTTTAGTTTATTTATAATGCATTTGAATAAACAGAAGTTTGAAAATGTCATAGACTCACGTATGTAGGCTGTCCTTTATGGCTTATTAGTTTTCTCTTAGGATAGAAAACACTATTAGATAACCATACACCCTCCATTTTTTATGTTTATTAAAATGGGATTACATGGTGATGTAGTAACTTATTTATTTCTGTTCATTCCAGGTAATTTATTTTTCTAGCCCAGCACATGGGTTTTCTCGCACGTAAGCCAGAACAGGAGGCACTGGCTGCCCCAGGAGAAGTAAGGTGGCACAAATGGGGAAATAATGGACGAAGAGAGTCTGCCCTGTGTGTCCCTGGGGAAAGCCTGCTCACGGCTCGCTGTGTCCCCACCTGTCCTGCTTGGCTGGCTTCGAGCATCCAGGGGAGACAGCGGGACACGTTAGCAGGGTCAGCTAGTGTGCGCGTCCAGGAGCAAAGAGCTGCTGTGCTGTGTGCCCGGGGACGTGGGGACAGGGCCGGGCTCAGGGGTGCGGGCCCAGCACAGCTGAGGAGCAGTGGGGTGCAGAGGCCCGCGCGGTTCACTGGGGGGCGCCCCCGAGGCGGCTCGCGGACTCCTCTCTCGCCTGCGTGGTGCCTGGAGCCTCTGCACATCTTCTGCGCCCTCGATGCCAGTGGAAGAGGGCGGTGCGGGCACAGCAGCTGGGCCTAGAGATTTCAGAAGCTAGATGAGGGCACCAGGGACCTGGGGCCGCTCCCAGCTCTGAGCGGACCATGCCCTGCACGACAGCGCGGGTCAGTGGGCAGGCTGAGAAAACCCTAACTTGAGTTAGCACTAAAGGCTACCAATAAAAACGAACGCGTATACAGAAAACGGAAAACTTAGGGTGGCTTTCCTTTTTTAAAACAATAGGCATTCACTTCCTCGTTTTATTGTTTTCTTTTCTAGCTTAATCGGCATAAAATTGACAAATCAAAAGTATGTATGTCAAAAGCGTGCAACTTAATGTGTTGATATGCGTGCACATCGTGATGGAAATGCCCGCAGTCAAGCAAGGGAACACCTCCATCAACCTCATATAGTTACCGTTTTCTTTTCCTTTTTATTTGGCGGTAAGAACGCTGAAGATCTGTCCTCTTGGAAAGTTTTAAACATGCAATACATTCCTATTAAGTATAGTCACATTGAGATATATATATATATACATATATATATATATATATATATAGCTTTTTCATTTGTTAAAGCTCTTTATAGGTTAATAATATTAGTATATCAGAATATGCATACTATGAATGTACTCCATTCTGTTTGATCATTCATCAGTTGATGGAATTCGGGTTGTCTCTACCTTCTGGCTTGTGTGAAGGGTGCTGCCATGGATATTCGGGTACAAATTTTTGTTTGAATGCATTGTACAATAGGGATAAACCTCACAAACGCTGTGCAAAGAGGGTCACATACTTTATGATTCCATTTATATGAAACATCCAGAATAGGGAAATCTATAAAGACAGAAAGTGGATTAGTGGGGGGGGGGGGGGTGAGCGCTTCCTGAATGGGAAGGGGGTTGCCTTTGGGCTCAAGAAAATGTCTGGGATGGGGCGCCTGGGTGGCTCAGTCGGTTGAGCGCCTGACTTCGGCTCGGGTCATGATCTCGCGGGTCTGTGAGTTCCAGCCCCGCGTCGGGCTCTGTGCTGACAGCTCGGTGCCTGGAGCCTCCTTCAGATTCTGCATCTCCTTCTCTTTCTGCCCCTCCCCTGCTCTCTCTTTCTCTCTCTCAAAAATAAACAAACATTAAAAAAATTTTTTTTAAAAGAACTGTAAAAAGAAAATGTCTGGGAACCAGATAGAGGCGACAGATGTACCACATTGTGAATGGAGTAAAAGCCACTGGATTGCTCATTTGAAAGTTGTTAGCAGTTAACTTTACATCATGTGAATGTTACCCTCACACACGCACACGCGCACACGCACGCATGGCTTGAGGCAAGGGACAGTGCGTGATTTATTTCTAAAACCCTCTCCTGTGTCTCTGGAACACAGAAGCCATTCAATAAATGTTTGAACTAAATTACAGAAATTAGAATTAGGTCATGTCTAAAACCCATTTCAGGCCTAATATTTCATATTATCTATTGTGTAGATGACCAAAGAACAGCCATCATCCCTAATTTAAGATGTGGGAGATGTCGGGCTGCTGGTTCCACGGTAATTCACGGCCCAGGCACCTGTGGTAAAAGTTCTTCGTGATTTATTAAACCTGCTTATCTTCTGTGCGCATAATCCAGCTCAGCTAGCCCGGGGAGCGGCTCAGAAGGTACGCAGACTTGCAGTCGGGAACCTGCACTCTTCCTTTGCGTGGGCACGGAGTCCGTTACTGGGTTGTGCTGTCTGGATCACAGTGTGTCTACACAGGCTGCTTGGAGACAGGCCACGGGAAAAGGTGTGCAGCATTAGCCGGGGGGACAACACCCACCTTCCCAGCACCGCCCCTGAGCTCTCGATGGCTCGGCACAATAAAGACGTACTTCTCAACCAGGTCCGATGTGAGTTGGGCAGCTCTTTTCCGTCTTGTGGCTCCTGCGGTGACCCACATCCCAGGTCACCCAGGTTCGTCCCCGTGTTAGGGCCCCAAAACCTACATTGCAAAAATTCTTCCCCGGGACACAAAAAGTCCTACTTTTTGGTGACCAGTGTGGAAGGTGGGGGGAGGTCTAGAACCCATAAAGTGCCATAAGGGCACCTTAAAATAGGGGCTGACGGCAGCCTCGTTCTTGGTGCCAAATGGAAATAATTTGGGGTTGGGCAAGGTAGAGAGGTGTTCGTGAAAACGTACACGGAGAGTAAATCTCACACGTCCAGGAAATACCTCTGAAGCAACAAAAGCATCTCCGCCTCCCAGAGAGGCACCAATGTTCATGTGCAAATGGAGACTGGTGAGTTAGGTTGGCATATCACGTGTGCACACACACGTGTGTGCCACACACACACACACAACATGCCATTCCCTCGCTTGCTCTAGGAGACTGAGCAAAGCTACATTTCCTACTTTAGCAGCTGTAAGTGAAACGTCCTCTGGGCAAACAAACAGGGGTCCCCTTCCCTGTAGAGTCCATTCGAGCAGTTCTTACCAAGGACCATGCTTTGTAGACTACGTCAAGCGATGTAAGCAATGACAACAACCACAAGAACGTGCTCCTTCTAGCTCTTAGATAGTTTGCTTCAAAAAAAAAAAAAAAAAACCAGACGTTCACAGTGTTTTGATCGCCATGAAAAATTTAAGAAAACCCTGTAAAGTATAAAACAGCACTTTTTCCATCTCGTCTCAATGCAAAGTAGATTTTGTTCAACTATATGCATATTCAGCCTCTGGGGGCATGGAGATTTTGATAAATTGCGTTCTGCTTGTAAATACTCATCCAAGAAAATAGTCATTATCTGCTGAAAGTTTGTCCACGACTCTTGCTGAACAAGAGTGGGACTTGGTTACCTGTGACATCGAGGGTTGCTTGGTGCAAGTTTTGGGTCACTGTGCAGAAGCACCTAGTAAAAGTTTTACTTTGTAGAAATGGAGGCAGGTGGCTTTCTAAGACGGGTGCCTACAGAAGCCCTAAAATCAAATTTTCAAAGCGTGGGACAAGAAAAGCATCTTTCTCTAATTTGAAAATAGACTGAGGATGAGAGCAGAGCAAAGGATACATTAAAACAGAAATCCATCTGTTTTCCAAATACTGTTTGATGATCTTCAAAGAGGGCACAGGAGCCGAGGAAAGAGGAAATGACTCACTTGGGTTGGTCAGGGTTATGTGGGGTTGTGACCATAGCTCTTCATAAGGAAAAAAAAAAAGACTCTCTCTTTAAAAGAAAAAAAAAACAAAAAAAAAAAACAAGGAAGTGCTTCAGACCTCAAGAGAAGGTCGCCAAAAAAAGGGCAGCCAAGTTAAATGGGACTTTCTCAATTTCTGTACAAAATCTCTTACTTATTTTAAATCCAACTTTGATTTCAAGACTTCAAACTGCCCGTTCGATCTTAAATCATTATCTCTGAGAAGAGAAGTTTAATGCATGATGATATCTAATGTGCCTCAGGGTTTTTATTTTTATGTTTTTTTTAAATATTTATTTATTGATTTTTGAGAGAGAGAGAGAGAGAGAGAGCCCAAGCAGGGGAAGGGCAGAGACAGAGGGAGACACAGAATCCGAAGCAGGCTCTGGGCTCTGAGCTGTCAGCACAGAGCCCGACGTGGGGCTCGAACTCACAAACTGTGAGATCACGACTTGAGCCGAAGTTGGATGCTTAAATGACTGAGCCCCCCCAGACGCCACCGAGCTTCAGGGTTTTTAAAAAGGATGAGACATTTTAAATCCGGAGAAACAGCACGAGGCAACGACAGATGCAAAGAACCTGACTGACAGACAACTGGTCTACCCCAGACCAACAATGCCGTGACACAGGGTGAAGGAAGGCTTCTGGAGAGCTGGAAAGGGATCTTATGGTCTAAGAGCCTGAGGCCTGTAGCCTGTAGCTTGGGCCATGTCACGTGGACTTGGAGATTGCAAAATGGAAGTCCGAGTGAGTTCTATCACTGGCTTTATTTGGGTCCACTGTCTCATGCTGAGGCCACAGGCCATTCCGAGAGCTCTGGAAGGGAGCCTCCCTGGAGAACAGCCACGCTACAATGAGGCACGCCTTTTCCTCCCACTGGTGAAATGATCACATCTTCCAGTTCCTTCGTGTTCTATTTAATTTCAGGGCAGGGTATCAGGCCTGAGTTATGCGCTCTCACCACTGCCTGCTGATGCGTGGGAGCCAGGTGCTGGGCAAAAAGGGGGGCAGGGCTCCTGGACCCACAATGGGGCTGGTTTCCAGAGAGATGGTTTCATTTAGCAGAAATCCCGCTTTGTCTTCCTCCTTTGTGAGACGCATCTCATGTGCTCGCTTGCAAACACTCATGGCTGCGATGGGCTCTTTCCAGCCGCTGTTCCAAAACCACACGATGAAAGTCCCCAATCTACATTCTTTGATCCGAGGGCCTTGCCCCGGGCTCCTGGCCACCTTTGCTTCTGGCCTTTACAGCTGTGGCCTTTGAAGACCACTGTCCAGGAGACAGCTTCTGGCGCCCTCGTTAAGCGGAAGGTCAACGTGACAATGAGTGCCAAATACAGCCGCCCAGCGTGGAGACAACCGGGGCACTGGAAACAAACCCAGGAAGTCGTCTTTCTGTGTACGACCTCGTCAGGGCAGCGTCCCCGTCCTGAGGTCCTGAGATATCATGTACCCATCCCAAGCTGGCCCCTCCCTCTCGGGCCAGGGGAGGCATGGGGAGGGGAGGCTTCAGGCAGCACAGGCCCCTGGAAGCCAGGATTTGAGTGTGGTTGTCGGTGGGGTCGCATTCTGCCCGCTGTCTTCCTCTTGGCACGTGATGCCCTAGATGGTGCTGTTGTGACAGCCTGGGCCCTGGAGTGTGGGGCCAACGTGGTATTCAGCCCTCTCGCCCGTGCCCAGTGGGGGCGCGCAGAGGGGAGGCGCAAGCGTCTGCAGTGAGGCAGAGAGGGACCAGAACACAGCCCAGACTATTCCGACTACAGCGGTGTAGCTGATAAGGGACGCGGGACCCCAAGGATCTCAATGCCAGTCCTTAGAAACAGGCCTTCTCAACCAGAAACCCTCCGGCCACAGTGGCCATTGGATGTGGAGATAGGGTTCACGTCCCAAACATTCACAGAGGGGACCCCCACAGCGGCACGTGGATACCCAACCCCCAAGCCCAGAATCATCCAACCGCCCCAGATGGTCACGGGCGTCTGCACATCGTCCCCTCTGCCATCCCGCACAGCTGTGCAGGCCGTGCTAAGCACTCCGTCTTCCACGATTACATCTGGGCATGTCTAGACCCCCTTGTCACGTGGGGAAATGGAAACCAAGGAAGGCGAAAAGATCGGACCATGAATTAGACACGTTTTGGCGAGAGCAGACTGACAAACCCAGAAAGGGGACTGTTTACGAAAGGCGTCCTGCAGAGTCAGGTCTCTCGGAAAGTGCAGAGCAAATAGTCACTCCACTACGTTAGCACTCGGTGGGCTGGACCCGTGTGCACGGGCTTGACAGAAGTCCCGGAGGTCACTCGGCGCTCTGCAGGGGGCGGGCGCACAAGTGGGGGTGCTGCCCGCGACTTCCAGAAAGGCCGCTCAAAGGGAGATAACTCAGCCAGGAGTCACGCCCCCTGATTCCTCACCCTTTCTATTCTGCTGCCTGGAATCCACACGTAAGAGCTGGGGCTTCGGCAGCTGTCTCAGACCTTGGAGTGACCTCGTACCCTCTGTGTCGTTTACAAAGCCCCCCTTCACTGCACCTCCGTTCTGTGTGGGCTTAGGAACCTGTGCAGGCTGAGCGAAACTTTCTCTGATTTGCCCGCTTGGAGATAACGCTATGTGAACACCTGCAAATATTTTTCTCCCTACCTCTTCTAGGTTTATCATCAGTGTTCACCCAGCAGCATGTTTTCCGATGTCTTTCCGATTGCCCTGTTTGCTGTTGGAGGTCGTTAACTATGTCTGATTAATCTTGTAAATCCCCGTAGTTCTGTCGAAGGAACGGGTCACCGAAACAAAGCGTACTTTACTGCCGTCTTAAGCAGCAGAGAGCTGTGCTGCCCAGACACAGCCCCCCCGGAGCAGAGCAGAGAGGGGCCGGGTCAGAGGGCGAGGGGACCGCTCACCTTCCCGGGTGAGCACGTGTGTGAATGGCCCACTTCCAGCCCCGCACGTGTTGACTTGAGCGACATTTGTTGATTTGCTTTCTTTCACAAGTAGTCACTGCCACGAAGCTGTTGATTTTCAGAAACTTGGGGAAAACCGGTGTTTTTCTTCGAAGGAAAGGATTTTTTTTTTTAATTATTCTAATCGTGTGACAGGTAATGTGGACTGGGCGAGCGTTTATATGGTCAGTCTGCCTGTGCTGTTGGCGTTGGGCAGGGACAGCAGCAGAGCTAACTGGCCTGGACGCAAGACGAGGGGCCCGTAAAGACCTGGGACCTGGAGTCCATGCTGCACCCCAAGGGCAACCAGCTATGTGGCTCTTACAATTGGCGGAAAGTCAGGCTCTGTATCGACAGATCCTCGAAAGAAGATTTCAAACGAAGCCAGAAACCCAGAATTCCATATACAACGCCTCCTGCCCTGATGTTGAAAACAAATTCGAGGGCAAGAATAAAAATAACATGTTTTTTTCGGTCTGCCAGGACCCGTGTGTCCACCTTGCGGACCAGCACCACCCGGCGTTCGCAGGGGACCCGTTACTAACCCCTCTGGCTGTCTTTTGGCTTGTAACGTCCAAGTTCTTTTTATTTTTGTCTTTCGCTATACTCGAGCCAATCTTAGAATACCGATGGGAGAGCGGTGACGTTTCTGCCAGACCTTATAGAACGGATGCTGTTCGTCTGGTCCAAGGTAGACTTAGGCAATGAGAGCACGGCCACTCCCGGTCGGAGGGGAAGAGCCCATGCTGTTCTCTGGGGCTGAAGACAGAGAAAACTCCCTTCCAGGCACTCCCCCCAGGGGAGCGACCCATCCCGTGGATGGTTCTGTGCCGCTGACTCACCTGAAGAGACCGTAGGCGGACAGGCCTGGGTGTTTGTAAATTCGTGACTTCTGCTGGCATTTCTGGGTGTCCCCTACAGCTGAGAAAGGCACAGAACTGCCAGGCTCCTTTTTTAACGTTTATTTATTTTTGAGAGAGAGAGAGGGAGAGAGGGAGGAGAGACTGAGAGAGAGGAGGGGAGGGTCAGAGAGAGGGAGACACAGACTCCGAAGGAGGCTCCAGGCTCCGAGCTGTCAGCCCAGAGCCCGACACGGGGCTCGAACTCACGGACCGCGAGATCATGACCTGAGCCGAAGTGGGAGGTTTAACTGACTGAGCCCCCCAGCGCCCTGACAGCATGTTCTTTTTTTTACCGCTGAGTAGTAATCCACAGTCTGCACCCACCAGGGTGTGTTCAACCATCCACCCGTTGGAGGGACTTGGTCGTCTCCACTCTGTGCCTGCTACCAAAACAATGGTTGTAAACCACGGTGTGCAGGTTTTTGTGGGGACCCTTTTCTCCGCGGAAAAACAATGTCCAGGCGTGTGATTGCTGGCTCGTAACATGTGGGAAACCAAGTGGGAAACTATGTGGAAGGTGATAGGATCGACCCGTGAGGTTTTTGTGTTTGTATCACAGCTGTGCTATCGCAAGCCCCCCACCCCCCCACCCTCCCCCTCCGCTTGACTTCAAGCCAGAGGACCTGGGGTCTGGAGCTCGGACCCTGTACCGGCCTCAGAAAGTCCACACCGAGAAATACACGGCAAACACAAAAAGTCTGGCGCTCCTTGGTTTCGTGTTCTGGTTTCCCTGCCTCCGAGGATGCTGGGTTGTGTTGACAAGGGAAATTCAAAGCAAATGATGTGAGTCCAAATATTCTCAAAAATATCCCGTCACCTCTGAGAGAGGAGACCTCACGCAGGAACAATCTTGAGGATCCTTGGTGAAGACCCTGTTTCAAATACAGGCACCCGAAGCAAGTTCCTGTTCAGACCGAGATCAGAAGACCCGGTTGGAGCACCATTTGGCAGAAGCGTCAGGGTGGGGGTCCCGGAGCCGAGCCCTGAGCTCCCGCGAAGCCTCCGACCCGACCCCCCAGGTGCTGGTGTGCAGGAAGCCTCATTTTATCCGAAGGAGACGCTAGGACCTTGAGGGACAGGAAAAGACAGGAGACAAACAGCAGGAGAGGGAGGGGACTTTCGCTTTCCCAGAGAGGAAAAGCAGACTTTGAATAAGGTTTCACGGAAAGGAAAATACATGAGTTTTAGACGGCACCTGCTGGGGGCCCACCAGTAAGGCTGGCCTGCCTGCAGACGGGAGACAGGAGCTGCGACTCTTGTCACCGAGGCAGCCGTCCGGATTGGCTGTAAATACTGCCTCTGGCCGCTCTCTATTGCAGGGTGTTGAGTAGAGGACCCCGGAGAGAGCAGGTGAGTGGAGACAGCAAGCCAGGGGACCGTCCCTCCTCTCTGTTTCCCAGGTGCCAGTGAAGCAGCCGGCAGACACGGATGGAACCCTCGGCAGGTCTGGGCCACGCACTCTTACACCCCAGCTCCCCTCTCTCACAGTGGACCCCTGCCCGGGGTCTGCTCCCTGCAGGGGGATGCAGGACAGGTGCAGGGTGCAGGGGTGAAGGGTGCAGGGTTGCCAGGCCTGGTGGCATATAAACACACGTAGAATCAATAAAAATTTAGTACAAGTAGGTCCCAGACATTTCACGGGATTTACTTATATGGAAAGTGTGTGTGTGTGTGTGTGTGTGTGTGTGTGTGTGTATATATATATATATAGTATGCATCTTAAATTTAACGTATTTAATCAACCATTAATAAGTAATAATAGTATAACTATTCATATAATTAATGTAATTCATTATAGCACTATATATTATAATAAATATAATAATGAATGTAATAAAGCTATACAGTATATAGTTTTAAGTTGATATATACTAAGTTTAGTAGCTATTTGTGTATAATATTAATCTAATTATATGACATAATTATATATACTTTAACATAAAAACATAATTATATATGTATTATATATTATGTTGTTATATTACATTATGTTATATAATTACATATACTTTTATATATACTAAATATATATTTATATATAATTTACATATATATTGATATTTAAAATGATTGTAAATACTTAGCATAAATAGGTCCTATGAACTAACTATCTGGGACCTACTCACACTGAAATTCTATTTGCTGTTTATCTGAAAGTCACATTCAACCGTGTGTCCTGTGTTTAGGGGTTGGGAGCTCCCGCAGGGGATGGGGTGTGGTTGGGGTGTGGTGTGGGGGCATCACCCAAAGGCAGACTATTCACAGATTGGAAGACTTAGGAAGACCCAGGAAGAAGAAAAGTAAGCTGGAGATGTCCGGAGTTGTGGTAGCAATCCTCCTTGTTTAGAAACTTCCCGCGGAAGGGCTCCAAGGGCAAGGGGAGGGTCAGAGGCATTTTCCCCTAATGAATTGTGCTTCTTGTTCTAGGGAGGTGACAGAAGGGGGAGTTTTTCTTTGGGGTGATGACGGCCAAGGAAAATGTCTGCCGGAGCTCTGGGCCCTAACATCCTGTGCCAGTAGCAAATCGAGATTGGTTTATTAATACCTCCATAAATATTCAGGACTATGCATCTGACCGCCGGCGACGACCCCTAAGCAAATGCCCATGATTCCAAGCTGACTCTTAGCGCTTCCCCAGGGGATGCTTTATTTTCATCACTGGGAAAACTAAACAGGCATCTGAAATGAGCTGATAGGATCAGATCTGGATACAAATAATTCACAGGGAGATGCACGGATTGCTGACCCTGTTCTGCATCCCAGGCTGGCCGCCCCTCCTTGTATTTGAAGCCTTAAAAACACACCTTGGATTGATCGCTTTGAGGCTCGGTTAATTTTGATGCAAACCACCCCCACGGGACTGGTAATCTAGAAAGTGCCTCCCCCGTGGAGTGTGAGCCCAGGGGGCTGGTGCTGTCACCGGTGATGAGGACAGCCTTTCCCTCACCTGTGCCCACGGCTCCCTAGAGCCACCTGCCCACACAGCACTGCCAGCCTTGTCCCCTGTGTCTAAGCTGGTGGGACGCCACCATTTCCCAGCTCAGGTGCACACCTGCTTTTGTTTTCTCTTTCTCTGATGCCTGGAAACGGCGAAGTCTCAACAGGGTAAAACACTTAAAAGGCAGTTAAAAAGCCAAGCATCAGCCACCATCCTGCAAGCTCCTTGGTATCCAGGGGGGAATTGACCTGCACGAGGCTGGGGCCACCTTCTCGGACAGGAGGACACTCATCCTGATGCTTAACTGAAAGCAAGAAAAAGAGGGAAAGACTTGGTTAAGCACCTAACAATGTCCACAGCCCGGGGGGCAGGGGGTGGTGGGGGGGTGGGGAGAAGGGCTTCCTCACCTCTAAAGAAGGCTCTTGATGGGGACACCGAGGCCGTGTGCAACATCTCAGACTCACTGCTCCCTGGACACCTGTCAATGCTCGTACAGGACAAGTGAGGAGAATTGTCCAGGAGAAGTGGCTTGTCTAAGTCCATCCAGACAGATGAGTCTGGCCGTGAAAATCTTCCCTCCACCCCCAGATCCTTCCCCTAACACCACGCTTCCTCTGGGCCTGTACAGAAAAATATTTTCAAAGTGCATTGTAAAAGTAAAAAAAAAAAAAAAAAAATCTGCTTTTTTCACTTTTTTCCGACTCTTCAAAAACCTTGCCTTTGCATTTAGAACATTTCAGTTCAGACTCCTTATTTAAGAAATAACAGAAGCAGGGACACCTGGGTGGCTCAGTGGGTTAAGCGTAGACTTCAGCTCAGGTCGTGATCTCATGGTTCATGAGTCTGACCCCTGCACGGGGCTCTGTGCTTTGGAATCTCTGTCTTCCTCACTCTCTGCCCCTCCCCCGCTCGCACTCTGTCTCTGTCTCTTAAAAATAAATAAATGTTGTAAAAAATTAAAAGAAAAAAAGAATATCGCCTTTCCTTTAAGAAGAGAGTTCAGTGCCCAATGAGATTTAAAAAAAGAAAAGAAAGGAAAATCCATGTATTATAGAGAATCCATACACCCAAGACAGAGTGATAAAATCTAATAGACAATAAGTGTATCCAGGCAAATGATTGAAAAAAGAAAATTAAAAAGATGAATTGAAGTTGTTTCAGCCGCTTGGTAAAATCGCTCAATACGCTCTTCTGCAGCTGGTGTCCACCAAAGCTAAATAGACACAAACCCCATTACTCAGCAATCACACCCCTAAATAGACGCCCGAGAGACTTTTGTGCCTAGTTTTTGCCAAAACTCATGCACCCAATTGCTTAAAACTGCTGTATTTGTAATTACCAGAAACTAGAGCCTAAGCAAATACTCAATTAGTAAGGTAGGTTGTTGCATATTTATATAATATACAAATGTCTATTTGTATCTAGATACAAATGTCTAGATACAAAGATCCAGACCTGTAATTTCCCAGTAGGCAGGTGAAGCAAAAGTCATTGTCATGTCTAGATACAAATAGACGTTTACGTATTATATAAATAACAATGTATATTATATAAGATAATATATACTTCCTGTGAAATAAAAATAAACCATTCAACAATGAGAATGGAGGGGCGCCTGGGTGGCTCGGTCGGTTAATCGTCTGACTTCAGCTCAGGTCGTGATCTCACAGTCCATGAGTTCGAGCCCCATGTTGGGCCCTGTGCTGACAGCTCAGAGCCTGGAACCTGCTTCGGATTCTGTGTCTCCGTCTCTCTCTGCCCCTCCCCCGCTCACACTCTGTCCCTCTCAGAAAAGAAATAAACATAAAAAAAAAACCCAATGAGAATGGAGAATCTAAAATTGCATGTAAAACATGGATAAAAATAAGAGATATGATGTTAAGTGAAAGAAGCCAGAGCCACACCCGTCCATGCACACTGCATGGATCCGTCTATATACAGACACAGGCAAAGCTAGTCTCCTACAGAGCAGCCGCCCCAGGGAGTTAAGTGGGTGTAGTTAGAGGAAGGGTGTCCAGGGAAGGGATTCTGGCTGCTTGTGTGTTGTTTCTTGATACAGGTGCAAGTCATATAGGCATATTCAGTTGTGAAAATTTGTTCAGTGTGCAACGGTGATACAGGTACACGTCTATCTGGGTGTTATACTTTAACTGCAACGTTTTTAGGGACATAAATTATTGGACCTTCGCTCTTACCTGCTCTTCTTCGGGTTTACCTGCATTCTTTCTTCTTTGCCCACTTGGCAAACCTATGGTATTCAAAAGTGTCTATGTTTTATTTTGTTTTGTGCTCTACCTTAAAAAGACATTTTCTTGCCATGATAAATAAATACGCCTCTGGGGATTACAATTTCCCCTTTCGTTAAACTGAACTTGGCTGGAGGTGGGGTAAAAGGAAAGAACTCAGGTAGAATGGAAGGAAGCACATGAGAATCTTCTCACATTCTCTGGGTCAGTCGACCGACCGAGTGCCACAGCACTGCCCCCTGCAGCCTCCAGCCTGGGGTGGGGAGGGGGGGTTGGTCCAGCCCCTTGTCTGCAGCTGATGGCTGGCTGGGAACCACTGCCTGGGGCTTCCCCTCACAGAGACCTGGGTTGGCCGTTTTCTGGGGTTATAACATGCAGGTAGGAACAAAAAGAATCTTCTGTCCAGGTGGAGAAGCAGGCTAGGGATTGATTCACGGAGCAAGCAAGTGCAGAGTCCTTGCGAGAAAAGGTCCAAGAGCCTTAAAGATCTGCAACATCTCCAACTCGGAAATTCCACTTCTGAGAAGCTATTCTAGAGAATTCTAGAACACTAGGCAAGCGCTCACGCCATACCAATTCTATTTCTATTCTGTTAGTACCTGGGATCAATATGATTTTAACCCAACCAGCATCTGACTGAAGGAAGACGCAAGTTAGAACAACCTGACGTAGTGGCTGTAAATCATGGCAGAAATGGGGACAGTCCTGAGACCTGTAATTTTCCAGCCAGCAGGTGAAGCAAAAGTCATTTGCGGGTGGAATTTTGGAGGTGAGATTTCTGAAGAAAAGCAGTCGCGTTTACCCTGGAATTTGGAGGCCAGTGTGGATTTATTGTATCTTTCAGGAACCGATTTACCTGCCCCGGGGCTCACACGGAGAAATTGTCTTAATTCTGGTCATGCAACTGGCACTCAGTGTTTTAATTTATTTTCTCCACAAATGAAAAATAAATTTGTCACGGTTTATTACGTCACATGCTGCCTAATGGAAATAGTTTGAAATTATTATTATTATTATTTTTTTTTTGGCTAGGGGAAAAAAAGGACAATTAGGTCAGTGGATAGATCACTCTTGAGAATAATTCTTTTTTTTTTTTTTTAATCCTCAGTCATCTGTGAGTCCGGTTGAGGTATCATCACATGCAAACCATGGCTATTAAATCAAGACTCAGGGCCCCCTCTGTCAGGCCACTGGAGGAATCAAGGGTCATTTACTGCCCTTGGGATTTCTTCCTGTTAGCCTGATCTCCAAGGTCATTGCCTTTCTGAAATCTGGGACCTCTTCAAAAGGGCGAATGGAGGGGGGGTCCTCTAGGCTGACGGCAAGCTGGTTGGCAATTTTCACAGCAGGGCAGGTGGAAAATAAATGAACATATCACACCTGAAATTCTGACCCCCAGATTCGAAAGAAAGGACAAGAAAACAACCTGGAACATCATGGCCATTCAGTGTTACACTCTCCTACGCTTGGGGCTCAATGGCTGTATTTTTTTTTCCATTGTAGAAAGTAAGTAGGTAATTCCAGGAACATCTCCGCTAACTTGAGGCTTCTATTCAACGGACGCTGTAAGGTGTGGGTTTTATTATTATCGAGGGATGGATGAGGTCAAAAGAGAAACCTGGCTGCCATTGAAAGATAGTCTGTTATTCACGGCGAGAGCTTTGTGTGGATTCTGTGGGGAGGAACAGGCAATACCAGGTAAGCAAGGGTAGGATTGGATAGTTTGAATCATCTCGGTGGGGTCTGGCATCTAGGGGCTGCCCTCATGGTCTGGTACCTGGTTGTCAGGTGTTTAGGGCGGGGGACTGGTGACCTAGAGCATGAACCATAGAGGAAGGGACGGGGTGTGGCTGCGGATTCCTTAGTTTACATCCGGGAGGTGTGATGCCCTCTGCTGTCTCCAGGAATTAGCCCCGCCCCCAGAGAGGAGCAGCTCCTCCCCAGCCAGCAAGACCCCAGATGCCTAAGCATCCGCAAACAGACTTTCAGAAGCGCATCGCGCTAATACAAAGGGTCACGTGACCCATTCAACGAGGCAGGAGGTGATGCCTCTGTCCACCTTGCACATCCTCTGAAGGCGTAAGACGCACTCACCTTTTCACATCCTTGAAACTCAGGGCACAGAGATATACGAGAGAGGAGAATGTGGCCCTGTACCAGGCACCTGAAAGGCTTCACCTGCCAACACGGCCTGTCCCATGACCCGGAGAGGAAGAGACGGCCGTTTGGACGCATTAAGTCTGAAGTCTCAGTTGGTCGTAGAGTCCACAAAGGCATTGTGCTTCTCTGCCTGGGAGGTTCACTGGTGGAGTCAGGAGAAAGTCCTTGTGGAAATTAGGGTCACAAATTCCGAGACTGTCTGCATGGGAATTCAGCAGACTTTTCTTGAACAAACAAGAAATAACTCTCAACACGAAGCAGGGGGCAGTGCAGCTGTCCCACTCTCTCCTCTGCAGGCCTGACCCGAATAAAATAATTTCCCATGCACGTATCTGGCATCAATGCCAGCCCTGACACTTGCTTCCTGTGTAAGACAGACATGCCGTTTACCCCTTCAAACCTCACTTTCTTCATCTGTGAAATGGGCACAATAATAAGATCTCCCTTATACGACCACCGTGGCGGACAAATTATACAACGCTGTTAAAACACGGGGCATTTTTGCTTTTGTGGTGGCTGGTGGATTGTATTGACTAAAAATGGCCATGACATTCCCAAAATTTGGATTTTTTTTTTTTTTTTTGCCTCTTTCTCTGCAGCTGAGTGGGCTTCCTTCCCAGGCTTCCACTGGCCTGGCTAATAGCTGGGTAGAGCAGAGATAACTATGTTCCTTCTAACTCACACAGATGGAACGAATATCCAGGGGGAAAATAAATCTTATCGTTTTCAGCCACTCAGTTTGGGGTGTTTGTTTTACACAGCAAGGAAATAGTTTTAAAATAAAAAGTCTATAATATGTAAGACTATATATATGACTGATTAGGATTCAATATTGTCCAATAAACTCAACGATCTTGCTCTTCCAAAACTTAGAAATATTTAAAAGTGAAAAGCAGCCTTTGTTTTTAGCAATATGTGAAATTAGGCAGAATATGTATCACCACGCAAAATACCATTTCTTTAATAATATATTGAAAGTAGGATTTTCCATCTGTTCTAATTTCTGTGTGTGTGTGTTTGGGTATACATATATTTATACATATATAGGGATATATGAGTGTGTGTATACATATATATTTGTGTGTTTAGTATAGAAAAACATTATATATATAAAATTATGTTCTTATTTCAGGCTTGTCCATTTATACTTTTCTTCTATAATTGGGACAAAAATAACAAACTCTTGTGTTCTAAATTGTATTAAGGTGTGTCTGATACTAACTTCACAACTCAGTAGCATCAATTTGTTCTGACAAACAAAAGAAACGCAACCCTCCAGAGTCCACAGACTCAAAGGGAGTCCAAGAGTGGCTTCAGAACAACAAATAGCGTTTCCAATGTACTTGTTACCAGTATCTTTTATTTAAAAAAAAAAAAAAAAAAGAGGTTATTTAGTTTGAGAGAGAGAGCGCACACGTAGCTGGGGGAGGGGGAGAGAGAGAATCCCAAGCAGGCTCCGCGCTGTCAGCCCAGAGCCCCACGCAGGGCTCGTGCTCACGAACTGGGAGACCGCGGCCTGAGCGTAAATCAAGAGTTGGACGGTTAACCGATCGAGCCACCCAGGTGCCCCTAAAAGTTCCTAATTTAAAGGGAGCAAAGGCTTCCATAAGCAGGACACAGTCTCGATTTGCTTCAAAAGGACTGTCCTTGCTAGCTCTGTGCTTTTTTTCATCTTTGTCAGTTAAACGAACAATACGGTGTCGTTAAAGAAGAACCAGACGAGAGTGAAAACTCTTCTTTATTATTGACTCAGAACCAACATATCTTTCTGGGGAACAGCCTAACCCACTAAATAGGTACCTTTTAATGTCTTACTTCTCAGAAAGTAACATCCCCTTCTCTTTCATTCCTGAAATGATCTCTTAGACGCTTTCTGCTTCAATCAAGTGACGCATGCTCGCAACCCGGTATCCATTGTGGAAACCCGCTAGTTAAAATTAATCCCCCACCTTTGACTCTGGTGTACATGAAACAGGAATCCCTCTCTCTTTTTAAATTTTGCATTTATTTTTGAGAGAGAGACGGAGCAGGAGCTGGGGAAGGGGCAGAGAGAGACAGAGGGAGACGCAGAATCCAAAGCAGGCTCCAGGCTCCGAGCTGTTGGCACAGAGCCCGACGCAGGGCTCGAACCCACGAACCGCGAGATCAGGACCTGAGCCAACGTTGGATGCTTAACCGACTGAGCCACCCAGGCGCCCCTAGAAAGACCTTTTTTAAAGCTGACCTTC
Source organism: Panthera pardus (assembly GCF_024362965.1). Taxonomy (NCBI): domain Eukaryota; kingdom Metazoa; phylum Chordata; class Mammalia; order Carnivora; family Felidae; genus Panthera; species Panthera pardus. The sequence continues at coordinate 3,712,038 of NW_026526699.1, read as the reverse complement.
TTTGGTCAGAAATGTGTGCATCAAGCAGGAGTTAGAGCAGCCAGTCTCCAAGGCTGAAATTTATACTCCGCACGCATCCAAGTGGGAAGGAGAAAACGCAAAGCGAAGATTTCCATTCACCAGACCGCGGCACAGTCTGCATGCGTGAAATCAGATGCTTTTGGGAGGATCAGGTTACCCAGGGATCAGCCTGAGGGCACGGTCCCCATGGAGGGAACCTGTCCTCTGTTCACATGCTGACAGCGGCTGGACACAATCGCCTTTCAACCACTTGTGATGGGAATGAAGTCATCATTACTGACACACCTCTTCCAACTGGCATTACAGTAAACATACACAGAATAAAAATAAAACGCAGGTGGGCAGAGGGATTTGGACAACGTGAGGCAGGGATTCCACGGGCCACCTCCAGTGCCCGTGTGGGTCCTTACACAAAAAGCCCAGACCTCAGGGGCTCCTCTGCACCGGGACTCCAACTCCAATCTGCTGTAGTATTTGAGTCCCAAAGTCTCACCAGCAGAGACTGACCACTCCACGAGGAATATTTCTATGTGTGTGGGCACATTGTCAATGACAGTAAGAGGAGGGGCGCCTGGGGGCTCAGTAGGTTGAGCGTCCGACTTCAGCTCAGGTCATGATCTCACGGTTCTTGGGTTCGAGCCCCCCGTCAGTCCCTGTGCTGACAGCTCGGAGCCTGGGGCCTGCTTTGGATCCTGTGTCTCCCTCTCTCTCTGCCCCTCCCCCGCTCACGTTCTGTCTCGCTCTCTAAAATAAATAAACATTAAAAAAATGTTTGAAATCAATCAATCAATCACATAGATTTTTGACATGAGCAACTTTGCCACCAGGAACGCATGTCTAATGCAGTTCTCTGGAGTACATTCTGTACGTTTCTAGAGCTCAAGTGGAACGTGTTTTGACTGGAAGTGTTATCCCAAGACAACACTGTCCATTTGCTTAACCTCTGGACACATATGTTATCCCCTTGTCCTGTGGGTTTACCACGTCCCCATCCAATAACCTCAATGTTGTCTCATTAAGGAGTTTTTCTAGAAGACTTATTTACAATATATGTGCTCACAGCTTTGGAGCCAGACATAAGAAATTGCCACTAGGTTTGTTTTTGAGAGTCTTGTGATTGTTTCCTTCCTTCCTCCTTCCCTCCCTCTCTTCCTACCACTTTCCTCCCTCCCTCCCTCCCTTCTTCCTTCCTTCCTTCCTTCCTTCCTTCCTTCCTTCCTCCCTCCCTCCCTCCCTCCCTTCCCTCCTCTCTTCCTTCCTCCCTCCCTCTCTTCTTCCTTCCTTCCTTCCTTCCTTCCCTCCTTCCTTCCTTCCTTCCATCCTCCCTCCCTCCCTTCCCTTCTTTATTCTTTCCTTCCTTCCTCCTCCTCCTCCTCCTCCTCCTCCTCCTCCTCTTCTTCTGGGCCATTTCATCTTCTTCCGGATCATTGTCTCATTTTCTCTACCCTCTTCTTCTCTTTTTTCTTCCTTAATGAATGATGTCAGATGATCTTTCAAGTGTTCACAGCGATCACTAATTGAGGGCGATGAACATTATTGTGTTTTCTGAACAGCACAAGCGGAAGCATCAAGTCCTTAGGTAAGTGCAAGAACGCCCCCTAACATAAAGGGAGTGAATCTGGCTTTGCCAGGAGTTACAGGATCTGTCACTGTGGACTTGAGCCTACAGCCCACAGTTTTCACATGTCAAGAGAACTTTTGGGCAAAATCACCAGGGGCAATTGTCAATCAAGTGGCTCCCATGTCTTCATTATCTGGGGGAAATGTTTAACATATAGATTCTTGGGTTCCATCTGAAGTCTAATGAACCTGAATCACAGGAAAATGTGTACTTTGAACAGGTTCCTCCTATAATTTGGATGCCCAGCCAGAGTGGTGGACCACGGGTCAAGATTACAGCAGGCTGTCTTTTCCGGGTAGAAATTGGAATTTTTTTTCCCCCCATGTATCTTGGTATTTGTGAAATTTCAGCCTTCCCCAAATCCTTCCTGCTGATATTAAAGTCAACATTCTGCTCTATAAAACTAGAAATTGCTGGAAATAAAGCATAGGACAATTGGTCCAAGCAGCTATTTCACTCTCTTTGGTATTTATTGTAGTGTAACTAAATATCCCAAAATTTAGTAACTGAAAACAACAACCATTTAATATCTTGCATTTTCCGTAAGTCAAGAGTCTGGGAGTTTCTTATTTGGGCTGATTCTGGCTAAGGAATCTTGCGAGCTTGCATTCAAGGTATCAGACAAGGCTGTAGTGACCTCAAACTCAAGCCACAAGCTTCCTCTCATGGCGATTGACATGTCTCAGTTCTCCTCCACTTAAACTCCCCCACAGAAATGCATCGAGACAGCTGATTTCCTCCCGAGGGGGCAAGAAATCACCCCCCGAATGAAAGCTGCAATCTTCTTGTACCCTAATCTCAAAAGAGATAGCTCCTCACTCTGGCCACACTCTTAACTGGAAGAGAGTCAGTGAAGGCAGCTCATATCCAAGGAGAGAAGATCACACGTGGGTTTGAAGCACACAAGGGGCTGGATCTTGGGAGCTACCATATTCACCAGGGCCAGAGGAAGGGCCAGCCCAAAGAGCCAAGATACTTACAACGGAAAGAGAAACTCTTCTCCTCAAAAGTGATTCCAAGAACTGAAGCTAGGATGAACTAAAGCACATGCAAACCTTATATTTCTGCCAAAATAATCAGGGTCTGAAGCTTACCCTTCTACATACAAGAGTCACAAGGGTGTTTAGCAGATGCAAATGTGCTCCATTAACAAAGTTATAGGAGTGAAATTAAGTTGCCTGTAGATGTATTTTTATTTCAGTTTTCCCAGTAATTTTATCTGCAATTGCTAATGTTGCTGTCAATTATATTTTGACTAATTTCATAGAGTGCCATGGTAGATGTGGTACTTATTGTTTTGGGCACATGTTTCTGCATTCAGTATAATAGTGCACTAAATCAAATGTAATTGTTTCGGATTAGTCTCTGCTTCATGCACGTGGGTTATCTTTCTCTCTGCAGCCGGAATGGAAATACCCTAAGAATCAGAAATAGATTTTACCCGTTGTTTATAATCTCCCTTCTGTTCTCAGCTGTCCCATGTGGCCAAACCCAAAATTAAAAAAATAATAATTTTAAATGAAATAAATTTAATGGGTATTGGTAAAAAAAAAAAAAAAAAAAAGACCCGAGAGAAAAAACAATAGTGAAATAAATGCTTTCAAGATAATTCATCCTAAAACCCTAAGAGGCCAACTCTTCGGTAAGAGTGGGGGAGGGGGGATTTTTTATTTTTATTTTAAAGTTTATTTATTTATTTTGAGAGAGAGAGAGAGAGAGCGAGCATCCATGAGCAGGAGAGAGGCAGAGAGAGAATCTCAAGCAGGCTCCATGCTGTCAATACAGACCCCGACACGGGGCCTGAACTCATGAACTGTGAGATCACGACCTGACTCAAAATCAAGAGGCAGACGCTTAACCAACTGAGCTGCCCCGGAGCCCGATGTGGGGGGTTTTTAGAAAATACCAATGCTCAATGCTTCCATTCCCAGCCGAGATGAGTCGGCTTATGGATTTCCAACTCTTCCATTGAGAACAACTAGGGGCTTATTTAATATACACAAAAAACAACATCTGTTTAAAGATATCAAAGAGCTGCCCCCCGACCCAGGATTTGAGAGACGGAGAGCATGAAGGGAAGACCCAGTTAGGCAGCACAGCACTGTAGCTGCCTTTCTTCTCAAGGTACCTGCCGACTCGGTCACCTGTTACTGCCTGACGGCCACTCCCCAGGGGCACCCAGGGGGCTCCGTTGGTTAAGCATCCGACTCTTGACTTTGGCCCAGGTCATGATCTCATGGATCATAGGTTTGAGCGCCGCATCGGGCTCTGCACTGACAGCGTGGAGCCTGCTTGGGATTCTCTCCCTCCCTCCCTCTCTGCGCCTCCCCCACTTGCACTCTCTCTGTCTCTCTCAAAATAAATAAATAAACTTAAAAAAAAGAAACACCCACTCCCCCGAGACACGGTTGTGTAAAATAACATCGGACATTTATTTTGTTCATGAATCCTCACCTTGGGCTTGGCTGAGATGGCTCATCTTTGCCCTTCCAGGGACAGGAGGAAGGGGGATCCATGGTCAGGAGGAGAGGTCGCAAGGCTGGTGCGCTCATAAGGGTTGTCACCTGACCTGACTGTGTGTGGGGGCCCCACTTGTTCTCCAGGAGGTGTTGACACAGGCTGCTTAGACTTCCTCCCAGCGTGGTCGCTCTTTCCAGGAGCAAGGGGTGGTTCATGTGAGGTCTCCACACACGCGGGTCAACTCTGCTCCATCGGCATAGTCTCCAGGAAGGAGCTGGTCCCTGCACCCTCAGGAGTCCTTTTTCTGCCACAAATAACAGCAAAGATAATGTGTACCCTCTAGGGCTAGAACTTCTGGGGCGCACCCCTCCGCCAAAGCCACATCACGTGGCCTTGTCCTCTTACTCTGCCCTTCTGGATCCCTCCTGGGGGCCACACCCTCCAGCCTTCGCAGGGGATCTTTAGGGTTGGGTCTTCAGGGGTGGGGGATAAGGAATTGATGGAAAAGGGGGGGCCTGGAAACCTGAGAAAAGGGGACGAGCTCCAAGGCCAAGCTGGGTCCAATTATTGAAATGTGCACTTAACATGAGTGTCCTGTGTTGTATATAAACTGTTCCTTGGCAAGTCTGACTCAGATGTGTGTATTCTATTTCTATAGATGCATATAGTACTATACACACACACACACACACACACACACACACACACACACACACACATGCAGGCACACACACACACACACACACACATGCAGGCACACACACACACACACACACACACACACACACACAATAGAGAACAGCCAGAAGTCCATGAAACTTCTGTGATCGAGCCTCTGAAACCACACGCTGGCCATTCTTCTGCCCCCCATTCCTCAGTAGAAGCAGACAGGAAAGCCTACCCACGTTCAGAGGAAGGACACAGATGCCACAATGCAGAAGAAGGAGTCTCGAGGTCACATTGGAAGAAAAGCATGCGGGATGGAGGAGATCGCAAATGCAATCTGCTAGCACAGCAGGGGGAGAGAGGGAGAGGTGAGCTAGGCGCAGCGGCCAGAAGAGCGAGGAGCTGGGCCGACTGTTCGGGCACGGCGCAGAGTTGAGGACAACGAGAAGGAGCTTCACAGCTGTGGAGGCTGTTAGGGCTTTGGGGCCAACGTCCCGAAGACTTCAGAATGAACACAACACTTGGGGTCACGTGTTCTTCCACATAAGACAGTCACTGATTTTTTTAGGTTTATTTATTTATTTTTGAGATAGAGAGAAGGGAGAGGGGAGAGAGAGAGAGGATCTGGAGCGGGCTCTGTGCTGAGAGCAGAGACCCTGACTCAGGGCTCAAATTCATGAACGGTCAGATCGTGACCTGAGCCAAAGTTGGACGCTCAACAGACCGAGCCACCCAGGTGCCCCAAGACAGTCACTGATTTGTAAGCAATGGGGGCCAAGAGACAGAAGAGTCAAACATAAAGTAGCTCCCAGGACACTGAGGGATAGACCAGGGATTTCAGGAGGCTTACATCACGGGCAGGTAAGGTGGAGTTTGGGGAACAGCTAGGAAGAAAGGCTGGTAAGTAACTCGAACTTTTCGTCTGGGTCCCCTGAAGCACCCCAGAGGTAAAGGCAAACCAGAAGGGCCCCCGCCTGTGACACTCTCAGTTATAAGCCGAAGAAAGGTAATGTGCCCCTCCCCTACCTTCCAGGAGCTGACACGACAGGTGCACAAAAGGGCAAAGGCAACAGAAACAGACGGCATAGACCCCAGGATGAACTAGACATTGAAGATATTAGATGCACAGTGTTTGCAACTGTGATAAATCTATTCAATTAAATAGATGACAAAGTGATGTGCTCGTACCTGAGATAAAGGAATTTTTCAACCATAATCAAATAAAAATTCTAGAACTGAACACTAAATTAAGAGCAAGTGAAATTTATTTTTTTTAATTTTTTAATGTTTTTATTTATTTTTGAGACAGAGAGAGACAGAGCATGAGCAGGGGAGGGGCAGAGAGAGAGGGAGACACAGAGTCCAAAGCAGACAGTCCAAAGCTGCCAGTCTGAGCTGACAGTCCGAGCTGTCAACACAGAGCCCAACATGGGGCTCGAACTCACAAACCACGAGATCATGACCTGAGCCGAACTCGGTCGCTCAACCAACTGAGCCACCCGGGTGCCCCAAGGGCAAACGAAATTTAACACTATATTGGACACGGCTAAAGAAGGGATGATTAACTTGGGAGCCGGGTCGGCTGCACATTAGAAACTGAGGCATGGAGAGAAAACAAAGGGGAGAGAAAAAACAGTCGTTATCCACAGTATGGAAAAAAATGATCAAAGAATATGTCTTCGAGTGCCAGAAGGGGGAGGAGAGGGAAGGTGAGACAGAAGTATTTGATGAGAGTCAAAACTTGATGACTGGCCTTCAGACACAGATTGGAAAAGCTCTATAAGTCCGAGTAGGATAAATACCACAAAGACTGTATGTAGGTACATAACAGTAAGACTACAAATCCCAGAGACTAGGAACAACAGTTAGAGAAATGGTCCAATCCAAATTTAAAATATGGAAGCCATAAGACAATGGAAGAGCATCTTTAAGTTGCTGAAAGAGAGTGATTGTTAACCTAGAATTCTATTCTCAGCAAAAATATGGTTACACTGAAGAGGCAGAATACATTTACTGAAAAACGAAAACTGATAAAATCAGTTGCTAGCAGACTCATACTAAGATTAAAACCAAAAAAAGTATTTTCATTTGATTACAGACGGCAAGAGGAATGAAGTCAGAAATAAAGAACATAAAATAGAGTAGGGGGGTAAATCTAAATTAATTTTACGGTATAAACCAATAACAATAACAAGGTCTTGTGGGTTTCGAATATACGTTACATTAAAATGCGTGATTACAAAAAGCAAACGATAAGGAGACTGGAAAATTCAATGAAAGGATTTGAAGAGGCTTACTTTGTTCACAAATGACAGAACGATCAAGTTATCCTTAATTTTCCAAACCTGAATTTGGATTCTCATAAACTGAAGGTGCACATTGTAATCCTTAGGATAAGTTGACTATAGATGTAATACTTTGGCAAAGAGGGAAATTAACTAAAAACTTGATGGATGCCTCACCTTGAAGAAAATACACACACCCTAATGGATAAAGTGGGCTCATAGATGTACATTGAAGTGTCATGCTTTCCTTCCTTTTCGTAACCCCCTGACTTTCTCCTTCCCACCCACTTCTCCCTGAATCGCGTGCCCACACAACTGCTCAAACAATTGAAGACCACGTAAATGAGAACAGGCAGAAGCTATTTATCCAGAGCTCACTACAGCAGGGAGCCAGCCACCATCACCTGGATTTGGCAGAGGCTCAAAAGCAGGCAGATGAGTCGGAAGCTTCTAGTGAGCGAAGGGAAAGCATCAGGTGTGCCCTGAGTGGGGGCTGTTGGCCCAGGGGGGAAGCCACGAGCAGGTGCAGTGAAGGTAGGGCACTCACTGTGACTGCTTCAGAGGGCAAGGCTACCTTTCTCCAAGTAGGAAGTGGGGGCAAAACGAGGGAAGCTGACAATTAATCAAGTTCGGGATATCCAAGGTCAACTCTCACCAAGGTTGTCGCTTGGCTTTCTGGATGGAGTTGCCACGGAAAGCATGGTCAGGAGCACCAGGCAGAGGAGAAGAAGGAGCAGAGGCTGGGGCCGGAACGGGCTCAGCTTGTTCCAGAAACAGAAACAGAAACAGAGTGGCCAGAGCGTGCGCGTGGTGACCGCCTGACCACGTGTCAACAGGACAGCCTCTGAGGCAGGTTCAAAGCACTTCAATTCCAAAATAGTCGCAGAATAGAGAGAGGGCTGGAAAACGTCTTTGCGTATGTTTTTATTTCTAAGAGGCTTTCGCTTGGGCCAAGGTAGGAAGGTAAGAATGTTTGCTGGGGCATCGTGTGGGCCGACGGGCCTCTCACAGGCGATGCGGGAGCTCCTGTAACTGTTAACTCTGCCAAGGACTTCCCCAAGTATGTCTTTTGTTGGACATTTGCCCCTAAAAGCAACAGAAGCCATCCTGGCTGGTAGTGGCTGCCCTATCTGAGATCAATGGCTTCATCTATTAGGTAGTAGGCAGACACAAAGCAAGCCCGTATGGCCCTGAAACTACCACAGGGTAAGAAGATGCTGACGTCCACTCCCTCGCCCCGGTGGGGGTGGGCGGCCCACCTCTGCTACCATAGCTGTGAGCCTGATGCTCACTTCCTTTCCTTGAAATGCTGATTTCGTTTCTTTCAGCCCAGCGCTGGAACGTTCCAGGGGGCGGATAACATAATTCACTTTTTAAACCAAGCTAAGCTCAGTTTTGTCTCAGTAATCTAGTTACTTAGCTTGACTTCTACAGGAAACCAAGCTCCCCTCTCACAGGGGAGTGAGCAGCCACGGAGAGCACAGCAAAAGATTAATGTCATTACGGGATTTGCTAAGGTCGGTGGAAGAGAAAGTGGGCTGAAAAGCTGCCACACGCATCCACGGAAAGAAAAATATCACATCTGCGTAGGATATATTGGGGGCTTAAGAATGGTTCAGGTTTGAAGGGAATTTGAATATTGACTACATAGATGATGATATTAAGATGTATTTTTTATTTTGTTTGAAGGGTATTTGAATATTGGCTACGTAGTTGATGATATTAATGATGTATTTTTTATTTTATTTAAGAAAGATAATGGTGAGGCACCTGGGTGGCTCAGCCTATTAAGTGTCTGAGTCTTGATTTTGGCTCAGGTGATGGTCTCAGGGTCGTGAGATCAAGCCCCACGTCGGGCTCCATGCTGACAGTAAGGATTGGGATTCTCTCTCTCCCCACCCCCCTCTCTGCCCCTCCCTTGCTCGCACTCACTCTTGCACTCTCTCTCTCGAAATAAATAAACTTAAAAAAAAAAAGAATGATAGTGGTGTTGCAGTCATATTTTCAAAAAGAGACCTGTTTTTATTACACGTAACGAAATCTTTATGAATGGTCCATAAACAAAGCAAAACAATTCAGAAGGGATTTTTCAATCCCTGGAAAAATTTTGGATCACACTTTCTTTGCAAATTCTGTTTTCGTCCTTTGTTTCTTCTTGGGAGGAGTATGCCGACCTGGCCATCACGAGCTCTGGAATTCAACTCAATATTCCACACCCGCAGAGCAAGGTCACGGCCACGGTGGTTCATTTCCAAAGACTTGGACTCATTTCCTTCAGTGATTTGCCAACTTTTAGACACTTGACCCACATTTTTCTTCTGAACCTACCACGCACCTGGCATAGCCGGTTCTGAACCCCATTTACAACAGAAGCTTCCAAATGGGCTGTTTGGCCACAGTGAGGTCTTTACTGAGACAAGACTTCTGGCTGCAACAGCTACATGGACGTACGTGCAAGACTCTGTCGTGTTCTAGCTTCTGTTCCTGGATCGACCTCTCTACACCTCAGTACGTCGTGCGAAAGAGACGCTCACACACACGCACACCCACACACTTACACATATGCTTACCCACGCGGGTACACAAATACACACACACCCATGTACTGATATACAAACACACACATATAATTACACACATGCAAACACGCACACACACACTTACACAAACAGACACACGTACCAGTAGACCTACACACACACAAATGCACATATATTTACATACAAATGCACATTCGCATATACTTACACACACACAGACATACACATACATACACACAAATATACATATACTCATACACAGACACACGTACACATGTGCAAACACACGCAAATACACATATACCTACAAACACACTTACATTTACATATGTGCAAACACATATACACACACAAATCCATGTGTACGTGCACACCTACACATATATGCACACACAAATACACACACACACACACGCACACACACACACACACACACACCGGGCTCTTGGGAAACTCATCAGTACTGCAGGTTACATCCTTATCATCACGAGCCAAACCTAGTGAAGTCCTTTGTAAATGGCATCTTTCTCAGTGTTCAATAGCAGCCAGTGAAACCCTTAATTTGGCTCGAGAATTCATCCTTTGTTCAGCTGAGATTGGATTGTGAGCAAAACTACTTTTGACAGCAAATGAAGCTGGGTTGACTGCTCAGAAATGTGAACTTCGTCAGAGTCCAATGGAGGGCAGGTCCAGCTGGCCCTGGATTTTTTTTTTAATGTTTATTTATTTTTGAGAGAGGGAGAGACAGAGAGACAGAGCACAAGGGGGGGAGAGGCAGGGAGAGAGGGAGACACAGAATCCGAAGCCGGCTCCAGGCTCCGAGTTGTCAGCACAGAGCCCAATGCGGGACTCGAATCCACAAACCTGGAGATCATGACCTGAGCCTAAGTCAGACGCTTAGCCGACTGAGCTGCCCAGGCGCCCCCGACTGGCCCCCATTCTCACGCACGCATCATGCGTCCTGCTTTGTGACTCTCTGGAAGGGGCGTGTGTGTTTGGTGGTTTTGACGCTATACGCGCAAGTCGAAACTACACAGCCCTTTATAGCCTCAGGACTGATGGGAACTGGCTCCTTTAGGAAAATACATGGTAAGGGAAACCCCCCTCTGTCTGCCTCCCCGACTTTATCACTGTAGGTCCATTATCTGCTTTCTCCATCCACTAAGCTCATTGGAACGAAGGTGTCAGCCACACCAGGAAGGAAATGTGCCAGGTGGGGATTGAGGCAGAGCTAACCCTCACCCACGCCTCTCCATTCTCTTGATAATATTTGCCTCTTCTCCTCTGCAGGTGCTTACTTCAGGGATTATTTCGATGCACTCCCCTCTAAACCCCTTTCAGGGGTGTAATTATGGAATCCTTAGTTTCATGCCCGGAAATGGATGTAGGTACTTTGTCGCTGGCTCTCTAGGGAAAGGGCTCGTCCTATTTATTCCCCAGTTCTAACTGTCTGCCTTCTTGTCTGGCCTGGAACGTTGGCAGAGAGCTTGTATGGAGCTGGTGTAACTAATGGGTTTCCTCCCTTTTCCCACTCCTGGGGGAAGAGTGTTTTCTCAGAAGGGCCGTGTTTTTTTCTCCCAGTATAGCTAACAGATCAGCAACGGGAATTTAAGAGAGTACATATCTTTTTTTTAAAATAAGAAACCCTTTGTTATTATAAAATAAATCTCAGCATCGAAAAACGTAAAGATGCGGTAAAAGTAAAAGATAGGACAAAGTAGTCGACCAAGTGTATTCCTTGGGAATATATTAGCCCGTTTCCTCAATCTTCGCTGAGCATTTTAACTGCATTGTGCTCACAGCGACATGTTTCGGATTCTGTTCCCCTCGCTCCATATTAAACACAAACATTTTCAGCATTATTACAAGTTCTTCACAAACCTATTATTGATGCTATTTTTTATTAATCTAGGGTTTTGATGTAATTATGTAGCCCCCTACTTGGGGGGCTTTGGATAGGTTTTGATGACTTGCTGTCATGCCCAACAGAAGAAATACGCCACATTATGGGACGCTTGCCCGTGTCAGGGGCTTTGTTAAGTGGTTCGCGCGGGTTATTGCCCAGGGGGCTGCAAAGAGAGTGGAGGCAGGCTGGATTATCATCGCCATGGACTTACGAGGACGAATAGGCCCACGGATGGCTCACACACGTTAGAGGTGACAGTGGGCAGCTACTGGGGGCTGGTAGTATTTTCTGTTCGGATTTGCATCCGGAAGAGGAATACAGAGCCCCGTTCTAGTTCCCACGGCGTCACACTGGCATTACCTTTGGGAAGAGTGCGACGTGGGGCTCAGCAGACAGCCCTTCGCCCAAGGTCTGCTTATAGTGATGCGCACAGAAAATGAGCCTCGTTGCCCCACAGCTGGTCTGCTCTCCACAACCCTGCCCTGCAAACGGCTGGTCACAAGGGATCACTGACACAAAATAAGTTTAAAAGGGTTGGCACCAATGCTTAACAAATAGAATAGAGCATCACAGAAGAGCATCCCATCTGGGGTAGGAGATGTCGGAGCCCTTGCAGGTGGCAAAGGTGTGCCCGCATCTGCGAACCTTCTGCTTTCGCGTGAGAGCGCACAACAATGGACTGAGTCACGGTGTAAGATGTGGTCTGGGTCGTGGTAAAACAAATTTTGACACTCACGTCTCCAGGGCTGACACCGTGAAATTGCCGGTGTTTGAACTTTAAAGCAGAGAACGGCCAGGTATGGGTGATACGGGTGATGTTATTTGAAAAGGAACACTGGGGCGCCTGGGTGGCTCAGCCGGTTGAGCGTCCGACTTCGGCTCAGGTTATGATCTCACGGTTTGTGAGTTCAAGCCCCGTGTCGGGCTCTGTGCTGACAGCTCAGAGCCTGGAACCTGCATCAGATTCTGTGTCTCCCTCTCTCTCTTCCCCTCCCCCACTCACGCTCTGACTCTCTCTGTCTCAGAAATAAATAAACATTAAAAAAATTTTTTTTAAAAAAGAAAAGGAACACTGCTCCTTGGTATTCGGCAGTAAAATAATTTTTTTTAATGGTAAAGATAATAGCTGTAACACACACACACACACACACACACACCACATATAATGAGCTAGGCCACACTCCGAGAGCTTCCATTATGAATTCACTATCCCTGGTCACATTCTGTCCTCACCAAGCCCATGGAGCTGGCACCCATATTGTCCTCACTTTGCAGATAAGGAAACTGAGGCACAGGAAGGTAAAGTGATTTTTCTGAAGGTCTAGTAGGTAGGAAAGTGTGGAGCTGGAATCCCAAACAGGCAGAGAACCTAGTTCTTTTTTATTGTTTACAACTTTTTAAAAGATAATTTATTTTCAAAGAGAGAGAGAGAGCATGCAGAGGAGGGGCAGAGAGAGAGAAAGAGGGAGACAGAGAATCCCAAGCAGGCTTCATGCTGTCAGCACAGAGCCGGACGCGGGGCTTGAACTCATGAACCTGTGAGATCATGACACTTAACCGACTGAGCCACCCAGGCGCCCTGAGCCTATGTTCATAACCCTGGTCACGCTGGCTCCCTCAGCAAATCTTCCCGACTCACCCTGTAAATAAGGAGAAAGGAGATGAAAGGGAACAGAAGGGAATATGCTTAATAATTTCACCACCATGACGTCAATTCGTCTCTAACGAGATAGGCACCAGGACTTGGAGAAAGAAAGGAGGATGTTGTCATGTTCATACTGTGCAGCTGCTCCAAAGTGCCACCGGCACCGGTGAGAAGAACCCAGGTGTCACCTGGGAACTTAGCAGAAGCGTGCTGATAGTGACTGGTAACGTCTGCCACAGACGGAGGATGAGAGGGCAGAGATACGCAAGCCGCCAAGGATGTGCCCTTTATTCTTTCACCAAAGCAACGTCTATCGAGGGCCTGGCTTGTGGCTGGCGCCATTCCAGGTCTTAAAGATGCGGCAGTGAATGAAAAAGACCAAAGGAGCTTTCCCCTGCAAGGAAGACATTCAAGGTCAATAACGAAATGTACAGCGAAACCCACGGTAAAGTTTTGGGGCGTGACGCCGGGTGCCGGGAAGGAAGGAAAGCCGTGCAGGAGAGAGCTGGCCCGGAGCTGGCCCGAGGACATGGAAGGTAGCAGGGGAAGGGTCGCTGATGAAGGGCTAGTTTCATAGGCAGGACAAAGGAGGGAGTTATCCAGCAGCTACCCGAGGGACCAGCATTGTAGGTGGATGGAACAGCAGAAGGAACACACTTCAGGGAAAAGCCAAGCCCTGTCCTGTGCCTCCCAGCCATCTTATTTGTAGGTTTAAGGTGTACACAAGAGTTCGGAAGGATGGTGGGAACACGAACCTTGGGTACGTTCATTCTCTGCTTCATCCACCTCAAGGTTTTCTTGCAATCATTTATGAGAGGCAGGTACTACTCTTATTTTTTTTAATGCATTAAAATGCTTTATAGATGGTGTGTGCACTCTCTCAATGGATAGCACACCAAGGCAAGAGTTTTGAGCTCCTCCTAAGTATTCATAGAGCGCTGGCCAAGCTGAGATGTGCTAGTTTCCCTGTGGCTACCAGATGACGTTCAGAAGGAGTTCATATTCAAGATGAAAAGAAGTTAGGTTATATGAAACCCCATCCAATCTGGTCGAATGTGCCTATGATCTGGGGCAGAGTTTCCCAAGTGGGAGTGATTTCTACCCCCAGAGGACATTCAGGAAGGTAGGGGATGGTTGAAGATGTCACAACTAGAAGGCACTACTGGGCTCTAGTGGGTAAAGGCCCGGGATGCTGCAAACATCCTGTGCTGCACAAGGCGGCCTTGCAACAGAGAGTCGTCTGGGAGTTAATGTCATCGGAGCCAAGACTGAGAAACCCACAGTTAGGTAAAGTATCAGGAACAAATGGGCACTGAATCCCTTTGCTCCACTCTGATTGTCTGATGCGGTTGCTATGGAGACCGGTGGATGCATGCATGCAAATTCGGTGGCTGTGCAGACGTTTCAAGGTCAGGGTGAGGGAAAAGGACACGCAGGGAATGAAACTGCTGAGGCACAACTAACAAGCAGGGATCTGCAGGTGCTGACTGCCTCATCCATCACACTTGAAGAATGTGCCGGAGAGCCTCCTCTAGAGAGAGGAACGCCTGAGGTGTCAGCTCCCACGTCAACCTGAGAACCGCGGTCGGTTCTCAGGACTGCCTTGTTTTCTCTTCTCACCATGCCCAGAAGGGACCCCGGGTGCACGAACTCTTTGGAGAGATCAGTCATCACAGTCTGCGATAGTTGAAAACGCTGGATGGAAGGGTGGTTTGGAAATGCAGAAGGATCTAGAGAGATTGCTAATTGGATAACAGAACTATGGTGACGTTTCTTCTCGCAGTAAAATTGATATTGAAGCAATCACCTTGAATGTTGTTCCTTTCTGGTTTCAAGTCTCTGCTATTTCACTTTATTGTTACCTTTGAGAAGGCATTAAAAAAAAAAACAAACAAAAAACCCTTGACACTGATCATTCAACCAGGACGCTGGAAAAACACAGCTATTTTCCTGGAGCATTATTCCTGCTGGATGAGACAATTAAGGCACATCTGTTCATTACCCAACAGCGGATTCAATAAGGACTTACACCCAGTAGGGTATGATGGAGTTACCACAAATAATTTCAGCTAAGGTACTGTGTTCACCTTTTCCCTGTCAGGATTTACTAGTTATGAGTGTGTTGGGGGTGGGAGGAGGCTGAGGGGCCCCACAGAAATTCTAGCACAAAACAGAGGCCAGGGAGCAACTTCAGCAGCGCCGTGAGGGTGGGGAGACAAAGATTGAAGTTCATGGCCATGGAGGTAGCTAGACTCTTGAAGGCTGGATTCAAAGGAGAAAGGGAAACAGAGAAATGAAACCGGTAATCTGAGGCTCTTCTCGAGGCATGTGAACATGCTTTTATCTGCAGTTGAAAAAGCAACAAAAAGCATTAAGAAAACTATCTGGAGGCACATACGGATCAAACTTCTCAAACCCAGAGCTAAAGAGGAAATCTTAAAAGCAGCTAGTGAAAAAAGCCACATTAAGTAGAGTAAAAAAATAAAAAATAAATAAAATAAGGATGAGGACAGATTTCTTGTCAGAAACAAGCCAAGCAAGAAAATAGTGGAATAACATCCTTAAAAGACTGACAGAAAAAAAAATGTCAACCTTGTGTTAAAGAAAGGACACTGGTCCCCAAAATAGAGTCACTTGTGCTAGACCCACGTCACCAAACCAAGATTTAATACCTAATCTGATTGCTGTTTTAGCCTTTCCCAGGAATGTAATTTTAGCCAGACAGTCTGGATTTACCTGGTCAGCATTAGGGAGGTGAACCTCCGGATAGACCCTTGGCATCCCGCGAAGGAAGGCGACCTTGCCAGAAACAACGCAGCCTAATAGCGTCCTTGTCCTGCAGCCTTCTGCCTATACGTCTTCCACATCATACAGCAACTCAGAGCTCCTTTCCATTGGCTGGATGGGAGGTTGCCTGACGGGAAACCGTTGAACGAAGCCAATAAGATCCTTAAAACTTACTTAGTGAGTTTTGCTTTTTAACACTAGAATTCGATCCCCAGGAAAATATCGTAAAAGCAAAGGTGAGATAAAGACTTCTGTAGACGTAACGTTTCTAAAAGAAGCCATTACCCTTCGGCCCTGCGTTACAAGGGATGTTAAAGGGAGAAACAAGATGACGCTGGAAGGAAATATGGATGCACACTAAGGGACAACGGGGATTAGAAATGGTTACTACATGGGTAAACATATTAGAGATTTTCAAATTATTTAAATCTCTTTTCAGTGAAAAAGAATCAACTGTTGAAACAAATAGAAGGACACTGTAGTCTGGGCATTAGGACATATGCAAAAGTAAGATGCAGGGCAATAATTGCAGAAAGGTTAGGAGGGGGAAATGGAAGCATACAAATTTAGGTTCTTACACTGTAGGTGAGTGTTTATAGTATCACTTGAAAGGACAGGTGTATTTCATTTGATTACATCTCACTGCACTGTGCTTTGCAGAGACAGCGTTTTTTACAGATGGGTGGTTTGTGGCAGTCCTGTGTCGAATAGGTCCGTTGGTGCCATTTTTCCAACTGCATTTGCTCACCTCATGTCTCTGTGTCACATTTTGGTAATTCTAACAATATTGCAAACTTACCGCCTAGTTATTGTATTTGTTATGGTGATCTGTGATCAGTGACTATGACTCGCTCACTCCAATTAAAAGGCAGATAGTTTTACACTGGATAATAAAGCAAAAGCCTAGCTTTGTACTACCTGCGAGAAACCTGGCTTAATACTTAAAAACAAGAGGTTAAATGCAAAAGAATTGTAAACAATTCTGCTAACACTAAAACAAAATAAAACACTAAAACGAAACACTAAAACAAAACAAAACACTAAAACAAAATAAAACACTAAAACAAAATAATTCACAAAGTAATTTTAGGGCAGAGGTTATAATCATGGATAAGAATTTTCTTTTTTTAATTTTATTTAAATTTATTTATTTACTTTGAGAGAGAGAGAGAGAGAGAGTGGGAAAGAGGCAGAGAGAGGAGAGAGAGAGAATCCCAAGCGGGTTCTGCACTGTCAGCACAGAGCCCAATGCAGGGCTCAGATTCACAAACTGTGAGATCATGACCTGAGCTGAAACCGACTGAGCCACCCAGGCACCCCAAGAATTTTATTTTATAATGATAAAAGGATCAATACATGAACAGGACATCACAACCCTCAATATTACGTATCTAATAACAGCATTTCAAAATGCATAAAGCAAAATCTGAAAGGACTAGTAAGAGAATTGGACAAGTCCACAGTTATAATCAGAGATTACAGTCCCCTTTTCAATAACTGACTGAACAAGGTGACGGAAAATCAGCAAGAATAGTAGGCTTGAACAACACTAACAATCACCTTGGCCCGGTTGACATTTATAGAACAGTGCATTCAAAAACACCAGAATACACATTCAAGTGCACATTGAATATTTACCAAGTTACTTCATACCTGGGGCCACAACATGAGTTTCAATAAACGGGGAAAGTATTAATGAAATACAAAATATATGCTATGAACAAAATGGAATTTAATTTGTAATCAGTAACAGAAAGACTTTGGAAAATTCCCAAATATTTAGTAATAAAATAACCCCTTCTAAAATACCTGAGGGTGAAGGGTGGGGAAAAAAAATCAAACCAGAAATTAAAAAGAATTTCGAACTGAATGGAAACGATAAGAAAATATACCAAACTTTGTCGGGTCTCACTGCAGAACTTTGAGAAGAGCCCACCCTTTAATACAGTTTTGGTGGGTTTATAAAATACCACAACCATTTCAAACACACTTTGAATGTTTATCAAATGGCAAAGACAATTCAGTGGCAAAATGATCGTGTCGACAACACACAGCACTGGAGGAATTGGATATTTATATGTAAAAAAAAAAAAAAAAAAGGAACTTTGGTCCATCTCTCCTAACATATGTGAAAAACTAACTTAAAACTGGACCAGAGACCTAGATGTAAAGTGAATTAGCATAACAGCGGGAGAAAATGGGCGAAAACCTTCACGGGCTTGGGCGAGACAATGTTCATAGGCATGACATGCAAACATAATGCATAAAAAACAAATTAATGTGTGCCCCATTAAAAGAATAAACCTCTGCTTTTTATAAGACACTGACAGGGCGCCTGGGTGGCTCAGTCAGTTGAGCGTCTGACTTCGGCTCAGGTCATGATCTCGCGGTCTGTGAGTTCGAGCCCCGCGGCGGGCTGTGTGCTGACAGCTCACAGCCTGGAGCCTGCTTCGGATTCTGTGTCTCCCTCTCTCTCTGCCCCTCCCCCGCTCATGCTCTCTCTCTTTCTCTCTCTCTGTGTGTGTGTGTGTGTGTCAAAAATAAATCAACATTAAAAAAATAAAGGAATTATAAGACACTGTTAAGAAAAGGAGAACACAAGCCATGGATGGAATGAAAGCGATTTGCAGATCGTCTATCTGACAAAGGATTTGCAAATGGAATATAAAGGACTCCCAAGATCCAGTAGGAAAATAAACAACCCAATTAAAAAATAGGAAAACATTTGAACAGCTGATTTGCCAACAAAGATGTATGGACAGTGAGAATGAGAAAAGATAGATATTCGGCATCGTCAGTCATTAGGAAAATGAAAGCTAGAACCGCAAGATGCTACTAGAAACCTATGCAAATGGCTAAAATTAAATCCTGGCCGTAATGATGTGGGGAGGCAGGGGATCCAGAAGTCGCGGGCATCGCAAGTTAAAGTGTCAAATATTACAATAATCTCAAAATACACTTTGGCAAGTTCTTAAAAAGTTAAACACACCTTTACCATGTGACCCAACAATCCAAAATTTAGGTCTTTACCCAAACTAAGTGAGACTGTATCCATATACAGCCGCCTGCACATGAATATCTATTGCGAATTTATTTGAGGTCGCCAGGATTTGGGAGCAACCCAAATGTTCATCAACAGGTTAGTGGATAAACACTCTGTGGTGGATGAGAATGAGGGGTGCTAATCAACAATAAAGCGAGTGAAATATTATTACACGCGACAGACAACATGGACAGAACCAAAATAACTGTGCTAAGTGAAATGATCCAGACCAAAGAAGAGCATGCACTGAATGATTCCTTTACGGATATTCGAGGAAAATGCAGGCTAACGTATTGTGGCAAAAGGCGGATGGGTGGTTGACAGAAGGGGGGGGGGGGGGTTTACAAAGTGACCTGAGGTGGCTTTTGTAGGTGACAGAAGTTTTCATTGTGAGGTTGCTGCCTTGGGGCGTATGAATATCAAAACATAGCAAATTGTATGCTTTGGAAGTAAGGGGTTTATTGTATGTCAATGATGCCTTAATAAAGCTGTTTAGATAGGAGCTCACAATTTCTTTACCATTGTTTCTGTTAAAAAAAAAAAAAAGGAGGAAGGATGACAGAAGTAACAAAAAATGTTTGCAAATAGAAATCAGGTACCTGAGTCCGGGTTTCCCCAGTCTTTCCTCCCCTGTTCCAAGCGTGTGTGTATTTCCTGCTTGCGTCCTGGGACAAAAGCCACCCTGCCCGAGGAAGGTACGTCATCACTATCTGTATCTCTGAAACCAGAGCGTTTTGTACTAATTATGCACTCTCTAGCACTTATTTAAATGGATTCCTATTTTTTCATAGCCCTGTTTCCTGAACGTCTTCTTTCTCTTGAGTGGTTTTATGCACACTGCAGACCGAAATGTCCTGTTCACTTCAAAGGGCACCTTCCCTAAGGCACCCTAATCTTAAGCCCTTTCCTCACTCCCGGGGTTCCTGGAAAGCGGCACAATCAGCACCGGGTCAGGAAATGTCTGATCAGGCACCTGCCCAGGTTTGAGCATCTCTGTGCACGGCCTTGGGGAGCGGCTGATTCCAGATGGCCTAGGGTGCCCACCCCCAGGTCAACACCCCCGTGGGTCTGGTGAAATTCTTGTCTTCTCCATCTCATTTGGCTTCCTTTCAACTTCACCTGTTCTATTTTCTCCAAATTTGCCAGTGATTTAAAAAACATGTCGATTTACACCTTAATTTTCATATTTGAAATACTCCAGTAGGACATGGCACCCGGCAGCTAACCCTTAATATCATCTCTATGCCTAAAACATTATCTGAAATGGGCTAGACTTCCTTGCCCATAGAGAGGTCCTGTTAGTGACTGCCAAGAGAGGCTCCTGCTGCGATTTGGAAGGCAGTGAAGAAGGGAAGGCATTACTCTTGGACAACAGGCGGGCATTGGGGGATGGTGACCATGAGGTTCACATTCGTTTAGTCTCCTCCTGAGAAACAGCCACCTGGGGGCTGTGGGCAGCTGACACATGACGTGGCTCACCTAGTCCTTTCCATTGTTGGGTAGACCCTTCATTCTTCTTGAAAGTTCCTAGATGCTTCAGATTTGTTGGCCGAGCCAGTATTTTGTTCGCTATAAGCCACTACAGTTTCTTTTTAATTGTAGTAAAATACATACGAAATCTACCAGCTTCGATATTTCTTTTTTTTTAAATTTTTTTAACATTTATTTATTTTTGAGACAGAGAGAGACAGAGCATGAACAGGGGAGGGGCAGAGAGAGAGGGAGACACAGAACCTGAAACGGGCTCCAGGCTCTGAGCTGTCAGCACAGAGCCCAACGCGGGGCTCGAACTCACGGACCGTGAGATCGTGACCTGAGCCAAAGTCGGCTGCTTAACCGACTGAGCCACCCAGGCGCCCCGATCTTCGATATTTCTAAGTGCGCAGTTCTGTAGTGCTGAATGCCCTCACGCGGTTGTGCGACCAACCTCCAGAACGGCTCTCATCTTGCGAATCTCGAAAGTCCACCCTCGTCAAACACCAGCTCCCCATCAGCCCTCCTCCAGTCCCTGGCAACCCCCATCCTAGTTTTCGCCTCTATGAACAGACTCTTTGGGGCACGTCACAGAAGTAGAATTGCATAGTACTGGCTTTTTGAGACTGGCTTATCTCACTTGGTGCGATGCCCGAACCAACTGTTTTTCAATTTATTATGTTTAATGTATAGATTCTTGGCCTAAGGAATAGAACAGAGGTTTGGACTTGATAACAGAAAGCCTATTCCTCCCCTAGAATCCAAACTGCACCCTGCGTGGAAAGATTTCACATACTCCCTTTGTTTCCCATTTCGTAGTCGAATGATACCCCGACAGAGGCACATCGTCGAGATTGATCACAGGTGAGGTTAATAAGGCAGACAGACTCCACCGATCTGCCCCCAGAGATCTCCCTTCTTGTGAGCAAGTGTCTGAATTAGACATACTCTCGCCCAGGCTGAGTGGTACCCAGACATAATTTCTCTCCAAATCCTATTATGGGCCTTCGGCCGCAGACAAGTAGGTTAATTCACATCCATGTCAATAACTCGGTCACGCTAAAATTGAATCAATGAATTTAATTAGATCTCCATGTATGGTATAATTTGGCAATGATAGCGTTCACAGTGAAGCGGTTAGATTAATCATTGGATGTCAGAAATGAAACATGCCGGGTTGTGAAGAATCCGGCCCAAGCTCCCTGGCTGGAGCGAGGATTGTCAGCTGCGGATTTCCTTGGTCAGCGGCACGGCCAGTTACTGGGAGGGCGGCCTCTGTGGGCGGCCTCTGTGGGCGACCTCTGTGGGCGACCGTAAAAAGATGACAATCTGAATGTTTCCATCACCTAGAGACTCTGAGTCAAATTTCCCCATGTTCTGTACTGGATGTCCAGGCTCCGGAGAATATTTATGCCTTTTATGAGCCTAGAAAAATGTCTGGTCCCTCACCTGTCCAGAAAATTGAAAAAAAAAAAAAATCTTTGAAGTCAGAACACCTACCTTACACTCTAAAACTCATGCGCCCATACGTGAACTTATTTTAAACATGAACATTCTGGGTTTGGGTATTTGGTTTATCAACCCACAACAGCTCAGAAATAGCAAATTAGAAAAGGACACAGAGTTATGGGCGGATGAAATTGAAAATGATTGATAATAAAGGGAGACACCAGAAAATTGTGCATAAAAAGCAAACACAAGAACTCCAAAAGCATACCAGTTTGAACCACTAAGAGCAGGAGTAAACCAGTTTGAACCACTAAGAGTAGGAATAAAGCAGGGGCGCCTGGGTGGCTCAGTCGGGTAAGCGTCTGACTTTGGCTCAGCTCCTGATCTCACAGTTTGTAGGTTTGAGTCCCACATCAGCATCTGCGCTGACAGCACGGAGCCTGCTTGGGATTCTCTCTCTCCCTCTCTCTCTCTGCCCTTCCCCTGTTTGCACTCTGTCTCTCTTTCTCGAAAATAAATAAAAACATTTTAAAAAAGGAACTTTTCGGATGGACCAAAATAACAGAAGCAGAGGTCCTAAGACTATGTTATCCCTCTATTACACAGCACATACCCGGTGTCTGTCCGTGTATCTCATAACCTCAGTGACAATGGTTTTGTGGGCGCCTCCGATCTCTTTGGGAGAGAATAAGCATATGCATTTGAGAAGACAGATTGCCAGTTGACAACTACAGATGATTGTGAGGTACACAGATCTAGGTTTGATACTTGACTCTACTGTTTGTCAGTCATTTCTTGGATCCTGTGAGTATTAACTTCTTATAACCCTCATTTCCGTATCTGTAAACTGGGAGCACCATAATATCTACCTTGCTGAGGTATGGGGAGGAGAAAATAAATCAATCTTCATGTAGTTCTTAAGACCGGGCCCTAAATCAGGAGTCAGCAAACTCCTTTCTGTGAAGGGCCAGCTACTACAATATTTTCAACTCTGCGGGCCACAAGGACAGAGCGGCTACCACTAAACTCTGCCTTTTTGGCAGGAAAACAGCCATAGAGAGTACACAAATTCAGTGAGCATGCTTCCGTTCCGATAAAACTTTATTTACAAAACAGGGAGCGAGCCAGTTTGACCTGAGGGGTATTGTTTGCCGATCTCTGCTCTAGGTACGTGTGAGTTGTCATTACGAGTCCATGGGATGGGGGTAAATGACAGGGTCCACGTGAAGAACCGGGCTCAGTGCCTGGCACATGGGAGTAAAAATTGCAGCCACGATTTCAAGGCAGACCTTTGTATACATAACCTGTAAAGATCATATGTGACTTTATGAAGACAGACCATTGGACCCTCTGTCCTTGTTCTTAATTTTTGTTGATGAAGGTTAAAAGAACACGTAGCTATTGCAATAAAGATGAAGGGAATGAGGGAACATTGTTTCAGATCCTAGATTCATAGCTCGAGATGGAATACGAAGAAAAATAGGTTTTCTCCGTACACGGCCTTCCTCGACCCTGTGACACCTGTCCGGAAGGCTGCCGATCCCCTCCCCTTATGACACATTAAATGGGACCACTAACATTGGTACTCAGTGCGTTTGGGAAGGTGCTCCGGGAAGGCAGGGCAGATGGACGTCACTCGAAAAATACAGCATTTGTCAAACGTCAAATACACTCGTATATCAGACGGGGAGACACCTGCCTTGTAGCTTCAAAATAATTGAACACTGCGATGGCTCAGCACCTTGCTTAGCTATAATACCAGGATTTACATTATTCTTAGCCACAGGCACATTTCCGCCCAGCTTTTAACAACTCACCTCCTTCCCCTTGCCCCCCATGCCATGACTAGAATTTCTTGCCCAGCTCTTACGCGACAATTCTTGAAGCATGCCAGCTCCTGGGAACAGGTGCACTTAGCCAGAAAGACATGCACGTCAACCAGAAAAGAAGAATCTTTCTTTAATAGAGCTCGAAATCACCTCAATCTGTAAAGCACAGAGAAGAAAAGAAGCTTCACCTTCCTGCCCCGAGTTGCCGACTCTCCTGATCTGAGGGTACCCCGAGGGCCCGGAGCCTGAGACCAGGCTAGGGCCTCCTTCGGAGAGGTTCTCAGTCTTTCTGACCCCCTCCCTGGTGCAGACCACAGAATTATCACAGAGCTACCTGTGTAATTACTTTTTTCAGAGTCACGATCTCGAATTCCAAAGCCATCGGAGCAGTGACGGAGATGCATGGAGTCACCCGGGAGCTCTAATTAACCACAGGGCTCCTGCCCCAGGAAAGGGATCAGCCTGGACACACCTACAATCAACTGCTTCCATGCCAGGGTGACCGTTTATTGATTCTCTACATTTTCAAGGGCACCAGAAATTACCATTTTTAATACAAGTTTTAAGAAGAGTTTTGCATTTACAGAGTTCCCTTGAAGATAGCAGAGAGCGTTCCACATACCCTTGTCCCCTGTTATTGACATCTTACATTCATATGGTACATTTATCACAGTTTATGAACCAATATTAATGCTTTTATTAACTAAATTCCATACTTTAATGAGAAGGAGATATGGTTTATAAGGTCAACATGCTGGTATTTAACTGTTGAGCGTTGCGGAAGGCAGGATAATTAGCCCCCACCAAAGACGTCCACGTCTTAATCCCCAGAAACTGTCAGTAGGTCACCTTACCTGGAAAAGGGGGCTTTGTGGATGTGACTCAGTTAAGGATCTTGAGATGGGCAGATGGTCCTGGATTATCCAGCTGGCCCTGTGTTATCACAAGGGTCGTTATGGGGGGAGGCAGGAAAGCAGGGTCAGAGAAGAAGCTGTGACGGATGCAGAGGTCAGAGTGGTAGGGCCAGGAGCCTGGGGCTGCAGGCAGCTTCTAGAAGCTGGGAAAGGCAAGGAAACAGATCGTCCCCTAGAGCCTCCCCGAGAAACACAGCCTGACAACACTGTGATTTTAACCTAATGAGATTCATCTTAGACTTCTGACTTGCAGAGCCAAAAGACAAAACAAGTTTTTTGTGTGTGTGTTGCCTTCAAATTAAATTTATGGTAATTTGTTCCAGGGGCAGAAGGCACTAACACGATCATGAATTCAACGGGAAGGAAAACACTCTGCCAGTCCAACACAGCTTTGTCCCCTGGTCTGACACTTTGGAGAGGAACAACCTCTGCTTGAGTGTCATTTCCCTGGACGACACTGGTCCCAACGGGAAATCAGATTATGCTCCCTTTTGCCTCACACACCCTGGCGTAACACCTGGGGCATAGAAGACGCTCGACATATATGTGTTAAATGTGTGCTTTTAGCAGCCTGAAAACCTCTGCATAAATTATTAATATCTTCAGACAAGGAATAACATATGTTCTTTACCCTCCTTGGGCAAAAAGTGTGAGAAATATCCACTGCATTTATCTCTGGCCACTTAGGGCCTCCTGAAATAGCATCCTTATTTCTAAGCTGTCTTAAGCACGTCTTTGATTTCTTATCATTATACAAAATGAGGCACACGCTTGCGGTTTGCAGGCGGAATGCATTACCGGCGGGGGAAGGATGCTCTCGGAAACTGTACAAGTGGAGAATGCACCATTTCAGAGTTCATTGTCAGTCTTTACGGTCTTAAGGATCTAGCGGCAAAGAGCTCACTGGCCGATTTTAGCGTCATCTCTTAGCTAAGACTTTCACTGGGAAGCTTTTCTTTTGTGGGGCTTGGGTCTCTAGGATAAGCGCCCCGTGAATTGAAATCTGTACCAAGATGATGTTGGGCTAATAAGAGAATCATCAATATCATCCTCTTTCATCCACTGCCAAGGCCAGCGCTTTAGCTCCATTAGACCTTCTTTATCCCTCGGAAAGAGAGAACGGTTCAGTGTGAGGGGATCATGCGCGTGCACGCACACACACACACACACAGGTCACGGAAACAGGGGTCTGCGTATCAGTACGTTAACTCTTCTTGCCCAGAGAGGATCTGATGGAAGCAAGCTCTTTTCTGGACTTGTTTCCCGTGCTTTACGCCTCCTTCCTTCCTCCCCTTAACATCATTGCACATGCTTTTCGCTTCATAGAAGATAATCCCACTGCCCCTTCCAGAGTCCTTGGGTAGAGAGAGCTGCACCTGTCATCCGGGCCCATTCTGGCACATTCCCTGATGTTTGCTGATATGTGGTTGCCTCCTGTGCCTTATTTCATTGTTCACACCATCACTCTGCCGCGATTTTAGTCTGTCACCCTAGACTCGAATCTCTGCAGATCTCATCCGTCACAAGTATTCCAGAAGAAACTCCATTGGTGGTGGTCAAGTGGGGCGAATGGGTCTCCGAAGTGGCTTCTCTCTTCTCTCTTCTTCAGGAAAATCTGGACTCCAAAGTCTGATTCTGCCGATGCCTGGCTGTGGCCATGCTCTGCCCCAGACCTCCATTTCCTTGTCTACATAAGGGGGTGAACCTATCTGCCAGTAGAGGTGGGAGTTTATAACCATTCACCTGAACCCCTATACGTTCATGGCTCCCAGAAAATGGCAGAGGTAATTATCAATCACTCAGCCACCCTTTCTCTAATCAAGCCAGCATTTGGTGATGGCATTCGGTGATGGTCTTCTGGGCACAGGACCCTGGAGTGTAGGCTCTGCCATGGACCACCGGGGTGAGCCAAGCCAACTTCTGTACCCTTTACTTCTGCCTCAACTGTCTCCCCTGTAAAATAAACATGGCAGGGGCGCCTGGGTGGTTTGGTCGCTTAAGCATCTGACTTCAGCTCAGGTCATGATCTCGCTGTTCCCGAGTTCAAGCCCTGCATTGGGCTCGGAGCCTGGAGCCTGTTTCAGATTGTGTCTCCCTCCCTCTCTCTCTCTCTCTCTCTCTCTCTCTCTGCCCCTCCCCCACATGCATCTGTCTCTCTCAAAAATAAACATTAAATTTTTTTTTTAAATATTGTAAAATAAACATGGCAATGGAACTGGCCTCAAGGGTTGTTTTAGGGGGAAATTGGGCATATGTACAATGTCCTACATGTAGTTGCCCCTTGATAAAATTTAAATAATAATACCAATACAATTGTTATTATAGTAAGGCTCAGTCAGTCTGGCTCCAGAGCCCGTGTATTAACAACCATGTAAAATTGCTTATATAATCATTGTTAGCAGTAGCACATTATCTTTAATTTATTTCCATTATTCACGGAGGCCACACGGTCGGCGCTGGAGACTCAACTCTGTTCCTGCCAGAAGTGTGGCCACACTATCATAGCCCGGCGTCACCAGTGGGAGACCTGGCCACAAGGAGAGAGGCTTCCGGGGACTGGTTGGGAGTTACCTGTCTGCTGCCTTTGAAGCCCTTGGGGGAAAAGCCCAGGACCAACGTCCATGAGCCAATCCTGACACCTGCTGGCCATTCCGCTCTGGGTCGCTTCACTGCAGGTTGAGATCCAGCTGGTGGCCACACCCCTGCCAGCATGAGGCTCTACGTTGGGCTTGATAAGGTTCACAGATTCAGCTCTAGAGCTGGGAAGCCCAGAAGGGTCCGTGGAAGCCAAATGCGAAAAGCGAGGAAACTGAAACACTGAGCAGGCAATTGATGGCAGGTTAGCACAGAGGCTGTGAGCCCGGGTTTCGGAGCGTGTCACCTAAATCCACGTTCGGCTCCCCTGGCCTGACTGTATTCAGGTTTAATGACCCCTCGGGGTGCTGCTTCCTTGTCCGCAAGGTGGGTTCCGAAGGGATGCAAAGAGTTAAGAACCACACAATATTAGAACAACTCCTTGCACGTAGTAATTCCTTAGTGTACAAGAGCTATTATTAACTCAAAAAGTGTGAGTACATACAACCCGAAAGAGCCCTTTAATCAATCTGAGTTCCTGCACAATATAATATATATCTCACATTTACAAAACAAAATTCCTAACTCATGACAGCCAGTATTTCCGTTTTCTGTGTCTTTATCCACCCCCCACCCCCCACCAGAGCCCACAGCACTGCAGGCAGCTGCAGATAGTTTTGAGAAATGATTAACGTGCTATCTATACCAACTGCTTTTATCCCCTGCCTTTATTCTAGAACATGTGAAGGCTTGGGTGTAAATATGGCTGCGAAGTCTCTTATTGTTCCTATTAACGTGAAAATGAGCTTGCGTAAGGCACTGCGATCGGGTCTAAATCATCCCCGGTCCGCCTGGTCTCACGCTGCCTGGGAGAGCGAACGCTGGCCCCGGTGCGGTAATCACACACTAACAAGCACACCCCAGTTGTGGCGCGAGTTGCTTTCTCTGGTGGATAAATAGCAGGTCTCACTGTGTGAGTTAGAGGATGTCAGCCAGTGACACTGAACACACTCTCACAACTGATGGTGACTCATGGGGACTAGGGAGGTAAGGCTGTTCCAGGCCCACATCGGGGTAAAGAGTCACCAGCCTGAGCCGCCCTCCGTCCGGAACAAGGAAGCAACATGGCTGAGGCGCACAGCAGATCCTCTGACGGGGCCCTCGAGGCTTAAATCCTTGGAAGGTTAAATCTGCCACCTGCTAGCTGTGTGACCTTCCGGAAGACGGCCATCTCCTCTCTGCCTCAGCTCCTTCATTCGCAGAATGGGAATGATGTAGAATAGTGCCTATCGCATAGGCTGCCTTGAGGTTGGAGCGAGTCAGCCCGTGAGAATGCACCCAGAACGGGCCTGGCGTGTAAAGAACACGAGGGAAGATTTAGGTGTTATCATTACGTTACTGTTATGATGATTGGTCCTCGTGGGAAATGCATGGCACACTCAGAGTGAGATAGGATTTAATCAAAACAGTGTGTAAATGGATTGGGCAGGATGAAGTAAATAGGGAAGGGCCCTGCACCAGCCGTTAGCAACAGGGGGAAACCATTACCCTGCCCCCACCTCCCCCAAAGGAAGGGAAGAAGGGGCGAGAGAAGGGAGCAGTTACCAGGAGCAGGGAGAGCCATGGCCGCGAGAAGGAGTCATCCAACAGGGCAGTGGGACCTGTTAAAGGAACAGAGAGGATGCTAAGTCATGGAAAGGTAGGAAGAGAACGAAAGCCATAAATCCCTTGACTTTTCTCTCTCTTCTGAACCCCCAAATTCCAGTGCCTCCCAGTAGAAAATCTAACCAGAAGCCAGAAGGCAAAGATGCCAAGTGGCTCTACTATGAGGGGGTCAGCCTTCAGAGTCAGGTTTCAGAATTGTCCAGGGTGCACAGGGGCAAAGAGTGGGTCTGGGGGTGATTGGAAATCATCTAGCACCCAGGGTCGATAGCTTTAGGACTTCCTATATCATGAAGACAAGTGGTATAGATAAACAGAGCAAATATTCCCATATAGCCACATACCCGACTGCCAAGAAATGCTTAAGACACAAATACGAGTGACATAACCTCTCCTCTTCTTCCAGTTCCGTGGGAATTACTTAGTGCCTTTTCATTCTGTTTCTGGGCCGGAGTGGGGAAGCCTGGTAATCCCAGCAAAAACAATCTGAACGGAAACAGTAAGAGTATCTGGCATTTCTGTAATACTTAATAATTGCAAATTGCTTTCATATACTTAATCATATACCAGCCTCGTAGTGAATTTGTTGTAAGGTAGATATTGATTCCCATTTCAGCAATAAGGAACTCGAAGAGGAAGAGTTTATTTGGCCACTGTGCCATTCTGGCTTCAGTTTCTTAGACAAACTATGGAGAAATGTTGACAATAGAGCAGAGAGCTTAAAAGTACACAACGTGGAATTCATTTAGGGGCTTGTTTTGTTCAACTAATAAGTTGTGAGAGACTGTGGCATATCGAGTCCCGCCCCAAGTCGTGTGGACCCCATGAAGGCCAAAATGAAGGTCCACCTGCCCTTGAGTTGTGGTTGCTTTGAGAAGGAGTATGAAGTCCTTGAGAAGTTATAAGAGAGTTCTCAGTTCTAAGAGTTACCGTATGACTCAGCAGTCACAGCCAAAACGAGAACATATGTTCAGAATTCAATACCAGATTCGTGTAATAAATGATTCAGCAAGGTTGTAGGATACAAGATCAATATACAAAAATCAGCTGTGTTTTTCTGCACTAACAACCAACCATCTGAAAAGGAAATTTAGAAAACAATTCCATTTACAATATTATCGGAAAGAATAACATGTTAAAACAAATATTTCAATGTTCAGTTTTGACAGAGAGAGAGAGACAGAGTATGAGTGGGGGAGGAGCAGAGAGAGAGGGAGACACAGAATCCGAAGCAGGCTCCAGGCTCTGAGCTGTCAGCACACAGCCTGATGCAGGGCTCGAACCCATGAACTGTGAGATCATGACCTGAGTCGAAGTCGGATGCTTCACCGACTGAGCCACCCAGGTGCCTCAGAAAGAATAAAATATTAATAAACTTAACCAAGAAGGTGCAAACGTGTAGTCTGATAATTATAAAAACTGGTTTAATAAGTTAAAGGAGACACAAGTAAGTGGAAAGGTACCTTGTTTTCATGGATTAGGAAACTTGGTATTATAAACTGCCAATACCACCCAAAGCCATCTACAGACCCAATGCTATCTCTGTCAAAACTCCAGTGGCATTTTTTACAGAAATAGAAAAAAGAACAATCTTAAAATTCTTATGGAGCCACAGAAGATTCAGAATGGCTACAGTGGTCTTGAGAAAGAATAAGCTGGAAAAATCACACTTCCTGATTTCAAAACTACAGTAATTAAAACAGTATGGAGCTGGTGTAGAGACAGAGGGATAAACCAGTGGACTAGAAAAGAGAGCCCAGAAATGAACCAGATACATATAGTCAACTGATCTTTGACAAGGGTGCCAAGAACACACGATGGGAGAAGGATAATCTCTTCAACAAGTGTTTTTGGGAAAACTTGATATTCACATGCAGAAAAAAGGAAGGAAGGAAGGAAGGAAGGAAGGAAGGAAGGAAGGAAGGAAGGGTGGGAGGAAGGAAGGGAGGAAGGAAAGAAGGGTGGGAGGAAGGAAGGGAGGGAGGGAGGGAGGAAGGAAGGAAGGAAGGAAGGAAGGAAGGGAGGAAGGTCTGGCAGGATTGTGGAAGAACTGGAACGCTGATACACTATTGACAGGAGTGTAAAATGGTGCAGGGGCCATGCAGATAGTGTGGAGATTCATCAAAAATCAAAAAATGGAACTAGCATATGATCCAACAGTTCCACTCTTGGGAAACATCCAAAAGAACTGAAATCGGGATTTCAAGAGATATCTTCATTGTCATGTTCATAGCAGCAATATTTACAATAACCAAAATACGTAAATAACCCTAAGTGTTCATTTATAGACGAACGAATAAAGAAGATGTGGTGTATTCATACAACTGAATTTTATTCAGCTTTTAAAATGAAGGAAATTCTGCCATTTGGGACAGCATGGATACACCTTGAGGATATGATATTGAGTGAAATAAGCCAAACATAGAAGGACAAATATGGCACCAGTCCACTTAGAACAGGTATCTAAAAGAGTCAAACTCATAGAAGCAGAGAGTACAGTAGAGGCAGCTATGCCCCTCCAACCCCCTCCTCTCTCTCTCTCTCTGTATCTCAAAAATAAATAAATATAAAAAATAAATTTTTAAATAATTTTATAAAACTCAAAAGAAGGTGGTCTCATGTTAAATGTTCATACCACAAAAATAGGAACCCAAGGATATCCTGGGAGAAATTGGATATATTTATTACCTTGATTGTGGTGATGGTATCCCGGGGGCCACATATTATCAAACTTATAAAACAGTACACATTAAGTATGTGCAGTTCTTAGTATATCAGTTCTACCTCAATGAAGTAGCCAAGAACATCAACAAACTTGGATCTGAATGTTCACAGCAAAATTATTCATGGTAACCCCAAAGTGGAAACAACCCAATTGCCCATCGACTGATAGATAAACAAAATGTAGTATATCCATACAATGACATGTAATTGGGCATTAAGAAGAGTTGAAGTGGTGATACATATCACAGGAATCCATTTGGAAAACATTAATCCAAGTGAAAGGAGCCAATCGCAAAAATGATTGCATTTTTATGAAGGTCTAGAATAGACAGGGAGGCAGAAAAAGGAGCCATGATCACTTAGGAGTTAGGGAGACTAGTAGATGGGGAGATTGAGGGATGACAACTAAGGGGTGTGGGGTGATTTTTAGGATAATGAAAATGTTCTTAAATTTATTGTGGGAATGGAGGTACAACTATGTGAACACAACAAGCACATTGCATTTGTACACTTTAAACGGGTGATCGTATGTTACGTGAAATATACAGCAACAAAACTCTTTTTAAAATGTTCCGTCAAGCTCTCTAATTCCTGAGATTTTAATCTAGTGAGATAATCAGACTTGTAACCGATGGTAAATGTCATATATTATATTTTCCCCAGAATTTAATAACTGAGTTAGAATTTTTAGATGACCTACCACTTTGGGTGTTCTGCTGGGAATTTGGGTTTTGGTTGAATCTTTGTGGAAGCATTTACAGGAAGGGTGAATATGTGTATTCACACACACACACACACACACACACACATGCACACACACTTATCTCTAAACCTAATACTTCCTCTAAAGTAAAGTTACTTTTGTTGAGGGTGAATAGAAGGAATTAAGATTTATGGAGAATATTAGAAATTCCTGCAGGAAAACGACTTAATGGCCTATACATGTTCCTTCTGATGTTCTCACCCACTTGATGTCCCAAGAAAAGTGAGTATCATTTTCATGAGCTCTCCATTTTCTTTTGTATTATTAGCCGATGCTGGAAATTGACGTCCATTCAACTTTGGTGTTAATGGTTTTGTTATTTGTATCACTCATCTTGCTTACAGTTAGCACAGCCAGGCGTCTCTTGCCTTGGGAAAATCCGTTAAGTCCAGACTGCTCCAAAGCTAAGCTTTTCTGGCCATATCTGCCTTTCTCAGTCCTCCCACTATCCTTGAAAATGATACCAGGCTACCATGTCCCCCAATCCAGCGTTCACCTCCTACACTCTACAGATCACCCTGTTGGTTCCTCGTCTTTTTAGGGGGACGGGAATGGGTAGGAGTTGGGATAAGAATGCAAGAAAACCATCTGTCTTCGGAGGGAACAAAATAGAAATAATAGCGGGTTTGTCTTCGCGGATAACCCAATTCGGGTCAATTTTCTTCCTCTCTTCTCAAATCTTTTAAATTCTTGAATCTCACTCCACTTAAATTACTACTTCTAGAAAAACATTCAAAATATTCAATTATGATTTTCAATAAAATATAAGTATTACTTAAGAAGAATACATTCTTCCGATTCCTCTGAATTACAGTTCTTTATATTAATAATGACAATGAGGTGGCTTGGAGGGCCCTCTGGTTGCAGAGGGTTTAGGCACTCCAGCATGAACTGTATCTTGTTTGCAGATACTAATGAGCACCTTGTTGTGTGGAATGATTGATCACAATTCCTGGGACTATGGCCAGAGAACACAGTAAGAATGAAAAAAAAAGACAGTCATCAATGGAAAGCAGTGCTGAAGATTTGCCCTCCCCCCACCCCTGACCTTCCTTTGGAAATTGACTCACTGGAAACCTATCTGAAACAAAATAAGAACAAATATAGTAGAGTTTCATCAAACTGCACCTTGAGAGGCTCTCTGATTAGGAGGGTGAAAAGCCAATGGTTGGCCTCCTCTCCTCACCCAACTTGCTGCCTAATGAGCTAGAGGTCTTTAGCTGGGGTCACCAGGGGACACCAATGGTTTCACCAAGGGCCCATCTTGCATGTAGGGACTTCATTAGAGCATGGCCACTAAGATGACAGCTTCTGGTGTCAACGTCGGCCTGGGTTTAAACCTTGGCTCCAGAAATTATGATTAACCAAACTTCAAACAATTCCTGTCGCCTTATCATTACACCAATTCCCTATCTGTTTAAGAAGCATTGAACATATTTCATAGGGCAGTTCATTCAACGATTTTATAAAACGATGCAAGTAAATACAAGGGCACAAGCAAAGAGCTCAGTAAATTGTAAGCTTTGTTACTTTTATTTGCCTCCATTATTCATAAAAATAAGATAAAAGTACTTTCTGCTATTATTTGGCTAACTGTTGTCTGACTGGGGAACACTTGAAGCCATTGAAAGCACTTGATTGCTGATTTCAGAAAGTGGAGTCATCAGAAATAAGGTTTTCCTATGGGCAGGCAGGTCTCCTACAATATCTCTTAAACCTCCACGTGTTGTATTTGTAGTATCATATTTTTACAAACATTTATTTTTCACATTTTCTTTTTTTAATGTTTATTTTGAGAGAGACAGAGAGAGAGAGAGAGAGAGAGAGAGAGAGAGAGAGTGTGTGTGTAAGTGGGGGGAGGGGCAGAGAGGAAGGGGGAGAGAGAATCTCAAGCGGGCCCTGTGGTGTCAGCACAGAGGCTGACACAGGGCTCGGTCTCAGGAACTGTGAGATCATGACCTGAGCTGAAATCAAGAGTCAGACACTTAACTGGCTGAGCCACCCAGGTGTCCCGATTTTTCACCTTTTCTGTTGTTAAACTAATACTTCTGGAAAATTAAATAAGAGGTAAAGACATTTATATCCTGGTAGGTCTGCTGGGAAGGATACTGAATGTAACTACATTTGAATACACACACTTGATGCTCTCCTCTGCTAAATAGTCACAGAAAAGCTCATTCAAGCAGGTTCAAGCCTCCTTATGGGTCACTCAGAAAAGTCCACTTCTTCAAAGCTGCTCCTACCTATGACTGTTTTGTCACCTGAAGAGTAGAAAACAACCAATGGTTGGAATGACCTAACTGGAATAGTTAGCTATGGAAGGAATGGTTTCCCTGATGTGCTCAGAAGCATAACTCAGGAAGTCTCCAGTATACAATCATGGGCTTAAGTAAAATAGACATACCTTGGCTTTGGTGGTTTGTCATTGAGCACAGAGCTATCATCCAGATGCCACTGTGTTCAGATGCTCCATCGTTGGGACCTTTGAGAGTGGGAGGGGAGGACTCAGTCCTGTGGGAAGAGGAACCTTTGAATAGACCGTGTTTAATTATGGAATAATTCATTTTCCAGCCAGAAAGTCCAGGCACCAGAGGCAATATGGCGGCTTTCACAGATGCCTAGGGGCCAAGAGGGAAGGGGTTTATTTGCATATAAATTAAACCCGCATAAATATTTTAGCAAAAACAAATGGGACCAATCACAGCCTTTGCCTGGATTGTTCCTCTTTGGCAGATGTTAAAGGAATGGCCTATGTTATTGTGAGTGCTCCGGCTATGAAAGCGGGATGCTGGGCACCCACGAAAGGACCTGGCAACCCACCCCCGAGATATTACCTGTTCCATCAAATCTACTCCATGATTAAATGGCTTAGAGAGCTTTCCCTTCCCTTACTTATTCAAACCACTACTGAAGATGGCCCCGTATGTTTTCTAGAGTTTCTCAGCTTTCTAGAAATACCCTCCATTAGAAGAGAGTAAAATCTGTATGACTTATTTCACTTAGCATAACACTCTCCAGTTCCATCCACGTTGCTACAAAAGGCCATATTTCATATGTGGATCCTGAGAAACTTAACAGAAGACCATGGGGGAGGGGAAGGAAAAAAAAATGGTTAGAGAGGGAGGGAGCCAAAACGTAAGAGACTCCTAAAAACTGAAAACAAACTGAGGGTTTATGGGGGGT
Source organism: Panthera pardus (assembly GCF_024362965.1). NCBI lineage: Eukaryota > Metazoa > Chordata > Mammalia > Carnivora > Felidae > Panthera > Panthera pardus. The sequence continues at coordinate 3,676,493 of NW_026526699.1, read as the reverse complement.
GGGAGGGAGGGGTAGGTGGGTGATGGGTATTGAGGAGGGCACCTGTTGGGATGAGCACTGGGTGTTGTATGGAAACCAATTTGACAATAAATTTCATATTAAAAAAATAAAAAAATAATAATAAAATCCCCCTCACATTATGGTTAAAAAAAAAAAAAAAGAGAGTGAAATCTGGATCTAATTAAATTCAAGAGACAGGGAGCTGGAGACAGAACATGACAAGAATCAACAGTTTAACCTGTGGCTGAAGCCATTTACAAAATGCCTCCTCCTTGCTCCTGTCCTGGGACACTGAGGCCACTCTCATCACCTGCTGGCAGAAGATACAGGAGCAACTGGGAGCGACAGAAGAAGACTGGACTTTCCTTGAGGGGACGAGGGTTATGGTGTCTGGCTAAGCACAAGACAGAAACTGAAGAAGTCCAGGTCAGGGCTGAGATCCTGGAGCCCACCCTCTGAAATGGCTACAGCAGGTCTGACTGGGACACACAGCAAATCTAATGGGTCCTGGAGCTTCCAGCCCAGGGATGTAAACGATGAGCCTTCGGGTGTGTGCAGATGGCACAGGAAGGGTCAGGACAGCCTCACCGCCATCTCTAGAGGTCCATTCACATCGGGCTCTATACAAATGAAGCCTTCTGGAGGTGTACAAGGTGAGGGTGAGGGCCCCTGTGCAGCCTGGTGCTGATTGACTCATCCGGTCTTTTGTCTTGAAGGACCGGTGTGAGCCAACACGCTTCTTCAGCCTTCCTTCCGGTCTGTTTAATCAAGCCGTCCGTGTTTCCTCCATCAACTGGGTCTTCTATAACACAGTCCTTAGTTACGAAGACTTCCTCCCTCAGAGCAAATGCTTCTTCTTCTCCTTTTTTTTTTTTACCATTCATATTTGTTCATAGTAAAGTATATTTCTCAAATTTGTGTCTTCTACCCAACGCAAATAATGACGGGGATGGATATAGCAAATAGCTGTGGATTTAATGAGCTGGTGTTTTCAGTTGGCACAGATTTTTCAAATTTCGCCTGTAGAGGAAATGGCTTGCAATGTGATCCTTTACGTTTCTGTTTTTAAATGAAGATGCCTGGCGAACAGAGAGAAATCAGTAAGATGTTGTTGAGTGAATATGTGGGAAAAGGTTCACAGACCTGCAGAAGGGAGCTGAATTTCCCTGACAGAATCCCTGTTTTCGTTTCAAGGGCTTTATCTATCAAAACATGTGAAATATCCTTCATTTCCTCATTATGTCTCTCTCACATACACACATACGTTCTGAGAATCGGAAGGTTAGCCTTAGAAAGAAATCTCTGATGCATTAAGTACAAGAATGTTTCATGATGTCTGTAGTGATCTAATATGTGCTCAGATATTCTGGAATTTTCAAGAACTGCCTAATTCCATTCTGAATATAGAACAGAATTGCTGGTATCTCTAGCAAAAAGTTTTGGTTGTATAACCCAGAATCTACTGCCTCTGTACTCATTCCGCGATGAGTCCTGAGATTGTCCGGCATTGGTTGTTTACCATTACAGCTTTGGGCAGACAGACATGCTTGGTACTGGAGTATTCTAGGCCCTTGGGGTGACTGGCTTGAAACTGTGTGTGCATATGTGACTCTAGTCTAACCAGATATATGGGAAAGTCTGAGGGGGGCTTCCAGAAAAAAAAAGTGTTTGCTTTCCTAAAGAAGAGCTCCAAGAAGAGATACATCCTTATTCTAGGCCCTTGGGGTGACTGGCTATCCAAGAAGAGATACATCCTGTTTTCTTTATGAGATTTTCACGTCTGTTCGTGGCACCTGGAACTTCTGGTGCCATCTTGGTCCTGGTTGAAAAAGGAAGCCATGTTGAGGATGGCTGAGCGGAAGATGAATCCGACTCCCCACCACTGGAGCTCTGGGCTTTTTAAGAGAGATGATAAGACCCCTTACCGTAGAAGCCTGACAAGTCAAAATGTTTGGTATCCACAGCTGGAAGCATTCAGTGGTGCAGCATCTTTGTAAATGGCTGTGCTCTATGCTACCCTCTGCTATGTCTCTATTACAACAGACTCATTGTATTAGAGAAATTCATCTTCTCCCCAGGAAGGCTGTGATTTTCATGAGGGCGGAGGCTGTTTTGGGTTTGTTTTGTCGTGTTTGTGTTTATTCTTTAATGCTCAGAACCTGGCGCAGTGAGTGCTTATGAATATTTTCTTTCTCAGTTAAATTTTATACTTAATTAAAACTTTCAGTATTTGTAAAGCTGTCTCTTCAAATACGCTAAGGCAACGCTTTCTTCTTTGTACTTCGAAGAATACAGAAGTGACTAAGACTCTCTCCAAGGTCTTTAAATCTAGTAGAAGAGACAGAGTGCCTGTAACAAGGTATAATCCACAGCAAACTGTGAAAACCACTGCAATATCTTCCATCAAACAGAATTGAGTTTGTCTGCAAGTAACAGCTAGACTAATCGCAGTGGCTTTAAAATTAGGGATTCATTTTTCTCATATAATAAGATGTCTAGAGATTGTTAGGATTAGCTCAGCAGTGAAAAGAAATGAAGGGGAATGTTTTTGCAACCCCTTGGCTTTGATTCTCTTGTTTTCTGTCGCCTCTCCAGCCATCACGTCCTAATGAAGGCAGAAAGCTCTGGAAAAGAGGCTGTCAGTCCCGTACCTCCTTCTTTCCCCAAACACATGCCTGCCAAGAGATGCCCCGCAGAGGTCCATGCTTAGGTTCTATGGCTCTGAGTTGGGTCAAATGGCCACTCCTGTCTTCAGAGGAGGCTGAGTCAGAACCAGGGAACAGAACCAGCCATCACGCTGGGACGATGTTGGTGGGGGGTGCGAATCTGGGCTCCACACGTTCATGTTCTCATGTCCCTGGTGCTTTAGCTATATGACCTTATTAATCTCCCCAAACTTTATTCTTTATTCTTTATTCTTCTGTTTGCAGATGAGGAGCCAGAGACTCAGGAAGTCCTGGAACGTGCAGTTAGGGGGTGGAAATCATCTCACCAAATGGATGTCATTTGGGGTCTCAGGTAGGACTGGGCACTGACCGAGATGGTCTCCACCATAACCACTGTCATCTGCCCAACTCAACACAACCCGGCTTCCTCCAACCCTTAGCCCCTGACTTCTCTTTTCTTAGAGCCTTTACTTTAGAAAACCTGTAATTGTGAAATCTGTCTTTGTTCCTTGGAGATGTAAATCTTCCCAAAAGCCTCTTTGCAGTTTTGGCCCCAGAAATGTCTTCTTCAAGGACCTGGGAGCCATCCCTCTGCAAGGTGACCTTCAAGGAAGAATGCACCCCCGGCCCCCCAGTCTCTGTGGGAGGGAAGGAGCCCAGCTCCAGTGGGAGTCTTGCTCTGAGCTCTAAAACTCTATTCTCCCGTGAAGACATGGAAACATTCACATGTCCTTGCGTGAAGTCAGTTAGCAAATGCGGATGACAGCAGATCGCTTCACCCTGTTCTTTTTACAGACTCTTTCTACCTTATACCGCGGTGCAATTGAGCACTGACTGGGTTCTGGTCTCTCCACCTTATTGTAAAAACTCAAATAACGTCTTCCTTGCCTGTGTAACTTTGTCTGGAATGAAAAAAACATGTTTCCACAGTTTAAAACCACGTACTGTGAGATAGGTTAGAATTAGGTCTGAGAACTCTGATTCGTGCATGGACCAGGTCAGAAGGTAAATTTAGTCAGAGATAAGACAGCAAGAAATGGGGGTTGAATGGTGTCCCCCAAAAGATATGACCAACTCCTAAGCCCTGGTACCTGTGAAGCTTATTTGGAAATAGGATCATAGTAGGTATAATTACGTTAAGGATCCCAGGATGAGATCATTTTGGATTCAGAGTGGATGGTCCCCATATCCAATAGTTGGTGTCCATTCAATTGGAGAGCAGAACTGAGACACAGAGACATGGGAAACAGGGTATGTGAAGACCAAGGTGAAGACTGGAGGGACACGGCCACAAGTCCAGGGACGGCTGGGGCCACCAGGAGCTGGAAGAGGTGATGAAGCATTCACTCCTAGAGCCTCTGGAGGGAGTTCAGTCCTGTAGACACCTTGATTTCAGATTTCTGGCCTCCAGAACTGAGAATCAATTTCTTTTCTTTTTTAAAAAAATTTTTTTTTTTTCAACGTTTTTTTAAATTTATTTTTGGGACAGAGAGAGACAGAGCATGAACGGGGGAGGGGCAGAGAGAGAGGGAGACACAGAATCGGAAACAGGCTCCAGGCTCCGAGCCATCAGCCCAGAGCCTGACGCGGGGCTCGAACTCACAGACCGCGAGATCGTGACCTGGCTGAAGTCGGACTCTCAACCGACTGCGCCACCCAGGCGCCCCTCTTTTTTAAAAATTTTTAACGTTTATTTATTTTTGAGAGAGACAGAGAGACAGAGAAACAGAGAGACAGAGAGACAGAGAGAGAGTATGAGCATGGGAGGAATAGAGAGAGAGGGAGACACAGAATCCGAAGCAGGCTCCAGGCTCCAAGCTGTCAGCACAGAGCCTGACACAGGGCTCAAACTCACGAACCGTGAGATCATGACCTGAGCTGAAGTTGGACATCAGACCGACCGAGGCTCCCGGGTGCCTCTAAATATCCTGATTCTAAAATGTGTCCAGCAACTCACTTTTTCCTAGTATTTTTCAGGTCCATGCTGCATGAAGCAAAGTAGATAAGTCACAGGTCTTGGGGCAAATCCAATCTTTAGATAGCATATTAGGACTTCTAGATTTGGGGGGGGTGGTTTTAGATTTGCTGTTCCACCTGATAGGGCTGGCAAATGTTGGTTCTGAATTTTTTTTAACAATCCTCCTTACACAAGTCAGAGGGACCATCTTTCGCTACTCAAGGCACGGACTCTTGTCTGTGTCCAGAGGCCTGGAAGGATACATGGGAGTGATTGACTCTAAGCCACAGCACACAAAGGATCTGTGCCCATTAGTCATCCAAGAAGCAGAACTATTTCCAACTTCTACCAATGTCTTTGTAAGACATTGTAAGACATGTCTTACAAGACATCTTGGCTTTGTAAGATTTTATTTTTTTAAGTTTATTTTTTTATTTTCAGAGAGAGAGAGGGAGAGAGCTGGGGAGGGGCAGAGAGGGAGGGAGATAGAGGATCCCAAGCAAACTCTGTGTTATCAGTGCAGAGCCCCATGCGGGGCTCAAACTAACGGACCACGAGATCATGACATGAGCTGAAATCAAGGTCAGATCAGAGGCTCAACAAACTGAGCCACCCAGACGCCCCTTTGTAAGGTTTTTTAAACCTCAGCTTTGATTTGTGAATTCAAGAATTCTTCCTAACTGGAGGCCAGGCATCCTCCCTGCCATGCGGCCATCGTTCCCGTTAAGTTAACGAGAATTTCCGTACAAATGGAGTCACAGGATCCACGCTGGAAGATCACAGTCTGGCCACATTTTAATATTTCATTGGCTGTCTCGAAGCGCTAACTAGACTCTCAGAAATGTGTTTCACAATGTAACAAAATGATAGTCAGGTCTGACTTAAAGATGCATCGATTTTTTTTCTGTAGGCAGCAACGGAGAAACTGAGCATTTCTTTTACCTACTTGTGTCACTATTCTCTGCCAGTTCAGCTAGATGCTATCGTGTACAGAGAAGAGAAATAATGTGTTTTTGTGATGGCGGGCCTGGGTCCCACGGACAGATAGGGTCTCTTCAATGGATGAGATCCGAGAATCAAGCCAGAGACCCATTCTCGGAAATCTGCGGGCTTTTATTGCGTCTGGAGTAAATCACAGGCATTTTCTTTACATTGGAATTCATTTTGTCTAGTTCTATTTTCTAACAAATCAGCCATTAGGGCAGATACCATACTTGTCCTAAGAATTGCTCACGCCCTTCAGAGGGCTGGGCACACACCTGGTGCTCAAACCCGCACGGTGCCGTGTTGTCTGTGTTCCGGGACCTCAGAAGTCTTCAAAATATCGCCCTTGATAAAGCGAGGAGATCCACCGGCGTGATCGTGGGTTTGGAGATTGGTGACACCCGTCTTAGACAAACTACGGACCGCGCGCGGGCCGCCTTTCTCATCTGCAAACTACACTGTGGGACAACACTAATCAAGACAGGGGAATGTGCTTCACGGGAACGGAAGTGACTTCAGGTGGCAACAGTCATAAAGCTGGGGGGACTTACTCTCCACTGGCAGCCTCCTCGAGCCTTCTTGTGACGTGGAAGAACGGTTCCTTTTGGTGACAGCGTCTTTTTAACACTTCCCGAGCTCCTGTTTAGCAAATGGAGACCCGCTCAATGCTCAGAACTCGAGCAGTATGACCGTGCAGCTAGAGTTTTACGAACGTGTTCATGTTCACTGTGTTTCTTCTTACGGAAAGACATGGCAATTTTTCCACTTAGAATTCAATGAAAGGTCCCTTTTTAAATAGATAAATGTGAGTACAATAATGTATCAACTTACAGACAAATGCTAAGACAGACTAAGAAGACCTCGGGCGTGGCCTTGTTGGCAGGTTGTACTTGAAACACTGATGCTCAAGAACTGCATGCTGATCCCTCCAGCCCCTCTGGTGCCAAACTCAGGTCCCTCTGTCTCATATCTAGTCACCCTTTGTTCCTTACTGGAAGTGTCCTAACTTCTGGGGGGTGAGGAAAAGTGTCTAAACCAACACGCAAACAAAATCCGCGTGAAGCAATCTGTCTCGCAGGGAGACACTGCCATGTGACTCAGTTTGGGCCAATAAGCTGGGAGTCAATGCAAAGTTGTTGGAAGGGACGTCCAAGGAAAACGAAGGAAAAGAGCTGGCTCGAGTGGCAGACGTCCTTTTGCCTTTCTCTCCTTCTCCCTCGTCCTGTCTGGAACACTGGAGCGATGGCTGGGGTAAAGAAGCCATTTTGTGATATTGAGGTGATCTGGATAATACAAGCCAGGGACTACTGGTGGCCGGAAAAGACAGAGAAGGACAGGATGCGTGTGGCTATTGGTGGCAGTTAGATGCCACCTACCTTTGGACTTCAGGATATGCGAGTGGAAAATAAACTGTTTTTGAGGAGATCTATGCTGTTCGCAGCTGAACAGAACTCCTAATTGGCAAACCACCTGTGCCCCCAAACTTCCTTAGTTCCTACATGTAGATCATCCATACTCCTTACCCCATTATTGTACCCCCTTCACTCAGCCTCTCGAATCCCCGTCCTTATTGAGTAACAAGGAACAACTTTTATTTCTCTATCTTTGCTCCACATCTCAGTGGGGCAATGCTTTTTTTTTTAATTTTGTAATATTTACTCATTTTTGAGAGAGGGAGAGACAGAGACAGAGTGTGAGAGGGGAAAGGGAAGAGAGAGAGGGAGACACAGAATCCAAAGCGGCCTCCAGGCTCCCAGCTGTCAGCACAGAGTCTGACGTGGGGCTCGAACTCATGGACCGTGAGATCATGACCTGAGCTGAAGTTGGATGCTTCACCGACTGAGCCACCCAGGCGCCCAGGGGCAATATTCTTTATGCTCAATCTCTGGTTGCTGTTTCCCTTCATGGATCCAGTTCCTAAACTAAAGGGACTCGTGGTTTATAAAGGACCAGAGCCTTGTGGCTCAGTAGGTTGAGTGGTTAAGCGTCTGGCTTCAGCTCACATCACACTCTCGCGGTCCTTGGGTTCGAGCCCTGCCTCGGGCTCTGTGCTGACAGCTCAGAGCCTGGAGCTGCTTCAGATTCTGTGTCTCCCTCTCCCTCTCTTGCTCTCTCTCTCTCTCTCTCTGCCCCTCCCCTGCTTGTGCCCTCTCTCTGTCAAAAATGAATAAACATTAAAAAAAAATTAAAACGCACGGATCCTTAACCAAAATGAAAAGTGTTTAAACCCTGTGTTTGCAACAGGGCACACTTTAAATCAGGTCCTGGAGAAAGCCCAAGAGATCACAGAAATCGGAAGGTCACTCCTATCCAAACCCATTTTAAACTCCCAGCGTCTCTGGAGTGGTGGAGGTGAGAGGCAATGATGGGATTTTCGCAGGCCTGTGATGAAAAGCTCGGCGTGATGTTGCTGGACAGTCACAGGTGGGTTTGCAAGCCTGGAGCTGGTTACAGATACAACTGGGTGAGTATCAGCTTTCTCTAATGGCTTTTGAAATGGCACATCAATTCTGGTTTTTGTCTTTTTTACTGCGTTCATAAATATATTAAGGGAATACATTTCACACCCAACCCTTAAAAAAGCTTTTAGCTGAATCAAAGTCAGCTATTAAAAAACAGACCTTTGAAGCACGAGCCACAATTCTTTTTAGAATATTAACGTGATTAAAAATTAGAAGATCATCATTCTGATCCCATTCAGCTATGATTTCTCCAACTGTGAGATAATTCTCAGGGATAAATGTCAGTCGACAAGATGAGAGGCAAATGTAAATCGGGTTTTCCCCTCTTAAAAGGATATTTCTTCCTTACTTGTCCTGAGAATGATAAAAAACGCAGTGGAAAGCCCTCCCAGCAAGGTGACAAACAGGCACACACTGAAAGTGACAGGTAGCAAATGAAAATGCCATTTGGTGCCAAGGAAAGCAATGTGCGTGGGTGGTGGGGTGTCTAAGGCGATAGAGAATAGTGGGGATTGTGGTCCACGGTGGGGGGGGGGGTCAGAAGGGCCACCTGGAGCTGAGCCCCACCTTGGAAGATCTCCAATCTGCAGAGGAGAGTGACCAATCCCTTGCTTTTAGGACATCGTCTGCACAACAACGAAAATCCCACTTCTGGGACCCACATCCCTGCCATGTGTCTGCGTGAGACTTAGTGACCTCAGTCCCCTGGGACCAGTGAATAAGCAGAGATTCGGAAAAGAAAGGGTTCCAGGGCAGCAGACGACATGTCTCATGAGACTAAAAGGGAAAAGAGGGGCACCTGGGTGGCTTAGTCGGTTAAGCGTCCGACTTCAGCTCAGGTCATGATCTCATGGTTTGTGGGTTCGAGCCCCGTGTCGGGCTCTGTGCTGACAGCTCGGAGCCTGGAGCCTGCTTGGGATTCTGTGTCTCTCTCTCTCTCTGCCTCTCCCCTGCTCGCGCTCAGTCTCTCTCAAAAATTAAACATTTTTAAAAAATTTTAATAAAAAAAAGGAAAAGAGATGGGGGGTCCCATCTCCAAGGCCACCCTCCTTCTCGGGACAGAGTGTGATCGCCGGGGTGAGGGCCGTGCTGAAGCCAGAAAGCAGTGGATGTCATTAACCCCGTGTTTTAATGTTAGCACGTTGCCATCGCGCTCAGTTGTGACCAATCTTTCTAGGTAGGAATAATTTCTCCTACTTTTCCTCCTTTCTTCCGGTTGAGAAATATGAACCCCAGATAACAAAAGCCAATTCCTGCCGCCGCGTTGGGTACACAAGTCTCTTATAGGCTTTCCTCTCTATATAAATTAACAAAAAACACAGTATTTGTAAGTTCGGGTGAGTGCTTTCTGTCTGTCTCCACTCTTGGTGACACCTGTGTCCTCGAGCTCGCTGCAGAAGGCTGGGACAGTTTCATGGTCTTACTCAGACCTGACGCTACCGTTCGGGCTTTACTCATATCTCTGTTTTTCTGAGCATTTTCTGCCATCTTCCAAACTGAATCCCTGGAAAAAGTCACGAACTGCCAACTAGAAAATACCTTTACGTGTCTATCGATTAGCGTCTCCCCATTTTCACTGCCCCCCAGCTCCTGGCCATCGTCATTCACTCTTTGCTTCTATGAGTCTGGTTCTTTTAGAAACCTCATGTAAGTGGCATCACGCCATATTTTCCTTCTGTGATGGGGCTTTTTCACCGGGCATAGGGTCCCCCAGGCACATCCATTTCAGCACAGGCACCTGTCACAGGACATCCTCCTTTTCGAAGCTGAATAATATTTCAACACGTCCTGTATCCATTCATCGGTCTGTGGCTATTTACTTTGTTTCCATTTCTTGGGTTGCTAATAGTCCTTGGCCATGGTAATGTCTCTCCAAGACCCTATCTCAGTCATGCAGGATGCGTACGCCCTGGAGGTCTGCGGTGAAACATTGTGCCTACAGGTAGAGGTGCTGTCATGTGCACTCGAAACTCTGTTAAGAGGATGTCGTGTTAGTGCGCCCACCGCAACATAGGGGATAAAAGAAAATATTGTTTGTGTTTTTTTTTTAAGAATCTATATTTAAATAGTCACATCGAATCTATCTGTGGTCCTCAAAAGGCAGACCTGTTCTTTTTCTCTTATTTCCAGCACATGTCTGAGAAGTCCCAGGCCCTCAGCTCACCCAGATGGTTGAACTCGGCCAAGTGCTGTCCGTGAGCTCTGAGGACGAGACAGAGGTTGACACTGTCCGTCGTGTGGGTTAAACACAGTCAAGTGACAGGTGCCCCGCTGAGGCCCTTACTAGACCCCCTCAACCTTCTGTCCCGGCGGTTAGACTAGGATTACTTTACGGATGAGGCAACTGAGCATTAAAGATGTTTGGTTACTGGCCAGGGTCACGCGGTGGGTGGCAGGGACCGGGTGGGGGCAGGGGCCTCTGTGACACTCCAGTCTATGTTTTCAGCATCCCATTATGGAGATGGAGGCACCTCCCCAGGTGACACCAGCACCAAGCATCACGCAAGGGTGTGAGTGACCTTCCCAGAGAGAGAAGACTGGATGTTTTGTTTAGTGTCACTTTGAGGGACTTTTTGGGAAAACTACAAATTGCAAACCTGCTCTGTTCCTCGAATTCCCTGTTGGCTAGACGTCATCGTGAAAGCCAGCAGCCGAAAGGTCCAGTTGCCAGATCACGAAGGCGCCCTGAGGCCTCAGGTGCACATGACCGGGCTGCCTTTGCACCAGACCGTGGACCCAAAGGACGTTGCCGGTGAAAATTTATACGCCGCTTACCACGAAATCAGAGTGGGTATTTCACCTGCTGTGTGTACGTGTCACCATCCTAAAAACTGAAGCTGATCTAAATCACGTATAGAGAAGGGCAAAGAGGTGTCCTAGATATTGAAAGGTTTGTTTATTTAATAGTGGCAGGACCACAGACTCCGAACATCCAGACGATGAGTATTTGCTGCAGGAGGCGATGTTTGTCGCAGGAAAATACGTCTGGTGTTTAGCAGCAAGCTGCCCTCGGTGGGAGACTATTTAACCTCCCACCACGTGATCGTTAACTGGCAGCCTGTGCTGTCCTGAGCTTACCTGCAACCTCAAAACTGTAGAAGCGACCTGGCCCCGTCACCTGCCGGCCCCGAAGCCGAAGGACTCCTTGTGTGGACTTGAGATTGGACAAGAGCCGACTCATTTCCAAAAAAGCAAAACGATGCCTGTTTCCCCCACTGTCCTCTTTACACAGAGAAGACAACTCAGTCCTCTACCTGTGAGTTCCCATCAGCCACTGCCACCCCCCGGGACCTGTGGTCACAGGGGAACCATGATAGAAGGAAGGAAACTTCCAAACTTGAACCGTGGCCAGGGTGCTTTGGAGAGCCCTTTGCACCAAGCATTGGGCCAGGAATTATAAAGCCGGAGAGAGCCTGAGATGGAGTTTATTGGAGACGATTTTTTAACCAGAGGGAAACCGAATGTTTTACCATGGTTCCCTTACTCCGGTTTTGTGTATGCCACGAGTACTGAAAGATGCCACAGATGAACCGTCCACGTCCACACGGGCTTTAATTCTTTAAGTGATCTTTCTGTAACTCGCACTGCCCTGAGCCCCAGGGATGGGGGACGGGGGGAGGGGGGTCCCGGGGGCTCCTTCTCAGAGGTCACCAGGAAACACTGGTGCAGGTGGGTGTTTAGGAACATTTCATCTTGGCCAAAGTGGCTGCAGGTTCAAAAGAATCTCACAGAAGTGTTCTTCAGAAGCCATTTTCTCTCACCCAAGCTATTTCTGTGATGCCGAGGGCTTCATTGTTATTTTTTTTTTCCAAGAAAAATCAGAAAGTTGAAAGCGCTGTTTAAAGAGAGCTGTGCTTACTGGCTGGGTTCATCCTGAGGTTCTTTCTGCAGTCATGGCTCCCCGACCCCTACCTCCCAACCCTGAGGGACAATGATGTTTTTCAGACACAGCGACTGATAATATGTAAAGAGATTCTTTTAAACTACGTGATAAGCAGGTGGTATATTATGCTGTTGCCAACGATTCAATTCAGTGGGCGAACCCTGGTGCAAAACTCATTTTAATGAAATGCTGTTTGAAAATCAAAACGGGGGGAAAAAACGTGATCAGCATTGCGGTCCGGCAACTGTCCATGAGCATGCTAACCCATCATTACAATTTTTAAACCAAACTTGAAACAGCTTTGTGTGAACGAAACAAATAAAAATTATTAGGATGTAGATGGGCCAGGGCACCTGAGTTCAAAATGCTCATGTTTTATTAATCAATACATTTTGCATAAGAAGTTAATTTTGCTAGCTCGAGCCAACATAACTCAATTATTTTACATAATCATGGGGAACAATCGGGCTATGACAACTTAATGCTAGTTTGCAAAACCATAATTTTGCGGAGGCTCGGACGAGCCAAGTTTACTCAATGGTTTGCTTAACTTCTTAGTCACAGACCATCTCTGGGAACAGTGTCCACACATCAGTGATTCGCAGGCACAGACAGCTACTGGTTCTCACTTCATAATCCCACTGAGTCCGCTTTTCACCAGGACGTTTTGAGGGTAAGGAGGAGATGGGCTGCGATGGACAACGGCCAGAGCGTCCCTGGGGGTGAGTCCCCACCTGTAAACTCTCCTCCGCTGAGCTGAGTCGCACAGTGCACAGCTTCTCTTACTGGGATCCCTGAAGACGACGAGATCATACGATGTCGGGTTAGGATCTTTCGTGATTCTCGATCCCCCTAATGATTGTGTCTCCACAGAAGGAAACCAAAGGAGAAATAAATTAACAACACAGGGTTGACATACGCGGCAAAGGAACCCCAGAGAAGAAACCCTGTTTCACCTGACAGCAGACGAGCCAGGACTCAGCCTCTGTCCATCAGACTGGAAAACTCACTGTCCTTCTAGTATGCACCACTGTTTCTATTTTTAGAGACCGGTAGTGGAGTCCTTCTATGAAAAACTAGAAAGGTTTGTAGAGAAGAAATGAGAATTTTAGGAGTTTCTTTGTTGAGAATGAAGCCCACAGATATCATCTGTGCATTTACGAGTGTGGACAAGATCTCTTCAGGCTTGTGTTTGGTTGAAAATAACACTGATCTCTACTACAGCGGCACAGATGTGTGAAGGAATTCGGTTTTCACACAGATATAGGCGCTTTATAGCTGGTGTGGTGACTAAACGTTGCCGTCAGAGGCTGTCTCCTGCTCTCAGCCAATAGCAACAGCATGTAACATTTGTCCTCATGGTCACAAGATGGCTGCTGGATCTCTAGGCATCACAGCTAGGTTGCAGGGAAGAAAAAGGAGGGACTTGCAAAATTCTCAACGTGCTTCGCTTTTTAGACACGGTGGGTAAGTAGGGTGGAATATTTGTTCTAAGGATTTCCACTTCCCTGTCATCAGGGTCACTGGCTCAAAATGGACCCTATAATGACACAACATTACAAGGGCATGTGGGAAACACGTTTTGCTTTTCAAAAGACAAGCAAGAAAATGGCGGAGAATGGAGAAAGGGGCGGCCCAGCCGGATATCTCCCGTGTGTATTGAACTCGACTGTGAAACAAAGGATGCCTCTAGCATCTTAAGACAGTGCACACAAATCCCACGTTTTTCCCTGGGTGGAATTTGATTTTAACTAAGTGTAGAATCTATCTTGAACTTTGATTTTAACAAATGAATTTTTCTACCATTTCCATCAGCCGTCATTAAAAAAAAAAAGGATGTGCAATCATATTTGAAGAGATGTTATCTATTAAAATGGCTTGGTTATAGGCAGAAGGCCAAGTTGAAGGAACGGTGGTTCATATCAGCTTGCTACCCAGACGTGACAAGGTGAGATAAGATAAGAAAGAACACCTGTTCTCATCCCCCAGTCTTTGGCCTTTCTCTCCATTTAAAAACAAGTGAAGGACGTTCTGCTTCCTGCCGGGAAGGTGCAGGAGGGACCAAGTTAATCTCTCATCCATAACAGGCAAAAACAAAAGGAAACAAGCCAAGAAACGTAAAATTCATGGGAGCGTCACTGGAAAGACACTGAGCATCAGAAGTGAACATGGTGATTCTTGACAGACGGGAAACAACCAGCCAGGCTGAGCCGTGTGGCTCTGTGTGGCTGCTCCGGCCTGAGCCTCGAGTGTCTTCAGTCTGCAGCACATGAGGGGAAACTGAGGCAGAGCCTGGCAGAGTCCCTGAGCAGAGGAGACAGAGGTGCTAGCCCAGTGAGACTAAGGCAGCCAGAAGCCATGGGGAAAAGCAGAAGAGAGAACCCAGAGCTGCATAAAGGGAGCCCGGCTTATCTGCACAGGGTCCCCAGGAAACACTGAGTCTGTCCCACCCACCCGAGCACAAAAGCAAGACCCAAAAGGATCTAAGTATTTCCAAATAACTTAATCTCATCCCAGAACAAAACTCAAGGCAAGGCACTCAACACGGTGAGGTGCCAATATCTGGCATCCAAAAAAATAAGTAAATAAAAGATTACCAGGCAGAAAAACAGCCCTCAATGATGAGAATCAGAACAGACCTGGACGGACGCCCGAGTTAGCAGAAGAGAGCCGCTCACGGGAGCCCGTGTGCCCGGAAGTTAAGCACGAACATGGCAGGTCTTTAGAAGGACCCAAACAGAACGTCCAGAGTTCCAGAGTTGACAACTACGGTGTTTGGGATGAAAAACACACCAGAAGGGATTCGCGTGATGCGACGCAGCAAGAGAAGTGATCATGGGGGCGTGAACGCATCCCAGTAGAAAATAGCCCCAGATAAGACGCCGAGAGAAAAACAACCCCCCCAAACGTAGAGAGCATCCGTCAACGCTGAGTCAATATCAGGCAGCTTAACATGAGGGGAGAGAGGCAAAAAAAAATTTTTTTTTTGAAGAAATAATGGCCAAAAATGGTCCAATCTTAACGAAAACTATAAACCCACAAATCCGAGAAGCCCCGTGGACCCCCGCGTGGCCACGTTTCATTTTTACCCATCACAGTGGGGACCATGGCAGTCAACTCTTGTCCAGTGGGATGACATTGTTTCAAATGATACATATTTAGTAATCTTGGTTTACAGTGTGTCATTTTGGATTAAATGCCTTTTATTTATCTATTTAAAAAATTTTTTAAATGTTTTTATTTATTTTTGAGAGAGAGAGAGAGATAGAACATGAGCGGGGGAGGGGCAGAGAGAGAGGGAGACATAGAATCTGAAGCGGGATCCAGGCTCCGAGCTGTCAGCACAGAGCCCGATGTGGGGCTCGAACTCACGAACCGCAAGATCATGACCTGAGCCAAAGTCAGATGCTTAACTGACTGAGCCACCCAGGCACCCCTACTGTTTCTTTTTCTTTAATGTTTATTTATTTTTGACAGAGCATGAACGGGGGAGGGTCAGAGACAGAGGGAGACACAGAATCCTAAACAGGCTCCAGGCTCTGAGCTGTCAGCACAGAGCCCGACGCGGGGCTCGAACTCACGAACCGTGAGATCGTGACCTGAGCCGAAGTTGGACGCTCAACCGACTGAGCCCCCCAGGCGCCCCAAGGAGCCACCAAACTTTAAGTGCTGTTAACACCCCCAGGTGGGCTGCTCGTGGACCAAACCTCCCTTGTAAAATCCCTACTTCCCTGACCCTTCTGTCCTCATTCCATCTTTGAAACGCTCAGTCCCTCCTGTGCAAATCCATGATGAGCTCAGTTCTTGCTGGACTCTCTCCACTATTGCAATGATTATTACCCGTTAAAATCTGTCTTTATACTTTAACGTCCAGCTTGTTTGTCTCTGACGGGGGGGTGGGGGGCAAACGCCGAATTACCATATGACCCAGCCACTCTGCTTCTAGGTGCCCACACAAGCAATGAAATCAGGTGTGCAAACAAAAACTTGGACCTGTGCACGTTTTGGAGCGAAAGCCTGTGCTCCCCCCGAGGCCCTGTGCGGACGCGGCACCCCTCGGTGTGATGCTCTCAGGAGGTGGGGCCTTTGGGGGCAATTGGGATCACCTGACGTCGCGGGGGCTCTGCCCCTGCAGAGTCACGACAGAGCTGGCTTCCTCCCTGCGCTCCCTGCCCTGCAAAGATGCATGGAGAAGTCAGCAGTCTGCAATCCAGAAAAGGGCGCCCCTCCCCGAGAACCAGAGCAGGCTGGCACCCTGGTCTCAGACTCCCAGCCTCCAGGTGGGACATTGGCCACAACCAGGGAACCTTCACTTAATACATCATCGTCACCCAGCGCCCGTGATGGGCTCCCTCTTGGTGTCGTGCGTCCTCTGGGATCGGAAGAATGCCCACCGCCACCTGTCACACAGAAGGTCATAAAAGGAAGGGCAATGGAGTCTCAACGCCTCCCCTCTTTAGCTTTATTGTGTCACCAGCGAGAACAAAACCGCTTTCCCCCCCCTTGAAGTTGTTACGTTTCCAGCACTTTTTGGCTAGATGTACAGTCATGGGGAAAATCCGGTTTTACATTAGAAAACTCACTTGGCTTGGGAAAATTAAGAGCCTCTGACGTGAGAAATCAAGGGGAAGCAGCGACGTTGCAGGAATTGTGTGCCTTTAAACGTCTCCCTCGCCGAAGATACAGCTGTGGAGTGCAGCCCAGGTTGACGTAGAGGGACTTGGCTGAAGAACCCATCACAAAGGTACTTACGATTGCACGGCTCATTCTGTTCTCACGAGACCTGATGCCATGGGAGGGCGGGTCCTGAAGTCAAGCCCGCGTCTAGAGGGAGGCTGGGGAAAAAGAAACATTCTTCCCTCCACCCAGCATGTCTTTGCTGAAATGCTACCTGAATCACACGCATCTAATTAGGCGTCCCGCTGTCCACTGGGCACCACTTACCATCATTTTCAAACGAGACACGCTTTGCGACGGTGGCCAATGTCCAAGATGACAAATACGCTTGCTGGCCGTGGTTTTGCGAGGTTTTCTGCAGGAAAAAGAGAGAAAGGCTGTCTTTCAGGTGGGGGGCGGAATCCTCAGTTTTTCACAGTTGAGACGATGAACAGAGACTGCCTCAGAGTCTGGTTTTGAAATATGAGGAGGACAAAGGGGCCTAACTCATCGTATTTGGCGTTAACTTTGCAGCATACGGCTCGCTGTTGGAAATGTCGATTCCTTCCGCTTAAATGAAAAACAGGTAGGTTTCCTGGGAGAGCCCGGAGCATCCAACGTGATCAGCATCTCAGCTAAAATTCAGACTAATTGGATTTCCTACAACTCAGGTTAAGCATTATAAAATAGGTCCGTTCTTTCGCATCATAAAAGGAAGGGCAATGGAAATAATTAGATTTTTCTACAATTCTCCAAAGTTTAATGAATTTGAAACTGTCTTAAGAGCTCTTTTGTTCACAAAAGTTGTGATTAAAAACACATATTTCGAAGAGAGTACATCTTCCTAAATTAATTACGCATCAGTACAATAAGCTCATAAAATATATATTTCAATGAGTGTTAACTTTAAACATTAAAAGCATACCCCCTTTTCTTTCTTTCTCTCTCTCTTTCTTTCTCTCTTTCTTTCTTTCTTTCTTTCTTTCCTTCTTTTGTTCTTTCTTCTTTCTTTCTTTCTCTTTCTCTCTTTTCCTCCCTCCCTCCCTATTCCTCTTTCTTTCTCTTTCTTTCTTTCTTTCTTTCTTTCTTTCTTTCTTTCTTTCTTTCTCTTTCTTTTCCTTCCTCCCTCCCTCCTTATTCCTCTTTCTTTCTTTCTTTCTTTCTTTCTTTCTTTCTTTCTTTTTCTTTCTTATTTTCTTTCTTTCTTTCTTTTTCTTTCTTTCTTTCTCTTTCTCTCTTTTCCTTCCTCCCTCCCTCACTATTCCTCTTTCTTTCTTTCTTTCTTTCTTTCTTTCTTTCTCTTTTCCTTCCTCCCTCCCTCCCTCCTTCCTTCATTCCTCCCTCCCTCACTATTCCTCTTTCTTTCTTTCTTTCTTTCTTTCTTTCTTTCTCTCTTTTCCTTCCTCCTTCCTTCCTTCCTCCCTCCCTCCCTCCCTATTCCTCTTTCTTTCTTTCTTTCCTTTTTATTCTTTCTTTCTTTCTTTCTTTCTCTCTTTCTTTCTTTCTTTCTTTCTTTCTTTCTTTCTTTCTTTCTTTTTTAACCATGAGCAAGAAAGTTTAATTGACCAGTACTGGGAAGCAACTGTCATACCCTTCATGGACCAGTCTCACTCCCATGAGATGAATGACCAGACAGTAGAACCACAGGCCAAATCCATCTGTCCAGACTCCCATTGTACAGACAGGATAACTGAGGTCAGGTGTTGACACCTTTTCGAGGAGACAAATCTCTGCATATATACACACATTCACCTGGATAAGTATTTGCCTATAACCTCTCATATTTCCTGAGCTACTCAGTAATGTGTTTAGGACTACAATATATGTCTTGGGAGTTTTATGGGTTTGCTTACACCAGTATTTGTAGCTGTTCTACTCATTTTTATTTCTTCAAGCTATTCCATGAAGATTTGTAAGAGTTTATTGGGTCCCTCCTGTTCCTGATGGACACGTAGGCTATTTACAGCTTTTCCCTTCAATACAATGTGTTGCAGTGGGCATTCTTGGAAACGCATGTATGTGCATGTTTCTTGAGATATTAGAACAAGTTGACTTGTAGGACCAGAGGACTCACCCATTCTAAAATTTCACAGATACTGTGAAAGAGCCCTGCTCTGCAGCCATGCCCGTCCATCCTTCACCAGCCACCAATAATCCTCTCCCATGTCTCACAGCTGGCCAGAAGCAGGTATTACCAGATTACCTCACATACATGATTTTTTTTAGAAAAATTGTTTTAATGTCTATTTATTTTTTGAGACAGAGAGATAGAGCACGAGCAGGGGAGGGGCAGAGAGAGAGGGAGATGCATAATCTGAAGCAGGCTCCAGCCTCTGAGCTGTCAGCACAGAGCCCGACACGGGGCTCGAACTCACAGACCCTGAGATCATGACCTGAGCTGAAGTCAGACACTCAGCCGACTGAGCCACCCAGGCGCCCCTCTTCCCACACTTGATTTTCATTTGCTTTTTATTGAAAGTCAATGATTTTTAAAATCCTATCTGTATGTTTCTTGGCTCTCTGCATCTCTCTATTTGCTGCCTGTACGTTCTTCCCGCCCTAACTGTCTTCACTCCTCTTCGGGCTCCGTGCTAGCTAACAGCACAGTGGTGAGATTGCACAGCTGATGGTCCTTGTGGATGCCCCCTGCAGGCACTACTCACAAGCACTCCCTCCGTGTGAGGCACTTTGCGGATGTGTGTGTGTTCAACCCGTGTGGGACATAGGCCATTGCCTTGTTATCATAGATGAGTCCACGGAAACTCAGAGAAGAAAAATTACTTGTTTAGGGTCCCAGAGTTAGTGACAGCAGGGGCAGCTTTACAAAACCAGCTGTCTGCAGGGCCCCCAGTGTGCTAGCTAACGCCAAGAGATGGGGGGCGGTGGCCAGGGGCAAAAAAAGCCAGTAATGCCACAGAACGGAGGGCTCGAGAGGCTGAAATTCTCCCAACAGGCCGCAGAATGTAACCCAACACTCGTGTTTCACACCCCACTCAACACTCTGCACACATCCCCAGCGGATCAGGGCCTAAAAGGAATTAGGACTCTAGCTCGATCACTTGCAAGCTGGGTGACCTCGAACACGTCTCTCGCCTCTCTGAGCCTGTTCGTGCATGGGTCAAATGAAAAGAATAGTTGAACTTACTGATTCTGGGTATTTGTGCAGATTTCCAAAAAGAAACAAGAAAAGCACGATAGAAGGCACTTAACGGGGCATAACCAACGCTCACACACATCTGCACACACACACTGGGTGCTTGTAAGACACGGCCTAGTACTTACACAGTCGTGGTGGCCGCTGGGATGTTTATGGAGTCCACAAGGCCATGTGCAGAAGGTCAGGTCTGACTCTTGAGTGACAAGAGGATGGGGGTTAGAAAGAAATGATCCACTCAGATGTCACAAAAAAGAATGTGCCATTTCTGATCCATTTCAGCCTGAGCTCCCAAATGTCATAAAACGTGAAGGCTCATTTTTATTCTTCGCCTCCACGAACCCCCTTCAGCCTCTCCTTAACACGCCAGACAGGCTCCCCCATGAAAGGCAATCTTCTCGAAGTCATTCATGCTTGTCCCTCTGCAGACCCAGCCTGCCTCACCCCGAGGATGCCCTGTGCCCTCCATTTCTAAAGGTCCCATCATGAAGGAGCCGCGTTCCTGGGAAATTGTGTGGTTCCCCACCATCCTTCCCACAACAGAACTTGAAAATCACTTTCCACCCCTTTGCATCCAAAACTGGAAGAATTTTGTGGAAGGAGAGTTTGCAAGAAGCCATTTGCCAAGTAGCAACACCTTGATTATTCCACAGGCACAACTCTCCCTCTTTCTGGCTCTCCCAGCGTGGGGACCACCGCCTTTCTTGGGCTGTCTGAGGAGTCTGTGTGTGTGTGTGTGTGTGTGTGTGTGCGCCTGTTTGTAAAGACACAGAAAACATTCCAGGCAAGTCCAGGAAATCATCTGGAGAGTGAGATTTGCAGGCAGGAAGACAGACAAGCTGGCAAAAAAAAAAATGACTTTAAATTCCTTTTTTTCATGTTTATTTATTTTTAGGAGGGGGCAAAGAGAGGGAGACAGAGGATCTGAAGCAGGCTCCACACTGACAGCAGGGAGCTTGATGTGGGGCTCGAACTCACAAACCATGAGATCATGGCCTGAGTCGAAGTCGGACGCTTAACCAGCTGAGCCACCCAGCTGCCCCTAAATTCTTATTTACTTTATATATATATTTCTATACTTTTCTTTCACAAAGGCATAGTATTTGCTCTGTCCAAAGGGGGAAAAAGTAGTTTTTGAAAACAATAATTGTGTGTCCTCCATTAATACCTACAATGTCTCTATGCCTTTGTTAACACCATGAACCTAGAAAGACAGAGGCTAATGCCAGAATTAGCTGCATTTAGGATTGGAACCATGAGCATTACTGCATCATAAACATCTTTGGAACTCCTTTTCCACAAAGATGATGTGCCCGACAGCTCACGGCTCCCGTTTATGTCGTATATTCCGTGCTTTCCTATTGTTACAAATACTATAATGCTCATATAATTAAAGAAAGTGTTTTTTTTTTCAAAAAATTTTAACATTTATTCATTTTTTGAGAGACAGAGCATGAGTGGGGGAGGGACAGAGAGAGAGAGAGAGAGAGAGAGAGAGAGAGAATCCGAAGTAGGTTCCAAATCTGAGCTGTAAGCACAGAGCCCAATGTGGGGCCTGAACTTGCAGGGACCGTGAGATCCTGACCTGAGCCGAAGTCGGATGCTGAACCGACTGAGCCACCCAGGTGCCCCAAAGAAAGCATTTTAACAAATGAAAATAACACTTGTGCGTCCCAGGCCAATGGCCAAAAGCAGTCTTCTCTGCCCAGTTTTTAGCACCACACGCTTTGAAACATGGGAAGTCAACGCTGGAGTTCGTAGGCAGGTGCGGAAGGCTATTCAACATCGGCAGTAACATCCCATTCATTTGCCTCCATTAATTTTCCATTTAGCGGGATCTACGGCTCCACGTTTGGCTTTTTGTTGTTGTTGTTGTTGTTGTTGTTGTTATGCTTATTCTTTCAACTGAACTGCAGAGATAAAAGGTATTTAAGCTCAAAGAAATATGAAGTCATTCTTTGAGCAAGCACGTATCTGCATGGCATGTTTTCAGGCACCCACTGTGAGAATGCACAGAGACCGTATTCGACATCCCATTGGTTCTTTCCAAATCTCCATGAATCGGCCTCTTTGGGCCCATTAGCCTGTGATTTTCGCATGTATAGAAAGACACAGTTGCAAGGGTATGCAAACATAGAGGCCCTAAAAGAAGCCAAATACTGATAACTGCTCCCGGGACTGTCGAGAGTTGATACTGGAAAGTTGAGCTCACCCAGAATTTTAAGTCTGAAAAGTCCAGCCCGGATCCCATGCTTTGTCCTTGTGTGTTTTGTGGGTGCTGTCTGCAGGCACCCCAGCAATGCATACAGCCAGCACGGCTGGGAGAGAAGATGGGGGGGGCAGAGGGAAGGGCTCGGCCAGCTTCACCACTGACGCACCAGCCTCCCCATCAACCCGGCAGGATAGAAACAGAAAGGCCATGCTTGCGGGGCTGAAAGACACAGGGAGCTTCTTTTCTCTGAACCTGGCTAAACTAGAGGGTGAATCCTGTAGGTGGAGCCTGTCTGGGGGCTCAGAGTTTGGTTTAAAATGAAATGATGGTGTGCCCTGGGGTCAGTCCCCATACACCCGTGCAGGAGCAGGGAGAGCAGGGGCTTTGGCGAGGGACCAGCGGCCATTCCATCCTGGCCGTGGTGTCTGTGCTCAGGGAGTGCACCCCACTGATCCCGCACTTTCTTGCTGAGATTTCTCCAGTAACCGTTTCCCCTTGCTAGTGCTGGTGCAGAGCATGCTGTCCTCAGCCCCAGGTCGGTCCCTTACACGCCCCATCGGTGGCAGTGTCTGTAGGATCGCGATCACATTGGCATAGCTGAGCGTCTGTGAGGTATAGTTGAAACTCCTGTCATTACGGCCACCTGTAAATCCCCCACTTCACAGACCAGCCACCCTGGGGTCCAAGACCTTGACGTGTAGACAGTAGTGATATATGCAGAGCTCATGGCCAGCTTTTCTGCTGTAAAGACTTCACACCCACCCCATCAGCTGCCCAGCCCACGGTGCACACACGCACGTAGCATGTTCAGAAGGGGGGTCCGGGGGAGAGCCCGACTGGGAGAAGCTCAGAAATAACTTGACTTCCTTAAGGCTTCGCATGAGCCTGGGGCCATCTTTCTTCTACCCCTTGTCACTTAGATCCTTTGTAGAGGCCACTTGCAAGGCCTCCAGGGAAGATGCGTGTCATTTGGTACAGGCACATTTTTTCACTTTTTATTACAGAAAATTTCATTTATATTCAATTTAGAGAAAAGAGGACAACAGCCTCCAAAGTACCATTTATCGTTGGTAACTATCAACCGCTAGCCAATCTCCTCATAGCATTTCTTTTGTTTTTTAATGTTTATTTTTTTTTTATTTTGAGAGTGAGAGAGAGAGCAGGGGAGGAGCGGAGACAGGGAGAGAGAGAATCCCAAGCAGGCTCCGTGCTGTCAGCACAGAGCCCATTGTGGGGCTGGAAATCACGAACCGTGAGATGGTGACCTGAGCCGAAGTCAAGAGTCGGCCGCTTAAGCGACTGAGCCACCCAGGCGCCCCTCCTCATAGCATTTCTTAACATGTATAATTGACGAATTCGAATTTAGAATTTAGAAACAAGAAGGCAACGTTAGCAATCACGGGCTTCATCCCACAGCCTCACACGTTTCTATCACCTGTGTGGTTATCAAAGGCATGTCCTCGAGGTCCGTCCATGTCGTTGCAAATTGAGTTTCAAAGCTTCAAACTTCAAACTGGAGGCATAAGAAATGATTGCTAGCCTTGTGAAGCCTATTAAAACTAGCTTCCAGACGTGAAGGAGAAAAGACAATGTGGGGAACCAGGGTCAGCACACGTGTACTCTGTATCACAGGAGAGAGACCCACACTCTGCCCCGGGGATGCCCAGATGCACCCAGGCGTGGGGAGAGGCAGGGACTCTCAGGGAGGAAGCCTGCCCTGAGCAGAGCACAGGGGACAGGAAATTCACATTGGTCACCAGGACTCACACAGGTCCTGTTCCAACATTGCCAGTTTGAAACCCATGGGATCGCTAAGGCAGGAACCGCCAAGGGCCCTGGGAAGGCAGTCCTCTGCTCTGCGCCTGTGAGTACAGTCTCCAGGTCTTACTAATCCCATCTCCCTAGTGACCTCTGCGGTCCACTCCTTCCTTAGTCCCCATGCCAGTGTTTCCAGCATTAATTCAAGAGGCAGCCTCCCCTTCCTCAACTACTGCAACAGCCTCCTGCTTGCTTTCTGGAACATTCCAATCTTCTCTCCACGTGCAGGGTGTAACACACATCTCACTGTGTTATGCCCTCTATTTTTGTTTCTTTTTACTACCTTGCTTCTTCATTTTTTTCCGGCTTAACTGAGGTATTTGTATGACTGACAAGTAAAAATCGCATATACTTCAGGTGTGTGCCATGTGATATAATATACGCACACATTGTGATATGACTCACAATCAAGTTAATGAACACATCCGTGACGTCTCAGAGTCACCACTTACCACATCTCCCCATTTACCCTTCCCCTTAACCCCCGGTAACCACTGTTCCACTCTCTGCTTCTACAAGATTCCACATGTAAGTGAGATCTATCAGCGTTTGTCTTTCTGTGCCTGGATGATCTCAGTCAGCATGATGCCCTCCGGGTCCATCCATGTTGTTGCAAATGACAAGATTTCCTTCTTTTTTTGGCTGAATCAAATTTTATCAGATAGATGATTGATAGATAGATATGGATAAATAGATATGGATAGATGATAGACAGGTAGACAGAAAGATAAAGAGATAGATAGCTATGGATGGATAGATAGACAGATAGATAGATAGATAGATAGATGATAGGTGGATAGATGAGCATACTGATGTTAGATATGGATCAAAAGATATAGATAGATGATAGATAGGTAGACAGAAAGATAGAGAGACAAATGGCTATGGATGGATAGATAAATAGATAGATAGATAGATAGATAGATACATAGATAGATAGATAGATAGATAGATAGATAGATAGATAGATGGATATGTGGATAGGTGGGTAGATACATGGATGGATGGATGGACGGATGGATGGATGGATGGATGGATGGATGGATGGATAGATGGATGGATACACAGATAGATGGATAGATAGATAGATAGATAGATAGATAGATAGATAGATGATAGGTGGATAGATGGACAGACTGATGGTAGATATGGATCAAAAGATATGGATAGATGGTAGATAGGCAGGTGGATGGATGAATAGATAGATAGATAGATAGATAGATACATTCATACATACATAGACAGATGGTAGACAGATCTTCAGTAGCCTCTCCCACCCGAGGATTAATATGGCTAAAAGTGTCCATTAGCTTAGCAGTTTCATTACAGGAGTCATTGTCTCAACACTACACTTTGAATTTCCTGCTCTGTCTCCTCTGCACAGGGTGCCCCCCCTGACTACACACACGGCTCTTCTCTTGACCTCATCTATGCTGAGAAGTCACCACCACTGGGATCCTAACCTAACTCTGGGATACTGAGACCCCTTTGCCGCATGCCTCCAGATCGTCCTTACAGAATGCACACCACTTCTTGTTCTGTGATCCGTGTCATCGTCTGACTTCCTACAGGAAGTGAGCTCTGTGAGGACGGAGATGGCCAGCCTGCTCACCACCACACACAGCGCCAATGCTCATGCTCCCAGGGCATCATCCAGCAACTTGGTCGATACGAGATCCCAAATCCATCCCTCTGCACTACATCTCCCCTCCCGTCAATTGAATGACTCTTTCTGGATTTTACATTTGTGTTGTATCATTTCCAGTCATGACTCTAAAAGGAATATATCATTGCATTTTCTAGGTTCAGCTACATGGGACTTTAATGAATTTGAAGAATGCATTCAAGAACCCAGCTGATTTTTGCTAGGTGATTATATACCATTGCTTCTTCATTTAACATCGATATTCATACTCTAAGAAAATGGTTTCCTTTTTAGGAAATCAACTTTACTTTTCAATAAAAAAAATCAGAGAGAAGGTGGGTCCTATAATTAAATTATTTTCCTGGTAAGTGAATTCTTAAAAAAAAAATCAGGAAGGCGAAACAACAAACTACGAATAGTAGATGCTTCTGAGGGTAGCTTGTATGAGCAGGTTAATTTTCTCTTTTCTTTTCTTTTCTTTTCTTCTCTTTTCTTTTCTTTATTTTTTAAAATTTATTTATTTATTTTGAGAGAGAGAGAGAGAGAGAATCCCAAGCCGGTTCCGAGCTCAGCACAGAGCGCAATGCGAGGCTCGATCTCACAAACCACAAGATCATCACCTGAGTTGCAATCAAGAGTTGGACGCTTAACTGACTGAGCCACCCAGGTGCTCCTCACATATTTTCAAAGTTTTATTTCGATATCCAGAATCCTTAAGTTGAAGTGTTATGACTAGTCTAAAATTGCACCAAAAAGAAAAAGGTTTTAGACATAATATTAATGCAAAAGTACCGGATGCCAACTTTTATGCACAAAAAGGGATAAGATCTTATACTCTTCTCGATAGATTTAGGGGAAAAATAAAATTCTTAATTTCTGTTAAGATCCTAGGATAGTAGTATCCTACATTGTAGATGATTTGCAAAAGACCTGGGCAATGAGGATGTCAGAGAAGTTTCTTAGTCTGAAAGGGGTTTTTAGATCACCTCCATTGTTTCAAGTACCCATGGCTGGTATCTGTATGGCCAGCAAACTAAAAATGCTTATAATTGCTCAAAGAGTTATAAGAGGAGGAGGAGAAAGGTGTGATAGAAATTGTATCTGGCCCCAAATCTAGAATATTTACTCACTGGCCCTTTAAGAAAAATGTGCTCATCTCTGTGATAAAGACACCTATAAGACCTACATCCAATGTCACACCTAAGGGTCACATGTTGAAATCTACCCTTCTGAATCTAGGAAAGACCAGCACCTCTATTCAACTTTAAACTGAAGATCTAGCCAGTCCACAAGGCAAGAAATATTTTTAATTAAAAAATTATAGGAGGAATGTAAAAAAAATCATTATTTTAATATATAACAGGAATACACACACACACACACACACACACACACACACACCATCTACAAGAATCTGTGGAAAATCTATTAAAGTTAAGGAGTAAATTTGGCAAGGCTGCTGGTTACCAAGTCAATATATAAAAATCAATTGTATTTCTATATACTGGTAATTTGCCACAGCAACAAAGTGTTAGAAAATGGTTTTTAAATGCCTTTTACAACAGCATGAGAATGAAATACCCAGGAATGAATGCAAAGAAGGATATGTTAGACCTTGACAAAGGAAGCGATCAAACATGACTGTGATAAATTCTACAAATACATAAATGGCTATCTGAGGTTCATGTACCGGAATAACTGATATTGCAAAGCTGTAGATTCCGCCCCGCCCCCCGCCCCGCCCTGAGATGGTCTATAGAGTCAGTGCACATCCAATCAAGATCTCAATGGATATTTTCGGTAAAAAAATTACATACTGTTTCAAAACTGTAAATTAAAATGTGAAAGGCTAAGAAAAGAAAAAGATATCTTGAAGAAGTACTAAGTCAGAAGAAACCCTTTCTTAAGTATCAAGGCTGAGTTAATATTATGGTAATTTAGACAGTATGATATCAGTGTAAAAAGGGACAAAGGACTAATGAAACCAAACAAAGAACCCAGAAGTCCATCTACACAGACGTGGCCACTGCAGTCATGATGTGCCTGTCAACGTGGAGAAGCGAGAACAGAATATCTTTTCAGTAAATGGCATGGGATCCATTAGATATAATATGAGGAAAATTAATTTCATACATAATAATTAATTATACCCAGGTTGTGGACCTGAAGGGAATATTAAGCCCACAAAATTGCTAGAAGAAAACATAGGAGAATATCTGCATGACCTTGAATAAGCAGAGGGATTCTTCAACAGGATACAAAAGCAGTCACTACAAAGTTAAAATTTATAAACCAGACCGTGTTAAATGTAGACTCTAAAAGGAAGCCACAGAATAGGAGAAATTATTTTCAATACATATATTCATCAAATGGCTCACATCCAGGATGTGATAAGAACTCTAAAATCAATACGGAAATTATAGAAGACCCAATAGGACAGAAAAAAGCAATACATGTGAATTGTCGCCTCACAAAAGACATCCAAATGTCCTATAAATGTGTCACACTGTGCTCATCAGCCTTCATTACCAGGACAGGAAAATTAAAACCACAGTGACTTATTCCACACGCTGAAAATCTAAAGTGGCTGAAAATCTAAACTGTGGCAATGTGTCGGTAAAGCTTCACTGTGTGTCAGTAAAAGATATTGACAAATGAGCACCGGTGAGTTGCCCGTGGGATTATTTTAACCCCTTTGGAAAACTAGTTTTGTGTTATCTACTCAAGTGGAAGCTTTCTACGCTCCGTGGCCAAGCAGTTTCACCCTTACATACGTGCCGCCCCCCAAAATACGCATAGCAGTGTTGCTTGAGAGATCCCAAACTGGAAACAAGTCAAGGGTCTGTCAACAGTAAGGTGGGTAAATGCATGTTGATGGTGTCGTGTGATGGGTGCCCCACAGCAGAGCAAATGAGTGAGCAGAGTCATGCCCCACCACACGGGCAGCTGTCCCTACTAACATCCTGAATGTAGGAAACCACAGGTAAGATAATGCATTCTTAAAGATTTCACACTGATGTGAGTGCAAAACAGGCAAAACGTATGTGTGTGCCAGAACGCGAGAATGGCTATCTTAAGAAAAGATGAGGCTGGCGGCTGGGGGGAGACCTTATGGAAGCTTCTAGAAGTTCCTTATTGCCTATTGCTTGACCTTGGTGGCGGTTATGTGCGTGCGCGTGCGTGTTCGCTCTGTTGTAACTCAGGGCTCAACGCTGCGAACTGTCTCTGTGGGCGTGTGGGTATGTGCATGTGTGAGCGAGGATCGTGTGTGCATGTTCAATCTTTATGTTTTGGCATACACACAGAGGTAATTAGTGAATGTAGTTTGCTAAAACAAAAACGCAAATATCACATGCACGCTATCCACCCCATAGTGCTAAAAAAAAAATGTAGAAAATATAGAGCAAAGAAACATTGCTCCCAACTCACTGCTCTGTATCTTGGCACTCGTCCATAAACACCAAAGGTTCTCTATATTTGACTACGAATTATGGAGTATAGCCTCTTCTAGAATAAATGCCGAGGAAAAGGAGATTCTAATAAAATAGCATAACTCACGACCACATTCACCCGCAGCACCTGTGATAGCCGTTCTCTGAAGTTTGTGTCGCCTCCCTCCCCGGCCTGCATTTTAGCAGCAGTGGATACCTCGGAATGTCTTATATATCCCACTGCAAGCAGAGAGAACCTGTAATTGTGATGAGTTAACATGTGCTAGTTTTCTCGAGTGTCTCCCCCCTAAAAGAGACAGGTTCCCAAGGCCGATCTGCTACAGGACAATC
Organism: Panthera pardus; assembly: GCF_024362965.1. Classification (NCBI taxonomy): domain Eukaryota; kingdom Metazoa; phylum Chordata; class Mammalia; order Carnivora; family Felidae; genus Panthera; species Panthera pardus. The sequence continues at coordinate 3,647,274 of NW_026526699.1, read as the reverse complement.
AGACGGGTGGGGAGCACACTTCGTTGTTGATGATGCCAACTGTAGACACGCGTCATTGACATTAGGTGTGTGTTTGTGAACATTAAGGACCAGACATGTCTGTTTTCTCCGACTCTGGGCCCTCCTCCTCTTCAACACCGATGCAACGCGACACGGCCAGCATGAGTGATGCCGGTCTCTGTGGCTGAGCCCCGTGACTCAGGTCATTGATCCTGCACGGATATAAATTTTCCATTACCCTGGAGCAAAACGTAGAGCGGGCAGGCCCTCGCCACTATTTTCTGTTATAAAAGTTAGTTTGGTGATTGGACAAAAAGGAAAAGAATGACGACATTTATAGAAAAGACTGCTCAGCATAAAAAGGAAATGTTTTTCTAAGAGTCTTTGGTTTCTTTTCGTAAAAGAGACTTTTTTTTTTCATTAGCCATAAGAAGGGCACAGCATCAGAGATGTTAAAGAACTTCATGCACTGCATGGCTGTTACGGATTAATTTCTACTGAGGCTGAATAGTAGAGACAACAGTAAATGTGGAATATGCACGTAATAGCAGGCCATAAATACAGATGGTTATTTTTTACAAAGTGTGAAAGATCACAGTAAAAATGTCAAACTGTGGTTGCAAAAACGGTCTTGGAGAAGCAGAGGGAAGGCATTTATGCTTGTTTGGTGTTTAAGTGACTTTGCATACATGCTTTCCTGTTCTGATTTATCTCCTGGTCTGCAAACTATTTCCTTGTGCTCAACTCTGCTTAGTAATGTCTAATGGGGGGGTCGGGGAGGCGCGTTCTGTCCTCTTGGCTTCATTCACCAAATGCGTTCCCCCTGATGGAGTCTTGGTCAGAAACAGCAAGGACTCCTCTGCATCCTTCAGCCTCCACCGAAACCCCACCTCCCCCAGAAAACCGCTTCTCCCACTGCCACCTCGCCTCGAACCCTCTGGTAACCGCGGTACCCAGATGGCTTCGACGGCATGTGTGGGAGAGGGCAGATTCCCCAGACCCAGAGGGTGCAGCATTCTTCCCAATGCGTCCACATCTTGTAATGAAAATGCTGAAATGGAGAGATAGTGGTAGTCATTAGGGAAACCCTAACATGCTTACCGAAGGAAAATTCTAGGGAGACAGAAATTCTGGAGCTGGCTGCTCGACCGAGAAGGTAGAAGAGAACAACGAGACACAGCCGTACCCCCGTCGGCGGACAGACACGAGCCAGGTGGATTAGCACCTCGGGTCAGCAAGGACGGAAAGGATCACACCGGGGGTGCCCGGGGGCCCACACTTGGGGGCTCACACCAGGCTGGGATCAGTCAGTCAGGTTTGGCTCTTTTGGAGAGCGAATTAGTGGAAGGAGGTTAATTAGCTAGATGACCCAGATCTGTGCTCTTTGTCCGCGGTCCTATCGATGGTTTGCACCCAAAGTGCGTCCCGAGCATCATGACTCAGGGGTCTTTATCCGCACCAGAAAAGGAACTTGGAACCCGGGTGGCTTTCATTTTCTCCATAACACGTTGTACGTGAGAAATTCATAAAGCAATGCGGGACACTACAGACCCATCAAACAGGACCGAGAGCCCAGAAATAAGCCCACAAGCACACAATCAACTGATGTGGGAGGAAAAGGAAATACGTTACCGGTAGGAGTTCCTGCAGACCAGGGAAAGGACTGCACCCTTAGACCAGGAGTGGGAGCAGGTTTTTGTGCCTGTCCTCCAGTGCCCCCCAAATAAAAGAGGGAAAGAAGGAAAATTGTCGCTGAAATAAAATGAAAATTCAAGCACTTTGTAGACAACGGCAGGGCCCCCGGAAAATGCTGTGGACCCCCCAGCAGATCCTGGTTTTACAGGCTCTGGCCTGACAGGTAAGAGCTGGGGAATAATTTAAAATGGGCTTTGAGGGGCACCTGGGTGGCTCAGTCGGTTGAGCGTCGACTACGGCTCAGGTCATGATCTCGTGGTCCGTGAGTTCGAGCCCCGTGTCGGGCTCCGTGCTGGCAGCTCAGAGTCCGGAACCTACTTCCAATTCTGTGTGTGTGTGTGTGTCTCTCTCTCTGCCCCTCCCCTGCGAGCACTCTGTCTGTGTCTCTCTCAAAAATAAATAAACATTAAAAATTAAAAAATAAAAAATAATAAAATGGGCTTTGAGCCCTGTCCCATCGTGTATTGTTAGGTGGCCCTGGATGCATATCTGAGCCTCAGTTTGCTCGTCTGTAAATAAGATCCAGCCCCTTAGGATTGTTTTACGAAGTGAATGGGACAGTACAATGGATGGACCTTCAGGACGCTGTGCTAAGTGAACTGAGCCAACCCCGGAGGGGCAGCTAGCATACGACGTCACTCAGATGGCACACGTCGAGCAGCCACATTCATAGACACGGAGCAGAAGCCTCTGCCGGCGGCTGGGGGAGGGCAAACAGGAAGGCTTGCACGGGTGTAGACGTTCAGTTTTGCGAAATGTAAAACTGTAGACTTTTTACACAAACCACGTGGGTGACAGTTCACAGTATTGAACTGTACGTTAACAAATGGCCAAGATGATACAGGGAACAAACTGGGGGTGGCTGGAGGAGGGGGGTGGGCATTAGGAGGGCCCTTGTTGGGATGAGCACCGGGTGTCATAGGTAGGAGATGAGTCACTGAAGCCAACACCACACTGTATGGTAGCTAACTTGAATTTAAGTTAAAAAAAATTTTTAAAGGCCACGATGGTAAATTTTATGTTATATATTTATTCACCCAATGCAAAACACTCCCACGCCCCAACAATTTTTTAAGAGAAAATACAATAACAGCTCCCAGGAAAGGGTGAAAAAACATATCTATTATAATTATAATTATATAATTATTTAATTAAAATTATTTAATAATAATAATAATTATTATTATTATTGCTTGTGCTGTAAGAGAACTTCGTTTGTCATGGGTTTTGGGGTTTTCGAAAACAGGTTCAACACCATGAGAAAATCACAGGTGTTTATTTTGCTTTCTGCCTCTTCCTATCCCCGTAGGAATGCTTCTGCCTGGATCCAGGCAACAAATTTAGGTAAAAAATACAAAGACAACTGAAGAAGAAAGAAAGCAAGATGGCTAAACCCAGTCTAAGAGCCTTGGTCCTATGGAATTCTGGTCTGGAGGAAAGAAGCCCGGAGGGAAGGAATGTTTTCCAACTCTTGGGGAAGACACAGCAAATTGAAATGCCCCAAATGAGTGTGTCCCTTTTTTTTTTTTAATTTTTTAAACATTTATTTATTATTGAGAGACAGAGAGACAGAGCATGAGCAGCGGAGGGTCAGAGAGAGAGGGAGACACAGAATCTGAAGCAGGCTCCAGGCTCCGAGCTGTCGGCACAGAGCCCGACGCGGGGCTCGAACTCACAGACCGTGAGATCGTGACCTGAGTCAAAGTCGGACACTTAACCGACCGAGCCCCCCCCCCCCCCCCCCCCCCCGCCCAGGCTCCCCGAGTGTGTCCCTTGTAGTTGATCCCTGGTGCTGTCTTGAGAAAGACACAGGCGGCATGAAGAATCTTCCTTCCTCTCTACTGTGAGATGAGCAGCAGGCAATGACGTCTCAGCAAGACAGAGGAATGGGGCAGGGAGAGACTCTGGCAAACAGCAGCCAGCGTGCGCCCTGCACACGAGGGTAGGTGCCCCTTGGCTCCAAGCAATGGAGCCCGTGAAGAAGGTCAGGCCTCTTCACCTGCTCGAAGAGATTCTGGATGTTTATGTGAAACCTTCAAAGATGAGAGCGCTGACCTGGAGACGTTGAAAACACCTTGTGACCCAAACAGAGCATCCGCACATCGGCAGGTCCAACTTGGCAAGACCGCTTAGACAAGAAATCGTCCATCCAGCATCCTTGTTGTTCACGTCTGACCGGCGGTCCGGAGAGGGGAAGGCTTACCCAGAGGCAACTGAAAATAAGCTCACACAGAATAGCATCTTCCACCCAGGACTCCCCCAAAACCAAAGAAGAAAGAGGTCCAGGCACATCAATAGACTCATTCCTACATGGCGGGCAGACTGTGTGCTCACAATGATGAAATGTCTCATGGGTTTAACTGTTGAAGTTAACCACACACACACACACGCACACACACCCCTTGGATCTATTTTGTTAACAGCATAATAAGGGGGCGTCTGGGTGGCTCGGTCGGTCAAGCATCCAGCTTCAGCTCAGGTCATGATCTCACAGTTCGTGGGTTCAAGCCCTGCGTCAGGCTCTGTGCTGATGGCTCGGAGCCTGGAGCCTGCTTCGGAGTCTGTGTCTCCCTCTCTCTCTGCCCCTCCTATGCTCATGCCCTGTCTCTCTCTCAAAAATAAATAAACATTAAAAAAATAGCATAATAGGGGCTCCTGGGTGGCTCAGTTGGTTAAGCGTCTGAATTCGGCTCAGGTCACGATCTCAAGGTTCATGAGTTCAGGCCCCACGTCGGGCTCTGTGCTGACAGCTCAGTGCCTGGAGCCTGCTTCAGAAACTCTGTCTCCCTTTCTCTCTGTTCCTCCCCTGCTTGCACTCTGTCTCTCTCTCTTTCTCAAAAATAAATAACCATTAAAAATTTTTTTTAATTAAAAAAACAGCATAATAATATTACAATGTATTTTATAGAGCTAAAACATCATTTTTCTCATACATGCATTTAAAACGTATTACCAGCTTTTGCTGTTCTGTCATTTAACCATTTGAAACAAGAACTCTCAGCCATGGATGTGTTGTGAGTCTCTCAAGAACCTACCATTGATGCTTATGTGTTTTCATCTGTGGAACACGGATGGTGTAATTACCCCCAGCAGGGTGGCAAGAAGGGACACCGTGGCATGTTATTGTCAAAGCCACTACATTCACTAACAGGGAATTCATATTTCACACATAAAAAAAAAATTGATAATGTGCTCTCATCCAAAAAGAGAAAAGCAGAAAATTGTGTTTTCTCCCACGGTGTGGGCTAATGCATAAGACATAATAGCTCTCATTGTTTTATTCCAGTAAAGGCATCATATCCATAAAAAGAAAGTCATAACTCAATTCTATATTCTTAAAAGAATTAACTTCAATTGCTCATAATTGGTTTAAATGTTAATGTTTGCATAATGCATGATTTCTTTATTAAAAGGCCACGGCAGAACACGCATTATCCCATTTCAAAAGAAGCCTCAGGAAAAATCTTTCCTGTAGCCTCAGATGGTTTAAAATTGATCTCCTGTAGCTTGGCCCACTTTTATATTCTTAACAGCAGACAAAATAGTTCCTTTCAATTTTAAGTCAAACTGTTTTGAGGACACAGGGTTGAGTTACGTTGCTATTTTCAGAGTGTACTCATGGGTTTATTTTATCTTTCTTTGGTAATCCTACTACAGAGGGGATAAAAGGCTGTATGACATTTATTTCAGATTCATTTATGGGCTATAAGCTTTGGTTTTTCCAGTGATCAAACATGTATTCTAAGCAGACGTGCATCTGCTTGGTGCACACTCGTGTGTGCGTATCTGGAGTCAATTGCGCCATAGAAAGGAATTCACAATCGTGAGGAGGACCAGGCAAATCTGGGAGGGGGGGAGTGGAACCCCAGTTTCCAGCAGGAGGAAGCGGCTTCTGCTCTCCCAGTAAGTCGTCTCTGATCATCAGCGGTCAATTCCTGCGCCAGGCTGTAGCTGTGGAAATCAGAAGACGGCTAGACCACAGCCCCCGCCCTCTGGGTTCTCCGTCATCTGAGAGGAAGGACATTCGTGTGAAGAAATCTGCATTGTCCAAGGCAGACACGGAACGCGGGGATGTGGGAGGGAATTGCTGGTGGGCCCTGGCCCACGGGAGGGAGCCTCAGCTCTTCTGCGGAAAATGGGAATCTGGAGCTTTGGAGCCAGTGGGTTTTGAGTTTGGTCTTGAAGGGTGTTCTTGTCAAGAAGGAAATGAAGTTCATGTTTGATTGTTGGAAGACGGGGAGGAAATCATCCTTCAATCCGATACTCGACACAGAAGCATCCTTCACCAGTGGGAAGCAGGGAGGGTTTTTCTGGGCTGAGTCAGTAGCCAGAGAAGCCGGACGGTGGGAAGGGAAAGACCCAGTCCTGGCTTCGGACCAGAGGTTACTGCCTGCTTCTTCTCCAGTCCCACTTACACAGGGTTCAGGGAGTGTTTTATGACGATAGACTTGTAGAAATATAGAACTTTTCCGTATGTTCGAGTACGCTCACACAACCAAAAAACCAAAAAATACCTGAGAGCTCTGAGCTACAAATGCACCTTCCAGCTCCTGATGAGGGGACCCGGGTGGGACGTTACAGAACCCACCGCCATCGGTCATACCCAAACAGGTGGCCAGCCCCTTTGCAAACAGTTACAAGAATCATTTTAAAAAAGGGTATTTTGGGGACCGACTTCAGTATGTAAAATTTTAGAGATATAGACAAAAGAGTCGTTGTTCATGTGCAATTCACTTAACATCATGTCTATTTTAAGAGCCACATATACGTAAGCACTTGTGTATTTTCACTCACGTTTCATGAGCCAATTTCATGCACACTCTTTCCAAGTGCCGTTGAAATTGTATATTTTTTCATTACTTTTTTGGACTCCTCTAAATCGGGTGTTCAAAGCATACCACTGTCAGCCCTTGGTAATTTGTGGAAAAGCCCTTGGTGTAATTCTATTCTGGAAATATCGTTCCCACCCACAGATCCCCATCTTCATTACAGTACATTTTATCTCACCTTGAATGATTGTTCTCAAGAGGTCAAACTCCCGGGAATAATCACAAAATCCATATCGAGCGGCTGCCTTTCTTTTTCACTGATAGGGTCAGCTGACCCACGCAGGTTCTAAAAATACCACTGAGTGAAGTCATTTTGGATCCGTGCATCTCCTCAACCATCATCAGAAATACGTTCTGGGGGGAAAGGTTAGGGGAACCTCACCTTATATTTGTCCTTACAGGACACTTTCAATGCCATCAACCCACGGCAGACACCGACTCACAAGTGTGTTCCCAGAAGGCGACAGGGGATCGTGGATCCAAGCAAGCCAATTTCACCCCGGATGCTCTTCTGCTGGAATGATATCCTGCAACCAAGGTTTGCACGTGCACAGCTCATGCCCGGAAGGTCTGGATTATCAGGATACTGTCTTCCAGGTTTCTCGAAGTTACCGCAAGGCCCCACGGGAAGGCACTGTGACACTTCCAGAGGCACAGACAGATTTGCTGTAGCAACTGTTGCGTTCTCGGGGGCGCGCTGGCTACCTCCAGGTGCAAAAGCCAACCGGGGGCGGAATCCGAGAGCCCCGAGGACCTCTGCAACTCACGCTCACTTTCCATCTTCCTGGTAGGCTTAGACGCCCACTGCAATCCTTAGAACCCCTCAGAGCATTTCTGTCTCTTGATTTGCACAGATGGGAAGGAGTGCTTTAAGTCAGCTCTGCCCACGAATGTCTTTCTACTCCTACATTCGCTGCCGACATTCCAGGCCTGCTTTCCTGCCCCCTCCAGCCCCCCTCCCACGGCCAGCCCACACGGATTCACCTGTGGTTTTGGTGATATTTACTCAGTTGGCTGATCCTCTCAAAATGGGAAACGCGGATAGTTTCAGTAAATGTTGACGTTTGAGCTTTGGGCTTCAAAGGGTTTGTGCTTAAGAGTCACAGCTGAAATGAGGCAGGGGCCACTATACGTTCATTGTCCTCTCCGTGAGGCCCCGACACATCTGCCACCTTAAAGGGAGTTCCAAAACTGCAAGACGTTACCGCTCCCAGGTTCAAGTCTCCATTTTACGGAGCTGTTAGCTCCTGTCCCCACCTCCAAGCCCTTCTCAAATCCTAACCAAACAGCAAAATCTGTAGCATTAATTCCGTAAAGGGTTTTACAGAGAGGAATGCAAATCAGATGGTCCCAGGGACCAAGGCTAATGAGGAAGATTTTCCCTGTGTTCAAATAAAAGTGATATCATGCTATTATTAATTAATGAAGGGAGAACTGAAAACGCACCGTCATCATGTTGAAACGTCCTTTGAGGTTAAAGTAGAGCGTTACCTGTATTAACCCCAGGGGTCAAAGCCAACAGCGGTAAAGGTAATTTTCGTAGGATGTAGCCTTCCGCAGGTCCCAGTGGGATCTCCAGAAAACAGAAGTTGAATGCCTGGGGATAACTGGACTCAGAATCAGATGTTGTGTTTTTGTATTTAAAAAAATCTTATTTCGCTGTGGGGACAAGGAGATTCTCGGATGTAGAAACAAAACAGGAGTGTGAAATCTGAAATGATGTTCAGGTTCTTGTTGATTTAAACCCAGGATAGTTGGTTGGAGCTGTTACCTTGGCATTGATCTTGGAGATGTCATACGAACAGGTCCTACCATGTAAAACAACTTGATTTTCACTGTCCACTTTGGGGAGAACAATCATATGAATTTCTTATTCATATATGGCCATATATAATACTGAATTCATTTTCAAAACACAGAGGTCACTCGATCAAATACAAAGTTAAAATATGGCCTCCCTGTACAATGTAAAAATGCTGGGAGTAGGACATGTTCTCATAATTCATTCAAGAGACCAACTTCATATATATCATCGTGTGGTGTTGTGTGTGCACATGAGAATTCAATCTTTGTAATTTGAAGAAAACTCAAGTCAGTTATTCAAGGAGGTATTTTATATAGTTTATACTTTTCTAAGTGCTAGAAATCAAGCATTCGTTTTATTTATTTACTTTTTAATGTTTTTATTTATTTTTGAGAGAGAGACAGAGAGACAGATCATGGGCAAGGGAGAGGCAGAGAGAGAGAGGGAGAGACAGAGAGAGAGAATCTGAAGCCGGCTCCAGGCTCTGAGCTGTCAGCACAGAGCCCGATGCAGGGCTCGAACTCACAAGCCGTGAGATCATGACCTGAGCTGAAGTTGGACGCTTAACCGACTGAGCCACCCAGGCGCCCCATCAAGCATTCATTTTAAATAAAATAAGTTTTAGAGTGAATGTCAGTCATTCAGCCCAAAGAAAAAGCAATCAGAAGCTAATAAACGTAGATAAAATTCAGGTTGATTTTGAGGTAGCTTTTGTATAGATTCTGATATATTCTAAGTGGATGTAATAAATACGTGATCGAAGCAATGTTAAATGAAGGCTTCATAAAGAAGACAGTCAAGCCTGTATCTTCATTATCTGGGTGTATTTCTAGCACAAAGCACGGATGTTATGCTTATAGTTTTTTTTTTTTTGAATGAATGATAAGATACCAAATTATATGCATGAAACGGTTGAAATGAGAACAACATTTGGGCACGAACGATGAGGCAGCTTGTGGTGGGGAAACACTGAGGACACGGGCTCCATTCCTGGTTCTGCAATTAACTGATCAGATGATGTTGGAAGATGTCACAGTCTGAGTATCAGTTAAACCCTCTGTAAAATGGGGGGGGGGCAGCGTATGTGCCCTGTGCGACCCTGGGTGACGATTCATGCTGTGATGCGCCAGGGCAGTGATGGATGGGTGGAGGGATACACACTGTGAGTCAGGAGCCTCTTTTTAGCTCAATTCGCCTCATTTTACCAGAAGTTAGAACAGAAAGGGAATAGCCTGCTCAATTCAGTTTTGAGATTCCCACTGCTCTCCAGAGGGATTCAGGGAGCATTCATGGTGCACCATTTGTATACACTAGACACTGGAAGCAGTCCCAGGGTTCCAGGGCAACGTGGTAGCAGATGCTCATTGTTCAGGCTACATTAATGAGGATCAGTGACCCTGGTTTCATGGAGGTGAGAGTAGTAGTGATAAAGACACATCCTTTCCTTCATTCAGCTGTCAGTTCGTACAACAAGAGTTAACTGCCAGTCTGCTTGGCATCACGCTGGGCAATGGAGGGGAGGGAGGGAGGGAGGAAGGGAGGGAGGGAAGGAAGGGAGGGAGAGAGAGAGAAAGAACGAAAGAAAGAGAGAAAGAAGGAAACAAAGAAAAGAAAGAAAGAAAGAAAGAAAGAAAGAAAGAAAGAAGGAAAGAAAGAAAAGAGAGAAAGAAAGAAAAGAGAGAACGAAAGAGAGAAAGGAAGAAAAGAGAGAGAGAAAGAAAGAAAGAAAAGAGAGAAAGAAAGGAAGAGAGAAAAGAAAGAGAAAGAAAAAAGAGAAAGAAAGAAAGAGAGAGAGAGAGAGAGAGAGAGAAAAGAAAGAGGAAGGTTGGAGGAAAGAGACCGGGAGGGAGGGAGACAGGACGGACCTAATGGAGAAGAGACAAAGTAGAGTGGCTTTCGTTTCTGACAGCGAGAAGCACTGGAGAGGGGAGCGCGGACTGTGACAGGAGTATGGGTGCTGCGGGTGCCTGACTCACCCTGGCAAGGTGGGGTGGTGAGCACGGAGAGCATCAGGAAAGATTTCTCAGGTCACCGGCACCAAAGCGAACCCTGAGCCGGGTTTTGGTTGATGATGTTGTAAGATGACTTTGCGGAAAAAAAAAATATCGTATAAATAGACCCATAAATGATAAAATCATGGTATTTTCATTAAGAGCATTAAAATAGCTATCCATATGCTGTGTGTACTCAAGGATTTAAAGACAAATATGAATGCAATGAGAAGGAAAAAAAATGAAAGATATATTCTGAACTGCTTTATGCCGCCCCAAAGGTCGTGGAGGCTCTGTTTTCGCTGTTGTCTGATCGGCACTTGGCAAAAATCAGACGTTTCTGCTTCGTGCTCCATTTTTTTTTACTTCCTCTTTGGATCAGGGGTGTCATTTTTGATGACTAATGAAAAATTACCCTCTTCTTCACCGTCTACACAGCTGTTAATGTCCTCCATTGAACTATTTGGAGATAGATATTATATATTTAATTTCTAAATGTGACTGGAGTCCATAAAGAAGGTACAGAAATGGGGGTCCAAAAGTAATTGAAGACATCATAGCTTAAAAATTTCCAAACGTTATGAAAACTGCACAAGCACAGATCCCAAATGACACATAAATCCAAAGCAGGAGAAACAGAAAGAAAGCTTCCATTGGCACCCGTTATGATAAAAGTTCTGAAAACAAGCAGCGAAGAATGAATCTCAAAAGTGGCAAAGAAACGCACATTGTGTAGCATGGACCCAATTTGAGAAACATGTCTTATCTGAGATCACACAGCCCAGAAGACCATAGCATAATGCCTTGAAAGTGCTGGACAATTTGTTAGGGGCAAAAAAAACAAAATAAAACAACTAGTAGCCTAGAATTGTACTGTGGAAATTCTTTTCAAAAAATAAAGGCAGAAATGTGACTCTTCAGGCAAACAAAGCATGACCTCATCCATCAGCAGGAGATTTGAACTCCTCCAAAGGCAGGTAGGTCTGTATAGGAGAATTAAGTGTTCTAGAAAGAGCAATTATGTGATTCAATAGAAAAGATATGGTTTTCTCATTCTTAAGTTCAAGTACAAACAAGACTCATGTATTGTGAGATTTAAAATATGGGTAGAAATCAAAATATCTGATGAGGAATACTTCAAAGGATGAGAGGGGAGAAGGGGGACTATGCTCTTGTTCAGACACAGGTGACACGATCTGATCGTAATTGAGGGTAGGTGGAGACAAGCTACGACGATCATCATAAATTTCGCAACCCTTTCTTCTTTTTTTCAAAATTGTGGTTGTCCTTTTTATTTTCAGGCAGACAAAAAGCACCACGGGTCCATTCAGCGACATTCTGCTGAGCCAAGTGGTCACGGTGGGTCTTAAGACAAAACGTCCTGGGATGGATCCCCGGTAGGGGGGGAAGTGATCCAGGCGCTAGAATCCCCATCATGCTCGTTTCGGAGCAGGGGAGAGGTTGGCGGAAGTGTGGCCTCAAGGCAGAGGCAACGGGAGGTCAGGTGGACGTGGGCAGAAGACCTAAGCAGTGCATTTCGAGGTCTGCCTCAAGCACGCACTAGGGGACCCTGTTTGCATGAAACATCAGAGAAGGAGAGTTAATCTTTAGTGACAGAAGAGGTCCAGTTTAGCATCAGTGTTGACACTGGGGTCGCTGGAATGTAAGAATTGTGCAAGGGTGGCCGCAAGGAGGTGAGATCTCAGGAATTTGGAGCACTGATCCAGAGGCTGTGGACAGTCACAGGCCCTAAGACTGGTAGAGGACCAGCATCACAGTTGGGCAGGTTGCATACTACAAAACTACAGGGAGTGTCATTCATGCCCCAGTCATCATACAGGTCTACACTTGTCATGGCGACTTTCAGGAAGCAGTGGCTTTTTCTGATTCATACCTAAAGGTGCCATGCTGGGAAATCAAGTGAGATACAATTATTATCAAAAATTATATATTTAATGTTTTTGATGTTTATTTACTTTTGAGAGAGAGAGAGACAGACAGACAGAGCGCAAGCAGGGGAGGGGCAGAGAGAGAGGGAGACAGAGAATCCAAAGCAGGCTCCAGGCTCCGAGCTGTCAGCACAGAGCCCGACGCGTGGCTCGAACTCACAAACTGCGAGATCGTGACCTGGGCCGAAGTCGGACGCTCAACTGACTGAGCCCCCCAGGCGCCCCCAAAATTCTATATTTTTTTAAAATAAATATGTTAAGGACAGGTGGTTTTGTCGTTACCGAGCAGAGATATCTGGAAGAGTACTTTGGAAACGATGAACAGTGGCCCCCTCTTGAGACTGGACTTGGAGAGGCTGATCATCTATAATTTTCATTTCTATATATTTATGCATAACTATATATTACTTTTAGAAGGAAAAAGTGAAAATATGTATAAGCTTTAAAAAGCACTTATTTAAAGGGCACCTGGGGGGCTCAGTCGGTTGAGCGTCCGACTTCGGCTCAGGTCACAATCTCGCGGTCCGTGAGTTCGAGCCCCGCGTCGGGCTCTGTGCTGACAGCTCGGAGCCTGGAGCCTGCTTCGGATTCTGTGACCTCCCCTCTCTCTGCCCCTCCCCTGCTTGTGCTCTGTTTCTCTCTCTCTCTCAAAAATAAAGAAACATAAATTTAAAAATTTTAAAGCACTTATTTAATTGGGTTTTATATTTGAAATGCATGCCCTAGACTGGAGCGTTTCAAAGACACGCAGGGATAGACGTCACATAAATGAGTTCCTAAAATCAAGAGACGTGTTCTGCTTCTGCTGGTGCACCTACTGAGGATCTCCAGACCTGGGCGGATTCACCGTGACTCACCTCCACAAAGCCAGGCTACGTGTTCTCCACTTAACACGAGGAAACTTCTCCTTGTCCCTGGGCGCCAAGGAGATGCCAGCTTTACTCTCTCTCCCTGTCTTCAAGTGATGGTTTTGGCCAGGAGGAACCCTGTCCCTTTGCAATGTCAGGTAGGGGAATGCCGTGGATTAAGTGGAGGCGTGTCTCATGATGGACACAGCACAGTCGTCACATCCAAATCCCCAGGAGAGCTGGCTTTATTCACTGCCAGAAGGAAACCCGTCGTATATCAGACCCATACCCAGATTTCCCATTAGTATCTAGCAAGTGAAATTCAGTTAAATGACACGTCACCAGGGCTCCGGAGAGGAAGTTTATGCTGCGTTCCTAAATCGATTCCCCGGACCTTTCCGGAACCCACCTTGGAAGAAAGATAATGGAAACAAATTGTTTGGAGTTCAACTTCAGAAATGTAATTAAGGACAGCCTTGGGCAGCTGTGGCTCCCTGTGCAGCGCACGAAGGCACATTCAAACAGACTTTGGAATTGCTTGCCAAATCTGTGAAACCATTTTTTTTTTCCTTTTCTCTAAAGAGCTGTTTGTTCAAATTCTTTGCCTTTACAAAAAGCTTCCAAAGTTAACTAGGGAGGAAGGAAGGGTGGATTTAGCTTTTGTTATACATGGGACTTTTTGTACTTTGCAAGATGGTTTTGTTCTGTTTGGTACATATACTCGGAACACCTGCTTCCTACATCTTGCAAATAAACAGGAGCCCAGATAGAAATCCTTCTTCTGTTTAGGAGGTGGAGTATTTTTTAAAAACTGCTTGCAACTGGGAGGTAAAAGCTGTTGGCTACATGTTTGTTTGTTTGTTTGTTTGTTTTTCTACAAGAGAAATACAGAGGAAAAAAAGTGTTTTCATTAAGTATCTTGAATAGTTCTTGAAGGTAGATATTGAACATCTTTCATGATGTCAATCCAGCCAGGCGTGGCTGTGAGGCCACCTTATCAAGCCTGGACCACACTGCTGAGTTTATGATTAATTGCCTTTCAGAAGATGACGGGCCCTGAATCTGTTGTTCGGGCAATAAACACAGAGAACAAATTAATTAGCGCATTGTTGGCTTTCCGCTGGACTCTAAGGAAGCTCTGGGTGAGGGACACGGGGAGGGGGACACTGATCCTCAAGCCTTGAAGCACAGGACGTTTGAGTGTCATTTGGGGAAAACGTGCATCTGAGGATTGCTCGATCCGTGGTGGCTTCTGGACATAGGGAGCGAGAAGACTTCTTTAAATCTGTAAATAAAACAAAACGAGCTCATTCATTTGATGAGCATTTAGGGAGAGCCAGGCCTGGGGATGAATGTTCTAGTTCAACTAGAGTCTAGTTTCTAGTTCACCAACTACTGGAGAATAAAGACAGTGCTGAGATGTTTGTAATGCATTCAATGCTCTCCTGTGATCTGAGCCGGTACCATGGAGCCAACGGGAGCATCTCACGGTAGACCTCCAGGACCGTCCTCAACGTAGGCTTGGAGTCCCAAATTCCTCAGTTAACGTCGTTCTCTTTAGGGACATGGGGGTCACAGAGTGGCCATGGTTACGATACTCATCCCTGTAAAATGTGCACACAACAGGGGCACCTGGGTGGTGCGGTCAGTTGAGCGTCTGACTTTGGCTCAGGTCATGATCCCTGACTTTGGCTCAGGTCGAGCCCCACATCGGGCTCCCGGTTGTCAACGCAGAGCCTGCTTCGGATCCTCTGTCCCTCTCTCTCTCTGCCCCTCCCCCGCTTGTGCTCTGTCAAAAATAAATAAAATACTTAAAGATGCGCACACAGCAGGAGCACGAAGGAATGAATGTCAGGATCCAGCTCTGCGGATGGAGTGGTGGCCTGAACAAACTGGGTAGGAGCACGACCCTGGAGCCCCAAGGCCACACCAGACACCGGGGCTGCGTTTCGTGAGTGGCAATGGCCACACGTCTGCCCTAGAAAGGGACACAAAAGGGCACGCCCTCTACTCCCTCACGGTCCACAAATTGCCGGCAGAGGCTGGGGTGAAGGCACAGGTGTCTCCCCTGTCTTTTGTCCCTACCCGGGACTGAGACATGCCAGCTCCAGCATCCAAGGCCACCCTGACAGCTGACCTTGCTCATCTCCAAGCAGAGGGGGACAGTCTGGGCCCTGCATTTGATAAGGAATAGAGTGGAGTATAAACCTTTGACTAGGCTCCACCCTGCGGTGTCCCGGAGCTTTGTCTCATTCCCGTTTAAGCAACCAGATTACCCAGCCCAGAGCAGGGTCAGCGGCGTGGCTGCAGGAGGGGAGGCTTTCTTAACTCAGGCAGATCATAGAACAGTCTCGGGAAAGCTCAGGGGGCTTTTTGCAGAGGAGGCAGCCCCCACGGTGGTCCTAAGACATGAAGCAGGGAGGAAAGCAGGGGTGATAAAAGGCCGTCCAGGCGGACACGAAGGAGATCGCAAGGTTCCAGAAGGTAGAGAAGGTCGGGCGGGCGCCTTTAGAGGGAGGAGGATAGGACTCGCTTCACAGGGCAGCACAGGTGGGGGCCCCAGGTGCCCGGGGGCTTGCCGGCGACCCGAAGAAGGGGACAGGCTACCCTAGAGCATGGAGGGCAGCGGGCGGTCTAACGATCGCATGAGATTTGCACTTGAGAAGGCGCCCTGGATGGTGCACAGTGCACTGGGGGACAGGGCGAGGGGAGAGGGGTCTGCAGAGCAGGTCGGGTGGTGGAGGGAAGCTGGCTGCAGCGCGGCGACACTAAGGACCTCGCGGCATTCATGTCCGCTTCCAGAAGGCCGTCAAAGGAAGCTTTCAAGATGCAAACACGTACCCGCGTGTCACCGTGCTCAGGGATCGGGGTGGTCAGGTGAACACCTGCAGCCTCCCTGTCACGCGTCCCGCACGTTCAGTTGCTGAACACCTTTTGGTGGCTTGGCCCTGAGGAGGGGCTCGGAGGCCGGAGATGCGTGGGTCTGCGTTGGTACAATTGAATCCTCACCGTTCAGGTCCCGGGAAAATCTCTCGCTGGTGATTTGGCCCGTGCCGCGACGTGGGCAGTGATCACAGCACAGGTTTCTCTCCTGACCTCTGCCCATCAAGCTGGTCTGTCCCCAGTCAGCAGCCGCTTCGCCGCCAGCGACCCCGGGCTTTCCCCTTTTCTACGCTAAGATGCTCCGATGACGTTAATTTTCCCGTGTTGCCCCTTTTTGACTCTTGATCAGGACCAGGATTAAGAGAATTACTAACTTGGATGAAAAGCGTCTTGCCAGCTCTTCCTTTTTTAGGGAGATGGAAACTGAGGCGCAGAGGCGCTCCATGAGGAGCCCGCAGTCACACAGTGACTTAGCGGCAGAGCTGAGGACTGGAACGGCGTCCGCGGGCCATGTGTCGTGGTGACAGAGCCACCGGCTCTCTGGCCTGCGGGGGCCGAGGCTTTTCCGGGAGGCAGGCAGACGTTCCCCCCGCCCCGGTCGGGATGCGGAGGGTTTGGTCGCCCTTGTTTTGTACGAGCCCGTGGGCCATGAACTTGTTGGTGTATCCCACACGACAATGGGGTGGCTCACCGTGTGGGTTCTGGACCCCGGCTGCCTGCGTTCAAGTCCCAGTTCCTCCACCTTCCAGCTGGTGACCTGATACATCAGTCAGCCCCTCTGGGAATAACTGCAGGATCCTCGAATCAGACACGACGGGGTGTCTCCCGCCCTGTACAGCTGTGAGGGATCAAACGCGTTGACGCACGGGACGTGCTTGGAGAGGTCCCTCGCACTCGGTGACCTCTCAGCAATCCTCAGGACCAGAGCATATCACCAGCCACCGGCCGCCCGGCTCTCGGGGCCCCTTGCCCCCCTCACAGCTGGGACCAGTGGGCAGAGAGTGGGTATTCATCTTGGGCACAAAATGTAGGGGCAGGAGCCTGGGTGGCTCAGTCGATTGAGCACCCGACTCTTGATTTCGGCTCAGGTCAGGATCCCAGGGTGGTGGGATTGAGCCCAGAGTCGCATTCTGCATTGAGCGTGGAGCCTGCTTAAGATTCTCTTTCTCGGGGCGCCTGGGTGGTGCAGTCGGTTAAGCGTCCGACTTCAGCCAGGTCACGATCTCGCGGTCCGTGAGTTCGAGCCCCGCGTCGGGCTCTGGGCTGACGGCTCGGAGCCTGGAGCCTGTTTCGGATTCTGTGTCTCCCTCTCTCTCTGCCCCTCCCCCGTTCATGCTCTGTCTCTCTCTGTCCCAAAAATAAATTAAAAACGTTGAAAAAAAAATTAAAAATAAAATAAAATAAAATAAAAAAAGATTCTCTTTCTCTCCTCTGTCCCTCTGCCCTACTCTCCCACTCTCTCTTTCTAAAATTAAAAAATAAAAAATTAAATTAAAATGTAGGTGTGCCAAAGCACTCAGCAATCAAAATAAGTAACTTTAAAATTTAAATAATTGAATAATTCGAAAGCAGTATGCTAAGAGGTCAAAATGAATGCAAAAACAAAAAAAAAAAATCCACGGTGAACAAAATATCAAAATGTTAAATAGGGTATAAATAAAACATTTAGAAGTAATGATATGAGTTTCAATACACTGTCTTTTCAATCTGTCAATATTTTTTTCAACTAGTTTAATATTCTGGAGAAAAATCATAAAAATACATTAAAATATAAACCTTATTTTTTTTTAAGTTTATTTATTTTGAGAGAGAGAGAGCGCGCGCACACATGAGTGGGGGAGGGACAGAGAGACAGGGGGAGAGAGAGGTCCCAACCAGGCTTCAAGCTGTCATCGCCAAGCCTGACGATAGGGCTCGAACTCAGGAACTGTGAGATCATGATCTGAACTGAAATCAAGAGACAGACACTCAACCGACTGAGCCACCCAGGTGCCCCTGGGTGGCTCGGTCGGTTGAGTGTCCAACTTTGGCTCAGGTCATGATCTTGTGGTTCGTGGGTTCGAGCCCTGCTTCAGGGTCTGTGCTGACAGCTCAGAGACTGAAGCCTGCTTCGGATTCTGTGCCTCCCTCTCTCTCTGCCCCTCCCCTGCTCTCTCTCTCTTTCAAAAATAAATGAACATTTAAAACAATTTTAAAAATATGGTTAACTTTGTTCTGTGAATTTCACATCAACAAAAACTTATGTTCAATCCCTCCATGAGGGCGGACGCTCTCCCTGTTGGCTGAGACTCCGCCGTGGCTCCGTGCACACTGGCCCCGCTCTCACGGGCCTCCTCGTGCGGTCCGCTCACCCACCTCCCCACTTTGAGCTGGCAACAGCTTGGGAGGCTTTCTGGGGTGTCTTGCACACTGCCCACCCCGGGTTCCTCCCTCCGACCCTGGGCACCTGTCTCCCACCTTCCGCTCCCCCTGCTTCCAGCAGGCTGAACTAGGACCTGAATACGGAGCGTCTGCTTCCAGAACCCTCTTTCTTTCCGAGAGGCCATGAGTCATTCTGGACCGTGAACTTCCAGCCACTCACTATTGCTCTGGTCGACTGGACCACCCTACAATCGTCCCACCAGCACTCCTTTCTAACTACACACCACACTGTTTATCTCTGCTTATTTTTCACCCTAATTATTTTAACGCCTCCTAAGTGCTGAAGGGAGATTTCTAGAATATAAATATGCTCCCCAGGGAGGAAATTATAAAAACTCACCCATTTGGTAGCCTCTGGTTAAAGCTCAGTCCCGGAACGGCTCCCAGAGGTCTGGGCTCTACCGTAACTCACGATCTCCAGCCCACCGATCGCTGGATGTTTCTCCCTCGGCCCCATTGCTATAAATCCTGCCTCTCTGCACAAAACACCCTTTGCATTCGACCTGCTTCCTCCACCCCACCCGGCTCACTTCTCCTGTAACTAACAGCCCATGGGCCCGCTGCCAGGTCCCGGCTCTTTGAGATGGCATCACAACAGTGGTGTACCGGGAGCTGGGGTGACCCTCCCACCCAGCACCCATCCCCCTCCTGGGACATCCCCTTAATCCACCTTCAAGGAAGCACCTCATCCCAGCTCTTGTTTACATGGTTTGGTTACAGCTGCCCCCACCATAGACCCAGACTCTGGCCCAATCGATCAGAATATCCCATCTCTCTGGCTGTTGTCTGGCTCAGCCCAGGGGAGTAGATGAAACCAAGCTGGGCTGTGTAACCTCCGGTGTTAGCATCGTTGGCACGAGGGACTCTCTCTCTCCTGGCCGTGCTATCTGTAGGGCACTGGCCGTTGGGGGCCTATGGGGTCCCCAGTGGAGACGACGTGTCTGAAAGTGAGGCTAATCCAGGCGGCAGCAGAGGGGAGTAAGAGGCAAGGGAGCCACAGCCTGATGATGTAATTTGAACCAGTTTCTGAAGCCCTGGGATTTCTCAATAGTGGGAACCAACCAGTCTCTACCTCCATACCTCACAGCTCCTCGGGGCACCTGTCTGATTGCCCTCGTGCGCCCAACGCTGAGCGCGAGAAACGGTAGGTGTACTCATCTAATGCTGAGAAATGACACCCCGGTCGCCCAGTCTCCGTTCTCATGGAATCAGGCCTGTCCTTTCTGAGTACTTAGGATCCTGTGAGTTTAAGTGGGCTAGCTTCTAAGTCCAAACTAGACTTTTTGGGATAAGCCTCTTGGAGAGCAGGGCTGGCCACCCCCTCCCTTCTGATCTAAATCCCATCACCTGCATGGAGGTGGGGGGATCTCAGTCATGGGAAAAGATTTGGGATCTTCTACTTGGGGTCCACCCCCCACCACCCCACAATCAAGACATGACAAGTAAACTCACCCCGTGCATTTTGTCTTTAAGGAAATGATGGTGGAGGGGCGCCTGGGTGGCTCAGTCGGTTGAGCCTCCGACTTCGGCTCAGGTCATGATCTCAGGGTTTGTGGGTTTGAGCCCCCGCGTCGGCTCTGTGCTGACAGCTCAGAGCCTGGAGCCCGCTTCCGATTCTGTGTCTCCCTCTCTTTCTTCCCCTGCCCTGCTCATGCTCTGTTTCTCTGTCAAAAATAAACATTAAAAAAATAAATAAAAAAAAAGAAAGAAAATGACGGTGGATCATCTGCCGACATCCACCACGCGTGCCACCCAGAGCCCCTGGAGAAACGATCCAGGTTTTGGAGACCAACCTCCAGGGTCGGCTTCAGTTGGTTAATTTCATGCGTCGCCAGGGCGATGGGGCAGTAGCTCCCGAGAGAGCCACACCCAAAACGTACCCCTAAGAACAGCACGTGTGACACAGAGAATACAAATTTATTGCTCATCGTGCTGTGGATATTGTAGGCTTTGAACGTGCAGTGCGGGCATCTGAGCACTGTTAATTACCGCGCAGCAACCTAGCGATTTCCCACTTAAATTACAAATTCCTAGAGACGGCGTGAAGGCTGTCAGCTTCCAGGGCAGCCACCGCCACAAGACAGAGAGCTCTGCTCTACATGTGGTGGTTGCCACGGCAACCAATCCTTCCCGGCAGCATCCCGCTTCCAGGCTGGAGGAGGGAGCGGGGCGCCGGCACAAAGCCACGTTTCCATCATGCCGGAAGCTCTGACAAGCCTCCTTCGTTCGTTACATTATGTGTTCTTCCAAGAGGAGCCCCCGGACTGTGCTGGTAGCGCCTCCCATTGGCAGGCGGGGGAACCGGAGGCTGCCAGGCATAGGCGCCAGGTCGCACGGCTGGGAATAAAAGAAGGGGGCGGGGCATGTAAGGAGGTCATCTCACTGCAGCCCAGCCCTGGGTGAAACCACCCGTTTGTAAAAAATGTGTATTTATTTATTTACTTAGAGAGAGAGAGAGAGGAGAGGTAAACCAAGGGAGGGGCAGAGAGAGAGGGAGGCACAGAATCCGAAGCAGGCTCCAGGCTCCCAGCTGTCAGCACAGAGCCTGATGTGGGGCTCCAACTCATAAAACCACCCAATCATGACCTGAACTGAAACCAAGAGTTGGAGGCTTAACCAACTGAGTCACCAGGCGCCCTGAAGCCCCTCCTTTTCAGTTCTTTTGTGGAGCTTCCCTTGGTTTATCAGGGCATCTTCACTTTGGAAGAAAGTGGTGCAAACTTTTCCCCGTAGAGGCATCGTTTCCCTAATAAAAATCACAGATGGAAAAACAAAACCCAGAAGTATATATATAGGAGTGATCCACATCCCCATATCTCACCAGTAAATCCTTTATTTCCTCAATTAACTAAATCTAATAGAGTCTTTTCAGAAAGTTCTGGTTTAAGATGCTGGTTTTCCCACATACATTACAGAGAAGAGGCTATAATCAGGTTATGCTGGTCAGACACTCTGTATGCAGATTCTGAACGGAGCCGAATGAGGTAATGAAAGTTTACCTCCCTCTGGTTAAGGTAAGGGAAAGTTGTTACTGTCTTCATTCCTCAGTCTTATTCACCTAAAATTTGAGAAGTGAGGGGCACCTGGGGGGCTCAGTCTGTTGAGTCTCCGACTTCGGCTCAGGTCATGATCTCACGGTCTGTGAGTTCGAGCCCCGCGTCGGGCTCTGTGCTGACAGCTCAGAGCCTGGAGCCTGCTTCGGATTCTGTGTCTCCCTCTCTCTGCCCCTCCCCCCACTCATGCTCTGTCTCTCAGAAATGAATAAACGTTAGAAATTTTTTTAAAAAAAATTTGAGAGGTGAAATGCAGTTGTTACTATTTTTTTATTTTAATTACAGTTTTCAACCCCCAATAGAAGAGTTCAGAGTCACCAAAATGTGAAAAGCTGAGAAGGCCTTATTTGTAAATCACATCATGTTTGCAGGGAAATTAACATTTCGATTTTGCAAAATAAAAAGAACTCTTGCACGCCTGGTATTGAGACGGAGTGTTCACAGTGCTCGAGACCATAGTGCGTTTATTACAATTCTCTTTATTTCAAAGATAGATGTGGCTTTAATAAAACGTGAATCAGAAAATGCTGAGATAAGGGGGGGGAGGGGAAAGCAGGCATCTGAGCTGGAGATCTAGCGTGGGCGCAGCTGACACTGCCTTCGCCCCCCCTACCCCGAAATGTCCCCTTTCGAAGCAGCGTAACTACGTGAAGTCTCTACTTTCAACATCTGAAAAATGTGGGGGGTGGTGGCCTCCTTGCAGGATGCTGTGAGCACGGCAGGAGAAATATGTAATGGGCCTGGGGGGAGAAGGCAGGTGCTGGGGACAGAAGTTCTCTCCTCTTACTTTGCTTATTGCTTTCAGCTTATTTGCCAGGAGATTCTAACACGTGAGGAGCTGGGTGACAGATGTGACTAACACCCGTTTACACCCCTGTCCCAGATCCTGTTCTAGGCGCTCTGCGAACATTACACGTTTCTATGCCGTGGGGCTTCCAGGATCGTGAAGGCTCTGGCTCACTGATCGGTCCGTCTCTAGGGGAACCCCCACTGGGTCCAGAAGAGAGAACTTCCCTCAAATGCGCGATAAGCCATACAGGAAGCAGGAACGGGAATAAACCTTGGACGGCAGAGCCACGGACGCACCTGTCTTTGTTCTGCATTAGCAAGGATCCCCTGTGGGTCGGGCACTTCTAGCCCAATGCCTGAAACGCCCTGTCACGGCTCCCCAGATGCATACACGTGGAGGATGCATTTTAGATGTTGACATCAGTGATGAAGGTGTGGGGGGGCCTACCCTCAGAGAAGACAGCAAACAAATAACCACCCCTGTGCGGCCGGGCTCTTAGGGCCAGCTCCCCCACCCCACCCCAGGCTGGAAATGGCTCTGCCCAACCCCCGTCCATTCGTGCTGGGCACCCACCTCCCTTCTGATGGAGACTGGAAGCCCCCTGGGTGCACCAGACAGTTGGAAATCCTGAGACCAGAGGCGCCTGGAATTTCGGACCCTGAACATTTTTTCAAATTTGAAAATGGGCATTAGCATAACACATTAAGTGAATAACAGGAGTATTCTTTAAAAAATTTTTTTTAATGTTTTTATTATTTATTTTTGAGGAAGAGAGAGACAGAGTGCGATCAGGGGAGGGGCAGAGAAACGGAGACACAGAATCTGAAGCAGGCTGCAGGCTCTGAGCTGTCAGCACAGAACCCAACATGGGGCTCCAACCCACGAACCATGAGATCATGACCTGAGCCAAAGTCGGACGCTTAACTGACTGAGCCACCCAGGTGCCCCTATTTTTACAATTTTTTTAATGTTTATTTATTTCAGAGAGAGAGACAGACAGACAGAGCGTGACCAGGAGAGGGGCAGAGAGAGAGGGAGACACAGAATCTTAAGCAGGCTCCAGGCTCTGAGCTGTCAGCACAGAGCCTGACGCGGGGCTCGAACTCACACACTGTGAGATCATGACCTGAGCCAAAATTGGACGCTCAACCAACTGAGCCACCCAGGCGCCCCAGCAGCAGAAGTATTCTTAAGTATGACCAAAAACCATAATTCGTTCTGGAAACACATTTGTAATCCAAAGCACTTGTCTATCAAGCAAGTTTCCCCATAAGAAATAATGGAAACTCAGATGATTTGTTCCACAACCCAAACATATCCATATAACAATGATTATAATACTGTAATAGAAAATAATAAAGAAAATACAAAAAATAAACAAATTAACCTGCACTTACCTTTGAAAACCTTTGTGGCTGGTGTGAGGGAGAGGAGAGTGGAGGGTTATTGTGTAGGACGACTTTCACAATCACTCACGGAATCACTGCTATCTACTGGCTCCATGGAACCTTTTTCTGCATGGGGGCCATTATATATGCTCACATGGATGTTGACTTTATTAATAAACTCTTGTCATATTCTGTATTTAATGTAACTGGCAATAAGGTGGCAGAGGAACGGGTCTATATCCGCAGGCAGCCTGACCTGGAATGAAGCAAAGCATTTCTAAGCTCACTCTTAGATGGAAAAGCAAAGGACTGTCCACAGGTGCTTTGAAGTGACAGAAAATACACCAGTGCCAGTTTTGGGCACCTTCCAAAGTTCTGAAAAATCACTGATTTCTGCCAGACGCTGTGGCCTGAGACTGAGCATCTGAGCACGGGAGATGATCACCCACAATCCCGCAGAGAGAGAGAGAGAGAGAACCATTGGCTCATTTGTGATCATGTCATGTACGACTCATATTGCAAGACATCTTTCAAGTTAAAATTTATTAGAAATGTTTGCTCGTCTTGCGGAACACGTGCAGAACAAGTTGCTTGCCATCCAAAGTTTTCCTGTGTTATATTTATCCATGCATGCATGCATTAGCAAACAAGCCATACCAGGTACAAGCACAGTGCCGAATCTCCTTGCTAGAGAAGACCCACATCCACGATCCGCTCAGGGCGTCCCCATACTGAGGCTCCAGAAGTTCGGCATCACTAACTACACCCACCCTGCATGCCTACCCCACAAGGATACGTTGGCTGCCGAGTGTTCCGGGCTGCATACAAGGGTCAGGTGACCGGCTGGGCAGCCTGCAGGAGACGTAGCCAGCTGCAGCCAGTCTCCGGCAGGGGGTGAACCTGCCACCATGCATCGGATGGTCTACACGGCCTTTCCCTGCATCTCCACCACAAACATGATCTATGCTGATTATTACAAGCCCCATGAGGGGCAGAAGGGATGCCTGTGAAGGTGTTGGCAATGGGGGGGGGGGGGGCGCAGGTATCTTTTGTCATGAAGGGCCCCTTTAACAACCCAGTTGTCAAAGGGCAAGGTCTCATGGTGAGAAGGAGTGACATGGATGGGAACCATGGCTTCTGCACACAGGTGTTCCACTTTAAGAAGTGGCGTAACAGATCACGCATCTGTCTGGAGGAGGACGACCACCCTCATTCTGAGCTCCTTGTGGCAAAAGCATAGAAACTGGACCAGCGAAAGAATTCATTTCTGGTTTGAGTTCTAAAATTGTATCCACGGTAAAAGTGGCTGTCTCAGTGATCATCGTTAAAAAGCAATCACGTGTATGCACATGCGCGCATACACGTAATGAAAAGTCTACTCAAGATTGACTTATTTCATGGAGAAGGCATTGTTTCTATAGAGAGCTGACTTCAAAGTCTGAATCCCAGCAGTGGGAGTTGAAATATTGTAACCAGGAATGTTTGACTGCCTGGGAAAGAGGGGTTGGAGGGCTGTGAATGTTCTCAGCTGGGAGTCTTACTTCTAGCCTGGTGATTTGGACACAGTTCAAGTTCTCCAGGTGGGGCCAGCCCACACCCTGCCAGGGTCCTTGCTGGCTGCAGGCTCGTCCTCCAGATGTAGCAGCACAGCAGGGGCGGTGGGGGCAGGAGGGACCCAGGGAGGATAGAGGGCACGGGGGCGTCCCCACTGAGGAGCTCAGAAGCCCTGGAATCATCATGCAACTCTGTCCCCAGCCAGGTGTCGGAGCACTGGGTGTTGTATGCAAACCAATTTGACAATAAATTTCATAAAAAAAAAAAAAAAAAGGTAAGTAAGCAACCGGCGCCCCCCCGCCCCCAGCCCCTCTCTCTAACACAAACACCTCCAACCCCTGTGCTTCCTTCCTATCAAGAGGGACTTCACTGGGATAAGAAACGAAACAGCAAATCCATGCACCATGAAGCTTCAGTATCAAGCAGCTGTCACTGTGGATGGCTCGGGTTTTGATTTGTGTCAGGAATGATGGGAAGTGGCCTCCAAAGCAATTTACAGTCCCGTGACTCCGACACCCACAGATAGCGGTGTGGGTGGGGGACCCTGAGCTGATGTGCCTGGGGTGGATGGTGGGGCGGGGGGGGGTCTTCCAATTTCATGAATAAGATCGACAGTTGCTGCAACACGGAAATATGGTCTAAGGGCACCGGGAAGCTGGAGATACGGTCTGGTCTTGCTGTGGGACTAGGGGAGAGGGAGGGGGGGTTGGTGAACCCATTGTCTATGCCACAGCTGCAGACCAGGGTCCTGGAGCGGGGGGGTCTCGGCTCTCCCAGCCAGTGCTTATTACGCTCCCTCGTCCCAAAGAGGTGTCTTCCATGAGGCAGGTCTGTTTCACTGCTGAGTTGTCTCCTTAGACAAACATGGCCCTATCTCACTTCGGAGGCAAGATTTGCCACATGGGGGCTCACCCTGGAGGAAAGTTAGATCTGCCAGAATCTCCACGTGAAAGGCATTCCTGTAGGACCTGAGCCTTATCAAACGCTAACATTCCTTAATGGTTTGCACAAACGGGAACGAGGATCAAAGAATTAATTGCTTAAGTTAATGAGGGGATACCTGCTGTCTTTCATTCAACTTTAGACTGCTATTCGGGGTTGGTGGGGGGGGGGGGGTGGAGTAAGCAATAACATTTTTAAAACAGAAATTAAATCTATAGATGTAGATCAGAAAACAAAGAAATCCCATGTCCCTTCTGGTAATTATCACCATGGCTCTGTGTTTATCAGATGCTGATCCAGGAAAGTACTTCCATCTAGAATCAGAGCCACCCAGAAATCTCATCAATCTCCTTTTGAATTGGGTGATTCTGAGGATTTACACACCAACTCTTTTGCCATTTTTTTTGAAAATTTTTTAATGTTTTATTTATTTTTGACAGAGAGAGAGACAGAGCATGAGCAGGGGAGGGGCAGAGAGAGAGAGGGAGACACAGAATCCGAAGCAGGCTCTAGGCTCTGAGCTGTCAGCACAGAGCCCGACGCGGGGCTCGAACTCACAGACCGCGAGATCATGACCTGAGCTGAGGTCGGAGGCTCAACCGACTGAGCCACCCAGGCGTCCCTCTTTTGCCATTTTTAATAGGAGAGCTGCATCCGAGGCCCTAGATAGATTGAGTCAAATTAGAATCCTACATCCTGGAAAATGTTCGTTTGTTTATCCTTTTGGTTTTGTTTTGCTTTGTTTTAACCGGGTATCGACTCTACATCATCCTTGGGTTGGGGAACCAGCCCAGCCCTCCATCTTGCAATGGTGTCTCTTACCGTAACCCCCAGCCCCGTCACCCCCCGCCCCCTCTGGTGACTCCTGTTGGCTCCTTGAATTCGTTTCTTTCTTCCACTTTCCAAGGATGGGTCCTGGCTCATCAATCCTGTCCGCACCCACACAGCACAGAGACACCTGCATGGGCCGTCTCCTGTTAGTGACTCAGGACTCTGACTTTTGGATGCTATAAAAGTGTCTTCTTTGCAGAGAGAAGACTTTGCATAGTTACTTGTTTTTGTTCTTTTCCTTATTCTACTTATTAAACACTGCGAAATGATATTTTTTACTAAAGCCTCGAAATTCAACTGGAAATTTTTAATATCCTGTTTATAAATCTCCCATTTTATAATGTTTTAAGAGGAAAGGTTTAATGAGTTAGTAAATTAAATTCCTTTAAATATTTCAAAATATGTTCATAAATTTAATGTATTTGGATTCTTTTTAAGCAATGTATATGCCTCATTAATATGGAAAGCTCTCTTAAATACTTAAACAGCCCTAGTAAATCTAATCAATAAACTTACAGAGAACTCTCAACTTCTGTTAAACAGCCCAATCTTGTTTATACTTAGGTGAATTATCTTATACTTTCCAACTTAAAATTGGCAATCTAAAATTAATTTCCAAATTCCCTCTGATAGTTGGAAACCACGAGGCTAATCTCTTATGTAATGTGACAAATTATCTTAAACATTAGAAACACTTTGAGTACAAACTATCTCCCATTAATACTTAGGCTTAACACAAAAGTGTCAGTAAACAGTCCTGCATTTCTTTATCATCACTATTTTTTAATTATCAACCTTTCTGCATTTTACCGTCTCCAGCAAATTGAGGTTACACTCCCAAACAAATTGAGTTTTATCATCTCATAATAATTAGGATTTTCCCCCCAGTGGGCTGAGATTGTTGGTTGACAAAGTTTTTTTCGGGCCAGAGCAGGTGATCTGGAGCCCCTGAATACCTGGGTGCTTGCTTTTACCACCCAGACGGACTTGTTCAGGATTTTTCTAGAATATCCATGAGAGTCAGGGTCGCCAGGTTCGCCCCCACAAACGGAGGTCTTCTGTTATTCCATGTGAGTCTGAACACTCCCCCCAGGTTGATTCACACCCGTGACTGGATTCAATTGATCTATCTATTACTCTCTCCTGTTCTGAATTCTTGTCTTGTGCTTCCTGCCTGGCAGGGCCATGCTCTTTCCAATATTGGGTTGTCTTGCCCTTGGATCCCACTGCTTCTCTCATCCTGGTGTCCTTCATCTGTCTTTAAATGTCAGAGGCAATCCCCAAACCCCCAAAACCTGTGTGTCTAAAACCTCTTCCACTCGTCCCCACCTCCCTGGGGACCAAGATGCTCTTCTCAGGTTTAAATTTAATTTATTAGCCCTTAATGGCAGTGCCACCTCTTTGATGGGGACCATGTCCAAAGACTTGCGGACACAGTTTCCACTGGCCCAGTTGGGATCATCCTGAGCAACGTAGGGGTTCAGAATGAGTAGCCGCAAGATGGATCACCCTGAACGCAGATTATTTGGAGCTGAAAACAATCAAGGCCCCAAAGGCCCAGGAAGAAGCATGGACCTTCCCTCTAACTACCTAAGAGAATTTCGGCAGGGATCCGGCTCCAGGAAGAGAGCTATCACCAATATGTCTGCTGTATCATATGGACTAGGTATGGTAGGCAGGGAGGAGCTTAGCAAAGTCTGTTAAGAATTCTCTCTGTGTCTCATTGTCTCCGGACGGCTCAGCAAACATTTATTTACCAGGTATGTAATCTTTCTCATCTTCCTGTGAATTGCTTTCCTTTCCTTTGAATACCCAGACCCCTACTGTCTTCTCCTTAGTTCAGGATGACACATGTTTCTCATTTTGCCTGTTTTGGGAACGTGTCATGTGCGTGGGATTCCTGTAGGTATGTAATTAAATTTGATTTTCTCCTGTTAACCTGTCTCACGTCGATTTAGTCCTTAGACTAGACAGAAGAATCTTGAAGGGTAGAGGCAAAACCTCCCCCCTTGGCACTCCCAATGCTTTCGCCTTACTCTTTAACTCTAGTACAATCTCAAGCCAGGAGTTGACACGGGCACAACAGGTATACCTCGTTACGGTCCGGTTCTGTGTTCAATTGTATGTCCTAGAAACATAGCCTACAGTTCTCTCCATGAAGGATGCTCTTTATTGCTCGTTCTATCCCCTTCTCCCTGGAATTCCCGCCCGCCCCAGGCCAAGCCCCTGTCACTCACCCTTCACCTGAATCCACGTCTGAGGACAGCTGTACCTGGCTGAGGGCAGGCCCCTCCGTGTTCCCATAGCACCCTGAGCATATGTTATCCTGTCCTCACCACCCTGTGTGATCATCATGTATCTGTATGTCTCTGTTCCTCCCGCCTTCATGAAAAGGCCGCATAAGATAGGCCTGGATTGGGTCCTGTTCGCCTTTGAGCTCCCGTCTCCCACCTGACATAGAATGTGGCATAGAGTGAGCATCTGATAAATCTGTATCTATTTTGAAGAGAGGCAATTGGGGTCTTAGCTGAAACCATGCAAATCAAAACATCCCCCTTACTAGACTTCAAAAGAGCAGCGTCCTAAACTAGATATAGAGCTTGGGAGAAAAGGCTGTGTTCTTGAATAAAATCTCCCACAGATAGCTAGCCTGTAAGCAACTAGTGTGTTTAGGTCAAGGAAGACAGCAGGAAAAAGAAAAAGCAAGCTTACGTTTACTGAAAACGTAAGGGGAGCTGTGTATCACATACCACGGCAGCAGCATTTGGGATTCAGGACTGATTCAGCAGGACTAGATGAGGCTCTCTTTTCAGACGTGATTAGTTATTCATACTGAGTGATATTTATTCTCTAGCTGCCTAGACATTTAGAATGATATTTCTGACAAGTCGAAAGATACGTTCCATGCTTTACTTCCAAATAGGCAAAAGATCACCTTGGAAGAAGGTATTTGTTTTTATGACCCGAGGGGAACAGAGAACAGGAATGAGAAGGCTGTGAAGACAGAAGTTCCGTCTGGCTTAGAAAAGTTATCTGTTTCTTGTTGATGGCTTAAACAAAGCAAAGGAGGAAGAAGGAGGGGCTATTGGAAGGAAGGAGGCAAGAAGGGAGGGAAGGAAGGAAGGAAGGAAGGAAGGAAGGAAGGAAGGAAGGAAGGAAAGAAGGAAGGAGAAAGGGAGGAAGAAGGAAGGGAAGAAGGAAGGAAGAAGGGAGAGGAGAGGGGGGAGGGAAGGGAGGGAGAAAGGAGGGAGCTAAGGAAGAAAAACCCTTCGGATGATCTATTAAAGGGATATTTTAGTGCCTTTAGCAGAGAGTGGAGATAAAAGCAAGCAGCGACTTCCTCCTGGGTGTAGCAATTATATGGAACTCATTGTCTTTCATCGATGGCACTAAAATTAGAAATAGACCAGGAGGGGTTTAGATAAATTCGTGGATAATAGTCGGAAAATTTAAATTGCTTTAAATTAAATTAAAGGTATTTCGTGAGAGCTTCTTTCACACTTTTCAGTTGAAGGGTGTTCGCAGCAGCCTCTTCCTGGGCCCACATCTGTGCATCGTGCAGTCAGTGCACTGAGCTGAGCGGCGTCCTCCCCAGGTCCCCGGCTCTGCTGACATCAGAACGGGATCTTGTTTGGAAACAGGGTCTTTGTGGACGTACTTAGAAAACCTGAGGTCATACTGGAGTCGGCTGGGCCTAGATCCAGCAACAGGGTCCTTGTCTGAAAAGGAGAGGACGCACGGGGACACAGACCCAGAGGGAGGACGGCCACGTGGCGATGGTGGCAGAGGCTGGAGGGCCACAGGGCCACGGGAGGTTGGAAGAACCACGGAGGACCCTCTCCAGATCCGTCAGAGGAAGCGTGGCCCGCCAGCATCTGGATTTGGGACTTCTGGCCTCCAGAGCCATGAGAGCGGGAGGGAGCACATTTCCCTTGCTTTCAGCACCCCCCCCCCCCCCCCCCGTGTGTGGTGGCCCCAGGAAGCTAATACAGATGGAAATGTTTCTGGAGAATTAGAGGCATTGCTAGATCAGCTGAGGGGGACCTCATACTTAAGTACCGATTGATATCCAATGGTCGTGCCACTGGACCCTGGCTGGGAGGAGAAGCTCTCTCTCCTCTAAGAATGAGGACCGAGTTTCCCCCTTTCTGCCTGGAAAAGCATCAGTCCCCAGAGGGGCGCCTGGGTTCTCCAGTCTTCAACCCCCTCACTGGTGCTCTGCCCTCCTCCACGGGGAAGCCGGCCAGGGGGGACGTGGGAGCCAGGCCTGGGGAGCCAGGCTGCCCTTCTCCTCGCCCCCCTGACCGCCCTTCCAGCCACGGGGGCACAGCGCCCTCCCATCCTCACCTCCCAGGAGGAGTGGCAGGACGCAGACCCCAGGGACCCAAGCCACGGTGGCTCGCACCTCCCGGGTCCGTGGGGCGTGTCTGAAGGATGGCTCGGGGTGTGCACGGGACAGGTCCACGCAGGTGGAAGCCCAGAGGTGAGCCAGAGTGGGAGCAGTGACAGCGACAGGAACAGTGTGCCTCATGGAAGAGAGGGAACAGCAAAGGAAGGACGGAGCAGGGAGAAGGTGCCGGGTGGGCTTCCCAGGGCTTCAGTGACACAGGTGGCATGGGACCTCGGACCTTTGTTGTCTCTCCATCATGGAGCCGGACAACGAGGTGTCCGCGGGGCCGTGGTGCCTCGGAAGGTACCAGGGACGGAGGAGTCCCAGACGGCTTGGCTGGCTTCTGGTGACAGCGTGAGTCCCGTCTTCACGGAGCTCCCCCTGTGTCCACATCACCAGTCATCCTGGATGCCGCTCCGCCCCCCCCCCCCAGTGACCTCATCATAACCCGATCATCTACCATCATCCTGTCTCCAAATCGGGTCACTGTCAGAGGTTAACGGGGACTGGGACTTCCACACCTTTCAGGGTGGGGGCTGGGGGGACACGATTCAACCCGTAACAGGCACTAAATTCTGCGAGGCATCTATTTCTTTCCTGCAAAGACATTTCTGTCTACGTAATCTTGAACACACAGCTCAGGGCGCTAGGTTTCAGTTACTTAAATCAAGGATTATGCTAATTAAAACTTTGGGAAGTTAGGAACAGTCTGAAAACTCTGAGTGCACCAAGTTAAGAGGATCTGATTGGGTTGAGTTGTTTCAAACCTTGGCTCCCACTATTTCAGATTCCTGTGGCCTCGGGCGACTCAATCAACCTCAACCTTCCTCCCCGTGCTTGCAAAATGCAGATAAGGAGACTGCTTTGAGCATTTGTCGGGAAGCTTCGGTGGAATAATATGGCTAAGGACATCTGGGATGCGGAAAACCTCCACAGAGGACCCCTGCGGTGTGCAATATTATTAATAAAATATTCCTAATTTTTTGATCTTCCTAATAATAGTGGAACTCATGTTGACGAGGGCTGGTCCTCCAGGCTCCGTGATGAAGGCGTTGGTCGCCACCTGGTGGCAGCGTACTGTACCGTGGATGCTTGCTCTCCCCCATTATAAACTAAAAAAAAAAGTGGGGGGGAGTCAATTAATTGTCCCAGAACCCCACAGTGAAAGTATTCATTTCATGCAGCGAGAGTCTGGACTGCTCAGGCTGAGTGTCTAAGCTCAAAAGACTTCAAGGAGAGGATTTGCCCTTTTTCTTCCCTAAACCATCTCTCCAGATGCCTGTGGGATGTTAGCCTCAGTCTGAATAAATTGCCTTTAAAAAAAATTTTAATGTTTATTTATTTGGGGGGGTGGGAAAGAGAGGAGGAGACAGAGGATAGGAAGCAGGTTCTGAGCTGTGGGCACAGAGCCCGACGCAGGGCTCAAACTCATGAACCGTGAGATCATGACCCAAGCCAAAGTCAGACGCTTAACCAAATGAGCCACCCAGCCACTAAATTGCCTTTTCTATGCCTTCTTACCTATACGGGGCTTGGAGATATGGGAAATGTTTAATAAATATATGTTGAGTGAAATAATAAAGGGTTTGTTATTAATCATAGCAATGCCTCTTATTGACTTAGCTCTCAGTGCGTCACATAACGGGGAACAGTTCCCGCTCAGAATATTCGTAGGAGCATAGAGGCAAAGAATCAGGGCTGAGTAATGACTCACAAATGGGCTTACCATGTGCGCCTCTGACGTCTATAGATGCTTAATCATGGCACTGAGAAGGGGATTCCCGTAAGGTTGGAACACAATTTATAAATATAATTCAGGAGCAAAGCTTATCAAGCACACAGGACATTTACATCCTCAGGTGAATCAGAGATACTAGGAAACACTGCATCCCGCTTGCACCCTGACAGGTAGGTCTCTGACCCCAGGTGCCAGGAAGGGCATGAGCCCCGTGTTGACAGACTTCCCAGTTTTCCAGGAGAACCCAAAAATCTGGCACTCAATCTTTTTTTTTATGCTTATTTTTGCGAGAGGGAGAGAGAGAGACAGAGTGTGAGTAGGGGAGGGGCAGAGAGAGAGAGAGGGACACAGAATCCGAAGCAGGCTCCAGGCTCCAAGCTGTCAGCACAGAGCCCGACACGGGGCTCGAACCCACGGACCGCGAGATCATCACCTGAGCCGAAGTCAGATGTTCAAGTGACTGAGCCACCCAGGCCTCCCTGGCGCTCAATCTTAAATGTTGGCCATGGTATATTCCCCCAGTCCCTCCCCACCCCCACCCGCCAAAAACAAACCCTACAAGTAAAACACGTCTAGGGGCTGCTCCTCTCCCACTGCCCTGATGTTCTGTTGTTGAGGGACAGAAATTTCTTCCCAAGTTGGGCTTCCCTTAGGGACACTGTGCCCTTTCCCGTGGCGTGGCTCTCCCCTTTCCGGTACAGCCTTCATGGATATCCGCAGGATTCTTGAAAAAAAGTGAGGGTTCTCGTCCCGCTTTTATGAAACTCTCCCTCATCGGAGTTGTTCTCTCCCGTGTCCTGAAACCAAGAGTCCCAGCCTCTCCGCATTTCCTATGGTGCCCCTCCCCTAAAAGCCTGGTGATACTGACTTCTTGCAGTTCTGTGTGCGTAAATACAAATCTTTTTCTTGCATTGTATTTCTTGAAGTTTGGAAATAATTTAGGCTAATGCTAAAACTCCTTACTAAAGACAAGTCAGAAAATAGTCTCTGCAAGACTTCGAGAAAAGGGAGGGAGAAGGAGGCTGGACGGGTCTCCCGTCACCTGTGAAGCACATCAGGCCCCAACGTTGCCTTTGCACAGATCTGGGAATGTGTGAGGCCTTCAGAACACAGTGTCACTCCCGCCCGAGTGGAAAATAAAAGCGTGTGTGTGTTCCCTAGTTTGCCTCTCAGTCCAGGTTTCCTCACTCCTGTGCTTGGCACTGGATGTCCCGCTTGGAGACCCTGGGAACAGCCATACGTCACTGTCCTGTCGGGCTTCCTTGCTTTGTTCAGCGTCCAAACCATCCAGAACACTTGGCACTTATGGCAGCTTCTGTGGGAGCGGGATGTTCGCGGGTGCCACGAAAGAAGCCCCCTCCTCACCCCTGCAAATGAGGTCTGCTCAAAGAGAAGGCACAAGAAGGGGGCTTGTCTGGGAACAGAAAATGAGGCAGGGCAGCGAGAAGAAAAGAGAAAAATAGACAAAGTCCCTGCTATTTTTAAGTAGAACATTCTTTTCTCCTTAGAAACCACGTGTTGAGTGGGGACAGAGGCAAGTGCAGGCTGAAAATGGATTTTTATTGACAGTAAAGTACTTGTAAATGGGAATCTATTTTTGACTGGAGCTAAAAACGAAGTCCTGCTCTGGGGAAATACGCCATGATTGGGGTCCTGCTTTGTTTATCTTCTGCACACCATTGTCTCCGGCAGAACAAGAAGCATGTTTGTGTTATTTATTTAATCAGGCAATTCTCTCGCTCCTTCCCTTTGCAAGATTCCGGATTTAAACTCTGATAGCGTCCTCCGGACGAGGAGCAAACTGAGCGTTCCTGGCTCTCCGAGTTCTGTCCTGAGCTCATCCAGCAGGCCCACCTTTCGTGACCGTGCCCCGGGAGGCTGCCCCATCAGCGTGAACTATTGCTAATACCGTGGGACACGGTGGGACCGTCCTGAGGGGGCAAAGCTCAGACCCTGAGTCCCTCGGAGTCTGGCTGCCATAGAAAGGTTCGCTTTGGTTGGGGCCCCGGAGATGTTCCCCTGCTGAGTGGTACCTTTCTTGTTTATCTGTGTTCTGAACAGGTTGAGACAAAAGATTAAAGACGGGAGGGAAAATGTTGCCCTAACCGCTGATGGAGGTCGAGGCAGGTGGGATAATGCAGTGCTGTCCCCGCCCCCCCCAAACACGCCCAAGTCCTCACCCCTGAAGCCTGTGAATCAGTTAGGGTCTTAGGGTTCCCCAAGAGTGATTTAGGCTGCTGAAGAGCTGACTGTACTTAGGGGGGATTATCTGGGTTACCCCAGCAGGGTCCTCAAGTGCAACAGTGAGCCAGAGGATGGGCGCAACTGTGGGAGAAAGGCACCGAGGTGAGAAGCTGCTGACCTTGGAGATGGGGGACGGGGCCACGAGGAATGTGAACCACCCTCGGCTACTGGAGCAGGCACCCCAAACCAAGAGCTTGCTTCCCTGCCCCAAATCCCCGGCTGCACCTTCCCTGAGGTCGGTGCAGGTCCCCAGGGGGGACCTGGAATGTGTCCGCAGGACCGGGATTATCCAGGATCCGTCACCCCAAGGGTGGACCCCAGCCCTCAGTCTGGCCACATCCGTCCTGGATTTTCCCCACGTGCGTGAGGCTTCTAGAAGAGCCTCTTCAAGATCTGCTATCCCCTCCCCTCCCACCCCTGACACTGGTTCTCTTTAATTCTCTAATCCAGCACTGCCCAAACTAGAGACAGCACCAGCCACGTACAAATGGTGAATGCCCTCGGGTGACATTTAAAAGGAAAAAGAAAAAAAAAAAAAAAAGAAAAAAACAGGTGAAACTCATTTTGATAATATATTGTATTTCACCAAAGATACCCAAAATTCCAACATATATTCAACGCAAAATGAGATATTTCAATATTGATGAGATATTTTACTTTTTTAAAAAATATATTTAGTTTTGGAAATCCGAGGGCTATTTGTTCTTCTTGCCAGTGGATCTCAGTTCAGACCCGCGGTGATTCAAGCAGCCACGTGTGACTCGTGGATGCCCTTCTGGACGGCGTGGCCTGGGTCTTGTGAAAGCCGATCTCTCGATATTCTGGTTTTCATGTTTGATTTGTACGTCTTCACAGGAGACTGGCCTTACCTTCCCCGAGTAACACGCATGAAGTTGGAGCCCTGCGGGTGTGAAACATCATATCCTTTAATTTTTCTTTAAATTAACTTAAATGCGGCTCTGAGTGCCCATGATGCCCGATTGCCAGAATATTTATAATCAGCATTATTAGGGCTCTGAACCTGACCGCTCATGAACCCACAAGGTGCTCCTCCCACTGTCTAACCCAGAGATACCTACTGTCTCACCAACACGGTCATTCAGGTCGGTGCTTTGGCAACCAGAGCACAGGCTAGATTTAGATTCCACTCATCCCTTGAGCTGAGCACCCTTGTGCAGTGAACAACCTGTGCAACTGTATGAGGAAACCTTTTTCTGTGCAACCCTCAGAAAGCTATTGACCACTCTCTGTGCCTCAGTTTCCTCATCGGTAAGGCAGGAATAATAACCTAAGCCACCTCACTGGGTGTGGGGATTTTCTGAATGAGCTAAATGGCATTGACACCCATGAAAACCGGCCCAGCACCAAAGTGAACTCAGAGCTAATGTGATTTGTGACCAACCCCCACCCTCTGCTCACGTTGCTCACGCTGAACTTTCACAGCATCGTGGCAGGGGTTTCCACACCGGGAAAGCACTGGAAGGAACTTCAGGGGCGGCCAGCGTGTGGCAATCATCAGTAAATGTTAGCGGCTGCTGCTGTCACTCTGTGCCGTGCAGCGTGTCCCCCTGGCTTTGGGCCCTTGCTGCACGTTCACATCTGCAGGAAAGGACCCGTGACCCCCATTATCTGGAGCCAGCCTGCTGGGCGCTGGGGGCCAGGGGGAGGTAGGAAGCTGGCAGAACTTCTCGCCTGCCCTCTGGGAGCTGTGCCCAGATGAAGATGAGGTCATCACCGGAGAATGGCCCCTTCGCAGAAGGTCATAGTCCGTGTACATGCGGCCACGAACCTCCCAGGACCAAGAAATGGCCGTGTCTGCCAACGGGCTCCTGCGGGTCATTCTAGAAAGCAGAGAGCAGCATTACGAGGGGTGACTTTCTTATCTGCTCAAAGCTTCTACCTCCTCAGTATGTCTAGGGGCACTGACACCTTTCTAAGTGGGGCTGTTTGCAGTTCCTCGTGGGCAGAGTTTGGCCAGAAGGCCCTCAGGCTGCCGGTGCAGCCCACACCCGGGGCTCTGTGGAGGTCAGTGGGACGACGTGGGCCTCTTTAAACGCCAGCTTAATTAACAGCCAGCCCTCTGCAGGCTCCTCCTCTCTGGAGGCTGGCTCTCTCCTCATGCCCAGCCCCTCCCCTGGTTCTGGAGGGAGGGTCGTGGGGAGAGGGCCCGGGTGTCCCACTGTCCACAGGGAACAGTGCTGGGGGGTGGGGGGAGTCCGCGTGAGGGGGGAACAGCCACAGCGCCATGGCTGGCTCGACCCGGGAGACGAAGTGTGGTCCTCCCGGGCCAGCAGGTGCCCTGGGCAGTGAATGGCCCTGACTCTGAGATTAGCACCCATGGGCATCGCTCACCGGCCAGGGGGCTGTGCTCCACCTCTCTCGGGGTCGGTGTCCTCAGGGCAAAAATGGGGTTCATCAAAGCACCAGTCCTCTAGGGCAATTCTGAATGAGCCTGAAATAATTCTTCTCAAAGAACAGTGCCCGGTCACACCTGCAAGTCCTCAGTAAATGACCATTTGTAATGAGTGATTGATTTCTTCTTGCTGCTCTCACAAATGACCACAAGCCCAGTGGCTTAAAACAATGACGTGGGGCGCCTGGGTGGCGCAGTCGGTTAAGCGTCCGACTTCAGCCAGGTCACGATCTCGCGGTCCGTGAGTTCGAGCCCCGCGTCAGGCTCTGGGCTGATGGCTCGGAGCCTGGAGCCTGTTTCCGATTCTGTGTCTCCCTCTCTCTCTGCCCCTCCCCCGTTCATGCTCTCTCTCTGTCCCAAAAATAAATAAAAAACGTTGAAAAAAAAAATTTTTAATAAAAAAAAAAACAAAAAAACAATGACAATTTATCATCTCACAGCCCTGGGGGTCCTAAAGCAAAGTCCTAAAATCAGAGTGTCTGCAGGGCTGTGCTCCTTCTGGAGACGGCGGAGACGATCTGTTTTCTTGTACTTTCCAGCCCCCCCGGGGTTGCCTGATTTCCTTGGCTTGTGGCCTCGTCATTTGCAAAGCCAGCAATGTTGTCATGCGGTCTCCCCCGGGCCCCTCCTCCACTTCTGTCGTGGCATCTTCCCCCCTGACTCCGATCTCTGACCCTCTTGCCCCCACTTAGAGCCCACCGTGATTCCACTGGGCTCACGCAAACAACCCAGAAGAATCTCCTCGAGACCCTTCATCACATCTGCAAAGTTCGCTTTTCCATTGAAGTTAGGATTTGTGCAGGTGCCTGACC
Source organism: Panthera pardus (assembly GCF_024362965.1). Taxonomy (NCBI): domain Eukaryota; kingdom Metazoa; phylum Chordata; class Mammalia; order Carnivora; family Felidae; genus Panthera; species Panthera pardus. The sequence continues at coordinate 3,608,699 of NW_026526699.1, read as the reverse complement.
TTAGGATGTAGGCATGTTCGGGGGGGACACTGTCCCGCCAACGACAGAACCCAAGGGGCACGCAGCGACTGGAAGCCGCCCTAAATTAGGACAATGGTCAGCAGTCGACAAATTCCCGCAGCCCTTCCTTACCCGTCGGCCCACACACGCCGCCATCGTCAGAAACAAGATCCCAACTCACGTTTGGTGTCGAACTAGAGAAAACTGATTGAAACCACATCGGTCCTCATGTAAAGCTCTGCCCGACTGCCCGTGGCAGCTTTGTAAAAGCCAAGCCCGGAGGGAGTCCCGATGTCCTGCACCAGGTAAGTGGTTAAACCACCTCCATATCTCCGCCACACATTGTCTGTCTCTCTCAAAAATAAATAAACAAACTTAAAAAAACGGATTTAAGTGCCCATGCCTCCACATTTGTGAAACGTGGGCACGTGTGAGACCTACCAGGAGTGTTAATAAACCCAACCAAAGTCTGAGGGGCTTGTAGATGCCTGTATTTCTGTCACATGCAACGTGCCTCCCAGGGATTGGGTGGGGGTCCTGCGCTGTGTCCCCTGGGCTGACCCAGGACCCCCTCTCAATTCTGCTGCGATCACCACGCAGGGGAAGAGAAGAGCTCCCTCAGTTGTGTGTGTTCTTGCTTTTTCAGTCATACAGATGCAGCTGATTTTTTAAAATCTTATTTTTCCTAAAAGAATAAAATTTCAGGAGCACCTGAGTGGCTCATTTGGTTAAGCACCAAGTCTTGATTTTGGCTCAGGTCATGATCTCATGGTTCGTGGGGTCGAGCCCCGCATTGAGCTCTGAGCTGACAGCATAGAGCCTGCTTGGGATTCTCTCTCTCCCTCTCTCTCTGCTCCTCCCCTGCTCATGTGCTCTCTCTCTTTCTCTCTTTCTTTCAAAAATAAATAAACTTACAAAAAATAAAAAATAAAAAGAATAAAATTTCACTCTGCTCTGCCCAAGGCCAAAGCAGGTTCACAGTCTACCCATTCGGATTCTTATTCGGGAACATACCTGCCGAGCAGCAAGTAAGGACAGAACCGAACGGGACGGTTCTTCAAACGCTGTGCCGAAACCACACAACTGAAATTAAAAGGTTACAGACACGGGCAACGGCAGCCAGTAGGGCATTAGGAACACGGAGCTGGGGCGCTTAGTTCGGCCAGTGAGTTAGGCTGGATTGAGGAGCTCTTGGCGAGCTGCTCGGGAGACCCACACTCCCCGACTCTGCCGAATGAGGCTTCCTCCACTGCCAAGCATTCGCGGACCGTACATGGTTGGGGAAATCAAACGTCTCCTGCCAATCCGGGAAAACTCGCCCCGCAGAAGTGTGGACAAGACTGAAACGGTTTTAGGGGCGCCTGGGGGGCTCAGCCGGCTAAGTGTCCGACTCTTGATTTTAGCTCCGGTCATGATCTTGTGGTTTGTGAGTTCGAGCCCCGCATCGGGCTCTACACGGAGCACGGAGCCTGCTTGGGATTCTCTCTCTCCCTCCCTCTCTCTCTGCCCCTCCCCTGCTTGCGTGCTTTCTCTCTTTCTCTCAAAATAAATAAATACACTTTTTTTAAAAAAATGAAATGGTTTTATTATTGAATAAGCATTAAAGCCACTGACGACCACAAAAGAGACATAAAGACAGGAAGGACGTCTCTCACTTTTTGGGAGTCAGACAGACACGAGCCGTTATGTACGTGTCAACTGTCTTTATCCAGAGGAAGTGCAGACCAGCCCACACCTTTGCAGGAAGGCACCCAGGACAGACTCCCAGCCGAACGGGGAGACAGACGGGCCACAACCCTCCTCCTTGACGTAATGGGAAGCGAAGCCTCCAAGGCCTCCGAAGGATATTCCCTGCTGAAAATTCAGCAAGAGACTTCTTTAGAAGATTCGCCTCTAAATCTTTTTAAGGGATTTACATATGTCTGGAAAAGACAGGGGAAGGATTTACAAACGTGAGCTTTCTAAAGGAAATACTGACAGAAAAGGGGGACTCCTTTTCCCTTCTGGCATCAGGAGAAGTTCATTATTATTTTGTTTGTATTTACCCCACCGGAAGCTCCATCACACCAGGAATCATTCGTGGAAAGGGATTCAATGACGATCGAGGCTGTGGGAGCAGTGAGAAAAGATGAACCAGGGGTGCCTGGGGCGGGGGGCTCAGGTGGTGGAGCATCCGACTTTGGCTCAGGTCGTGATCTCTGTTTGTGAGTTTGAGCCCTGCCTTGGGCTCTCTGCTTTGAGCACAGATACTGCTTTGGATCCTCTGTCCTCCTCTCTCTCTCTCTCTGCCCATACCCAGCTCATTCTCTCTCTCTCTCTCTCTCTCTCTCTCTCTGTCTCTAGGAAATAAATAAACATGAAAAAGAAAAGAAAGATGCACTCGAATCAGCAATCATCACTCCCCCACAGGCTGCGCACAGAGAGAGGGAGCATGTCTAAAACCCATGAGTCCCCCGGAGCGTCTTTTCCTGGCTCTTACAAAAAATAATCCACAACACTGTAAACCTGGGAGCCCCACTCGAGTTACCTATGAGGCATCGGACGGGGGTGAAGCAAAAGGCTTTTTCTGCCCCTGCGGATACGCACCCGGGACGACGGACGGAGGCCACACCAGAGAGGGGTGGCCTGGACCAGATGCAGATGCCCTCCGTCCTTCCTGACCCCGCGTGTAGCGGCAGGGAAGCGTCCCCACCCCCGGACCTCCCCCCTTGGGAGACCAAGGGTTCCTCTGCAGCTACGGTGGTCCCAGACCTACTGGAGACACACAAGCTCTGCCAGGAGGCTTCGGGCGAAACCAGGTGACAAGAACGTCTACTTGTATCCTCACTGCTGTCTCGTTTGTGACATAGTTATGGGGACGTGCTGCCCGGTGCTTCTTCCGCTCACGTGTCACCATGGGCGGCAGCCCCAAGGATGAGGAACCCACGCTCAGGGCACAAGAGAGCGGCCAAGAGGAAGAAAAGTCGGAAGGGATCGTCCAAGTGGGATTTTCTTCTCTTATTCTTTCATTTTAGTTAAATCCAGGTTACTTAACATATAGTGTAGTATTTTTTTGAGTTTATTTATTTTGAGAGAGAGAGAGAGAGAGAGAGCAGGGGAGGGGGAGAGAGAGAGGGAGAGAGAGAATCCCACGCAGGCCGCATGCAGGGCTCGAACGCACGAACCGTGAGATCATGACCTGGGCTGAAATCAAGAGTCGGACACTTAACCAATTGAGCCACCCAGGCGCCCATACATACGGTGTAGTCTTGGCTTCAGGAGCAGAACCCAGTGCCCATCCCCCACCTAGCCCATCCCCCACCCACCTCCCCTCCAGCAGCCCTCAGTTTGTTCTCTGTATTTAAGAGTCTCTTAGGGTTTGCCTCTCTCTCTCTGTTTATCTTAGTTTCCCTTCCTGTCCCCTACGTCCATCTGTCGGTCGTGTTTCTTCAATTCCACCCATGCGTGAAATCCTACGGTATTTATCTTTTAACCATGCTTGTTGCCAAACCATTGAAAAATACCAAAAGAAAGGGAAAATGAAACGATTCACTTGCAACCTGGGGATGAGGCTTTGTTTCGCTCCTGAAACTTCAGGCTTCACGTCTAAGATCCTTTCCTATGGCAGAACCAGGGAGCCCGCTGAGCTTTCGGTCTTTCCCCCGCACCTCCCACCCCCCGTACCCCCCGCCCTCCAATTCCCAAACCAGAAAAATCATCAAGTCCAAGTAACTTCAAATGCTTAACTTCCCAAGCGCTCTTCGCATGGCCGGCCGACCACGTGATGCTGTTTCCCTGGCGGTCACGGGCCGCGGGCCCTGGCAGCTGCTGGCCTCAGAATCGGGCTGGTACCCAGCGGCATCCCGTGCCCGACTCTGTATACTCACACAGTCACGCACTCGCTTATCTCTTGAGTTTGAAGCACAATCTCTTTGGAGGGTTGGCAGGCTGCAGGGACAGCCGGTTAATGCCAAGATAATCCAGCCACAATGACAAGAGAACCTTCGGTAGAACGGAAAGCATTGTGCGCACGAAGCGTGGGTTTTGAATGGTAATGAATGCACCAGCGGGAGCCTTTGCAGGGCCCCTCACAGGCCGCACAAAGAAGGCAGCCTCCGTGCGGATGAGGGGGACTTTGCTCCCAGCCGGTGCAGCTGGTAATTAAGGGGCCTTGTTGGAAGGTCTAGATGTTTACGGATGCAGCGGGAAGAGGTGATTGAAGAAAATAAATGAGGAGAGCAAAAGAATATTAAGAACTGCCTCGAAAACCTCTTTGATGTCAACAAAGTTGAAAACACGTCGCTAAAATAGGGCACCCAATCCTTGGCTGAAGGCACCATTGTAGAAACGTGGCTGAGCTTGACGAGAGCCTACTTTTGTGAGCTTTCGGAGGCGTGTGCGTGTGCATTGTTGACTCGGTAGGTATGTAAATCTGGGCTTAGTGAGGACGCAGACTGCTTATTTTGCAAATGCCCAGACCCAGCTCTAACGCCCACAGAATGGAGAGGTGCCTGCCTAGGATGCTTCCATGGCCCCGGTGAGCGCTCTCTGACGGGAGTTCACTGGCCACTGACAAGCGCACTTAAGGCCAACACATCGCCCTCTCCAAAAAATACTGGTCCTTCTGTGAAGTCTGCAATCAGCTCGTTTATTACAGGCAACGCACTGTCCCTTGTGCACATCTTTGTTAAGTGGCAAAGAAGACATCATGATCGCATTACAAGGGCAGGTGAGTTCGGGTGGGCGAGTCGGCCAGGAGAGGCCAGCTTCGTAGAGGCGGTGCGACCCGGTGGCTGACAGCTAGGATTTAGTGTAGAACCACCTGGGTTCCAATCCTAGCTTGGTAGCTACTAGCCACACAAACGTGAGCACGTTTGTTCCTCCACCGCTGCTCTCTCTGCCCTACGATGGGGTTGATAAGCAAGAGACTGGACTTAAAAACAGACGTTGGAGAGACCACAGATGCCAAAAGAACTCCGGCCCCCCACGTCCCCAACAGCCAGCCCAGGACGCCACACCCGGCCTGGGCAGCAATCAGCCCGCAGCCGTCAGGACCCAATGTTTATAGCAGCACCTTCGACAAGAGCCAAATTATGAAAAGAGCCCAAATGTCCATCAACTGATGAATGGTGGTTCATATACATAATGGAATACTACTTGGCAATGAGAAAGAATGAAATCCTGCCACGTTGGCAGCAACGTGGATGGACCTGGAAGGTATTATGCTGAGTGAAATAAGTCAGCCAGAGAAAGAAAGATCATATGTTTTCACTCATATGTGGATCTTGAGAAACTTAACAGAAGACCGTGGGGGAGGGGAGGGGAAAAAATAGTTACAAACAGAGAGGGAGGGAGGCAAACCATAAGAGACGCTTGAACACAGAGAATAAACCGAGGGTGGATGGGGGGTGGGGGAGAGGGGAAAATGGGGGATGGGCACCGAGGAGGGCACCGGTGGGGATGAGCACTGGGTGTTGTATGTAAGCGATGAACCACGGGAATCTGCCCCCAAACCAAGAGCACACTTCACAGGTTGTATGTTAGCCAATTTGACAATAAATTATAATAAAAAAAATAATTAGTCTCCCCTGTATTCCCCTCCGCCTCACATTCTCTGGAAGCCATGGGCTGACAATTCCGTTTCTGCTTGAAGGAGGGGAAGGGAAACACAAACTAAGCCACAGGAAATTAGCACCTCAGAGTATTATTTCGGGCGCCCACAGGAAAATAGCTTGAGGGCATTTCTACCTTCTGCACAGACATCATCACCCTCAGAGCCAGACCTGCTAACAAGGTTCCTCATGTGGCCTTTTTTATTTATGAAAACAGGGGAACATGTTCCTGTTGGGGGGTGAGTGGCGGGAGTGAGCAGCATGGGGCGGGAGGAGAGGGGGCTTCTCTCCCTGTTATCATGCGACCTTCCTCTAGAATCGGCCAGCCTCAGGATGCTGTCCGCATGTACAGAAATAAATTTCCTCAAATGGGTTTTTTTGGCCCACGAGATGATAAATTGCATTGCTCGCCTCTGTGCAAATCAGGAATTGAAAAGTCGTGGCAAACAAGTACAGATGTCTTGAGGAGCGTCTGTGGGCGCTTGTGAGAAGGGGGGAGGGGGAGACGTGTCCTCAGGAAGGGGCTGGGGTTTGCATGTCTGTGGTGACGGGGCAAATACGGGGAATTTCTTCCTAGTAACATCACCATCACCCGAGCCTGCATTTTTTCACTGATCTGCACACCCTTCCGAAGAGGCTGTCCTGTAATTCTGGTGAAAAGCGATCAATCGAGCTCGTTCCAGGGATGCCCTAAAGAGTCAAACTTCTTCCTTAGAGAACAAACCAAAAATTAGTTTCCAAGTGTTTACGGGATTCTCTGAGACAAATGTAGGTGCCTGAACAATTTTGGAGGAGAACACTGCAGAAATGCCAGGACCCGCTGGAAGGGACCACTCAAGACAGAGGGCAGCCATGCTCCCTGAGGACCGTCTGGTCTATTGCAGGGCAACACTGATACATACTGAAATGTTTCCAGGAGTCACCGCATCCCTTAAAGACACGCCCACCTCTTTCACTGGTTTGTCATTTCTTGGAACTGGTAGGAAATGTGAAAAAGCAATTGATGTGTTGTATGGAAAAACAAACAAGTTAGCGGCTGAACTCAAAGGTCCTTCAACACTGACAGCAAAAGCTTGAATACCATTGCCAGTGTTTTGGGACTTCATAAAATCTAAGGAAAAATTAGATGCTACAGCCAACAATCCCAATGTGTATACACCATATGTATACAAATGTGCATACGTATAAAACATTCAATAGGCAGCACCAACAGGTTAGAGAAAGAGATGATGTTTACAGATGCCCAGCAGGGCCAAACTGGCCAGCTCTCTCTGGAGAAACATGAGCCTTGTCAGCCCCCAGACCCCAGGTCACCGTGTCCACACGGTTCAGGATGCGAGCAGCTTTCCAGCCAGGAAGCAGGTGCGTCTGGCCTTTCTGGGGGAAACGGCGAATCCGCTCGGGGACACAAGTTTCTGTCCCGTCCCTGGTGCCCACTTTGGTTCCGCAGAGCAGGGCCGTGGATGGTCATTGGGAGGTCACCTTTCGGGGCTCCACCGGCCCTGGCTCCACCCTTCTCTCTGGGTCTGAAGCCTCTGACTGGCTGCAGGCTGGTTTCTGCCCTCACCTAGGGGGTGACCGTGGGCACCTGCACGGGGCAGCCAGCAGTAAACCAGGAGACACGTGTGATCAGACAGCCCCAGGCGAACGGGAGGGCCCAGAGCGTGTTGCCACAGGGACGCAGACAGACAGAGGGGCCAGGCTTCACTAGTGACAAAAGTCACCGCCCCACTGTTTCTTCCTGGATTAAAGGAGCCCGTCTGTCTGACCCGTTCACCCGGCAGAGCTGAGGCTGACAGCTCCTCAGGGCTCCGTCCAGTCTGGTCCACCGGTCGCAGCCAGGGACGGGACCTAGGAATGCACTGCTCCAACTGGAAATTTCTTTCCCCACCTCTAGTCCACGATTCTTCTTTTATCAGCGAGTTTCTTTCCTTTTGAATTGAGAAATTGTAATCTACTTAAAAATTCCAAAGGGAACTTATATAGAAAACGTTCCCACCTCACAACTTACCTGAGGTCATGAGCAAAGTACCCAGGGCGTTAGGGGGTGATGGTACAGGCGAAGGGGAAGAACCAAGGCCTGGAGCTCACCGGGAGCCACGAGCATCCCCGAGGGCGTCTCGGGCTGATGGGTGCCCTGCAGGACAGTGGCCTGAGGGGTCTGGTGTCCCCGTCTTGAGAGGCAGCGCTGTGACATTGGTGTGCCCTCGCTGAGCCTTCCTGTCCACCTGGAGAGGGGCTGGGATGCGGGGGTCCATCAACGAGGCCGGCCTGTACTGACATCAGGGCTCACCGGGGCACCGAGTCAGGTTGCCCGTCTAGAAAGCTCTTTCTGCCCTTTCTCCTTACTTCCAAGTCCTTCTCCCTCCTTCGGTGGAAGCTGAAATTGCCAGATACACAACACTGCAGCCGCCTTTAGAGCTGGGACTTGGGCCTGTCTCTGATTCTGGCCGGTGGGAGGGAAGGAAGCCTCCTTGGAGCCCCTGGGACTTACTGTCCTCCCAGCAGAGACAGAAATGTGGGACAGAGGGTCTCCTCCCTTAGTTCTGTTTGTGTGATGTTGCATGAGGACGAGATGCTTGGAGCAGTGGCAGCCTTCTTGTGACTAAGAGGTAAAGACCTAGACAATCCCACAGAGGCCCATCCACAGGCCTGAGATGACAGAGTCACCAAACCAACCCAGGGACCAAGTGTTTCTCAGTTGCCTCTTTTAGCCAGGCGTCTGTTGTCTGAAAGCAAATGCTGTGCTTTGAAGGTGCGACATGGGCTCTTCCCTTGTGCTCGTGTCTGTCTTCTCGTCGGCTTGGGAGACCCCTCAACGCTACCAGTTCCTCGTGGCCGAAGCCTCGCCTTCCTCACGTGCCCGCGGTGTATCAGACCAGCTGAGATCAGTCCTTTCCCTCGGCTGATGGGGGAACAGGCCCGGGCTTCTCCCTGAACAAAGAGCTCACATCTGGCAGGACTCATTTCAAAGGATATGCATTCCCCGGGGCCACTGGTCAGACTCCAGTTTCAGAGAGATCCTCAACACAAGGGAGGGGACTTCGTCGCTTCCTGATGCGGTGAAAGTCCATCCAGAACAGAGACACCCGAATCCCCCCCACCCCCACCCATTGGGACGAAGACGGAGGACAGCTCGGTTTCTGGCATTGTGTGCTGGCCGTGTTCGAGGACAGTCAATCCTGCTGCGGAAAAGAGGAGGACGCGGACGACTGAGGCCGAGAGATGAAACCCACCACGGCCTGTGCCGCTCCTAGGACAAGAGGGGGAGCACTGTGAGCAGAGCATGGAGAGAAACGAGTGGGAGGACCCCACGTGGGCCAAGTATCCGTGAGGCCGGGGGGCAGGAAACGTCCCTGGTGCACTGAGTGGCTAAGGCACCGAAAGGCAACAAATACACAAAAACCACATGACACAAAAACCACATGAAACCATAACACTTCGAAGAGAACACGGGAACAGTCTACGTGAGACACAAGACACTCCTTTAGGCTCAGTGGGTTTCTCTCATTTGCAACCAGACGAAGGGAAACGTGCTGGAGCCACGGAGGAGAGGCATTTGCTGGCACGGGACTGAGGCGAGGTCATTTCATTGCAGGGGTGGGACTGGGACAGACGACGTGCGCAAATGATGAGAAGAGGGACGTCCGGAGACAGCAGATCAAAGAGCTGAGACGTGGAGCTGGGGATGTGCCCCTTAGGTGGGGGTCCGTACCACCTGGTTCAGCCAGGCTGGGCGGCTGGGCGGCGTCTACACTCACGGCTGGTTAACAGTGACCGCGTCCCTCTCGGGTCTGTTCTGGCTCGCGCACTACAGGAAGCGATGGCCCTTTGCTCAGAGCACCCGAACGAAGCGACGTCTCCGGAGTTCTGAACGCACACGGCTTGGGACTCTGGCAATGCGTTCCTTAGAGCCAACGGCCTGCGCCTCCTTCTCCGGTGTTGACGTTCTCCGGATCCACCCAGAAGACGGCGTGCAGCCGTCCTCGAAGGGGGAGGGGAGGCCAGAGAGGAGTTTCCTCCTGTACGTGTGACGTGGGGGGACAGAGGAAGCACGAGGTGACTCAGGGAGGGTCACGCACTCGGCACAGCTCAGCCTCTTCGGACTCATTACCGTCTGTCGGTAAATGTCAAGGTTCTTTAAAAACTCAGTCCAAGGGCACACGTCAAGAAGCGATTACTTCGCATTCTGCACATCCTTCTCCACGCGGGAGGCTCTGGGAAGATCTCCTAGAGATTCTTAATGAGGGTAGGCACTGCAGACACAAAGAGGAGGGAGGGAAGGCCAGGGGCACCGGCTGGCGGACAGGGAGGCAGCAAACCGCAGTGACCCGGGAGTAGAATGTATCGGGGCACCCGGCACTCCCAGCTGGATCTCTGCTCCGACTCCTGTGCGTGCGCGCGCGTGCGTGTCCATGCGTGTGTGCGTGCGTGCGCGCGCGGGTGTGCGTGCACGCTTCGTGTCTCTGTGTCTGTCGCCGGGGGGTGGGGCTCCAAATTCACTGCTCTGCAGGCAGCCCTGGGGTGGGAGTCAGAAAGGCTCTCGGACCAGATTACGTCGCTCCGATTACGTGTTTTATTCAGCACACACAGCAGGAGGCGCACCAGGGACACGCGCGTTCGGAGGAATATTATTCGTAAAGAGAGGAAAGAGCACGCGTGTCCACGGCCTGAGCAACGGATAGTTGTGGCCACGCAGCGAGGTCTTCATGCGACTGGGGTGGGTGCTTTTTTGGGATTGTGTGCTTTCGTCTTTGCCTCCGGAACAGGAAGCAGTCGGGCCTCTCTCTGTGTCCTCCGTGGTGACGGTGTGGAGTGTCTTTCCGCGCTCGGTCACGGCTGAGACTCTAGGACGCAGCCCGGCTACGATGGCGACACGCAGGCGTTCACACGTCTCCCTGAGGCAGGATCAGAACTCAGATCTCCGCTTCCTGCGGCTGGTGTTGCCGTGGGACAGTCTCCAGGCTGGCTTCCCGCACGCGTGACCTGAGCCTGTGTCACTGGCCACACCAGGAGCTCGCAGGTCACGGTCGCTGAGGGACTGGCCCGAGCTCCGTGGAGGCGGACGAGGCCATGGCTGGTCGGGGCAGAACGCCCGCTTGGGCAGGGTGGCCGTGAGCGTGCGCACAGAGAGCACGGGCTCGGGGGTGACATAGCTCGGACTCTGCGGGGCCACCCGGAGCCTGTAGGACTTGGGGCGACGTATCTCCTCTCAGCCTCGGTTTCCTCCCACAAAACAGGGAACTGGGGAAAACTCAGACGTTGCCCCGGAAGCCGGTTGTGGGGGTCAGACAACTGAATGGCCCCAAAGCTTAGCCTGGTGGGGACTGCGGCAGTCGGGACCAGCCGAGATCAGAGACACTGTTGTGGGAACACGGGGCCTCGGTTACGCGGGTGCCGGGGGGATGAAAACCCAATCATATCGAGAAGCAGCGACAGATGAGCAGCTGCGGAGAGCGGCTGTCCCCTCGGGGCTGGAGGACAGAGGGAAGAGGGGCTGCCCCCGGTGCCCAGGAGCCGGGCCAGCGCTGGGGGCTGCCCGGGGGGAATCCTGGAGGAGGTGTAACCGCGGCTGGAGATGCCTCCTGAGGCCGAGAGCCTGGTCCCCGTTCTCCCTGCCCCCTGCCCCCTGCCCCCTGCCCCAGCACCTCCCCTGGTTCCAGCCAGAAGCCACGTGGCAGGGGAGCCTGTGACTCCTTGCGACAAAGAGCCAGGCCAGAGTGGGGGAGGGAGTGGATCACAGAGCGAAAGGGCGTGGCCTCCCCAGCGGAGGAGGGTCACCTACCAACAGGAGTGCTGGGCGCGGGGTCACCCTGTGGGCCCGTGGCTCACAGGGATGTGTGGGTGCACTCTGAGCCCTGCGTCCCTGGTTTCTCGAAGCATTTGTGAGACTTACCATCTCTCTGTCCACCTGAGCTCCCGGCAGATTGCGATCATTCCCTCCTTCAGCTGCTGGAGTCAGATGTCCAATCTGTGGTGTGCAATGGGTGCTCTCTTTCTGGAAGCTTCTGGAACATTCTAGAGCATCTCTCGTTCTGAAAAGTCGCTACAATGTCCCGGAGTGTGAGTCTCTTTCTCTTTTTTAAAAAACAGTTCCTGGTCCTAAGTACCTGGTGAGAGCTTTTACCTGGGAACGGATCGTTTCCCATCTTGCAGAATCTTCTTTAACCCTCCACCTGACGGTCTCCTGTGTCCTCTCTCTGGAACCCGCAGTGACGTGCAGGCTCCCTGACCCCACGCCCCAAACTCGTCATCTGCTCTCACCTCGTTCTGTCCCCGTGTTGCGTGTGGTTGTTTGCTGGGGCCTCCCGTCGTCGAGATGCCGTGAACGTGAACGTCTGATGCTTTGCTGTTTTAACTTTCTGCCCCGTTTGCATGTCCCAAAGGCTTTCTGGTTTCCTGGCGGTTCATCTTCACTGACAGAACGGCTTCCGGTTTCGGGGGCTGGAAGGAAACTTCCTGGGTGCTCAGAGATTTCCGGTTCCGGTAGGTGTCTCTGCCCTCAGAGTCTCTGCTGGACGTTTTGTCTTCATCGCGGTCTCTCCTGGCGCGTCTCTGCCGGCCACTCGCATCTCGGGTTGATGAGCTGGAGCGCCGACCGGAGTCCCCGCAGGAAGGACAGGCCTTGACGCCTGGAGGCGGGCTGAGTGCCACCCGCCCGGGCTGTCCCTGCAGCTGCCTCGCGCTCAGCGTCTGTCGTCCGGGCTTTCCTCGGGGCCCCACGGGCCCTCGGAGACGCGCCCCGAAGGTCCCGCCTGCGCAGCAGGACGGAGCTCGGGGACGCTGCCTGCACCGTGGGGGGGGACACTCGCTGTGGCCCGGAGGCCTCCGTGGGACCCCTTTGCAGTGTGGCCCCTCCGCCTCCCCCGGGCCTGGGGACGGAGCCCAGAGCCCCTGGTGCTTCCTCCCCACGGAGTGACCCGGTCCTCCCCCCGGGAGCCAGCCTCGTCCTGCCCCGTCGTCTGCATCCCGACCAGGGAGGGACCAGGGAGGAGCGCTCCAGCGGCTGCATGGGGTCGAAGGTCCCGGGTCGTGTGAGGGGCTCCGGGACCCTCCCCGCAGTGAGCTTGATGCTGGGAAGCTCCAGGTTTTGCTGAAATTCCATCCGTCCGATGGACTAGCGTTCAGGAAAGCGTCCCGGTGACTTAGTGCCAGTGGCTCTCGGACGCCCTCCCTCTGCCCTTGCTCGTGATTCCTTCTCTCCCCCATCCGTCACCGCAGGCGGTCAACGAGGGGTCTGCCGGGTCCCCTCCTCTTCCTGGGGTTCGGCCTCTGAGTGTGTTCAGCGGGGGGAGCCGCAGTGACCGGGACACGGTCCGGGAGGCAGGCACCCGGTGCGTAGACGGCTGTGGGCACAGGTAGCCGCCCCCCTGCGTGGAAAGCCGGCTGGAAACAGGTGCCCGAGATGTGTAAACAGGGAGCTGGGAGGAGGTAGCACCAGGGCGAGGGAGGACGTCCGTCAGGAGAGCAGGAACCTGTATGTGACGTGAGGCGAGAGGAGGCCACCGCAGGTGGAGAAAGGGGGTGCCGGGCAGGAGGAGGAGGGAAGTAGGGACAGGCAGGTGACCTGGGCGGGGCCCCCGTGGGAGAGCCGGGGGTGAGGTGTGGGGGATGGTAGGACGGGGTGCTGGGCAGGTGGGTCCCAGCGACCAGCTCAGAGCGTCGCCGGCACCACGGGGATGTCTGTGCCGGGTGGTGACACGAGAGACAGCTGGGGACTGCGGTGGATGGGATGGCTCTGCGGTAAGGGGAGCACGGGGTCAGCAACGCAACACAGGTGCAGTGGGCCACCGGCTTCTGGCTGCTCTGGGCTTTATCCTACAGACCGAAGGAGCCGAGGAGAACGATCCAGGGGACTTCACGTGTTCGTGCTTTCCGTGCTCGCCTTGTACCCGGGAGCAACTTGGGCGCTGACACCTGAGACTGATTTGAGGGCATAGGGAACAAGCACTCGGCGTCCCCGTGAGGCCTGGTCTCTTCGGGTCGGGACAGAGCGACCCCCTAGGGCTCCCGGGAGGCTCCCTCCCAACCCGGATGTTACGTCTGCACTTCAGGGAAAGGCGGACTTCCCAGCCTTCCTGCCAGGTTCATGGCTGTGGTCTCAGAACAGGGTCTCCGGCCCAGATGCCCACGCCCTGGTCCCCGAGGCTGTGAATGTGCTCTCTTGGGCAGGGGGCGGGCAGGAGGGGATTCGCAGGTGTGATTAGTTTAAGGTGCTCGGGCTGGAGAGTTCTGGATCACCCAGGTGAGTCCAGTGTAATCACTAGCGTCCTTATAAGAGGGAGGCCGAGGCCGGAGGCTCACAAGGGGTTGAGATGGTGGGAGAGGAGGCTGCACGTCCGTGGATCTAGGAGCCCTGGCGCCTCCAGGCCCAGAGAAGGAGGGGAAACGGCTTGTCCCTTGACGCTCCGGGAGGAAGGCAGGTTTGGTTTTCAGCCCTGAGACTCTCTCCCACTTCCTGAGCCGTAAGGTGACGACCTCTGAAACTCTGTGGCTTATGGGGCCAGTCACAGCAGCCTGAGGAGACACGGAGCAGCCTCTGCCCCGAGATCTGGGTGTCGGGTCAGCCCTCGGGGGGCTAATGCCTGGTCCTCGAGGGAAAGTGGTGTTTTCCACGGAACAGGTCGCTGCCCCCGCCGGGTGTAGAAAGGCTTTACGACCTTGCTGCTCTAAGGTTTGTAAGTGTGTTTTGGGGGGGGGGTCGGACTTGACCCGGGCCGCCTGTCCTGGCCGGTGGCTGGAGGGACAAACGGGGGGACTTCTGCATGGCTGTGAGGACGCTCCTCCATGGGGGCCCCGAGGAGGGGAGGGAGGAGGAAGCCCAGGCAGGTAAGGGGATGGGAGGGTGTCCCTGCGGGGGAGGGACCCAGACAGGGTTTCGTTCTCCTCTCTCTGCTTCTGTGTGTGTTAAGTCTCCCGTGTGTCTGGGTAACTTTGTGTCTGGGGGATGCTCTCCAGGACGGGTCGTGAATCCCCATTTCCCTGCCGGCGTGTACGGGGTGGGGGCCTGTGTTTCCTGGTCCTTCCCTGGCTTCTGGGGGCAGAATTTCTCTGTCTCCCCTGGAAGGTGACTGGGGGCGAGACACCTGAGACCCTGCTCCCCAGATGGTGTCTCTGCTCCTGCCTCTTGTTGTCACCTGGACCCCACCCGGCAGAGGGAGAGCCGGGGGGGGTGCTGAGTGATACTCTGAGCGGGTGGGCTCCAGTCCTGCCTCAGGCACCCGCCAGCCACTGCGTGACTCGGGGCTCGTGGCCCAAGTTTTCCCTAGTGTTGCCACCTGTGAAATGGGGCCGACAACAAGGTGCACCTGCTAGGGTGCGTGGGTGTTGGACGCGTGCAGGGTAGACCGCCCTGGGCAGGTACTTAAGGAGGCCACAGGTGTCTCCCTCACCTCACCGCTGTTCCGTGAGCCCGGGGTCAGGCTGGGCTGTGGCCCCGAGGCTGCCTGCCTGATGCCCGAAGGCTGTTCTGCACCCGGAGAGGGCTCCTGAGGGAGAAGCAGACCCCCAGTTTTGCAGCGGGTGAGGGCTTTGGTGTCCGATGGATCTGTGTGGGGCTCCTGGCCGTCTTCTGTGTGGCTCCGGGAAGGTTTCTGGAATGGTCTGTGCCTCAAGTATCTGGAAAGTGGGCATAACAAGGATTGCCTGCAGGAGATCACGTGAACATGAACTTGGGGTTCCCCCGACGGTGCCCACACGGGGTAGGGAACGTTGTCCTTGCTGTGGGTGCGGCACAGAGGGAGTGGGGGGCTGGGAAGCCAGGCGGTGTGGGTTCACATCCTGGCTGTAAACCACGCTTGCTGTGTGGACCAGACGAGTCCTGACTTTCCTGTGTCTGGAGCTCCATCCGGAAAACGGAGGGCAGTTATCCTAACTCCCCACAGTTCTCTGTCCTGCCTAATGACCCTCCACAAGCTTGATGGCTCTAACAGCCCTAATGTTGCTAATTCTAAGCGTCAGCTCAGTGTGTGGCTGTCCTCTGCAGGGCGGGTCCCGGGGGGGGGGGGGGGGTGCGAGGAGTTGGCCACTGGCTGCCTCCCGAGCTTGGGCTCCCAGGGTGAACCAGGTGCACGGGGTCGGCCGAGCTGCGGTCTTGAGCTGCAGAATGGAGCCCTGTCCCCTTTGCTGGCTGTCGGCCTGGGGCCCCTCTGTGTCCAGACGCCCCCTCCTTGCCTGGCTCATGGCTGCCTTTGAAGCAGGTGGTGGGAGGTGGTGAGCTCCATCTGACTTTCCCTTCTGCCTCCATCTCCCTCCTTTTTATCAAACACGAAGTCTCCAAGTTCTTCTTAGAAGTAAAAACTCGGTCTTCGAGGATACAGAGCTGTGCCACCATGACCAGCCTAGTGCTTGAGTATCTCCCTTCTGGAACGACCCCCCAGGACCCACTCACGGCTCTCCACGGCCCCCACCTGGGTCCTCCCGAGGGGTTCAGGTCCGTTAAGTAGTAACTACCTGCATGTGCAGAGTCCCTTCACGGCGGGACCTAAATGCTTGAGTAATTGGGGTTGGGGATTGGGGGGGTGTGTTCTGTTACTGTGCCCCTCTACCTCAGGTGGCTGTGGTTCTACCCCGGACCCCCCTGGGTCCTACCGTAGGACACGGGGACCTGTGCCCATGGAGAGTGCTCCTGGGCTGGCGGAGGAAGTGCCGGTGAGGGAGCCCCCGTGACCTGGGTTCCAGGCAGCTGACGTGGGTTCACGTAACACCAACCAGGTGTGATTTCCAGCACCCTCCTGCACGTGGGGAATGGAGACCCGCCTCCTCCGACGCCCACGTTTCCACGTGGCTAACTCCACCTGCTGCTCCGTTAGCTGATGCCCTTCAGGACCCCTCACGCCCCTCGTTTACTTTGCTGAATCCCTTCTCAGCCTGTACTTCCATAGGTGGTGTGTCCCCTGCCCCCTGTCCGTGTGTCTGTGTCCCTTCCCCCTGGAGAAGCGGGCTTAGTGGACTGGTGAGTGGACCACCCTCAGGGCCCCTGCCAGCGGCTGGAGGGAAGAACATCTTCTACAGTTTTAAAACCTAAAATGGTTGCGTTGTGGCTCCTTGGGGGGGGAGAAACATGCTCGGTCCTAGAACACCAGCGCCTTGAGAGCGGGGAGGTGTTTGCTCTATTCCCGGAACTTTGGGGCCATGAGGGGGGAGTTACGGAGCAGCGAGGGGCTGGCCTAGGGCTCAAGCCTGGACAGCAGCCGGGTAACAGAGGAGCAGCCCGTGTTTCACTACGTCTGGGGTCCCCTGGGCCCCCGAAGCTGGTGGGGGCTGGGGGCCCTGGAGAGCTGCAGAGCACGGGCCCGAAGCCCATCCTGGTCCAGCACGCCCAGTCCTGCCCTGGAGCTGGGTACCGAGGCCCAGGTGCACCTGCTTCGTTCTGACCCCGTGGGCTCCTCAGGCCTGGGCGGGGATGGTGATGGGAATATCAGGAGGGCCAGGCAGTAATCCCTGGAACCTGGGACCTGTGGTAGTCAAGGTTAAAGGGCCAAGGTAATCATGGTAAGGACCTTCACCCCAGAGCGGCTCCTGAATTCTCCAGCTGGTTGCAGAAGAGGCAAAGCTGGGAAGCTCAAGCAGGAGGGAGACTTGGGGACCTGGCCTGCTGTTGTGGGTGGGGGGTGCGGTCTGATGCAGGTGGGAGCGGGAATGCGGTTGGGGTCTGGGGGAGAAGATGGGCTGCTGGCTGGCACAGGGACTTCATCCCTGCCCCTGTGAAGAGCTGTAATCGGCTGGTGATCACGGCTGGCCTGGACACAGACCCAGAGCTGGCAGGAAGCTGCACAGCCCAGCAGACATGGCCTTCGTGAGACGCTGGGGTGAGCCAGGACCCCCCGGTCTCTGAGGGAGGTAATGTGTTGTAACCGGTGAGCCTGTGCTATTATCCGGGTGACAGAATGTGCCCCCTGGGGGAGGAGCCACAGGGAGGAAGGGACAAAGCCTTGCCGAGGGAGTAGAGGTGGGGGGGGACAGGGTGGTGTTGGGGACGCTGGCCACTGTGGAGGTCATATGGGGTGTGATCAGGGTGGTGGGTATGTGGTGGCTGTGTGCTGGGGAGGGCAGGGATGGGGTCAGGGCGGGGCTGTGGGCCGTCTGGACACATCCTGTACTTGGGAGGAGGGTGGCTTTGGGGGCTGCTCTAGAGTGCAGTGATGGAATGCTGTCTTCTGTGTCAGGGGGGCTTGTGTGGACTCCCTGCAGGGAACTGTCCCTTGTGGAGCCTAGAATCCCATGAACCCAAGGAACACCCCCCCCCCCCGACTCCAGTGGCTGTGAGGTCCTTCTCTGGCATTTATTTTGCTGTGTTGATGTCTGTGGAAGTGACTCCTACATCCTAGGCACCTAGTTCCTGACAGCCTGGGGACTGGGAACAGCGGGAAGGCCTTCACTTTACTCTTGGGGTGTGTTGGGGGAGGTCACCTGCCGGTGCACCCCTTGGGGCCCTGACCTGGCCGAACCCCCCAGGGGAAAGTACTTTCTGATTGTAAAGTGTCCCCTGCCCAGCTCGAGACAGCCTGTCCCTCCTGTGGAGAGCAAGTGGGGGCCCCAGGGCCCATCTGGGGTGCTGGTGGGGAGGGTCTCTGAGCAAGTCGAGCAGGACTGCAGGGAGGAGTGTCTACTGAAGCCTTGTGTGGCATCGTGGCCTCACAAGTGGGGCTCCCACGATACAACCCGAGTGGGTGGGGTTAGGGGTGACTCCGACCCCAGGCCTGTGGGGGATTGGGTGGCAGACCCTGGACCTGTGTGTGGACTGGATTTTGTGGATGTTAAAGCCCAAGGGCTGGCCTGTCTGGTGCCAGACTCCAGGACTGTGTGAGGTCCCCTTGGTGAAGCCCAACCTGTGGTCCCCACTAAGCTAGTGTTCCTCGGGGAGACTGGCCATGTTGGGTGGGGGCTGGGCTGGTGCCAGGGTCTGGGGCCCCCTGGTCCCTGATCTCTGATCTACCTGCACCAGGTGGGATCTCCTCACTCTGCTGTCTGAGGGGTTACAGATGTCCCCTATCTGCCCCCCCCCCCCCCCATGCCCCAGCGGCCGGTGGTGAGAGGGGGTCCTTTGCCAGGTGGCTGCTCCCTGTTCTGTCTGACTGGGTCTCTGCTTGGGGTGCCCCCCGCCCCCTGCTGGACTCCTGTGGGGGAAGTGGAGGGCTCTTTCCCTGCCCCCTACTGTTGGCCAAGTAACCCCACAGCAGTGATGGTGGGTGTGTAACTCAAGGGGACCTCGTGCTCTGAGGGCTCCTTGTCTCTGTCAGGGTTTGTGGCTCAGGGGAGACGGCTTCTCTGAATCCGAGATCACCACCTCCTCCCTTAACTGGGCAATGTCAGTACCCAGGTGCTGGGGGATGTTTGATCAGATGCTGACGATCCTGGCCCCGCTGGAGGGTGGGCACAGCATCTGGACTGAATCAGAGGCAAAAACTGGGTCCTGGGGGCTTGTTTGGAGCTTGAGGCTCCCCCCTCTCCAGCCTTAGTATCTGTTGGCAAGAGTGCCTGTATGTGAGGCTGGGAAACTGTGCCCCTGTGTGTCCCGGGTGGGGGGGCCCTGTGGGGGGGGGGGGGCGGCACACTGCAGGGCTGTTACTTGGGATGTCTCATAGTCCCAGGACCATGGGGTGTATGCTCAGGTCTGTCACAGAGGCCGATGATGTGCTGGCTCACCTGGTCCCGGAGGCCAGGGGTCCCAGGCTCTGCTTCCTGCCAGCTGCTGAGACTGGGCTGGAGAGCCAGTGGGGCCCAGGGTGCAGGTTCCAGGCCTGAATGCCAGGAGCCCTGAGAGCAGGACAAGACTCCAGTCCTAGCTCCACAGCCAGGCAGGGGTGCTTTCCTTCCTGCACATTGTTTCCAGGTCCCGAGCCTGGGGAAGCCTGTGCCTCAGTTGGCCAACTCAGGTGCAGATGCCCCCAGCAATAAAGCCTAACTTGTTCCCTGGTTCCCGGTGGGCCAGCCAGGTTGGCACAGGACACTAGGTGCCCTGGCTGTGTCTCAGGGATATCTTCTTGACCTCCACGAGCCCTCTGATCTGTGCATCCTCCCAGGATGCATCCCTGCTGTGTGAACGAGGCTCAGCATCCACAGTGGTCTCCCAGGCATCCCCAGGGCTGAGCAGATGAGGTTCTCAGCACAGTGTCTGACGGCTGGCTGTTGTGCAGAAGTGTCTGTTGAGGGACTTCATCTTGGGGGGTGCTAGTGATCTGGGGTCAGAGCAGGAGGAGTCTGGGTGGCTGCTGTACCTGTCTGGCCCAGCTTCCCAGCGGGTAGGGGTGGTGCCTGATTTGGCCTGACTTTCCCAGTTCTGTTACTTTCTGGGCCCCACCTGATGCAGACGTCTCCCGGGGCTGGAGCCTGGCCTCTGACCTCTTAGCGCCCTCCAGTGTGTCCTCTGACCCTAGCTGAGGCTGTTGGCCAGGTTCTGAGTCTGCAGAGGGGAGGGGCTCTGCGCCCGTACAAACTAGTCCCTTCAGTGAGGTGGAGTCTGGGTCTGAAAGACTTACTTTACTCTCCCCACATGACCCATCAGCGGACCCCACCCCCCACCCCGTTCATCACTTGTCAGCAGACCCCACCCCCCCACCCCGTTCATCACTTGTCAGCAGACCCCACCCCCCCACCCCGTTCATCACTTGTCAGCAGACCCCACCCCCCACCCCGTTCATCACTTGTCAGCAGACCCCACCCCCCACCCTGTTCATCACTTGTCAGCACAAGGGGCAGCAGGACGAGGTTCAGGGGAGACCAGAGAAGCAGACTGGTGTGAACCTATGCATTTCTTTCTTTGGGAGAGACCAGTGAGTGGACTGCCCCTCACGTGGCAGGAGCAGATTTCCAGAACATTCAGTCCTCCCCTGGACTCTGCTTTGGTGTCGTCTTTCCAGAGTCCGGGGTGCTCAGGGTCAAATCCAAAGCCCTCAGGCATCTAGGGTGGGGTCCTGGGAGATGACGTGCACCAGCCTGTGTCTTATGGGAATTCTGGGGGTTCCTGAATCCCCTGGGCCCTATACCCAGAATGACTTTGGGTCAAACCATATGGTGGCTGGGGCTCAGCTCCCCAAACTCTGTAGGGGACACAGCAGAAATGGTGACCTTGTGATCTTTGTCCTCAAATCAGCTGGCTTTTTCTCCAGCCCCCAGACCTCTAAGAGCCCTGCCAGGTAGGGCATAGGAAAGGAGGAGGCCCATTTTCACCCTCCCCTTGGCCCTGAACCGGGTTTGGAAGCACCTGTGGCTGGGGAGGCTGGGCAGCTGTGCTCACAGGGCAGGAAGGTCCCGTCTTCTCTCCCTGGGTCTTCAGAGCGGCCCCAGGAGGAAGGAACAGGGGTGTGCTGGGCTTCCCCCCCCCCCAGATGCCCCCAGGCCTTACGCAGGGTGAGCAGTTGATCAGCTCAACAGGAGGCTAAGTTGTTCTCGTTTTCATGAAGGGTTGACACAGTGCTGTTAGCGTCCAGTGTGCAATTCTAGCCCTGATGCAGTGACTTTTGCCATTGATGGGTGTGAGAGGATATCTCATTGCGGTTCTGATTTGCGTTTCCCTGACAAGTGACGTTCAGTATCTTTTCATGTGTCTATTGCCCATCTGAACGTTCTCTTTGGAGAGATGTCTGCTCACTTCTGCCCAGTTCTCACTGGACTATCTGTATCATGGTGTCATAGCTCTTCACATACTTTGCATACTAGCCCTTTATCAGGTACGTCCCGTGCAGACATTCTCTTACGTTCTTTAGCTGGTCTTTCAGTTTCGTTGATTGCTTCCTTCACCGGGCAGAAGATGTATTTCCAACAGCTTATTTTTGCTTTTATTTCCCTTGCCTCGGGAGACCTGCCTAGAAAAGCGTTGCTATGGTCAATGTCAGAAAAATGACTTCCTGTGTGCCCTTGTAGGATTTTTATGGTTTCAGGTCTTGCATTTAGGTCTTGGATCCATTTTGAGATTATTTTTGTGTATGGTGTAAGAAAGTGTCCAGTTTCATTCTTTTGCTTGTAGCTGTTCAGTTTTCCAACACCATTTGTTGAAGAGACTTTTTCCTATTACGTATTCTTTCCTCTGGTGCCCGAGATTAAATGACCATATAATCGTGTGTTTCTGGGTTTCCTTTGTCGATCTATGTGATCATTTTTGTACCAGTAACCTACCGTCTTGATAAGCATAGTTCTGTGGTAGAACTTGAAGTCCGGAGTGTGATCCCTCCAGCTCTGCTTTTCCTTTTCGAGATTGCTTTGGATATTTGGGGTCTTGGGGTTCCATACAAATTCTAGGATTCTTCAAGTCCTTTGAAAAATCCTTGGTATTTGAGGATTGCTTTAAATCTGTAAACTGCGTTGATTAATAAAGATATCTTAATATTTTCCTAATCTCTAGTCATAGAATGACTTTCCACTTATAGTGTCTTCAGTTTCTCTCATCAGTGTTGTATGGGTTTCATGGTATAGGTCTTTCACTTCTATTAACTTATTCCTGGGTGTCTTATTGGTTTTGGTGCAACTGTAAACGGGATTTTCTTAAAGGCTTTTAATGTTTTTAACTTCTTTTGAGGGGGGTGGAGGGGAGCAGAGAGAGAATCCCAAGCAGGCACCAAGTTGTCAACTTGGAGCCCAATATTGGGCTCGAACCCACAAACCATGAGATCATGACCTGAGCCAAATTTGGATGTTCAACCAATTGAGCCACCCAGAGACCCCTGGGATTGTCTTAATTTCCTGTTGCTTCATTATGGGCATATAGGAATGAACAGCTTTCTCTACGCAGATTTTTGTATCCTGTGATCTTACTGGATTCATCTATGAGTTTTACTAGTTTTTTTGGTAGTCTTTAGGGATTTTGACATATAATATCCTGTCGTCTACAAATAGAATTTTTACTTATTTCTAACCTGGATGCTTTTTGTCTGGTTGCTATGGCTAGGACTTCCAGCACTATGCTCAACAGTGGTAATGATGCACATTCTTTTCTTGGTCCTGATCTGGGGGGGGGGGGGGGGGGGGAAGCTTAGTTTTTCACCATTGAGTACGACTGTAGCTGTGGGTATTTTAAGGCTTTTTTTTTTTTTTTTTTTTTATGCTGAGGTGCATTCCCTCTCCTACTTTACTGAAACAATCGTGATTTTTAATCCTTACTGATGTGATCTGTCACACTGATCTTGTGAATATTGAACCACCCTTGCATTCCCGGAATAAAACCCATGTTATTGTGAATACTTCTTAAAGTAGCATTGGATTTGGTTTAATGTTTGAGGATTTTTGCATCCGTGTTCATCAGAGGTAACTGCCTGCATTTCTTTTTCATCTCTTTATCTGGTTTTGGTATCTGGGTAATGCAGGCCTCTTAAAGTGAATTTGGAAGCTCTCCTTTCTGTCTTTCTGGAATAGATTGAGATTTTTGTTAAAACTTTCTTAGGAAGGCATCTGGCCCTGGACTTCTGATTTTTGGGGAGTTTTTTGATTACTGATTCAATTTCATTGCTAGTAGTTGGTCTGTTCAAATTGTTCCTGATTCAATTTTGAGGGGTTATAAGGGTCTCGGAATTCATCCATTTTTTTTCTAGGTTGTCCAGTTTGGTTTATGTTTCATAGTATTCTAATCCTTTGAATGTCTGTGGTGAAGGTTATTTCTCCCGTATCCTTTCTGGTTTTGTTGGAGTCCTCTCCTTTTTGAGGAGTTTTGTTAGAAGTTTGTCTTGTCGATCTTTCAAAGAACTAGCTTCTAGTTTCATTGATCTATTTGTTTTGTTTTGTTTAGTTTCTATATCCTTTTACTGCTCTAATATTTTGGTTTTGACGTCTTTTTTTTTTTCTCTTTCTAGTTCCTTTACATAAAACTTGGTTGTTAAGGATTTTTCATCTGGAGTTGGCCTGTATTGCTAGAAATTTCCCTCCTAATATGGTTCTTCTACCACAACCCAGAGATGTGGACCATTGTTCTCATTTTCACTCATCTCTAGTATTTGATTTCCTCTTTGATTTCTCGGTTGACCCATTGTTTAGTAGCCTGTTCCTTAACCTCCAGGCATTTGTAGTTTTCCAGATTTTTTTTTCTTGTGGTTGACCTCTGGTTCAGAGTGTTGTGGTCAGAAAAGATGCTTGTTATGGCTTTGATCTTGAACTTGCTGAGGCTTGTTTTGTGGCCTAATCTATGTGATCTAGAGAATGTTCCATGGGCACCTGAAAAGGTGTTTTAGGATGAAAGGTTCTGAATATATCCATCTGGTCTAAGGTGTCCTTCCAAGTCACGGTTTCCTTGTTACTTTTCTGTTTGGATGGACCTGCCTACTGATGCAAGGGGGTGTTAAAGCCCCTTGCTATTATCCTGTTACTACCTATTACTTTGTTAACTGCTTTAAGGACTTGGGTGCATAAATATCTCAATCGTGTCTTGATTGTCCCCTTGATTCTCTCATGTCCTTTCTCTTGCTACAGTCTGTGTTAATGTCCGTTTTGTCTGATGTAAGTATTACTACCCTGACTTTTGTTTTGACATCTGTTCGCGTGATCATTCTCCCAACTCCTTTTCAGTCTGCAGGTGTCTTTAGGTCTAAAATGAGTCTCTTGTAAGCAGCATATGGATGGGTTGTTTTGGTCCACGCTGTCACCCTAGGTCTTCCAAGAAGAGCCATGTAGTCCATTTACTACTTTCAAAGTAATTATTGATAGAGCTGTTTGTTGCCATCTTATTTGATAGGTGGTTTTTGTTTTTCTGTCTTGTTCTCTTTACTGTCTTTCTCTGGTGATTGATGTGCATTCCTCTTTATTTTTGCATACGTATTAGTGGGTTTTGATTCATGGCTACCATTAGGTTTGTACGTAACCCCTTCATATTGCCACCTGTATGAGGTTGATGGCTGCTTAAGTTTGAGCCCATTCATGACTCCTCCCCATGTTTTAGGTACAGCGTCCTGCTCTACAGTCTTATTTTGTGAGTCCCTTGACTGATTTTTTTTTTTTTTTTTTTTTTTTTTACAGAAATAATTCCTACTGCTTTTGCACCTCCTACTTTCCTTACTCTTGCCTGTGGTGCTTCCTTTCTGCTTAGAGTCCCCTGTAGTATTTCTTGTAGGGCTGGATTAGTGGCCAAGAATTCCTTTAACTTCTGTTTGTCTGGAGGACTCGATCTTTCCTTCTACTCTGAATGATAGTCTCTCTGGATAGAGCGTCCTTGGCTGCAGATTTTCCCTTTTGGCCCTTTGAATATATCCTGCCACTCCTTCAGACCTGCAAAATTTCTGCTGGAAAGACTGCTTATGGCCTTATGGGGTTTCCTTTGTATGTAATAGCTTGTTTTTCCTGCATTTCAACTTCCCACTATTTTTTGCCACCTTAATGACCTGTCTTGGCATGGACCTTCTTGAGTTGATTTTGTTGGGGGTTCTGTGTGCCTCCTGGATCTGATCTTGTTTCCCCAGATTAGGGAAGTTTTCAGCTATTTCTTCAAATACATCTTCTCCCTTTTCTCCTTCTGGGATCCCTACAATGCAAATATCCTATGTGGTGGTGATGGGTTCCCCGAGTCGATCATCCTTTTGCATAATTTTCTCCCTTCAGTTTGATTTTTCTGGCTCCACTTCTGACTATTCTGTCCCTGGATCTGACTTGTTCCTCTGCTTCATCTAGTCCATCTAGTGTGTTTTCAATATCCTTTGTGTTCATCTGATTGGTTCTTTTATTTCTTTGTTGAGGGTTTCATTGAGGTCCTGAGCCTTTCATAAAGTCCAGTGAGCATCTTTATGATCATTACTTTAAATTCCCTGGCAGACAGGCAGGTGCACCTCTGTGGTTCTGCCACGGTTAAGTGTCCGACTTCAGCTCAGGTAATCTCATGATCTGTGCGTTTGATCTCTCCATGTTGGTCTCTGTGCTGACAGCTCAGAGCCTGGAGCCTGCCTCAGCTTCTGTGTCTCCCTCTCTCTCTGCTCCTCCCCTGCTCTCACTCTGTCTCAAAAATAAACCTATTAAAAAAACCTAATCCCTCTGGCAGGCACATTCTATCCGTTTCACTTAGGTCTCTTGCTGTGACTCTGTCCTCCCCCCCCCCCCCCCCCCATTTGCAGCACCTTCCTCTCCTGATTCCTTTTGTCTAACTCTGGAACATTGCCAGCTAGGTCTCCTGCTTGCGAAGGTGGCAGCCTCTGAAGAAGTCCTGGACCACCCTCCAATGCAGTGTCTCCTGTTCTCCAGAACTTGGTGCTTCAGGGGTGTCTCCTGTATGGGTTGTGTGCACCCTGGCCCCTTATTTCTGTAGTCCTCTGCAACAGCTGTCTTTGCCTGTTGTGGGCAGTGTTTGGTCTCTGGCATTAGTTGCCGGTCTGGGGACACCTTGACCCCCAGTTGAGCAGATGGTGCATTTACCTTAGATTGCAGTAGCCATAAGCTGAGGGTCTTGGCTGATGGTGGTCCCTGAGATTCTCTGATCGTGTGTGGAGCCTGCAGTCAGACCAGTCGTCTGCCCTTAGCCCAGTGACAGGGCCTCTATCTGGGGGCGTGTGTGGCTCTTTCCCCTCTCCTGAGGAGTCCTGATGGAGAGCTGTGGCTCCTGTGGGAACTGCTTGTGCCCTGCTGGGCCCAGGGCACCACCCTTCAAATGTTCTGGCCAAGAGCTTGTTGCAGAGACCCAGATTTGCCAAAGCAGTGGTGGGGTGGTGCTGGGGGGTGGGGAAGGTTGGTGTAGCAAGTTTGTACCCTGCAAGAGGGGCCCTCAGTGCCTGAACTGGAGGGGTGGGATGGTGAATGCACAGAGTTGGGGGTAAGGTGGTGGTGCCAGCCAGTTAGGTAGTGACTCCTGCAGGTGGCCCAGTGGTAAATCTGGGACAGGGGCACGAGATGTTGGCCAGTTCCTCTGTTCTTGGAAGAAATCCCTAGCGATTTCTGTCCCTCCAGGACCTGCTCAGAGACCATTAAACTCTCCTTCCCATGTGCCTCAGGTTCCTGTCACACTACTGCTTCTGTCCTCGTTCTCCAAGGGCTGTTGTGCTGCCTCGTCAAGGGCATGGACTCTGTGTCCTCACCTACCTGCTCTCCCAGAGCTGAACCCCCTGGTTTTTAAAAACTCCAGGTTTTACGTCCTGGTGGCTGTAAGAACTCACAAAATTCTGCACCCTCCCTATCAAAGTCACCTGTTTGGGGAGGCTGCATGGGGAAAAAACCAATCCCCTGTGTGGGCCTCTGTACCTCTCTGTGCCGACAGCATCCCTCCCAAGGACAGTCCCATGAGTCCTTTCGGTTCCCAACCACATCTCCACCCCTCCTGCCCTCCTCCATGTGACCTCTTCTCCACGTTCAGTTGTGGAGTGCATTCTGCCACTCTTGAGGTCATTTTATGGGGTGCTTACACTCCTGTGGATGTTACCTTGTTTGCCTGGGATGAGGTGAGCCTATGGTTCTCCTGCTCCACCGTTTTCCCTGGAAGTCCTTGATTTTATTTAATTCCATGTAAATGAAAGTAGTGAGCCAAAGAATAACTTGATTATTATTTCACTCTGCACACTTACCCTCTAGGGGTAATCCATTGTCTGTCCATACTGCCCTAAATGGCCAAATCTCATTCTTTTTTATGGCATTGTGTTTATACCATATCTTATCCATTCATCTATGGAAGGATACTTGGTTTTCTCCCAGATCATGGCTATGGTAAACGCTGCAGTAAACCTAGGGTTGCATCCTTTTGAACTTGTTTTATCTTCTTTGAATACCTAGTGGAATTACACATCACCTGGCATTGTATTTTCATTTTTTAAAGGGACCTGCATATTGTCTTCCACAGTGGCTAAACCAACTTCCCTTCCTACCAAAAATGCACAAGGATTCCTTTTTCTCTGCATCCTCACTGACACTCCATTGTCTTGATTCTAGCCATTGGGGGGCGTAAAGAGATATCTCATTATGGTTTAAACGTGCATTTCCCTGGTCCGAGATGGTGAGTATGTTTTCACGCGTATGGCCTCTTCAAAGAAATGTGTCTCCATATTCTCTGCCTATTTTCTAATAGGAGATATATAATTTTTTTGGTGTTGTAGAAGTTCTCCATATAGTTTGGATATTAACCCTTCACCAGCTATGTCTTCTGCAAATCTCTCCTCCCGTTCAGTAGGTTGTCTTGTCAATGGTTTCCTTTGTGCAAAAGCTTTTTGTTTTGGTGTTGTCTCAACAGTTTATATTTGCCTTTTATTTCTCTTGCCTGAGGAGGAACATCTAGAAAACCATTGCTTAGGCTCATGTCCGAGCACTTCCTGCCTGTTTCCTAGGAGTCTGGTGGATTTAGGTATACATTCCATCTTGAGGTGGTCCTTGGGATAAGGAGGTGGTCCACCTTCATTTTTCTCATGTGTAACTGTCCAGTATTCCCAGCACCATTTGTTGAAGGGACTGTTGTCTTCCCATTGGATATTCTTGTCTCCTGGGTTCTCTGCTCTGTACCATTGGTCTAAGCATCTATTTTTGTCCCCCCACCATACGGCTTTCATTTACAACTGCTTTGTGTAGCACATTTTAATCTGGGATTATGAGAAGTCCAGCTTAGCTTTTGCTAAGATTACTTTGGCTATTTGGTAGCTTTTGTGGTTCCATCCAAACTTTAGTGTCCTAATTCGTGAAAAATCCTATCCTTATTTGGAAAGGGATAGTTTAGGCATTATGGGCACTTAAATAGTCTTCCAGCCCATGTGTATGGAACATCTTTTCATTTGTGTCCTTCTCAGTTTCCTCAATGTTCTACAGTTTTCGGTGAACTAGGCACTTACCTCCGTGGTGGTTATGCTTGTTCCTAGTTTATTCTTGGCCAACTGTAAATGGACTTAATTTGTTATATTTTTGTACAGAAACAGATTTCTGTATTTTGTAGCCTTCAACTTGACTGAATTCTTCTATTCGACTGGTTTCTGGTGGAGTTTTTAGTTTCCTCTGTATAGTATCCTCTTCTCTGCAGAGAATAACTCTTTAACCTACTTACCAACTGGGATGCATTTTTATTTTTTGTTATGGCTAGGACTTCCAGTACCATGTTGAATAAAAGTGGGAAGAGTGCACATCCTTGGCCTTTTCCTGATCTTGGAGGGGGAGCTTGTTTTTTCCATTGAATATATTAGCTGTGGGTTTGTCGCATTATGTTGAGCTATGTTCCCCCTAGACTAATATTGAGAATTTTTATCATGAACAGATGTTGAATTTTGTCCAATGCTTTTTCTGCATATGTCGATCATGATTTTTATCCTTTGCTTTGATTGGTATTGTGTTGATTTGCGAATAGTGAATTGACCTTGCATCTCTAGAGTAAAACCCACTTGGTCATGACAAATGATTCCTCTATTGCTGGATGCAGTTGATTTCACATTTTCTTGGGGACTTTTGCTTCTATGTTCATCAGGAATGTTGACCTGTGGGTTTGTTATGTAGTATTCTTGGTTTTGGTATCAGGGCAATCCTGACCACCTAGAATGTATCTGGAAGCATGCTTTCCTGTTCTACTCGGAATAGCCATTGGCTCTTAATATTTGGGAGAACTCATTTGTGAATCCATCTGGTCCTGGACATTTGCTTGGGAGGTTTTAAATGCTGGTTCAACTTTGTTACTTGCAATTGGTCTGTTCAGATTTACTATTTCTTCCTGATTCACTTTCAGAAGATCTGTTGCTAGGAATTTCTCCATTTCTTCTAGGTTGTCTAAGTTGTATAAATTGTCATAATCTCTCCTTTTATATTTCTGTGGTGTCTGTACTTTGATATTATTTGGGTCCCCTTTAAGGAGCGTTGTATTTTTATCATTTTTCTTTTTAAAACCCAGCTCTTGGTTTCATTGATCTTTTCTATTTTTAGTCCTATCATTTCTGCTCTGAGCTTTATTTCCTTCTAGCTTTGTGCTCCACCCCCCCCCACGCACACACACATTTCTGTAGGTGTAACATTAAACTCGAGATATTTGAGATAGGCCTGTCTCATCTGTGCTTCTTTTAGAACACTTTCACAGGATCAGATTTTGGACCATTGTTTTCAGTTCTATGTTTTTCATATTTCCATGTATTTGATTTCTCCCATTAGTTTAGTAGCATGCTTAGCCTCCATGTGGTTTTTTTCACAATTTTCTTGTAATTTCTAGTTTCCTGCCATTGTGATGGGAAAAGATGCTGGAAATAATTTCAGTTGTCTTAAAATTGAGGCTTGTTTTGTGGCCGAACGGGATGTATCCTAGAGAATGTTCCATGTGCATTCAATAAGGTGTCTTCTGGTTTTGGATGGAATGTTCTGTAGAGATCTGTTAAGTATTTTTGGTCTAATGTGCTGTTCAAAGACCGTCTCCTTATTGATATTCTGCCCAAATGATCTATCCACTCATGTGAGATGTTAACCTCCCCTCCTACTATATTACTGTCAACTTCTTCCTTTGTTATAATATTCACTTAGGTATTGAGGTGCTCCAATGTTGGGTACATAGATATTTACAACTGTTACAAGGCTTCTAAATTTTGTGGTATCAGAATGAAAAGTACAGTGGTGGTGAATTTTCCCCTCGGGTAGTTGGACATTAGGCTGTGTATCTGTATTTCATGTGCAATGAAGTAGGATGGGAAAAATACCTTCATCAGCTCCAAAACCACTCCTTTGGAGTTCTGTGGGCCTGAATGAAACTTACTGTAATAATTGCACATGGAGACTAATTGTTCAGAGAAGTCTGCTGAAATTCGAAGTCTTATTCTACCTGCCCTTTAACTGCACTTCTGAAGCATCCTGCGTTTTGTCAAGCTGTGAAGACTTTCTCTAGTGTCTCCAGGATGTTATAGCCACATTATAAGACTATTTCTGTGCCTACCTGCTTCACGTGATGTTTACTCAGCTGTAAAAGAATTTTTCCCATCCATGGGCCTCTTCATCCAGCTCTGAAACGTCGATAGTAAGATGGTCTGCTGGCTGCTGGTCCTGCTCTGTAACTTGAATTGTTCGTCCCTCCAGTCGGGGATGAGTTCCAGAAGGTGCAGGGAACCCTACTCCTTCCTTCTGTCCATCCACACCTGGACCACCTTCTGCCCACCTAGCTGCGCACTCTGCGGGACAAAGCATTCTTCAAACAGTGGCACGCTACGGACTCTGGCTGAATGAGCTGGTGCCGAAGCAAATGCGCACTGGAGATGGTCTTAATTTGAATGGGAGCGAAGCCGTGATCTTCCTGCTCCGGTGACCAACACTGGACTTTGCTGGCTGTGTGGCACTCTGAGCCAGGCATTCGTTGGGGGTATACGTAACCTGAAGGGGAAATGGGGTCTTAACAGCTGCCCCGAGAATTCCTCTGTAGTAGGTATGAAACTCACGCCGGGTCACCTATGGAAATAACCTCTATTTTCAAGGAATTCTGTTGAATTTAAGCTCCGATTGTCCAAAGCGGCAAAGGAATTTTTGTCAGCTCCTGCCTCCCCATGTCTTCCCTGCCTCCCCATGTCTTCCCTGCCTCCCCATGTCTTCCCTGCCTCCCCATGTCTTCCCTGCCTCCCCATGTCTTCCCTGCCTCCGCCTGTCTTCCCTGCCTCCGCCTGTCTTCCCTGCCTCCGCCTGTCTTCCCTGCCTCCGCCTGTCTTCCCTGCCTCCGCCTGTCTTCCCTGCCTCCGCCTGTCTTCCCTGCCTCCGCCTGTCTTCCCTGCCTCCGCCTGTCTTCCCTGCCTCCGCCTGTCTTCCCTGCCTCCGCCTGTCTTCCCTGCCTCCGCCTGTCTTCCCTGCCTCCGCCTGTCTTCCCTGCCTCCGCCTGTCTTCCCTGCCTCCGCCTGTCTTCCCTGCCTCCGCCTGTCTTCCCTGCCTCCTAGTTATGGTATATTCCGTGTGTGTGTGTGTGTGTCCTTCCCCCCCCCCCCCCCGCCCCCCACCCTGCCAGTCACCACAGAAGAGCAAAAGAGTGCTCCCAGGAGTCTTAAATGGCTAGACCTCCCCCTTGCTCCCTGCAGCAGTTCTCCCTTGCAGTCCTGATGCCCAGGCCAAAGTGGTGTGGCCCTTACATCCCCAACCGCAGAGGGCAGGACAGCTGGAAATGTTTAGTGCCCAGTTCCAGTGGCCCTCATACAGTGCTGCCCCCCCCACCTGGTGTTAAGTGAAAGGTGCCAGGGGATCGGAGGGTGGTGGGGGAGGAGGAAGCAGGTGGATTGTAGGGCATCTGTACATAGTGTGACCTGGCTCCGAATCTGCAATGGAGCTTACCAGAAAGACTTTGCATGACATCAGATTAATTTTCTCACTGAAACCAGCAACGGGGCTGGATCTGGCATCATGAATGATGGGGTCCCGAGCAGTGCCAGCCCACGTGGACAGGCTGCTGGCATCTTGGGCTCTCCTTCCTTGGAACTGCTTTTGCTCTATAAGAGACCCACTTTGATTGCACAAGTGGAGATGTATTCCTGGGAGCTGGAGGAGGAGCAGTGAGGATTCTTGGCTTCCTCCCAACCATCTGTTCCAGCAGCTTCCTGAGCAGCCCAGAGCAGACCCCACTGGTTCTCAAAAGCAACACGGGGCTCCTGCCACAGAATATCTGGGATTTTTTTCACGGGGACAGTCCAGATGCATCTAACAGGGCTTATGGAATTTGTCCCCATTCCTGTGCTTCCTGATGTGGGTGTTTGGTTTCACCTATCCAGAGACCCCTGTGCTGATTTTTTAAAGGACCTGTGAATATCTCTGGGTACCCATGTGATGGTAATCCTTGGTTTTATCCACACTAGAGTAGGCTGTCTTCTATGTTGGGAGAAATGGTGTCCTTACCCCCCACTGTGCCAGCCCCTTTTGAGACACTGAAGGGAAGTGCAATTTGAGAAAAGGCCATTCATTAGATGCTTGCATCCAGGCTCAGGTGAGAGAAATGTCCTAGAAAGTATCAAATAGTCCTTGAGAAGGTTGAAGACAAAACCCAGCTGTACCAATCAGGGTCTCAGAAGGAAATTTTAAGTTGTCCTTAAACTATTACAGTGATGTGGGAAGGCTTGAAGAGATCATTGAGAACACCCAGGGCTTCCCTCTCCTTGGCCAGATGTAGCAAGTGGTGGCGGAGCACGTGGGCATCGGTGCCCGGGGGGAAGCGCAGTCTGGAAGCACTATGGTCTTGTCTAGAGACGCACAGCATGCTAAACCTGGCATCTGGGGCAGAAGTTAAGGCAGAGTATTCTCCTCTCTCCTCTGTTCTGGTGAGACCAGAGTGTCTCTTCTTAGATCGACTAGGAGGACAAGGGAGCCTGTGTGATACAATATACCCAACTGGGGTCGTGGGCTTGGTGTCTCCAGTCTTGATGGAGCCATAGTGTGACCCGGGGCAAGAACTAAGGGGGAGAGGCACAGCCCCATGTGTATCCCGGGCCCAGAACCCAAGAAGGGAGAGCCCTTTGCAGGCTGGGGTGCTCTGCACAGATGTCCTGCATGACGTGGGGCTGGATAAGAGACCTGGATGAGAGGAAACTGTCTCCTGGGACCCGGTCTCCATTTCACACCTAATAATCCTAGTCCCTCTAGTTGCCTGGTGGGGATGGAGCTTCTCTTCCCTCGCAGAACTCCTCTTCCAGGGTGCATGTTATTGGCCACCAGC
This sequence comes from Panthera pardus, assembly GCF_024362965.1. NCBI lineage: Eukaryota > Metazoa > Chordata > Mammalia > Carnivora > Felidae > Panthera > Panthera pardus. Next base: position 3,575,594 of record NW_026526699.1, on the reverse strand, counting down.
GTTCTAGTCTCCCAAACTGAAAACATGACCACATCTTAGGGGCCCCACATCCAACTGGCTGCAGAAAGCTGTTTTTCGGCTTCCAAACTCTCCTCGTTCTTTAAGTTTAATTTTGAGATCGTGTGCAAGTGGGGAAGGGGGGGGGGGAGAGGGGAGGATCCCAACAGAGTGTACCACCAGTGCAGAGGTCAAACCTGCGAACTGGGAGATCATGACCTGAGTGGAAGTCTGCTGCTTGACTGAGCCACCCATGCTTAGTCGTTCTTTAGTTCCTGGACTATGGGAAGGTTTCCTAAGAGACTTTTCTTTTTTTGCCTCTGTTCCCTTTCACCTTGTTGGCTCATTAGGGGACAACCAGAACAAGGTCACAAAAGGAAGATCTGCTCATGTGACTTCATTCTGGTCAAGAATTAGGCTCCCTGTTCTCCACCTAGACAAGCCCTAACTTCCAGCTTCTGCCCCACGCCCCCTGAAAACTGTCCTTGTAGGTCTCCTCTGTTCAGAGCCTCAGGGCTACGGGCAGTTTCCTAATCTCCCTGGAGTCTCCCATACCTGCTTTATGCTGATAGTTCAACACCAGTGCTCTTGAATCACGCTGCCCGAGGTGGATTCCGAGCTGCCCCTCATGCTGGCTGCGTGATTGGAGTCACTGAATCTTTGTCTGAAATCTTCATCTGCCGAAGGGGGACGATGACGGCCCTGGTTGTAGGGCTGCTTTGGGGGTTAATGGTGTAATGCATGCAGGGCACCCTGGACTTGTCCAATGTATTGTCATTATTTGAATAGGCATCATGTCTACACATTGAGGAACACCCTTGGTGTTGGCTTCTCTATCCCTCGCTGTTGCTTGAGTCCTGTCCCCTGCTCCTGCCTCAGTAGGTGTGTCACTGCTGAAGCTCTTCCAACAGCCCCCTGGTAGTATGATAGTAATGGGTCTGTCTCTGGTAGGCTTCCCTGGGCTGTACAAAGGCACGGTGTCTCTTATGTTTCGTGTCCCCGGTGCTTGGGTGGGGGAGAAGGCCCTTGAAACTATAAATCCTACCAAATGCCTGCCTTGAACAGAGGTGGGTCGTGTTGAATCTAGCCCTTGAAGGGTTTTTAGGTGTGGAAATGTCCTGTGTTCCTTTAGTGTCTTAGAATCCCAGAGATGGGCGGGACCTGGACCAGATTCCCTGACTTTGGGATAAACCTACTGACTTTCTCCAAGTCACAAAGAGGGGGCATGGTGAAGGACACAGGAATTTTAGCATCACGAGGAAGACAACTCACGGGCATTGATGAAATTGGAATTCTGACCTCAGACCTGGGTTTGTACCTGCGTGACCCACTGGTTTGCTAAGGATGCTGAACAAGTGACTTGACCTCCCAGCTTCACTCTATTCATTACAAAGGGAGATAAAAACCTGCTTCGGAGGATTGTTGTGGCTAGATCAGGTAATCAACGTGCTTAACATCCTGGTTGGAGAAGGGAAAGTGCTCAGTAAACCTGGACTTCATCAGCTGGAATGAAGAGCTGTTTTGGGCAGGGGAAGGGAGGAGTTGGAACAAGGCAGTGAGTGGAAAACCCGGTTCTGGAATATCAGCTGAGCAGTTTGGACTCCCATCTTGTGGAGGGGGATGTCCAAAAGACCTGCATCAGAATCTTGTTGGGCTGTCGTATAAAATCATGTGCTTTCTGGAGCCCTACCTGGAAGCTTCTGAAGGAGAACCTCTTGAGGTCGGCGCAGGAACTGGCAAACTTGACCTCTCCTGGCCATTTTGGTGGATATTGTAACTTAACAGCTCTTGCTAAAAGCATCGAACAGCACAAACCATAGAAAACATGGGAAGATGGTCCTAGGAATGCTTTGGGGACCAAGCCACATGCTCCCAGGTCTCAGAAGAAGGAATAGAAACAAGGAGCCTGGTCAACAGAACGGACCAAATGAATGGAAACAAGGAGCCCGGCTAACAGAATGGACAAACTCCAGGTGCTGAAGCTGAAATCTGAATCCCAAGAATCCCGGGGAAAGAGTGGATGCTTCACTGTTACCCTGAGCAGCTGGGTCTTTTAACTTGCTATTGATGACACCTATTCAGGAGTCGTCCCCAGCAGCTCACTCTCAGTTCACAGCATCCTCTCACTTAGAACTCACTTTGACGTGCAGAGAACCTGCCTCTGTTAAGCTGGATTTCATCTTTGTGAACCGTGTCAATCTCTTTATATATATGTTCTTGATCCCTCATGACTATTGGCTTTTACCTCGTGTACTCATATGAAAGTTAGCTGGTTTGCCCTGAGTTCCGATTTTAAAACTCTGTGCTGGCTCCTGCCTCTTTAGCTTTCCAAGGTGAAAGTTATTGGAGGCAACTCCTGGGGCTCAAAGTTTGCACAGAACAGTGAGTTTGATATTTGGTGGGGGGGATACATGACCTAAAGGGAGCATTTCCTTAAAGCCGTGTCTTTCTGCCCATTGAAATTTATGTTCAAGGTTAACTGTGTCATGGTCTGATATAATGTTTGAACGATGACTTTCCGATCACTTGAAAAACAAGTAAAATGTTGTCTGGTGTTTAGATTGAACACATCTTGATGTTTGGTAAAAAGTCATTTCTTCCTATATTTAGTTTGTAATTCTAGTCAGTGTAATCAGTGAGACTGCTGTTATTTTACTTAAAAAAAAAAAAATACAAAGGAACAAAACAGGAAGAGGTGGGTATAAGGGGTCCCGAAGGTCTCTAAATGGAAAAGGATGGAAAGCCACGTGGGGTGCTCTGTGGTCGTGGAGTAGGCTGAACGTGGGCAGAGCCTGAGTCTCAAACTCTCGGAGCAGGACCAGTAACCACTGTGGGGCTCTAAGTGGTCTTCCTCAAATGCTGAGGACTTCTTCCTGCATCTGGAAAGGGACATCTGAGAAGGGCGATGTGTTCTATAGACTCGGTGCCTGGTGGATTCCATCATGTTCCATGCATCTCCCCTCTGCCCCTTCCTCCTCTGAGCAGAGAATCTGCTGTTGGGATGGGGTTCCTATTGGGGAGGGAGGTGACCTGTGTGTTTCTCCCTCAAGTGGTGGGGCCAGCGTCCCAAGCGTGGGAATCCTCAGCCTCAGAAGTTACCAGAAGGTGACCTGTAAGTAACATGTAGTTGTGAAATGGCGTTTTGATATATGGACACTTTAGTACTCACACCCATCTTGCTATAGTCTTTTTGTGTATGTGTGTTTCTTAGGTAATTATTTTTATATCTGCTTAAAAGCTCTTAAATTCTAATTAACATGGTGTAAAAGTAGTTTCAGGTATACAACATATGGATTCAACACTTCTGTATGTCACCCAGTGCTCGTCATGACAAGTGGACACTTGAATCCCTATCACATATTCCCCCCCACCCCGTGACCATCAGTTGTGTATAATTAGCGTTTCCTGGTTTGCCCCTCAGTTTTTTTTTTCCTTTGCTCATTTGTTCTGTTACATTCCATGTGAATGAAATCCTATGGTATTTGTCCTTTCTGACTGATTTTATGGGGCATTATCTCTAACTCCATCCGTGCTGTTGCAAATGGCAGGATTTAATTCGTTTTTATGGCTGAGTAATACTCCATTGTGTATACCATGTATACCCATCTTCTTTATCCATTCATCTATTGATGGACACTTGGGCTGTTTCCATAATTTACCTATCATATGCTTAAAGGTGCTTGTATCTCTTTAATCAGTATTTTCATATTCTTTCAGTAAAGGCCCAGTAGTGCCATGCTTGGATCATAGGGTAGTTCTATTTTTAACTTTCTGAGGAACTTCCATCCTCTGTTCCAGAGTGGCTGCCCCGGTTTGCATTCCCACCAACAATGCAAGAGGGTTCTCCTTTCTCCACATCCTCTCCAATACCTGTTGCTTCTTGGGGTTTTGATTTTAGCTATTCTGATGGGTAGTCTTTTCATTTCCTTGATGAGTGATGAGAATGTTTTCACATGTCTGTTGCCCATCTTGAAGTAATTAGAAGTGTTCACGTCTTCCCATTTAATTGGATTATTCATTTTTGCAATGTCCTATAATTTTGTTTGGATAGTCTTTGTTAGATGTTAGATATCTTTTGCAGACCTCTTCTCCCATTATTTAGGTTACCTTCTAATCTTTTGTTTGCTATGCAGAAGCTTTTGTCTTGATGTAGTCCTAACAGTTTTTCTCCTTATGTTAAGAGACTTATCTAGAAAGCAGTTGCCATGGCCAATGTCGAAGGGGTTGCTGCCTGTGTTCTAGGATTTTGGTGGTTTCCTGTCTCACATTTAGGTCTTTAATCCATCTTGGTGTATGTATGTGTGTGTGTAATAAAAGTGGTCCAGTTGCATTCATTTGCATACTGGCCAGTTTTCCCAGTACCATTTCTTTGTCAAAGAGATCTTCTTTTTCCCATTGGATATTCTTTCATCATTTGTTGAAGGTTAATTGACCACATAGTTGTGGGTTTATTTCTGCATTTTCTATTGTTTTCTTGATACACATGTCTATTTCTCTGCCAATACCTTACTGTTTTGATCACTACAGCTTACAGTAACGTAACTTGAAGTCCAAAATCATAATGCCTCCAGACTTATTTTTCTTTTGCCAGGTTGCTTTGGCTGTTAAGGGTCTTTTCTGGCTCCATACAAAGTTTTGCTTTGGGAATATATTAAGATGTCCATACTCCCCAATCTATGAGCATGGAAGGTCTTTCCATTTCTGTGTCGTCTTCAATGTCTTTCATCAGTGTTGTATAGTTTTCAGACTACATATCTTTCACCTCTTCGGTCGGGTTTAGCCCTAGATGTTTTCTTGTTCTTGGAGTAGTTGTAAATGGGATTGACTCCTTAATTTCACTTTCAGCCACTTTATAGAAATGCAAGCTTTTGGCACAGTGATTTTTTGGTATCCTCTGACTTCACTCAACTGGTCAGTTCTGGCAGCTCTTCGGTTGAGTCTTTAGGGTTTTCTATGTAGAGTATCCTGTCCTCTGCAAATAGTACAAGTTTCACTACTTCCTTGTTGGCCTCCATGACTTCTATCTTTGTGTTGCCTGACTGCTGTGGCTAGGACTTCCACTACTGTGTTGAAGAAAAGTGGTAAAAGGGGACATCCCTCTTGTGCTCCTGCATCAAAGGAAAAGCTGTTTTTCCCCATTTAAAACATTGGCTGTGTGTTTTTTGTATAAGGCCTTTATTATGTTGAGACATGTTCCCTCTAAACCCACTTTGAAGGTTTTTATCATGAATGGATGTTGTACTTTGTTAAATGCTTTTTCTGCATCTATTGAAATGATCATGTGGTTTTTGCCTCTTACTGATGTGATGTATCCTGTTTTGCAAAGATCCAATCGCCCTTGCAACCTGGGAATAAATCCCACCTGATCACCGTGAATGATTTTTTTTTTTTTTTCTGGATGGTTGAATTCGGTTTCCTCGTACTGAGAATTTCTGCATTCTATTCATCAGGGATTATTGGCCTATAGCTCTCATTATTAGTGGTGTCTTTGTTTTTGGTACTAAGATAATGCTGGCGCCTAGAATGACTTTGGAAGTTTTTCTTTTCTATTTTTTGGAAGAGTTTGAGAACGATAAGTATTAACTCGTTAAATACTTGATAGAATTCTCCTGTGAAGCCATCTGGTCCTGGACTTCTATTTGGGAGGTTTTTTGTTTTTGTTTTTGTTTTTTCTAATTGCTAGTTCAATTTCATTGCTGGTAAGTGTACTGTTCAAATTTTCTATCCGATTGAATTAGGCTGTCCAATTTGTTGGTGTATAAGTTATATTATCCTATTTCTGTGATGTTGGTTTTTTATCACTTCTCATTTTAGTCCTTTTTTTTTATGAGTCTTGCTAGATGTTTATCACTTCTGTTGATTTTTTTTTCAAAGAACCAGCTCCTGGTTTCATTAATATGTTCTATTTTTTGTTTCAATATCCTTTATTTCTGTTCTAATCTTTATTCCTTTTGCTGGCTTTCAGCTTCATTCTTTTTCTAGCTCCTCTAAGTGTAATGTTAGGTGGGGTTTTCTTTTGTTTTTTGGTTTGTTTTGGATTTTTTTTCTTCTTGAGGTAGACCTGTATGGCTATATACATCCCTCTTAGGACCACTTGTGCTGTGTCCCAAAGATTTTGGACTTTTTCATTTTCATTTTTTCATGTTTTTAAATTTCTTGGATTTCCAGGTTGACTCATTCATGGTTTAGTAGCATGTTGTTTCACTTCGGTGTTTGTGATCTTTTCAGATTTTTGTTCTTGTGGTTGACTTCTAGTTTCATTGCCTTATGTTCAGAAAAGGTACATGGTAGGACTTCAGTCTTTTGTATTTGTTTATGCCTGTTTTGTGACCTAACATGATGGGTTCTAGAGAATATCCCATGTATACTTGAAAAGAATGTGTGTTCTTCTGCTTTAGGATGAGATGTTCTGAATAGATCTGTTAAATCCATCTGGTCCAGTGTGTCATTAAAAGCCAACGTTTTTCTTGACCATTAGATCTGTCCACTGATGTAAGTTGAGTGTTAAAGTCCGTTAATATTGTACTATCAATTAGTTCCTTTATGTTATCAATTGTTCTATATATTTGCATGTTAGCATGTTGGGTGCATAGATATTCACAATTGTTCTATCTTGGGTTGTCTCCTTTAATATATGCCCTTTTTCTTGTTACAGGCTTTGTTTTAAAGTCTGTTTTCTGATCTAAGTATTGCTACTCTGGCTTCGTTTTGACATCCCTTTGCATAATATTTCTCCATGAGTCTCACTGGTGAGCAGCATATTGAAGTCTCTTTTTTTTAACCTATTATAACATCTATGTCTTCTGATGAGTGTGTTTAGTCCATTTACATTGAAAGTAATCTGTATTGCCATTTTATTTTGTGGTTGTTTCTGGAGATTTTCTCTGGTCTTTTATGATTTGCTGATATTCTTTAGTGGTATATTTGAATTTCTTTCTATTTGCATGTTGGTGGTTTTTGATATGTGGTTGCCACTAGGTTTGTATACTGCCTCTTCCTATAAATAGCAGCGTATATTAAGTTGAGGGTCATTCAAGTTTGAACTCGTTCTTTTCTCATGTTTTGGGTACATGTTCTATTCCTGTTTTGAGTTATTTGATTTTCATAGAACTATTCATTTTTACTGCTTTTGTGTCCCTTTATACTGTCACTTTTGGTATGACTATTCTCCTCAAAGAGTCCCCTTCAATATTTCTTGCAGGGCTGGTTTAGTGGTTATGAACTCCTTTAGTTTTTGAGAAACTTGATCTTCTATTCTGAATGACTGGATATCTAGCCTTACTGGGCAGAGTATTCTTGGTGCAGATTTTTTCCCTTCACTTTGAATATATATTATGCCACTCCCTTCTGGTCTGCCAAGTTTCTGTTGAGAAATCTTCAGCTAGCCTTACTGGTTTTCCCTTAGAAGTTAATGATGACTCCTGTCTTGCTGGTTTTAACTTTTTCATCACTAGATTTTGCAAATTTAATTAGATGTATTGGTTGGCCTGTTTCAGTTGATTTTTTGATGGGAATTCTCTGTGCCTCCTGGATCTAGATGTCTGTTTCCTTCCCCAGATGAGGGAACTTTGCAACTATTCTTTCCTCAAACTTTCTGCCTGCATTTCTCTCTGCTCCTTCTGGGACTCTTATGAATGTTACTATGTTTGGTGGAGTCCTTTAGTTCCCTAAGTCTATTCTCACGTTGGTTAATTCTTCTTTCTCTTTAGTTCAGCTTCATTGCTTTCCATTACTTTGTCTTCTAGGTCACTAATTCATTCCTGTTTCTTCCAGCCTAATATTGATTGAATCAAGTAGGTTTCCAATCTCCTTGCACTCTTCATTTCTGATTCTTTTAAAAGTCTTCAGGCTTGGTGGTAAGGGTCTCACTGAGTCTTCTGTTCTCAAACCTAGTTGAGTATTATTCCACTTTAAATTCTCCATCAGGAGGCTCCTGGGTGGCTCAGTTGAGCGTCCAACTTCGGCTCACGTCATGATCTCGCAGCTCGTGAGTTTGAGCCCCGTGTCACTCTGTGCTGACAGCTCAGAGCCTGGAGCCCACTTCAGATTCTGCATCTCCCTCACTCTCTGCCCCACCCCTGCTTGTGCTCTGTCTTTCAAAAATGCATAAACGTGTAAACATCTTAAATTCTCCATCAGGCATGTTACTTCTATCTGTCTTGCTTTAGGTACTTGGCTGTGGCCTTCTCTTGTTTTGTTCATTTGGGATAAATTCCTCTGTCTTGTTTTGTCTAAGTCTCTGTTGCCGCCTCTCTGTTAGAAAAGTCAGTTACGTTTCCTGTTCCTGAAAGTAACGACTTTCTGAAGACGAGTTCATGCAGTGCCCAAGGCCTCACGATTCAGGGAGCATCCCTGGTGTCTGCTACATGCACTCTGCTGTTGTGTTGCAGCTGCTCTATCCTTCAGGCCAGTTGCCGGCAGAGGCTTTATGCTGTGAGCAGTACTTGGTCCCCGGCCTGAATGTGGTGAGTTTTAGCTAGGTGTGCTCTGGTCTGCTTGTGAAATGGGTCCTGCCAACCCCTCCGTTGAAATGAGGCCATGCAAATGTCTCTGTCCAGAAGATGTGATGTGAGCAGGGGTTTGGTGGTCTTCTAGGGGAGAGGCCCAAGAAAGGGCAGTTTCTCCAGGGGGCACGAGGGGGAGAGGGGTGGTGTAAGCAAGTCAGGCTGCTTGTGTGGGTGCTGTGCTGCTTCCTGCAGGGGGCACTGTATGTATTCTGAGGGGTGGGAGAGGGAAATGATGCCAGCCAGCTCCTTTGTTCCCAGAGAGCTGTCTCTCTGAACTCTGTGCCTCAGGTACACACTGAACAAATAATCTCCCCTGCCCTGTGTGTCCCAGGCACTCTTCAGATCGGTTTCCATACTATCTGCTCCCAGGTTGTTTGCCTGCCTTTTCTACAGAAGCAGAGCAGTGTCCTCTAGGCTCTATCCCAGCCAAACCTGCTGACGTATAAAACCCCAAGCTTTGAAGCCCTGCTAGTTGCAAAAACTCTGGAAACTCTTCCCTTCTCATTTTCTGAACCAGTGTCTTTAGGGAAATGTTCTCCTTGTGCATTCCCCTGCATGCTCCCCTCCCTCCCTCTGATCCCCTCCCTCCCTCTCTGATCCCCTCCCTCTCTCTTCCTCCTCCCCTTCTCTGTGACCATGGCTCCCTCTGCTCAATTGTCACCATCCCTTCCTTCCCTAAACCATTCTATATGCTTCCTACATTTTTTTGTTGTTGTTGTAGCCTCTTCTCTCCCTCTATTTGTAGAGTTTATTCTGTCAATCTTCAAGTAAATTTCTGGGGGCACTGAGGATGATTTGATCATTATCTAGTTGGGATTGTGAAACAAGAGCCTAGGTTCCACCTACTCTGCCACCATCTTTCTGCTCCTCATGGTCTTTTCTTTCATCACTTTGTTAGGAGGGAAGAGTCAGGAATGGGAAGCTGGCCATCGGGTGCTGGCTGGCCTCCATGGTCCTCCTAGAAGGGGGTTTACGTTTTCAGGAAATCTGCAAGCCAGTGAGGCCTTTGGTAGCTTGAGATCCGCCATCTTGGGAGTATTTACACCATGAAATGGGCATGCCACTGGAAAGGAATACTCCGACTTCTGGATTCCCAGTCCAGCTCTCATGACGATGGAAAGGAGTCTTTCACAGATAATGCTGTAGGACATCTCCTAGATGAAGGAAAGGACAATCCAGAGCTTAGGTGCTTAGTGGGTCCCTGAGAAAGGACACCTCATTGTTCACAGGACACAAATCCAACTCCTAGGAATTGGCAGATCTGAGAAGGAAGCTGTGTGTGTCTTTTCCTGGATATAAAGCATTGCAGGTGTAGGACCCCAGGGTAGAAATGGCTGTGTGGTATTAGGTGGGTTAGGCAGCTCTCCAAGCCCCAGGGTGGCTGAGGGAAGTGGAACGGTTAGCCAGCCTCCTACCCACATATAAATACAAGTGTTATCAGGGTGATCACACTGAAGAGGGCGAATTTGTCAGGGAGCTAATTCCACAGCCTGGTGTGGAGCGTGAGGGAATCCCAGGGACCGAGCAGGAACCCAGGCAGGTGACTGTAGAGCTGCCCTTCTCCTGTAGCCCAGAGGGTCAAGGGCAGGTAGGTAGAGGCTATCAGAGTCTGAGGGGGGGAGAGGTCTCCTTGTGAGGAACAGTGAGCTCTGGGGGACCATGGCCAGATGAGGGACCTTTGCAGAGAAAGCCAGAGGAAGAACAATCCAGAATGCCCTCTCCTTTCCTCCCTCCTCCAGCCAAGGCTGCTTATTGACCAAAGTCATGGAGCCTGTTTCTGAAATCACATTGGTGCCTGATGACACACAGCAGGTAGAGAAGGATTCGGGGGGGGGGGGGGGGCATTTTTTTCCCCAAATACAAAAGGTACATTCTTTCAAAAACCAAGGTCTCTGCAAACTTTGAGTATTCTACCTATTGTGCTCCTCTATTTTCTTCTACCTTCTGTTCAGTCCACATTAGTGAGTGCTTAAAAGACTTTGTAAAAGTAATAGTAAAGATAGTAATGCACTGTACCCAAAACAGTGATTTCTAAGAAAAATAGGAAGTTTAGTATGGAGTCTTTTTTTCTTGACCTACTAAAATAATTCAATTAACCTTTTAAATGTTATGATACATCTCATAGGCCTAGAATATAGCAACTATCAATAGAACATAAATACTTTAAGCTGAATTGCACATTCTTTGTATAAAAGACCCTGGCTTTTTTCAAAAGAGTTTACTCAGCCATCGAAACGAATGAGATTTTGCCAATTGCAATGACGTGGGTGGAGCTAGAATGTATTATGCTAAGCAAAATAAGTCAATGATAAATACCATATGATTTCACTCGTGCAATTTTAGAAACAAAACAGATGAACATACGGGAAGGGGGTGGGGAGAAAAAAGTGGGGAAACAAACCACAAGAGACTCTTAAAGACACACAACAGAGTTGATGAGGGGGGGATGGGCTAAATGGATGCTGGGTACTAAAGAGGGTACCTGCTGTGATGAGCCCTGGGTATTGTACATAAGTGCTGAATCACTGAATTCTGAAACCAATATTGCACTGTTAACTAGAATTTTTTTTTTAATTTACGAAAGAAATAATGCATTGAGGGAAAAGTTTGAATTTTATCAAAGACAATTTTCTCCTAATTTGTCTCTGATCTTCAAATATCAGTTTCCTATGGCCACGGTGGTATGTGGGCAATAGTCTTGAATTCCTGGGAACTAAGTGACAGATGGACCAGTTACTGGGCAGGAAGGGCCTTTTAGGAAAAGAATGGGAACAACACAGACCAGGGCTGTAAAGAGAACCTTCTGTGACCAAGGAAACGGTTGCTGTCCAATATGGCGGCCACCAGCCCCATGTGGGCTTTGGAAACCAGGAATTGAGTTTAAACGTATCAAATCTTAGTACCCGTGGGTGGCTAGTGGCTGTGGAATTAGCACAGACTTAGAGCAATCTGCCAGCCCTGATGTCCCTGGGCTGGAGCCCCCCAAGTTCTACCTCGGCAGAGCCTCTGGGCCAGGTGATGGCCACATGGCCAAGATTGTACACCTACTTCCTAAAACTCCCACAGGTCTGAGAAAGCAGGGCAGACCCTAAAATAGCCGTGACTGACAGAAGACCTGTTGTGCAGTCTGGCAAATGCCTTGCATATATGGGTTTCTATAATCCAGTAAACCTCATGATGTGGGTGCTAGTATCCCCAAATTACAGGTGAGGAAACAGTCTTGGGGGAAGCCTCTTGCCCAAGGCCACCCGAATTTACTGAGACAGGATGGAGGCTCAGAACAAATTGGGATTCTAGAAGCATAGATTTGTGCTGTGGCCACCTGAGCGGGTGCCTGTGGTTCCTCCTTTCTGTGGGGGTGTTCCGACCCCAAAGGTACCATGGGGTTCAGTCCACTCCATCGGGTGGCCAGCAGTGTTGCTGGTGTGGCAGATGGGCTCACAGTGAGGCGGGCTTAAGCCTGAAGCAAAGTGATGACCCTCAAGGGACATCAGGTGACCAGGGAAAGGCTGGTAGCAGCCCCTTGAGGTCGGCACCCCTGGTGGTGCCTAGAGGAAATGCAGGCCATTCCTACAGCCTCTGAGGGAATTTCTGGGGGTGGGGGGGGAGGGAGTAGAAAGGTGCACACACTCAATGGGGGTCCAGGCCCCTTACAGTGCACTGTGGACTGGCTGGGCCATCCTGGACAAAAGAGCATCTCTGAGCCTCCATTTGCCCCTTGAGAAGGGCAGTAGAAGTTCTTCTACAGGTGATCATGAGGGTAAAAGATCATTTCGGGGAACAACATGGAAAAGCTAAGGAAACCAGGCAGCGTACCGTCTCTGGAGTCTTACGCTTCCAAGCTGGTTGCGGCACCACAGCTCGGCTGCACCCCCAACGCCGTTGCTTGATCCTCGTGTGGTCATGTCCTCCCTCTGTGTTCTGTGTTCCTAGGGGATAGGGGTGGGCTGTGGGATCCAGGCTTCCTCTGGTCACTATGCACCTGAACCCTCAGGGACTAGGGGGTGAATCGTGAGGGAACTCGACAGGGTGACCTTGCAGCGGAGGGAAGGTTGGGACCTTCCTGTATCCTGTTTCCCTGAGACAGACAGTGGAGTCGTGATGCAATCTGGCTGGGCTTTGGGTCCCAAAGGGGTGGATCGCTGCCTGGTCTGTGTGGACGTAAATACCAAAGGTAGCATGAAGGAGGAGATTCAAAGAAAGAGTCTCTGATCTCAGGCTTGAGTCTCTTTCTCTTGCTGGAAAGGGTGGGGCATTGCGATGGAGCACAGCTGTGGGCTGAGATGTCTCTGATGCTTCTTGAGCTGTGACAGTCACTGTGGGGTGGTGGTGAGCTCAAATTCCTATGGCCGGAGTCTCCTGGGACTCCCCCATAATCGCCCCTCCCTCAGTCGGAGTTTCGGGTGCGTCTCTAGTGCGTTGAATGAGTCAAAAGTTGGATCCATTATGTTTTCAAGGAGAGGGAGGGATGGGCTTCCGAGCAGCCCCAGGTCTGGAGGCGGGAAGAGTGTGAATCCTTTGGCCGCGGTAGGTTTTGCTCCGCTGTTAACAGCACCCTCTCAACAGCAAGGAATCCCTCTCAAGTAAACCATGTGTTTTGGAAGAATTCGGATCCCAGGCTGCTTCTGCAAGGTCTTCAACGTCTCTGCTCCCAAAGGGAAAGTAACGAAAATACTGGTTTTCTTGTTTTGTGGTTTAAATGATTGTGGCTGCCCTGAGCCTGAGGATTAAGTAAAACTGATTCAAGTCCTTATTTGAATTAATCCAACTCAACGTTGTTGTTATGCCAGTAAACACTAATGAACTTTTGTGGGATGGTATTGGCATATGTGTTCTCTACCCTTTGTGAGTGTGCACACTGCATATAACTTTGTACGTACACAGAATAAGTTTACCAGAAGTTATAAACCATATGAAGTTTTCAAGTGCAACATGGCTCCTTTTTTAACTATATAGGCTAAACCTAGAACCCTCCTTTTCAAAAATAGGTCTGTGCCCCAAAGTAAGTTGCCATAAAAGAGATGCCCCAAACCAATCTTGAAACATTCCAAAGAGTTTTTAACCAACAAACTGAGGAGTTCTGCAAAAAGCTCAAAATTAGAAATAGTTAAAACGTTAGGAACGGGTGAGGCTTGGTGTCACAGTCGAGCATGATGAAAAATCCAGCATTGGGATCATGTGCAACATGTTCAGATTTGCTGTGTGACATTTCCCCTCTACAGGTGAACATAGCAATGCAGACAGATGTGGGTTTGTATCCTATGTAGACACGATCATTCAACACCCACATCTAATAAGCCCAGTGCTCTGTGTGGACAGTAAGTCACTTGAGTCTTGGGTGGAAAGTCCCATCCACACATCCTGTATTTCTTATCTGTTGGGTGGTGTTGTCCCAACAGGTTGCTGGTGAAGCCACTGGTTCTGTTTCTTCCCTCTTCTGTGGGAGTCTGTATAGTCCAATGACTCAAGGGGGTTCTAGTATTTCTCTAACACCCCAATCACCTCTCAAATGTGCTCTAAACATTTCCATCAATACACCAAGAATTGTTTCACTGAGGTCAGAAAGATCATCTTTGTGTTTGGAAGGTGTGGGTTCAAGACCACTTGTTTCCCCAGCCGTGTGATCCTGCACATTTCACATGAACTCTGATTTTTCTCATTAGCAAAGAGGAGAAAAAGAACACCTTAGCCAGATTCGGGGCCGAATGGCCACACACCTGCAAGGCCTTGGTCTGGTGGCTGAGTCCCATGTTCAGGGCTTAGGCTCCTCGACCATGTCCATGAGAACCAGGCACATGGTGACACAAAGGAGGTAGGGCAGTGAGATTCCTGTCTCCTACCAACCAGGGGCAGGAGTTGCAGAGGCACTGTGATGTCCCACGGGGACCTAGTTCTTCTGTCTGGTGGCTATGTGTCCTCACTGTCCTAGGTGAAGATGACCCAGTTCAGTACAAGACCTATAAAGGGTTCACATCCTATGGACCTGAGACCTGAGGACCTGATTATCTTGCCTGCACATCTACCTGCAAGGGGGCTGGAGGAGGTCGACTTCATTCTGTGGAGCTACGAGTCCAGAGCGGGAAGGATAAGGAAATGGAATCAGTAATTACAGTAGAAACATGTGGGGCACAGTGATTCCTACCGAGGTCCCTTCATTCTTTCATTTTTGCTCATTTGTATCCAAGTCAATGTAGAGTGCAATGACTTCAGGAGCAGAATCCAGGGATTCACCCCCTACATGTGACACCCAGTGCTGATCCCAAGTGTCCTCCCTAATGCCCCTCACCCGTTTAGCCCATCCCCCCACCCACAATGCCTCCAGCCCCCCTCTGTTCATATTTGAGTCTCTTCTGTCCCCCTCCCTGTTTATATTTTTGCTTCCCTTCCCTCGTGTTCATCCGTTTTGTATCTGATTCCACACGAGTGAAGTCCTATGGTGTTGGTCTTTCTCTGACTGACTTCACCTTGCATAATACCCTCCAGTTCTGTCTACGTAGTTGCAAATGGCAAGATTTCATTCTTTTTGATTGCCGAGTAATACTCCAGTATATATATATGTGCCACATCTTTATCCATTCATCTGTTGATGGACAGTTGGGCTCTTTCCATACTTTGGCTATTGTTGATAGTGCTGCTATAGACATGGGAGTGTGGTGTCCCTTCGAAACAGCACCCCTGTATCCTGTGGATAAATGCCTAGTAGTGCAATTGCTGGGTCGTAGGGAGTTTTTAATTTTTCTAGAAGCCTCTGTACCGTTCTCCAGAGCGGCTGCCCCAGTGTGCATTCCCACCAGCCCAAGCCCCCTTCATTCCCCAGCATCTTGCTCCATCCAAAAAAAGGCAAGTTGATCCAATAATCTCTAAGAGGCCCCTGCAGGTCCTAGCACTCGATGTGCGTAAGGACTTGATTGCTTTTCTCTCTAAAACCTAACTACAGATTCTGCTCCCCAAATCCTGAAGATGTCCTGGTGGCTTTAATTTTGGGGGAGAGAATGGAGACCAGGAAGCTTGATAGCAGGTGATACATAAAATTGGTCTTGACCCCGAGTGAGCACTCTGTTGGTCACAGGCACCTACCAGCTGTTGCCACAAACCCTGAGCCTTTCCCAGGGGGTTGTGGAGACACGAGCTTAGCACCACTTTGGAGCAGCTGTTGGGGACACCTTCAGCTCCCATACTGGTTAGTCGGGCACGTTTCTCCCACTCTCCTAGCAGCATTGAGACCCTGTGTACATTTGAGATCCGGGGGAGCTCTGAGATGTACTTCACCAGTGTTATCTTCACTCTGTTCTGGAATCAGCCCCGAGTCTGAGCAGGTGCTGGGAGTGCCAGAGAGGTCCCCGAGAGCCTGCCTTGCCCAGGTCAGCCAGCACACAGGTGACTGCTGGGAGCAGCCCCCAGGCTCCACTGGGGACTTGAGACGTGACATCTGTATATCAGAGAAAGCACACACAGTCCTCAAACCTGAACTCCTTCAGGAGAATGAGTATTGGGGAAAAAGGACCTGACTGCCAGTGACCTGAGACCTGGACCCCGTCTCTTCTCCCATGATCCATGTGAGCTATGACCGTGTGAGCATGGGAGGTGCCTCAACAGGGCCTGGTCCAGATCCTAACTGCCTCGCAAAGTGACATTGGGTTAAGGGCTCTCAAGACTGTTATGAAGGCGAGGACCAGCCCAGCAAGACTAGTCCCAACCACCACCATCAAAGGGACAAAGGAGGTGGCTCCCCCCATGGCTTTGAGGCTCTCTGGGTGGAGGGGGAAGGTGCAGATAAACTTTCTGACCAACCATTTGGTTTCTGAAAGAATCCCCTGGCCGTCTGGTTTATTCCTTCCTGTAGACAATTAAGGTGAGTGAACCGTGGTGATTTTGATCTGTTTCCAGCTACGTGTGAGGCACCACATTAAAAAAAAAAGTGACAACTGTTATCTTCCTGCGGCCTTAGGAAGATGAGCAGATCATGATTTGAGGGGGTGTTTAGCTCAAGGGACTTGTCGACACGTGTTTCCTCTGAAAAGACCCTGTTTATAGTCTGGAGATGGATGCAGGATGGCTCTGACCACTCAGTGACAGGGCCCTGGGTGAGTGTCTGAGTTCTCTAGGACCTTCCTCATGGTCACAAGATGGCTGCAATTGCTCACGAATCACCTTCTCACATGACCGTGTCCAAAGAGTGCTCTTTTCACCTTTGCCCCTTTGCATGAGGGGTGAAACATGAGCACCAGCAACCCTCAGCAAACTTTCCCTCCCATGTCACTGGTGTGGATGGATCCATGTGGTGCCCTTGCTGCAAGGGACAATGGGAAACTGGGCATCCAGGAAGGGGAACGGTGCTGCCGTGGGTGTTAGGACAACAGTGATGTACTCCCGGAGGCCCTGGCACATTGGGGTCAACACTGGGTGCCTTAAGGCAGGGAGGAGGAGGGAGGATGGCTACTGAAGGAAACTGTTTCGGCCAGAGCTAATATTCTGGGTGAGAAACAGAGCCAAGGAACAGGAGGTTCTGGGTGTTGTAAAACCTTCCCTTCCATTTCTCACTATAAAAGCTTGTAAATATTCAAGCCTCCCGGATAAAGTGCGAGGAGCAAGCACATCGCCGTAACCTAGATTCTGCCCTCGTGAATATTTTATGTGCATTTCCTCCCCCGCGTGTGCTCAGCAATCACTGGGCGTCCCCAGCTCCGTGCAGAAACTTCACTGAACGCTCTTAAAACCCGAGATCATTCAGCTAATCAACATAGCACGTCCCTGTCACCTGACTCAAAATCTCCAGTGTGATGTAGGTTCTGTGTCCAATTCCCCTTCTAGCTGTTCTTAACCGGGATCAAGTGGAGACCCCTGCCTTCCCCTCTCTCTGTGCTGCCCCCACTGCTGGCTCAGGCCCCCTTGCACTAGGGCCCAATTCATCTTTAGATGCTTGTCTTCAGATTCTTCTCCTTCTGAAGCCTCTGCTCTCCTACTGGCAGAATCCGGTCTCCCCAGGAGCTTTCCAGAATTGGATTTAGCTTGGTGGGTGCTGCTCATGGCTTGTCATTCAAACACCTCCTGGACGTCTGGGCCCAGGCCCCTTGTCAGTCTGCGCCTTCCCCTTTCCATGGTGTTCCTCTGGTATAGACCTCCTCCCTGTCCGTCAAAGCCACCTTGTCTAGTGCAGGGGCTGGTCTCCCCCTAGAGCCAACCCCACAGCTTGCCTGGCTCCATGCTGTGCAGTCTGATGGAGGTTTTATTGGCGAATCGGGTGCAGGTCGTGGATCTGAGGAGGTGTCTCCAGATCAGGAGTGAGGGGGTAGGTAGGGTGAGGTGAGGGGGAAGAGGTGATAGGATGATGCATTTTCAATGCAGCCTCCCTGCACGGTGGGGGCGTGACTCTGCTGGGGGCTTAGAGGCCTGTACCTTGCTAATATGTTGTCGAGAATGCCTGTATGTGTATGTGTCAGGGATGTTAACCTTAATCTTCAAATATTTTTTCATCGTGCTACGTGTACTTTTTAATCCCCTTCCCCTGTCTCTCCGTTCTCTTCCCTCTATGTCCCTCTTTTAACCAGCTATTCTTTACAGTCAGTGTCTGGCTTTATTTCTGTCTTTGCTTCTTAAATTCCACATAGGAGTGAAATCATCTGGTATTTGTCTTTTTCGGAATGACTTATTTCGCTTAGCATTATACTCTCTAGCTCCATTCGTTTGCAAATGGCAAGATTTAAGTCTCGTGGCTGGATGATATTCATTGTATACATACATCTATTGGTGGACACTTGGGGTGTTTCCGTAATTGGCCGTCGTAAGTAATGCTGTGATAAACACAGGGGTGTGTGTGTTCCTCTATGTTAGCGCCTTTGTCCTCTTTGGGTAAAGCCTCAGTGTGACTACTGCATCGTAGGGTAGGTCCATTTTTAACGTTTCAGGAACCTCCATACTGTTTTCCACAGTGGCTATGCCAGTTGATGTTTCTGCCAACAGTGCACGAGGGTTCCTGTCTCTGTGTCCTCACCCACACCTGTTGTTTGTGGTTTTGATTTTAGCCATTCTGATAGGTGTGAGGTGACCTCTCATTGTGGTTTTGATTTGCGTTTCCCTCATGATGTTAGATTCTCGCGTGTCTGCTGGCCCTGTATGCGTTTTTGGAAAACGTCTGTTCATGTCTCTTGCCCAGTTTTAAATCGGACTATTTGCGTGTTGTAATAGTTCTTCATATATTTCGGTACTGATCCTTAAATGGATGTCATTTGCAAGTCTCTGCTTCCATTCAATTAGGTTGCCTTTTACTTTTGTTGCCTGTTTTCTTTTGGCTGTAGTTCCCGATAGCTCACTTTTGCTTCTGTTTCTCTTGCCTTGGGGGACACATCTAGAGAACTCATTGCTATGGCCAATGTCTGATTACTGCCTGTGCTCTCCTTAAGGATTTTTATGGTTTCAGGTCTCATTTTCAGGTCTTTTTTTTTTTAAATGTTTATTTTTTTAATATATGAAATTTACTGTCAAATTGGTTTCCATGCAAAACCCAGTGCTCATCCCAAAAGGTGCCCTCCTCAATACCCATCACCCACCCTACCCTCCCTCCCACCCCCCATCAACCCTCAGTTCTCAGTTTTTAAGTCTCTTATGCTTTGGCTCTCTCCCACTCTAACCTTTTTTTTTTTTTCTTCCCCTCCCCCATGGGTTTCTGTTACATTTCTCAGGATCCACATAAGAGTGAAACCATATGGTATCTGTCTTTCTCTGCATGGCTTATTTCACTTAGCATCACACTCTCCAGTTCCATCCACGTTGCTACAAAAGGCCATATTTCATTTTTTCTCATTGCCACATAGTATTCCATTGTGTATATAAACCACAATTTCTTTATCCATTCATCAGTTGATGGACATTTAGGCTCTTTCCATAATTTGGCTATTGTTGAGAGTGCTGCTAGAAACATTGGGGTACAAGTGCCCCTATGCATCAGTATTCCTGTATCCCTTGGATAAATTCCTAGCAGTGCTATTGCTGGGTCATAGGGTAGGTCTATTTTTAACTTTCTGAGGAACCTCCACACTGCTTTCCAGAGCGGCTGCACCAATTTGCATTCCCACCAACAGTGCAAGAGGGTTCCTGTTTCTCCACATCCTCTCCAGCATCTATAGTCTCCTGATTTGTTCATTTTGGCCACTCTGACTGGCGTGAGGTGATATCTGAGTGTGGTTTTGATTTGTATTTCCCTGATAAGGAGCGACGTTGAACATCTTTTCATGTGCCTGTTGGCCATCCGGATGTCTTCTTTAGAGAAGTGTTTATTCATGTTTTCTGCCCATTTCTTCACTGGGTTATTTGTTTTTCGGGTGTGGAGTTTGGTGAGCTCTTTATAGATTTTGGATACTAGCCTTTTGTCCGATATGTTATTTGCAAATATCTTTTCCCATTCCGTTGGTTGCCTTTTAGTTTTGTTGTTTCCTTTGCTGTGCAGAAGCTTTTTATCTTTATAAGGTCCCAGTAATTCACTTTTGCTTTTAATTCCCTTGCCTTTGGGGATGTGTCGAGTAAGAGATTGCTAGGGCTGAGGTCAGAGAGGTCTTTTCCTGCTTTCTTCTCTAGGGTTTGGATGGTTTCCTGTCTCACATTCAGGTCCTTTATCCATTTTGAGTTTATTTTTGTGAATGGTGTGAGAAAGTGGTCTAGTTTCAACCTTCTGCATGTTGCTGTCCAGTTCTCCCAGCACCATTTATTAAAGAGACTGTCTTTTTTCCATTGGATGTTCTTTCCTGCTTTGTCAAAGATGAGTTGGCCATACGTTTGTGGGTCTAGTTCTGGGGTTTCTATTCTATTCCATTGGTCTGTGTCTGTTTTTATGCCAATACCATGTTGTCTTGATGATTACGGCTTTGTAGTAGAGGCTAAAGTCTGGGATTGTGATGCCTCCTGCTTTGGTGGTCTTCTTCAAAATTACTTTGGCTATTCGGGGCCTTTTGTGGTTCCATATAAATTTTAGGATTGCTTGTTCTAGTTTTGAGAAGAATGCTGGTGCAATTTTGATTGGGATTGCATTGAATGTGTAGATAGCTTTGGGTAGTATTGACATTTTGACAATATTTATTCTTCCAATCCATGAGCAGGAAATGTTTTTCCATTTCTTTATATCTTCTTCAATTACCTTCATAAGCTTTCTATAGTTTTCAGCATACAGATCTTTTACATCTTTGGTTAGATTTATTCCTAGGTATTTTATGCTTCTTGGTGCAATTGTGAATGGGATCAGTTTCTTTATTTGTCTTTCTGTTGCTTCATTGTTAGTGTATAAGAATGCAACTGATTTCTGTACATTGATTTTGTATCCTGCAACTTTGCTGAATTCATGTATCAGTTCTAGCAGACTTTTGGTGGAGTCTATCGGATTTTCCATGTATAATATCATGTCATCTGCAAAAAGCAAAAGCTTGACTTCATCTTTGCCAATTTGGATGCCTTTGATTTCCTTTTGTTGTCTGATTGCTGAAGCTAGAACTTCCAGCACTATGTTAAACAACAGCGGTGAGAGTGGGCATCCCTGTTGTGTTCCTGATCTCTGGGAAAAAGCTCTGTTTTTCCCCGTTGAAGATGATGTTAGCTGTGGGCTTTTCATAAATGGCTTTTATGATCTTTAAGTATGTTTCTTCTATCCCGACTTTCTCAAGGGTTTTTATTAAGAAAGGGTGCTGGATTTTGTCAAAGGCCTTTTCTGCATCAATTGACAGGATCATATGGTTCTTCTCTCTTTTTTTTTTTTTTTTTTTTTTTTTTTGTTAATGTGATGTATCATGTTGATTGATTTGTGAATGTTGAACCAGCCCTGCATCCCAGGAATGAATCCCACTTGATCATGGTGAATAATTCTTTTTATATGCTGTTGAATTCGATTTGCTAGTATCTTATTGAGAATTTTTGCATCCATATTCATCAGGGATATTGGCCTGTAGTTCTCTTTTTTTACTGGGTCTCTGTCTGGTTTAGGAATCAAAGTAATACTGGCTTCATAGAATGAGTCTGGAAGTTTTCCTTCCCTTTCTATTTCTTGGAATAGCTTGAGAAGGATAGGTATGATCTCTGCTTTAAACGTCTGGTAGAACTCCCCTGGGAAGCCATCTGGTCCTGGACTCTTATTTGTTGGGAGATTTTTGATAACTGATTCAATTTCTTCGCTGGTTATGGGTCTGTTCAAGCTTTCTATTTCCTCCTGATTGAGTTTTGGAAGAGTGTGGGTGTTTAGGAATTTGTCCATTTCTTCCAGGTTGTCCAATTTGTTGGCATATAATTTTTCATAGTATTCCCTGATAATTGTTTGTATCTCTGAGGGATTAGTTGTAATAATTCCATTTTCATTCATGATTTTATCTATTTGGGTCAGCTCCCTTTTCTTTTTGAGAAGACTGGCTAGAGGTTTGTCAATTTTATTTTTTCAAAAAACCAACTCTTGGTTTCGTTAATCTGCTCTACCATTTTTTTTAGATTCTATATTGTTTATTTCTGCTCTGATCTTTATTATTTCTCTTCTTCTGCTGGGTTTAGGCTGCCTTTGCTGTTCTGCTTCTGTTTCCTTTAGGTGTGCTGTTAGATTTTGTATTTGGGATTTTTCTTGTTTCTTGAGATAGGCCTGGATTGCAATGTATTTTCCTCTCAGGACTACCTTCGCTGCATCCCAAAGCGTTTGGATTGTTGTATTTTCATTTTCGTTTGTTTCCATATATTTTTTAATTTCTTCTCTAATTGCCTGGTTGACCCACTCATTCGTTAGTAGGGTGTTCTTTAACCTCCATGCTTTTGGAGGTTTTCCAGACTTTTTCCTGTTGTTGATTTCAAGCTTCATATTGTGGTCTGAAATTATGCATGGTATAATTTCAATTCTTGTATACTTATGAAGGGCTGTTTTGTGACCCAGTATATGATCTATCTTGGAGAATGTTCCACGTGCACTCGAGAAGAAAGTACATTCTGTTGCTTTGGGATGCAGAGTTCTAAGTATATCTGTCAAGTCCATCTGATCCAGTGTATCATTCAGGGCCCTTGTTTCTTTATTGACCGTGTGTCTAGATGATCTATCCATTTCTGTAAGTGGGGTGTTAAAGTCCCCTGCAGTTAACACATTCTTATCAATAAGGTTGCTTATGTTTATGAGTAATTGTTTTATATATCTGGGGGCTCCGGTATTCGGCGCATAGACATTTATAATTGTTAGCTCTTCCTGATGGATAGACCCTGTAATTATTATATAATGCCCTTCTTCATCTCTTGTTACAGCCTTTAATTTAAAGTCTAGTTTGTCTGATAGAAGTATGGCTACTCCAGCTTTCTTTTGGCTTCCAGTAGCATGATAAATAGTTCTCCATCCCCTCACTCTCAATCTAAAGGTGTCCTCAGATCTAAAATGAGTCTCTTGTAGACAGCAAATAGATGGGTCTTGTTTTTTTATCCATTCGATACCCTATGTCTTTTGGTTGGCGCATTTAATCCATTTACATTCAGTGTTGTTATAGAAAGATACGGGTTTAGAGTCATTGTGATGTCTGTATGTTTTATGCTTGTAGTGATGTCTCTGGTACTTTGTCTCACAGGATCCCCCTTAGGATCTCTTGTAGGGCTGGTTTAGTGGTGATGAATTCCTTCAGTTTTTGTTTGGGAAGACCTTTATCTCTCCTTCTATTCTAAATGACAGACTTGCTGGATAAAGGATTCTCAGCTGCATATTTTTTCTGTTTAGCACACTGAAGATATCGTTCCAAGCCTTTCTGGCCTGCCAAGTTTCAAAGGAGAGATCAGTCACGAGTCTTATAGGTCTCCCTTTATATGTGAGGGCACGTTTATCCCTTGCTGCTTTCAGGATTTTCTCTTTATCCTTGTGTTTTGCCAGTTTCACTATGATATGTCGTGCAGAAGATCAATTCAAGTTACGTCTGAAGGGAGTTCTCTGTGCCTCTTGGATTTCAATGCCTTTTTCCTTCCCCAGTTCAGGGAAGTTCTCAGCTATAATTCAAGTACCCCTTCAGCACCTTTCCCTCTCTCTTCCTCCTCTGGGATACCAATTATGCGTATATTATTTCTTTTTAGTGTATCACTTAGTTCTCTAATTTTCCCCTCATACTCCTGGATTTTATCTCTTCCTCTCAGCTTCCTCTTTTTCCATAACTTTATCTTCTAGTTCACCTATTCTCTCCTCTGCCTCTTCAATCCGAGCCGTCGTCATTTCCATTTTGTTTTGCATTTCATCTAAAGCGCTTTCAGCTCCTCGTGACTGTTCCTTAGTCCCTTGATCTCTGTGGCAAGAGATTCTCTGCTGTCCTCTATACTGTTTTCAAGCCCAGCGATTAATTTTATGACTATTATTCTAAATTCACTTTCTGTTATATTATTTAAATCCTTTTTGATCAATTCATTAGCTGTTGTTATTTCCTGGAGATTCTTCTGAGGGGAATTCTTCCGTTTGGTCATTTTGGATAGTCCCTGGAGTGGTGAGGACCTGTAGGGCACTTCCCCTGTGCTGTGGTGTATACCTGGAGTTGGTGGGTGGGGCTGCAGTCCGACCTGATGTCTGCCCCCAGCCCACCGCTGGGGCCACAGTCAGACTGGTGTGTGCCTTCTCTTCCCCTCTCCTAGGGGTGGGATTCACTGTGGGGTGGTGTGGCCTGTCTGGGCTACTTGCACACTGCCAGGCTTGTGATGCTGGGGATCTGGTGTATTAGCTGGGGTGGGTAGGCAAGGTGCACAGGGGCAGGAGGGGCAGGCTTACCTCGCTTCTCCTTAGGTGATCCGCTTCAGGAGGGGCCCTGTGGCAGTGGGAGGGAGTCAGATCTGCTGCCGGAGGTTTGGCTCCGCAGAAGCACAGAGTTGGGTGTTTGCACAGAGCGAGCAAGTTCCTTGGCAGGAACTGGTTCTCTTTGGGATTTTGGCTGGGAGATGGGCGGGGGAGATGGCGCTGGCGAGCGCCTTTGTTCCCCCACCAAACTGAGCTCTGTCGTCCGGGGGCTCAGCAGCTCTCCCTCCCTTTGTCCTCCAGCCTTCCCGCTTTCTGAGCAGAGCTGTTAACTTATGACCTCCCAGATGCTAAGTCGCGCTTGCTGTCGGAACACAGTCCGTCCGGCCCCTCCACTTTTGCCTGCCAGACTCGGGGACTCTGCTTGGCCGGCGAGCTGCCCCTCTGCCCCGGCTCCCTCCTGCCAGTCCCTGGAGCGCGCACCGCCTCGCTGCCCTTCCTGCCCTCTTCTGTGGGCCTCATCTGCGCTTGGCTCTGGAGACTCCGTTCTGTTAATCCTCTGGTGGTTTTCTGGGTTATTTAGGCAGGTGTAGGTGGAATCTATGTGATCGGCAGGATGCGTGGTGAGCCCAGCGTCCTCCTACGCCGCCATCTTCCCTCCCTCTCTCCACATTCAGGTCTTTAATCCATTTTGAGGTTATTACAAATGGTGTAAGAATGTGGCCCAGTTTCCTTCTTTTGGATGTAACTGACCATTTCCCAGTACCATTTGTTGAAGAGAGTGTCTTTCCAGTTGTATATTTTATCATCCTTTGTTGAAGATCAGTTGAGCATATGGTTGGGTTTATTTCCAGATTCTATCCCACTGATCTATGTGTCTGTTTTATTTGAAGTCTTTTATGGTTCCATCGTTTTAGTCCTGTGAAAAATGTTGGTATTTCGATAGGGATTGCGTTAAATGCATCGATTGATTGGGGTAACAGACATTTTAACAGTATTCTGCCAATCCATGAGCATGGAATGTCTTTCCATTTCTTTGTGTCCTCCTCATCCATGTTCATGGTTTTCAGGATACAGGGCTTTTCACCTCTTTGGTTAAGTTTCTTCCTAGATATTTTGTTTCTGGTGCAATTGTAAATGGGATTATTTGCTTGATTTCACTTTCTGCTGCTTCATTCTTAGCGTATGGGAATGCAACTGATTTCTGTATGGTGATTTTCTATCCTGTGACTTTACTGAATTTATCAGTTCCAGTAGTTTCTTGGTGATCTTTTAGGGTTTTCTCTGTATAGTATCACCTACAGATAGTGGAATGTTGACTTTACCAATTTGGATGCCTTTTATTTTTTCGTCTAACTTCTGTGGCTAGGACTTCCAGTACTATATTGAATAAAAGTGGTGAAATTGGCCATTATTATTTTGTTACCTTAGAGGAAAAGTTCTCCGTCTTTCTCCTTTGAGGATGCTATTAATTGTGGGTTTTTCATAGAAGGCCTTTATTATGTTGAGGTACGTTCCCTCTAAAACTAGTTTGAGGGTTTTTATCAGAATGGAGGTTGTACTTTGTCAAATGCTTTTTCCGCATCTCTTGAAGTGTTTCTTTTCCTTTCTCCTGTTGATGTGATGTATCATGTTGATTGTTTTTGCGAACATTCAACCACACTTGCATCCCAAGAATAAATCCCGCTTGATCACAGTGAATGATTTTTAAAAAATGTATTGTTGGATTCATTTTGCTAGTATTTTGTTGAAGATTTTTGGATCTGTTCATCAGAAACATCAGCCACTGGTTCTTCTGTGATGTTCTTCTCTTGTTTCGGTATCGGGGTGATCCAGCTTCATAGAATGAATTTGGCTGTTTTTCTTCCTCTTAATTTTTGGAGTAGTTTGAGAAGCCTAGGTGGTAACTCTTTAAATGTTTGTAGAATTCTGTGAAGAGGTCTGGTACTGGACTTTTGTTTGGGAGCTTTTGAATTACTGATTCAATTTCACCAGTTCAAATTTTGTTCCTGTTTCAGTTTTGGTAGGTTCTATTTCTATGAATGTATCCATTTCTTCTAATTATTCATAATGTTATGTTACATTTTGTATTTATGTGCTGTTGTCTCCCCTTTTTCATTAGTGACTTTTCCAATTTTGATGTGTTCTCTCTCCCTGGCTAAGAGGTTTATCAATTTTGTTGAACTTTTCAAAGAACCAGCCCTTGGTTTCACTGATCTGCTCTCTGCTGGGTTTGGGCTTTGTTCTTTTTTCAGTTCCTTTAAGTATAAGTTTAGATCGAGATTTTTCTTCTTGAGGTATGCCTGTATTGCTATAAACTTCCCTTTTAGAACTGCTTGTGTTACATCCCAAAGATTATTGGACCGTCATGTTTTCATTTTCATTTGTTTGCATGTAAGATTTAATGTTTTCTTTGATTTCATGGTTGACTCCTTCACTGTCTGGTAACCTGTCATTTAACCTCTGTGTACTTGTCAATGGAGTACTATGTGGCAATGAGAAAGAATGAAATATGGCCCTTTTGTAGCAATGTGAATGGAAATGGAGAGTGTGATGCTAAGTGAAATAAGCCATACAGAGAAAGACAGATACCATATGTTTTCACTCTTATGTGGATCCTGAGAAACTGAACAGAAACCCATGGGGGAGGGGAAGGAAAAAAAAAAAAGGTTAGGGTGGGAGAGAGCCAAAGCATAAGAGACTCTTAAAAACTGAAAACAAACTGAGGGTTGATGGGGGTGGGGTGGGGGGGGTGGGAGGGAGGGGAGTGTGGGTGATGGATATTGAGGAGGGCACCTTTCGGGATGAGCACACTGGGTGTTGTATGGAAACCAATTTGACAATAAATTTCATATATTGGGGAAAAAAAAAACCTCTGTGTACTTGTGCTTCTTGTGGTCAGCTTCTAGCTTTAATAGTGTTCAGTAAAGATACATGGTATGACTTAGATCTTCTTTGAATTTGTTGAGACTTGTTTTATGACCTAATACGTGATCTATTCTTGAGAATGTGCACTTGAGAAGAATGTGTATTCTCTTTTAGGATGTAACTTTCTGAATATATGTTAAATCCATGTGGTTTAGTGTGTCCTCCAAAGCCACTGTTTCCTTGCTGATTTCCTATTTGGATGGTCTGTCCATTGATGTAAGTGGGGTGTTAAAGTCCCCTACTATTATATTTATTACTTATTTCCTTTGTTATTAACTGTCTTACGTATTTAGGTGCTTCCATGCTAGGTGCGTAAATATTTACAATATTTATATCTTGGATTGTCACCTTTGTTATTATATAATGTTCTTTTTCTCATGTTACAATCTTGTAAAGATTTTAGTCCAAGATAAGTACTGTTTTCTTTTGACCTCTGTTTTTGTGATAAATGCTCTCTATTCCCTCACTTCCCAGTCTGTAGGCATCTTCTGAAATGAGCTTCTTGTAGGAAGCATGTAGCTGGGTCTGGTTTATCTGCTGTCACCCGCTGTCTCTTGATGGGAGCATTTAGTTCATTTACATTCAAAGTAATTATTAATATGTATTTGTCATTTTGATACTTGTTTTGCAGTTTTTGTAGTTCTTCTCTGATCTTTCATGGTTTGTTGGCTTTCTTTAGTGATATGCTTTTTATTTTTTTTTGCATCAGTGGGCTTTGATTCATGGCTATCATTCAGTTGGTACAGAACCCCTTCCACAATTAGTCTATATTAATTTGATGGCCACTTAAGTTTGAACCCATCCCTTACCCCTCTGACCCCCCACATCTAACCTATATGGTGTCCTATTTTATGAATCCCTTGACTGATTTTTACAGAAATACTTTCACTGCTGTTGTTTTCTTTACTTTTTATAGTCTTCCTTTATGGTCTTTCCACTCAGTCCCCTTTAATATTTCCTGTAGGAATGGATAAGTGGTCATGAACGCCTTTCATTTTTGCTTGGGAAACTCTTTTCTATCCTGAATGATGGCCTTGCTGGATAGAGTATTCTTGGCTGCAGATTTTTCCCTTTCAGCACTTTGAATATATCCTGCTGTTCCCTTTGGCTCTGTCAAGTTTTTGCTGAAAAATTGGATGGCCTCATGGGGTTTCCCCTGTATGTAAATGTCTTTTTCCCTGACTGCTTTAAAGTTTTCTTTATCACTACTTTTTGTTGTCTTAATTACTGTGTGCCTTGATGTCGAACTCCTCGGGTTGATTTTGGGAGTCTCTGTGCCTCCTGACTCTGGAGAGGTTTCCTTCCCCAGATTAGGGAAGTTTTCAGCTATTTCTTCAAAACTTCTACCCCTTTTCTCCTGGGATCCCTATAATGCGAGTGCTACCATGCTTCATGGAGGCACTGCGGTCCCCAAGATTATCCTCATTTTGCAGATTTTTCCCTCTCATTTGCCTAGCTTGATTAATTTCCATTACTTTGTCCTCAGGTCATTAATTCATTCCCCTCCTTCCTCTAGACTTTTTTATTCACCTTATTCCATCAAGTGCAGTTTTAATTTATTGTGCTCATCATCTCTGGTTCTTTTTTTTTTTTTTTTTTTTTTTTTTTTTTTTTTTTTAAGGTCTCACTGATGTCCTTCAGTCCTTAAGTCTAGTGAATATTTTTACAATCATTATTTAAACGGTCTCAGGTCTGTTTCACTTAGGGCTCTTGCTGTGGTTTGGTCCTGTTCTTTCGTTTGGCAGATATTCGGTCTCCTCATTTTGACTGTGTGGTAGGAAAGTCAGCTATGTGTTCTGTGATTGAAAGTAATGGCCTTATGGAGAAGAGGTCCTGGAGTGCCCTGCAGTGTCCCCTGTTCACCAGCACCTGGCCCTTCAGGCATGTCGTGTGTGTGCACACGTGTGCCCTGTTGAGCCCTGGCTGCTGCAGAGGCTCTCCTCACCTGTTGTGGACCATGTTTGGTGCCTGGACGGGTGGGGGTGTTTTTACAAGTTGTGCGCTGGCCTGCTTGCGAAATGACCCCTGTCATTGCCACCTGGACTGAGGTCCTGCCAAACGCAGGGGTTCAAGAAGAGGTGTTGGTCAGGTTTGCACTAGTCTTCTGCAAAAGGGGCCCCGTGGTGTTGGGAATGAGGCAAGTGTGACTGGAAAAGGGAGATCCCAAATATGGGGGGCAGGGCTTGGTGTAAGCAAGCTAGGCCTCTAGTGGGCACTGCGCTGGTCCCTGTACATAGTCACGTTTAGAGTGGGGGACGGGGCCTGCCAGCTCCTTCGTTCCTGGAGGGGCTTCTCCGTGACCCCTGTCTCTGCAGGCTGTGCTCTGAGATGAGTGAATAACTCTACCTTCCATCTGCCCCCTGACATTTGTCAAACTGCTGCTTCTGTGCTCTGTCTTCATGGGCTGTTTGTCGTCTGATCTCCTGAAGGGTGGGGACTCAGCTTCCTAATGTCTTCGTAAAATTACAGGTTTCAATTCCCACTGGTTGGAAGAACTTAGGAAATCTGGCCTCCCTCACTTTCAAAGCCATAAGTGAAGGTGATTTGACTTCCCCACGTGGGCTCCTCAGTGTGATGGTCTGTCCTTCACCCTTCTCGGTGCCACAGGCTCCGTCTCCGTCTGTACCATGGATGGCCATGGTGCCTTTCACTCCCGAACTGCCTCTTCCGCTTCCCTTCCTCCTTACCTTTACTCATGGGGTTTGTTCAGCAGCTCTTGGATCATGTTCTCTGTCAATTATACACATGTGAGCATCTAGTTGTATCCAAGGCACAAGGTGACCTTAGGGTCCTCCTACTCTATCTTCCAGGCCTCCTTCCATAGTCTTGGTTTCAGAAGTCTGTTTTGTGTGATGTAGAATTGTTCCCCCAGCTTTTTATTTCCATTTGCATGAAATCTTTTTCTCAGCCTTTGCTTTCAGTCCCTCTCTTCACATGACATGAGTATTTTGTAGGCAGTATAGAGGGTTCTGTTTTTTAATTTTTAAATGTTATATTTGAGACAGAGCATGAGCAGGGAAGGGGCAGAGAGAGGGAGAGAAGGAGACAGAGAATCCGAAGTAGGCTCCAGGCTCTGAGCTGTCAGCAAAGAGCCCAACGTGGGGCTCAAACTCCTAAACTGTGAGATTATGACCTGAGCTGAAGTCAGATGCTTAACTGACTGAGCCACCCAGGCGCCTCTAGATGGGTCTGTTTTTTGATCCATTCAGCCACCCTAGTCTTTTAAAGCACTTAGTTCACTTACATTTAAAGTAATGATTGAGGGGTGCCTGGGTGGCTCAGTCGGTTAAGCATCCGACGCCAGCTCAGGTCACAATCTCGTGGTTCGCGAGTTCGAGCCCCGCGTCGGGCTCTGGGCTGATGGCTCAGAGCCTGAAGCCTGCTTCCGATTCTGTGTCTCCCTCTCTCTCTCTCTCTGCCCCTCCCCCGTTGATGCTGTGTCTGTCTCTGTCTCAAAAATAAATAAACGTTAAAAGAAGAAAAAAACTTCTAAAGTAATGATTGATATGTCCTTACTGCCTTTAAAAAAAAAATTCTGGTTTTTGTAGTTCTCTTCTTTGTGATTTAATGACTTGAGTGTTATGCTTGGGTTCCTGAATTTTGGTCTATATCTTACAGATGTTTGGTCTGTGGTCACCATGCAGTCCATCTAGAACATCCTAGGTATACAGCAGTCTATACTGAGTTAATGGTTACCAATGTTCAAGTGTGTCGTAAAAGCACCACATTTTTACTCTTCTTACCACACCCCGTTTGTTTTACATCTTTGTGTGTCCCTTGATCTAATTATGGGTCTGGATGACTTGACTTTATTGGCCGTTTAACCTTCAGACTAGCTGTGTAGGTGGTGTGTGTGTTCCTTCCCTATGTTTACTTTCACCAGTGAGATGTTTCTTTCGTAATATTATGGCCTTCTATTTCTCTCTAGTTCCTTTAACATTTCTTGCAGAGCTGGTTTAGCGGTGGTGAACTCCTTTACCTGTTGCTGGTCTCCTGTCTCCTTCAATTCTGAGTGATAATCTGGCTGGGTAGAGTATTCTTGATTGCAAGTTTTCCTTTAGGCACTTTGAATATATCCTGCCGTTCCTTCTGGACTGCAAAGTTTCTGCTGAAAAAACCAGCTGATAGTCTTATGGGTGGCTCCTTGTCCTGTAACCAGTTTTTCTCTTGCTGCTTTTAAGATTTTCTTTATTGATACTTTGATTCCAGTGTCTCTGTGAGGGTCTCCTCTCACTTGAGACTCTCTGCTTTGGGATGCAGATGTCTGTTGCCTTCACCAGGTTAAGGAACTCTCCAGCCTTTATTTCTTCAGATAGGTTTTCTGTCCCTTTTTCTCCCCTCCTTGTGGGAGCCCTAAAATGTAAATGTTAGTATACTTGAGGTTGTCCGGCAGGCCCCTTAAACTATTGTTTTAAAATTCTTTTTTATTCCAGTTGTGTGATTTCCATGAGCCTATCTTCCAGATCACTGACTCATTCTTCTGCATCATCTAATCTGTTGGTTCCCTTTGGTTTCCATTTTCATTATTGTATTCTTCAGCTCAGATTGGTTGTTCTTATTCTTTGTTGAAGTTCTCCGTGTAATTCTTCCGAGTTCAATGAGGCTTTCATTATCACCACTTTGAACTCTTTATCTGGTAGGTTGATGATCTCCATTTCACTTAGTTCTTTTTCTGAGGTTTTGTCATCTTCTGGAACATAATTGTCTCATTTTGCCTGTTTGTTTCTATTATGGAGATGGGTTACACCTCCAGGTCTTGAAAAAGTGGGTTTATGCCCTGTGGGGTATAAACCCCTGGCCTCCCAGGTGCTCTAGGGATGTCCTCTGTAGGGACTGCATGCATCCTCCTGTTGTGGCTGGGCTATGAGTGGTGCAGACTCACTGGCATGCAGGTCTATCCCTCAGTATGGCTGCAATAGCTGTAGGCAACCTGGCGGGTGGGGCAGGCATCCAGTGCAGCTGGCTAGGAGGTCCAGTTGTGACTCCTGCAGGTGCTTGAGGGTGTGGGGCCAGCCCCCTGGGCAGAGAGCACTGGTGCCAAATGAGGCTGCCTAGCCAGGGTGGCAGGGGCCCACCTGGGACCGTCTATAATTCTCAATGCATCCATGATGGATGTTCAGTGAGCTCCCCAGTGTCACTTTGATGAATTTGTTTTCAGCGTATCAGTCAGGGCTCAACGAGAAAACCAGAAGCATAAAGAGACATACATTAGGATGGTTTTTTGCGAGAAATTAGCTTGCATGATGGCTGGTGGGGGAGGCAGAGGATGGCTAGGTAAATGTGAAATCCATAGGCAAGATGCCAGGCAGGGCACGACCTGAAGCTGCCATTCCCAAGCAGAATTTCTTGGTCTTCAGGGAAGTCAGCTCCCTTCTTGAGCATGATTATAGCTCAGAACCCTGACTGGTACCCATGACATTTAGTAGGGAGCTGAATCTCCTAGGAAGAGAAGAGGCCACGCTGAAGCCACGCAGAGTGAGAAATGAAAGGGCCCCATCTTCATGGCTGCATGGTCCCCACTTCGCTCTACACCTCCTGTTCTTGATGCAACACTCTCAGCTGTAGGGTAAAGGTTGGTCTCCTGCCCCACAGGACGGGGAGATAACTGCTCTGAACCTCAGTCCCTAAATCTATAGAAGCTGGTTTTGATACTTTCCATGTTGCTTTTCTAGCCCATCTGCCTCTTGTCCCTTGATTTTAAACTGTTCTCTGTGCTTTTTAGGATCTACCGCCAATATCTACTGTCCCACAAATGCGGGGACCTCCTTCTCACCTCCAGTTTTGTATATTGCTGTCCTTCTGCCTGGAACACCAGCCCTCCCCCCCGCCCCCCTCCATTTGGCCAATTCCTTCTTGGCTTCTAAATAGGAGATCTTTCTTGATCTTGAGTGCTGATGACCCTGCCCCAAGTTCACTGTTTGCTCCTAAGTCCTAGTGGGCACCACCATGCTGGGTGATGGGGATTCTTGCTCTAAGGGGTTAACTGTTCACCGTCTGTCTCTTCCCCTTCAGAACTACTCCTTAAACTGCAGTGCATCGGGCTGAGAGAAACTTACTCTCATGGCTGATCAGACGTTTACGTGTCTACTGGAGTATGATGGGAAGACACAGCTCTGCTCCAGAATCTTTTGAGGATTTCCCCTGGAGTGGGAGACTTGGCAGGGTCCCACGCAGCTGACACTCGGGCCAACTGTTGCTGCCTTCTGGTCTAGGAAAGAGCTCAGTTTTACAGGAGTTAAAAAAAAAAAAAGTGCTGATTCTTCAATAATGTTGGCTCATATGGTGACTTCATGTTTTACATCCCCATTCTAGGGTTTACACTGCAAAGAACTGGAAACAAGTGTGCAGGTTTATACATGAATGGTTCAGAGCAGCACTGCTCACAGGAACCAAATGGTAGAACTCAAATGCTCATCAAGAGATGGATGAACACATGGTCTGTCCAGACAGTGGAGTAGGATTCTGAAAACAAAGTATTGACACATTAGTGTTCGATGAAATAAGAAATAAAAGGGCATATATCCTAGGATTCCATTTGCACAAAATGTCCAGAGTAGACCAAACCATAGGCAAGTGGCTTCCAGGGAAACCATGTGGAGTCATTGCTTAGTGGGTACGGGTTTCTCTTGGAGCCATGAGAATATTCTGGAACTAGATGGTGGGGGATGATGGTCCTACAACATCACGAATGCACTAAATGTCATGAATGGTGAATTTTGTGTATTGTGCCACAAATGGGAGGTGGCCCCCCTG
The DNA here is from genome assembly GCF_024362965.1 of Panthera pardus. Lineage (NCBI taxonomy): Eukaryota > Metazoa > Chordata > Mammalia > Carnivora > Felidae > Panthera > Panthera pardus. The sequence continues at coordinate 3,541,712 of NW_026526699.1, read as the reverse complement.
CTCTCCATCGCTGTGATGTCTGGTACTCGGTGTCACAAAACCTCAGCATGTTCTGAAAGTTGTAGAAAGCCTAGGGGGTCACCTGCCCAGTGCGGTGGTACAGTTTTTGAAAGGTTTTTAAAGAATATTTGGTATTCTCTAAGCCCTCCTATCTGATAACCCTACTTTACTATTTGCTAGAGGCTTTAGTTCATAAATGCAAATCTAACCCCTTCTCCTAGTCTGCTTCGGGGCTCTACCAAAATCCCATGAACTTGGATGACCAGCAGACCTTTATGTCTCCCAGTGCTGGAGGGTGGGGTGTCCATGTCCAGAGAACTTGGGTCTTGTGAGGGCAGCGTGCCTGGCTTGCAGATGGCCACTTTCTTGCTGTGTTGTTGCAGAGAGAGCTCCTCTCCCCCAGGGGGGGGCACTAATCCCATGGCATGAGGACCTTCCCCTCCTGACCTGATTACCTCCCAAAGGCCCGCCTCCTAATACCTCAACCTTGGGGGGGGATTAAGTCTCGATACCAGTTTTGAGGGGCAGGGGGAACACTGTCTGTGGCACACAGGCCTGGAAACACCACCCTTTCAAGTTTTTCTCCCCAAGAATCTTAAGGACAGATATTTTCCGGCAGGTAGCGGTGAATTTGATCACGCAGAGGTGTGATGCCCCAGAGGGACACTCCAGGGCCTTTATCGCTTGTTTGGGTTGTGGTCAGAAGCCAGGAATGGGTTTGGAGTTCACCCGAAACCAAGCACAAATGGGGTCAGGGAGGCTGCTCCATCAACTTCTTGAATTTGAGTCCGCGTTTACATTTTCGATGGGACGTTGTTTTCAGGATGATCTAGGTTTTGCCTGCTGGTCTTTCCTCTGCCCTTGTTTTCACACAGCAAAGTAAATACTTGCCGGTAGAACCCGAGCCACAATGCTGAAGTCTGCGATGTGGTGCCCACGGAGGAGAGGGTGTTTTTACCCGGAAAAGATCTTCCCACGGCACCATTAGGATAGCGAGGACTCTACCCTCCCCTTCCTGTCCACAGATGGGGAACGGATCATGGAATCGAGTCTCAGAAACCAGAGGGTTTTTTTGTTTTAGGCTTCAGTTTCAAAACTTGGCAGTGACCCCTGATCTGAACTAATGCAAGCCTCTGATGGGCTTTGTCCTGGTTGGAGGATGGCTGCGTTTTCTTATAGTAAGAAGCAAGTGTTGGATTGTGGGGTGCCGCCCCACGCCTCACAGAAGACAGGAACAGAGAGCACGTACGCCTTCTACATTCCTGGACATTCTTGGGTGGTGAAAGATCTGGCCCAAAAGTTTGAGGAGGAGGTCTGCGGGTCTATATTCTGCAGCGTCTGTCTATGAGGTCCGGTGCTTAAATAACCACACGCATTGGCTATTCCCATCTAATGCTGTGCACCTGTGTTCCAGAAAGTCTTTAGGAATCGAGTGACCTTCAATCCTACTTGATGTTCTGAGCTCACACCTGGGCTAGGGCTCCGAGGATGGGGCGAGAGCATTTGCATGTGGCATCTAGCCCAGGGGGCACGTGAGACCCTATTCTCACCGTGATGGGGACCCCAGATCAGGAATTGGATGAAACCACTCCAGGGGTAGAGCCTGAATTCTCCGCTTTTCCCCGCCTGTCCCTGCCACCCTATTTTATGCTTAAAGTGCCTGCTTGTACCCCAGCTCCTCACAGGGGCTGTGGGAATCCCTGTGTGGACAGCGGAACCCACGAGAAAGGACCTGTCCCTACCTGCCAGGAGGAGCCCTTCCCAGCCTCGGGAAACCTTTGTAGCATCACAGCACCTTTTCAACCATGCATCTTATATTGACAAGGGAGATTTTCTTGCGTGGATCGGAATAAATTGAAAGTCTCTGATGGGGCGCCTGGGTGGCTCAGTCGGTTAAGCGGCAGACTTCAGCCCAGGTCATGATCTCGCGGTCCACGAGTTTGAGCCCCGTGTCGGGCTCTGTGCTGGCAGCTCAGAGCCTGGAGCCTGTTTCAGATTGTGTCTCCCTCTCTCTGACCCTCCCCTGTTCATGCTTTGTCTCTCTGTCTCAAAAATAAACGCTAAAAAAAAGTCTATGATGGTGTCAGGCACCCAGATGTATGTTCGTGAGCCACCAGCCCGTGTGAGCTGCCTTGTCACCTGCACTCCAGGAGGCCCCTCTCCAGATCCTCTTGTAGGAAGGGACCAGGCTGGATTCCCACTGTGTGAATCTACAGCAAGGTGCTGGCCCTTCTCTGCCCTGCCCCTTGGGAATCTGAAAATCTAGGAGGAACACCAGGCAGAGGCTTGGGGCTTCCCTACTCCCCCATGGTTTATATTCCAGCCACATTCCTTAAAGAAATAAAGCCATATTCAGTGGGGCTTCCTACCCCCCACCCTGCCCCCGCACTGCCCCACTTAAAACTAAGGCAAACTTTCTCCAAATAGCCACTCTGATACGCTATCCTTCTGTATGGCCCAAAATGTTTTATAATTTTTCAGTGGACTTCAATAGCTTGGCTGATTTGTATTATATGCTTGTCTTCTAGGGGGACCTTAAGTACGGTTAAAGTTCAGGCAATCCAATAAAACCTAGGGGGATGCTGAGGAAGACCAGGCTTCTCGAACAGAAGCTCATTCTGGGGGTGGGACTTTGTAGGTCCATCCAGGAGCTGCCGGAGGGGTCAGTGGGTTCGATTTGCTTCTGTGAGACCGGTGTTGATTTTTAAGCTTAAACATTTAGTTGAAGGATCAGCACGTGCTTTGTGTAATGGGGGGGGGGGGGGGGGGACAGATTACATCTAAGAATTGCTCATTGTAGCCTTTACGCAGAGCAAAGAAATATGTTAGAAAACTTATTTTAGGAACACGTCTCCAGCAACTGCTGTCTGAAAGCCCTCCCTGTCTTATCAGGACTTCATTAATCTAAGGTTTGTGAAATAGGTAATATTTCAAAATTGTAAAGTCTAAAAGAGGCTTGGGCATATGACATTTGCATATAAATAGAAAAGAATTCAGATCCACACTACTAGGGAAAAGTGATTTTCTACACGTTTCATATAACTTACAGCAAATTAGACTTTAAAAATGTCCTTGTCATATAGATTGGTGGGTTTGGTTCCCCCCCCCCCCCCCCATTTAAACAATGAAAATGAAACCTTTTTCTCAACTCCCAGGAACCTGTTACTAAATTCCGGACAAAGGAGAATCCCATGAAATGATTTTTCCTGCACTATTCATGGATCGCTCTCCTCCCTGAGAGCCTCATCAGCTGACGGGGGCATCGGGGGCCTGCCGTTCCCCTACTTCTTCCAGATAACCCAGTGCTCTCTGGAACTCTCTGTGGTTCCAACATCCACATTTCTGAGGGTTGAAACAAAGAACGTTTCCTGGTTTATCACATGCCTTCGTGGGAGGGTTCAGCCTGCTTGCATTCATCTTGCTCTTGGTGGTAACAGTGAAGCTTGGTCGTCACCCCTGCCCTACTCTTTCCTGTTTCTGCTATCAACATAGTGACTTCCAACAACGTGGGTTGATGAAGTCGGTTCTGTGGCCAGAAGTCTGTGGGGGGAGGGGGTCCTGCTTGCTCTGAACCGCCAGCCTGGGCTCTTACCTGGAGGCTCTGGTTCAGGTAATGGGCAGACGTCAATTCTGTGGGGCTGGGGTCCCCGTTGGCTGCCTGCCAGGTGATGTTTGTTGGTCTTTAGATCCGTGAGGGCCTGTTGTGTCCCCCTCATGCCGCACATCCGACTTCCCTCTCCTGCTCGGAGCTGGAGGAAGTTCTCTGCCTTCAAGGGCTCATGCGGTTACACTGATCGCATGTGGGTAATCAGCTACTCTCCCCGTCTTGAGGTCTGGACCATTCTATCCACCAAGCCTTTTTTCCATGTAACATAGCTATTCACAGGTTCTGGGGAGTAGAGAATGGACACTTTTGGGGGGGAGTTGGGGGTATTCTGCCTCTCAAGCTCCCCAAATAGCCCAATATATATGTAAAAAACAGTTCTGATCTGCAGCTACACCTGCGCCCTGTCCCCAGGTGCCAGGGGAAAGTTGGGGGCCCCCCTGCACTGCCCACCTTCCTTCATGTGGTGCATTTCCCATGTGGATACCATAGCCTTCCTCTCTGGGAGGATCTCCAGGCTCCTTTTCTACTTCCTGAAGGGAGGAGGACAGACTAACCATGGACTTCTCAGCTTTTTTCTTGAGAGAGCGGTGTAGAAATGTCCCAGTATCTTGTGGATTGCTCTGCACACAGAGGTCTCTCATGGATGTGGTTCTCCACCTGGGGGTGTGTTACAAGGAGAGGGGCACTTAGACCCCTGTCTGCCTCCCCTCAGAGGTGGTTGATGATCTCTGCAGGTGGAACCTGGGGCTTCCGAAGAATTCCAAGCTTTGCCTGGTGGTTCTTAGGGCTCTGGACCGCTGTCCAACGGTGTGTCCATTTGCTCCTGAAGGTACACGTCCTCCCGGTGGTGGAGACGCCTTGCAGCATGCTGCCTGGGGCTGGGTTCCAACCTGGTTGTAGGCGGGAACCCGGAACTGTGTGGGGAAACGGCATAAAATACAAGGTACTGTTGTTAGAGGTCTTTTGCACAGAAGAGGAACTTTGTGCTAAGAGACTAAGGGAGTGACACGTGGCTGGCTTTTACCAGCGCTGGTGGTGATGGCGTAAGAATGCTGTGCCCCAGGAGCCACAACCCCGCGGCTCCCGGAGGCTGATGCTCCAAGCCAGACAAGATCAGGAACCGCCCCGCCCCCCCCCCCCCCCCCAGCAGGTGACTTGGCCTCGGTCTAGGCTCCTCACAAACTGTGTGTTCTGAGATCACGTGGCTTTTGAGCCTCTGTTTCTCCATTTGTCTGGTTTTACCAACCACATCTTTAGGACAAAACTATTAACCTGGGTGAGGGGCTTAGAGCTGGGTGGGAACCGTTTTTTTTTAAAAACTGGATTTGATAGCATTATCAAAGACTGATCTTGTTTCATGATAAGGGGCTAAGGCAGTCAGAATCAGCTTTATTGTTGAAGCCTAAAAACTTTTTGTTGTTTTGAGAGTGAAATTAGCACCCATCCGTGGGTGGGCCCAGGGTTCTGGGTTCATGCAGTCCGAGAATCACAGGGTGGCGGTGGGGAGGAACCTGGCCATCCCATGAGATGGGGGCATCCATTTGAAGTCTGGGAATGTTTTGGGGTCACAAATGATGGTAGGATCTTGGCTAGAGGCTGTGTAGGTTAAGCTATGCACCAGGGTGCAAGCCTGCTCTATGCCTGATGTCCCCCAATGTATTCTGGAAACCTCACCTTGTGGAATGGATCTATAGGAACACACTTGGGCAGAAGGTGCTGGATGTGGATAATCCAATCACAGACATCGTTGCTCAGTTGTTACTTGGCAGCTTTTTCCAAAATAATCTTATGATATTTGGTAAATGAAAACCCCTCGAATCAAAATGTCAATTTTCGTCGTGCACGGAATGCTTATGGTACAATTTTAGGGGGAAAGAAGAGCACAGGGCTTCTATTCAGAGTGAACATAAGAGAACTAACAGGAACTAACCAGAGAATTTACACTTGTGAATCGCAGCGGTCTCCGAAGGTAAGCGCTCAGGATGCTGTATCTCCTTCTATATTCCAGTCCTTCCAGACACAGTGGGATATTATTTTCTAACATCCGTGACTTAAAAAAAAAAAAAAAAAACAAAACACAGAGAACTCAGTGTCCTTCATTTCAGGGTTTAACGGAGCCCCCCTCCCAGGGTAGACGCTGAGCAGAGGGATGCTTGGCTGGCAGAAAATCCCCATACGCCTCAGCAGGTGTTTCTTTCCTGCCTTCTAAGAATCCACTTTTCTTGCTCTGAGGACCCAGCTTTTCTGTCCACTGACAGAAGGGAATTAGGCAAAGGTGTGCAACAGCCCCCATGACTCCAAGTCCTTTTTCCTCAAGAGAAAAGGTATTAAACACAGCACTGGTGTGTCCACAAATCACGAATTTCAGCTGCTGAGGCCTGTGGGGTTGGGCAGCCTCCACTTCCTGGAAGGGCCAACTAGGGCTCACTGATGTGTCTTAGGGGGTCAGGAGCCTTCCCAACTCAGGGTCTTGTTCATCTTATTTTTTTGGTCAACTATTAACCACGTGTCTCCCATACCCACCTTTTTCTCTTTATGGTGCAAACTTAGGTCTGTGTTGTGTAGTAAGATTTGCTGTTGTCACGTGCTAGACATTTGATCCCCAGACTTGGAAGTTGTCTCCCTTTGGTATCTCCCCATTTCCCCTCATAACCACCATTCAATTATTTCTGAGTGCAATTTTTTTTTAAAGGTTCCATCTGTGAGATCAGTGTCTGTCTCCCTCTATCTGGCTAATTTCACATGGCATCCTGTCCTCTGGGTTCACCCTCATTGTTGCATCTGGCAGGATTTCCTTACGTTTTTGTGGCAGAAGACTATCCCGTTGTCCCTATACACCACAACCTCTTTATCCATTCATCTGGTGATTGGCATTTAGATGGTTGCCACATCTTGGCTGTTGTAGGCAATGGTGCCGTGAATGTGGGGGTGCAGACTTGAGGGAAACAGAAAAGTGTTGTTCGGCCATTCTGTTGACTTAAACATTCAACTGTTAAACTTGTTCAAGCACACTGAGTGTACAGTTATTGAACACTCCTAGTAAAAGAGTAATTGTTTTTATGAGATTAGCAAGGGAATTTCAGTACATGAGAAAGCTATCTTTAGCTCATTTTCTCTTATCTGGCAATGCCAATGTCTATCTGTGCTTACTAATGAATAATCTATTTCAAAGAAAATAGATCAAGACTCTCCTATAATGAGAAGTTCTGAAGACTCCCAAAAGGACCAAAATGAAATACTGAGTCTAACTTACTGTATCCTTCCCCACATCCACACCTCAGCCACGGATCCACACATCTTGTCATATGTGTTTGAAGTTGCATTGGAAGGGGATAAACTGAATTAGTTCTTGTTGATCCAAAGGACTTGTGGCATGAATTATGCATCATGCATGTAAGCTATGAAAGCAAAAAGTACAAATAAGTAAATGTCACTTTTGGGTTTTCCTCAAAGAGCACTCTGATGAGCAGCATACTATGGGCATAAGTACTGTGACTATTTTAAATGTCAAAGAATGCAAAAATGACCCTCTGTACATACAAATTTCTCTTCCCCTCCCTCTCCAGGGTCCCCATGCAATATTCGTGAAGATTAGCATCTGAATTAATTTAGAAAGTTCAATAATTTTGTCCCATGAGGTCTAAACGTGAGTAATCCATTTGTGGCAATGACTCAGGAACTAAATCACAACCCACTAGCATTGCAGAAAACGGTAGCGTGTTCATTACATGTACGATGGATCATCAGTAACCCCCAAAATAAACGGACTTGATGCAACCCATACTTAAATGGGATTTCCAAGTCCTTGGTTTTGCTGGGGATACTGGAATGAAAAAAAAGTCCCAATATTTGGGAGGTGTTTATTATCATTGACTTAGTCACCAAAACATCATGTCACAACTTCTCTATTTTCCCTAAGAAAATGGTACAGGCAGGCGAGATAGCTGGTGTATTTTACTGGGAAGATTTGAAAGGTTCAGAGTGAAACCTATCCCTGCCAAAGAGATGGTAATGTCCCAAACCAAGAAGTGCCTGAGAACCTGGCTGTGGACAAAGGGTGATTCTTGTGGTGAAGGCCTTCATAAGGAATCCTATATTACTAGGCATCTGTAATGGCCTAGTCCATACTGCCCTTTGCTTTTCCTGTCTGCTTGTGTGACACAGGCAAGGGACAACGGGAGGCATAAAACCACGTTTTCCCCATGTAGCTCTGCCACCATTTCTTACAAACCCATCGATGATCTTGCTTTCTGGCTGGGGGTGGGGGGGGAGGGAATGGCGAGGCAGACTGTGTTTTGGGGGAGGGAAGTGTTGGTCTGTGTTTTCTGTGTGTGGTATTGTCTCACAGGTTGAAAGTCCTGTGCTTTTCAACCATGGCGATCTTAGCATCTCCCCATGAGTCCCAGCCCTGCCTTTTTACAGCGCCCCCTTTGGTGCTTCCTGGCTCACCACTGTCCCCTGAAGCCCTCTGATACTTTCAGTCTATACTACATTTAACAATCTAGCATGCCCATTGCTTGCTCAGGGTGAGTCATCTTTTCCCAGTGAGGTTACCACGGACTTGAGCGGAGGAAACCTTTCTTCTGTCCCTGGTCTTCCTTCACCAGCTGAGTGTGTGTTCCCATGTCAGGAACATGTTCTGCTCGAAATCTGATAATGCTAATCAGACCCCTGGGAGGGTGGCTTTAAACACCTGAGACGGATCTGATAAGCCTGTCTAGCCAGGCAGCACTCTCAGAACTGCTAAACGTGCTGAGAGCCAGAACGTTCACCCAGGGGTGAGTGATGGGGTGTGGACAAAACCTACAATCCCTTCAGACCAATGCGCCATGACCCTGTGGGCTCCTTATGAGCAAAGGGGTTCACCTCAGCTGAGGTCTGAGTGAGAAGTATACTGGTATGACAATCTAATGGAACCGTTAAATGCCAGACCACCAGTGATGCCAGTTGTGAAATGTATGCTACAGTGTCTTAGTGTCTGAGATGACCAAAAGCTTAAGTTATTAAGATAGAAAGTACAAGCGGTAGAAAAGTGCACATTGGCAGATGTCTGGCAGGGTTGCAGGGGTTGGCCAGTGAAGCTCAGAAATCTGGGTTTAGGGAGAAGAGCTTTGCACATGGCCTTGACATCTAGGACTTTGGCTGGGGAGGCACATGCTGACTTTGCGCTTTCTGGGTCAACTCACACAGGCTCCTCCCTCCCTCCCTCCCTCAGGATGAATCTATGACGTTCATTTCTCCCTCCTCTTTGTCCCACCGGTCCCCTGCCTGAAATCTATGTCCTTTTGGAGGGGATATTAATGTTTTTGTAGTTTATACTCCATGGGAGTCTGCTTGTTTAGTGTATGGCTCTGTTTGACCTACGTATATGGTTACGTAACCACTACCACAATCAAGAAACAGAAAACTCCCATCACTCTTCCCAAATTCCCTCACCACCTACTCCACCCCTAACCCGTAGCTTCTTTGTGTCCTTAGAAGTTGAACCTGAGCCCAGAGAGTAACGGGAATGAAATTCTACAGTGTGGAGTCTTGAGTCTAGCTTTAGTCAAGGGGTTTAGTCTGATTATTGTGGGTCTTTCTGTTGACAAGGAATAGTCCGCTGTCTGAACACCTCACCCTCATTCATTTAGCAAAGAACACCTGATGGTTTCTGGTCCTCTGGGGTATTGCTAGGCTACAGGGCAGCTGCTTGCTAAACCTTTAGGACATTGACAAATCATTTTCCAAAGCGGGCATGCTGTCTTGCACACACACCAGCTATGTAGGGCTGTTTCAGTGACCCTGTGCCTTCCTATGCACTTTTTTTTTTTTCACAACACTGAAACTTCTAGGTGTGTGGTATTGTCTCATGGTTTTACTTCTTTTCCTGATGACTAATGTTAACATTTTTCCTGTACTGTTTGCAGTTTCCCTACTTAGAGCCCAAACAGATTGGCCTTTTTATTGGGAAGTTTTCTTCTTGAGTTTTGAGAGTTCTTAATGGACTAGATACAAACACTTCAATTTTGCTTCTGTTTTCTTCCACTTGGAGGCCTGTTTATGCTCTGAATGGTGTAACTTCTGGAACTCAAGTTCTTAGGAAATTTAGCAAATGAGTCCTGGTTTTGGTGTATCTTATCTATGACATCTTTACCAAACTCGGGTCAAAAAGATTTTAGATTTCTATTTTCTGTTTGGGTGACTAAACAATAAAGATCTAAAACCATAAGGTTTTACAAGATCATCCCGTGTTCAGTGTGTGTCACCTGTATTTCATTCTCCCCGGAGCTTGGTAATGAGGGTTGTTCCTGATTGGGGCGCAAAGCAAGCCTGTCAGGTAGCAGGTAAGTTACAGCTCCGTGTCTGCCCATAACGTGGCCTGGTTGGAAACTCCACGTTTTCCCTTTCCTACATCAGTAAACAAGAGTGAGTGGCTGCCCCAGACATTTCTACAGACTTCCGTCATTGCAGTGAATAACATTTAGCACCTATCTGGACCTGCAGTTTCTTTTCAGAATCCCAGTAGTAAAGAGACCTAAAATTTGCAGAACTGTTTACAGAGAATATTAGTCTGTCATCTAATTTAAGGGAAAGGCAAAACATTTTAAGTGCACCTGGATTTTTAAAAATACTTTCAAGGCACAGATACACCTTTTCTTTGCAAAGCCTGTCACCAAATGAAGATGGTAGAGGGACCTATTTTAGGGGACCTCCCATTCCCAGATGTCTGAAGATGTAGATTGTGACTGACACACGATGATACGTCTGGTCTCAGGGTTGCACTAACCGGGCTGACAGAAACTGCTCTGTACAAATACTTAAATCAGCTTCTAACTACTGCTTGGGATGTACTATAAATAACTTTTCCCAACATTTTAATTATTTTGGGAATTTCACAATTGGGGACTATCTTATTTTTCTATCACAAGAGCTTGTTAAATATAAACATTCAATGTCCTACTTTTTGCAACTCTGGCTATTGTCCCTCTCTTGTTCCAGGATCCTGGGGGCAAGGCACTCGGTTTGGTGCATTTGGATGTATGTCTGTTTAAAAATAGTGGTGCTTTTGCTTACCATTTGTTCCAATATTTAGAGACATCCATCAGTAACAAGACTAAAGCAAAAATATTCCTTGAAAGGGGGGCATTTTGGTATTGTGCTCTCAGGTGATCCAGTTAAGTGGAAACCAGAAGAACTATCTGCAGGTTTCTGCATCTGCTTCACCCCTTACACGTCTCTGGCCCGGACAGGTCGAGTGATCACATCCTTCATGCAAGGCCCAGTTCCACCAAGCCTGCTCACATAGCATGACGGAGTTTTAGAGCCATGTTTCTTTCACTTTATTTAACCTTATGACTATTTCCCCTGAGAGCTCACCAGGAGGGTCTTTGAGATCTGTGTGTATTTCTTCATCTTACGACACACCAGCTCTTTCCTGGGCTCTCTGTCCACCAAGCCCTAGGCTACTGGTAGGTGGACTGACCCAGATCCCACCCTTGAGCAACCAGGGGTTTGGAGATTATACAGTGGCGATGCTCCGTGTTGACTTCCACATCTCTTGGTGTGCCTCTGTCCCCTAATCTGAGCACAGAGCTTGATGTCCATTTTCTTGCCTTCGGGGCTCTGTGCAAGGCTTGGCAGACTGAGGGTGCCCAACAAAAAGAAATGGATGAACCCACCCATGCCCACTGTTTACAAGATGTGTGACTTGGGTGATTTTGTCCAATCTCCTGGTGCTTTTCACCCCTTAAAAATCAGGGATGAGGGGTGCCTGGGTGGCTCAGTCAGTTGAGCGTCTGGCTTCGGCTCATGTCATGATCTCACAGTCGGTGGGTTTGAGCCCTGCGTCAGGCTCTGTGCCAACAGCTCAGAGCCTGGAGCCTGCTTCGGATTCTGGGTCTCCCTCTCTCTCTGACCCTCCCCCTCTTGTGCTCTGTCTTGTTTTCAAATACTAAAAAATGAGGGATGAATGTGGATCATTTAGTGTGTTGGGGAGGATTGACAGCATTGGAAATAGCAGGGCCGAGGTCTTGTTGATGTTTGTGATGCCTGTGCCCATGTGAACCATAATCCCGGCAATGAGAACTGTCCCCCCCACCCAACCTGGAAGATCATTGGTAGCCCAGGGCTTTGTGACTCTGCTATACCGGTCAGGATTCGTTTCATCGAAAAGAGAATACAAATAGATTATAAGAGCTTAGCTGGGGTATGCTCATTCCGCAGGTGGATAAAGGTCTTAAAAACAGGAGGTTCGGAGTCAGATGCTGACTCCTTGTTCAGTGCACAGAGCTGTTTACCTCCAATGTGAGATCTGAAGTTCAGGGATTAGAGGTAGCTTCTGGTTCCAAGGTCCTTCATCTTGAAGTTACAGGGTTTTGTGTTGAGTTGGGTACAGCTTTCAAAGTACCTAACACCTGCCCTAGCCTGGCTCCAGTTAGGATGGTGCCAGCCGAGGAGGACGGTGTCTGTCCGCTGCAGGGTGGCTGCACACGTGTTTTGGTGGCGTTATGCCTTTGGCTGCTGGAGAAAGGTCTCATGGACCTTCTGGTTCTCGCCATCTCCCTCTGTGCAGAACCACTTGGTAGAAATAATTCACAAGCAGGTGCCCTTTGTAATCTGCAGGTAAGCAAGCAAATAACGAGACTGTCAACTCTGTATAACTCAGAATTAGGGTACAAGGTTTTCTCCAGACCCAGGCTAGATGGTCTCCAGCCTGGTCCCGTGGGTAGTGGACATTTGGCCCTGCTGGCTTTCCCCTTCTCCTGGCGGTTTAGCCCAGCCACCTCCTTGTCAGTGGGGCTGACACTGTCCCCAGACTATCCTGGACTTGGAAATCCAGCTCTTAATTGCCACTTGGATTTCCACTCTGTAAGCCCCTGGATGTGTCAGACTTTGTCAAATATTTTAGGAGATGGAGATATTTGGTGTCCCCATTTTTAAAGGATCCCATGGGCCCTTCTGGGCAGCAAGTATAGCTTGCTGAGCCATTCGCGCACCATTTCCCTTTTGCTGAGCCCATCCCGAATCCCACGCTAACCCTACCCTACGGTAAAACTCCCCTGTTCCCCTGGGCAGAGATGGTCCTCCCTTTCTCCTGTGGTGTTCCGAAATTTGCATGCCTCGTCCTGCACCTTGGTGGTCAGGATCCGAGTTTGGAAATTAATAGAGCCGTTTCCTAAATCAGAGGTCAGCAATCTACAGGCCTCAGGTAGAACCCCATCACGTGGACGTTCTGTGGCCATAGCACCATGAGACACAGCCATGCCTGCTTGTGTCATCTGCTCGCTTCCCCGCTGGGATGTACACTTCCAGTCCTCTCTAGGTCTGTTGACCCTGCTCCAAACTATGGGTGTTAGGATCTCTTGGGTTGGTGACCTTGAAAGACCAAGGTGTGACAGCTCATGTGAAACCAAGAATTAGCCCACGTGCTGGGGTTCACCCAGTGTGAAATTGCTCCGGACTAATTCCAGTTTATGAAAGTTTGAGAGTGCACAAGTGTGTGCAAGGGGGAGGGGGCAGAGAATCCCAAGCAGGCTCTGCCCTGACAGTGCAGAGCCTGATGCAAGGACCCATCTTCCTAACTGTGGGATCGTGACCTGAGCCAAAGTCAAGTCGGATGCTTAACCAACGGAGCCACCCAGGCGCTGCTAATTCTGGTTTAAATGCTTTGATTTCTTTGACCTACCAAGATGCTAAATGCAAGATCCAAGTGCTGCATGGACCGGGCGTATCATGTCCTGGAATCGCGGGGTTTGCTTTGGAAGAGGCTCCACCCACCCCAGTTCCTACCTTGCCCCACAACTTAGACTCCCTTCATCAAAATTAATATTCAATTCGCTGATCTCCCAACAATCTGCTTAGCAAACAGTGCCTTTTTCCAAGAGCTGCTCGGAATTGAACTCGGCTGCCTCCATGCTCAGCAGTGCCTGGAAATGTGTGCGTTTACTCACAAATGTGTGTGTAACAGCTTTAAGATGGTTACTGTGGCCTCCACCTGAGATGCCACACTTTTATGTTATTTTGCCCTACTTCCAACTACCTGGGAATATTTTTTTTAGAGGACTTGCACTTTTATCGGGGGTGGGGGGGGGACTTTGACCTAAGTGTCCTCAATTGCCTTGTGTTTCTGTTGTGAATGCAAAACTTTTGCGTAATGGAAGACGATGCCAAGTGGCTGAATCAGGAGAGAAGGGCAGCATCGTTGCCTTTTCTGTTCTGGCTAAACTGATTCAGAGCAGTCCAGCTAAATCATGTACAGAAGATACCACGGGGGAAGCTGCGAGTAGCTGTGAGTAGGTGAGATGCAGAATAGCAGAGGTGGTAACCCCATCAGGGTCTGTTTTGGGGCAGGTGGACCTCGGCTAGGACCACTCAGCCTGACCTTGTTCTCTCGGGCAGCTGGTTCCTGGACGGGGTGAGGGTGGGCACCCCCTGGCCTCTGGGGGCTCAGCAGAGATGGTGGTTGGGTCCCTGCTTTGACTTGTCTCGGCGTGAGGGAAAGGAGGAGGGTTCTGGCTGTTGGCTGCCTTCCCTTCCAAGGTCAAGGCCATGAAACTGGTGTCCCCGTGCACCTCTATTAAGTACCCCATCAGGTAGGTGGCATATCGATACCGGCTTCTGGTTTGAAGAAACAGACCTAGAGAGCCGAAAGGAGTTACCTAGGACTGCATTGCTCATTTGAGACCTGGGGCTTCAGTTTTGGAGGAAGATGCAGGAGACCCCAAGTCTACTGCAGGAGCCTAGTTTCCACCTGCTAGAGGGAGCCTGTGCATGTTGTAGGGGCAGAAACTAGAGGTCTGTTTGACTCCACCTCTGCCTCTTAGCAGCCTGTGCCCTTGGGAATGATGTGCTTTATGTCTTGGGCCCGCTGCTGGGATGTGCCTTTCTGTAGGTACACGCAGATTGACTTAGATGATGCACGTGTGGGCTGGTTGGTGGTTACCCCCCCAATGTAAAGGAACTTCAGCTGTTCCCCGTATGTGGACATTCTCACCCAAGCCCGTCATGCCCCCAGAGCCAAGCGGTGCTGCACCCCCATAAAATTCTTTTGGGTTTGGGTTGGGTTTATACATTTTGCCCAACGGGTTATAGTTGCAGATTGGGCCCTGGGTTAGCAAAGGACCTACGCTTGCCTGTCTTCGTAGGATGCAATCCAAGACCCCAACCCTCTGAGTAATTCCACTGAAATCTCATTTTCTTAATGTAGCAGTAACCCTAGGTGAAGCTAGAATGCTATTACTGGATACAGACCGAGGATCTTGGAAAACAAAAGGCATTTGGACGTCAAGGACACTAATGCTCTGGAATGAGCCTCTGCTCTAGGCTCTACTGTGTGTGCTGTCTTTACAGTGACCCGGGGTGGGGGGTGGGGGTGCCGTCCAATCCCTCACTATCCCAGGAAGGGAAGTGCAGGAAACGTTCGGGCCTGCAGGCAGGCTTGAGTCCCCGGGTCAAACTCCCAGCTGCTGTGTCCCCCATCTCTCAGACCAGGGAAAGACACACACACGTGTGAAGCTTGTACAGATTGTATATGCACATGCATCACACCCTCGTGTACACACACATGCATACACACCTACACATACTAACATACTGCACATAATACATGAATCCACACATGTACACATCCGCAGATACACTTACCGGGCACATCCACACACAACCGACACCATAGGCACAGGCACACCACACCCTCACAACATGCATACGCCACCCATGTGTGTGCACCTGCAAATAGGTTTACACATGCGTGTACTAACACACACTAGGCGTACTACACAAACACCTTGCACACATCTACACCAATTCACCTACCTCTGCAAGTAATTCAATGTGCATACATCACCTGCTCGAATATAGAGCCCACACGGGGATTTCCCCAGGTAATGCAAATCCAAGATGCAGTCACGTGCTCAGATATCCTCACATGTGTGTCACACACAGGAACCTTGGTGTGCTAACTCCCTGCTGGCCCAAAGGGTTGCTCTCACATTCAGAACCATCGTCTCATGAGAGCCACAGAGAACTCTGAACTAGGGCTCCCACCCTGTCCTTCGTCCCTCGGGTCTGTGTTGTTTCCGGGAAGCTCTGTAATCCTGGGAGATGCACCAGCCGTGCTAAGGCTCTTGAACGTGCCAGCCTGCAGATCGCCAACACCTGGCTGTGTCACAACAGCTGCGGGAAAGCTACTGGGCCCACGTGAGTTCATCTCCCCCAATGGGCATTTTCCACCCCTGCCTTCTAGGCAAGTAGGTTAGGGCCTGGGGTTGCCCGCTGTTTGGCCCACAGCCAGTGAAGCAGAACCGGGCTTGGCCAGTAGTCCCGGGACCGACTGCATGCATGTGCTCTGCCTGTCCCATGGCGTTGTTCCTGTCCCCAGCCCCACGATGGCCTTAGCGCCTGGGTGTCTTAGGATGACACAAGTGACATTCTGAGGCATCCACCTCTTATCCCTCAGAAGCCACATGGCAGCCACTGGGCCTCGTGGGTGGCTTGCTCTTGGCACACTTAGGGACTGAAGATGTCTTCATCTCAACGGTAGGGGATCACCTTCCTGAGGGCAGGAGGAGCCTCTGAGGTGTCCTGAGCCAGGGCAGATGGCATCAGAGCCTCGGAGGGGGTGTGATGGTGGGCAGGTAACAACGGTTTATATTTGCAGGACTTCAGATGAACATCGGTGTAGCAAGAGGACAGATAGGAAGAGGCCAGACAGAAGTCCCAGACTTTTTCACCTTGTGGCTCATCCCCAGACCTCATCACGTATACAAGTGATGGAACCTCACCTGTTGCTGGGAGTTTGCGGGAGTGTGTCCACCTGCTAATGTATAGAAACCTAGGCTGTTAAAAATATGCTTTGAAATTCCTTTAAGAAAAATACACTTCCCTGGGAAGTTGGCCGGTGACCCAGCAATGCCGTCCTTGCTGTTTGCCCAAAGGGGTTAAGCTTCTGTCTACACAGAACATGCGCACGTTATTCACAACTGATGAGATTTGGAAGTAACCTGGATGCCCTTCCATCGGTGCGTAGACCGTGGCCCCTCCAGACGATGGAATCTCCTTCTGGGCTGAAAAGGAGTGAGTCTGCCCAGCCACACAGAGAAATTTGAAATGCATGTTACTCTGTGAAAAGCCAGTCTGAAGAGGCTGCAGGCTGTGGGACTCCAGTGATGGAACATCCTTCAAAAGGCAGTGAATCTCCTCCAAGAGTGACCCCTGATGTAAACTCTGGAGGCTGGGTGGTGATGTGTTAACGTGGCCTTGTCAGTCATAAAACGTTCCTCCTGGTGGGGTGTTGACTGTGGGGACGGCTGTGCACGTGTGGGAAAAGGTATATGGGAACCCTGTGTACCTTCCCCTCTATTTTGCTGTGAACCTCTGACTCTTGATTTTGGCTCAGGTCATGAGCTCACAGTTCCTGGGATCAAGCCCTGTGTTGGGCTCTGTGCTGACAGTGTGGAGCCTGCTTGGGACCCTCTCTCTCTCTCCACGCCCCCCAACCCCATGCTTGTGAGCTGGCTTGCTCTCAAAAGTAATAACTAGCAAGCTCTGTGCAGCCCTGCCCCCATGGCTGGATGACCATGTAGCATGGCTGTGCTGGAGGGGACACCAGCCCTGGGCAAGGCAGTGATCTGCTAATGTGTATCCTTTCCTGCTGTTGGCTGGTGCGGCTTCTGGAGATGATCTGGTGGTGGAAACCAGGCCACCATGTACACAGTGTCTCCATCAAGGGGTTCTTTCTTGTCATGGTGACCAGGAGCAAGAGGGGCTGTGCCTTGGCCCCATGGATGCCAACAGCAACCCCTCTGGCCTGTGTGCACAGATCTAGAATGTTCCTTTTCTACCTTCCACTTTGGAGTTTCCCCCAACCTCCTGCTGCCTGAAGAAAGTAGAAATTGTTCGCTGACCCTGAAACGACACAAACAGCCCAACCTCAAGCTCCTTTCTGTTCTCTGATCTACAAGTACCTGAGCAAGAAAATCTGTTTGAGAGAAACTGAACGCAGTTGTGAACGTGTGCTATCTGGTTCACTCTTTCCCCACATGCTGGTGAGGGCTGCTTGGTGTTCCCTGGAGGACCCGGCCTCCTTCCCAGTCTGTGCTGGGGGTGCCCACCCACCCCTCCTGGCTCTCGAGGGCTGGTCACCCTCCCGGAACCTCCTTTCCCAGCTGCTGCTCCTCCTCGGTGTTTAGGATGAACAGAGGTTTCCATCCGGGGCTCCTGCTGCACCTGCTGACAATTGCACTCCAGGGAATCCTCTTCCTGGGCTTGGAGCCAGCCTTGGGGAGGCGAACACCTGATAACGTAGATTCGGCACTCAGATCCGCAGAAGCCAGGTCTGTACCCTGCCTTGACCCAGGCTGAATTGGTAGTCATTTACTCACCATGTGTAGCGATCAGGGTATTTTGAGGAAACGTTACTAATGAAAAGCAGATTCCAAAAAATGTCTTCGCAAGACTTCAGAACCTATTTATATCCAACATCCATCGTTATCTGGAGTTTTTAGTGTTCGGCAGTTGCTAAACAGCAAGTAAGAAAGTTGCTAAAGGCCACCTCAGGGCAAACGGGTGGTAAGGTGGAGGCATTCAGAGCAACAGAAACCAGAGTGTGTAGCAGGTGGAAATGCTCTCCGGGTTGGGGCCACGCCATCCCATGTGCCTGAAAAGTCCCACGAGGTAGGACTTGTGTTCTCACAGGTGGCGGTGGGTGTGTGCTGTTGTAAGAATGAGGGGAGGGAGTTGGGGCTGGGGGGACCATCTTCGGGTTCCCAGAGCTTCAGAGGCCTTGGTAGCAGGTGCCTGTGACAGGTGCAATGTAACAAGTGACACGTGCTTCTTCGACGTCAGGTGGTGCTGTCTAGCTCGTGAGCCCGGGGAACAGTGTCCCTGCTGCCAAGGGCATTTGCTGCTCTGTCTCCCCACCTAGTGTGGTGTGTTTATGGGGCTTGTCAAATATTCCGGAATTCAGGAAACCAGTCGGAACCTTTAACTAGTTGGGACACCTTTGTGCTTCTGGTAGTTTGTAGGCAAGACAGATCGGCTCTTAGCTTTTTCTCACTCTTCATCTTGGCGGTGTCTCATTCAGGCACTGCCTCCCCCAAACCCTCCAGGCCCTATGTCCGGATCGAGATTGATGCTCAGAAACCTCATTCAGTCTCTCAAAGGGTTTTTGTTGTTTGATGATTCCTTGTAAGTATAAGACTAAGATAGGAGTCCCCACCCTTCCCAAAATTCCAGGCATTTTTTCCCCTGGAGTGACGTATGGAAATCTGACTTGACAAAAGCCTTAATTCCATGGATGCTTGATTCTGCCTTTTCACCCTGGCATCGTGGAGCAAATGGATGCCCAGAATGGTACCCTGTGTGTGTGACGTGTTTGGCTGTGTGTGTGACGTGTTTGGCTGTGTGTGCCTTGAGCTGTGGAGGATTAATTACTCCCGTGCACATCTTTTGTTACGGCACAGGTAACTTCTGCCATCCAGGGGCAATGCTGTAGGGGACACTGAGGGGAGGGGAGAGGGGGTCTGGCTCAATCTGGGGTAGACGGCAGGGCTGATGGCAGCCAGCAAGGAAAACTCCGGGTTTGTCCTAACCAGACTCTGGTGGAGCGTGGAAGGTTTGAATTTCTCTCCCTTCTGTGCCACCTGACAGCTGCTGCCTCTGGTCCCCTGGCATCACTAGCGGTGTGAGTATTCGGGCACCTTTCTCAGGAAGGTTCGGCACAGCTGCTGGCCTCTCCCACAGCAGGTGGGCACAGGGGAGCAGGCTGAGTGCGAGGCTCCTGGTGTGAGGTCTTGAGCAGAGAAGTCACTTTTGGGACCCTTGTTTTTCTCTGCAAGGACAGGAGAGGAGGGTTCCAGGGAGAAGGGAAGCAGGAATTAACAGGCAGGTTTAAACTTCCCAGACTGTCTCCAAGGTTGGAAATGGTTGAAGGTGTTCTTAGGGATAGAAAAGCCCTCACATGGTGTGAGAAGCCCTGGGAATCAGCAATCCAGAAACATCTGTCCTAGGCAAGCTGCCCCTGGGGAGGGGAGGGACTCCATCAATTCTCTCCACGGCGAGTGCCCGAACACCCATCTGTGTCCCCCTTAAGTACTAACCCCACCCCTCACCCTTCAATTTGTCTCTGAATTTGACCACAAAGTTCTCCGGGTTTCTCTACTTGTAGCCTGTATCAATGTCCCTGTTATAAGGCTGAATGATAATTCATATGTATAAACCACCATACATGTTAATTTTTGAGAGCAATTTTAGGTTTACAGGAAAATTGAGCCAGATGGCAGAGAATCCCCCAGTACCCCTCCATCCCCGCTTTCCTTGTTAACGTCTTGTCTGGGTGCATCTATTTGCTGCAACCGATGAACCAGTGTTGATAGAGCATTGACGGAAGTCCAAGGTTATATTAGGGCTTGCTCTTGGTGTCCTACCTCCTATGGATTCTACCCAATGCGGAATGTCACGTGTCCCCCAGGATGGTTTCGCTGCCCTGGAAACCACCCCCCTCCCCTGTGATACATCTCCCTTCCCTCCCAGCCCCTGGCAACTGCTTTTGCTGTTTTTATAGTTTTGCTTTTTCCGGGATGTCAGGGAGTTGGGAACCTATGAAACATAGCCTTTTTAAACTGGCTTTGTTCACCTAACAATACACATTTAAGGTTTCTTTCCCATTGTCTGGATGTGCCACAGTGTTTCCTCAATCATTTTTGAAGGCAATGTTGGCTTCGATTAGAATAATGGATGGAGGGTGTGGGTCCCTGAAGTGGAAGGAGAGAGACCCAATAAGAGGTCTTCGGGGCACCTGGGTGGCTCAGTCTGTTGAGCATCTGAATCTTGATCTCTGCTCAGGTCATGATCTCATGGTTCGTGAGTTCAAGTCCTGTGTTGGGCACTGTGCTGATGGCGTGGAGGCTGCTTGGGATTCTCTCTCCCTCTCTCTGTCCCTCCCCAGCTCACACCTACACTCCCTCTAAATAAATATTAAAAAAAAAAAAAGTCTTCCAAGTTGTCCAGGCAAGAGATGTCCATGGTTTGCTCTAGGGAGGTGGGAAATGGACAGATTCCAAAAGTATGAAGGATTAACGAATGACTCTGGAATTTAACGGTCCTTGGAAGCAAGAGACCCTGACTTCTGTCGAGGGAGAACATCATCCCAAAAGCAGAAGCTTCTCTCCTGGTCCTGGACGATCACAGTGGCTGTCCTCAGCAGTCCTGGACAATCACGATGGATGTCCTCAATGGTAGAGATAAGGAACCTCCAGGATGCTGTGCTAGGAAGACAGTCACTGGTCGTGAAACTGGAGGAGTCCCAGGTCAGCTCTGCCACTTTCCACATGATGTTCTAGATCCTGGTTGCAATTAGAAAGTGGAACTTTAAAAAAGTTCTGATGTTAAGCTTCTACCTGTAAAATACTGGTTTTGTCACCCAGGCGACTCTAGAGCAGTTCTGGAGAGGAGTCTTCTAGAATCCAGAAATAAGCAATTGGCATGACCTGTGGGCATAAGGAAGGAGCTTGCTTTCCGAGGTTTGGATCAGATTAGGAGGACAGAAGGTTCTGAACTTAAATAGGATTCTGGGATCCTTGTATTGCTAACAAGATTCCTTTGGTCACAAGTGGGGAGGAACCAGCCGGAGCAGCTTAAGTGAATACAGAGGTCTTTAAAAGCTGGGGGAAACCAGGGACGGGTACACAGTGTTGCCTCCTTTCTTTGCTTGCTCTTTGTGTCCAAGGCACAGGGTTACTGCCCCAACAGTGGTGGTTAATCGTTCCACAGTTTCCAGCTGACCCCCGACTCTAACCCAGACTCAAGGGAAGGTGACTTACCTGCCTATGGCCATGGTGTTGCAGGGTGGATGAGGATAGGCACACAACGAAAACCTAACTCGGGGGCGCCTGGGTGGCTCAGTCGATTGAGCATCTGACTTTGGCTCAGGTCACGATCTCGGGGTTCATGAGTTTGAGCCCCACATCGGGTTCTGTGCTGACAGCTCTGAGCCTGGAGCTGGCTTTGGATTCTGTGTCTCCCTCCCTCTCTCTGCTCCTCCCCCACTCACACATGTGTGCACGCCCTCAAAAATAATTGAAAAAATAAACCTAACCAAAAATACATACCAGGCCAGGTGGCAAGAAGTCCAACTGAGGAAAAACAAGACAGGGCCCCGGGCGATGGGTGGGTGGTGCTGAATCTTATGAGAGGAAGACCGTGCTTTTTAGCGTAAGTTCTAACCTTGGCAACTTTTCCAATTAAAAAATCAAAGTGTAAAAACTCCACAGAACATCCTATTAGTTTCAAGTGTACATCATGGTGATTCAATTTTTTATTCAAGTAGGATCATCTAACATTTAGTTTCAGGTGTACGATTTAGTGATTCAACAATTCTGTGCTCAGTGCTCATCCATGTATGCTTCATCCCTGTCACCTATTTCGCCCATCCCCCCCACCTCCCCTGTGGCAAATACTAAATTTATAAGAGTCTGTTTTGTCTGTTTTCTTAAATTCCACACCTAAGTGGAATCCACGATGTTGTTGCAGATAAGATTTCATTTCTACGGCTGGGAGATATTCCATCAAACGGATATGCCACACTTCATCTATTGATGGACACTTGGGCTGCTTCTGTATCTTGGCTATTGTAAATAATATTGCAATAAACATACAGGTGCATGTTTTTCCCAATTAGAATTTTCTTTGGGCAAATACCTAGTAATGGAATTACTCGATTACATGGTAATTCTGTCTTTAAATTTCTTTTATTTTTTTTAATCTTTATTTTTGAGAGCGTGTGAACAGGGGAGGAGCAGAGAGCGAGGGAGACACAGAATCCGAAGCAGGCTCCGAGCTGTCAGCACAGAGCCTGACGTGGGTCTCGAACCCACAAACTGCGAGATCATGACCTGAGCTGAAGTCGGATGCTCAACCCACTGAGCCACCCAGCTGCCCTGGTAATTCTATTTTTAATGTATTGTTGTACCTCCATACTGTTTTCCATGGTGGCTGCACCAATTTGCATTCCCACCAACCATGCACGAGGGTTCCTTTTTTCCTACAACTTCACCAATACTTGAGTTTTGATTTTAGACGTCTGACAGGTGTAAGATAGGTCATTGTGGTTTTTATTTGTATTTCCCTGGTGATGAGTGATGTTGAGAATCTTTTCATATGCCTGCCAGCTGTCTGCAGGTTGTCTTTGGGAAAGTATTCAGGTCCTCTGCTTATTTTTAATTGGATTACTTGTTTTCTTGTGTGTTAAGTTACATAATTTTTTATACATTTTGGATATCGACAATTTATCAGATCTATCATTGAAAATATCTTCTCCCATTCAGTAGGTTGCCTTTTGTTGATGGTTTCCTTTGCTGTGCAGAAGCTTTTTATTTTGGTGCAGGCCCTATAGTTTATTTTTGCTTTTGTTTCCCTTGCCAGAGGAGACAGATCTAGAAAAATGTTTCCACAACTGATGCCAAAGAAATGACTGCCTGTGTTCCCTTCTAGGATTTTTATGATTTCAGGCCTCCTATTTAATTCTTTAATCCATTGTGAGTTTATTTTTGTGTATGGTGTAAGAAAGCGGTCCAGTTTTCCCAGAACCATTTGTCAAAGAGACTTTTCTCAGTGTATGTTCTTGCCTCCTATGTCATAGATCGACTATAGAAGCACAAGTTTATTTCTGGGCGTGCTCTTCTGTTCCACTGATGTATGTGTGTGTTTTTGTGCCAGTCCAGTACTGTTTTGATTACCATGGCTTTGTAGTACATCTTGAAATCTGGGGCGGGGGTACCTGCAGTTCTTTTCTCTCTCAAGATTGCTTTGGCTATTTGGGGTCTTTTGTCCTTCACGTAAACTTTAGAATTATTCTAGTTCTGTGAAAAATGCTGTTGGTATCTTGATAGGGGTTGTATTAAATCTGAAGATTGCTTTGGGTAGTATGAACTTTAACATATTCTCTAAATCCATGAGCATGAACTAGATTTCCATTTGTGTCCTCTTGAATTTCTTTCATTGGCGTTTTGTGGTTTACAGAGTAGAGGTCTTTCACTTCGTTGGTGAAGTTTATTCCCAGGTATTTTATTAGTTTTGGTGCAATTGTAAATGGGATCGTTTTTGTAATTTCTTCATCATTACTAGTATAGAAACACAACAGGCTTCTATACGTTAATTTTATATCCTGCAACTTTACTGAATTTACCAGTTCTAGTACTTTTTTGGTGGAGTATTTCAGGCTTTCCATATATTGTATCATGTCATCTGCAAATAGGGACAGTTTTACTTCCCTCTTACCAACTTGGATGCCTTTTCTTGTCTGATTGCTGTGGCTAGGACTTCTAGTACTGTGTTGAATAAAAGTAGTGAGAGTGGACATCCTTGTCTTGTTCCTGGCTTTAGGGTCAAAGCTCTCACTTTTTCCCCATTGAGTATGATAGTTGTGGGTTTTTCACACATGGTCTTTAGCATGTTGAGGTATGGTTCCTCTAAACCTACTTTGTTGAAGATTCTTATGAATGGATGATGTACTTTATCAAATGCTTTTTCTACACCTATTGAAGTGACCATATAGTTTTAATCATTTCTCTTGCTAATGATGATGTATCACCTTGATTGATTTGTAAATATTGAGCCACATTTGCCCTTGCATCCTGGGATAAATCCCACTTAATTGTAATGATTTTTTTAAATGCTTGTTTTATTTTTGAGAGTGTGTGTGTGCAAGCAGGGAAGGGATAGAGAGAGAGGAAGACAGCCCAATGTGGGGCTTGAACTCAGCCATGAGATCATAACCTGAGCCGAAGTCAGACACTTAACCAACTGAGCCACCAGGTGCCCTGTATTGAATGATTTTTTAAATGTATTGTCATATTTGGCTTGCTAATATTTTGAGAATTTTTACATCTGTGTTCATCAGAGATATTGACCTGGAGTCTTTTTTTTTTTTTTTTTTTTGGTGGGGGGGGTAGTGTCTTTATCTGGTTTTGGTATCTGGTAATGCAGCCCTCCTTGAATAAATTTGGAAGTTTTCCTTCCTCTTATATTATTTGTAAAAGTTTGAATAGAATAGGTATTAACTCTTCTTTAAATTCTTGGTAGAATTCACCTGTGAAGCCATCTGGTCCTGGACTTTTGTTTGCTGGGAGTTATTTTCATTCAATTTAATGGCTAGTAATTAGTGTGTTTAAACTTCTGGGGCGCCTGGGTGGCTCAGTCGGCTAAGCGTCTGACTTCGGCTCAGGTCATGATCTCGCGGTCTGTGAGTTCGAGCCCCGCGTCGGGCTCTGTGCTGACAGCTCAGAGCCTGGAGCCTGTTTCAGATTCTGTGTCTCCCTCTCTCTCTGACCCTCCCCCATTCATGCTCTCTCTCTGTCTCAAAAGTAAATAAACGTTAAAAAAAAAATTGAAGAAAAAAAAAACTTCTCCATTTCTTCCAACTTGTTTGCATAGAATTTTTCATAATATTCTTACAACCCTTTGTATCTTTGGCGTCAGTTTCTCTTTCTGATTTTGAGTCTTTTGTTGAGTCTGGCTAGAGGTTTATCAATTTTGTTGATCCTGCCAAAAAACTTGATTTTGATTTCCCTGATCTGTTGCTGTTTTGAGTCTCTGTTTCATTGATTTCTGCTCTCATCTTTATTCTTTCCTTCAACTGGCTTTGCGCTTTTTCTGGCTCCTGTAGGTGTAAGGTTAAATGGTTTGAGATTTTTCTTCTTGATGCCTGTATTGCAATAAATTTCCCTTTTAGAACAGCGTTTTTTGCACCCCAAGAATTTTGGACCGTTGTGTTTTCATTTTTATTCGTCTCCGTGTATTTTTTAAACTTCCTCTTTGATATCTCGGCTGATTTACTGTTCAGTAGGATGTTATTTTGCTTCCATGTATTCCTGTTCTTTCCAGATTTTTTCTTGTGATTCTGGTTTCATATGGGTGTGGTTGGAAAAGGAATATGATTTCAGTCTTTTGGAATTTGTTGAAGCTAATTTTGTGGCCTGATGCATGGTCTATTCTGGAGAATGTTTCACGTGCACTTGAATGTATTCTGTTTTTGGATAGAATGTCCTGAATATATGTTATATCCACCTAATCCAACAAGTCCTTCAGAGGCACTGTTTCCTTATTGATTTTCTGTCTAGGATGGTCTGTCCATTGATGTAAGTGGGTTGTTAAAGTCCCCTACTATTGTATTATTATCAATTTCTTCCTGTCTGTTAATAGTAGTTTTATGTGTTTGGGTGTTCCCATATTGTGCATAAATATTTATAATTGTAACATCTTGCTGGATGTTTCCCTCTATCATTGTGTAGTGTCCTTCTTTGTCTCTTACTATAGTCTTTGTTTTTGAGTCTATTTTGTCTGATAGAAGTAATACTAGCCCAGGTTTTTATCTCTTATTCTGAATGGTAGCCTTGTTGGACAGAGTATTCTTAGCTGCAGGATTTTCCCTTTCAGGACTTTGAATATATCATGCCACTCCTTTCTGGCTTGGAAAGTTTTTGCTGATAAATCCACTGGTAGACTTCTGGGGTCTTTCTTGAGTGTGACTGTCTTTTTCTCTTGCTGCTTTAAAAATTCTCTTTATCACTACTTTTTTGTCATTTTAATTATTATGTCTTGGTGTGGACCTCCTTGGGTTGATTTTTGTCAGAGACTCTCTGTGCCTCATGGGTCTGGATGTCTTGTTTCCTTCCCCATATTGGGAAAAGTTTTCAGTTGTTATTTCTTCAAATAAAGAAATTCTGCCCCCTTTTCCCTCCCTTCTTCTGGGATCCCTATATGCTTGATATCACTGAGTTCCTTTAAACTCTTCAACTTGGTGGTTTTCTGTTACTGTCTTCCAGCTCTCTGGTCTGTTTTTATGCTTCCTCTAGTCTATTATTCTTTCTAGTGTATTTTTAATTTCAGTGACCTCTTCATCTCTAAATTTAAAAATAGGTATTTTTTCTGTCTCTGTGGAAGGTTTCCTTGAGATCCTTCACTCTTTTCTCCGCCATATTGGTTCTCTTTTTCATTTTTTTATTTTTGGCCCTGTTGCTGTGGTTTTGTCCTGCTCTCTTTGAAGTTTGACATATTCCTTGTCTCCTCATTTGGTCCACCTCTCTGTGTTTCTGGGTGTCACAGGAAAGTCAGCTATATTTTCTGGTCTTAAAAATAGTGGCCTCATGAGGAAGAGGTCCTGCAATGCAGTGGTTCCTCTTCAGCAGAACCGGGAACTTGAGGGCTGTCTCCTGTGCATGTTGCATGTGCCCTGTTGTGTCTTAGCTGCGTTTCCCTTCGATCCAGTTGGCTGCACTGGTTCCCTTTGTTGATGGCAGGATTTTGTCCTTGTGCTTTTATGGGGCCACCTGGGACTTGTAGTTGGGTCAGATCAGGTGTTTTCTCTGTGTTGTCCCAAGAGGCCTTTGTTGGTGGGCAGGGGCCGCAGTCAGAACACATGCCCGTCCCAGTGTGTATGTTGGGGCGGTGGAGACACCAAACTACAGGGCTCTCTTTGTGCTGCACCCTGTGAGGTCTTTGGTGGTGGGTGGGGTGGGGGAGCAGTTGTACCAGACACTTGCCCCCATCCCCTGTTGGAGCTGCAGTTGAACTGGTGGGCACAGCCACCTTCCCCTCTCTCCAAGGGCACAAGAGTCACTTTGGAGTGGTGCTGGCTGCTGTCAGGGGTCACTGCCAGAGCTGCTGGCAGAATGAAATGTTAGGGGCCATTTTGGAGGGACTCCTGCTGAGTTGTGTTGGATGGGGTGGATTTGCAGGAGGATGTGGGGGCGAGAGGTGTTAGCCAGCTGGTGTCCGGTCATCATGCTGGTTCCTGCAGGTATCCAGATACCTAGGCTGGAGTTAGGGGAGAGGAACGTGCCTGCCAGCTCTTTTGTTGTTGGGGAAGTCTCTCAAAGCTCCCTTACCCTCCAGCACACGTTCTGAGATCAGTAAATAAGTGTTCTATCACAGGCACTTTTTAAACTGCTGCTCCTGTGCTGTGTCCCCATGGGGTTTTGTTGTGCTGGCTCTTTAAGGGGGGGGGGGGGGGCAGGGACACTGTTTCTTATCGTTCTCTGGCTCTCCCAGAGCTGAGCCTGCTGATGTTTAAAGTACCCAAAGACAAATGTCCTAGGGACTTGTCTTTTCAGTGCAGGTGCCCATGTTAGGTGGCCTGGTGTGGAGTCTACTGCTCTCCCTTCCCTGTGCTTGTGGTGTCCCTCCTATTTGTGGTCAGTCTCCTCAGGAGTTCAGTGCCCGGTGGCATCTCCACTTCTCCTACCCTTTTTGATGTGCCCATCTCTCTATGATTAACTGTGCCTGTCTCGGGTCATTTTCTAGGTCAGGTGCACTGATGGAGCTCTTACCTAGGCGTGTCCTTGGGACAAGGTGAAGTTAGGATCCTCCTCTTCCACTGCTTTCCCTGGCTCCCATCATGATTTGATGTTTTTATATATTACCAAATGATTCTGGCAACAAGTTTAGTTACCATCTGTCACAATACAAAGTTAATACAACATCACTGACTGTATTCCCTGTGATGTACATTATATCCCCATGATTTATTTCATAACTGGGAGTTTTTACCTCTTAATCCCCTACACTGATTTCACCTGCCTGCCCCCCACCCCCAAACTCATCCCTGCTCAGGTAACCATAGTTTATTCCCTGTTTCTGAGTCTTCCAAGTTTTAGATTCCACATGTAAGTGAAATCATACAGTATTTTTCTCTGACAGCATAATACACCATGGGTCCATCCCGTGTTGTCACAAATGACAAGATTTTTTTATGGGTGAATATTTCCTGTGTCTGTGCCCATGTATATCCACACATCTATAGATACCGCATCATCTTTCTACTTCTATGGGTGGGCACTTATGTTGCTTCCAAGTCTTGGTTATTATAAAGAATGCTGCAGGGAACCTGGAGTGCGTAGAGCTCTTAAAATTGGCGTTTTTGTTTCTTCAGATGAATAGTTACAGTGGAATTGCCAGGCTCTATGGCAATTCCATTTGAAATTCTTTGAGGGACTTCCATATTGTTTCCTGCAGTATATAGCTGCAGTGGTTTACCTTCCCACCAGCGATGCACAAGAGTTTCCCTTTCTCCACATCCTCACCAATACTTGTGTTTTGATATTGTGACAGGTGTGAGGTGGTATCTCAGTGTGGTTCTGATTTGTATTTCCGTGATGCTGAGCATCTTGGCATGTGTCTGGCCATCTGGATGCTTTCTTTTGAAAAATCTTGTCTTTTGCCCATTTTTAGATTATTTTGTGGGTATTAAATTGTAGCAGTTGTTTATATACCGTACATACTAACCCTTTATCAGATAAGTCATTTGCAAACATCTTTTCCCATTCCGTAGGTGGCCTTTTACTTATTTTGATGAAGTCCCAGTAGTTTTGTTTTCTTTTTTCTTGCCTCAAGAGACTTCTAGAAAAAGGTTTCTATAGCTGATGTCAAAGAAATCACTGCTTGTGTTCTCTTCTAGGGTTTTTATGGTTTCAGGTCTCACATTTAGGTCTTTAAACCATTTTTTTAAAAAAGTTCTCTGTATGGTGGAGTAAAGGGGTCCAGTTTCATTCTTTTGCAAGTAACTGTCCCGTTTTCCCAACACTTTCATTTCCCATTTGATATTCTTTCCTCTATTGTCCAAGATTAATTGAGCATATAATTGTGGGTTTATTTCTGACTTCTTAATTCTCCATTGATCTATGTGTCTATTTTTGTGCCAGTACTATACTGTTTTGATTACTGCAGCTTTATAACATTACTTGAAGTCTGGAATTGTGATGCCTCCAGTTTTTTTCTTTTTCAAGACTGCATTGGTATTTGAGGTCTTTCAGAATTGTTTGTTCTAGTTCTGTTAAATGCTGTTGGTAGGGGCACCTGGGTGGCTCAGTCGGTTAAGCGGCCGACTTAGGCTCAGGTCATGATCTCGCGGTCCGTGAGTTCGAGCCCCGCGTCGGACTCTGCTGACTGCTCAGAGCCTGGAGCCTGTTTCAGATTCTGTGTCTCCCTCTCTGTCTGACCCTCCCCCGTTCATGCTCTGTCTCTCTCTGTCTCAAAACTAAATAAACGTTAAAAAAAATGCTGTTGGCATTCTGTTAGGGATTGCATTAAATCGGTAGATTATTTGGGGTAGTATACACATTAACAATATTCTTCCAATCCATGAGCTGGAATGTCTTTCCACTTTTTGGTGGGGTGTTCAGTTTCTTTCTAGTTTTCAGGGTATAGGTTTTTCACATCTTGGGCTTATTCCTAGGTATTTTTTATTTATGATTATAAGTAGGATTTTTTAAAATTTCTTCTGCATTTAGTGTATAAGAATGCAACAGATTTCTGTACATTGATTTTGTATCCTGTCAGTTCTAGCAGTTTTTTGGTGGAGTCTTTAGGGTTTTCTACGTATAGTATCATTATAGTATCATGTGATCTGTAAACAGTGAAAGCCTTACTTCTTCCTTACTAACTTGAATGCCTTTGTTTTTGCTTTCTAATTGCTGTGGCTAGGACTTCTGTATTGAATAAAAATGGTGAGAATGGACATCTTTGTCTTGTTCCTGACCTTGGGAAAACTGTGTTTATCCACTGAGGAGGATGTTAACTGTGGGTTATTCAGATATGGCCTTTATTACATTGAGGTATGTTCCCTCTAGACCTAC
Source organism: Panthera pardus (assembly GCF_024362965.1). Classification (NCBI taxonomy): domain Eukaryota; kingdom Metazoa; phylum Chordata; class Mammalia; order Carnivora; family Felidae; genus Panthera; species Panthera pardus. Next base: position 3,511,496 of record NW_026526699.1, on the reverse strand, counting down.
TTTGTTGAGGGTTTTTCTCATGAATGGATGTTGTACTTTGTCAGATGTTTTTCCTGAATCTGTTGAAATGATCATATGGTCTTAATCCTTTATTTTTTTTTTTTAATGTTCTGTTGGATTCAGTTTGCTAGTATTTTGCTGAAGATTTTTGCACCTACGATCATCAGAGCTATTGGCCTCTACTCCTCGTCTTTATCCGGCTTTGGTATCAGGGTAATGCGGGCCTCATGGAATGAATTTGGAAGTTTTCCTTCCTATTCTATTTTTTGGAATAATTTGAGAACAATGGGTATTCTTAAATGTCAGGTAGAATTTGCCTGTGAAGTTCTTTATTCCTGGACTTTTGTTTGTTGGGAGTTTTATTGACTCCATTTCATTGCTGGTAATTGGGCTGTTCAAATCTTCTACTTCCTTCTTCAATTTTGGTAGGTTATATGTTTCTAGGTATTTATACATTTCTTCTAGGTTGTCCAATTTGTTGGCATGTCATTTTTCACAATATTTTTCAGTCATTTGTATTTCTGTGGTGGTGGTGATTTCTTATATTTCTGATTTTATTTCAGTCATCTTTGTTTGCATGTGTGAGAAGAATCTGGCTAGAGGTTTACCAATTTTGTTGATCTTGTCAAGGAACAGCTCCCAGTTTCAATATCATTTATTTCTGCTCCACTCTTTAGTAATTCCTTCTCCTGGGTTTGGGTTTTGCTCTTTTTCTATCTCCTTTAAGTATAGGGTTAGGTGGAGACTTTTCTTGCTTCTTGAGGTAAGCCTGTATTGCTATAATTGTTCCTCTTGGAACATCTTTTGCTGCATCCCAAAGATTTTGGATTGCTTTCACTTTCACTGTTTTCCCATGAAATTTTTTTTAGCACAAATATCTGTTATTACATGTAATTATAAACAGCTGAGTGGCAATTCTGATGAAAAATATTAATACTATGATGGCTATAATGATAGTTGTAATGTCTCAACAGCATTGTTTTGGTCAAGAAGTGATCAAAACAAAGCTATAATCTTTTATTAATAGCAGCAATGAACATGATCTTTAGGTAAACCTTGTCCCGAATTATGTCTTTACCATTAGTTAGCTGTGCAAATCTGGGAATGTTGTTGAAATTTCCAAGCTTCAGTTTCTAATCTATAAAAATGCCTCTCATGAACTGCTTTCTAGTTCTTCAGACCCATGATTTTAGCATCTTTCTCCTTCTGAGATTCAAGCTAACCATTTTTCAGATTCCAAAGTAAAAGTTTATAAGTGACAAGGAGATCAAAGAAACACAAGTGGTTACGGTTTTAAGCAGGTCCCTCAGCCCCGTCTTCACCTTTCTCCTCAACAGCAACAGGTGTTATTTCCAGGTGTGAAAATAAAAGGTCACAAATTACTTCTATGTACCAGAGACGTTTCTGTGAGCTATAAAAAACATTCAAGTGTTTATGCACCACCAAGACTATGACATATTAATAACAGGGTTAAGCTTGGCTAAACATTCAACTACCCTGCAGCAGGTACTTTTTAGGTGCAATGAATAAAAACAATATAATGTCTGCACCACAGCTTACGTATATTAATGGAAGATATTTAAATGTGAAGCATGAATTATTTATTAATGAAGAGAATATTCAGTGCTGGCAAATGAGACTGACACTCTCCTCCATTAGTCTTGCTATTTTACAATCTTTGTGGAAAGCCACTGGCACTATGCATCACGATCTTTACGTGTTAGAGATTTGAGCTCTACATTCTATTGATCCATATAGCCTCAATATATGTTAATAGGCATATACATCTAGAAAGATTAAAAGGGAAAAGGATTATCTTATCTCTGGGTAATGGGATTTTTTTTTCTTCTCTGCATTTTAAAAATGTTCTATTAAATATATGCATAGCAGTTTAAGATTTTTAGATTATACAGACATTGAAATCAAAGTCCTACTCATTACTGGGAGTGTGATTTTGGACAAGTTTCTTAAATGTTTCCTCACATGTAAAATAGTCCCAAGTGATAAGATTCTTATATTTGGTAATACATGTAATCTGAAAAAAAAAAATCAACTCCTTGACTGTAGGGTACTTTACATCCCTGAAAGAGGTTGTTAAAATACAACTTGATATAGTAGTTCTGATGAATACCCTTTATTTCACTTAAATATCCTTTAGTAGCAATCCCAGAAGAAAATGCTATTTTTAGGAGTATGGTCAACTGAAAAGGCTCATTTGTTTCATTTACATTTATACAATTATTCTTTTGACAGAAGGTGAGCAAAGTAATGTTCCGTGATAAAGCCCCCATCAAGCATCTCCTACTTAAGCACAGATTCCTTTTTTTTAATATGAAATTTATTGTCAAATTGGTTTCCATACAACACCCAGTGCTCAAAAGGCGCCCTCAATACCCATCACCCACTCTCCCCTCCCTCCCACCCCCCATCAACCCTCAGTTTGTTCTCAGTTTTTAAGAGTCTCTTATGCTTTGGCTCTCTCCCACTCTAACCTCTTTTTCTTTTTTTTCCTTCCCCTCCCCCATGGGTTTCTGTTTCTCAAGATCCACATAAGAGTGAAAACATATGGTATCTGTCTTTCTCTGTATGGCTTATTTCACTTAGCATCACACTCTCCAGTTCCATCCACGTTGCTACAAAGGGCCAGATTTCGTTCTTTCTCATTGCCCTGTACTACTCCATTGTGTATATAAACCACAGTTTCTTTATCCATTCATCAGTTGATAGACATTTAGGCTCTTTCCATAATTTGGCTATTGTTGAGAGTGCTGCTATAAACATTGGGGTACAAGTGCCCCTAGGCATCAGTACTCCTGTATCCCTTGGGTAAATTCCTAGCAGTACTACTGCTGGGTTGTAGGGTAGGTCTATTTTTAATTTTCTGAGGAACCTCCACACTGTTTTCCAGAGTGGCTGTACCAGTTTGCATTCCCACCAACAGTGCAAGAGGGTTCCCATTTCTCCACATCCTCTCCAGCATCTATAGTCTCCTGATTTGTTCATTTTGGCCACTCTGACTGGCGTGAGGTGATATCTGAGTGTGGTTTTGATTTGTATTTCCCTGATAAGGAACGATGTTGAGCATCTTTTCATGTGCCTGTTGGCCATCCGGATGTCTTCTTTAGAGAAGTGTTTATTCATGTTTTCTGCCCATTTCTTCACTGGGTTATTTGTTTTTCGGGTGTGGAGTTTGGTGAGCTCTTTATACATTTTGGATACTAGCCCTTTGTCCGATATGTCATTTGCAAATATCTTTTCCATTCTGTTAGTTGCCTTTTAGTTTTGTTGGTTGTTTCCTTTGCTGTGCAGAAGCTTTTTATCTTCATAAGGTCCCAGTAGTACATTTTTGCTTCTAATTCCCTGGTCTTTGGGGGATGTGTCAAGAAATTGCTACAGCTGAGGTCAGAGAGGTCTTTTCCTGCTTTCTCCTCTAGGGTTTTGATGGTTTCCTGTCTCACATTCAGGTCCTTTATCCATTTTGAGTTTATTTTTGTGAATGGTGTGAGAAAGTGGTCTAGTTTCAACCTTCTGCATGTTGCTGTCCAGTTCTCCCAGCACCATTTGTTAAAGAGCCTGTCTTTTTTCCATTGCATGTTCTTTCCTGCTTTGTCAAAGATTAGTTGGCCATACGTTTGTGGGTCTAGTTCTGGGGTTTCGTCTGGGATTGTGATGCCTCCTGCTTTGGTGGTGGTCTTCAAAATTACTTGGGCTATTCGGGGCCTTTTGTGGTTCCATATGAATTTTAGGATTGCTTGTTCTAGTTTCGAGAAGAATGCTGGTGCAATTTTGATTGGGATTGCGTTGAATGTGTAGATAGCTTTGGGTAGTATTGACATTTTGGCAATATTTATTCTTCCAATCCATGAGCAGGGAATGTCTTTCCATTTCTTTATATCTTCTTCAATTACCTTCATAAGCTTTCTATAGTTTTCAGCATACAGATCTTTTACCTCTTTGGTTAGATTTATTCCTAGGTATTTTATGCTTCTTGGTGCAATTGTGAATGGGATCAGTTTGTCTGTCTTTTGCTTCATTGTTAATGTATAAGAATGCAACTGATTTCTGTACATTGATTTTGTATCCTGCAACTTTGCTGATTTCATGTATATCAGTTCTAGCAGACTTTTGGTGGAGTCTATCGGGTTTTCCACGTATAATATCATGTCATCTGCAAAAAGTGAAAGCTTGACTTCATCTTTGCCAATTTTGATGCTTTTGATTTCCTTTTGTTGTGTGATTGCTGATGGTAGAACTTGAAACACTATGTTAAACAACAGCGGTGAGAGTGGACATCCCCGTCGTGTTCCTGATCTCAGGGAAAAAGCTCTGTTTTGCCCCATTGAGGATGATGTTAGCTGTGGGCTTTCCATAAATGGCTTTTATGATCTTTAGGTATGTTCCGTCTATCCCGACTTTGTCAAGGGTTTTTATTAAAAAAGTTTGCTGAATTTTGTCAAATGTCTTCTGCGATTGACAGGATCATATGGTTCTTTTCTTTTATTAATGTGATGTATCACGTTGATTGATTTGCAAATGTTGAACCATCCCTGCATCCCAGGAATGAATCCCACTTGATCATGGTGAATAATTCTTTTTATATGCTGTTGAATTCGATTTGCTAGTATCTTATTGAGAATTTTTGCATCCATATTCATCAGGGATATTGGCCTGTAGTTCTTTTACTGGGCCTCTGTCTGGTTTAGGAATCAAAGTAATACTGGCTTCATAGAATGAGTCTGGAAGTTTTCCTTCCCTTTCTATTTTTTGAAGTCCCCTGGGAAGCCATCTGGTCCTGGACTCGTTTGTTGGGAGATTTTTGATGACTGATTCAATCTCTTCGCTGGTTATGGGTCTGTTCAAGCTTTCTATTTCCTCCTGATTGAGTTTTGGAAGTGTGTGGGTGTTAGGAATTTGTCCATTTCTTCCAGGTTGTCCAGTTTGTTGGCATATAATTTTTCATAGTATTCCCTGATAATTGTTTGTATCTCTGAGGGATTGGTTGTAATAATTCCATTTTCATTCATGATTTTATCTATTTGGGTCATCTCCCTTTTCTTTTTGAGAAGCTGGCTAGAGGTTTGCCAATTTTATTTTTTCAAAAAACCAACTCTTGGTTTTGTTGATCTGCTCTACAGTTTTTTTAGACTCTATATTGTTTATTTCTGCTCTGATCTTTATTATTTCTCTTCTGCTGGGTTTAGGCTGCCTTTGCTGTTCTGCTTCTATTTCCTTTAGGTGTGCTGTTAGATTGTGTATTTGGGATTTTTCTTGTTTCTTGAGCTAGGCCTGGATTGCAATGTATTTTCCTCTCAGGACTGCCTTCGCTGCATCCCAAAGCGTTTGGATTGTTGTATTTTCATTTTCGTTTGTTTCCATATATCTTTTAATTTCTTCTCTAATTGCCTGGTTGACCCACTCATTCGTTAGTAGGGTGTTCTTTAACCTCCATGCTTTTGGAGGTTTTCCAGGCTTTTTCCTGTGGTTGATTTCAAGCTTCATAAGCATTGTGGTCTGAAAGTATGCATGGTATGATTTCAATTCTTGTATACTTATGAAGGGCTGTTTTGTGACCCAGTATGTGATCTATCTTGGAGAATGTTCCATGTGCACTCAAGAAGAAAGTATATTCTGTTGCCTTGGGATGCAGAGTTCTAAATAGATCTGTCAAGTCCATCTGATCCAGTGTATCATTCAGGGCCCTTGTTTCTTTATTGACCGTGTGTCTAGATGATCTATCCATTTCTGTAAGTGGAGTGTTAAAGTCCCCTGCAATTACCACATTCTTATCATTTTATAGGTTTGGGGGCTCCCGTGTTCAGTGCATAGACGTTTATAATTGTTAGCTCTTCCTGATGGATAGACCCTGTGATTATTATATAATGCCCTTCCTCTCTTGTTACAGCCTTTAAAGTCTAGTTTGTCTGATAGAAGTATGGCTACTCCAGCTTTCTTTTGACTTCCAGTAGCATGATAGATCTCCACCCCCTCACTTTCAATCTGAAGGTGTCCTCAGGTCTAAAATGAGTCTCTTGTAGACAGAAAGTAGATGGGTCTTGTTTTTTTATCCATTCTGATACCCTATGTCTTTTGGTTGGCATATTTAGTCCATTTACGTTCAGTGTTACTATAGAAAGATATGGGTTTAGAGTCATTATGTCTGTAGGTTTCGTGCTTGTAGGATGCCTCTGGTACCTTGTCTCACAGGATCCCCCCTTAGGATCTCTTGTAGGACTGGTTTAGTGGTGATGAATTCCTTCAGTTTTTGTTTGGGAAGACCTTTATCTCTCCTTCTGTTCTAAATGACAGACTTGCTGGATAAAGGATTCTCGGATGCATATTTTTTTCTGTTCATCACATTGAAGATCTCCTGCCATTCCTTTCTGGCCTGCCAAGTTTCAGTAGAGAGATCGGTCACGAGTCTTATAGGTCTCCCTTTGTATGTTAGAGCACGCTTATCCCTAGCTACTTTCAAAATTTTCTCTTTATCCTTGTATTTTGCCAGTTTCACTATGATATGTCGTGCAGAAGATCAATTCAAGTTACGTCTGAAGGGAGTTCTCTGTGCCTCTTGGATTTCAATGCCTTTTTCCTTCCCCAGTTCAGGGAAGTTCTCAGCTATTATTTCTTCAAGTACACCTTCAGCACCTTTCCCTCTCTTCCTCCTCTGGGATACCAATTATGCGTAGATTAATTTTCCCCTCATACTTCTGGATTTTTCTCTTTTTCTCAGCTTTTTCCATAATTTATATTCTAGTTCACCTATTCTCTCCTCTGCCTCTTCGAGCCGTGGTTGTCTCCATTTTATTTTGCAGATTAATAGCATTTTTTTTTAGCTCCTCCTGGCTGTTCCTTAGTCCCCTGATCTCTGTAGCAATAGATTCTCTGCTGTCCTTTATACTGTTTTCAAGCCCAGTGATTAATTTTATGAGTATTCTAAATTCACTTTCGGTTATATTGTTTATATCGTTTTTGATCAGTTCATTAGCTGTTATTTCCTGGACATTTTTTTGAGGGGAATTCTTCTGTTTCGTCATTTTGGATAGTCCCTGGAGTGGTGCAGGACTGCGGGGCACTTCCCCTGTGCTGTCTTGAATAACTTGTGTTGGTGGGCGGGGCCGCAGTCAGACCTGATGTCTGCCTCCAGCCCACTGCTGGGGCCACAGTCAGACTGGTGTGTGCCTTCTCTTCCCCTCTCCTAGGGGCGGGATTCACTGTGGGGTGGCGTGGCCCGTCTGGGCTACTTGCACACTGCCAGGCTTGTGGTGCTGGGGATCTGGTGTATTAGCTGGGGTGGATAGGCATGGCGCACGGGGGCGGGAGGGGCAGGCTCAGCTCGCTTTTCCTTCGGAGATCTGCTTCCAGAGGGGCCCTGTGGCACTGGGAGAGAGTCAGACCTGCTGCCTCTGGAGGGATGGATCCATAGAAGCACAGTGTTGGGTGTTTGCGTGGAGGAAGCAAGTTCCCTGGCAGGAACTGGTTCCCTTTCGGATTTTGGCTGGGGGATGGGCGAGGGAGATGGCGCTGGTGAGCACCTTTGTTCCCTGCCAAGCTGAGCTCTGTCGTCTGGGGTTCAACAACTCTCCCTCCCGTTGTCCTCCAGCCCTCCTGCTCTCCGAGCAGAGCTGTTAACTTATAACCTCCTAGATGTTAAGTCCCGCTTGCTGTCAGAACACACTCCGTCCGGCCCCTCCGCTTTTGCCTGCCATACTCAGGGCCTCTGTTTGGTTGGCAGGCTGCCCCTCTGCCCCGGCTCCCTCCCGCCAGTCCGTGTAGTGCGCACTGCCTCTCCATCCTTCCTACCCTCTTCTGTGGGCCTCTTGTCTGCACTTGGCTCTGGAGAATCTGTTCTGCTAGTCTTCTGGTGATTTTCTATGTTATTTAGGCAGGTGTGGGTGGAATCTAAGTGATCCGCAGGATGCGGTGAGCTCAGCGTCCTCCTATGCTGCCATCTTCCCAGTGCACAGATTCCAAACTATGGTCTGTGGCTCTTTTTACAGCTTTCATCCAAACTACATTTTATATTCTCTGTGATGTAGGCAATCTCTGTATATTCCTATCAGGGTAAAGGAAAAGGAAACAATAGGACAGATTAGACTTTGAAGTACAGAAGAATATGGAACCCCCAATGTTCTATATGCAGACCACTGTGCTCATGATTGCTGTTTAAGGAGATTCTGGCCCAAAGGCTCATTTTTTCCCTAGAGGTTAGTTTCTTAGTTCCAGATTCAGGTCAAGATGTGGCAGCCCTGTGATCTGTAAAATAGAAAGGTGGAGGCTCCGGGTGAAGACCACTTCTTGGGGACATTGAGATGCTCAAACTGGTCTACAACAAATTTGGGGGAGTGGGGAGCTTGGATGTTTAGGCCATATTAATAGCCTTGAAGGCTAGTGCCCTGTGGTCCATGATGCGGCTGTATGCCTGCCCTGCTGTGCAGTGGGGCATGCTCAGCCAGTAATGGTTTTCCACCTCCTGTCTCCAGGTTATGGGTTGTGTTCTATTTCACATGGAAAGACACAGTTTGTGGCCACCCATTCTTCCCAATCAACTGCCTGCCAGGAGTGCGATTGGGGAAGTGGAGGGTGGAACATGGTACCAGCCGTGTCCCTCAGGAGACCCCAGTCCCTCTGCATGCCAGTGGGATATGATCCTGAAAGTGTAATTTTTAAATTTCTTCTTTGATTTATTGGTTGGCCCATTCATTGTTTAGTAGCATGTTATTTAACCTCCATGTATTTGTGATCTTTCCAGATTTTTTCTTGTGATGTCTAGTTTCATAGTGTTGTGTTCAGAAAAGATGCATGCTATGACTTTGATCTTTTTGAATTTGTTGAGACTTGTTTTATGACGTGATTTATTCTGGAGAATGTTCCTTGTGCACTTGAAAAGAATGTGAATTCTCTTTTAATGTTTATTTTTGAGAGAGTGCAAGTGGGGGAGGGGTTGAGGGAGAGGGAGACCCAGAACCTGAAGCAGGCTCTGAGCTGTCAGCACAGAGCCTGACGCAGGGCTTGAACTCACAAACCATGAGATCATGACCTGAGCCAAAGTCAGATGCTTAACTGACTCAGTTACCCAGGTGCCTCTAAGATGTCATGTTCTGAATATAGCTGTCAAACCCATTTGGTTTAGTGTGTCATTCAAAGCCACTGTTTCCTTGGTGATTTCCTGTTTGGATGATCTGATGTAGGTGGGGGTTTAAAGTCCCCTACTCTTAACTGTTTTAGGTATCTGGGTGCTTGCATGTTAGGTGTATATATATTTACAATTGTCCTATCCTTTTATTGGATTGTCACCTTTATTAGTCTTTGTCTCTTGTTACAGTCTTTGTTTTAAAGTCTATTTAAAGTCTAAGTCTTTTGACATGTATTTGCACAATAATTGTTCCTCCCTTCCCTCACTTTCACTCTGCAGGTGTCTTTAGGTCTGAAATCAATCTCTTGTAGGCAGCATACAGAGAGGTCTTGTTTGTTGATCTACTCTGACATCCTAGGTCTTTTGATTGGAATGCTTAGTCCATTTATACTCAAAGTAATTATTGATAGGTATTTATTGCCGTTTTAGTACTTGTTTTGTCATTGTTTTTGTAGTTTTTCCTCGAATCCTTGCTCTTTCAGGGTTTGTTGACCACCTTTAGCGATATACTTTGATTCCTTTCATTTTTTGTATGTCTAATAGGGGTTTTTGATTCGTTGTTAACGTGTCATTTGTATATAGCAGCCTATATGAAGTTGATGGTTGCTTAATTTTAAACCCATTCTTTCCTCCCCTCCCAAGCACATGTTTTTAGGTATATGGTGTCATATTTTACATCCTTTTATGAATCCCTTGCCTGATTTTTATGGATACTCTACTGCTTTTGTCATCCCAACTTTTCAAGCTCTTGATTATGGTCTTTTTTACTCAGAGTCCCTTTTAATATTTCCCATAGGGCTGGTTTATCAGTCACAGACTCCTTGAGTTTTGGTCTGAGAAATTCTCTCTCCTTCTTTATCTACTCCTTGCTGGATAGAATATTCTTGGCTGCAGATTCTCCCTTGCAGAACTTTGAATACATCATGCCACTGTCTTCTGGACTGCCAAGTTTCTGAAGAATTGGATAGATTTATGGGGTTTTCCTTGTGTGTAATGGTCTTCTGTTACTGCTTAAAAAAAAAAAAAAAAAACTATCACTACCTTTTGCCACTTTAATTACTCCGTGTCTTGGTGTGGACCTCCTTGTCTTGATTTTTTTTTTTTTGGGGGGGGGGGAGTTTCCTTCCTTGGATTAGGGAAGTTTTCAGCTACTTCTTCAAATGTTTTGTCCCTTTTTCTCTCCTCCACCTGGGATCCCTATAGTGTGTTATGCTAATGGAGTTAGAGTCCCCTAATTTTTTTCTCATTTGCTCAGATTTATTAATTTCCATTACTCTGTCCTCCAGGTCATTCATTCCTCCAGCCTATTTAATCCACCAAGTATATTTTTAATTTCATTTATGTTCATCATCTCTGATTGTCTTTTTTCTCTTTAAGGGTCTCACTGGTGTCCTCCAGTCTTAGGGCCAATGAGTATCTTTATGATCATTAAATTCTTCACCATGTTACTCTATCCATTTCACTTAAGTCTCTTGCTGTTGTTTGGTCCTGTTCTTTCATTTGGGACCTGCTCCCCTGTGTGCTCCTTTTGTCTAAGTTCCTGTATTTTTGTGTCAAGGAAGTCAGCTATGTCTGCTGCTCTTGAAAGTGGTGGTTTTATGAAGATAGAGGTCGTGTAGTGCCCCCCGTTCTCCAGGTCCTGGCACCTCAAGAAGTGTCTTCTGTGTGTCCTCTCATTGAGTCTGGCCTCTTGTTTCTTCAGTCCAGTTGTCTACAGTGGCTCTCCTTGCCAGTTGGGGGCAGTGATTGGTCCCTAGCTGTGTGAGGTGTGGTTTAACCAGGTATGTGATCGTCATCTTGTGAAAGAAGACCTGATGCCCCGAACTGAGTTCCTACAGTTTGCACCAGTCTTTCGGAGACTGACACAAGGGTGACTGGGAAGAGCGCATTAGGGGGGCAGATACTGGTGTGAGTGTCCACACACAGTTCCCAGAGGTGGCTGTGTGTTTATGCCAGGGCTGGGGGAGGCAAATGGTGCGTGCAAGCATCTTTGTTCCTAGCAGGGCTTTCCCGTGATTTCTGCCTCTCCAGGCCATGCTCTGAGATGAGTACATTTATTCTACCTACAGTATGTCCCAGATGTTTTACAAAATGTTTCCATGCTGATTTCAGCTGGCTGTTTGTAGTGCTCTCTCTTTAAGGGTGGGGACCCCACTTCCTAATGCCCTCTGGGTCCTAGCCACCACGTTTTAAAATTCTAGGCTAGGAGTGCCTGGGTGCCACAGTTGGTTAGGCATTGCTCTTCGTCTTGACTCAGGTCATGATCTCACGGTTCCTGAGTTTGAGCCCTGCATGGGGTTGTATGCTGACGGCAAGGAGCCTGCTTGGGATTCTGTCTCTCCTCCTCTGCCCCTTCCATGCTTGTACTCACTTGCTCTCTCTCAAATTCTAGGCTATGGTTGCCCCTGGTGTAAGAACTTATGAAATTCAGCCCCTCTCACTTTCAAAGCCAAATGTTATGGGTATTTGTCATCTTGGGGGTTCCCTGCTGTGTGGGAGTCTGTCTCCGCCCTTCCCATTTTCTTTGATGTGGCCTCTTCTCTACCAGTTTATTCTGCCAGTCTTGGGGTCATTTTCCGGGTTCTGTAGGCTGATGTGTTATTCAGTTGTAACCACAGGAGGAGGAATGTGTAGGGTCCTACTACTCTGTTTTGGATATTAAGCACTTATAAGGTAAATGATTGGCAAATATCTTCTCCCACTGAGTAGGTTGCCTTTTAGTTTTGTTGGTTTCCTTCATTATACAAAAGCTTTTTAGGGTGATAGCCCATTTGTTTTTTGTTGCCATTGCCTGAGGTGACTGGTACAAACAAGTGGTGCCAAGACCCAAGTCAAAGAACTTCTTGTCTTTAATCCATTTTGAATTCACTTTGGTTTTGGAAAACCTAGACCCCTTTCTTAAACCTTATACCATTTGCTGAACAGATGGTCTTTTCCCCATTGCCCATTCTTGCTCCTTGGTCATAGGTCAATTGACCATATATGCATAGGCTTATTCCTGAGCCCTCTGCGTCTTTGTCCTGTGTATTTTTGTGCAAGTACCATAACGTTTTGATTGCTATAGCTTGACATCAGGGAGCAGGATGTCTCCAGCATGGTTTTCCTATCTGGGGGCTGCCTTTGGTTTCATACAAATTTTAGGATTCTTCATTCTGTGAAAAATGCCATTGGTATTTTGACAGATTGGTTGGAGTACAGACATTTTAGCCTTCCAATCCGTGAGGATACCTTATTTCAGACTTCAAGTCTTTCCCCTTCATTAAATTATCTGTATGTTAATTTGGCATCTTCTAGGACTTTATTGAATTCCTTTATTGTAGTTGTTTGGTGGAGCCTTTAGGGTTGATATATATATATATCTCAGGTCATCTGCGAATAGTTTTAGTTCTCCCTTTCCAACTTGGACACCTTTTGTTTTGCTAGGACTTTTGAATATGGTAGCCAGAGGTGGGCATCCTTGTGTTATTCCTAGAGGAAAAGCTCTCAGGTTTTTACAGTGGACTATGATGTTAGCTGTGAGTTGGCCACTTATAGCATTGTTTAGAAATATTTTATAAATGGATATCGGATTCTGTATCAAGAAGGTATGCCACACTGATGTGTGGATATAGAACCATCCTTGGCTTGCTGGAATAAATCCCCCTTGATCATGATATATATGTAGTCCTTTTTAAATATATGGTTGAATTTGGTATATTACGTTCAGCAGTAACATTGGCTGCTTTTGCAGTGTGTTTTTGGCATCAGTAATGCTGGCCTCAAAATAGGGAACTTTTCATTTTTTTGAAATTTGAGAAATAGTTACTCATGTTTCCATAGACTTCACCTGTGAGGCTGTCTGGTCCTTGACTTTAGAAGTTCTGTGTAACTTTCAGTTGAGGGCTTGCTCTTAAGTCTGTATAGAGGTTTAGGAGTGTTACTTCTTTAGGTAGGTCTGTGTCACCATGCCCTTCCCTGTCCGAACTGCTTTGACTGTATTCGGCTTCATTTGTCTCAAGGTATTTCTTGACCTAAACTATGCTGGTGAAGGCCTGAGAACTTTGAAGCCAATGAAGGAGTCACAGGGGTGTCCGGGGAAGGGTCTGCCATAAAGTTGGAGGGACAACTCTTAGGGATCTCTCAGGACCTTCTAGACCCTGGTGAGCTGGGGCTCTGTGGAGGGTGTGAGCACAGCAGGAACATAGCAGTAGCCCGGAGCCAGGGCCACAGCACAGAGCTCCTGAAGAGCCTACTGTAGCCACTGCCAAACAGATGGTGGGGCAGTAGGTACAAGTCAGAGCCTCGACATCTTCAGTGGTAAGGTCCAGGTGCCAGATACATAAAAGCCCATGTTCCAAAATAAAGATAGTGACAGACCATAAAACTCTAAGCCAGGGTCCCTTTGCAACTTGAGGGGCCATGTGTTCACAAAGCTATACCTGGTCATGGACAGGGGGAGTAGGACAATGAGGAGGGAGGTTGAGGCTTGAATGGATGCGAAGGGGCAGGAAAACAAACTCCTAGCCCTTCTCCAATCCAGATAATTGAAAACGGTTCTCAAAACGGAGAGGAGATACAAGTAGGAAATCTGCCTGTAAGTGAAATACTGAGATCTATCACCATCCAAGATATTGACTTTCTGGGCATGATGTGGTTCAAGTTTTGCAGAGATTCTACACTTGCAAGTGTGCTATTTGCTAATAGTTACGAATTCCAATGTTTGCACAGATGTCACAATCAGGCTCAGGAGACTGATGGGCCACTTCTGGAACAGGCATGTCCACATGCTGCCAGTCTCAGCCAGCGTGGGATTTAAAAGAAAAACATGATAGCAACGGTGAAGATGTATAGGTTCAAATAATGCCTGAGATTTTAAATTTTCTTAGAGGGCACAAGCAGGGCTGGGAGAGAGACAGAATCGGAAGCAGGCTCCTGGCTCTGAAATGTCAACACAGAGCCTAATGTGGGGCTCAAACCCACAAACTGAACTCATGCCTGGAGCAGAAGTCTGCTGCTTAACTGAGCCACCAAGGTGCCCCCAAGAATGCTTGATATTTTAAAAGGTCAACTGTTTTTGTATATATACAAACTCCTTTATATAAAAAGTTATGGTTTAGAAAGCATTAAAAACAAATTACCATCTGCAAATAAAAATCTTGCTTCCTCTTTGCCCATATTTATACCTTTCCTAGCAAAAGTCACAGAATAAACAGTCTTAAATGCCTGGTGAGACATACCTTGTCATGGGATGATTACACATGAATCCCCGCCCCACACATACTAGAAGATGCAAGGCCTTCAGCCCACGGACCCCAAAATATGAAGCTGGTCGGGTATCCTATTGGACATAGAAGGGCTCCAAAGCTCGATTCCTCTCCAGCGGCAAGGAGATAATGCCAAACTCAATAGTAGCAATTTTCTACCTTAAGAGGTTACAGTGCAAGCAAATTCAACTCCTTTGTGAATGGTGTCCATCAGAGCAAAAGAGAAGGTTTTTGTCCTCAGGATCACAGCTGCAGTGAAAGTTTACAAAGGCAGCTCTATTGTGGTTGGGGTATTGGAAGAAGCCTCAGTCTTCAAGCAAAAGCATTTGTGAACAGGTCATGATCCCTTCGTTGTGAAAATACTCTTTTCTATCCCTGAACATAAAACCCTCTCCACCCCATCCCCTGTAACAGTGTGTCTCCACAAGGGAACTTTGCTAGGCAGTAATGCTTCCATGTTGATTTAATGGAGACCAGGTGCATAATTTAACCTTTATTCCATTTATAGGTCCTTTACAGCTGTCCCCACGCTCAGAAAGTGTAAAAGGAAAAGATGGCTTTCTTGGCCTCCTAAGTCATTACCTAAGAAAAGGTTTGTACCTGCCTGTTGCGTTTTTCTTCCTGAACCATTTCCAGACATCCTGGAATGTGGAGTTCACCGCCAGCAGTCATAGCAGGTGTCAAGAAGAGGGGGTTCCCAAATCCCGGAAGAAACAAGTCCAAGGAAGCCACTAAACATTCTGAAGTCGAACAGCATTGGGACCCAGTGTAGAGCAGGTTGCTGCCTGGGGCAGAAGGACCCCCCAAGAGCAGCCCCAAGGGGGGTGGTGAACGTTTATATATTTAGGCATTTAGTAAATGAAAGGGAAATCCATGATACAGGTATTTGTTCATCAATAGGTCTACATTCTTAGTCCTTTCCTACACAATGTGTATATATAAACAGGGGCAGAGAATCCCAAACAGGCTTGGTGCTGACCATGTGGAGTCTGATACAGGGCTCTGTCTCATGAGCTGTGAGACCATGGCCTGAGCTGAAATCAAGAGATGCTTAACAGTCACCTAGGTACCCCTAAATCTGCCCTTTAAACAGAAATCTCAGAGCATGTGCAGGAGTGGCTCAATCGTTTGACTCTTGATTTCAGCTCTGGTCATGAGCTCCTGGTTTGGGAGTTCAAGCCCCAGGTCGGGTGCTCTCTCAAACTCAGTGGAAAAAAATCTTCCAATTTTTTGTTGTTGTGTTGTCCAATATGTGTGCTACTGTAACCTGCCTGTTCTACACCCTACCCCCAAATTGATAGGAAACCTAATCTCCAAGGGCTGACCTCCTCCAGCAGGCTACAGGGCTACATAATTTTAACCCCACTACTCAAACCATCTGAGACTCCATTAAATGGAAACTCCCAAATGCTACCTAGTTCTTGCCTTTCCTTAGGGACTTAGTGGCCATTAGTTACTTTGGGGCTCTGCCTTCTTAACCTGGTAAAGTTTGTGTCTTCCAGACTCCCAACAATTCCCAGTGAGGTTCATGATGGCAGAAGGATTCTAACCTATACCCAAGTCTTTAGAACCATCAGCAAGAGATTTTTACACCTCCAAGGTAGGACAGGGATAATGGCCCCTGAGAGCAAAAAGCAGTTACAGAAGACACTGCTGCCCTTCACCCTCCCAGGAGGATAAAGACCTTAAGGGAAATGAGACCGTCTAGGAAAACGAGAACTTAAATCCTGTGGAGCTCCTGGTCTGAGGCAAGGGTTAAAATTTCTCTACACTCTTAGAGACCAATACCTCCCAAGAAAGTAAACAAATGAGAGAATAGCCATCAGGGAGGAAGCGTTGTCTAGGCAAAATTTAGAAAAACTAAAGCCTTCTAGTTTTTCTAGCAATATTTCTATTTTCCAGGAGTCCTAAAAGAATGTCAGCCATGGAAGAAGGCCTCCTATGATTGTCTTGTGACAAGTATCAACCGCGAGATATTGACCTTGGGACTGAAGGATGCTTCCCTACTCTCAGCCCTTCACTCTTTGGAAAGTGCATTTATAAGTCTTGGACCCTTCTCTTTGAGGGACTGACATTCATCTTTCTTGTTGGCTCCATGTGTACAAGCTTTCTCTGGAGTGTCTGTGTCCTACCAATGAACTCAACCTGGTCTTACAGATCCGGTAAGGAGTGGACCAGAAAAATGCACTGACCTTGACTTCCCCACACTGTGTGAATCCAGGCTGGCCTCTACATCTCCCCAGCAGCCAACCTGTGGGGTTTAGTAATGTGCTTGTATGGTTCTTTGCTCGTATATTTGGTATTTTTGTAGGTTTGTTCCTCTTTGGTTCCGGACCCAAGTACTAACCCTCACTAGCCTGTTTCCCTCCTACAAGAGGATCTGGAGAGCAGAGGGGGATAAGGTGGCTCACCTGCATGCACCTGGGTGCAGAGCACTGTCACAGACCAGGTTTCAATTTTGATCCACACAAGAAAATATCCTCCCTTGTCAATACAGGGTGCAGTGTTGTGAAAGATAGTGTTGAATAACACAGTGTTACATTTTGCTGCCCCGTTGTCCTTTGCTCTCTTGGCTTAAAAAGATGCTGTGTTCTTAAAAGGTTTCCTGAGGCTGGGAAGGACGACTCCTGGCAGGTAGGACAGGTCCTTTTCCCGTGGGTTCTGCTGTCCATACAGGGATTCCCACAGCCCCTGTGAGGAGCTGGGGTACAAGCAGGCACTTTAAGCATAAAATAGGGTGGCAGGGAAAATCAGCATGCGGGCTCTATCCCCGGAGCTGTTTCATCCACGTCCAGATCTGGGGTCCCCACCATGGTGAGAACAGGGTCTCACATGCCCCCTGGGCTAGATGCCACGTGCAGATGCCCTAGCCCAGGTGTGAGCTCAGAACATCAAGTAGGATTGAAGGTCACACTGGATTTCTAAAGACTTTCTGGAACACAGGTGCATAGCATTAGACGAATTACCAGGGTGGGTGGGTTTTGCTCAAAACAAAATGCTGCTTTTTAATATAGACCCACAATCCTTCCACACCTTTTGGGCCAGATCTTTCCACATCTGAGAGTGGTTAGGAATTTAGAAAAGCATATATGCTATTCTCCTTCAGGTCTGCTGTGAGGGGTATGGCAGTACCCAACACTTGATTAATCTTACAGGAAAACGTGGCCATATTCCAAGTAGGACAAAGCCTGGCATTAGTTCAGATGGGGTTGCTACCAAAGCTTAAATATTGCACAGTTCTAATCAGTTAAATGCACAAGCCGATTTCATCTGTTTCTCATCAGGGGCAAGTAGAGGAGGGCTGAGTCCTTGCTCCCCTAAAGGTGCTGTGGGAAGGTCTTTTTTGGGTAAAAGCATCCTCTCTTCCATGTCCACCATTCTACATAGTTCAGTAATGTCATTGCTTGAGTTCTAGTGGCACATTTACTCTGCCATTTTCACACAGCAAAGACCAATGGCAAAACCAAGCTCATCCTGAAAACAATGTCATCTAGAAGAGACCATAAATATTCTTAAATTCAAGAGTTAGGTGGATTCAAATCACATTCCTGGCTTCCAAAATCAATCCAGACAAGAAAGATCAGAGTGCTCCTTGGGGGAGTCTCACCTTTGTGTGATCAAATTCACTGCTACCTGCCAGAGAACATCTGTCCTTAATCTTGGGGAGAAAAACTTGAAAGGGTGGGGTTTCCAAGCCTGTGTGCTACAGATGGTGTTCCCCTTACCCCTGAAAATGATATCGAGGCTTAATTCCCCAAGATTAAGGTATTAGGAGGCAGGCCTTTGGGAGGTTATCTGGTCAGCAGGGGGAGGTCCTCATGCCCTGGGATTAGCACCCCCCCCCCGGGGGAGAGGAGCTCTCTCTGCAACAACACAGCAAGAAAGTGGCCGTCTGCAAGCCAGGCATGCTGCCCTCATAAGAACCAAGTTCTCTGGACATGGACACCCCACCCTCCAGCACTGGGAGACATAAAGGTGTGCTGGTCATCCAAGTTCATGGGATTTTGGTAGAGCCCTGAAGCAGACTAGGAGAAGGGGTTAGATTTGCATTTATGAACTAAAGCCTCTAGCAAATAGTAAAGTAGGGTTATCAGATAGGAAGGCTGAGAGAATACTAGGCATTCTTTAAAAACCGTCCCATCCCACTGGGCAGGTGACCCCCTAGGCTTTCTACAATTTTCAGAATGTGCTGCTGAGGTTTTGTGACACCGAGTACCAGACATCACAGTGATGGAGAGCAGGGGGGGCACCTACCATTTGTGGCACACTACACAAAATTCACCATTTGTGACAGTGCATTCACAATATTGTAGGACCATCTAGTTCCAGAATATTCTCACAGCTCCAAGAGAAACCCATACCCACTAAGCAATGACTCCACCTGGTTTCCCTGGAAACCATTTGCCTATGGTTTTCTCTTCTGGACATTTAGTATAAATGGAATCCTAGGATATATGCCCTTTTATCTCATTGAACACCATGTGTCAATACTTTGGACCACATGTTCATCCATCTCTTGATGGGCATTTGAGTTCTACCATTTGGCTCATGTGAGCAGTGCTGCTGAGTATTTGTGTATAAATCTGCAGTTCTTATTTCCAGTTCTTTACAGTGTAAACCCTAGACTGGAACTATTGGCTCCTATGGTGACTTCATGTTTACATTATTGAAGAACGAGCACATAATTTTAACTCCTTTAACTGAACTCTTTCCTAGACCAGAAGGCAGTGAACAGTTGGCCCGAGTGTCAGCTGCATGGGACCTGCCAAGTCTCCCACTACAGGAGAAATCTTCAAAAGATTCTGGAGCAGAGCTGTGTTTTCCCATGATACTCCAATAGACATTTAAATGTCTCCTGACCCATGACAGAGTTCCTCTCAGTTCATCACACTGCAGTTGAAAGTGAAATTTTGAAGGGGGAAGAGACAAAGATTGGAGAATGAGTTGGGCAGTAAGCCCCTTGGAGTAAGAACCCACATCTGCCCTTTGACCACTGCATCCCCAGTACTCAGCATGGTGCTGGCATCCAAGGTGTTCGTGGTATGTAGTACCCACTAGGAGTTGGGGAAGGGTCCTCACTCAAGGAGGAGTTTGGTAAGTATTTCCTAAATATTTCTATTTAGAAGCAAAGCAGGAATTGGCCAAGTAAAGTGAGGGGAGGGAGAGCTGCTGTTCCAAGCAGAAGTGGCAGCAATAAGATTACAGAGGTGAGAAGGATGTCCCCACACCTGGGGGGATAGTAGATAGTGGTGGTCAATCCTAAAGAGTGCAAAGAACAGCTTAAAATCCGGGGACAAGAGACAATATGTGATAAAACAGCACCATCTGAAGTTTCAAAACACCATTCTGCAGGTTAAGGAATTGATTGAGGTTCAGAGATGGCCTCTTTCCTTTCTAGGAGAACTATAGATCTCTGGTACATGTCATGGGAACCAGTCATGTTTCTGAGCTATAAATCATGCCTTAGAGGAGAGTGGACTTTCCTGAAGAACAAGGAATTCTGCCGGTGACCTGCAGCTTCACATCATACCCTTCCAGACATCCTGCCTATGGATTTCACCCTTGTCTACCTGCCCCACGTCCCTCCACCAACAATCCAGGAAGCTAACATCTAATAGTTCTCTTCCTTTAATTGTCCCCAACTGATACACTAAGCTGAAAACAGTGTCATTGGAGGGCTCACAGAATATCTATCATGGATGTATTCAGAATGCTAGAGTGTCCACAAGTGCCTCCCACCCCAACTGCCCCCTCTGGTAGACAGCCTCATTTGGCACCAATGCTCTTTGCCCAGGGAGCTAGTCCCACACCCTCAAGCACCTGTGGGAGTCACAGCTGGACCTCCTAGTCCGCTGCACTGGATGCCTGCCCTACCCACCGGCTTCCTTGCAGCTACTGCAGCCACGCTCAGGGCTAGACCCATATGCCAGTGAGTGTGCACCACTCATGGCCCAGCCACAACAAGAGGATGCACGCAGTCCCTGTAGAAGACGTCCCTGGAGTACCTGGCTTGGAAGACCAGGGGGTTTGTACTGAGTCCCCCACAGGACACCTCCATAAACCCAACTTTTTCAAGATATGTTGCCAAAACTGATCTACTTAACATGGAAATAGGCAAAATGAGAAGACAAAGGAATACGTTCCAAAAGACTAAAAAACCCTCAGAAAAATAGATGGAGATCAGCAATGCACCAAATAAAGCAAAGATGCTCACTGAACCCAGGAGAATAAACAATTTCAACAAAGAACATAACCACTCAGAGCTGAATACCATAACAAATGAACACTAGAGGAAATCAACAGGTTAGATGATACAGAAGAACAGATCAGTGATCTGGAATACAGGCTCATGGAAATCACACAACTAAAATGACAAAAGAAATTTCAAACATAATAAAGGACCTGGTGGGAAACATCAAGTGTATTACCATTTGCATTACAGGGATCCCAGAAAGAAGAGAGAAAGGGAAGAAAACCTGTTTGAGAAAATATGGCTGAAAAACCTCCTTAACCTAGTGAGGGAAAGTTATCCATGTGCCTTGGCAAAGAATCCCAAATTAGAAAACCCAAAGACACCCACACTGAGATCGTATAATCAAAGCGTCAACAAAGCAAATATTAAAAGCAAGAGAAAAACTAGTTACATGACAAGGGACTGCCCATGAGACCATCATCTGATTTTTTTTCCAGCAGAAACTTTGAATAGATCCTACCACTCTTTCTGGGCATCAAAGAGCTGAAAGGAAAACTTCGAGTCAAGAATACTCTACCCAGCAAGGTTATGACTCAGAATTGGCAAGATAAGGAGACCAGCAACAGGTAAAGGAATTCACCACTGAGAGGCTGGAGGAGGAGGACGACCCTAAGTTCGTCTCCCCCCAGGAATACAACTAAGTGAAACACATCAGTCTAAGTAATCCAGAAAACGATCCAAAGACTGGCAGAACAAACTCCACAAAGACCAGTAGAGAGGAGGACATATTGAAAAAATAGGAAGGTGAAGTCATGGTCTAGGGTCAAAACGGACTGTAGCCATCCATGTTGGGAAGGGAGCTGGTGACAAAAATTACCAGAATTTTCACACCAAATAGCCCATGGGTAGGGTGGATGGATCTCTGTAATATTTTCCTCTCAATGTGAGAGAGACTGAACTTTGGGAGCTCTTACAACCAGTGGGATTTAAAGCCTGGAATTAAAAAAAAAAAAAAAAAAGTGATGGTCTCAGCTCTGAGAGGGCCTGTTGGGAAGGAGTCTCTCTACCCATCATGAGACATGATGACAAACAGCCCATGGAGATACAGCTTAGACCAGCAATTGGAAAACACGAGGGTCAGACAGGACAGAGAATGATTTGCTCATCTCAGAGTGTACCCAGAGCAGCAGGGATTTGCAGGAAGGCACCACCAGGAACAAAGGAGCTGGCAGGCAAAGGCCACCTGAAGGAACCATCAACAGTGGTACTTCTGTACAACTGCCCCCCTGCTTCAGCAGATCCGTGCTTCCCAGTCATGCTTGTGCTAGTCCTGGTGCTGTGGGACCTTCATTCTGGTGTGGAGGGCAGGTCTCATTTTGCAAGTAGTCCACCCTTGGTGGGGACCAAACCCTGCTAACAACCTCTGCAGAAAACTGAAGGAAAAAGAGGCCACGACTCAACAGAGCACAAACACACATAGATGGTACACCTGAAGCACCAGGCCCGGGGGAACAGGACACTGCAGGAATTACAAGACTGCTTCCTAAGAGCATTACCGTTAAGAACAAGAGATGTAACAGACTTTCCTCGCCCAAAGAAACAGATGAAAAGAGACAGAAAAATAGGTCCCAAATGAAAGAATAGGACGAGACCACAGTCAGGCACCTAAGTGAAACAGGTATAAGTAATATGCTGGATGGAGAATTTAAGATCATAGTGATAAAGAGGGAAAAAAAATCAGATGAAGAGCACAATAAAGGAAATTAAAAACACACTTGATGGAATAAATAGGCCAGAAGAAGTGGAGAAATGAATTAATGACTCAGAAGAATGGAAATTGAGCTGAGCAAATGAGAGAAAAAAAGGGGACTCCATCAAGCATAACACTTGCATTGTAAGGATCCCAGAAAGAGAATAAAGATGAAAAACCTCTGAATCTGAGGAAGCAGATATCTAGATCCTGGAAGCATGGATATTTCAACAACAAAGAGTTACACACTAAAACACATAGTAATTAAAATGGCAATGTAGTGATAAAAACAAAAGCAGTAAGAGAAAAGACAGTTACATATAAGGGAAACCCCAAACGCCATCAGTTGATTTTTCAGCAAAAACTTGGCAGGCCAGAAGGGAGTGGCATGATATATTCAAAGTGCTGAAAGGGAAAAACCTGCAGCCAAGAATATTCAGCAAGGCTATTATTCAGCAAAGGAGAGATAAGGAGTTTCTCGAACACTAAAGGAGTTCATGACCACTAAAACCAGCCCTACAGGAAACATTAGCAGGGACTCTGAGGAGAATGGAAAGACAAACTGGCAGTATGAAGGTAGCAAACACTAGAGCAAAAAAAAAAAAAAAAACAAAAACAAAAAAAAATTCTGTAAAAATCAGTCAAGAGATACAGAAAATAAAAGGGCATAGAACACCATACACCTAAAATGTGGGGGGTGGGGGGTATAGTAAAGAATAGGTTTAAAACTGAGAAACCATCAACTTTATATAGACTGCTGTATGCATAAGATGTTATGTATAAACCTAATGGTAACCACAAAACAACCCAGTAATTTATATGCAAGAAATAAAGAGAAAGAAATCAAAGGTTCTCACTAAAGCAAGCCAACAAACCACAGAAAAACTACAAAACAACCCAAAACATTTAGCAACATGGCAATAAATATGTATCAGTAAATACTTTGAATGTGAATGGACTGAATGTTCCAATCAAAAGACACAGGTGACATAGTGGATAAAATCAAGACCCATGTATATATTGCCTACACAAAACTCATTTCATATATAAATACACCTGCAAGTTCAAAATGAGGGGATGGAAAAACAATTATAAAAATAGCTACCAAAAGAAAGTGGGAGTAGCAATACTTCTATTGGACAAAATAGACTTTAGAATAAAGCCTGTAATAAGAGATAAATCAGGACGCTATTGCAAATATTTATGCACACGTTATGGGAACAGCCAAATACATAAAGCAGTGAACATAATCAATAGTTATGTAACACCTCAGTTATATCAACAGACAGATCATCCAAACAGACAAACAACATTGGCTTTGACCCACTAAAACAGATGGGTTCAATACATGTATTCAGAACATTCCATCCTAAAACAGGATACACATTCAAGTGTACATGGAGCATTCTCTAAAATAGACCACATTTGAGGCCAGGAAACAAATCTCAACAAATTAAAAAAGATTGGAGTAATTCCATGCATCTTTTCTTACAATACTATGAAGCTAGAAATCAACCACAAAATAAATATAAATACAGGGAGATTAAATGACATGCCACTAAGCAATGAGTAGAAATAAAACAATAGCATGCAAATGAAAATAAAAACACAATGGTCCAAAATCTTTGGGATGCATGAAAACAGTTCTAAGAGGGACGTTTATAGAATATAGGCCTACCTGAAGAAGGAAGAAAAATATCAATGTAGCTTTTCACCTGAAGGAGCTAGAAGAAACAAAACCCAAACTAGCAGAAGGAAAAAATGCTAAAGATTAGAGCAGAAATGATAAGGACTCAAAATCACAAAGAAATACCACCACATAAATACCAAAATATTAGGAGAGAATACTATGAAAAACCACTTGCCAACAAATTGGACAACCTAGAAGAAATGGAAAATTTCCATTTCCAAAATTCCCAGAAACAACCAACCAAAACCGAGCAGGAAATAGGAAATTTGAACAGACAAGTTACCAGCAACTAAACGGAATCAGTAATCAAAAAAACTCCTAACAGAAGTCCAGGATCTGATGGGCTTCACAGGTGAATTCTACCAAATATTTAAAAGAAGAGTTAATATCTATTCTTCAACTATTCAAAGAAAATAGAAGAGGAAGGCAAACTCAAATTCATTCTAAGTATTACCCTGACACTAAAGCCAGGATAAAGATACCACTAAGAAAGAACTGCAGGCCAATATCCCTGATGAACATACATGCAAAAGTCCTCAAGAAAATACTAGTAAACTGAATCTGACAATATATTTTAAAAGTCAGCACAATCAATAAGATTTCTAGGATTCACGTGTGGTTTAGCATTAATAAAGGATAAAAAACATAAGATCATTTTGACATGTGGAGAAAAAGAATTTCACAGAGTGCAATATCTATTCATGATTTTTAAAGAGCTTAACAAAGTAGGAGAAGAGGCATACCTCAATATAATAAAGGCCTTACATGAAAAACCCACAGCAAATATCATCCTCAATGGTGAAAAACTGAGAACATTTCCTCTATGGTCAGGACGAAGACAGGGATGTCCTCGCTTGCCACTTTTGTTCAACACAGTACTGGAAGTCATAGCCACAACAGTCAGACAACAAAAAGAAAAGGCATCCAAATTGGTAAGGAAGAAGTAAAACTTTCATGATTTGCACATGGTATTATATATAGAAAACCCTAAAGACTCTACCAAAAAAACCCACTAGAATGGAAAGAAATTCAGTAATGTGACAGGATACAAAATCAATGCGCAGAAATCGGTTTCATTCCTATACACTAATAACGAAGTAGCAGAAAGACATTAAGCAAACAGTCCCACCTACAATTGCACTAAAATGTTAAAGCTACCCAAGAATAAACCTAACCAAAGAGGTGAAGACCTGTACTGTGAATGGTAAAGACTGATGAAAGAAACTGAAGAGGGGACACACACAAAAAATGGGAAAACCTTACATGCTCATGGGTTGGAGAAACAATTATTGTTATAATGTCCATAGGACCCAAAGCAAGCTCAGATTTTTAATGCACTCCCTATCAAGATACCAGTAGCATTCCCCCCACAGATCTAGGGCAATCCTAAGTTTTGTATGTAACCACAAAAGACCCCCAATAGCCAAAGCAATCCTGAAAAAGCAAAGCAAAGCTGGAGACACAAACTTCAAATTATGTTACCAAGTGGTAATTAAAAGAGTATGCTACTTGCACAAAAACAGACACATAGATCAGTGGAGAATAGAAAACCCAGAAATAAACCACAATTATATGGTCAATTAATCTTTGGCAGAGGATGAAAGAAAGTCCAATGGGAAAAAGTTTCTTTAACATATGGTGTTGGGAAAACTAGACTGCTGCATGCAAAAGAATGAAATGACCACTTTCTTAAGCCATCCACAAAAATAAAATGGATTAGAGACCTAAATGTGAGACCTGAAACCATAAAAATCCTAGAAGAGAGCATGGGCAATAATTTATCTGACATTGGCCATAGCAACTTCTTTCTAGATAGGACTCCTAAGGAAAGGGAAATGAAAGCCAAAATCACCTATTGGGACTTCAAGATAAAAATCTGCATGGCAAAGGAAACAAAACTAAATGGCAACCTACTGAACAGGAGATATTTGCAAATGACCTATGTGATAAAGACTTAGTATCCAAAATACATGAAGAACTTCTAAAATTCAACATCCAAAAACCAAATAATCCAATTAAGATGAGACGACATACAGATGGCCAACAGACACGTTCACCATCACTCATCAGGGAAATACAAATCAAAACCACAATGAGCTATCCCCTCACACCGGTCAGAATGGCAAACACCAAAAACATAGGAAACAAGTGTTGGTGAGGATGTAGAGGAAAAGGAACCTTCACGCACTGTTAACAGGAATGTAAACTGGTGCCGCCACTGTGGGAAAAAGTATGGAGGTTCCTCAAAAAAAAAAAAAAAGAATGGAACTACCCTATGATCTGGCAATCATCCTACTGGGGATTGCCCAAGAAATACAAAAAGAATAATTCAAAGGGATACATGCACCCCTATGTTTATTGCAGCATTATCTACAAGAGCCAAACTATGGAAGCAGCCCAAATGTCCATCGGCTGACGAATGGGTAAAAAAGAAGTGCTATATATACACAAAGGAATATTATTCAGCCATAAAATGAAATCTTGCCATTTGCAACATGGATGTAGAAAGTACAATGCTAAGCAAAAAAAAAAAAAAAAAAGAGAAAGACAGACACCATATGATTTCACTTATATGTGGAATTTAAGAAACAAAACAGGGGCAAAGGGAAAACAGATAAAACCAGAAACAGACTCTTAACTATAGAGAACAACCTGAGGGTTACCAGAGGGGGAGGCGGGTGGGGGGATGGGTGAAACAGGTGATGGGGATTGAAGAGTATACTTATCAGAAAATAAAAAGAAAATTAAAGGAGTTCAGCACAACTAAACCAACCTTGCAAGAAATACTCAAGGGACTGTAAATGGGAAAAGAAAAATTTCACTGATGAAAGTAAACAGTAAGGGTAGTGGATGAACCACCGACATAGCTAATTAAATGATTAAAAGACCGACAAATCCTCTGGACTTACAGCAATCAGTCAAGGGATACTCAAGATGTGAAATGTCAAAAACCAACAGGATAGGGGGAGGGATAAAAATGTATTGTTTTACATGCTTGAACTTAAGTGACCATCAACTTAAGGCAGACTGCTGTATACATAGGATGGGATGCTCTAGATGGACCACATGGTAACCACAAACCAAATACCTGTAATACACACACAAACTTGTGGAATCCAAGCACATAAAACTAAAGTCATTCAATCAGAAGGAAAAGGCAGTAGTAAGTACATATCAATAATTACTTTGAACGTAAATGGACTAAATCCTCTAAAAGACATAGGGTTGCCGAATGGATAAAAAACAGACACATCTATATGCTGCCTACAGAAGAGTCACTTCATGTGAAGACAGACTGAACGTGAAGAGATGGAAGGAGATATTCCACAGAAATGGAACCCCCAGAAAGGTGGGGCAGCAATTCTTATATCAAATGGACTTTTAAGCAGAGTATAACAAAACACTAAGCATTGCATAACAAGAGATCAACACAAGACACAATTGTCACTATGCACCCAACATAGAGTATATGTTAAAAAAATAGAGTGTACACAAAATATAAAGTATAAATTATATTATATATGAAGCACATATAAAATATATAAAGTAAATAGTGACAGAAAAACTGACAGTAATAGGACATCAATGGACAATCCAGAGTATCAACAAGGTAACATTGGCTTTGAATGACCCATCAAGCCAAATGGATTAGTATGTTTACAGAACATTCCATCCCCAAGCTGAATACACATTCCTCTTAAGTGTGCTTGAAATATTCTCGAGGATAGATCACCTGTTGGGCCACAAAAGCAAGTCTCAATTTTAAGAAGATTGAAACCATATTAAGCAACCTGTCCAACCACAATGGTATGAAACTAGAGATCATTTGTAAGACGGTGGAAAAAACAAAGACATAGAGGCTACACCTGCCACTGGGCAACCAATGGATCAATGAAATAAAAGAGTAAATCAAAAAATACTTTGAGATAAATAAAAAATGGAAACACAGGGGCGCCTGGGTGGCTCAGTTAAGCATCTGACTCTGGGCTTCAGCTCAGGTCATGATTTCATGGTTTGTGAGATCGAGCCCCACATCAGGACAGAACCTGCTTGGGATTTTATCTCGTTCTCCATCCCTCCCCCTCTCAAAACAAAAAAAGGAAACAATGGTCCAAAATCTTGGAGCTAAAGCAAAAGCAGTTCTAAGAAGGAACTTTGTAACTATACAGACCTACCCCAGGACACAAAATCTCAAGTAATCTAACTTTCTATGTAAAGAAACTAGAAAATGAACAAAGCCCAATTTGAAAAAGAAGGAAATAATGGTCAAAGTGGAAATTAAACACAGACTAAGAAGAGAAAAGAAGTAAATAGCTGGTTATTTGAAAAGAAAATGGTCAAGTCCTTAGCCACCCTCATCAAGGAAACAAAAGAGCAGTTACTACGATATCACAGAAACAAAAAGAACAAGAGACAAGTAGGAACACTTGCATGCCAACAATAGGATAAATTCCTAAAAATATGCCATCTTCCAAGACTGAAGAAATAGGAAATCTAAACAGACTGTTTTCTAATAACACAATTGAATCAGTAATGAAAAAAATGAGGGCCAGGTGGATTCACAGGTGAATCCTACCAAAAATACATATTTTTCCTCAAACTTTTTCAAAAAAAAAAAAAAAAAAGGAACTCATTTAACAGGGCCAGCATTGCCCTGATATCAAAACCAGAGAACACCTCAAAAAGGTATAGACTGATATCCCTGACAAATATAGACACAAGCATTCTCAATACTTGCAAACTGAATTCAACAACATGATCAAGTGAGATTTATTCCAGGGATACAATGTTGGTTAAATATCTATAAATCAACAGGATACATGTTTACAAAAGGATAAAAACATGTAATAGTGGCAGACAAACCATTTGACAAAATTCAACATCCATTTACGACAACTTTTAAAGTCAATCTAGAGGAAACATACTGCAGCATAATGAAGGCTGTACATGACAAACCCACAGCTACAGCATTCTCAACAGGGAAAGATTGAGAGCTCTTCCCCTAAGATCAAGAACCAGGATGCCTACCCTCACCACCTTTATTCCCCATGGTATTGGATGTCCTAGCCACAGCAATCAGACAAGAGATAAAAGGCACCCAAATTGGAAGGGTAAAACTATCACTATTCGCAGACAATGTGATACCACGTAGAAAACTCTAGGGCTCCACCAGGGCTACTAGAACTAAGGAAGGAATTCAGTAAAGTTTCAGGATACAAATTATAAATTCTGCTGCATTTCTCTATGCATAATGTCTCATAATGAAATATCAGAAAAATTAAGAAAACAATCCCATTCACAATTGCATTGAAAATAGTAAAACACCTAGAAATAAATTTCACTGAGGAGCCGTATACACTGAAAATGGTAAGGCATTGATGAAAGAAATGGAAGACACAGATAAATGGAAAGCCAAGACGTACTCGTGGGTTGGAAGAATATAGTTAAAATGTCCATTTTACCCAAAGCGATCTTCCCCATCCAAATATCAATAGCATTTTTCATAGAAGTACAACGACCCCTAAAGGAATCCTGAACATCCAAAAACAAAAGGCCTCAAGTAGCCAAGGCAACTGTAACAACAAAGCTGGAGCCATTTCACTCCCTGCTTTCAAACCGTACTACAAAGCTATAGTGATCAAAACAGTGTGATACAGACACAAAAACAGATCAATGGAACAGAAGAGTCAACAAATAAACCCATATTTATGGGATGAATTAATCTCCCAATAAAAAAAAAAGACAAGAATACGCAATGGGGAGAAGACAGGATCTTTGACAACTGTTGGGAAAACGGGACCACTTCACGAATGAAAGTGGACCACTCTCTTACACCAGAGACAAAATTCAAAGTGGATTAATGTCTTCATTGTAGGACTGGAAACTGTAAAAGTCCTAGAAGAAAACAGGCAGTACACACAGATGTTGGTCTTAGAGAGATTTCTTGGGGGGGGGGCGGGGGGCATCTCAGAGAAGATCAACAAAAGGAAAAATAAATGAGATTCTACCAAAATGAAAAGGCACAAAATGAAAGGCAACTTACTGAATAGAAGATATTTTCAAATGACATCTGATAAGGGATCCATATTCAAAATATAAAAAGAATTACCGTAACTCAATAGCAAGGAATCTAAAATTAGAGAA
Organism: Panthera pardus; assembly: GCF_024362965.1. Classification (NCBI taxonomy): domain Eukaryota; kingdom Metazoa; phylum Chordata; class Mammalia; order Carnivora; family Felidae; genus Panthera; species Panthera pardus. The sequence goes on along the minus strand of NW_026526699.1, from coordinate 3,481,343 downwards.
AAAGAGGGGCACCTGGGTGGCTCATTTGGTTAAGCGTCTAATTTTGGCTCAGGTCATGATCTCACATTTCGTGGGTTTGAGCCCCATGTTGGGCTCTGTACTGACAGTGTGGAGGCTGCTTGGGATTCTCTCCCCCCCTTCCCTCTCTCTCAAAATAGCAGAGAAAGACAAAACAAAATGAGCAGAGCACTTGAATAGACGCTTCTCCAAAAACAACATACAGATGGCTGACACGTGCCAAGAGGCCCCATATCACCAATCAAGAGGAAAAAGTAAATCAAAACCACAATGAGATTACCTCACAACTGTGAATGGCCATTATCAAAAATAAATGTGTTCATAAAAAGGTGAAAAAAAAAATCATTGGGCACTGTTGGTGGGAATGCAAAATGGTGCAGCCACCGTGGAAAACAGGATGGGGATTCCTGAGAAAATTGAAAATAGAACTACCAATATGATCCAGCAATTTCTTCTGGGTATTTATCCAAAGAAAACACAAACACGAATTCAAAAAAAGATGTACGCACCTGTATGTTTGTTAAAGCATTGTCTCCAACAGCCTAGACAGGGAACCAGCCCAAGGGTCCATCGGTAGAGGAAGGGGTAAGGATGTGTTTACATACACACATATACCTGGTATCACTCAGCTTTGGTCATTTTTTTCATGAGAAAGCATGAAATCATGCCATTTGTGACAACATAGATGGACCTAAAAGTGTTATGTTCAGAAGTCATCAAAGACCAACCCAACGAGTTCACTTATGTGTGGAATCTAAAAACCACAAGAACAGGAACAAATAGGTATATGGGGCACAATCCTTTGCCAGAGAGGAGTGGGTGGGCAGTGGGGGATAGGAGACAAAGGAGATCAAGAGGTACAGACTTCAGACACTGGGACACAATGTACACAGAAGGTAGTTACTAGTGTAATTTCACATGGTGACAAGTGGTAGCTAGGTAGGTTCTGATCCCTTCCTATATGTATATATACATACACACATATACAAATACATATACATACAAATACATGTGTAGAAATACATATATGTGAGCCACAATGTTTTATACTTGGAATATTGTATGTCAACTACACGTCAATTTTTATGACGCCGGAGGGAGAGAAAGGAAGAAACGAAACCCCAGTCTTGCTGAGGAACTTGCCCTGCTGGACTCCAGTGGAATTGCCCCTTGACCAGCCTTGGTCTTTGAGCCACAGAAACCTCGGAGACCCTGACACCAGACTCTGCTCCCCGAATTGTCCCAACACTGCCCTAGGACGTAGATGTAACCACCAGTGCCATTGCCCCAACCTGCAGAACCATGGTCCCCACAAGGCTTCATTTCCTGTGGTTCCCGAACCAGCAGGGATATCGTGAGTGATAGAGCAGAGGTCATGGGCTTGTATTCTAGCTGCGAGGGAGTCTAAGTAGCTGACTTCTCAGCTTTTATGGTGAGGGACAGTGACTCACAAGGACATTCTGCAGGTAGAGAGTTACCCAACTTGAGGAAAGGATCTCAAACCTCCCACGTTTGTGAAGGGGGGAGTCACCCTAACACACATCTTGTGTGCTCTAGAGGCAATTTTACTCACGGGCAGCCACATACCTAGGGCACTAGGTCACCTCTGCAGCTGCAAAAGGCAGTCATGGTAACCCCCTTTCGGTCTGCCCCTACTCGGTCATGGAGGGGATACATGTGGCATTTGCTGGGGTTTCTGAGAGTATTGTGGGAAGCAGCTCTGTTTCCTGCTTGACCATCCCCACCTGCCTGAAATGCTGCCACATGAAGACAGCATACTGGGAGCTCTGGAGCCATGTACAGCCCAACTGGAAGGCGAGGAGAGCCAGGACTGTGGGGAGCCACGGTCACAACAGAACAGAGCTTTTGAACAACCCTACCTCTGCTCCCCTCCGTGCTTATGGAGTGCAGCCATCATTTGGGTATTCTGCCAGAGTCCAGAGGCAAATAAATGATGTGGTCTGGCCACAGATGACAATGGGATGGGACCTGTACCCTCTGCAGCAGCCAGCCCAGTTCTGCCAGAACTCGCTCAGTGACCATCACCCCTTTTTTACTGTCCTCCTTCCTGACTCCGATCAGAGAAACCAATTGTGCACCCCACAACCGTCACCTACAACCTCTCCTTGTTAACCCGCCTCCAGCTTTCCCTGGCCAACGACCTTCCCCCCCGCCCCCAGCAGACCCGAGCCTCCCCAGGTTTCCATTACAGTCTCCCCCACCTTTGAGTCTTTGCCAAGCTGAAGGCAGTTTGACCGAACCCCCTGGGGTAGCAAACTCTCAATAGTCTGTGCGTTCTCATTTGGGGGACCTTGGTGTCTACATCTGTACTTTCTACACCACTCATCCCTGGTGGAGACACCTTTCCTCCACTGTTCTGGAGACAGACACACACACCATACCTCAGGCGCCCCCACTTACGCTCTCCATCACCTGGTTCTTCTGCGGGTGGCACCTGTACTTGCATGAAAAATTGTGAAACAACCTGTTTAACCCCTGCCTTTCTCCCCTGCTTCCACGAGGCCCAACCAAGAGCTGAGAGAACCCTAACATGACCTCTGACAGAGACAATAGGCCAAAGATATTCGCCAAGCAGAAGATGAACTGCACCGAAGATCTTGTTTTCTTTTCAACGTGGAACACGGTTCCTAAACTCCGGCGCGAGCCGTACTGAAACCCAACGCCCACCCCTCCCCCCCCCCCCCCCAAGCACCTTCCCAGTGAACAAGCCAGGCAAATTACTTCTTGGAAGTGAACTCTCAAAACATTATCAGAAGTCTCTGCACAGATTCCTGCAAATCCCTGATGCTTCAGAAACAAACTGCCCTTCAGGCTACAACAGTCGCTCACATTGGATCACGTGTGTTGGGAGGTGAACACGGACAAACGCTCAAAGAGAAACACGTTGTAGGGCTAGCAGCTCTGTTCCAGGGGCTGAGCCAGGCACACGGTTGGCAGCCAGTCCTGGGCTGGGGTGCACTGTGCTGACCGGGTGGCCTCCAAAGGTCATGTTCGACACAGCTAGTTACTCAGAGCTGCAACCCTGGGATGCCTAGGTGGGGTCCACTGGCCTAGGTAGGAATCCTATCACGTCAAAACCCCTGTGCTGGTTATACGGGTGACCCTGGAAGGCTGGGCCCTCATCAGGTGGGTGTGGACAATGGTCCCTCTGCTGGAGCAGGAACCTGATGTCACAGGGTTCCCTGTTTACAACATCCACCAGGCTCTAGTGAGTACATCACGTTGAACTAGCCCGTGGTTTCCTAATTGTGACCATTTGACAATAGCTCCTTGTGGGTACTGGTCCGAGGCAAGCACATGGGAGGCAGGTATTGGCTTGCCTGGACACGCTGAGGCTTTCAGGTTGGAGTGTATTGAGAGTGTCATTTGGTCATGAGGTGTAAGCAAATAAAGGACCCCAAGAGCCCCACCCTCAGTATAGGACAAGACATTCTCTGGGAAGGAGAGAGGAAAACTCACGTACTAAGCACCTGCTACATGCTAATTTTCAGAGGCAACATTTATTTTTCCCGTTGTGCATCTGAGAAAGCAGAGGCTCACAGGTGTTGGACTCTGCATGTACAAAATGGCCGGGCCACCAACGACGATGACCCAAGATATTGAACCATACTATGCTTCTCCTGGGTTCAGCTTAAACATTCAGAACTTGGCCAACAACTGCCATCTTTCCTATGCTGTGCCCACACTTCCAACTCAGAGTCCAACAAAACTACATACGTTCCCCAGACTAGCCGTAGAAGATGCCCTCCTTTCACTGAGCCCACCTCCAGCTTCCCTATTGCCAGCAACCTCCAATCAAAGTACATCCAAGCCTTTCCTTTTTCTACCACGTGGTCCTCGGCCAGCTCTGGAGTCTATGCCAAACACAACTAATGGTCACTCACACCTTTGCTATAGCAAGTTCCGGATAGCCTCTGTGCGTTTCCTATCTGAACGTCATTTCCATACCTGCTTATCTGGAGTAGTGCTAGTAGAGGGAGAGGGACTAACCCCTCCCATTTTACACAGGACTTTCTAGGTTTGGCACCAAAGTCCTGTACTTCTAATACTGCAGTCCTACCAAATCAGCATGCCTGGTCGCCCTAGGTGGAACTGGCCCTTGAACTTAGGATGGTTGGCCTGTAAAGCCCATGCACTTTCTACAGGGACAGCAAGAGGATTTCATCCCTTGTGCCAAACCCGGCAGACCAGCCAGAGCATGGTGTCCGGATGGAAAGAACCATGAACTAGCAAAGTCAGCCTCATGCCATGAGGATGCTGGAGATGCACAGGCAGCACAAGGACCAGAGGTGCTGGACGATCTCCTAGGAAGACCCCATTCATGGCACCCCTCCCATCAGGATGCATGGTCTTTATAGAGAGTTCACCTCCCTTCGCCTTCTGGCTGGCCTGCTGACTTGTTATGACTGAAGGGGCTACTTCTGTGACTGCCAGCTTCAGTGTCACCCTCCGGGAAGCCACCTGCCCTGAGGGAGGGCACACAGGCTACACAGGAGCCCCATGAGGGAGACTCCAGAGGATGAATGTCCATTCGGATGGCCAGCCCCAGGCATGCTCTTTGCTCAATACAGCGAGTGGTGGGGAGACAAACCGCCCCTGAGAAGGGTCAACTCACAGTGTCACAATGGAGGGGAAATCATTGTTTTTTTTAACATGCATATTTTCTAATTCAGGTGAAATTCACATAACAAAGTCAGCTATTCTAAGGTGAACAGTTCAAGGATACTTAGTACCTTCATAGTATTACACAACCACCCCCTCTAGTTTCAAAACATGGTCCTCCCTCCAAAAGCCGACACTTAAAAAGTTGTGACACCAGTTAAAGATGGGAAGCCTTTTCTCTATAGCAATAAGGTTTGTAGCAGAGAAGAGAGATTGGGTTCAACCAAGAACACGCACAAGTGAGGGTCACAGCCAAGGAGCAGGAGGTGAGTGGATGGAAAAATCACGGGCAGGAAACATCAGGAATGGTGGTGGGAGGGGTGGTCAGGCTTAATGGACTTGACAGGATTCCTACTAGAGACAGACAGAGGGATAAGATCTCGAGAGGGATGGGACACCACAGGGGAGGGATTTCTGCCAAACTGACCCAGCAGGATTCTTGCTAAAACTGGACTTAGTGGGGCCAAGGACAAAGCCCCCAGTCATGGCCTAGACCATGGTCTGGTCGAGGAGAGGGTCTTTGTCTCTTATGTTAAGGAGTCTCTCCCTATCTCCCCTTCTTCCAGCCACTGGCAACCACCACTCAGCTTTCTGTCTCTGCTGGTAAGTGAAAAGGTTCTAAATTTGACAGTGGTATGAGAGAGCAATGGACACCTCAAGAACTAGGTATTCGCTCCCTAAATCAAACCATAATGTAGCCCCTGTAGAACCAAACTAAAGTGGAGTCACTTGCATCAAGGACAGAACGCAGAAGGTCAATGCAGGTGCATAAAGGAAACAGACTAACCTTACCAGAATTTACAACTCTTCTCCGAGGTCAGAGAACACCCATCAATCTCCAGACACCAAGTCTGTCCCTGCCGTAGCTGAACTTGCTCATTTTGCTGAGTCACTACCCTGTTCCAAGCAAGAAAGAGGACCAGTAGGCAACCCATCAGCTGAAAAAATGAAATAACCCCCATATTTACCCCCACAAAAATCCCATAGCCGGTGACCAACTTGCAACTCATGGTTCCTATAGACTTGAGTTTCATGGCTTGCATGTTGAAAGCTTCATAACAAACTACCTTTCCTGCTTCATTTTACCAATGAGAGTTTGGTTTTTGACGGACCCAATAGGCCAAACCCCTCCCATGGATGTTGTTTTAGGATAGACCTTAGACCTTCAAAGGGTGGTCCCTGAACAGCATCAGCATCACTCAGGAAAACTTGTTAGAAACACAAAACTACCAGCACCCATCCTAGACTTATTGAATCCAAAACACCAGGGGTAGGTCTCCAGGGGGTCCCGGGTGATTCTGAAACAGTCCACGATTTAGAACTGCTTCAGGATTATGGAAGAATTACCTACATTTTCTTACTGTAACGACCATGTGTCACCTGCCCTCCAACACGCATATGCCCCTGTACACACATATCCCCATCAACATTCACATGCCCACCTCCCCAGCTCCCTTTCACCCTTCCCCTGGAACAATGCCACACTGCTGTCCATAGGCACGGACTCCTACCAGGCCAGTCAAGGCACGCCGTTTCTCCAGAACAGACACACGACCTTACTGCGACCACAGAGACCATTCTCCTGCTGCTTCTCAGAGAATTCAGATTAATTTCCGTGGGACTTGATCTTGACAAGTCTCCTGCCATGATTTGCAGTCCAAGGGAGGCCTGTGTGGGGCCGAAGAATCAGGAAAGACCAAGCCCAACACCTCTGAGCTCTGCTCTCCAGGCTTGTTTGCCCCCAGCTGTCCCCGCCGACAGTTACGAGAGCCAACCAGCTCCCACCTTGCTCAGCCCATGAACATTTATTTGCAAAGGAGTCTAGCAATTACCCTGCAGGACATGCAGCACCCCAGGTGATCTTTTTTGTACTCAGGATGCTGATCCCAGCGACATATTTATGGAGATAGTAAGAGCTCGTTTGGGGGAAGCCACGCTAACCCGTGCAGACGTGGAGATCAGCACAGACACGTCTCCTTGGCACATCTCTGGCTTCTGGAGCAACCACGAGGGGCTCCCACATGTGAGCCCAGGCTTATACGGGAGCACCCAGCTTAGCATCACACCCTGAGCCACCTGCTGCTGGTGTCCGAGCCATCCCCGAAGCAGCACAGGTGTCAGGGCAGAGCGCAGCCTCGAAAGGAATTCGTGCTCCAGGAGAAAGTTCTACCAATGACAGATGGGAGCCACTAGATGAGTCCTGGCCTCCCATCCTTCACATGGGCCTCACACAGGCCTCCAAGCCCCCAGCAGAATCACGCCCCCAACTTTCAGGGTGGCTGCATTGAGGACGCACTATCCTATCACCTCTTCCCCCCTGCCTCACCCTTCCTGCTCCTTCACTCCTGATCTGGAGACACCTCCTCAGATCCATGACCTGCACCCAATTTGCCAATAAAACCTCCACCATCAGACTGCACAGCATGGAGCCGGGCAAGCTGTGGGGTCGGCTCTAGGGGGAGACCAGCCCCTGCACTAGACAAGATGGCTTTGACGGACAGGGAGGAGGAGGTCTATACCAGAGGAACACCACAGCAAGGGGAAGGCACAGACTGACAAGGGGCCTGGGCCCAGACGTCCAGGAGCAGGTGTTTGAAGGACAAGCCGTGGGCAGCACCCACCAAGCTAAATCCAATTCTGGAAAGCTCCTGGGGAGACCGGATTCTGCCAGTAGGAGAGCAGAGGCTTCAGAAGGAGAAGAATCTGAAGACAAGCATCTAAAGATGAATTGGGCCCTAGTGCAAGGGGGGCCTGAGCCAGCAGTGGGGGCAGCACAGAGAGAGAGGGGAAGGCAGGGGTCTCCACTTGATCCTGGTTAAGAACAGCTAGAAGGGGAATTGGACACAGACCCTATGTCACACTGGAGATTTTGAGTCAGGTGACAGGGACGTGCTATGTTGATTAGCTGAATGATCTCGGGTTTTAAGAGCGTTCAGTGAAGTTTCTGCACGGAGCTGGGGACGCCCAGTGATTGAGCACACGCGGGGGAGGAAATGCACATAAAATATTCACGAGGGCAGAATCTAGGTTATGGTGATGTGCTTGCTCCTCGCACTTTATCCGGGAGGCTTGAATATTTACAAGCATTTATAGTGAGAAATGGAAGGGAAGGTTTTACAACACCCAGAACCTCCTGTTCCTTGGCTCTGTTTCTCACCCAGAATATTAGCTCTGGCCGAAACAGTTTCCTTCAGTAGCCATCCTCCCTCCTCCTCCCTGCCTTAAGGCACCCAGTGTTGACCCCAACGTGCCAGGGCCTCAGGGAGTACATCACGGTTGTTCTAACACCCACGGCAGTACTGTTCCCCTTCCCGGATGCCCAGTTTCCCATTGTCCCTTGTAGCAAGGGCACCACGTGCCTCCATCCACACCAGTGACATGGGAGGGAAAGTTTGCTGAGGGTTTCTGGTGCTCATGTTTCACCCCTCATGCAAAGGGGCAAAGGTGAAAAGAGCGCACTCTTTGGACACGGTCATGTGAGAAGGTGATTCATGAGCAATTGCAGCCATCTTGTGACCATGAGGAAGGTCCTAGAGAATTCAGACACACTCACCCAGGGCCCCGCCACTGAGTGGCCAGAACCACCCTGCATCCATCTCCAGACTATAAATAGGGTCTTTTCAGGGGAAACACCACTTGTCGACAAGTCCCTTGAGCTAAACACCTCCTCAATCATGATCTGCTCATCTTCCTAAGGCCGCAGGAAGATAACAGTTGTCACTTTTTTTAATGTGGTGCCTCACACGCAGCTGGAAACAGATCAGAATCACCACGGTTCACTCACCTTAATCGTCTACAGGAAGGAATAAACCAGACGGCCAGGGGATTCTTTCAGAAACCAAATGGTTTGTCAGAAAGTTTATCTGCACCTTCCCCCTCCACCCAGAGAGCCTCAAAGCCATGGGGGGAGCCACCTCCTTTGTCCCTTTGATGGTGGTGGCTGGGACTAGTCGTTGCTGGGCTGGTCCTCGCCTTCATAACAGTCTTGAGAGCCCTTAACCCAATGTCACTTTGCAAGGCAGTTAGGTTCCAGACCAGGCCCTGTTCTGAGGCACCTCCCACACTCACACAGTCATAGCTCACGTGGATCATGGGAGAAGAGACGGGATCCAGGTCTCAGGTCACTGGCAGTCAGGTCCTTTTTCCCCAATGCTCATTCTCCTGAAGGAGTTCAGGTTTGAGGACTGTGTGTGCTTTCTCTGACATACAAATGTTGCATCTCAAGTCCCCAGTGGAGCATGGGAGTCTGGCAGCCGGGGGCTGCTCCCAGCAGTCACCTGCGTGCTGGCTGACCTGGGTGAGGCAAGCTCTCAGGGACCTCTCTGGCACTCTCAGCACCTGCTCAGACTCGGGGCCGATTCCAGAACAGAGTGAAGATAACACTGGTGAAGTACATCTCAGAGCTCCCCCGGATCTCAAATGTACACAGGGTCTCAATGCTGCTAGGAGAGTGGGAGAAACATGCCCGACTAACCAGTACGGGAGCTGAAGGTGTCCAGCAGCTGCTCCAAAGCGGTGCTAAGCTCACGTCTCCACAATCCCCTGGGAAAGGCTCAGGGTTTGTGGCAACAGCTGGTAGGCGCCTGTGACCAACAGAGTGCTCACTCGGGGTCAAGACCAATTTTATGCATCACCTGCTATCAAGCTTCCTGGTCTCCATTCTCTCCCCAAAATTAAGAAAGCCACAAGGACGTCTTAAGTGTTTGGGAAGCAAAATCTGTAGTTACGTTTTAGAGAGAAGAGCAATCAAGTCCCTATATGCACATCGAGTGCTGGGACCTGCAGGGGCCTCTTAGAGGAATATTGGATCAACTTGCCTTTTTGTGGATGGAGCAAGATGCTGGGGAACGAAGGGGGCTTGGGCTGGTGGGAATGCACACTGAGGCAGCTGCTCTGGATAACGGTACAGAGGCTTCTTGAAAAATTAAAAACAGAACTCCCTACGACCCAGCAATTGCACTACTAGGCATTTATCCACGGGATACAGGGGTGCTGTTTTGAAGGGACACGCACCCCCATGTTTATAGCAGCACTATCAACAATAGCCAAAGTATGGAAAGAGCCCAACTGTCCATCGATGGATGAATGGATAGAGAAGATGTGGGAAGATGGCAGCATAGGAGGATGCTGGGCTCACCGCGCATCCTGCTGATCATTTAGATTCCACCTACACCTGCCTAAATAACCCAGAAAATCGCCAGAAGACCAGGAGAACAGATTCTCTGGAGCCAAGCATAGACAAGAGGTCCACAGAAGAGGGTAGGAAGGATGGCATGGCAGTGCACGTCCACGGACTGGCGGGAGGGAGCCAGGGCAGAGGGGCAGCCCGCCAGCCAAGCAGAGCCCCCGAGTCTGGCTGGAAAAAGTGGAGGGGCTGGATGGAGTGTGTTCTGACAGCAAGCGGGACGTAGCATCTGGGAGGTCATAAGTTAACAGCTCTGCTCGGATAGTGGGAAGGCTGGAGAACAAAGGGAGGGATAGTTGCTGAGCCCCCAGATGACAGAGCTCAGTTTGGCAGGGAACAAAGGCGTTCACCACCGCCATCTCCCTCGCCCATCCCCCAGCCAAAATCCCAAAGGGAACCAGTTCCTGCCAGGGAACTTGCTTGCTCTGCACAAACACCCAACGCAGTGCTTCTGCGGAGCCACCCCTCCAGCAGTGGGTCTGACTCCCTCCCGCTGCCACAGGGCCCCTCCTGAAGTGGATCACCGAAGGAGAAGCGAGCTAAGCCTGCCCCTCCTGCCCCCGTGCACCTTGCCTACCCACCCCAAGTAATACGCCAGATCCCCAGCACCACAAGCCTGGCAGTGTGCAAGTAGCCCAGACAGGCCACGCCACCCCACAGTGAATCCCGCCCCTAGGAGAAGGGAAGAGAAGGCACACACCAGTCAGACCGTGGCCCCAGCCGGTGGGCTGGGGGCAGACATCAGCACTGACTGCAGCCCCGCCCACCAACTCCAGTTATACACCACAGCACAGGGGAAGTGCCCTGCAGGTCCTCACCACTCCAGGGACTATCCAAAATGACCAAACGGAAGAATTCCCCTCAGAAGAATCTCCAGGAAACAACAACAGCTAATGAACTGATCAAAAAGGATTTAAATAATATAACAGAAAGTGAATTTAGAACAATAGTCATAAAATTAATCGCTGGGCTTGAAAACAGTATAGAGGACAGCAGAGAATCTCTTGCTACAGAGATCAAGGGACTAAGGAACAGTCAGGAGGAGATGAAAAACGCTTTAAACGAAATGCAAAATAAAATGGAAACGACGATGGCTCGGATTGAAGAGGCAGAGGAGAGAATAGGTGAACTAGAAGATAAAATTATTGAAAAAGAGGAAGCTGAGAAAAAGAGATAAAAAAAATCCAGGAGTATGAGGGGAAAATTAGAGAACTAAGTGATACACTAAAAAGAAATAATATACGCATAATTGGTATCCCAGAGGAGGAAGAGAGAGGGAAAGGTGCTGAAGGTGTAACTTGAAGAAATAATAGCTGAGAACTTCCCTGAACTGGGGAAGGAAAAAGGCGTTGAAATCCAAGAGGCACAGAGAACTCCCTTCAGACGTAACTTGAATCAATCTTCTGCACGACATATCAGTGAAACTGGCAAAACACAAGGATAAAGAGAAAATTCTGAAAGCAGCAAGGGATAAACGTGCCCTCACATATAAAGGGAGACATAGAAGACTCGTGACTAATCTCTCTTTTGAAACTTGGCAGGCCAGAAAGGATTGGCATGAGATCTTCAATGTGTTGAACAGAAAAAATATGCATCCGAGAATCCTTTATCCAGCAAGTCTGTCATTTAGAATAGAAGGAGAGATAAAGGTCTTCCCAAACAAAAACTGAAGGAATTCGTCACCACTAAACCAGCCCTACAAGAAATCCTAAGGGGGATCCTCTGAGACAAAGTACCAGAGACATTGCTACAAGCATAAAACATATAGACATCACAATGACTCTAAATGCGTATCATTCTATAATAACACTAAATGTAAATGGATTAAATGTGCCAACCAAAAGACATATGGTATCAGAATGGATAAAAAAAAAAAATAAGACCCATTTACTTTCTGTCTACAAGAGACTCATTTTAGACCTGAGGACACCTTCAGATTGAAAGTGAGGGGATGGAGAACTATTTATCATGCTACTGGAAGCCAAAAGAAAGCTGGAGTAGCTATACTTAGACAAACTAGACTTTAAATTAAAGGCTGTAACAAGAGATGAAGAAGGGCATTATATAATAATTACAGGGTCTATCCATCAGGAAGAGCTAACAATTATAAATGTCTATGTGCCGAATACCGGAGCCCCCAAATCTATAAAACAATTACTCACAAACATAAGCAACCTTATTGATAAGAATGTGGTAATTGCAGGGGACTTTAACACTCCACTTACAGAAATGGATAGATCATCTAGACCAAGGTCAATAAAGAAACAAGGGCCCTGAATGATACATTGGATCAGATGGACTTGATATATTTAGAACTCTGCATCCCAAAGCAACAGAATATACTTTCTTCTAGAGTGCACATGGAACATTCTCCAAGATAGATCACATACTGGGTCACAAAACAGCCCTTCATAAGTATACAAGAATTGAAATTATACCATGCATACTTTCAGACCACAATGCTATGAAGCTTGAAATCAACCACAGGAAAAAGCCTGGAAAACCTCCAAAAGCATGGAGGTTAAAGAACACCCTACTAAAGAATGAGTGGGTCAACCAGGCAATTAGAGATTTAAAAATATATGGAACCAAACGAAAATGAAAATACAACAATCCAAACAATTTGGGATGCAGCAAAGGCAGTCCTGAGAGGAAAATACATTGCAATCCAGACCTATCTCAAGAAACAAAAATCCCAAATACAAAATCTAACAGCACACCTAAAGGAAATAGAAGAACAGCAAAGGCAGCCTGAACCCAGCAGAAGAGAAATAATAAAGATCAGAGCAGAAATAAACAATATAGAATCTAAAAAAAAACCGTACAGCAGATCAACGAAACCAAGAGTTGGTTTTTGAAAAAATAAAATTGGCAAACCTCTAGCCAGGCTTCTCAAAAAGAAAAGGGAGATGACCCAAATAGATAAAATCATGAATGAAAATGGAATTATTACAACCAATCCCTCAGAGATACAAACAATTATCAGGGAATACTATGAAAAATTATATGCCATCACATTGGACAACCTGGAAGAAATGGACAAATTCCTAAACACCCACACACTTCCAAAACTCAATCAGGAGGAAATAGAAAGCTTGAACAGACCCATAACCAGCAAAGAAATTGAATCGGTTATCAAAAATCTCCCAACAAATAAGAGTCCAGGACCAGATGGCTTCCCAGGGGAGTTCTACCAGACGTTTAAAGCAGAGATCATACCTATCCTTCTCAAGCTATTCCAAGAAATAGAAAGGGAAGGAAAACTTCCAGACTCATTCTATGAAGCCAGTATTACTTTGATTCCTAAACCAGACAGAGACCCAGTAAAAACAGAGAACTACAGGCCAATATCCCTGATGAACATGGATGCAAAAATTCTCAATAAGATACTAGCAAATTGAATTCAACAGCATATAAAAAGAATTATTCACCATGATCAAGTGGGATTCATTCCTGGGATGCAGGGCTGGTTCAACATTCGCAAATCAAAGTGATAGATCACATTAGTAAAAGAACCATATGATCCTGTCAATCGATGCAGAAAAGGCCTTTGACAAAATTCAGCACCCTTTCTTAATAAAAACCCTTGAGAAAGTCGGGATAGAAGGAACATACTTAAACATCATAAAAGCCATTTATGAAAAGCCCACAGCTAACATCATCCTCAATGGGGAAAAACAGAGCTTTTTCCCTGAGATCAGGAACACAACAGGGATGCCCACTCTCTCACCACTGTTGTTTAACATAGTGTTGGAAGTTCTAGCATCAGCAATCAGACAACAAAAGGAAATCAAAGGCATCAAAATTGGCAAAGATGAAGTCAAGCTTTCACTTTTTGCAGATGACATGATGCTATACGTGGAAAATCCGATAGACTCCACCAAAAGTCTCCTAGAACTGATACATGAATTCAGCAAAGTTGCAGGATACAAAATCAATGTACAGAAATCAGTTGCATTCTTATACACTAACAATGAAGCAACAGAAAGACAAATAAACTGATCCCATTCACAATTGCACCAAGAAGCATAATACACCTAGGAATAAATCTAACCAAAGAGGTTAAAGATCTGTATGCTGAAAACTATAGAAAGCTTATGAAGGTAATTGAAGAAGATATAAAGAAATGGAAAGACATTCTGTGCTCATGGATTGGAAGACAATTGTCAAAATGTCAATACTACCCAAAGGTATCTACACGTTCAATGCAATCCCAATCAAAATTGCACCAGCATTCTTCTCGAAACTAGAACAAGCAATCCTAAAATTCATATGGAACCACAAAAGGCCCCGAATAGCCAAAGTAATTTTGAAGAAGACCACCAAAGCAGGAGGCATCACAATCCCAGACTTTAGCCTCTACTACAAATCTGTCATCATCAAGACAGCATGGTATTGGCACAAAAACAGACACATAGACCAATGGAATAGAAACCCCAGAACTAAACCCACAAACATATGGCCAACTAATCTTTGACAAAGCAGGAAAGAACATGCAATGGAAAAAAGACAGTCTCTTTAACAAATGGTGCTGGGAGAACTGGACAGCAACATGCAGAAGGTTGAAACTAGACCACTTTCTCACACCATTCACAAAAATAAACTCAAAATGGATAAAGGACCTGAATGTGAGACAGGAAACCATCAAAACCCTAGAGGAGAAAGCAGGAAAAGACCTCTCTGACCTCAGCCGTAGCAATTTCTTGACACATCCCCCAAAGACCAGGGAATTAAAAGCAAAAATGAACTGCTGGGACCTTATGAAGATAAAAAGCTTCTGCACAGCAATGGAAGCAACCCAACAAAACTAAAAGGAAACTAACAGAATGGAAAAGATATTTGTAAATGATATATCGGACAAAGAGCTAGTATCCAAAATGTATGAAGAGCTCACCAAACTCCACACCGGAAAACAACCCAGTGAAGAAATGGGCAGAAACCATGAATAGACACTTCTCTAAAGAAGACATCCGGATGGCCAACAGGCACACGAGAAGATGCTCAACATCGCTCCTTATCAGGGAAATACAAATCAAAACCACACTCAGATATCACCTCACGCCAGTCAGAGGGGCCAAAATGAACAAACCAGGAGACTGTAGATACTGGAGAGGATGTGGAGAAACGGGAACCCTCTTGCACTGTTGGTGGGAATGCAAATTGGTGCAGCCACTCTGGAAAACAGTGTGGAGGTTCCTCAGAAAATTAAAAATAGACCTACCTTATGACCCAGCAATAGCACTGCTAGGAATTTACCCAAGGGATACAGGAGTACTGATGCATAGGGGCATTTGTACCCCAGTGTTTATGGCAGCACTCTCAACAATAGCCAAATTATGAACAGAACCTAAATGTCCATCAACTGATGGATAAAGAAATTGTGGTTTATATACACAATGGAGTACTACATGGCAATGAGAACGAAATCTGGCCCTTTGTAGCAATGTGGATGGAACTGGAGATTGTGATGCTAAGTGAAATAAGCTATAAAGAGAAAGATACCATATGTTTTCACTCTTATGTGGATCCTGAGAAACTTAATAGAAACCCATGGAGGAGGGGAAGGAAAAAAAAGAAAAAGAGGTTAGAGTGGGAGAGAGCCAAAGCATAAGAGACTCTTAAAAACTGAGAACTGAGGGTTTATGGGGGGTGGGTGGGAGGGGAAGGTGGGTGATGGGTATTGAGGAGGGCACCTTTTGGGATGAGCACTGGGTGTTGTATGGAAACCAATTTGACAATAAATTTCATATATTGAAAAAAAAAGTTGATGCAAGATTCAAAAACTTAAATATATACAAAGTAGGGAATAAAAGTAAAAAAAAGATGTGGCACATATATATACTGGAGTATTACTCGGCAATCAAAAAGAATGAAATCTTGCCATTTGCAACTACATGGACAGAACTGGAGGGTATTATGCGAGGTGATTTCAGTCAGAGAAAGACCAACACCATAGGACTTCACTCATGTGCGGAATCAGATGCAAAATGGATGAACATGAGGGAAGGGAAGCAAAAATATAAACAGGGAGGGGGACAGAACTGAAGAGACTCTTAAATAGGAACAGAGGGGGGCTGGAGACATTGTGGGTGGGGGGATGGGCTAAACGGGTGAGGGGCATTAGGGAGGACACTTGGGATCAGCACTGGGTGTCACATGTAGGGGGTGAATCCCTGAATTCTGCTCCTGAAGTCATTGCACTCTACACTGACTTGGATGTAATTGAGCAAAAATGAAAGAATGAAGGGACCTCAGTAGGAATCACTGTGCCCCACATGTTTCTACTGTAATTAGTGATTCCATTTCCTTCTCCTTCCTGCTCTGGACTCGTAGCTCTGCAGAATGTAGTTGGCCTCCTCCAGCCCCCTTGCAGGTAGATGTGCAGGCAAGATAATCAGGTCCTCAGGTTTCAGGTCCATGGGTTGTGAACCCTTTATAGGTCTTGTACTGAACTTGGTCACCTTCACCTAAGACAATGAAGACACAAAGCCACCAGACAGAAGAACTAGATCCCCATGGAACATCACAGTGCCTCTGCAACTCCTGCCCCTGGTTGGTAGGAGATAGGAATTTCACTGTCCTACCTCCTTCGTGTCACCATATGCCTGGTTCTCATGGACATGGTCGTGGAACCTGAGCCCTGAACATGGGACTCAGCCACCGGACCAAGGCCTTGCAGGTGTGTGGCCATTCAGCCCCGAATCTGGCTAAGGTGTTCTCTTTCTCCTCTTCACTGATGAGAAAAATCAGAGTTCATGTGAAATGTGCAGGATCACACGGCTGGGGAAACAAGTGGTCTTGAACCCACACCTTCCAAACACAAAGATGATCTTTCTGACCTCAGTGAAACAATTCTTGGTGTATTGATGGAAATGTTTAGAGCACATTTGAGAGGTGATTGGGGTGTTAGAGAAATACTAGAACCCCCTTGAGTCATTGGACTATACAGACTCCCACAGAAGAGGGAAGAAACAGAACCAGTGGCTTCACCAGAAACCTTTTGGGACAACACCACCCAACAGATAAGAAATACAGGATGTGTGGATGGGACTTTCCACCCAAGACTCAAGTGACTTACTGTCCACACAGAGCACTGGGCTTATTAGATGTGGGTGTTGAATGATCGTGTCTACGTAGGATACAAACCCACATCTGTCTGCATGCTATGTTCACCTGTAGAGGGGAACTGTCACACAGAGCAAATCTGAACATGTTGCACATGATCCCAATGCTGGATTTTTCATCATGCTTGACTGACACCAAGCCTCACCCGTTCCTAACGTTTTAACTAAAATATTTCTAATTTTGAGCTTTTTGCAAGAACTCCTCAGTCTGTTGGTTAAAAACTCTTTGGAATGTTTCAAGATTGGTTTGGGGCATCTCTTTTATGGCAACTTACTTTGGGGCACAGACCTATTTTTGAAAAGGAGGGTTCTAGGTTTAGTCTATATAGTTAAAAAAGGAGCCATGTTGCACTTGAAAACTTCATATGGTTTGTAACTTCTGGTAAACTTATTCTGTGTACGTACAAAGTTATATGTGGTGTGCACACTCACAAAGGGTAAAGAACACACATGCAAATACCATCGCACAACAGTTCATTAGCATTTACTGGCCTAACCCACAATGTTGAGTTGGATTAATTCCAATGAGGACTTGAATCAGTTTTACTTAATCCTCAGTCTCAGGGCAGCCACGATCGTTTGAACCACAAAACAAGAAAACCAGTATTTTCGTTACTTTCCCTTTGGGAGCAGAGACGTTGAAAACCTTGCAGAAGCAGCCTGGGATCCGAATTCTTCCAACACACACGGTTTACTTGAGAGGGGTCCTTGCTGTTGAGAGGATGCTGTTAACAGCGGAGCAAAACCTACCGCGGCCAAAGGATTCACACTCTTCCCGCCTCCAGACCTGGGGCTGCTCAGACACCCATCCTTCCCCCTCCTCGAAAAAATAATGGATTCAACTTTTGGCTCATTCCGCACGCTAGAGAGGTAGCCAAAACTCTGAGGGAGGGGCAATTATGGGGGAGTCCCAGGAGACTCCTGCTATGGGAATTTGAGCTCAACACCACCCCACAGTGACCGTCACAGCTCAAGAAGGATCAGAGACGACGTCTCAGCCCACAGCTGTGCTCCATCGCGATGCTCCACCCTTTCCAGCAAGAGAAAGAGACTCAAGCCTGAGATCAGAGCCTCTTTCTTTGAATCTCCTCCTTCATGCTACCTTTGGTATTTATGTCCACACGGACCAGGCAGCGATCCACCCCTTTGGGACCCAAAGCCCAGCCAGATTGCATCACGACTCCACAGTCTGTCTCAGGGAAACAGGATACAGGAAGGTCCCAACCTTCCCTCTGCTGCAAGGTCACCTGGTCGAGTTCCCTCACGATTCACCCCCTAGTCCCTGAGGGTTCAGGTGCATAGTGACCAGAGGAAGCCTGGATCCCGCAGCCCACCCCTATCCCCTAGGAACACAGAACATAGAGGGAGGACATGACCACACGAGGATCAAGCAACAGCGTTGGGGGTGCAGCCGAGCTGTGGTGCCGCAACCAGCTTGGAAGTGTAAGACTCCAGAGACCGTACACTGCCTGGTTTCCTTAGCTTTTCCATGTTGTTCCCCGAAATGATCTTTTACCCTCATGATCACCCGTAGAAGAACTTCTACTGCCCTCCTCAAGGGGCAAATGGAGGCTCAGAGATGCTCTTTTGTCCAGGATGGCCCAGCCAGTTCACAGTGCACTGTAAGGGGCCTGGACCCCCATTGAGTGTGTGCATCTTTCTACTCCCTCCCCCCCACCCCCAGAAATTCCCTCAGAGGCTGTAGGAATGGCCTGCATTTCCTCTAGGCACCACCAGGGGTGCCGACCTCAAGGGGCTGCTACCAGCCTTTCCCTGGTCACCTGATGTCCCTTGAGGGTCATCACTTTGCTTCAGGCTTAAGCCCGCCTCACTGTGAGCCCATCTGCCACACCAGCAACACTGCTGGCCACCCGATGGAGTGGACTGAACCCCATGGTACCTTTGGGGTCGGAACACCCCCACAGAAAGGAGGAACCACAGGCACCCGCTCAGGTGGCCACGGCACAAATCTATGCTTCTAGAATCCCAATTTGTTCTGAGCCTCCATCCTGTCTCAGTAAATTCGGGTGGCCTTGGGCAAGAGGCTTCCCCCAAGACTGTTTCCTCACCTGTAATTTGGGGATACTAGCACCCACATCATGAGGTTTACTGGATTATAGAAACCCATATATGCAAGGCATTTGCCAGACTGCACAACAGGTCTCCTGTCAGTCACGGCTATTTTAGGGTCTGCCCTGCTTTCTCAGACCTGTGGGAGTTTTATCAAGTAGGTGTACAATCTTGGCCATGTGGCCATCACCTGGCCCAGAGGCTCTGGCAAGGTAGAACTCGTAGGGCTCCAGCCCAGGGACATCAGGGCTGGCAGGTTGCTCTAAGTCTGTGCTAATTCCACAGCCACTAGCCACCCATGGCTACTAAGATTTGATACATTTAAACTCAATTCCTGGTTTCCAAAGCCCACATGGGGCTGGTGGCCACCATATTGGACAGCATGGACAGGGGCCGTTTCCTTGGTCACAGAAGGTTCTCTTTACAGCCCTGGTCTGTGTTGTTCCCATTCTTTTCCTAAAAGGCCCCGCCTGCCCAGTAACTGGTCCATCTGTCACTTAATTCCCAGGAATTCAAGACTATTGCCCACATACCACCGTGGCTGTGGGAAACTGATATTTGAAGATCAGAGACAAATTAGGAGAAAATTGTCTTTGATAAAATTCAAACTTTTCCCTCAATGCATTATTTCTTTCGTAAATTAAAAAAAAATTCTAGTTAACAGTGCAATATTGGTTTCAGAATTCAGTGATTCAGCACTTATGTACAATACCCAGGGCTCATCACAGGAGGCACCCTCTCCCTCAGTACCCAGCATCCATTTAGCCCATCCCCCCCTCATCAACTCTGTTGTGTGTCTTTAAGAGTCTCTTGTGGTTTGTTTCCCCACTTTTTTCTCCCCACCCCCTTCCCGTATGTTCATCTGTTTTGTTTCTAAAATTGCACGAGTGAAATCATATGGTATTTATCATTGACTTATTTTGCTTAGCATAATACATTCTAGCTCCACCCACGTCATTGCAATTGGCAAAATCTCATTCGTTTCGATGGCTGAGTAAACTCTTTTGAAAAAAGCCAGGGTCTTTTATATAAAGAATGTACAATTCAGCTTAAAGTATCATGTTCCATTCATTGATAGTTGCTGTATTCTAGGCCTATGAGATGGATCATAACAGTTAAAATGAAGGTTAATTATTTCAGTATGTCAAGAAAAAAGACTCCATACTAAACTTCCTGTTTTTCTTAGAAATCACTGTTTGGGGTACAGTGCATCACTATCTTTATTACTTTTACAAAGTCTTTTAGGCACTCACTAATGTGGACTGAACACAAGGTAGAAGAAAATGGAGTACGATAGATATAATACTCAAAGTTTGCAGAGACCTTGATTTTTAAGGGTGTACCTTTTGTAATTACAAAGAAAAGCACCCTCCCCCCCCCCCCATCTTTCTCTACCTGCCATGTGTCGTCATGCACCAATGCGATTTCAGAAACAGGCTCCATGACTTTGTTAGGTTTGGTCAATAAGAAGCCTTGGCTGGAGGAGGGAGAAAAGGAGAGGGCGTTCTGGATTGTTCTTCCTCTGGCTTTCTCTGCAAAGGTCCCTTGTCTGGCCATGGTCCTCCAGAGTGCACCGCTCCTCTCAAGGGGACCTCTCCCCCCCGCCTCAGGCTCTGATAGCCTCTACCTGCCCTTGACCCTCCGGGCTACAGGAGAAGGGCAGCTCTACAGTCACCTGCCTGGGTTCCTGCTCGGTCCCTGGGATTCCCTGACACTCCACACCAGGCTGTGGAATTAGGTCCCTGATAAGTTCGCCCTCCTCCGTGTGATCACCCTGATAACACTTATATTTGTATGTGGGTACGAGGCTAACTGTTCCACTTCCCCCAGCCACCCTGGGGCCTGGAGATCTGCCTCACCCACCTAATACCACACAGCCATTTCTACCCTGGGGTCCTACACCTGCAATGCTTTATATCCAGGGAAAGACACAACTTCCTTCTCAGATCTGCCAATTCCTGTGAGTTGGATTTGTGTTCCCCACTGTGTGAACAATGAGGTGTCCTTTCTCAGGGACCCACTAGCACCTAAGCTCTGGATGGTCCTTTCCTTCATCTAGGAGATGTCCTACAGCATTTTCTGTGAAAGACTCCTTTCCATCGTCCTGAGAGCTGGACTGGGAATCCAGAAGTCGGAGTATTCCTTTCCAGTGGCATGCCCATTTCATGGTGTAAATACTCCCAAGATGGCGGATCTCAAGCTACCAAAGGCCTCACTGGCTTGCAGATTTCCTGAAAATGTAAACCTGTGTCTAGGAAGGCCATGCAGGCGAGCCAGCACACGATGGCCAGCTTCCCATTCCTGACTCTTCCCTTCTGAGTGACAAAGTGATGAAAGAAAAGACCATGAGCAGAAAGATGGCAGCAGAGTAGGTGGGCCCTAGGCTCTTGTTTCACAATCCCAACTAGATAATGATCAAAACATCCTCAGTACCCCCAGAAATTTACTTGAAGATTGACAGAATAAACTCTACAAATAGAGGGAGAGAAGAGGCTACAACAAAAAAGGTGGGAAGCATATAGAATGGTTTAGGGGAGAAAGGGATGGTGACAATTGTGGAGCAGAGGGAGCCATGGTCACAGAGAAGAGGAGGAGGAAGAGAGCACACAAGAAAGGGAGGGAGGGAAGCACACAGGGGAACACACAGGAGAAGATCTCCCTAAAGACACTGGTTCAGAAAATGAGAAGGGAAGAGTTTCCAGAGTTTTTGCAACTAGCAGGGCTTCAAGCTTGGGGTTTCATAGGTCAGCAGGCTTGGCTGGGATAGAGCCTAGAGGACACTGCTCTGCTTCTGTAGAAAAAGCAGGCAAACAACCTGGGAGCAGATAGTATGGCAACCGATCTGAAGAGTGCCTGGGACACACAGGGCAGGGGGAGATTATTTGTTCAGAGTGTACCTGAGAGGCAGAGTTCAGAGACAGTTCTCTGGGAACAAAGGAGATGGCTGGCATCATTACCCTCCCCCACCCCTCAGAATACACACAGTGCCCCCTGCAGGAAGCAGCACAGCACCCACACAAGCAGCCTGACTTGCTTACACCACCCCTCTCTCCCCCTCGTGCCCCTGGAGAAACTGCCCTTTCTCGGGCCTCTCCCCTAGAAGACCACAACAAACCCCTGCTCACATCACATCTTCTGGACAGAGACATTTGCATGGCCTCATTTCAACGGAGGGGTTGGCAGGACCCATCTCACAAGCAGACCAGAGCACACCTAGCTAAAACTCACCACATTCATGCCGGGGACCAAGTACTGCTCACAGCATAAAGCCTCTGCAGGCAACTGGCCTGAAGGATAGAGCAGCTGCAACACAACAGCAGAGTGCACGTAGCAGACACCAGGGATGCTCCCTGAATCGTGAGGCCTTGGGCACTGCATGAACTCGTCTTCAGAAGGTCGTTACTTTCAGGAACAGGAAACGTAACTGACTTCTAACAGAGAGGCAGAGGCAGAGACTTAGACAAGACAGAGGAATTTATCCCAAATGAACAAAACAAGAGAAGGCCACAGCCAAGTACCTAAAGCAAGACAGATAAATGTAACATGCCTGATGGAGAATTTAAGATGTTTACATTTATGCATTTTTGAAAGACAGAGCACAAGCAGGGGTGGGGCAGAGAGTGAGGGAGATGCAGAATCCGAAGCGGGCTCCAGGCTCTGAGCTGTCAGCACAGAGTCTGACACGGGGCTCAAACTCACGAGCTGCGAGATCATGACGTGAGCCGAAGTTGGACGCTCAACTGAGCCACCCAGGAGCCTCCTGATGGAGAATTTAAAGTGGAAGTATACTCAACTAGGTTTGAGAACAGAAGACTCAGTGAGACCCTTACCACCAAGTCTGAAGACTTTTAAAAGAATCAGAAATGAAGAGTGCAAGGAGATTGGAAACCTACTTGATTCAATCAATATTAGGCTGGAAGAAACAGGAATGAATTGGTGACCTAGAAGACAAACTAATGGAAAGCAATGAAGCTGAACTAAAGAGAAAGAAGAATTAACCAACGTGAGGATAGACTTAGGGAACTAAGGGACTCCACCAAACATAGTAACATTCATATTATAAGAAGGAGCAGAGAGAAATGCAGGCAGAAAGTTTGAGGAAAGAATAGTTGCAAAGTTCCCTCAATGGGGAAGGAAACAGACATCTAGATCCAGGAGGCACAGAGAATTCCCATCAAAAAATCAACTAAAACAGGCCAACCAATACATCTAATTAAATTTGCAAAATCTAGTGATGAAAAAGTTAAAACCAGCAAGACAGGAGTCATCATTAACTTCTAAGGGAAAACTGATAAGGCTAGCTGAAGATTTCTCAACAGAAACTTGGCAGACCAGAAGGGAGTGGCATAATATATATTCAAAGTGAAGGGAAAAAATCTGCACCAAGAATACTCTGCCCAGTAAGGCTAGATATCCAGTCATTCAGAATAGAAGATCAAGTTTCTCAAAAACTAAAGGAGTTCATAACCACTAAACCAGCCCTGCAAGAAATATTAAAGGGGACTCTTTGAGGAGAATAGTCATACCAAAAGTGACAGTATAAAGGGACACAAAAGCAGTAAAAATGAATAGTTCTATGAAAATCAAATAACTCAAAACAGGAATAGAACATGTACCCAAAACATGAGAAAAGAACGAGTTCAAACTTGAATGACCCTCAACTTAATATACGCTGCTATTTATAGGAAGAGGCAGTATACAAACCTAGTGGCAACCACATATCAAAAACCACTAACATGCAAATAGAAAGAAATTCAAATATACCACTAAAGAATATCAGCAAATCATAAAAGACCAGAGAAAATCTCCAGAAACAACCACAAAATAAAATGGCAATACAGATCAGTAATTACTTTGAATGTAAATGGACTAAACACACCCATCAGAAGACATAGATGTCATAATGGGTTAAAAAAAAGAGACTTCAATATGCTGCTCACCAGCGACTCCTAGGCTAAAGACACTTGTATATTGAAAGTGAAGGGATGGAGAAATATTATGCAAAGGGATGTCAAAACGAAGCCAGAGCAGCAATACTTAGATCAGAAAACAGACTTTAAAACAAAGCCTGTAACAAGAAAAAGGGCATATATTAAAGGAGACAACCCAAGAAGATAGAACAATTGTGAATATCTATGCACCCAACATGCTAACATGCAAATACATAAAATTGATAACATAAAGGAATTGATAGTACAATAATATTGACGGACTTTAACACTCCACTTACATCAGTAGACAGATCTAATGGTCAAGAAAAACAAGAAAAACGTTGGCTTTTAATGACACACTGGACCAGATGGATTTAACAGATCTATTCAGAATATCTCATCCTAAAGCAGAAGAACACACATTCTTTTCAAGTATACATGGGACATTCTCTAGAACCCATCATGTTAGGTCACAAAACAGGCATAAACAAATACAAAAGACTGAAGTCCTACCATGTACCTTTTTCTGGACATAAGGCAATGAAACTAGAAGTCAACCACAAGAAAAAAAATCTGAAAAGATCACAAACACAGAAATGAAACATGCTACTAAATAATGAATGAGTCAACCTGGAAATCCAAGAAATTTAAAAACATGAAAAAATGAAAATGAAAAAGTCCAAAATCTTTGGGACACAGCAAAAGTGGTCCTAAGAGGGATGTATATGGCAATACAGCTCTACCTCAAGAAGAAAAAAATCCAAAAAAAAAAACAAAAACAAAAACAAAAAACAAGAAAATCCTACCTAACATTACACTTAGAGGAGTTAGAAAAAGAATGAAGCTGAAAGCCAGCAAAAGGAATAAAGATTAGAACAGAAATAAAGGATATCGAAACAAAAAATAGAACGTTAATGAAAGCAGGAGCTGGTTCTTTGAAAAAAAATCAACAGAAGTGATAAACATCTAGCAAGACTCATTAAAAAAAAGGACTAAAATGAGAAGTGATCAAGAACCAACATCACAGAAATAGGATAATATACAACAAATTGGACAGCCTAGAAGAAATGGATAAATTCCTTGAAACATATAACCTACTAAAATTCAATCAGAAAATTTGAACAGTATACTTACTAGCAATGAAATTGAACTAGCAATTAAAAAAAAAAAAACCTCCCAAATAGAAGTCCAGGACCAGATGGCTTCACAGGAGAATTCTATCAAGTATTTAACAAGTTAATCCTTATCGTTCTCAAACTCTTCCAAAAAATAGAAAAGGAAGAAAAACTTCCAAATTCATTCTAGGTGCCAGCATTATCCTAGTACCAAAAACAAAGACACCACTAATAATGAGAGCTATAGGCCAATAATCCCTGATGAATAGAATGCAGAAATTCTCAGTACGAGCAAACCGAATTCAACCATCCAGGAAAAAAAAAAAAAATCATTCACAGTGATCAGGTGGGATTTATTCCCAGGTTGCAAGGGCGATTGGATCTTTGCAAAACAGGATACATCACATCAGCAAGAGACAGGCAAAAACCACATGATCATTTCAATAGATGCAGAAAAAGCATTTAACAAAGTACAACATCCATTCATGATAAAAACCTTCAACAAAGTGGGTTTAGAGGGAACATGCCTCAACATAATAAAGGCCTTATACGAAAAACACACAGCCAATGTTTTAAATGGGGAAAAACAGCTTTTCCTTTGATGCAGGAGCACAAGAGGGATGTCCCCTTTTACCACTTTTCTTCAACACAGTAGTGGAAGTCCTAGCCACAGCAGTCAGGCAACACAAAGATAGAAGTCACGGAGGCCAACAAGGAAGCAGTGAATCTCGTACTATTTGCAGAGGACAGGATACTCTACATAGAAAACCCTAAAGACTCAACCAAAGAGCTGCCAGAACCGATCAGTTTAGTGAAGTCAGAGGATACCAAAAAATCACTGTGCCAAAAACTTGCATTTCTATAAAGTGGCTGAAAGTGAAATTAAGGAGTCAATCACATTTACAACTACTCCAAGAACAAGAAAACATCTAGGGCTAAACCCAACCGAAGAGGTGAAAGATATGTAGTCTGAAAACTATACAAACACTGATGAAAGACATTGAAGACAACACAGAAATGAAAAGACGTTCCATGCTCATAGATTGGGAATTATTAAGATGTCCATACTCCCCAAAGCAACCTACGGAATTAATGTAATTTTTTATCAAAATGCCAACAGCATTTTCTCACAAGCTAGAACAATCCTAAACTTTGTGTGGAGCCAGAAAGGACCCTTAATAGCCAAAGCAACCTGGCAAAAGAAAAATAAGTCCGGAGGCATCACAATTTTGGACTTCAAGTTACATTACTGTAAGCTGTAGTGATCAAAATAGTAAGGTATTGGCACAGAAACAGACATGTGTATCAATAAAACAGAATAGAAAATGCAGAAATAAACCCACAACTATATGGTCAATTAACCTTCAACAAATGATGAAAGAATATCCAATGAGAAAAAGATCTCTTTGACAAAGAAATGGTACTGGGAAAACTGGCCAGTATGCAAATGAATGAAACTGGACCACTTTTATTACACACACACACACACACACACACACACACACACACACACACACACACACACCAAGATGGATTAAAGACCTAAATGTGAGACAGGAAACCACCAAAATCCTAGAACACAGGCAGCAACCCCTTCGACATTGGCCATGGCAACTGCTTTCTAGATTAGTCTCTTGACATAAGGAGACAAAATAAACTGTTAGGACTACATCAAGACAAAAGCTTCTACACAGCAGAGAAATCAAAAGATTAGAAGGTAACCTAAATAATGGGAGAAGAGGTCTGCAAAAGACATATCTAACATCTAACAAAGACTATCCAAACATAAAATTATAGGACATTGCAAAAATAATCCAATTAAATAATGGGAAGACATGAATAGACACTTTTCTAATTACTTCAAGATGGGCAGCAGACATGTGAAAAAATTCTCATCACTCATCAAGGAAATGAAAAGACTACCCATCAGAATAGCTAAAAATCAAAACCCCAAGAAGCAACAGGTATTGGAGAGGATGTGGAGAAAGGAGAACCCTCTTGCATTGTTGGTGGGAATGCAAACCGTGGCAACCACTCTGGAAAAGAGTATGGAGGTTCCTCAGAAAGTTAAAAATAGAACTACCCTATGGTCCAAGCATGGCACTACTGGGTCTTTACTGAAAGAATATGAAAATACTGATTAAAGAGATACAAGCACCCTTATGCTTACAGCAGCATATGATAGGCAAATTATGGAAACAGCCCAAGTGTCCATCAATAGATGAATGGATAAAGAAGATGAATGGATAAGGAGGGAAGATGGTGGCATAGGAGGACGCTGGGCTCACCGCGCAGCCTGCTGATCACTTAGATTCCACCTACACCTGCCTAACCCAGAAAACCACCAGAATACTAGCAGAAGGGAGTGTCCGGAGCCAAGCGCACACAAGAGGCCCACGGAAGAGGGTAGGAAGGGCAGCGAGGTGGTGCGCGCTCCACAGACTGGCGGGAGGGAGCCGGGGCAGAGGGGCAGCCAGTCGGCCAAGCAGAGCCCCCGAGTCTGGCTTGCAAAAGCAGAGGGGCCGGATGGAGTGTGTTCCGACAGCAAGCGGGACTTAGCATCTGGGAGGTCCTAAGTTAACAGCTCTGCTCGGAAAGCGGGAAGGCTGGAGGACAAAGGGAGGGAGAGTTGCTGAGCCATGGGACCACAGAGCTCAGTTTGGCGGGAACAAAGGTGTTCGCCAGCGCCATCTCCCTCGCCCATCCCCCAGCCAAAATCCCAAAGGGAACCAGTTCCTGCCAGGGAACTTGCTTGCTCTGCACAAACACCCAACGCTTGCTTCTGCGGAGTCACCCCTCCGGCAGCAGGTCTGACTCCCTCTGGCTGCCACAGGGCCCCTCCTGAAGCAGATCACCTAAGGAGAAGCGAGCTAAGCCTGCCCCTCCTGCCCCCGTGCACCTTGCCTACCCACCCCAGCTAATACACCAGATCCCCAGCACCACAAGCCTGGCAGTGTGCAAGTAGCCCAGACGGACCACGCCACCCCACAGTGAATCCCGCCCCTAGGAGAGGGGAAGAGAAGGCACACACCAGTCTGACTGTGGCCCCAGAGGTGGGCTGGGGGCGGACATCAGGTCTGACTGCGGCCCCGCCCACCAACTCCAGGTATACACCACAGCACAGGGGAAGTGCCCTGCAGGACCATACCACTCCAGGGACTATCCAAAATGACCAAATGGAAGAATGCCCCTCAAAAGAATCTCCAGGAAATAACAGCTAATGAACTGATTAAAAAGGATTTAAATATAACCAAAAGTGAATTTAGAATAGTCATAAAATTAATCACTGGGCTTTAAAACAGTATAGAGGACAGCAGAGACTCTATTGCTACAGAGATCAAGAGACTAAGGAACAGTCAGGAGGAGCTGAAAAACGCTTTAAACGAGATGCAAAATAAAATGGAAACGACCACGGCTTGGATTGAAGAGGCAGAGGAGAGAATAGGTAAACTAGAAGATAAAATTATGGAAAAGAGTAAGGTGAGAAGATAAAATCCAGGAGTATGAGGAGAAAATTAGAGAACTAAGTGATACACTAAAAAGAAATAATATACGCATAATTGGTATCCCAGAGGAGGAAGAGAGAGGGAAATGTGCTGAAGGGGTACTTGAAGAAATTATAGCTGAGAACTTCCCTGAACTGGGGAAGGAAAAAGGCATTGAAATCCAAGAGGCACAGAGAACTCCCTTCAGACGTAACTTGAATCGATCTTCTACACAACATATCATAGTGAAACTGGCAAAACACAAGGATAAAGAGAAAATCCTGAAAGCAGCAAGGGATAAACGTGCCCTCACATATAAAGGGAGACATAGAAGACTCGTGACTGATCTCTTTTGAAACTTGGCAGGCCAGAAAGGAATGGCAGGAGATCTTCAATGTGTTGAACAGAAAAAATATGCATCCGAGAATCCTTTATCCAGCAAGTCTGTCATTTAGAATAGAAGGAGAGATAAAGGTCTTCCCAAACAAAAACTGAAGGAATTCGTCACCTCTAAACCAGCCCTACAAGAGATCCTAAGGGGGATCCTGTGAGACAAAGTACCAGAGACATTGCTACAAGCAGAAAACATACAGACATCACAATGACTCTAAACCCGTATCTTTCTATAACAACACTGAATGTAAATGGATTAAACACACCAACCAAAAGACATAGGGTATCAGAATGGATAAAAAAACAAGACCCATCTATTTGCTGCCTACAAGAGACTCATTTTAGACCTGAGAACACCTTTAGATTGAGAGTGAGGGGATGGAGAACTATTTATCATGCTACTGGAAGCCAAAAGAAAGGTGGAGTAGCCATACTTCTATCAGACAAACTAGACTTTAAAGGTTGTAACAAGAGATGAAGAAGAGCATTATAATTACAGGGTCTATCCATCAGGAAGAGCTAACAATTATAAATGTCTATATGCCGAATACTGGAGCCCCCAAATCTATAAAACAATTACTCACAAACATAAGCAACCTTATTGATAATAATGTGGTAATTGCAGGGGACTTTAACACTCCACTTACAGAAATGGATAGATCATCTAGACACACGGTCAATAAAGAAACAAGGGCCCTGAATGATACATTGGATCAGATGGACTTGATATATTTAGAACTCTGCATCCCAAAGCAACAGAATATACTTTCTTCTCGAGTGCACATGGAACATTCTCCAAGATAGATCACATACTGGGTCACAAAACAGCCCTTCATAAGTATACAAGAATTGAAATTATACCATGCATACTTTCAGACCACAATGCTATGAAGCTTGAAATCAACCACAGGAAAAAGTCTGGAAAACCTCCAAAAGCATGGAGGTTAAAAAACACCCTACTAAAGAATGAGTGGGTCAACCAGGCAATTAGAGAATTAAAAGATATATGGAAACAAACGAAAATGAAAATACAACAATCCAAACAATTTGGGATGCAGCAAAGGCAGTCCTGAGAGGAAAATACATTGCAATCCAGGCCTATCTCAAGAAACAAGAAAAATCCCAAATACAAAATCTAACAGCACACCTCAAGGAAATAGAAGCAGAACGGCAAAGGCAGCCTAAACCCAGCAGAAAAAGAGAAATAATAAAGATCAGAGCAGAAATATAGAATCTAAAAAAACTGTACAGCATATCAACGAAACCAAGAGTTGGTTTTTTTGAAAAAATAAGATTGACAAACCTCTAGCCAGGCTTCTCAAAAAGAAAAGGGAGCTGATGCAAATAGATAAAATCATGAATGGAAACAGAATCATTACAACCAATCCCTCAGAGATACAAACAATTATCAGGGAATACTATGAAAAATTATATGCCAACAAACTGGACAACCTGGAAGAAATGGACAAATTCCTAAACACCCACACGCTTCCAAAACTCAATCAGGAGGAAATAGAAAGCTTGAACAGACCCAGAACCAGCAAAGAAATTGAATCGGTTCTCAAAAATCTCCCAACAAATAAGAGTCCAGGACCAGATGGCTTCCCAGGGGAGTTCTACCAGACGTTTAAAGCAGAGATCATACCTATCCTTCTCAAGCTATTCCAAGAAATAGAAAAGGAAGGAAAACTTCCAGACTCACTCTATGAAGCCAGTATTACTTTGATTCCTAAACCAGAGACCCATTAAAAAAAGAGAACTACAGGCCAATATCCCTGATGAATATGGATGCAAAAATTCTCAATAAGATACTAGCAAATCGAATTCAACAGCATATAAAAAGAATTATTCACCATGATCAAGTGGGATTCATTCCTGGGATTCAGGACTGGTTCAACATTCATAAATCAATCAACGTGATACATCACAATAAAAGAAAAGAACCATATGATCCTGTCGATCACAGAAAAGGCATTTGATGAAATTCAGCAAACTTACTTAATAAAAACCCTTGAGAAAGTCGGGATAGAAGGAACACACTTAAACATCATAAAAGCCATTTATGAAAAGCCCACAGCTAACATCATCCTCAATAGGGAAAAACAGCTTTTTTCCCTGAGATCAGGAACACAACAGGGATGCCCACTCTCTCACCACTGTTGTTTAACATAGTGTTGGAAGTTCTAGCATCAGCAATCAGACAAAAGGAAATCAAAGGCATCAAAATTGGCAAAGATGAAGTCAAGCTTTCACTTTTTGCAGATGACATGATGCTATGCGTGGAAAATCCGATAGACTCCACCAAAAGTCTCCTAGAACTGATACATGAATTCAGCAAAGTTGCAGGATACAAAATCAATGTACAGAAATCAGTTGCATTCTTATACACTAACAATGAAGCAACAGAAAGACAAATAAACTGATCCCATTCACAATTTCACCAAGAAGCATAAAATACCTAGGAATAAATCTAACCAAAGAGGTAAAAGATCTGTATGCTGAAAACTATAGAAAGCTTATGAAGGTAATTGAAGAAGATATAAAGAAATGGAAAGACATTCCCTCCTCATGGATTGGAAGAATAAATATTGCCAAAATGTCAATACTACCCAAAGCTATCTACACATTCAATGCAATCCCAATCAAAATTTCACCAGCATTCTTCTCAAAACTAGAACAAGGAATCCTAAAATTCATATGGAACCACAAAAGGCCCCAAACAGCCAAAGTAATTTTGAAGAAGACCAAAGCAGGAGGCATCACAATCCCAGATTTTAGCCTCTACTACAAAGCTGTAATCAAGACAGCATGGTATTGGCACAAACACAGACACACAGACCATTGGAATAGAATAGAAACCCCAGAACTAAACCCACAAACATATGGCCAACTAATCTTTGACAAAGCAGGAAAGAACATCCAATGAAAAAAGACAGTCTCCTTAACAAATGGTGCTGGGAGAACTGGACAGCAACATGCAGAAGGTTGAAACTAGACCACTTTCTCACACCATTCACAAAAATAAACTCAAAATGGATAAAGGACCTGAATGTGAGACAGGAAACCATCAAAACCCTAGAGGAGAAAGCAGGAAAAGACCTGACTTCAGCCGTAGCAGTCTCTTACTTGACACATCCCTAAAGGCAAGAAAATTAAAAGCAAACATGAATTACTGGGACCTTATGATAAAAAGCTTCTGCACAGCAAAGGAAACAACCAACAAAACTAAAAGGCAACCAACGGAATGGGAAAAGATTTGCAAATGACGTATCGGACAAAGGGCTAGTATACAAAATCTATAAAGAGCTCACCAAACTCCACACCCGAAAAATAACCCAGTGAAGTGGGCAGAAAACGTGAATAGACACTTCTCTAAAGACGACACCCGGATGGCCAACAGGCACATGAAAAGATGCTCAACGTCTCGCCTTATCAGGGAAATACAAATCAAAACCACACTCAGATATCACCTCACGCCAGAGTGGCTGAAACGAACAAATCAGGAGACTATAGATGCTGGAGAGGATGTGGAGAAACGGGAACCCTCTTGCACTGTTGGTGGGAATGCAAATTGGTGCAGCCACTCTGGAAAACTGTGGAGGTTCCTCAGAAAATTAAAAATAGACCTACCCTATGACCCCGCAATAGCACTGCTAGGAATTTACCCAAGGGATACAGGAGTACTGATGCATAGGGGCACTTGCACCCCAATGTTTATAGCACTCTCAACAATAGCCAAATTGTGGAAAGAGCCTAAACGTCCATCAACTGATGAATGGATAAAGAAATTGTGGTTTATATACACAATGGAGTAATACAGGGCAATGAGAAAGAACGAAATCTGGCCCTTTGTAGCAACGTGGATGGAACTGGAGAGTGTGATGCTAAGTGAAATAAGCCATACAGAGAAAGACAGATACCATGTGTTTTCACTCTTATGTGGATCCTGAGAAACTTAACAGAAACCCATGGGGGAGGGGAAGGAAAAAAAAAAAGAGGTTAGAGTGGGAGACCCCCAAAGCATAAGAGACTCTTAAAAACTGAGAACTGAAGGTTGATGGGGGTTGGGAGGGAGGGGAGGGTGGGTGATGGGTATTGAGGGCAGCATTTTTTTTTTAAACATTTATTTTTGAGACAAAGAGAGAGCGAGCATGAATAGGGGAGGGTCAGAGAAAGAGGGAGACACAGAATCCGAAACAGGCTCCAGACTCCAAGCTGTCAGCCCAGAGCCCGACGCGGGGCTCGAACCCATGGACCGGACCGTGAGATCATGACCTGAGCGAAGTTGGACGCTTAACTGACTGAGCCACCCAGGTGCCCTGAGGAGGGCACCTTTTGGGATGAGCACTGGGTGTTGTATGGAAACCAATTTGACAATAAATTTCATATATTAAAAAAGGAAGATGGGTATATACAGTATACACAATGGAGTATTAGTCAGCCATAAAAACGAATTAAATCCTGCCATTTCCAACAGCACGGATGGTTAGAGATTATAATGCTCCATAAAATCAGTCAGGACAAATACCATAGGATTTCATTCACATGGAATGTAACAGAACAAATGAGCAAAGGAAAAAAAACTGAGGAGCAAACCAGGAAACCCTAATTATACACAAATGATGGTCACGGGGTGGGGGGGGGGAACAGGTGATAGGGATTCAAGTGTCCACCTGTCATGACGAGCACTGGGTGACGTACAGAAGTGTTGAATCCATATGTTGTATACCTGAAACTACTTTTACACCATGTTAACTGGAATTTAAGAACTTCTAAGAAGTTGATATAAAAATAATTACCTAAAAAAAACACACACAAAAGGACCATAGCGAGATGGGGTGTGAGTACTAAAGTGTCCGTATATCAAAACACCATTTCACAAGTACATGTTAATTACAGGTCACCTTCTGAGGCTGAGGATTCCCACGCTTGGGACGCTGGCCCCACCACTTGAGGGAGAAACACACAAGTCACCTCCCTCCCCAATAGGGACCCCACCCAGACAGCAGATTCTCTGCTCAGAGGAGGAAGGGGCAGAGGGGAGATGCATGGAATGTGATGGAATCCACCAGGCACCGAGTCTATAGAACACATCGCCCTTCTCAGATGTCCCTTTCCAGATGCAGGAAGAAGTCCTCAGCATTTGAGGAAGACCACTTAGAGCCCCACATTGGTTACTGGTCCTGCTCCGAGAGTTTGAGACTCAGGCTCTGCCCACGTTCAGCCTACTCCACGACCACAGAGCGCCCCACGTGGCTTTCCATCCTGTTCCGTTTAGAGACCTTCGGGACCCCTTATACCCACCTCTTCCTGTTTTGTTCCTTTGTATTTTTTTTTTAAGTAAAATAACAGCAGTCTCACTGATTACATTGACTAGAATTACAAACTAAACATAGGAAGAAAGGACTTTTTGCCAATCATCAAGATGTGTTCGATCTAACCACCAGACAACATTTTACTTGTTTTTCAAGTGATAGGAAAGTCAGTGTTCAAACATTATATCAGACCATGACACAGTTAACCTTGAACATAAATTTCAACGGGTAGAAAGACATGGCTTTAAGGAAATACTCTTTAGGTCATATATCCCTCCCCCCAAATATCAACCTCACTGTTCTGTGCAAACTTTGAGCCCCAGGAGTTGCCTCCAATAACTTTCACCTTGGAAAGCTAAAGAGGCAGGAGCCAGCACAGAGTTTTAAAATTGGAACTCAGGGCAAACCAGGTAACTTTCGTACGAGTACACGAGGTAAAAGCCAATAGTCATGAGGGATCAAGAACATATAGACAAAGCAGAGATTGACACGGTTCACAAAGATGAAATCCGGCTTAACGGAGGCAGATTCTCTGCACGTCAAAGTGAGTTCTAAGTGAGAGGATGCTGTGAACTGAGAGTGAGCTGCTGGGGACGACTCTCTGAATAGGTGTCATCAATGGCAAGTTAAAAGACCCAGCTGCTCAGGGTAACAGTGAAGCATCCACTCTTTCCCCGGGATTCTTGGGATTCAGATTTCAGCTTCAGCACCTGGAGTTTGTCCATTCTGTTAGCCGGGCTCCTTGTTTCCATTCATTTGGTCCGTTCTGTTGACCAGGCTCCTTGTTTCTATTCCTTCTTCTGAGACCTGGGAGCATGTGGCTTGGTCGTCCCCAAAGCATTCCTAGGAACATCTTCCCATGTTTTCTATGGTTCGTGCTGTTCGATGCTTTTAGCAAGAGCTGTTAAGTTACAACATCCGCCAAAATGGCCAGGAGAGGTCAAGTTTGCCAGTTCCTGCGCCGACCTCAAGAGGTTCTCCTTCAGAAGCTTCCGGGTAGGGCTCCAGAAAGCACATGATTTTATACGACAGCCCAACAAGATTCTGATGCAGGTCTTTTGGACATCCCCCTCCACAAGATGAGAGTCCAAACTGCTCAGCTGATATTCCAGAACCAGGTTTTCCACGCACTGCCTCGTTCCAACTCCTCCCTTCCCCTGCCCAAAACAGCTCTTCATCCCAGCTGATGAGGTCCAGGTTTAACTGAGCACTTTCCCTTCTCCAACCAGGATGTTAAGCACGTTGATTACCTGATCTAGCCACCACAACAATCCTCCGAAGCAGGTAGTATTATTTCCCCTTGTAATGAAGAATAGAGTGAAGCTGGGAGGTCAAGTCACTTGTTCAGTGTCCTTAGCAAACCAGTGGGTCATGCAGGTGCAAACCCAGGTCTGAGGTCAGAATTCCAGTTTCATCAATGCCCATGAGTTGTCTTCCTCGTGATGCTAAAATTCCTGTGTCCTTCACCATGCCCTCTCTTTGTGACTTGGAGAAAGGTTTATCCCAAAGTCAGGAATCTGGTCCAGGTCCCGCCCATCTCTGGGGTTCTAAGACACTGAAGGAGCACAGGACATTTCCACACCTAAAAACCCTTCAAGGGCTAGATTCAACACAACCCACTTCTGTTCAAGGCAGGCATTTGGTAGGATTTATAGTTTCAAGGGCCTTCTCCCCCACCCAAGCACCGGGGACACAAAACATAAGAGACACCGTGCCTGTCTTTGTACAGCCCAGGGAAGCCTACCAGAGGAGACAGACCCATTACCATCGTACTACCAGGGGGCTGTTGGAAGAGCTTCAGCAGTGACACACCTACCGAGGCAGGAGCAGGGGACAGGACTCGGGCAACAGAGAGGGATTGAGAGAAGCCAACACCAAGGGTGTTCCTCAATGTGTAGACATGACGCCTATTCAAATAATGACAATACATTGGACAAGTCCAGGGTGCCCTGCATGCATTACGCCATTAACCCCCACAGCAGCGCTACGACCAGGGCTGTCATCGTCCCCCTTTGGCAGATGAAGGTATCAGACAAAGGATTCAGTGACTCCGATCACGCAGCCAGCATGAGGGGGAGGTCAGAATCCACCTCGGGCAGCGTGATTTAAGAGCACTGGTGTTGAACTATCAGCATAAAGCAGGCATGGGAGACTCCAGGGAGAATAGGAAATTGCCCGTAGCTCTGAACAGAGGAGACCTACAAGGACAGTTTTCAGGGGGCATGGGGCACAAGCTGGAAGTTAGGGCTAGTCTAGGTGGAGAACAGGGAGCCATTCTTGACCAGAATGAAGTCACATGAGCAGATCTTCCTTTTGTGACCTTGTTCTGGTTGTCCCCTAATGAACCAACAAGATGAAAAGGAACAGAGGCAAAAAAAAAAAAAAAAAAAAAACTCTTAGGAAACCCTCCCATAGTCCAGGAACTAAAGAACGACTGAGCATGGGTGGCTCAGTCAGTTAAGCAGCAGACTTCCACTGAGGTCATGATCTCCCAGTTAGCGGGTTTGACCTCTGCATGGGGCTCTGCGCTGGTGGTATAGACTCTGCTTGGGATCCTCCCCTCTGCCCCCCCCCCTTCCCCATGCTCTCAAAATTAAACTTAAAAGAACGAGGAGAGGTTGGAAGCTGAAAAACCGCTTTCTGCAGCCAATTGGATGTAGGGCCCCTAAGATGTGGTTCTCAGTTTGGGAGCCTAGAACGCTGGTGGCCAATAACATGCACCCTGGAAGAGGAGTTCTGCGAGGGAAGAGGCGTTCTGCGAGGGAAGAGGAGCTCCATCCCTACCAGGCAACTAGAGGGACTAGGATTATTAGGTGTGAAATGGAGACCCTGTCCCAGGAGACAGTTTCCTCTCATCCAGGTCTCTTATCCAGCCCCACGTCATGCAGGACATCTGTGCAGAGCACCCCAGCCTGCAAGGGGTTCTCGCTTCTTGGGTTCTGGGCCTGGGATACACATGGGGCTGTGCCTCTCCCCCTTAGTTCTTGCCCCGGGTCACACTATGGCTCCATCAAGACTGGAGACACCAAGCCCACGACCCCAGTTGGGTATATTGTATCACACAGGCTCCCTTGTCCTCCTAGTCTAAGAGACTCTCTGGTCTCACCAGAACAGAGGAGGGTAGAGATAGGGAAGAGTATTTATACCCAACTTCTGCCCCAGATGCCAGGTTTGGCATGCTCTGTGCATCTCTAGACAAGACCATAGTACTTCCAGACTGCCCTTCCTAGGCTGTGCTTCCCCCGGGCACCGATCCCCACATGCTCCCCCACTTGCTACATCTGGCCAAGGAGAGGGAAGCCCTGGGTGTTCTCGATCTCTTCAAGCCTTCCCACATCACTGTGATAGTTTAAGGATGACCTACAATTTCCTTCTGAGACCCTGATTGGTACAGCTGGGTTTTGTCTTCAACCTTCTCAAGGACTATTCGATACTTTCTAGGACATTTCTCTCACCTGAGCCTGGATGCAAGCATCTAAAGAATGGCCTTTCCTCAAATTGCATTTCCCTTCAGTGTCTCAGGAGGGGCTGGCACAGTGGGGGGGGGGGGGGGGGTAAGGACACCATTTCTCCTAACATAGAAGACAGCCTACTCTAGTGTGGATAAAATCAAGGATTACCATCACATGGGTACCCAGAGATATTCACAAGTCTTAAAAATCAGCACAGGGTCTCTGGATGGGTGAAACCAACCCCTCAGGAAGCACAGGAATGGGGACAAATTCCATAAGCCTTGCTGTTAGATGCATCTGGACTGTCCCCATGAAAAAAAATCCCAGATATTCTGTGGCAGGAGCCCCCGTGTTGCTTTTGAGAACCAGTGGGGTCTGCTCTAGGCTGCTCAGGAAGCTGCTGGAACAGACGGTTGGGAGGAAGCCAAGAATCCTCACTGCTCCCCCTCCAGCTCCCAGGAATACATCTCCACTTGTGCAATCAAAGTGGGTCTCTTACAGAGCAAAAGCAGTTCCAAGGAAGCAGCAGGAGAGCCCAGGATACCGGCAGTCTGTCCACGTGGGCTGGCGCTGCTCGGGACCCCATCATTCACGATGCCAGATTCAGCCCCGTTGCTGGTTTCAGTGAGAAAATTAATCTGATGTCATGCGAAGTCTTTCTGGGTAAGCTTCAGCACAGATTCGGAGCCAGGTCACATCACAATGTATGGATGCCCTACAATCCACCTGCTTCCTCCTCCCCCGCCACCCCCTCCGATCCCCCGACACCTTTCAGCTTAACACCGGGTGGGGGGCAGCACTGTATGGGGGCCCCTGGAACTGGTCACTAAACATTTCCAGCTGCCCTACCCTCTGCAGTTGGGGAGGTAGGGGCCACACCACTTTGGCCTGGGCATCAGGACTGCAAGGGAGGACTGCTGCAGGGAGTAGGTCCATCCATTTAAGACTCCTGGGAGCACTTTCCCTCTTCTGTGGTGACTGGCAGGGTGGGGGGGCAGGGGGAAGGACGCACACACACACACAAGGAATATCCCGTAACTAAGATCCGGGCTGAGGCAGGGAAGACATAGGAAGTCAGGAGCTGACAAAAATTCTTCTGTCGCTTTGGACAATCAGAGCTTAAAGTCAACACAGAGTTCCTTGAAAATAGAGGTTATTTTCCACAGGCAACCCGGTGTGAGTTTCACACCCACTACAGGGGAATTCTTGGGGCAGCTGTTAAGACCCCATTTCCCCTTCAGGTTACGTATACCCCCAACGAACGCCTGGCTCAGGGCCACACAGAGGGTACAGCCGGCAAAGTCCAGTGTTGGTCACCGGAGCAGGAAGATCACGGCTTCGCTCCCATTCAAATTAAGACCATCTCCAGTGCACATTTGCTTCGGCACAAGCTCATTCAGCCAGAGTCCGTAGCTTGCCACTGTTTGAAGAATGCTTTCTCCCGGAGAGTGCGCAGCATGGTGGGCAGAAGGTGGTCCAGGTGTGGATGGACAGGAGGAAGGAGTAGGGTTCCCTGCACCTTCTGGAACTCCAGTCCCCGACTGGAGGGACAAACAATTCAAGTTACAGAGCAGGACCAGCAGCCAGCAGACCATCTTACTATCGACGTTTCAGAGCTGGAAGAAGAGGCCCACGGATGGGAAAAATTCTTTTACAGCTGAGTAAACATCACGTGAAGCGGGTAGGCACAGAAATAGTCTTATAATGTGGCTATAACATCCTGGAGACACTAGAGAAAGTCTTCACAGCTTGACAAAATGCAGGATGCTTCAGAAGTGCAGTTAGAGGGCAGGTAGAATAAGACTTCCGAATTTCAGCACAGACTTCTCTGAACAATTAGTCTCCGTGTGCAATTATTACAGTAAGTTTCATTCAGGCCCACAGAACTCCAAAGGAGTGGTTTTGGAAGCTGATGAAGGCATTTTTCACATCCTATTTCATTGCACATGAAATACAGATACACAGCCTAATGTCCAACTACCCAAGGAGAAAATTCACCACCACTGTACTTTTCATTCTGATACCAAATTTAGAAGCCTTGTAACAGTTGTAAATATCTATGCACCCAACATTGGAGCACCTCAATACCTAAGTGAACATTGACAGAAATAAAGGGAGAAGTTGATGGCAATACAGTAGGAGGGGAAGTTAACATGGCACACGAATGGATAGATCATTTGGGCAGAAAATCAAGGAGGAGACAGTCTTTGAACAGCACATTAGACCAAAAATACTTAG
Organism: Panthera pardus; assembly: GCF_024362965.1. NCBI lineage: Eukaryota > Metazoa > Chordata > Mammalia > Carnivora > Felidae > Panthera > Panthera pardus. The sequence continues at coordinate 3,441,334 of NW_026526699.1, read as the reverse complement.
ATCTCTACAGAACATTCCATCCAAAACCAGAAGACACCTTATCAAAACCACATGGAACATTCTCTGGGATACATCACGTTCAGCCACAAAACAAGTCTCAACTTTAAGACAACTGAAATATATCCAGCATCTTTTCCCATCACAATGGCAGGAAACGAAGTTACAAGAAAATTGGGGGGGAGGGAGAAACACATGGAGGCTAAGCGTGCTACTAGACCAATGGGAGAAATCAAATACATGGAAATGAAATACGAAAAATACAGAACTGAAAATATGGTCAAAAATCTGATCCTGTGAAAGTTGTTCTAACAACCACAGATGGTGAGACAGGCCTAGCTCAAGAAACAAAAATCTCAAGGAGTCGAATGTTATACCTATGGGGGGGGTGGGGGGGAAACGGGGGAAGCACAAAGCTAGAAGGAAATAAAGGTCAGAGCAGAAATGATAGGAATAAAAATAGAAAAGATCAATGAAACCAAGAGCTGGGTCTTTAAAAAGACAAAAATGATAAAGATATAACTGCTCCTTAAAGAAGACCCAAGTCATAAAAGGACACCACAGAAATATAAAGAGATTATGACAATTTATATAGCTTGGACAACCTAGAAGAAATGGAGAAATTCCTAGCAACAGATCTTCCAAAACTGAATCAGGAAGAAATAGGAAATCTGAACAGACCAATTGCAAGTAAAGGTGAACCAGTATTTAAAAACCTCCCAAGCAAATTTCCAGGACCAGATGGATTCACAAATGAATTCTCCCAGATATTAAGAGCTAATGCCTATTCCAAGTAATTGTACAGGAAAGCATGCTTCCAGATACATTCTAGGAGGCCAGCATTGCCCTGATACCAAAACCAAAGATCCTACATAACTCACAGGTCAACATTCCTGATGAACACAGAAGCAAAAGTCTCCAAGAAAAGGTGAAATCAACTGCATCCAGCAATACATTAGAGGAATCATTCATCATGACCATGTGAGTTTTATTCTAGAGATGCAAGGACAGTTCACTATTCGTAAATCAACGGAATACCAATTAACAAAGCAAAGGGTAAAAATCATGATCGACATATGCAGAAAAAGCATTCGACAAAATTCAACATCTGTTCACGATAAAAACTCAAAATGAGTCTTGGGGGAACATAGCTCAACATAATGTGACAAACCCACAGCTAATATACTCGTTGGAAAAAAAAAAAAAAGCTCCCCCTCCAAGATCAGGAAAAGGCCAATGATGCCCACTCTTCCCACTTTTATTCAACATAGTACTGGAAGTCCCAGCCATAGCATCAATAAAAATGCATCCCAGTTGGTAAGTAGGTTAAAGAGTTATTCTTTGCAGAGAACAGGATACTATACAGAGAAAACCCTAAGAACTTCACCAGAAACCATTCAAAGTAATAGAATTCAGTCAAGTTGAAGGTTACAAAAGTAATACAGAAATCTGTTGTGTTTCTGTACAAAAGTGTAACAGATTAAGTCCATTTACAATTGGCCAAGAATAAACTAGGAACAAGTATAACCACCATGGAGGTAAGTGACCGGTTCACTGAAAACTATAAAACATTGAAGAAATTGTGAGGGACACAAATGAAAAGATGTTCCATGCACATGGGCTGGAAGATTATTTAAGTGCCCATAATGCCTAAACTATCCCTTTCCAAATAAGGATAGGAGTTTTCACAAATTAGGACACTAAAGTTTGGATGGAACCACAAAAGCTACCAAATAGCCAAAGTAATCTTAGGAAAGGCAAAGCTGGACTTCTCACAATCCCAGATTAAGATGTGCTACACAAAGCAGTTGTAAATGAAAGCCGTATGGTGGGGGGACAAAAATAGATGCTTAGACCAATGGTACAGAGCAGAGAAACCAGGAGACCAGAATATCCAACGGGAAGACAACAGTCCCTTCAACAAATGGTGCTGGGAATACTGGACAGCTACACATGAGAAAATGAAGGTGGACCACCTCCTTATCCCCACACAAGAATCACCTCAAGATGGAATGTATACCTAAATCCACCAGACTCCTAGGAAACAGGCAGGAAGTGCTTGGACAGGAGCCTAAGCAATGGTTTTCTAGACGTTCCTCCTCAGGCAAGAGAAATAAAAGGCAAATATAAACTGTTGAGACAACACCAAAACAAAAAGCTTTTGCACAAAGGAAACCATTGACGAGACAACCTACTGAATGGGAGGAGAGATTTGCAGAAGACATAGCTGGTGAAAGGTTAATATCCAAACTATATGGAGAACTTCTACAACACCAAAAAAATTATAGATCTCCTATTAGAAAATAGGCAGAGAATATGGAGAGACATTTCTTTGAAGAGGCCATACAGATGGCCAGACACGTGAAAACGTACTCACCATCTCTGGCCAGGGAAATGCATGTTTAAACCATAATGAGATATCTCTTTACGCCCCCACAATGGCTAGAATCAAGACAATGAAGTGTCAGCGAAGATGCAGAGAAAAAGGAATCCTTGTGCATTTTTGGTAGGAAGGGAAGTTGGTTTAGCCACTGTGGAAGACAATATGCAGGTTCCTTAAATTAAAATACAATGCCAGGTGATGTGTAATTCCACTAGGTATTCAAAGAAGATAAAACAAGTTCAAAAGGATGCAACCCTAGGTTTACTGCAGCGTTTACCATAGCCAAGATCTGGGAGAAAACCAAGTGTCCTTCCATAGATGAATGGATGAGATATGGTATAAACACAATGGAATATTACTCTGCCATAAAAAAAGAATGAGATTTGGCCATTTAAGGACATTATGGATGGACCATGGATTACCCCTAGAGGGTAAATGTGCAGAGTGAAATGATAATCAAGTTATTCTTTGACTCATTGCTTTCATTTATATGGAGTTTAATAAAATCAAGGACTTCCAGGGAAAACCATGGAGGAGAACCATAGGCTCACCTCATCCCAGGCATACAAGTTAACACCCACATGAGTGTAAGCACCCCAGAAAAGGACCTCAAGAGTGACAGAATGCACTCCACAATTAAGTGTGAAGAAGAGGCCACATGGAGGAAGGTAGGAGGGGTGGAGATGTGGTTGGGAACTAAAAGGACTCATGGGACCGTCCTTGGGAGGGATGCTGTCGGCACAGAGAGGTACAGACAGAGGCCCACACAGGGGATGGTTTTTCCCATGCAGCCTCCCCAAACAGGTGGCTTTGATAGGGAGGGTGCAGAATTTTGTGAGTTTTTACAGCCAGCAGGGATTAAAACATGGAGTTTTTAAAAACCAGGGGGTTCGGCTCTGGGAGAGCAGGTAGGTGAGGAGACAGAGCCCATGCCCTTGATGAGGCAGCACAACAGCCCTTGGAGAACGAGGACAGAAGCAGTAGTGTGACAGGGACCTGAGGCACATGGGAAGGAGAGTTTAATGGTCTCTGAGCAGGTCCTGGAGGGACGAAAATCACTAGGGGTTTCTTCCAAGAACAGAGGAGCTGGCCAACATCTCGTGCCCCTGTCCCAGATTTACCACTGGGCCACCTGCAGGAGTCACTACCTTACTGGCTGGCAGCACCACCACCCTACCAACTCTGTGCATTCACCGTCCCACCCCTCCAGTTCAGGCACTGAGGGCCCCTCTCACAGGGTACAAACTTGCTACACCAACCTCCACCCCCCCCCAACCCCACCACTGCTTTGGCAGATCTGGTCTCTGAAACGAGCTCTTGACCAGAACCTTTAGAGGGTGGTGCCCCGGGCCCAGCAGGGCACAAGCAGTTCCCACAGGAGCCACAGCTCTCCATCAGGACCTCCTCCTCAGGAGAGGGGCAAGAACCACACACACCCCCAGATGGAGGCCCTGGCACTGGGCTAGGGGCAGATGACTGGTCTGACTGTAGGCTCCCACACAATCAGAGCTTCTCAGGGAACACACTGGCCAAGCACCCTCAGCTCATGGCTACTGCATCTAAGGTAAATGCACCATCTGCTCAACTGGCAGCTGAGGTGTCTCCAGACAGGCAACTAATGCCAGAGACCAAACACTGCCCACAACAGGCAAAGACAGCCGTCACAGAGGACTGCAGAAATAAGAGGCCAGGGCACACACAATGCATACAAGAGACACCCCTGAAGCACCACGTTCTGGAGAACAGGAGACACTGCACTGGAGGGTGGTCCAGGACTACTTCAGAAGGCTGCCACCTTCACAAGCAGGAGACCTAGCTGGCAATGTTCCACAGAGTTAGACAAAAGGAATCAGGAGAGGAAGGTGCTGCAAATAAGAAAAAAAGGACAGAGTCACAGCAAGAGACCTAAATGAAATGGATAGAGTGTGCCTGCCAGAGGAATTAAATTTTTTTAATAGGTTTATTTTTGAGACAGAGGGAGAGCAGGGGAGGAGGAGAGAGAGAGGGAGACACAGAAGCTGAGGCAGGCTCCAGGCTCTCAGCTGTCAGCACAGAAGCACAGAGACCAACATGGAGATCAAATGCACTGATCACGAGATTACCTGAGCTGAAGTCAGACGCTTAACCATGGCAGAGCCACAGAGGTGCACCTGTCTGCCAGATAATTTAAAGCAATGATCTTAAAGATGCTCGCTGGACTTTATGAAAGGCTCAGGACCTCAGTGAAACCCTCAAAGAAATAAAGAACCAATCAGATGAAGAACACAATAAAGGATATTGAAAACACACTAGGTGAAGCAGAGGAACAAGTCAGATCCAGGGACAGAATAGTCACAAGTGGAGACAGAAAAACCAAACTGAAGGGAGAAAATTATGCAAAAGGATGATAGACTCAGGGAACTCAGCACAACCACATAGGAGATTTGCACTATAGGGATCCCAGAAGAAGAAAAGGGAGCAGAAAAATGTATTTGAAGAAATAGCTGAAATCTTCCCAAATCTGGGGAAGGAAGCAGATCAGATCTGGAGGCACATGGAACCCCCAACAAAATCAACTCAAGAAGGTCCACGCCAAGACATGTAGCAATTAAGGTGGCAAAAAATAGTGTTAAGTTTAAACGCAGCAAAAGCAAGCTATTACATACAAAGGAAACCTCATAAGGCCATAAGCAGACTTTCCAGCAGAAACGTTGCAGGCCTGAAGGAGTGGCAGGATATATTCAAAGGGCCGAAAGGGAAAATCTGCAGCCAAGAATGCTCTATCCAGCAAGACTATAATTCAGAATAGAAGAAAAGATCGAGTCCTCCAGACAAACAGAAGTTAAAGGAATTCTTGGCCATTAATCCAGCCCTACAAGAAATACTATAGGGACTTTAAGTGGAAAGGAAGCACCACAGGAAAGTGTAAGGAAAGTAGGAGGTACAAAAGCAGTAGGAATTATTTCTGTGTAACAAAAAAAAAAAAAAAAAAAAAATCAGTCAAGGGACTCACAAAATAAGAGACCGTAGAGCAGGACGCTGTACCTAAAACATGGGGAGAAGAGGAGTCATGAATGGGCTCAAAATTAAGCAGCCATCAACTTCATACAGGTGGCAATATGAAGGGGTTACGTACAAACCTAATGGTAGCCAGGAATCAAAACCCACTAATACATATGCAGAGATAAAGAGGAATGCACGTTGATCACCAGACCATAAAGAGAACAAGACAGAAAAACTACAATACCACTTATCAAATAAAATGGCAATAACCGCTCTATCACTAATTACCTTGAAAGTAGTAAATGGACTACATGGCTCTTCTTGGAAGACCTAGGGTGACAGCGTGGACCAAAATGACCCATCCATATGCTGCTTACAAGAAACTCATTTTAGACCTAAAGACACCTGCAGACTAAAAATGAGGAGTTGGGAGAATGATCACGTGAACAGATGTCAAAAGAAAAGTCAGGGTAGTAATACTTACATCAGACAAAATAGACATTAACACAGACCGTAGTGAGAGACAAAGGACATGAGAGAATCATTAAGGGGACAATCAAGACACAATTGAGATATTTATGCACCCAAATCCTTAAAGCAGTTAAAGTAATAGATAGTAACAGGATAATAACAAGGGGCTTTAACACCCCCTCGCATCAGTAGGCAGATCCATCCAAACAGAAAAGTAACAAGGAAACTGTGACTTGGAAAGACACCTTAGACCAGATGGATATATTCAGAACCTTTCACCCTAAAATATGTTCTTTTCAGGTGCCCATGGAACATTCTCTGGAGGAGATCACATCGATTAGGCCACAAAACAAGTCTCAGCAAATTCAAGAAGATCAAAGCCATAACAAGCATCTTTTCTGACCACAACTCTATGAACTAGAAGTCAACCACAAGAAAAAAAAAAAATCTGGAAAGCCACAAATGCCTGAAGGTTAAGGAACATGCTACTACACAATGAATGGGTCAACTGAGAAATCAAAGAGGAAATCAAATAGAGATGAATGAAAATGAAAACAACGGTCCAACATCTTTGGGTTGCAGCAAAAGAACCATATTAGGAGGGAAATTTCTAGCAATACAGGCCAGCCTCCAGATAAAATTTGGTTTGTTTAGGATTTTTCATGTAAAGGAACTAGAAAAAGAACAACAACAACAAAAAAAAAAACACGTCAAAACCAGAAATATTAGAGCAGTAATAAAGGATATAGAAACTAAAAAAGGGGCGCCTGGGTGGCGCAGTCGGTTAAGCGTCCGACTTCAGCCAGGTCACGATCTCGCGGTCCGTGAGTTCGAGCCCCGCGTCAGGCTCTGGGCTGATGGCTTGGAGCCTGGAGCCTGTTTCCGATTCTGTGTCTCCCTCTCTCTCTGCCCCTCCCCCGTTCATGCTCTGTCTCTGTCCCAAAAATAAAAAAAATAAAAAAAAAAAAACTAAAAAAAATAAATCAATGAAACCAGAAGCTAGTTCTTTGAAAGATCAACAAGACTGATAAACTTCTAGCAAAACTCCTCAAAAAGGAGAGGACTCCAACAAAATCAGAAAGGATACAGGAGAAATAGCCTTCACCACCACAAAGGATTATAATACTATGAAACATAGGACAAATTGGACAACCTAGAAAAAAAGTGGATGAGTTCTGAGACCCCTATAACCCCTCAAAATTGAATCAAAATTTGAACAGACCAACTTCTAGCAATGAAACTGAATCAGTAATCGAAAAACTCCCAAAAATCAGAAGTCCAGGGCCAGATGCCTTCCTAAGAAAGTTTTAACAAATATCTCCATCTATTCCAGAAAGACATAAAGGAGAGCTTCCAAATTCACTTTAAGGGGACTGCATTACCCAGATACCAAAACCAGATAAAGACATGAAAAAGAAATACAGGCAGTTATCTCTGATGATTACAGATGCAAAAATCCTCAAATATTAAACCAAATCCAACACTACTTTAAGAAATATTCACGATCACATGGGTTTTATTCTGGGAATGCAAGGGTCATTCAATATTCACAAGATCAATGTGACAGATCACATCAGTAAGGATTAAAAGTCATGATTGTTTCAATAGATGCAGAGAGCCCCTTGAAAAGGTACATAAATTCATAGTAAACTCTCAGTAAAGTAGAATGAGAAGAAACACACCTCAGTGTAAAAAAAAAAAGTAAAAGAAAAAAAGCCTTAAATAGCCACAGGTACAGTCACACTCAATGGTGAAAAACAGAGCTTTCCCCCCTAAGATTAGGACCAAGACAAGAATACCAATCCTTACCACTGTTGAGCATAGTGCTGGAAGTCCTAACTATAACCACCAGACAAATAAAAAGCATCCAGGTTAGGAATATGTAAAATTCTATTTGCAGACGACAGGATACTGTATGTCGAAATCCCTAAAGACTACCAAAAAATTACTAAAACCCATAGATGAATCCAGTAATATCACAGCATACAAAAATCAGTGTAGAGGAATCTGTTCATTTCTTTATGCCCATAATAAAGCAACAGGAAGGGAAATTAAAACAATCCCATGGGTCTCTGGGTGGCTCAATTGGTTGAACATCCAAATTTGGCTCAGGTCATGATCTCATGGTTTGTGGGTTCGAGCCCAATATTGGGCTCCAGGCTGACAATTTGGAGCCTGCTTCAGATTCACTCTCTGCTCCCCTCCACCCCCCTCAAATTAAGTTAAAAACATTAAAGATCTTTAAGAAAACGCCATTTACAATTGTACCAAAACCAAGAAAACACCCAGGAATCAGTTAACAATAGAAGTGAAAGACCTATACTGTGATACCCATACAACACTGATGAGAGAAACTGAAGACTCAAATGGAAAGTCATTCTAGGACTAGGGATTAGGAGAATATTGCTTTACTACTCGATGCAGTTTGTAGGTTTAACACAATCCTCAAATACCAACGATTTTTCATAGAACTAGAATAACCTTAGGATTTGTATGGAACCACAAGACCCCAAATATCCAAAGCAATCTCAAAAAGGAGAAGCAGAGCTGGAGGGATCACACTCTGGACTTCAAGTTCTACCACAGAACTATGCTTATCAAGACAGATTACTGGCACAAAAAGGATCACATAGATCAACAGAACAGAGAAAGAAAACCCAGAAACACACAATTATATGGTCACTTAATCTCGGGCACCAGAGAAAAGAATATGTAATAGGAAAAAGTCTTTTCAACAAATGGTGTTGGAAAACCAAACAGCTAGAAGCAAAAGAACGAAACCGGACACTTTCTTACACCATACACAAAAATATCTCAAAATGGCTTCAAGACCTAAACACCAGACCTGAAACCATAGAAATCCTACGAGAGCACACAGGAAGTCATTTGCTCTGACATTGACCGTAGCAACACTTTTCTAGGCACGTCTCCCGAGGCAAGGGAAATAAAAGCAAAAGTAAGCTGTTGGAAATACATCTTCTGCCCGGTGAAGGAAGCAATCAACAAAACTGAAAGACAAGCTAAAGGACGTAAGAATATCTGCGCAGGACATATCTGATAAGGGTTAGTATGCAAAATACGTGAAGAGCTTCTACGACGCCATGATACAGATAGTCCAGTGAGAACTGGGCAGAAGTGAGTAGACATTTCTCCAAGGACGACATCCAGATGGGCCATAGACACATGAAAAGACACTGAACATCACTTGTCAGGGAAACGCAAAACAGAACCACAATGAGATCCCCTCTCACACCTCTCAATGGCAAAAATCAGCAGAAGAGACTGTTGGTGAGGATGCAGAGAAAGGGGAACCCTCAGACTGTCAGTGGGAATGCAACCTGGTGCAGCCACTGTGGAGAACAGTACGGAGGTTCCTCAAAAAGTTAAAAATAGAGCTACCCTGCCATCCAGTAACGGCACTATGAGGTATTTACCAAGAGAAGGCAAGAACGCAAATCCTGAAGGGTGTATGCACCCGAGTTTCCCGCAGATTTACAATAGTCAATTACAACGGACAGAACGAGAGTGTATCAAACCAAGTGAAAGTCAGAGAAAGTCAAAGACCACAGGATTCCACGCATATGTGGAATTTAACGAGCAAAGGAAAAAAAGACCAGGCTTACCTTTAATGAACTGAGTCCCCAGAGGGGAGGTGGGTGGGGGGTAGAGGAAGCAGGTGATAGGGATTGTGGGCACTGATGAGGAGCACGGACGTACAGAGTCCCTACGTTGCACACTTCAGGTGAAGAGAACACCGTAGGCTAACTACTTTGGGATTAAACCTAGAAGAACAGAAAACAGACTCCCGATACAGAGAGCTGGTTGTTGCCGGAGGGGAGGGGCTGCGTAGTGAGGAACCAGGATGAAGAGGTCCAAACCTCCACCTGTAAGTCACAGGGACACGAGACACAGCACAGGGAATACAGGCGATCCTCCGGCAACATGGGTGTGTGGGGACGACGGGATGGCGGGGAGCACCACACCAGGGCTGGAATCATACACTGGACACCAACACAACATCTGTCAACCCTTCATGAGAACAGTTCAGCCTCCTGTTGAGCTGATCAACTTCTCACCCCGCACAGGGCCTGGGGGCATCTGGGGGGACCCCAGCACACCCTTGTTCCTTCCTCCTGGGGCCACTCTGAAGACCCAGGGAGAGAAGACAGGACCTTCCTGCCCTGTGAGCACAGCCGCCCAGCCTCCCCAGCCACAGCTGGTTCCAAACCCGGTTCAGGGCCAAGGGGAGGGTGAAAATGGGCCTCCTCCTTTCTATTCCCTACCTGGCAGCGCTGTTGGAGATTTAGGGGCTGGAGAAAAAGCCAGCTAGCTGATTTGAGGTCAAAGATTGCAAGGTCACCATTTCTGCTCTGCATCCCCTACAAAGTTTGGGGAGCTGAGCCCCAGCCACCATACTGCTTAACCCAAAGTCATTCTGGGTACAGGGCCCAGGGGATTCAAGAACCCACAGAACTCCCATAAGACACAGGCTGGTGCACATCATCTCCCAGGACCCCACTCTAGATGCCTTGGGGGGGGGGGGGCGCATGGCACTTTGGATTGGACCCTGAGCACCTCCGACCCAGGAGAGGACAGACACCAAAGCAGAGTCCAGGGGAGGACTGAATGTTCTGGAAGCCTGCTCCTGCCACGTGAGGGGCAGTCCACTCTTACTGGTCTCTCCCAAAGAGGGAAACGCATAAGATCACACCAATCTGCTTCTCTGGTCTCCCCTGAACCTTGTCCTGCTGCCCCTCGTGCTGACAGGTGAGGAGCAGGGACAGGGATAGGGATCCTCTAGCAGGTCATGTGGGGAGAGAAAAATCAAGTCGTTCAAACCCAGACTCCACCTCACTAAAGGGACCAATTTGTACCGGGCGCAGCGCCCCTCCCACCTGCAGACTCAGAACCCAGCAAACAGCCTCAGCTAGGGTCAGAGGACACACTGGAGGGCGCTGAGAGGTCAGAGGCCAGGCTCCAACCCCGGGGGACGCCTGCATCAGGTGGGGGGACGCCTGCATCAGGTGGGGCCCAGAGCAGCAACAGAACTGGGAAGGTCAGGCCAAGGCAGGGACTGCCCCCCACCCCCTGGGAATCTGGGCCAGACGGGTACAATGCCCAGACTCCTCCTGCTCTAGACTCCAGATCACTAGCACCCCCCCGAGATGAAGTCCCTCAAAAAACACTTTGTGCATGACAGCCAGCAGCCAGACATGGTGCTGAGAACCTCATCTGCTCAGTCCTGGTGACACCTGGGAGGCCAGTGTAGACACCGAGCCTTGTTCACGCAGCAGGGATGGGTCCTGGGAGGGCACACAGGTCTGAGGGCTCGTGGGGGTTGGGAGGAAATCCCTGAGACACAGTCGAGGCACGTAGGGTCCTGTGCCAACCTGGGGGCACAGGGAACCAGTTAGGCTTATGTTTCTGGGGGCATCTGGGGAAGTTCGCACCCAGTCGTCCAACTGAGCCAAGCAGAAGGCCTTCCACAGGTGGGGAGTGTCCCTCACAGGCTCGGGGCCTGGAGACAAGAACGTGCAGGAAAGAAAGCGCCCCTGCCTGGCTGTGGAGCTGGGACTGGAGTCTCGTCCTGCTCTCAGGGCTCCTGGCATTCAGGCCTGGAACCTGCACCCTGGGCCCCACTGGCTCTCCAGCCCAGTCTCATCAGCAGCTGGCAGGAGGCAGAGCCTGGGACCCCTGGCCTCCGGGACTACGTGAGCCAGCACATCATTAGCCTCCACGACAGACCTGAGCATACACCCCATGGTCCCGTGACCGAGACATCCTGAGTTAACAGCACTGCAGTACACCACGCACAGCCCCCCCCCCCCCCCCACCACCACCACCCCGGACACACAGGGGCACAGTTTCCTACAGGCACTCTTGCCAACAGATACTGAGGCTGGAGAGGGGGGGCCTCAAGCTCTAAACAAGCTCCCAGGACCCAGTTTTTGCCTCTTTGATTCAGACACCGTGCCCACCCTCCAGCGGGGCCAGGATCGTCAGCATCTGATCGTACAAACATCCCCCAGCACCTGGGTACCGACCTCGCCCAGTTAAGGGAGGAGGGGATCTCGGATTCGGAGAAGCCCTTTCCCCCGAGCCACAAACCCTGACAGGAGTCTCTACAGGAATAAGGAGCCCTCAGAGCACGAGGTCCCCTTGAGTCACACGCCCACCATCACTGCTGTGGGGTTACTTGGCTAACAGTAGGGGGCAGGGAGAGAGCCCTCCACTTCCCGCACAGTAGGAGTCCATCAGCAGGGGGTGGGGGCACCCTAAGCAGAGACCCAGTCAGGAGACAGAACAGGGAGCAGCCACCTGGCAAAGGACCCCTCTCACCACTGGCCACTGAGGGGTGGAGGGCAGATAGGTGACATCTGTAGCCCCTCAGACACCAGAGGGAGGAGACCCCACCTGGTGCAAGAGGATCAGGACACAGGGACCCTGATGCCAGCCCAGCCAGTCTCCCCGGGGAACACTAGCTTAGTGGGGCCCACAGGTTGGGCTTCACCAAGGGGACCTCACACAGTCCTGGAGCCTGGCACCAGACAGGCCAGCCCTTGGGCTTTAACGTCCACAAAACCCAGTCCACACACAGGTCCAGGGTCTGCCACCCAATCCCCCACAGGCCTGGGGTCGGAGTCACCCCTAACCCCACCCACTCGAGTTGTATTGTGGGAGCCCCACTTGTGAGGCCACGATGCCACACAAGGCTTCAGTAGACACTCATCCCTGCAGTCCTGCTCGACTTGCTCAGAGACCCTCCCCACCAGCACCCCAGATGGGCCCTGGGGCCCTCACTTTCTCTCCACACAGGAGGGACAGGCTGTCATGAGCTGGGCAGGGGACATTCCACCACCGGAAAGTACTTCCCCCCCAGGGGGGTCCGGCCAGGGACCAGATCAGAGCCCCAAGGGGTACACCGGCAGGTGACCTCCCCCAACACACCCCGAGGGTAAAGTGAGGGCCATAGCAGTGTTCCCAGTCCCCAGGCTGTTAGGAACTAGGTGGTTGTGCCTAGGACGTAGGGGTCACTTCCACAGACGACAAAACACAATAAACACTGGAGGAGGACTTCGCAGCCACTGGAGTCAGGACCCCGGGGGGGTTGTTCCTTGGGTTCATGGGATTCTAGGCTCCACAAGGGACAGTTCCCAGCAGGGAGTCCACACAAGCCCCCTTGACACAGAAGGCAGCATTCCATCACTGTGCTCTAGAGCAGCCCCCAGCCCCACCCTCCTCCCAAGTACAGAACATGTCCAGACAGCCCACAGCCCCACCCTGACCCCATCACTACCCTCCCCAGCACACAGCCACCAGGTCCCCACCACCCTGATCACACCCCATATGACCTCCAGTAGCCAGTGTCCCCCCCAACACCACCCTGTCCTCCTGCCTCTACTCCCTGGGCCCAGGCCATCCTGGGAGAGGCTTGGTCTCCTACTCCCTGTGGTTCCTCACCCAAGAGGGCACACTCTGTCACCTGGCTAACACACCACAGGCTCACCGGCTTAAGACGTTACTTCCCTCCTCTATAGTCCAGGGATCCTGGCTCAGCTGGGCCCTCAGTGTCCCATGAAGGCCAGGTCTGCGGGGCTATGCAGCTTCCTGCCAGCCCCAGGGTCTACTTCCAGGCTGGCCGCGATCGCTGGCCAAATTACAGCCCTTCACAGGGGCAGGGGTGAAGACCCTGTGCCAGCCAGCAGCCTATCTTCTCCCCCAGACCCCAACCGCATTCCTGCTCCCGCCTGCATCAGACCCCCACCCACAACAGCAGGCCAGGTCCCCAAGTCTCCCTCCTGCTTGAGCTTCCCAGCTTTTGCCTCTTCTGCAACCAGCTGGAGAATTCAGGAGCCGCTCTGGGGTGAAGGTCCTCACCATGATTACCTTGGCCCTTTAACCCTGACTACCACAGGTCCCAGGGATTACTGCCTGGTCCCCCTGATATTCCCATCACCGTCCCCCCCAGGCCTGAGGAGCCCACGGGGTCAGAACGAAGCAGGTGCACCTGGGCCTCGGTACCCAGCTCCAGGGCAGGACTGGGCGTGCTGGACCAGGATGGGCTTCGGGCCCGTGCTCTGCAGCTCTCCAAGTATCCCCAGCCCCCACCAGCTTCGGGGGCCCAGGGGACCCCAGATGTAGTGAAACACGGGCTGCTCCTCCGTTACCCGGCTGCTTTCCAGGCTTGAGCCCTAGGCCAGCCCCTCGCTGCTCCGTAACTCCCCCCTCATGGCCCCAAAGTTCCGGGAATAGAGCAAACACCTCCCCGCTCTCAAGGCGCTGGTGTTCTAGGACCGAGCATGTTTCTCCCCCCCAAGGAGCCACAACGCAACCATTTTAGGTTTTAAAACCGTAGAAGATGTTCTTCCCTCCAGCTGCTGGCAGGGGGCCTGAGGGTGGTCCACCCACCAGTCCACTAAGCCCGCTTCTCCAGGGAGAAGGGACAGGGACACGGACACGGGGTGGGGGACACACCACCTATGGAAGTACAGGCTGAGAAGGGATTCAGCAAAGTAAACGAGGGGCATGAGGGGTCCTGAAGGGCATCAGCTAACGTAGCAGCAGGTGGAGTTAGCCACGTGGAAACGTGGGCGTCAGAGGCGGCGGGTCTCCATTCCCCACGTGCAGGAGGGTGCTGGAAATCACACCTGGTTAGTGTTACGTGAACCCGCGTCAGCTGCCTGGAACCCAGGTCACAGGGGCTCCTTCACCGGCACCTCCTCTGCCAGCCCGGGAGCACTCTCCACGGGCACGGGTCCCCACGTCCTACGGTAGGACCCAGGGGGGTCCGGGGTAGAACCACAGCCACCTGAGGTAGAGGGGCACAGTAACAGAACACACCCCCCCAATCCCCAACCCCAATTACTCAAGCATTTAGGTCCCGCCGTGAAGGGGCTCTGCACATGCAGGTAGTTACTACTCAACGGACCTGAACCCCTCGGGAGGACCCAGGTGGGGGCCGTGGAGAGCCGTGAGTGGGTCCTGGGAGGTCGTTCCAGAAGGGAGATACTCAAGCACTAGGCTGGTCATGGTGGCACAGCTCTGTATCCTCAAAGACGGAGTTTTTACTTCTAAGGAGAACTCGGAGGCTTCGTGTTTGATAAAAAGGAGGGAGATTGAGACAGAAGGGAAAGTCAGATGGAGCTCACCTCCCACCACCTGCTTCGAAGGCAGCCACGAGGCAGGGAGGGGGGCGTCTGGACACAGAGGGGCCCCAGGCCGAAAGCCAGCAAAGGGGACAGAGCTCCATTCTGCAGCTCAAGACCACAGCTCAGCCGACCCCGTGCACCTGGTTCACCCTCGGAGCCCCTGGTCGGGAGGTAGCCAGTGGTCAACTTCTCGCACCCCCCCACCCCAGGACCTGCTGTGCAGAGGACAGCCACATACCGACTGAGATTCTGACCCTCAGAACTAGTGACATCAGGGCTGTTAGAGCCACCAAGCTTGTAGATGGTCAATTAGGACAGAACTGTGGGGAGTTAGGACAACTGCCCTTTGTTTTCTGGATGGAGCTCCAGACACAGGAAAGTCAGGACTCGTCTGGTCCACACAGCAAGCGTGGTTTATGGCCAGGATGTGCACCCACGCCGTCTGGCTTCCCAGCTCCCGCCCCCCGTGCGACGCCCACAGCAAGGACAACATTCCCTACCCCATGGGGGCCCTCTGGGAACCCCAAGTTCCTGTTCACATGACCTTCTGCAGGGAATCCTCATGATGCCCACTTTCCAGATAGTTGAGGCACAGACCATTCTAGAAACTGGCCCGGAGCCCCACACGGATCCATCGGACACCAAAGCCCTCACCCGCTGCAGAGCTGGGGGTCTGCTTCTCCCTCAGGAGCGCTTTCCGGGTGCAGAACAGCCTTCGGGCATCACGCAGGCAGCCTCGGGGCAACAGCCCAGCCTGACCCCGGACTCGCGGAACAGCGGTGAGATGAGGGAGACACCTGCGGCCCCCTTAAGTACCTGCCCGGGGCGGTCTACCCTGCACGCGTCCGACACCCACGCACCCCAGCAGGTGCACATTGTTGTCAGCCCCATTTCACAGGTGGGAACACTGAGGAAAACTCGGGCCACGAGCCCCGAGTCACGCGGTGGCTGGCGGGTGCCTGAGGCAGGACTGGAGCCCACCCCCTCAGACTGTCACTCAGCGCCCCCCCGGCTCTCCCTCTGCCAGGTGGGGTCCAGGTGACAACAAGAGGCAGGAGCAGAGACGCCATCTAGGGAGCAGGGTCTCAGGTGTCTCGTCCCCAGTCACCTCCCAGGGGAGAGGAAGGAATTCTACCCCCAGAAGCCACCGAGGGACCATGAAACACAAGCCCCCACCCGTACACGCCAGTAGGGAAATGGGGATTCACGACGTGTCCTGGAGAGCACAAGGGCGTCCCCCAGGCACAAAGCTACCCGGACACCTGGGAGGCCTAGCACACACAGAAGCAGAGGAGAACGAAACCCTGTCTGGGTCTCCTCCCCCACGAACACCCTCCCATCCCCTTACCCGCTGGGCTTCCTCCTCCCTCCCCCTCTTGGGGCTCCCATGGAGGAGCTTCCCCACAGCCATGCAGAAATCTCCCCATTTGTCCCTGCAGCCACCGGCCAGGACAGGCGGCCCAGGTCAAGTCCGGCCCCTCCCTCAAAACACACTTACAAACCTTAGAGCAGCAAGGTCGTACAAGCCTTATCTACACCCAGGAGGGCAGCAGCCTGTCCCGTGGAAAACACCACTTTCCCTCAAGGAGCAGGCATTAGCCCCCCAAGGGCCGACCCGACACCCAGGCCCCGGGGCAGAGGCCGTTCCGTGTCTCCTCCGGCTGCTGTGACTAGCCCCATAAGCCGCGAGGTTTCAGAGGACGCCAACTCATCACCTTACGGCTCAGGAAGTGGGAGAGGGTCTCAGGGCTGAAAACCAAACCTGCCTTCCTCCCAGAGCGTCAAGGGACAAGCCGTTTCCCCTCCTTCTCTGGGCCTGGAGGCGCCAGGGCTCCTAGATCCAAGGACATGCAACCTCCTCTCCCACCGCCTCTGCCCCCGGCCTCCCTCTTATAAGGACGCTAGTGATTACACTGGACTCACCTGGGTGATCCAGAACTCTCCAGCCCGAGCACCTTAAACTAATCACACCTGCGAATCCCCTCCTGCCCGCCCCCCACCCCATCGCCCAAGAGAGCACATTCACAGCCTCGGGGACCAGGGCGTGGGCATCTGGGCCAGAGACCCTGTTCTGAGACCACAGCCATGAACCTGGCAGGAAGGCTGGGAAGTCCGCCTTTCCCTGAAGTGCAGACGTAACATCCGGGTTGGGAGGGAGCCTCCCGGGAGCCCTAGGGGGTCGCTCTGTCCCGACCCGAAGAGACCAGGCCTCACGGGGACGCCGAGTGCTTGTTCCCTATGCCCTCAAATCAGTCTCAGGTGTCAGCGCCCAAGTTGCTCCCGGGTACAAGGCGAGCACGGAAAGCACGAACACGTGAAGTCCCCTGGATCGTTCTCCTCGGCTCCTTCGGTCTGTAGGATAAAGCCCAGAGCAGCCAGAAGCCGGTGGCCCACTGCACCTGTGTTGCGTTGCTGACCCCGTGCTCCCCTTACCGCAGAGCCAGGCCACCATCCACCGCAGTCCCCAGCTGTCTCTCGTGTCACCACCCGGCACAGACATCCCCGTGGTGCCGGCGACGCTCTGAGCTGGTCGCTGGGACCCACCTGCCCAGCACCCCGTCCTACCATCCCCCACACCTCACCCCCGGCTCTCCCACGGGGGCCCTGCCCAGGTCACCTGCCTGTCCCTACTTCCCTCCTCCTCCTGCCCGGCACCCCCTTTCTCCACCTGCGGTGGCCTCCTCTCGCCTCACGTCACATACAGGTTCCTGCTCTCCTGACGGACGTCCTTCCTTGCCCTGGTGCTACCTCCTCCCAGCTCCCTGTTTACACATCTCGGGCACCTGTTTCCAGCCGGCTTTCCACGCAGGGGGGCGGCTACCTGTGCCCACAGCCGTCTACGCACCGGGTGCCTGCCTCCCGGACCCGTGTCCCGGTTACTGCGGCTCCCCCCGCTGAACACACTCAGAGGCCGAACCCCAGGAAGAGGAGGGGACCCGGCAGACCCCTCGTTGACCGCCTGTGGTGATGGATGGGGGAGAGAAGGAATCACGAGCAAGGGCAGAGGGAGGGCGTCCGAGAGCCACTGGCACTAAGTCACCGGGACGCTTTCCTGAACGCTAGTCCATCGTACGGATGGAATTGCAGCCAAACCTGGAGCTTCCCAGCATCAAGCTCACTGCGGGGAGGGTCCCGGAGCCCCTCACACGACCCGGGACCTTCGACCCCATGCAGCCGCTGGAGCGCTCCTCCCTGGTCCCTCCCTGGTCGGGATGCAGACGACGGGGCAGGACGAGGCTGGCTCCCGGGGGGAGGACCGGGTCACTCCGTGGGGAGGAAGCACCAGGGGCTCTGGGCTCCGTCCCCAGGCCCGGGGGAGGCGGAGGGGCCACACTGCAAAGGGGTCCCACGGAGGCCTCCGGGCCACAGCGAGTGTCCAGTGTCCCCCCCCCCCCCCCCCCCCCACGGTGCAGGCAGCGTCCCCGAGCTCCGTCCTGCTGCGCAGGCGGGACCTTCGGGGCGCGTCTCCGAGGGCCCGTGGGGCCCCGAGGAAAGCCCGGACGACAGACGCTGAGCGCGAGGCAGCTGCAGGGACAGCCCGGGCGGGTGGCACTCAGCCCGCCTCCAGGCGTCAAGGCCTGTCCTTCCTGCGGGGACTCCGGTCGGCGCTCCAGCTCATCAACCCGAGATGCGAGTGGCCGGCAGAGACGCCCCAGGAGAGACCGCGATGAAGACAAAACGTCCAGCAGAGACTCTGAGGGCAGAGACACCTACCGGAACCGGAAATCTCTGAGCACCCAGGAAGTTTCCTTCCAGCCCCCGAAACCGGAAGCCGTTCTGTCAGTGAAGATGAACCGCCAGGAAACCAGAAAGCCTTTGGGACATGCAAACGGGGCAGAAAGTTAAAACAGCAAAGCATCAGACGTTCACGTTCACGGCATCTCGACGACGGGAGGCCCCAGCAAACAACCACACGCAACACGGGGACAGAACGAGGTGAGAGCAGATGACGAGTTTGGGGCGTGGGGTCAGGGAGCCTGCACGTCACTGCGGGTTCCAGAGAGAGGACACAGGAGACCGTCAGGTGGAGGGTTAAAGAAGATTCTGCAAGACGGGAAACGATCCGTTCCCAGGTAAAAGCTCTCACCAGGTACTTAGGACCAGGAACTGTTTTTTAAAAAAGAGAAAGAGACGCACACTCCGGGACATTGTAGCGACTTTTCAGAACGAGAGATGCTCTAGAATGTTCCAGAAGCTTCCAGAAAGCGAACACCCATTGCACACCACAGATTGGACATCTGACTCCAGCAGCTGAAGGAGGGAATGATCGCAATCTGCTGGGAGCTCAGGTGGACAGACAGATGGTAAGTCTCACAAATGCTTCGAGAAACCAGGGACGCAGGGCTCAGAGTGCACCCACACATCCCTGTGAGCCACGGGCCCACAGGGTGACCCCGCGCCCAGCACTCCTGTTGGTAGGTGACCCTCCTCCGCTGGGGAGGCCACGCCCTTTCGCTCTGTGATCCACTCCCTCCCCCACTCTGGCCTGGCTCTTTGTCGCAAGGAGTCACAGGCTCCCCTGCCACGTGGCTTCTGGCTGGAACCAGGGGAGGTGCTGGGGCAGGGGGCAGGGGGCAGGGGGCAGGGAGAACGGGGACCAGGCTCTCGGCCTCAGGAGGCATCTCCAGCCGCGGTTACACCTCCTCCAGGATTCCCCCCGGGCAGCCCCCAGCGCTGGCCCGGCTCCTGGGCACCGGGGGCAGCCCCTCTTCCCTCTGTCCTCCAGCCCCGAGGGGACAGCCGCTCTCCGCAGCTGCTCATCTGTCGCTGCTTCTCGATATGATTGGGTTTTCATCCTCCCGGCACCCGCGTAACCGAGGCTCCGTGTTCCCACAACAGTGTCTCTGATCTCGGCTGGTCCCGACTGCCGCAGTCCCCACCAGGCTAAGCTTTGGGGCCATTCAGTTGTCTGACCCCCACAACCGGCTTCCGGGCAACGTCTGAGTTTTCCCCAGTTCCCTGTTTTGTGGGAGGAAACCGAGGCTGAGAGGAGATACGTCGCCCCAAGTCCTACAGGCTCCGGGTGGCCCCGCAGAGTCCGAGCTATGTCACCCCCGAGCCCGTGCTCTCTGTGCGCACGCTCACGGCCACCCTGCCCAAACGGGCGTTCTGCCCCGACCAGCCATGGCCTCGTCCGCCTCCACGGAGCTCGGGCCAGTCCCTCAGCGACTGTGACCTGCGAGCTCCTGGTGTGGCCAGTGACACAGGCTCAGGTCACGCGTGCGGGAAGCCAGCCTGGAGACTGTCCCACGGCAACACCAGCCGCAGGAAGCGGAGATCTGAGTTCTGATCCTGCCTCAGGGAGACGTGTGAACGCCTGCGTGTCGCCATCGTAGCCGGGCTGCGTCCTAGAGTCTCAGCCGTGACCGAGCGCGGAAAGACACTCCACACCGTCACCACGGAGGACACAGAGAGAGGCCCGACTGCTTCCTGTTCCGGAGGCAAAGACGAAAGCACACAATCCCAAAAAAGCACCCGCCCCAGTCGCATGAAGACCTCGCTGCGTGGCCACAACTATCCGTTGCTCAGGCCGTGGACACGCGTGCTCTTTCCTCTCTTTACGAATAATATTCCTCTGAACGCCCGTGTCCCTGGTGCGCCTCCTGCTGTGTGTGCTGAATAAAACACGTAATCGGAGCGACGTAATCTGGTCCGAGAGCCTTTCTGACTCCCACCCCAGGGCTGCCTGCAGAGCAGTGAATTTGGAGCCCCACCCCCCGGCGACAGACACAGAGACACGAAGCGTGCACGCACACCCGCGCGCGCACGCACGCACACACGCATGGACACGCACGCGCGCGCACGCACAGGAGTCGGAGCAGAGATCCAGCTGGGAGTGCCGGGTGCCCCGATACGTTCTACTCCCGGGTCACTGCGGTTTGCTGCCTCCCTGTCCGCCAGCCGGTGCCCCTGGCCTTCCCTCCCTCCTCTTTGTGTCTGCAATGCCTACCCTCATTAAGAATCTCTAGGAGATCTTCCCAGAGCCTCCCGCGTGGAGAAGGATGTGCAGAACGGGAAGTAATCGCTTCTTGACGTGTGCCCTTGGACTGAGTTTTTAAAGAACCTTGACATTTACCGACAGACGGTAATGAGTCCGAAGAGGCTGAGCTGTGCCGAGTGCGTGACCCTCCCTGAGTCACCTCGTGCTTCCTCCGTCCCCCCACGTCACACGTACAGGAGGAAACTCCTCTCTGGCCTCCCCTCCCCCTTCGAGGACGGCTGCACGCCGTCTTCTGGGTGGATCCGGAGAACGTCAACACCGGAGAAGGAGGCGCAGGCCGTTGGCTCTAAGGAACGCATTGCCAGAGTCCCAAGCCGTGTGCGTTCAGAACTCCGGAGACGTCGCTTCGTTCGGGTGCTCTGAGCAAAGGGCCATCGCTTCCTGTAGTGCGCGAGCCAGAACAGACCCGAGAGGGACGCGGTCACTGTTAACCAGCCGTGAGTGTAGACGCCGCCCAGCCGCCCAGCCTGGCTGAACCAGGTGGTACGGACCCCCACCTAAGGGGCACATCCCCAGCTCCACGTCTCAGCTCTTTGATCTGCTGTCTCCGGACGTCCCTCTTCTCATCGTTCGCGCACGTCGTCTGTCCCAGTCCCACCCCTGCAATGAAATGACCTCGCCTCAATCCCGTGCCAGCAAATGCCTCTCCTCCGTGGCTCCAGCACGTTTCCCTTCGTCTGGTTGCAAATGAGAGAAACCCACTGAGCCTAAAGGAGTGTCTTGTGTCTCACGTATCCTGTTCCCGTGTTCTCTTCGAAGTGTTATGGTTTCATGTGGTTTTTGTGTCATGTGGTTTTTGTGTATTTGTTGCCTTTCGGTGCCTTAGCCACTCAGTGCACCAGGGACGTTTCCTGCCCCCCGGCCTCACGGATACTTGGCCCACGTGGGGTCCTCCCACTCGTTTCTCTCCATGCTCTGCTCACAGTGCTCCCCCTCTTGTCCTAGGAGCGGCACAGGCCGTGGTGGGTTTCATCTCTCGGCCTCATTCGTTCGCGTCCTCCTCTTTTCCGCAGCAGGATTGACTGTCCTCGAACACGGCCAGCACACAATGCCAGAAACCGAGCTGTCCTCCGTCTTCGTCCCAATGGGTGGGGGTGGGGGGGATTCGGGTGTCTCTGTTCTGGATGGACTTTCACCGCATCAGGAAGCGACGAAGTCCCCTCCCTTGTGTTGAGGATCTCTCTGAAACTGGAGTCTGACCAGTGGCCCCGGGGAATGCATATCCTTTGAAATGAGTCCTGCCAGATGTGAGCTCTTTGTTCAGGGAGAAGCCCGGGCCTGTTCCCCCATCAGCCGAGGGAAAGGACTGATCTCAGCTGGTCTGATACACTGCGAGCACGTGAGGAAGGCGTGGCTTCGGCCACGAGGAACTGGTAGCGTTGAGGGGTCTCCCAAGCCGACGAGAAGATCGGACACGAGCACAAGGGAAGAGCCCATGTCGTGCCTTCAAAGCACAGCATTTGCTTTCAGACAACAGACGCCTGGCTAAAAGAGGCAACCGAGAAACACTTGGTCCCTGGGTTGGTTTGGTGACTCTGTCATCTCAGGCCTGTGGATGGGCCTCTGTGGGATTGTCTAGGTCTTTACCTCTTAGTCACAAGAAGGCTGCCACTGCTCCAAGCATCTCGTCCTCATGCAACATCACACAAACAGAACTAAGGGAGGAGACCCTCTGTCCCACATTTCTGTCTCTGCTGGGAGGACAGTAAGTCCCAGGGGCTCCAAGGAGGCTTCCTTCCCACCCACCGGCCAGAATCAGAGACAGTCCCAAGTCCCAGCTCTAAAGGCGGCTGCAGTGTTGTGTATCTGGCAATTTCAGCTTCCACCGAAGGAGGGAGAAGGACTTGGAAGTAAGGAGAAAGGGCAGAAAGAGCTTTCTAGACGGGCAACCTGGCTCGGTGCCCCAGTGAGCCCTGATGTCAGTACAGGCCGGCCTCGTTGATGGACCCCCGCATCCTAGCCCCTCTCCAGGTGGACAGGAAGGCTCAGTGAGGGCACACCGATGTCACAGCGCTGCCTCTCAAGCCGGGGACACCAGACCCCTCAGGCCACTGTCCTGCAGGGCACCCATCAGCCCGAGTCGCCCTCGGGGATGCTCGTGGCTCCCGGTGAGCTCCAGGCCTTGGTTCTTCCCCTTCGCCTGTACCATCACCCCCTAACGCCCTGGGTACTTTGCTCATGACCTTCGGTAAGTTGTGAGGTGGGACGTTTTCTATATAAGTTCCCTTTGGAATTTTTAAGTAGATTACAATTTCTCAATTCAAAAGGAAAGAAACTCGCTGATAAAAGAAGAACCGTGGACTAGAGGTGGGGAAAGAAATTTCCAGTTGGAGCAGTGCATTCCTAGGTCCCGTCCCTGGCTGCGACCGGTGGACCAGACTGGACGGAGCCCTGAGGAGCTGTCAGCCTCAGCTCTGCCGGGTGAACGGGTCAGACAGACGGGCTCCTTTAATCCAGGAAGAAACAGTGGGGCGGTGACTTTTGTCACTAGTGAAGCCTGGCCCCTCTGTCTGTCTGCGTCCCTGTGGCAACACGCTCTGGGCCCTCCCGTTCGCCTGGGGCTGTCTGATCACACGTGTCTCCTGGTTTACTGCTGGCTGCCCCGTGCAGGTGCCCACGGTCACCCCCTAGGTGAGGGCAGAAACCAGCCTGCAGCCAGTCAGAGGCTTCAGACCCAGAGAGAAGGGTGGAGCCAGGGCCGGTGGAGCCCCGAAAGGTGACCTCCCGATGACCATCCACGGCCCTGCTCTGCGGAACCAAAGTGGGCACCAGGGACGGGACAGAAACTTGTGTCCCCGAGCGGATTCGCCGTTTCCCCCAGAAAGGCCAGACGCACCTGCTTCCTGGCTGGAAAGCTGCTCGCATCCTGAACCGTGTGGACACGGTGACCTGGGGTCTGGGGGCTGACAAGGCTCACGTTTCTCCAGAGAGAGCTGGCCAGTTTGGCCCTGCTGGGCGTCCGTAAACATCATCATCTCTTTCTCTAACCTGTTGGTGCTGTGGGACAAGTCCCTTCTCTTGTCCCATTAATAGGTTTGTCCAACCCAAAAATGTAATTCTCCCGCATGCTCATTAAACCTCATCTCTCTTTTCCCGAATGATGTACAGGAGACAGTTGTATCCCTGAAAACAGCAAGCACTTCCCCGCCCCCCACCCGTGTCCTGTCCAGTACTGATAAATTCTCGCCTTCACTTGCTTTTGGCTTTCAACACCTCTGTCTGCAGGTGGAAAAATAAAGGCAGCAAAGGCCTCTCAGTTCCAAATAGCAATTGTAAGTGTTTGCCATTTGTTCTTACTTGGAAGAAGCAAAACCACCCAGATAGAGAAATGCACTGGGTTTAGCTCCCGAGACTTTGTGGTCATAGAGATAAGCGGCGTGTTTAGATGGACCGCACAGAGCACCAGCCACCTTCCTTAGGGCATCCGGGCGCACTGGCCCCTTGGCAGCTCGGGGTCTGGAGTCCTTACGCAGCAATCACGTCCCTGCAGTGATTCATACACCTGGACAAGGTCAGCGATTAGGGACCTCGTCCCAGAGGCTAAGGGAAGTTATTTCTGAGTTGCCTTTGGAGAAAATACCTGAGCTGCACAGAAAGCAAAAAGAATCTGACGCCCAGGATCGGTTCTCACCGAGCCGAGGACAAGGGGAATTCGGTGACGGATGCTCGGGGGAGGCTGAGAGGACATCTGATTCCTGTGCACTCGGGTGGGCTGGGCTGGAGAGCTGGTGCCAGCCACGCGAGGCGGGTGAAGTCGCGGGCCGCCCAAGGCGCCGTCAGTGGGCAGTGAATCCCCTGCGTTTTTATCCCACAGACTGTCACACCTTTAAGCAGGTGGGTTTCTTCCACCTCAGGTCACTAATGAAAACACACCTGGGTCATTTTGCTGGCTAATATGCAAAATGAAAAAGCGTCAGCCTCCAAGATTTCAGTGACCTTCCAAAGAGATCAAACGACAGGCATATAAGCATCTTTCTGCTGGTTCCAAGTGACCTTATTAAATGTCTCTGAGTTTCAGATATCAGACACCAGGCTGTGAAATGGGCGATCGTTCCACCCAGTGCCTACTGGGCACCTGTGAACGATGATTAACAGGATGGCTTTTCTCACAAATGGCAAACCCCCCTTGGCTGCGTCCGGGCTCCGAGAGCCTGTGTGATGCCCGGAGAAACGATCTTCCCCACGCCTGACTGGGAAGAGAGACTTCAGACCCTCAGATACAGTCAATCACTCAAGGTTATCTATTCACATTTGTCTTAATTTTATCAGACCAGTTGACTTTGAACTAGAGGTGGCCAAGGGAATTAATAACAGAGAATAATCCACTCATGAGTGCCAGGTGATGGCAGGTGGCATAAGTGATGTCGGCTGGCTCAGCTGGCCCGTGGTGTGGCCGTGGAGGCAAGCATGTGAGGTCACTGTCATGTCTCGTCAGTCATGAATGGCATCACCAAAGCCCGGGCCGTCACTCCCCTGTTAATGAGAGTTGCTTTACCCCACTGAAACAGACACTTGTCCTGGGAGCCCCCTCAAGACTCTGGCCTATCAGTACAAGAATCCTGAAACGTTCTCTGCTTTTCCCACTCTGAAGACTAGAACACCACGATGTTCAGGTGGGCGACCTTGACTCTGGCTTGCAGGCAGGTTCAGCCAATGAGCAGCCCGTGCAGGAGAGCAGGGAGTAGGATGTAATTCTCTTCAGTCCTGTGGTGTCGCTTCCAGGACGGTCTCCCTGTCCCTTACAGAAAGACAACAGGACATGCCCCCTACACTTAACTAAAGAACACTCTTCTAAAAAATCCATGGATTGGGGCACTTGAGTGGCTCAGTTGGTGAAGCGTCCGACTTCGGCTCAGGTCGCGATCTCACGGTTCGTGGGTTCAAGCCCCGCATCGGGCTCTGTGCTGACAGCTGGGAGCCTGGATCCTGCTTCGGATTCTGTGTCTCCCTCTTTCTCTGCCCCTCCCCCATTCATGCTCGCTCACTCTCTCTCTCTCAAATATAAATACACATTAAATTTTTTTAAGATCCATGGATCTAAATAGTCTGATGTCTCAATCAAACAGTACATTGAATTAAATAAAAGCGAAGATACCATGTACCCAAATCTGTGGGATACAGCTAAGGCAGTATGTGAGAGAAATTTATAGCCTTAAATACAGAGATGGGAGGACGAGGGAAAGTCTCCAATCAATAATCTAAGCTTCCACCTGAAGAACCTACAAGAGGAAAATAAAAATAAGCCCAAGGCAAACTGAAAGAAACGAACAGTAGAAAGCAAAAGTCACTAAGACTGAAAATAGAAAAATCATACAGAAAATCAAAGCAAAAACAAAAACAGAGAGCTGGTTGTTTGGGGGAGATCAATCAAATTAACAAAGAAAACAATTAGAGAAGAAACAAATTACTAGTGTCGGGAATGAAACGGAGATATTACAACAGATGCTGCAGACGTCAGGAGGGTGATACAGGAATACTACCAACTAGTTTATACACATAAATTTGATGACCCACCTGAAGTAGACAATATCCACCGGCAATATCCTACAGACTTTCACTGCCCTACACATCCTCTGTGCTCTACCTGTTCACCTCTTCCCTCTCAACCCTGTCAACCACTGGTCCTTTCACCACGCCCATAAATTTTGTCTTTTCCAGAGTGTCATGTACTTGGAATCATACAGTCTGTAGCCTTTTCAAATTGGCTTCTTTCACTTAATAATATGCATTTAAGGTTCTTCCGGATCTTTTCATGGCTGGATAGCTCATTTATTTATAGCCCTAAAGAATATTCCCTTGTCTGGATGGAACACAGTTTATGTTTCAACTATTCAACTACTAAAGGACATCTTGGTTACTTCCAAGTTTGGGCAATTATGAATTCGTCTGCTATAAATGTGCGCGTGCATGGAGATAGAAGTTTTCAACTCTTTGGGGTAAATACGAAGGAGCAAGATTGCCGGAGCCTACGGTCGTTGCATGTTTGATTTTGGAAGATAGCACCAAACCATCTTCCAAAGTGGCCACACCACGTTGCATCCCCACCAGCGATGAATGAGAATTCCTAATCACTTCACGTCCTCACCAGCATCTGGTGTTGTCAGTGTTCTGGATTTCGGCCATTTTAGTGAGTGTGTAGTGAGGCGATCTATTTTTAATTGTGTGCCTTCTCTGAAGCAACTGCTACTTTGGACATCAAGGCTGCGGAGGTGTGCAAGGCAGATAAAGTGCCTGCCCTCACGGGGCTTCCCTCTGAGAGAGGTTCTCGTGTCAGCTCTCTACTTGTGGCTACCCAGGAAATCAGATAATTAGAGGTGGAATTAATTTCTTAGAGGTACAACCCATAGCTCAAAGAGAAATGGAAGCTCTAGGATGTTCCTGAATCTAGGACTCTTGCAAGTTTCAGTTAGAATCTACTCAACGTTTTGTTTTTCATCGGCTTACTGGTCTACCTAGTCAGAGACATCTTTGTTTTCACTGCATCATGAGTGAGATGGAGTTGGTTTTTTTTTTTATCTTTCTCCTGTACGTTTTTATTGCTTTTTACCAAAATATTGATTTGTCTCCACGTAATGTGTCAACCTGGGTGAATTCCATCAAAGTTAGGGAGATTTTGGTTGTTGTTGTGCTTGTTTTCCTTTGCTTGCAAGTAGGGTCAAGGAACTCGTTCTAATTTCAAGTGTTTCCTGTTGTGACCTGGTGCTGTCACCAACATTCTCTGCATTCTAGAACTAACTGTTATTTGCTTGCACAATAGAATGTACAAGGCACAAGATGCCCATTGACCACACCACTCGTGATATTTCTCCTCTGACTCCACGTAGCAGTACCTGCCGTTGGCGAACACACTTCTTGTAGCAACGTGATTTTATACTTTTATTCCGGGGCCGAAGGACTGTTATCTAAAACAGTTTCCTATCACATTCCAACATCAAGTATGTTGGATTTACACAGGCAAAACTATCTGTATTTTTCCTTACAAGATCACTTTATTATGTTTTTTACAAGGTCAGTTTAAAGTCACTCCCAACGTCTACATGATAAAACGTATTTAGACTTTTTTTAATTTCCCCCCCAAAATTTTTCCCTGTGAAATAGGATGTCTTTCACACTCTGGCACATCTTCTATGGGAGCAGATATTAGAAGTACTTCAGGCTGGATCTGCAGGAGACTCCGAACAAAAGAAGCCTAAATAGCATTTATTGAGCACAGAATTTTACATGGAATATTTTATGCAATCCTCAAACAACCCTGAGGAAGCAGGGCGGGAAAGAGGTCACACGGCACATCTGAAACTGCCGTTCTTAGAAAGGTTTGCTTGCAGAGATTGGCCCCAAGCTGGCTTCTGAGACCTTGGCTGCTGATACAGACTTTCCCTAAATGACGAGGTGGCTTCCCGTGCCTAAACTGTTTGTATAGTCTATTCGGTTGTACTGACACCCGCTTTCCTGTGGGAGTCCAGAATTTGGGTATGTGCCAGGCAGGGTGCCTAAATGACCAGCCCCTAGGAAACACCTTGAGCCCTGAGTCTCTAATGGGACTCTCCACTGAGAGAAGCCCCTGGAATCTTGATCCTGGTTCCCCCAGGCTTCACCCCACATGCTTTCTTCCTTTGATTTTGCTTTGTGTCCTTTTGCTGTAATAAATCACAGCCGTGAGTATGCCCATATGCTGTGTCCTGAGTCCTTGTAGCAAATCACAGAACCTGAGCATGCCCCCCCTCCCCCCACCAAGGACCATCCACACAGGTGTATCACCACTGACACTTATAGACCCGAGGAAGGGGGGGCCCCAGCGTGGCGCCCAAGGCCACACAACTAGGAAGGGGCAGAGCTATGGACGCCTCCTTCAAAATCTCAGGAGATGCCCTCCTTCCTCAAGCTGAGGGTCTGTCTGTGCAGCTCCCAGATGAAGGGGAACCGCTCAGTGTCACTTACGACTTCTATTAGTTCTGCTGGTCGGGTGCTTGAAGCTTGTCTTCGGGAGCAGTTTGTGGGATTGGCGGATTCTAGAAAAACACAAGAGCGATTCTAGATCCTAGAAGCCAGTGGGGCCCGGTAAGTAGTGAGGCATGCGCCACACATAACCACCCCATCTAACGAGGCAACATCCACGACCGACATCGTGCGTTTGCCACTCCCGTGTCCCCAGTTTCCAGATACACACGTCCCACACTTTAACTGCCCTTTAGCTGGGACACGCTGTGAAACAAAGGCATCTGCCGAGTGTTTCCGGAGGCACTCTCGAACGCCGGTCTACAAAATATTGATAAATCTTACAAGAGAAGGAATCTTAGAGTTGATAAAATAAGGTGATTCATTCTAAGCATACGTCTCCCCCACGACCGTGCAGTTTCTTGCTCTAACAAACCGGGCGTAGCAGACGTGTTTCCTGACAGGTGGCAGTGAAAGTGTCATCGGGATGAGCTGGCATTGTTTGAATTTTTCATAAGTCCCGGGATGCACTGGCAGTGGTGATGCAATTCAGGCAAACATAAAAAGGACTTACCTCCCACGTGGAAGCAATTAATGTCAGTAATTAAAGCTAACGGGGGTTTGTGTCCCCTTTCAAAGTTTCTACACAATTCAGCTGGCTTTAGGATTTTCTGGAAGGATTTGCAGAGTTTCACCAACCGTCTCTCACCAGAGCGGTTGAAAGAGCAAATGCGTTTCTTACCCTGACAGGTTCACGCTGCTGTGTTTCCTCACCACGGGCTTAAGCCCATCAGCACCCGAAGTTCTTCGCGTTGTATTTGTCGTTGACTCGGTTTGCGTCCCATGCCTCGCGGGGTTTTGTCACCTGGGCCAGCACGCGTCTCGGGCACAGCCAGGGGAGCCAGTGCCTGGGCCACCGTTCCCGTCTTGCAGGCACCAAGGTCACGCAACGGGCCTGAGAGGCGGTGCTCTGCTCTCTGAGCTGACCTCGGAGCCCAGAGCCTGGGCCTCGGGAAGCAGCCACATGGCTTCCAAGGGCATCCAGGAGCCGCCAGAGCTCTCCTGGTGGGTGTCCTCAGTGCAAAGCTGCAGGGCAGAGAGCCCGTGGTTACAAAAGCACGCCTCTGCCCGGCCACAGGGTGTCAGATCCGGCCAATGCTTGGTGATCTCCCGATGGACACTCCTATCCTTCTGTCTCTCTTTCTGGCCCTTAATCCCAGGGACTAAGAAAAAAAACAAATGCCATGAAACGGTGGGGAAGGGAGTCTTAAAATTCCTAAATAGAGAACTGGGGCTTCAAATCTTAAAACTAGGCCGTTGTCATCGGTCTTTCCGATCAAGCTGGAGAATTATAAAATATACATTTTAGCTTCACTTAACGAGGCGTTCAAATTATTTATTTATAAACTGAAATCACGGAATGTTCACCGTGGAAGCAATCTTGGAGACCATCTTGTACAATCACTTTATTATAAAAGGTAGGGAAACTGAGGCCCACCCGGTGAGCGATGGGCCCGACGGCCAGGCAAAAGCAGGACCAGGGACAGCCCGAGACCTCAGGGCTCCCCCATTTGGGGCTTATTTCCACCAGAGGGGTGGATTCTCAGGTACAGACAGTGCAGGGTATAGGGGAGTCACTGATGGAGGAGGAAGAAATTGTGTGGGACAAGACCACACAGTGACAAGGTGACAGCTGAGCGGGGGGGGGGGGGGGGGGGAGAAGAGTCTTGTCCGGGAGCTGTTGGGGGCCCCATTCCAGCTCTTCCTGAAGCCGAAGGAAAGAAGGTCCCTGTGGACACGCTCACATTTATTCCTGAGCTCCTTCCAAAAACAACCATTTTATGTCACTGCTATAGCCTTTGCACTAAATTTGGATGAATACTCTGTGCTTTTCCCATTGATATACATTAAATTGTCAAAAAACACTTCCTCTCCTTTTCTTTTTATGTACTGATGTTTTATTTTTTGAGAGAGAGCAGGGGAGGGGCAGAGGGAGGGAGAGAATCTTAAGCAGGCCGCATGCTCAGGACGGGGCTCGATCCCATGAACCTCGAGATCATGACCTGAGCCAAAATCAAGAGTCGGACACTCAACTGACTGAGCCACCCAGGCGCCCCATACAAACCTACCTTTTGCCTCTAAATGTCTCATGCTTGTCCAGACTCTGGAATCCACTTGCCCCAAATGTCCCCAGTCAGCTTTGGGCTGGACTTTTGTAGCTCACGACCTATAAACAGCTATAAGGTGACGCATTAGAAGAGGTGACATTTGATGAAAGGGAAGGATCCTTTTCAGAAGTTGGCTAGCCAGCAGTGAATTTATTCATTCTCCAGGTGCAAGATTTAGGATCTTCTGACCCGTGGGTCCAGCTGAGGTGTGATTCATCATCTTGCCGATCTGTTCACCCCATGCCGCCATGATACCCAAGGCCCAGGATAATTATACGTGGACGCTGGGCGCTAGGTGGCTTACTAGGAAGCACTGAATCAAGTATAGGGAAGACACGTCCAGTGCCCGGATGGGGTTTCGCAGCTGGTTGTAGACGTTTGCTGAAAACAAGGTAACACTGAGGATGATGGATGGTAATGACATTGACTGAGCCTTGCTCTCGTGGGAAACGTTTCAAGATTTCAAACCAGGTTCCCCGACACCCCTCCAGCTGATTTCCTTATTAGAGGTGTCTCTCCTCATTGATCTGACTAGGAGGGTGACAGTTCCCTAGGGACACCCAGAGCCAGTCGTCAGTGATCTGCTACAATTTCCTCCTTCCTTCAGAGCTGTGGTTAGCAAACCGCCTTCCGTCCAGACTCCTGCTTGTCACAGTCTCTCGAGTTAAAGTCTGTTTTCTCCAAACCCCACCCTATTGTGCTAAAGGAACAGCGCATGGCATAAGGGAGCAGAGATGCGCCCCTTTCTGCTGTCGACGTGCGCAGACATTCCGCTCTGCTGAAAAGTCGCGATTTCAAAACTGCAGATGTCCTTGCCTTCGCCCACGTGATGGCGTCATTCTGGGGCCACACTGGTAGCATCAGAAGCCGCCTTGGTGGTTCTGAGCACCTATCAACAGATACTTTGAAACGTTCCTGTTAAGTCTTTTATGACGTTGCTGTAGAAAATGTTGGGAGTCCATTTTCCCCCTTCTAAAGGGGATGTGGTCTAGCAGAAGTGATGCACCTGACTTCTGAGCGCTCCCTGGGACCACCAGGAATCAGCGCACGGGCGCTCGAAGGTGAGCGGGCCAGAGCAGCACAACTTGTGTCCCAGAAACTAGGGCAGTGACAGAGGGGGTGACGGATTGGAGTGAATTCAGAGAGCCTGCCTCCACCGTCACAAGCAATTTGTTCCTACAGGTGGCTCCCACAGCACACATACCCCTCAGAGCAGGTGACCCATCCACCCCAGCTCTGGGGTAATTCCAGAATAGTCTAAACTGATCGTGGCATCCTTCCCTTGCCAGTGATTGGTTTAGGAATGGGCATGTGACCCAATTCTGACCAGTGAGATGTGAGAGAAAATGTGCCGGGAAAGGGACACACAGAGTGCTGCCGGGTCGTGATAGAAACCCAGAAGCTTCAACTACCGTCTTGCAAGATTAAGGGAACCAGGTTGAGGCCCAAGCTCGCAGCCAAAGATGGAGAGCAGGAGACAGAAAGAAACTTTACTTGAAACTTGTATACATTAACATGTTCTGGAACATCCACACACACCTTAGGGCTTCTGGATATGTGAGATGCTAGATTTTCCTTGTCATTTAGCTGGTTTGCGTCGGTGTTTCTGGAAGGATCTTTACTAAAACTGCACCATCTTTAAACAGAAAGCTCTTGGCTGGCTGCCGGGGAGCCCACATTACTCCTAAAACCAGATTGTAACCAATGTCTGCACGAACACAATGCAGAGAAGTGTCTCCATCCAGTTACCAGGCCACATACCCCTCCCTTCACTGCAGAATGCAGCCCCAAACACCGGCCCTCTGACGATGAGCCTGTCATTTTCATGCTCAACTTTCAAGCCTGAATCAGATCTTCACTCACACCAGGATGATGATGGGGGAGGGGAGGGTTGGTGAGGGCTTTGGGGCTAAAACAGCTGGTTCAGATCCCAGCTCTGTTAGGCTGGGCGATGGCCCCTCAAAGATGTCCCTGACCGTAAACATGCATTTTACGTGGCAAGAGGGGCTTTGCGAACAGCACCAGGATCTTGAGATGGGGAGATTATCCCGGGCGCTCTGGTGGGCTACAAGGTCCATGTGAGAGGGAGGCAGGAGGGTCTCAAAGAGAGATGTGACAAGGTTGCAGGGATGCGCTTTGGAGCTGGAGGAAGGGGCCAGGAGCCAACGTGTGCAGGAAGCCTCTAGAAGCTGCAAACGCCAAGAAAACAGCCTCTCTCCCGGAATCTGCAAGAGGAACAAATCCCTGCCCAAACCTTGAGTTGAGAATTCTGACCTCCAGATCTGGAAGAGAGCATACGCGTGGTGTCTAAGCCACTCACTTTGTGGCCGTTCGTGACGGTGGCATTAGAAAATCAGCACAGCGGCTCCAACACCAGCCCCTTAGGGGGCCCCGAGATGCTTGCCTCTCAGCTCTGGCTTTCTCTCTCTCTGATGATAATAGCACTCAGTTTTCGGTGGCGATTGGACATGTTAATACTAGCAAGGCCCTGAGAATAGTCCCCGGGACACAGTAAGTGCTCAGTGACCTTAACCCATATTAATCTATCACTCCCTCCCAGCAATCTGTTTTACAAACCATTATTGAGCACTTTTGAATTTGCTGAGAATTTCCATGGGGAGGAGCCGGAGGAAAGAATATGTGATCAGGGGGAATAAATCCCAGGTTCATACTTGGTGACACCCCCAGCTACTCTGGTCTTTCTCCCCTTCCCCTGCCTCCCTCCAAGCAAGCACACACCAGACACGACAGGTCCAGCCCGGTTCCGTCTTAAATACAGTGTAAACTCTGCTCTCCGTGCAGAGGACGTCCGGACCCAGAGACTGAGGGCATCACGGCCTGAGAGAGACCCCCGGGCACAGGAAAAGGAAACTGCAGGAGGGCCAGGCCCAGGAGAAGCTCAGAGAAGCTCCGTGGAGGTGGGACCTGAGGGCTCGAAGGGTCCTCACCGGATGCAGAAGAGAGCTGTGCCACCAGCCCCGTCACCAGCTCTGACCCGGGGGCCCATGTGACGGTCACCCTGATCCGGAATGACAGCAACTGGAGTTTGCTGTATTTACTTTACCATAGAATGGGGACACTTTAAATTGTTTTACTATAAGACTGGATACTGATGCGAGGCTTGAACCCACAAGCTGGGAGATCATGACCTGAGCAAAGTCAGACGCTTAACTGACTGAGCCACCCAGGGGCCCTCAAGGGTCTGACTCTTGATTCGAGGCTTGAACCCACAAGCTCAAGTCTTTCAAGTCTTGCTAACAAAGCCAGACGAGGTCCAAGTCCCCAGAAAGACTTAGGGAGGAAAAGAGACTTGAGTTCGACTCTTTGGTATTTTGGCTCAAGGACTGTCTGAACGTGTGGAAGGTGAATGGGGCGGGACACAACCCTCTGGGGCCCCTGGGGGGCGGCTCAGCAAGGTGCCCAGGCCTGAGGCTCTCACACCCAGGACAAAGGGCCTGCAGAGAAAGCGCTGGTTGCCGGGTCCCCAGGGGGCGGTGGGGATGGGGTGGGGGTTTGGTCTCCTCTACGAAAGCTGCATGCCTGTTCCTCCAAAGAGGTGGCTCGCACGTGGAGCGAAGGGTTCAGGGAACCACCGTCCCCCGTGTCCTCCGTCAGGTGCGCAGCCCCCGGCTCGGGGCAAGAAATTCGGAACACGGGAAAGGATGCGGATTAATCCCCCGCGCTCTGATGGACGGTCCCTCTTCGCACAGCCGGCCGCCCCCCCACCCCCCACCCCCCAACCCCGGCGCGTGGGGAATCCGTGTCGTCGTCCTCAGGGTGGCTCAGCACAAAGATCGTGTTTTCTGATTCTACACGGTGACTTCCCACACTGTCGTCAGACGTCAACACCGTTCATCATGCCGCCCCTCCCCCCGCCGCGCCGCCTTCCCTGTGAGCGCTGAGGCCATTAGCTACACATCGACCCTCCCTCTGAAGGTTTGTGGCCTGGGGTCAGGGAACCACCTTGTTCAACGTCGCCAGGTGATGGAAAGGGAGTATTGACCCCTCCAGGAATGGAAGCGTGGAAGGCTCTGCCTTGCAGTGACAACCCAGAACATTAACCTGCTCTCACAGCCAACGAAGGGAGCTGCATGCCGTGTGGACGTGAGCGATGCCTGCGTCCCGGCTCCTAATGCACCTGCCGCAGCGTGGACGTGAGCGATGCCTGCGTCCCAGCTCCTAATGCACAGGCCACCCCGCAGGCTTCCGAAGGGCTTTCCAGCAGGCCTCCCGCAGGTCTGCTCGCACATAGACGGTGTGTCCCTCTCGAATCTGCACAACATCCAGGCTGAGGCTCCAAACACTCGGGGATTTTCCTTGGGATGCCAGGGAGGGGGGAGTCGCTTAGGTGTCAGCTTTGAATTTGGACTTCTCATACTGAGAATTTAGTTCACTTGCCCAGGGAAAGCCGGGAGGTCCTAGGAGCCTCTCAGAGGGACAGGAAGGGGTGGAGCCTGGACCGAAACCCACGTGCACTCCGTCTCAGGTTGGTCCTGGTCCCACGCAGCCCCAGTTTTCCCTGGACATGAGTCACAAGGGAAGGTCGACCATCCTGCCCGCAGCCCAGAGAGGAGTCTCCGGACCTGGGCCGTCCCTGCTGGACTCTGGGTGTTCCTTGCAGTTAGAACGTAGGTGGGGGGTGAGTCTGATGGGCTGTATGGTCTCCAGTAACCTGTGCCCTCACACGTCTCCTGTGTGCACTCCAGGGGGGACCTGTCGTGTCTCCTAGTGGCCGTGAAGATGCTTGATGTGCTAGCTTTTAGCTGTGTTTGCATTTCTTACTGCCTGTTTTCCCCTCTGGACATGTTGTGTGATGTCTCCGTAGGGGAGCAGGGGGAGGGCGGCTTCCTTCCCACTTGACGGACAAAGCAATGAGCCACTCAGTCTGCCTGACTTTCCCAAAGCCCCACAGAATCGGATAGAAGTTCCTCCCTCATCCCGGAGTCTTCTCCACTACATCCTGTCGTACCTCTGGGCTGTGACAAAGCCACCAACCACTTGTGACCCAGTGTCCCAGACCCCGCCCCTCTCTGGGGTAAGAAGGCAGCGCTGGAGTGGCCTGCATCCAACTGCCTTAGATTTATTCCCCACATACAATCACCCCCCTGCTTGCCAGATTCTGTATTTTATGCTCCTAAATGCACAAGCTGTCCCCAGTGCTACTAAGGAGCTAACTTGTGTCTCCTCCACTGGGGGGGGAAACGTCAAGGCAAAGAAATTGAAGCTATTATAGGAACACAGAGACTCTGTCTTTCCAATCCCAAACATGGCTCCTTAAGCGCAAAACGGTAAATGTGAAACGTCTGGTGGCTTGATTTCAAATGACAAAGTCTTCAGTACGATCCCCCAGGGATTTCGAAATACTCGCGGAACCTACTTAAGACCGTCTTTCGGCAAGTTTTATGATACAGCTGGTTTAATTTACATGTGTAGATACACAGTCTGTGCCACTATCTCTTTGAAGAAGCTTAGTGCTTTGCGGTGGCAATACAAGGATAGATTGCCGGTGTTTGGGGAAGGAGAGGCATGCGCTTGGAAATATGTATTAAACTTTGTCATTTAGTGAAGTTGTCAGAGTCAAAGGCACGTCCCTGCTTAAAAAGGAAAGCCATTGCCTAACAATTACTGGGGTTTCCTTTACAGGTGACAGAAAGTTCTGGAACCCGAGGGGAGGGGACGATTGCATGTAACACGAGTGTACCTGACGTCGTGGAATCCTTCATTTTTAAAGGATGAAAATGGGGGCGCCTGGGTGGCTCAGTCGGTTAAGCGTCTGACTTCGGCTCAGGTCATGGTCTCATGGTTTGTGAGTTCGAGCCCCGCATCGGGCTCTGTGCTGACAGCTCAGAGCCTGGAGCCTGTTTCGGATTCTGTGTTTCCTCCTCTCTCTGCCCCTCCCCTGCTCATTCTCTCTCTCTCTCTCTCAAAAATAAATAAACATTAAAAAATTAAAATTATGAAAATGGTGGATTTTATGTTATGGGTATTTGACCACAATATAAATAAACAAACAAACAAACAAACAAACAAACAACAAACAAACAAACAGAACCTCAGGTGCTAAAAAGATCTGCCAACCTCTTTTAACGAAGACTGATATCCACTCACCCGTTCGTCCACTCCTTTACCCGGTCGGCGTGCGCGGCAGCCGGTCCACACCAGGCACGGTTGCAAATCTCAGGACGAAGCCCAGATAGACCATAAAGAGATAAAGAGTCCGAGTAAAGGCGGAGTGTTCAGAAGACAGGGGAGCAGGAGGGTGTAATGACCGGAGGGCAGGGTGGGCTGGCGAGGTTAAACTAGTTCTCCTCTCTTGCAAAATAGACTTAAATAATCCCCTTTGAAATGCACTTTAACCCCCAATAAATAATCCCCTTTGAAATGCACTTTAACCCCCCAAGAACAGCTGTCCTGTGGGGAATGTGAGGTTCAGCGACACCCGCAGGGGAAATGCCGGGTGTCCCCGAGACGTTAGCCACTGGTTAGCAAGCACCCATGACGCAGGGACAGGGGAGCTCTCCTCCCCGGGGTGCTTCGTGTGGAAGTGAAGGAGTGTCCCCCCGCAAAGCCACTCAGTGCTTCGCTCGCCCTGGACCGGGAGGCAAGCGTGAGCGTGTCCCAAGGATGAGGGTGCCTTTGCCTTTGCTGGGGTGTTCCTGCGTGTCCCCCCGGGGTGATCCTTGTTCCTGGTGCTCCCTGGAGCTGTGCCTTCGGTGGTCCTGTGCGAAGCCACTCAAGCCTCACAGCAGCAGGGAGAGCCAGATCCTCTGCTTGCCCTCTGCGCCCAGGAGGCCAGGAACTTGCCAGAAGGTCACGCAGGTGGCAGACCCAGGGTTTGGTCCCAGCAGCACGGATGCAGGAGCCCCTTCAGAATTGCCCTGGGATGCTGCCTCCTCCAGACTGTTCCGCGGCCCCCTGGAGAGCACACAAAACCGGGGAAAACGACGGGTGTCTCAATGGCCCCCATCAGAAATGAGCGGCTTTCACAGTAGTTACATTTCTTGCTCGCCGAATGATGTGACTGAAATGCTTTGGGCTCCAGATGCAAGTGACCAGGTGACCCCGCGAGGAAAGCCTGGGTTCCTGACGCTTCCCCTCCTCCTGAGTCCTCCCCCCAGAACCCTTTCTTGCTCCGGGGCTCCTCTCTTCCTCTGTCCCTCCTCTCTGCCTCTTCTTGCCCAATCTCACGGTTACCATTGTTCGGTGGCCATTGGGGTTCTGTCTTTTTAAGCCAGTTAATCCTCCCCACAAGCCTGTGACATCAGAATGATGACGGTCCCCATGTGACACAAGGGGAAACTGAGGTTCACAGATACCAAGGAACCCGCCCAAACATTCTAGAGCCAAAGGCCAAGATGGCACTCAAACCCCAAACGGTCTTGGCCAGAGTCAGGCCATGCGCTCTCGCTGTCCCCCACTTTCCCTTCTCCTCCTCCCTTCCTTTCATTATTTCCCTTCACTCTGGATGAATGTGAATATCCTTATTCTTTAATAAGGGAAAATGCAGCTTGGTTAGGGGAAGAAAGAACAGAGGAGGAGAAGGAGGAGGGAGCTAAAAATCACTTCTCCTTGTTAGCTGATTACCAGATTCTTCTGGGTGCCCAGCAGCTGCAGCTCCGCATAAAGGCAGCTCCGAACGGCACCGGCACCGTGGCAAGAACGTTTGAACAACAATGATGCAAAATCTATTTATGCGTGCCTGTTAACGCAGCCACGACCCTCCCCCTTCGCGTGTGCATAATGAAAGTTGCCGTGTGGGAAGGAAGCCACTCTCAGCAGAAGCTAAAGCCTCCAGAACAGCAGTCCTGCTTCTCTTCTGTGGCTGCCTTCGTTCTCCCCCCGCTCCCCGGGGCCCTAGCCACTGTCCCCACCACACTCCTGGGGAGCTAGGTTGTCTGCCCCCCTGCCTGGAATAGGAGTGGGGTGTGGGCTATTGCTGGAGGTGAGTCCTGCCCTTGCAGCCACAGGGGCACCTGCTGGTTGGCCTGTCTGCCATTTTCCTTGAGGAGCCTGACCCCCTCCGGGGTAGTCGGTGAGAACCCCAAGGCTGAAGATGGCCTCCTTCCAGGCACTGATCGACCCACGGCCCCAGGCAGAGAGATGGGCTCAGTGGTCACTGATGACCCAAGCCAGGCCCGCGAGCACTTCCGTGGGAATTCCAGTCCACTGGACAAGTCACCCTCTCCCGTCACTGGGCTCTCGGCTGTTGGATCAGGAGCCTGTAGGTGTGCTTTCTGTCCAGCCTGCGGGAATCTGCTTCCACACCCCTCAGCGCTTAAGTGTGTGTGCCGTGGGCGCCTGTCGAGACCAGCTTTCTCCACGGTGGCACCTACCAAGATGTCTTGGCAGCCGCTCGTGTGGGCTGTGGGGAGCCACAGTGCCCTGGAGAGTGACTGGCACCCTAGAGGCCCGTGCGGGATCCGGGCACAGCTGGGGGCTTGTGCCCACACACCGTGCACCTGCTGCCGGGCCTGTGGGGAAGGGCAGAGTCGGCTCCTGGCACCGTGGGCCACCCTCCCAGGGACTTGCTATTTTACTCGGTTCTGTTTCATCTTTTAAATGCTGGTGGCTGCACATCAAATCAATGCTGTGACCTCCTAACGGGTCACAGCCCACTGTGTGAAAATGCTGGGACAGCTCATGTCTCCACACAGGCCCAGACACACACCAGTCTCGGACGAGGGGACGTGACAGTGGAATCGCGGTGGCAAAAGAATCTGGTGACCAAGTGTAGATACAGGCCTTGCTCCCCTTTCCTAAAGGGAGAGGTTCCTTCTCTAAAGTGGGTCGCTCAAGGCCCTCTGTAGGGAGAGAGCACGACCATCTTCCTCGCGGCGACGTGCGTCCCTGGCTGGACTCCTTGTCTGCCTGGGCTGCTCCTTGGATTCTTCAAACAGGATCCTCTGGGCTGACTTTCCCAGTCTCCATCACAGCCAGGCGGGGAATAACTGGAGATTTTGAAAACAACCAATCATGAGTGCATCGATTTGGAAGATACAAGAAAAAATATGCCTCATTTGTAACCCTTTCCAATGTGCAAGCACATACATCAGCCCATTTGAATCCCTCTGGATACTGCAGGGAGGCGGCATTGACTCTCTGCCCTCAGTTATTAAATTTTCCCGAGGACCCTCGTTCCATCTGCCAAAGGTCTCCCGGAGAGGGCGCATCCAAGGAGAAGGTTCAGGACCACCCTCAAAACACCCTCCATGGAAGGCAGATCTCCCGGGGAAGCGGCCAGTTTTATAGGGTGACAAATGTTAAATTAAATACCATTCACTTTCTTTCTCTCTTTTTTTGGATTTTAGAATAAATATATGTTCAATAGGAAGAATTCGGAAGAGAGAGGAGAAGGAAAAAAAATCACCCAGGCTCCAGCCAGTTGTCACATTTTACTGTTTCTTTCCTTTCTGATGTTTTCTTTCTCTGTTTATCTTTACTGATACTCCTACTTAATATTATTTTATTTATGGGGCCCCTGGGTGGCTCAGTCGGTTGAGCGTCCGACTTCGGCTCAGGTCAAGATCTCGCGGTCCGTGAGTTCGAGCCCCGCGTCGGGCTCTGTGCCGACAGCTCGGAGCCTGGAGCCTCCTTCGGATTCTGTGTCTCCCTCTCTCTCTGACCCCCTCCCGCTCGCTGTTTCTCTTTGTCTCCCAAAAATGAATAAATGTTAAAAACAATTTTAAAACATCTTGTATTTCTAGGTGTTTGAGTGGTACACACAGTAAGAATTTATCTTTTTCGTTTGTTTGTTTGACCAGGTGAGGGACTAATCCGCCCACAATGACTTGGTGGAAGGTATGTTTGCAGGGAGCCCCGAGGTCTGGAGGCAGGTTCTCTCCTTGCTTCTGCATGGACCGTTCATGCGAGTGGGTTAGGGGCAGAGAGAGAGGGAGACACAGAATCTGAAGCAGGCTCCAGGCTCCGAGCTGTCAGCACAGAGCCTGATGTGGGGCTCGAACTCACAAAGCGAGAGATCATGACCTGAGCCCAAGTCGGACGCTCAGCCCACTGAGCCACCCAGGCGCCCCTCATTAACACTTTCTGAATGGCTCTCTTTATTGTTTTCTTCGAGTGAAATTTCACAAAATGTTAATAAAAAGTAGATTTGCATTAGATGCACATTCAGCTTGCACAGATTTGACTATATCTTCTCTGCTAATAGGGAGAGACAGAAAAAAGACTGTTTAAATATCGAAGGTGAGAATCCCCAGGGCAGGTGGGGTAGGGGGACTCTCCTATCCCCGCAGATGGCCTGATCTCCAGAGCCTTTCATAAATTAGTACCCCAACACCTCTACACTTTACTCTGTATTTAGAGGGCAAATGAAAGGAGTTTTCAAATTCCATACACTAGGGGTTGGAAAAAATATTTCCAAGAGCCAGGAAGTTTATTTAGCTCTGTGGGACACAAGGTCTCTGCCACAGCTTTTTAACCCTGCTGTCATAGCAGGAAAAGAGCCATGGGCAATATGTAAATGGATGGCCATGACTGTGTTCCAATAAAACTTTATTTACAAAACCAGGCAGGGGGCCGGGTTTGGCCAGGGGCTGTAGTTTCCCAGTCCCCACTACAAACGAGTTATGGCTTTTGCCTTAACAGGGAAGCTACTTACTCATGGCAACTCCCATTTCTCCAGAGGTCCCTCTCTGCTCACGGGGACCTCGCTCCCTGCCCTTCACTGACTCCTGCCCACAGAGAATGAGTGACAGCTCTGATGGGTGGGGCGGACCATAGGAACACAGCTCAGCCCTGGCCACTCCCCTTCAGAGTCCCCTGCCCTCCCCTCCTCTCAGCTGCATCCGGGTGGCATGGCTCATGCAGGATGGGGACGAGGGGACCTGAGTGTAGCCACAGGTCAAGCACATCCCGCGGGCTGGTTCTTCCAGTAACAGAGCATGCAGATTGGTCTCCGATGTTCGGCTTCTGTATCTACCTCTCGACTGATTCTGAACTAGGAGGGCGAGCAGGGGTCTCCCGTTGTCCCCATAGGGCATCCCCGCTCTGTGCTCGGGGGCGCTGCCCCAGTGGGCTCCCTGCCCTCTGCATGCAGCTGGCCTGGCTGTGGGAGTGAGACATGGGGACTGTCACTCCCTGCTAGGCCTTTCCAGCTGGACGGCCTCTGTCTACCACACCTCCTATCCCATGGTCTTATCTGTGTGGCCCGGGGGAAAAGACAGGGACCCCAACCCAGCCTTCGGATCCTCTGGTGGGTTGAATTATGCCCTCAAAATCACATCCCCACCTGAACCCTCAGAATGTGACCTTATTGGGAAACAGGGTTTTTGCAGGTGTAATTAAGGTGAGGACGGGGTTGAGCTCATAGTGCATTGGGGCCGGGGGACTAAACCCAGGGAAGGTGTCCTTATCAGAGACAGAACAGGACACACAGAGAGAGACCTGAGAGATACAACTCTGACCAAGGAGCACTCCAGAAGCAGGAGGAAGCAGGAAGGACCCTCCTCTGGAACCTGTGCAGGAACATGGCCCTGCTGACAGCTTGATTTTCGACTTGTGGCCTCCAGAGCTGTGAGAGCGAATGATTCTGTGTTTTCGCCCCCCACCCCCACCCCGTGTGTGTGGTGCTTTGTTGAGCCACCAGAGGACGGGGACACAGGACCTACCACCCAGCATCTCTTTATATAGCAACTGCATCTTCCACAAAACGTGCCTGGATCTTTTTCTCCAGAGGTGATACCGACGACGAGAATCCCACTAGTTCGGGGACACTTGGGCGGTAAGCTCCCAAGAGACAGGCTTCTTTCAGGGCACCGAGCACCTTCTACAAGCTGACCACCACCGTGGGGGGGGGGGGGGCGGGGGAGGGACAGTGTGGCCATCAGCCCGGTGCACCTGCATGAAGCCCCCAGGCTCTCTCTGCTTCTGTTTCCCCCGAGTCCCCAAGTGCCCTCTGTCTGCTGTTCATTTATAACAAAGCCTGGGGCAGCCCAGCTTCCTTCCAGAGCCCCTCTCCCTCCAACTACCATGCGACGACGTTTGCCACGCGTGGTTTAAGTGCAGCTCCAGTGTTTCTAAGAATCCACAGGTTTGTCTGCTGTGGTGCCAACGACTGTCAGGGTTTGCTACCTCGAGTTTTCTGTGCGTGTTTTGATGCAGAGATTTCCCAGCGGGTTTTGTGTGTGTCTTTAGAACAAAAATCACAAGGTAGGAGCCAGAAAGACTCGGGCCGCACCTCTGCTTTTTTATTTTAATGGAGTTCACACTTGACAAAAATAAAATTTGTGGCCAACACTCATGCATCAG
Source organism: Panthera pardus (assembly GCF_024362965.1). Classification (NCBI taxonomy): domain Eukaryota; kingdom Metazoa; phylum Chordata; class Mammalia; order Carnivora; family Felidae; genus Panthera; species Panthera pardus. Next base: position 3,397,984 of record NW_026526699.1, on the reverse strand, counting down.
GACAATTTCCCGAAACCTCGGTCAGTTTTATAAAACTCGGGCTCTTCTGCTGGGCCTCATTCCCGCCCGCCAACAACGAGCCAGCGTTGGATAAGAGGCTGCCTTTCAACCCAGGCCGTTAAAGACAATTTGCCACAGTCTGTACCTCTCAGGACTGTCTGACACCCGCTCTGTCTGGCTCAACACAGTGGGACCCTCTCTAGACCCGAGTTCGAGTTCGCAGTCTCGGAAACGGGCTCTGCTGTAATTCGCATCTTACTTACAAATCCTTGCAGCACGTCCAAGTCTGGCCAAGTATGGCTAAGTAGTAGGAATACAACGGGGGTCTGGGGGGCTCAGTCGGTTGAGCGTCCGACTTCGGCTCAGGTCACCATCTCGCGGGTCTGTGAGTTCGAGCCCCATGTCGGGCTCTGTGCTGACAGCTCAGAGCCTGGAGCCAGCCTTCCCCGCTCATGCTCTGTCTCTCTCTCTCAAAAATAAATAAACGTTAATTAAAAAAAGAAAAAAGCACTAGAAATACAACAGTGAACAAGACAGGCATGTTCCCTGCCTTCCAGGGACTTATATTCAAGTAGATAACCGAGGTCCTAGCACCACGGGACGAGGGAACACAGTTTAACCCCTGCAACACCATCCCCAGCATTCAGGATTTGCCAAATAAATCGGCTTCGCTGAGTGTTAACTTTTCACTTCTTGGTGTAAAGGGTCTCAGGCAGGCTGGGAAGTTAATCGCTTGATTTCGGTTGTGTTTGAGGTTCTGATCGGTCTCGGGAAAGTTCCCCCACTTGCCTGAATTCCCAGCATTATTTCCTACCTTCTGGATTCCCGGCAACACCACACCTGATAGCTGTTCGCTCCTAAAAAAGGCAAGTTTTGAACTTGTCAGTAATTAAAATTCTCATCCAGTCAAAACTCCTTCCCCAGCCTGCCGGAATAAACTTAGGATCTTTGTCCATTGTATAAGCAGAGAGTTCGCGATCAAACTCCTCACAATGTAAGACAGCTCTTTGGTGTATCTGAGGAAATAACCTATTTTAAGGTGAATCAATGGTTGTTTTTAATTAGGAGACTTTTTTTTTTTTTTTTTTTTTTTATGTTCATCAGGTCCGCTTGACCTCCCAAACACCCCCTAGGTGTGGGTTCAAAACCTCAGGAGCCTCCAGGTGAAATCTGAAACCAGCCCAGCTTGGAGGGCGGGAGAGAGGCCGGAAGGAGCAGAGCCCCAGGCGGCAGGTGCAACAAACAAGCAAGAGAACCTGACTCCAGGCTCTTCTTGGGCGGAGCGCTGTCTGCCCCCCTCCCCCGCCCGCCTGCATCCTGGGGTTCACGGGGAGGCCTCAGCGGGCGGCACCGCAGAGTTCACAGGGTCTCAGCGCCACACGCCTCTCAGGGCGGCCGCCTGGAAGCCCGCTCCCACCGTGGAACGGCAGGCAGAGCCCCATCCCCGGGACAGGAGCCGGAGGGGCCTCCCACAGCCCCGGGGTCGGCCAAGGGTCAGCCGGGGTCATGTCCTGTGGCCTCCTTTCCTCCACCACGGTCAAAGCGGTTCCGCAAAGTGTGACCTTACTGGAGATCTGTTTGAACAGCACTTGTAACTTTTCTGTGAACGTTGACTTTTCTCTTTCTTCAAAACCACCCGGTGAAAACAGCCCTGGTAACTGACATCGCCATTGTTCCGGGCAGGCGAAATCTCCCCGCAAAGTACCTGTACATGTGGCCACCCCGTCCAGGCTCCGCTAGAATGTCCACCTTGGTCAGAGGGTGATGTGTTCTTGGTACACCCCCAACACGCCCCCAACATTGCCCGATCCCTGCACCTCTGTTCCCGGCGTTGGTCAGGCTGGGTTGGGGGACATCTACAGGTGGCAGAGCTCCAGGGAGGGGGTCCCCACTCAGGCACAACCGAGCACTAGTCTGTGCTGTGCTGCCCCTGAGTCAGGGCCTCTCCTCCCCTCCCCTCTACTGGCCTCCTGCCCAGATGCTTCCTTTTTCCCTTTCCGCCCGCCCTCTGTCAACTCCCGCCCCTCTCTCCTCCCCCAAGCCTTGCTCTTGTCCAGTCCCTGGGGACAAAGAAGCCACCCCATCAGCAGACGTCTGGAATTTTCTGTCTCAGCCCAGCTCAGGGTCAGCTCTGCCGGACTCCTCATGGGTGGAGCCCGACCTAACCTCCTTTGGCCGCGTCACCTGGTCACAAGCTCGTTTTCACGAGCCACGAGGCGTGGGATCGGGAGTGAGGATGCTCGGCACCCACGCGTGCACACCCAGAAGCGCGAGGCTTCGCCCCGTGGGGTGAACATTCGCCCAGGGGAAGGTGGCGGACGGGGCAAATTCTTCTTCCTTTCTCTCTCACCTGGGTCTGCTCGGAGCCCCCCTCCCTCCCACACCCTCTCAGAAGCCGGGCCTGCAAGGTGGAGCAGGGAGAACCGGTCCTCCGCAGGCCAGGCCATGGGTTTGGGGAAGGCCTCGCCCCTCCTGCTCCCCGCTGTGCATGGTCTAATAAAGGAAGCCTTCTGAGCTTCCCCTGAAGGTATTCACCGGTGGGCCCGTGCCCCAGAGTCTGCTCGGAGGGCCTCCCTCCCCAGGTGAAACTCCACACCTCACAGGAAGGTATATTTTCTACCGCAGCCACGGCAAATACCACCAACACCTCAGCTTAAAACAACACCACGCCCGCTCCTGGCTCCGGAGGTCACAAGTGGGCTCCACGGGGCTCCGTACCGAGAGCCCCACAAGGCTGAAATCAAGCCACTTGTCTCAGCCCCTAGAGATGGCCCACATTCGATTAAATGATAACCTCTGTTTGATTAATCCAAAGTCAACCGACTAGTAACCTTGCTTACTTCTACAGAATTCCATTTACTTTGTAAATATAATCCCAGGCAGATACTATGGTGACATTATCTGGGATTAGGGCAGGAAACCTTGGGGTACCATCTCAGAATACTGTCTATCACAGACGAAGAAGGCCTTCTGCCTTTTTCCCCCCCTCCCTCCTTCCTCCCACCTGGAACACTAACATAATACCGAGAGGTACAGCAGCCATTTTGCGACCATGAGGCAGCCAAGTGCGAATGACGGTGGCAGAAAGATAGAACCTGCTCGCTGAGACAAAATCGAGCGACTGCACAGTCTGGAATCTTTACTCCTTATAAAACACTTCAAATAAACTCATCCGCGGGAGCTACCATTCGCTAAGTGTTAGGTTAATCCTCCCAAACACAGGCCTGTCCACGCCTCGCCCTTTCTGCTTTCCACCGGTGACCTAAGCCACCCCCAGCTCACACACGTTTTCTCGAGCAGGGATGGAGTAGATGGAGACAGCGACGTCCAGACCCACTTCTTCTTCCTCCTGGGCTCCGGTGTTCTCGGTATGCAGCACATGGCCTGGGGGAGAGAGCAGACCCTCCTTCTCCAGCTGCTGGAGCTGCAGTCCAGCCCGTGGGACAGACCCAGGCTCTGCCCCCCTCCTCTGCCCTCCCTCTGCACATCCGCATTCAGAGCGGCACCTCACAGAGCAAGTTGCATCATGTTGTTCTATCCGTACGCTAGCACGGGGCCTAACGAGGTCAGACAGGTAATGTAATTCTCTTACGCTCCTGAGCTCTCTGGGTAAAAGGGAGCTCCGTCCGATTTCTATCTCAGAGAGCAGCCTCGGCATGTTGGCTCCAGAAAAAGACCTGCTCTTTCCATCGGAGTAAGCACTTCCACCTTCGCGCTCGTTTGTATGATAAAATAGGTATATTTGGTCTTGATCGAGCCTGTGACCTTACGCTTCTGAAGACCTGCCCTGCCCCGCAGTGTCGGGGGGAAATGGCTTCTAAGGGGCTGGAGTCTTCGAGTTACTCTCCTTTACCTATGAGAACGGAAGCTACCAACTGCCCTGCAGCCCCAAGACAAGCCCCTGAAGCCGAGTACATGATCGGCCGTCTTTGGAGGACCATGGTGATTTCCACGCGCCCTGGTCTAGATTTGTGGCGAGGTGTCTCGGCCATCATTAATGGGAACTGAGCGAATCAACTGAGATCGAGTCTAAGATCCAGGCAGGTTAAGCCTACACCTGTAACTTGTCGAGTGTTCCCAGGAAAGGACCCTTTCTAATTATGAGAAGACAAAAAGCAATGAAGCCTTCTTCCAAAAACACCCATAAAATACCTCTCATTCACCTGATCAAATGAGCGGAGCCATGAGTCGCAGAGCTCTGGCTTATGAATCGTGTGGTCTGGCAACAGGGGCGGGACGGCTGAACGACCCGATTGAATCCAGGGCTGGCAAGAGATTATGAGACCGAGGCAAATTTCTGAGAAAGAAACCGGTGGATGCTGGGCGGGCTGACTGCTCTTTGCTTCTCTGGTGGCCGACTGTGGGCGCAGTGACCCAGCCGGCTTGCTGCAGGATCGGAGCTTGGCACGGCCGTCAGGGGCCTGGCCAGATGTTGAAGAACTCTGCAGGCTTAATTCTCTGTTCGTGCCAGACATCTTGCGTTTATGGTGGTGTCCAGATGCGGGAAAACAGCGCGACTCTGATTAAAGCTGAAAATGTCTGCGGTGTGTAAGACTTTCGCCCACGGAGGCCTGAGAGAGGACGATTCCTCTTCCTCCGCCCTGAGAGGGGGAAATAGCAAAGTCGCAGGCACTGGTGAGACCTTTAGGGACCATGGGAACAAGCCCCAAGTGGAAAACATTGCGCACCTGGGGAACGTGGTGCTGGCTGTTAAACCACGACCCTTAGGGAACAGAGCCAGGGGCCAGGATGGGCCCCCACCCCAGCTGCACTTAACGCAGGGCACCTGCAGGTATCAGCCAATCAGGACGAGGCCCTTCTGACCAATCAGGAAGAGGCACTTTCCCCCCCTCTCATTAGCATATTGGACCGAGTGGGACCGCGTGACCAGTTTCCCTACACGGAGCCCAGCCTAACTACTGTGTTAGTGCCGTGTCCCCCTTGAGCTCGAGCCTTGGCCCCAATAAAGCCTTGTCTGTGCCTTTTTTGGGGGTCTGGCCTGGTTTCTATCATTGTGGGCCCAAGAACCCAACTTTGGTAACCCTGGGATATGGGCAGTCAAGGTCCAGCTGTGTGATCTTGGGCAAGTGACTAACCCTCTCTGGGCCTTCGTTGTGTCAACTGTCAACTGGGACAGCTAATCACATTGGGCAGGACTGCCATGCAGGATGAGGTGAGACTGTTGAAGTGGCCCAGAGTATGGGTGCCTGGCTGGCTCAGTGGGTTAAGTTTCAGACTACGGCTCGGGTCACAATCTCACGGTTCAGGTCATGATCTCACAGATTCATGAGTTCAAACCCCGCGTCGGGCTCTGTGCTGACAGCTCAGAGCCTGGAGTCTGCTTCGGATTCTGTGTCTCCCTCTCTTTCTGCCCCTCCCATGCTGGTGCTCTGTCTCTCTCTGTCTCAGAGATAACCTTAAAAAAATTTGAATGGTCCAGAGCATACAAGGGCTGGACCCTTTCCCTTTTCCTCCATGCACGTCATGGCCATGTCAGCTTTGCTGCTGGGAACACCTACTTCTCTAATCCTGTAGGCCCAAATAAACCAAAGCACAAGAAATTAAACTTCAGAGGCCACAAGGCCTGTGAGATTGTCTCACTCACAGATGCAAGCTGCAAGGTCACTGCCTGCTTGCAGCAGAGCAAGGTAAAGTTCCTGCATCCTTCCCTGGGCCGTATACAGCCTTGGAAACCCCACCTGACATGACTTACGTGACACTGGGATTTATTATCTCGTTAATAGCAGGGCATCCGAGCCAGGATGGGTTCATTTATGAACGTGACATCTCGCCCTGTTTGGACTCTGCCATCCAGGATGCCAGCTTTGTCCTCGGGCCAGCTCCATCATGATGACACGTTCAAGATGTCACCTCCATCACCGCTGTGCTCGTGGGAAGAAGGGTCACCCGGGATCCTCACGCAAAAGAGCACTGGAAGTGTGATGTGTGAGGGGATCGTGGGGGTGTGGGGTAGGTCGCCTGAGTCATGAGATCCTATCCTAACCTTTGCCTACCCTGCATCCTAGTCACGCAGTCGAGGACCCGGGATTTGGTTTTTAATAGAAAAGGGGGAAAAAGCCAACGCAGACAGTCTCTGAGCCACATCAAATAAAGTGTGTAAGACAAGCACACGAGGAAAGGTTAAAAGGACCCACCTGCATCGAGGACACAGGTCATGCAATGATCTCCGGGGGCCAGTGGCTTTCCCACCCTTTATTTTTTATTATTTTTTTTAATGTTTATTTACTTTTGAGACAGAGAGAGAGAGACAGAGTGCGAGCGAGGGAGGGGAAGAGAGAGAGGGAGACACAGAATCCAAAGCAGACTCCAGGCTCTGAGCTGTCAGCACAGAGCCCGACACGGGGCTCGAACTCACAGACTGTGAGATCATGACCTGAGCCTAAGTTGGACACTCAACCGACTGAGCCACCCAGGCGCCCCTTTCCCACCCTTTAAAGACAGCATATTTTTACCCAAAGACTGCACAGTTTATCCTAATGTCGGGCAAACATTTATAGTTGTAAGGAAATAAAAAAAGGCTTTTCTTTTGAAAAAGTTTCACAAGATGCCCCAGTTCATTCCAAGTGCTGTGATTTGCTCCGTGTACTTTTCCATGACGTCAACTGGCCTGCCAGTGATGGCCGGCCCCCTGGGGGACTGCGGGAGCCCCTGCGGGCTGGGGCGGCTGGGGGAATCTGACCAGCAGGTGCACTTGCCTTTTGAGTGACTCTGCAGGCACATTTGAAATGTAAACCAGCATGTTAACTAATTTGAATTTAAATAAATAAATTTTTAAAAAAAATAGAAAGTTAAGTGAACAATTTCAGGAGCAAGAAGACGACAATTCCTTTTCCTGCTTTTGTTTTTTTTTTTTTTAACTGAAATGCGTAGGGAGTGGGTAATTGCTGGGGAAGGTTTACAGCAGAGGCAAAGCCCATCCTGGGAAGCTTGGGACCCCAAAAGAAGGGAACAGAGACACGGCCTCCTGGGCATTGGTGGCCATGTCACCCCCCCCCCCCCCCCCCCCCCGCCCTGGTCTCCGTCACAGCGTCTGGGGCTGGTGCAAGCTGGGATAGGACACTTTTATTTTCTTTAAAGCTCTACTGTCTCTTTCTTTCCATAAGGCTAAGAAGTCCTATTAATGTGAAGCACCACCACCATGTGCTTCTCCGTGTGAGGCCTAATAAACCATCTCATATCGAGGGGCTAAAGATTTATTGCTTTCAAAGACATTTTATTTGCAGAGCAAAATGAAGCCTCGCTTAGGCGATTCTGCACCTATCGATGAGTATTTCAGTGGGGCTCTCAAAAGGAGGGAGGGGAGGCACTCGTTCGGGTACCTGGCGACCCCTTCCGGGACGATTGTGCCTCTCGACCAGGACACGGTGGGATTCAGCAGGACCTTTTCAACGTGGGGGCGTTTGTGCACACCGCGCGTGGTGCCCTGCCCACTGAGTTTGGTACAGCAATGCCTCCGGCCCTTGTCGCCCCAGCGACAAGCAAACTCACCCCACAATTTCCCAGTGCCCCCACTTGAAAGCAGAGAGGGCCAGGCCTGGTGTGTCAAGGGGGGGGGGAGGGGAGAATGGGGGACTGGAGAGGGAGGGCGGAGGAATGTATGCCATGTTCTAGCAGAGGCTAAGACCAGCCCCCGGCTGCTCTTCCTAAGGCTGGTAACGCAGGATAATTTTTTCCCCGTTTTTGTGGGTGTCTGCCAACTTCAGCCAAGTGTCCTGACAAACGCAGAAGGAGAAGTGATTAATAACCATTTTTGCAATAAAGGAATGCATGAGTGACTGCCTTCATCGTGTCCTGAGAGTCACAGGAGGCTGCCCGATTTATTAACGGGGAATTCTCACCGTGGCGCCGTAATAAATATCACCGCACGCCGCTAGACGAAAGAAGGCGCCCGCAGGTCTCCCGGGTGCCGACCGTGGAGAGGCAGCCTGTTAAAAGGCAGTGCTGTGCACACTCCCATCTCCACCCGGAGCCCATGAGAGAACGCCCACCGGAGCAGGAGATGCGAGGCCGAAATCCGGAGTGGGGCGACAGCCAGGTCTGCATGACGCTGCCCCCTGCCCTGCCTGGCTCGGCGCGCCTGTGCCTTCTCCTGCCGTTCTGTCCTTCGCATCCTTTTAGAACTTAGAACAGTCCTTCTCATGTGAAATTATAACAGCAACGGATCGTCATGTATAATTTGCTGAATATTTAAAATGTATTTAATTGGGGGGAAAATATTGGCACCACTGGCACGCTCCCGGGAGGACACTTTTGGATGACGATTTTGCGCACCCGGCATTCATTTTCCTTCTGTTAACAGCACCCCCGTTTCCTTTGGGCTAACGCACATCCTTCCTTCTCACTGGGCGTGGTTTATGCGGGACTGAGCTAATTTCCCAGTCTCAGGGGCAGGGGCGTGGCCTAGACCTGGCCAATCAGGGCTCAGCTCCCGATGGACCGCAGTGATTGGATGAGAATGAACAGGTGCTCACAGCCGCAACCAATGAGGTGCAGCCCCGGGCCTTGGAGTTCCGTTACTAGGCAAGAGAATGTGCTTCTCTTCCAGGGGCCGAGCTGGCGAGCCGTGCACCTGTAAGCCCCGGGATTGCCACTCTATGTGGCCCCCTTATCTGAGGACGCTTGGTTCAAGGGCACAGAGACCACCACATAGTACTGGGAGTGAGCACAGCTTCTAGGCCCCACCTTGACTGGGGGGACAGAGTTGAGGAGCCTCTGTGCTGTCTTCTGTGGGGTCAGCCTCACTGGAGGCCTCCTGGCAGTCCTGTTTCCCTCTCTTCATTTAGGGGCTGATCATCTTTTTCTGACCAGTTGCTGTGCCCACACCAAGACTTCTGGAAGCATCTCTCGGTTTCCCTATCCAGGTACAATGGGAACAGTCGAGGTAGGTCAACCCACCTTCTCTGGGCCATTCAGCTGCTCTACGGTGACCTTCTCATGCTCAGATTTAAATTAATGCTCTTTCCTCTTGTACCGTTAGCAGCTTCTAAGTTCCACCGGACCACTAAAAGAGCCACACGGATGTTTATTGTTGAGGCAATAGACACATGCTTTACCTTGACATCCATACCTGTATTGGGATAGAATAACAAGTCCACTACTACCAGTGTTGAGGTTTTGATCATTGACTATGTGCTGGTCACTGTGTTTCATGGTTCACACCTACAGTGTCATATAATCTATACTGCCAAACTGTGGTGACAGCATTATTAATATTCTATATCATGGATGAGCAAATTGTGACTCTGGGAGACTAAGTAATTTGGAGGAGAAGTGAGCCTAATATACAAAAAGAAACAAAGTAGAGAGAGATAAATCAGATACATGGCTCTTTCATTGACCCTGGATTCAGCCATACCTGAAGCTGCCTGCATCCCTGAACTCCCCATTTGCAGATAAATGTTTCTTTCTGCTTTCAGGTATTTGCAAAGAGTTCTCATTACTAAAATCAACTTGAAAGGTAAGTGCGGTTATCCTTATTTTAGCAATTTTCGAAAAAAGTTTTAAATGTTCATTTATTTTGAGGGAGAGAGAGAGACAGAGTGAGTGGGGGAGGGGCAGAGAGAGAGGGAGACACAGAATCCGAAGCAGGCTCCAGGCTCCGAGCTGTCAGCACAGAGCCCGACGCGGGGCTCGAACCCAGGAACTGTGAGATCGTGACCTGAACCGAAGTCGGATGCTTAACCGACTGAGCCACCCAGGTGCCCCTTATTTTAGCAATTTTTAAAAATGAGGTTGAGCAGTGAAGTCACTGACCTAGGGCTCCATGAAATGGATTATTTCTATTTTGCTGAGCATGAAATCTGCATTTCTGACAGAACACCTGGTACTCACCTTTGGCAGAGATGGGAAGGAGGAAAGATGGAAAGAAGGAAAGAAGAAAAACGCTTCACAGTTAAGAGATGGAAAAGGCAGGATTTTAACTGAAGTTCACTTGCCACTATGGGCATTCACAACATATAGTATCAGGGCGCCTGGGTGGCTCAGTCAGTTGAGCATCTGGCTTCGGCTCAGGTCATGATCTCATGGTTTGTGAGTTCAAGCCCCACCTCAGGCTCTGTGCTGACAGCTCAGAGCCTGGAGCCTGCTTCAGATTTTATCTCTATCTCTCTCTCTCTGCCCCTACCCTCCCCCCAAAATAAATAAATATTTTTAAAAAATTAAAAAATATTATCCCTCTGTTTGAAAGTATGCACCCCATAGTTTTTCCTCTGGACCCTACGATCACTTTCTCTTAGTTATAAGAATGCCGAATACTTACTAGCTTCCCTGGTGCTAAGTAACCAGCCACTTTACTCCTTGTTCAGCTGAGGAACGAGCAAGACACAGGAACTATTCTAGATACTTTCAACTCACTTGTCTGATGCAGGAATGAGCACTAAGAAAAATCATGGGATGCCCAAAGGAGGGGTTTTAGGCGCTGTTTCCACATTGTCCTGCCTTTTGAGTTTCAAATAATTATGGATTATTGTGTGTGCATGGTAATTGTTATGCTGCGGGACTTTTGACTTCTGTGGAGACTCTGGATTCTGTTATATTCCTCAGAAAAGTGTCGACTTTTTCACTTTGGCCATCAACTCGGTCAGATTAAAATGCCGTCTCTTGGGCTGCAGCTCAGATAAGTGCAGTTCTTTTTTCCTCCATGCATACGGGGTCCACGCGTCTCCCAAAATTGTGGGCAGAGTTTATACACAGAATTTGGGATCTTCCCTTCTGGCCCTGCCTGTTGCTAGGCTCGTCCTGTCTACTTTCCAGTGACTGTGATTGTTCCCAACTCTGTGCTCTGTTCGTCAGACTACAAAGAGTGGGTTTCTACAGGTACGTCTGTTATCTTGAGTGGCAAGGACGGTGACCTGTCCTGGGGTGGGGGGCGGGGGAAGCCACAGAAACAGGCTGTTTTCTCCATGCCTTTTTTCTTCTTCCGAGGGTCAGCTCCCTTCTGGAATCTGCCTGCCTTGCCTCCCTGCCTCCCTGCCCCCCTTTCACTCTTCAGAGCCCTCAGGAAGTCTGTTTTGCTCGTTTGTTCATACTTCTCTTTTAGTTGTGGGTTTTCTTCAGAATCCTGAGTCGTTAGCAGATTCTGGGGACAGACTCAGGAGTAGGCATTTACTCAAGCACAGCAGAAGCTGAACTCCCCCGTAGCGCCCCCCGAAGAGCTCCCCCCGCATCGCCCTGCTCTGGAGGCTGGACTCCTGCCTCTCCCCTTCCTCTGCAAGATGCAAGCTGCTCACTTGAAGTAGGCTGACAGCTGAGCTCGGGGCTTCAGAGAACTGGTTAGTGACTTCTGCTTATCCTCCCACTCCCCCTTCTGGAATTTGGCGTCTCTAGCTTCTCCCGCAATGATATAAGGTCTCATTCCTGAAATAAGTTCCCTTTTCAGAGTGGCTCAGCTCCCCCCATCGAACCTTGATGGATCCTCGGAGCTCCATCAGCAAATACAAGGGCCACCTACGTGATTTATGCGTGATGCCTGGGGCAGCGATCAGGTAGGGAGACAGCCCCACCCCTTCCTCCCTCCAGCCTTGCTCCTGGTCGGCCCAGCCTTTAATCTCTTAAGCTCCCCGAGAGAGCTCCAAGGAGACTCTCCATGCCGGTCTCTTACGCTCCATGAAGGCAACTGCTTTACAGGGAACACCATGTACTGAAATCCTACAGAAGACCGGCCAGGACACATCACACCTGTTACTCACAAGTCACAGGCAGAGCAGCCATTGTGACCGATACGGCCTCTCTCGAGAAGAAAGACATCGGTTTGCATAAAACGCTGCCGAATTGAATGATGCTAAAGATCTGTCTGCCACTTGGCTCAGACCCAGAAATCTGAGCTTGTTTTTCTCTCTGCCAGCAGCAAATGCCAGTGAGCGCCACCAGGGGGCACTGTTGACTCTATAACCACTTGCTGCCAGCGCCTGGGGTAGGGAGCAGATCTATTCGTCACATAAATTAACACAATTGGCACTGCATTGTTCCAACTGTCAAAACAACACAATTCTGGCAGTTTTCCATTCGAAGCTCAATCTGTTTTTTTTTTTTTTTTAACGGGCCATCCGAGAGTTTTAAGGGGAGTCGAGAACAGTGCCGTGGGTCCGGCTGCAAAGCTTCTGTAGTTACCTGGATTGTGTGAACCTGAGAAGAAGGGCAGTTGGTGACTCATTAGCGATGCCACAGCTTAGGATGCTGATCGCGGGAGGCCAAGAGGGGCTTTAAAAGGGAGATGAATATCACAGCTTACAGACTGGGTGGCATCTCACCGTGGTTGGATGACTTTGAGTTGAATGATTCCCTATTAACGATTCAAAGTTTAGTTCCTACCAAGTGATGACTATGGAATCGAGAACACAAGACCAAAGACTTAGCGGGGACAGGATGAAATCAACAGAACGGCTGAACCCACCACAGCTAAGTGCCAGTGGTACTGGAGTTGCTTTAATTTCTTTCTTCTGGCTGTCAGAGAAGTGACATTTTCTGCGCCTTGCCCGCGGGCTAGCCTACGTTCTGTCTTGTTCTTCCTTCCACGAAGACTCTACCCTCCTGTCTTGCCCAGCTCCACTCTTGTTTCTTAAGATTTTATTTTTAAGTAATCTCTACACCCAACGAGGGGCTCGAACTCACCACCCCGGGATCAAGAATTACACGCTGCACCGACTAAGCCGGCCGGCCGGGCTCTCGCATCATCCCTGAAGCCAGCGATGGAGCATCACTTCCTCGAAGCCATGACTTAGAATGCGTCCCATGAAGGACGTGTTCTGCTCCTTCTTGGGTTCTGGGAGAGTGACCAGGGGGAGAAAGACCTCGCCGAGGGGGGACATTTAAAAAGAGAGGGAAATTATTAAGGGGCCCTCGGGGAGGAAAAACAGCAAGTGTAAAGTCTCTGAAGAGAGCATGAGCAGAGCAGAGGCAACAGAAGGTCCGTGCAAATGGAGTATAGGGAGGCAGTGAAACCATTCTGGCCTTCTCTGGGCTCTTCTCACATTGAATTTGTGCCTCTTTTCTGATGCTCACTCAAGACCTCTGTTTGCATGTTACCTGAGGACAGATTCCTAGCCCAGTGCCCACCTGTGGTAGTCACGCAACAATTATTTATAGGATCAAAGAAGGAAGCAGCATGGGAAGTGTTTTCCTCCTGCCGCAAGACCTGATAATCCAAAAGGAGCAAGGGCGTTGCTGAGCGACTGAATCATGAATCTGAATGCCTGGTGTCTCAGGGAGGACAGGTTATGTTTTGATACAGTTATCAAATCACCCCCAAATGTCAACAGCTTAAAACAGCAAACATCCACGTCTCATTCAATGTTTTCGTGACCACTGCTGGTTGGCAGGGAACTCTGCTCATGTGTTCAGGGCCCTGGGTGACAGAGCAGCCGCCACCTTGGCCAAAGCCAGTCCCCGTGTCCATCCCCTTTGACTGTTGAGTTTAGCGAGCGGTCGGTATGAAGTATCTGTCCTCAACCGATGGCATAACAGACCCTCCAATCTCATGGTTCTTCTGGAATGATGCGATACACTGAATGGGGTTGTGATTACTTTGTGTTGAGACACAGGAAAGAGTTTCACTTTGGTGAAATTTTCAGATAAAAAGTAGTTGGAAGAATATGACTTTGGATAATTACGTAGGGAGCACAATGGAGTAATGATTTAGGGGAATTGGTACTCCAAAGCTGGTCCCCTGATGCAGAGCCTCAAGGTGAGCTGGGGGCTTGTTGGAAATGCGGAGCGTAAGCCCCCCATCCTGACCTACTGAATTAGAATCAACGTTCTAACAAGTTCCCAAGGTAGTGCATAAGCACAGTAAGGTCTGGGTATTGTTGACAGGGATTCTCTAGCCAGACTGATTGGATTCGAATCCCAGGTCTGCCAACTACTAGCTCTGTGACATTGACCAAGTTGCTTCAACTGCGTGTCTCCATTTCTTTGTTCGATGGGGCTAATGACAATAGTAACGTCATCAGATTATCGTGAGGATTAAATGAGTCAGAGTATTTGTCAAAGTATTTAAAATAGTGCTGAGCACAAAATGAAAGATCTAGAAGTGTTAGAGATGATGATGATGATGATGATGATGATGATGATGCTACAAATCAGTTAAGGAAATGTCCGTGTGATTACTTCTGTTTGTAACGTAATCTCAAACATTACTCAGTTCCTATACCACAAGGACCATTTGCTGACCTTGGACCCTGAGTTGAAAGGCGATGGGTAGAAAATCTCCGCGGGTCTTGAACACAACGATGAGAGTCTGGGAAGGCAGCAGGTGGCAGGAGGGACACAGGATAAGGGTCGGTGTGGACACTTGAGCATCCGTCTTAGAAGTTGTCCTCACAGGCCAACAGTCACCTGCGTTTTGCATCTTGGCTGACGTAGCGGGCCCGTGTTCCCTCCAGGGAAGATTAATCTCCACAGAGGCTGAGTGTGGGTAGAGAACAGGGCAGCACAGCCACACTGGTGGAAGTTACAAAGGAATACTTTTTTAGTGTTTGTTCAAAATAGAAAGGTCCAGCAAGGGAGACTTAACACAGGTTACCGAGACAGCCGGTGTAGAGAATGGGCAGACGTGAGCACACACCCGAACACAGGTCAGCGTAGCGAATGATTACAGACGGCCTAGATTCAAACCCGGGTCGACCACTTCCTAGCTGGGTGACCCTGACTGAGCCCAATAACCACTCTGACATCAGCTTCCTGGTCTGTAAGATGGGAGCATAAACGTACGTATCCATAGGTTGTCAACAGGATCCGTTGGCAATTAGCAAGCACCTAACAAACGTTATCGCCATTACTGTTACCATTATCCTTACTAATATTGGCTAAGTGAGCTGAAGATAAAATGTGGGAAACTGAGCTTCCTCATAGTAATCTACAGCTTTGCAATAGCTGCTCTCTGGACAGGGGTTCGTCTCTGTGCCCACACTCACAGGGCTGGGAACACGGGACAGAGCAGGTCGGACATCTTCCCCCACGGGGCTGACATGGGACGGGGAAGCTGTACATAGACAGATGGAGGTGAGAGGAGGGATGGGCTGTTTCTACACTCCACGTCCCCTACCCTGTTCCACCTTAGCCAGGTTGAGATCCTGGAGTTTGTCAGAAGAGAGAAGCCGAGGCTAATGGCTCTCACCGACGTCAAGCCCAATTTTAACTCAGAGTTGGGGGCTGCAAACCAGCCATGCCATTTCTGGGGCAGGTGGAGCGCTCATTCATCATTGAATGCCACCGCTGCCGTCTAGGAGCATGTGACTCCAGCTCCCATCTGAGCCTCGGTAGCCCCATCTGTCCCAACATGCCCCCATGACCTCTTACCCCTGTGTTTTCTACCTCTCCAACGGGTGTATTAGGTACTCAGTGGCCTGGGCCAAAGCCACGGGCTCTTGCTACTTTCCCATCACCCAAACTATCCATCCGTAGGAACTTCGCCACCATCTGAAGCAGGCGGCATTAACTGCTCTCCGTCTCCACAGCAGGACTCTGCCCCTAACTCCCAGGGTGAGCCTCCAACCCCCGTGTGCCTTCAGCTGACTTAGTGAACTCCAGGCTTCCTCTGCTGCCTGTGTCCTCCAAGAGGCCACGGAAGGAAAAATGGGACCCTTGGCTCTCCCACCTCCTGGCCTTTGTGCTTTGGGTTTCTCAGCCCGAAAAGCCCTTCTTGCAGAAATTGCTGTCTTATAGGATGGGTTTCTTTTCATATTTCTTTAGAATCTGCCTCCTGCATTGTAAGATCCATGAGTGTAGGGACCTTCATCTGTTTGGCTCAGTGCTAGGACCCCATATCTGGGCCTGAAAAATGGTGAGCAACAGACAGCTATTTGTTGAGTGAGTGAATAAAAGACCAAAGGACAGTAGTTCTCCCATTAGGGCTTAAATGAGATGATGGCTGTAAACATTAAGAAAAATGTCAGCACAGGGTGACAAATACATGCCTTCTTCCCTTCCTCCCCTCTCCTTTCCTTTGTCCCTCTCTTCCTCCCTCCCTCCCTTCCTTCTCTCTAATACCAAGTACTGTAGTAAGGACTTGACATTAGGACAACCATAGCTGCCTCATGAGGCCAACACATAGCCCTTACCTTCCTTGTTCTTGGTGTATGTATAATACTTATAGGTCCCCCATCTAGAGGCAGACCTTACGGGAAACACTTGAGCCAACTTCAAGAATTGCATCCCTCGTTTGACATGATACTAAAGATTTGGAACGTAAGCACGAACAGCATAAAATCTGAAGTTACTCTTTGACTTAGGAACCCCAGGCACATGTGGAGGCAGAAGGTTTCCTCTTTCCAATAGCTCTTGTGCCGTATAAATCATGTTAATTGTCTCCATGTGCCCGCAGCCCACGGGGAGTTTCGCAATAGCCTTTGAGGGGATTAGTGGTCTCTGGTGTTTGCTATGAAATTCAGAAACGCATCTGGAAGCAATTGAAGTTAAGGAATTAATGATTTGGGGGTTAAATAATACATGCCTTAAACAAAATAAATACAGGAAACTGTTAGCCTGAATGTCTAAATTCTCACCTCCATTTGGGGGGGGGGGGGATTTTCCTAAAAAGAAAGAAAAAAAAAAAGGTAACCTGACCGCATCCTCCTTTTTTGTTTGTTCAGTTTTGTGTGCAAGTTTGTTTGGTGTTTAGAAGGTCACAGGGCAGATGAAGTGCAGAGGGGCAGGGGACTGTGGAGGGCATAATTTGGGGTGTTTTGTTCCTATTATCAGACAGGAGGGAGAGAGGATCCTAACCCCTCAGTCAGGAATAATAGAGAAGTTGTCTCTCTCACCGAGGCTGGAAACATTTAAATGAAAAATATTTCTTCTCCAGTGACTTTAGGCTAACAAATAAAAATGAGAAGGAAATGTGTTTTCCATTTTAGGGGCCCGAGTCTACTTTATGAGTGCTTCCCAAGGTTTGTCTACACTAGCGGAATGAACTGGAGAATTGGGCAATTATCAGCATAATCCACTTAAGAAATGAAGCCTCTGCCACCCAGGCCTCCCCAGGCCTGGCTGCTTTTTCCTGCCGCCTAGCCATCTCCCCACGACAGGCATGTGGAGGGGCTGAGAAAAACGGTGAGCGCTCTTCCCTTGAAAAGCCAGTCCCGGGTCCCAGCCACGCTGGCTGGGAGAAGAAAGGGCCCCGAGCTGGGAGTGCGCTCCAAGCCTTCGCCCCCCCGACACCCCTGGTTTCTCCTCGAGCCAGGCACCTGCTCCTCTGTGACTGAGCCCGGTCAGGAGAAATGGGTCTGCGGCTGCTACGATCGTTTCTCTTCGTTCCATCAAATATTTTTCTTTTCCTCTTATTTGAAATTCATTCCAGGCTCTGGTGGCCAGGCACAGTCAGGCTTCTTTTCCGAGGCTGGGGTAAGCCAGCCCAGGTGAGAGCAGGCCCGCTGAGCCCAGACACCGATCCCAGGGGACCGCAAGGCGCGGCTGGGGAGGGCTGGGCCTCCCGGAGAAGCTTCTGGGCTCCTAATGCATCCCGAGATGGAGTTGGGGTCCCGCCTGCAGATCGTTCAGCGCCCCCCGCCCCCCGTCGCGGTCCCCGAGAACCAGTAACCGCACGGGCAAGCCCAGGCAAGCGGCCGCGATGCCCGCGCGCAGGGAGAGCAGCGCTGCATGAGTAGGGTGGTGGCGGGGGGGTGCACATCTTCCTCGTCTGAACCTCAGGTCTCTAGCCACTGCAGGATCAGGTCTGGCAAGGAGAGGGGAGCGTCCCCCCCCCCCCCCCCCCGTCCTCCGAAGAGTTAGTAAAAAGCTCATTGGGGTGCGGGCGACGCGCATCAGCATGAAAGGATACACAGTGGGAAATGAGCCTCCCACCCCGGGGTTCCAGCCCCCCTCCCAGAGATACGGCACACAGACGCACACACATGTGCACACGCCTCTGTATCTTATGCACCCGGGTCCCCCCTTACACGGTGCCGCCCGTGGCTTTCCCCACTGAATGATCTGTCCAGAGCTTTCCGCAGCGAATGCACGAGACTTCCAATTCCAGATGTCCCCAGCTCTCAAGACAAAAAAAATCCAGGGATGACCGGAAATCGAGGTGCAAGGCAGTGCCTACCCCTCGCCCCGCCGCGGCCTCGGGAGGGCGGCGCGGGGAAGGGTCCAGCTCCATCTTGAGGCGCGGGTTCCTGCGCCGAAGTCTCCGGGACGTGAACCGCAGGGCGCGGGGGGCGGGCGGCCGCACGCGGGCGGAGCGGACCCCCGGGGGCGGCCCGAGTCCCGGCTCTCCGCGCTCGGGGTCTCCTCCCACCACCAGGGATCCCTCCCGCGCGCCCCTCCCCGCAGGGCGAGCTGGGCCCCGGCCCGGGGCGGGGCCGGGGGCGGGGCCGGGGGTGGGCGGGCCCTGGGGTGGGCGGGGCAGGCGGCGGCTGCGGCGGCTGGAGAAAAGTTGTCCCGGCCAGAGCGCGCGCTGCCGCGGGATCCGGAGCCGCCGCGTCGCCACGGCGGGGGCAGGCGCGACCACCGGATCCGCAGCCGGGCCGGCCGACTCGCAGCCGGGGGTCGCCCCCGGGCATGGGACAGCCGGCGGGGACGGCGGGCCGGCGCTGCGCCCCGGGCGGGCGGAGGGCGGCCTGAGCTGCCGGGACGCAGGATGCGCTCCGAGGGCGCGGCCCCCGGGCCGGTGGCGCCGCTGTGCGGGGCGCTCAGCCTGGTGCTCGGCGCGCTGCTGGGCAAAGGTAAGGCGGGGCGGGAAGTTCCCGGGTCTCGGTGAGCCGGGGCGGGGGGAGCCGGAAGGCGGGGTGTCGCCGGGACCTTGGGGAGGGCTCTGGTCCCACCCGGAGCGCCTGTGCCGGGCGCCCAGCGGCCCTTCCCGAGCCGGGAGGACCCGGTTGGGCGCCGCGTGCGTGGGGTCTGGGCAAATTCCGCTGGTCGGCTCTATCCGGGTTCTGGGTGCCTCCCAGGGGTGAGGGGGGCGTGGCTGGGGGGGCACTGTGGCCCCCAGGCCCGAATTCCGTGCGGACCTAACCCAGCCCCAGCAGTCACACTGTGGAGCGGGGAGCCTGCCTCGTTGCCCCCCCCCCCCCAGCCCCCCGGTCGGTCACACTGACAGGAGGTCCAGGAGGGCGGACCTGGTCCTTTGCGCCCCGGCCGTGGGGTCCCTAGAAGCGACCTCTATCCCCGGAGGAAAGCGCGCTCTCCGCGCGCAGCTCGCGGGGGCCCCGGCGGGAGCCCGGCTTGGAGGCGGCGCGCCTGGGGCGTGCGGCAAGGTGGGGGGCGCGGTGGCGGCCCGGGACCTGGGCTTCCCGGCAGCGCGGTCCCCGGAGGCCGCGCGCCTCAGTCTCCTCATCTCGGCAATGGGGACGACGACCCTGCCCAAGGCTGGGGAGGCTGCGGCGAGCGAGTGCCGGGCGCGCAGAGGGCTCACGGAGGGTGCCGCTGCCACTGTCGTGGCGGTCGTGGGCGTGTGCGCTGGGGCCAGCGGCGGGAGCGGCGCGGAGAGCGGGGCCCGGGCCCGGAAGCGCCCTTCCCGGCCGGGCTCCGGCGCCGGGGCCGCGGGCGGGCGGGGACTGCGGCGCGCACATCGCTGTGCGGAGTCCCGGCTGCCGGGCCGGGCGCGGAAGAGGAGAGGGGCGCTCCCCTGCCGCCGGCGGCGCGCGGGGCGGGAGACCCGGGTCTCAGGGTGACACGGCGGTGGCACAGGCGTCCCTGCGCCTTCGCGCGGCGCCGCGGCCCGGGCCCGGCCGAGTGCAGCCCGAGGAGAATCCCGGCTCTCTCCCGGCCCAGGCTCTGCGGGCTGGGCCGCTAAGGCGTCGGGAGACACAAGTTGCCAACTGAGGTTAAAAAGTAGCATTTGCTTTTCCAAAGTGCTTAAGCACCGACCGAAATTCCAGAGAAATCTGCGTGCCTTGAGGCTGCAGGTTCCCAGGCGCACCGCCTGGACAGAGTCGTTGTTTTCTCGAACAGTGTTCCTTTCTCCCAGAGCCCCAGGTAGACGGCAGTGTGCGCTGGCGCGCCAAGGGCTGGGGATACTTTTCTGTTTTATCTGAAAGAGCAAACATTCGGCCTCTGGCGCCTTAATTCTGCTGTTATAGCTCTGGGTCCTATCATTTGTAGGATTCGGTTTCCCAACATGTAAAGTGGCCATTAAAAAAGAAATCCCTTCCCCAAATACTTCCCGGCGACTTTGGGATGGGAAAGCGGCTGGACGGATGATGTAGAGGAAGGTGGGGTCATTGTAAAGTGACCAAGGGGTGAGAGCCCCTGATCAGGTTTACTCCCCGCCTCCGTAGAGGATGTAATCAGGCCAGAAGTCTGGGTGCTGAAGGTGCCTTGTAAAAGTAAGTTGTGGGCTTCTCCTAATTAAATCCCTTCTTTCCGCCCCCCCCCCCCCCCCTCCAATCTGGAGGATTCTAACTGTGATTTAGAAGAGGTACCCTTACAAATGCCCATGTAGAGGAAGCTAAGGGCAGAGATTTGGTGGGAAAGTGGGCCTGGGAGTTTTATTTTCAAAATGCTATTTGCACAGCAAGGGTTGGGGGGACGGAGACTACAGGGATGGAGATTTCCCACCTCTACCCACAGCCGCCCCTCCCTGGCTTAGCACCACCTTGATTTTCCTTTCCTTGCTTCCTTCTGCTTGACAGTTTTCAGCTGCGGTACGGGGGCCTGCGGCCGGCAACTCATCCCCTGTCAAATGTTTTTCATTGTTTCCCAGGACCGAAAGCATCACGACAGCTCCCTTCTGATGCCTCCCCAAAGAAAAAGTGAGATTTCTTCTAGAGAGGAAAGTGTCCCCACCCTCATTTAAATCTGTGCTGGCTGGGGGGGGGGGGGCGGGGGGGAGCCTTCTCTGACTCTTCCTGCCGGAGGATTTAAGTGCTGATTTCTAGAATCCTTGAAACCACTGATCAATGTTTAGTACCAATTGTACGTTTATTTTCCACTGTGGATTTAAGTCTCTGCAAGTCTCAGGGTTTAGAGTAGAGTCCTTGTTCCTGGGAGGTTCTATAAATAGCCAGGACGAAAGAAGGGAGTCTTCGTAAGATTTAAGACCTAAGATGTAAGTAAGACTCGGGTAGGTGAGGGGAAGTGTCCTTCAGTTAGAGGTTGAGGAATTGACCCCAGATGAGGCAGCGGGAGGGGCCTCGGTGGGCTGAGAGGCTGCCCCAGAATGTACTCATGCTTGTTGGTCGCGTACAGGACCCTGGGGAAGGTCACACGAGACCACAGCCTGTTCTGAAGTCTGTGGGGCCCGATGTGCTTCAAGATTCAGAAATACTGAGACCTTTGAAGAGCTAGCTGGCCAGAGGCATAGGGTCGCACACACCTACGGTATAGCACCCCCAGGCTGGGTGTGGGTTTGGACCCTATAACTGCACACATTGGTAATTTTGCATGAACTGTACAAGTACATAAAGGAGGATAATACCCCAACTAGCCTCGCTTCACTTTATTTAATTTATTGATGCATGTAGTTACTTCTTCTAAAGATTTTATTTTTAAGTCCTCTCTACACCCACCGTAGGGCTCGAACTCACAACCCGCATGCCCTACCGTCTGAGCCAGCCAGGTGCCCTGAGGCTCACTTCGCTTTGGGTCCACACTGGCCACCAAGTGAATTAAGACCAAACAAGCAGACCTTTTGGGATTTCGAGGTTCTTAAAATGTTTGTTTGTTTGTTTTTATTTATTTTTGAGACAGAGCGCAAGCAGGGGAGGGGCAGAGAGAGAGGGAGACACAGAATCCGAAGCGGGCTCCAGGCTCCGAGCTGTCAGCACAGAGCCCGACTTGGGGCTCGAACTCACGAACCGTGAGATCACGACCTGAGCCGAAGTCTGACGATTAACCGACTGAGCCCCCTGGGTGCCCGGGTGTTGTTTTTTAGAAAGTGAGTGGGCTCCCCAGATTGGGAGAATTCATGATTAAAGCAGGATTTACAACTTCAACCTTGGGTGCACATTTCCATATGCCTCCACTGTGCCAAAGCTGGACGTAGGAGTGCCTCCTGGGTGGGCTGATCATTCACCTGCTTCCCCTCCTTGGTGCCCTCCCCCAGCCACTTGGGCCTCGGGCTCTTTCTTCTTCCTTTGTCTCACTGTTCACTGTTCGCTTAATCACAAGAGTGGCCAGCGTCAGGCAGAGAACTCAGAACTCTCAATTATATTAGTAGTTAGCACCTCCATGAGCAGAGGTTAAAACAAAGCCTCTGCATGTATTAGACATTTCATACATCCATAGTCATGAGAAGCAAGGTTAATAAAAACGAGTCTTTGGTATATTAATTGGAGTGAAAGGGAGTATTACTGAATTAATGGAATAAATGGAAAGTCTGATGGATAGAATTTTTTTTTATAGCAATCCACTTTGTTTAAAAGTCAGATGTATTAAGATATAATTTGCATACAGTAAAAGTCACCCTTTTGAGTACAGTTACATGTTTCGACAAACCTGTGTACTCCTGGAAAACACCACCACTGTTATGGTGCAGAATATTTCCATCACTCCCCAAAATTCGTCTGTGCCCCGGGTGGCCTCCCCACAGCCCCTGGCAGCCGCTCGTCCCTTTTCTGTCCTTATAGGTCTGCCTTTTTCATAATTCCGTAAAAATGGGGTCATGAGATGATGCAGCTTTCGAATCTTTTGCTTAGTACAGCGCACTGAATAAATATTCACCCACATCCAGTACAACGGGTTGTTCCTTCTGGATGGCACATGACATTCTGTCGGACACCTGGGTCACACTCGTTTGTTTCCTAGTTGAGGGACATTTGGATTACCCCTAGCTTTTGGTAATTATGCAAAGCGTCACTATAAATACTCACAAGCAAGTTTTCACGCAGACGTAGTTTTTTATTCTCTTCGGGTACGTACCTGGAACTGGGATTGCCGGCTGTTACGGTTAGTGGATGTGTAACTTTATCACACTGCAAACTCCTTTCGTACGTAGTGACATTTTGCATTGGCACCAGCAAGGTATAGGAGTCCCAGCTGATTTCTGTCTCCATCACTGCTTACTGCTCGCCATTTTGTTTTCTTTGATTTTTAATAGTTTTAGGAGGGGGCAGTGGTGTTTCTTTGAGGTGTTGGTTGTCAGCCTTATGACTAATGGTGTTCAGCATTCTTTGTGATCATTTGCTGTTTTCTGTTTTCTTCGGTCAAATGTCTCTTTCCGATCTCTGCCCATGTATGTTATTGGTTCTTGTTTTTCCTGTTACTGATCTTGGAGGATCCTTTATATATTATGGCTGTGAGTCCTTTATCCGATACATGTTTACGGAGACCTTCTGCCAGTCTGTGTTTTTGGAAAAGCAAAGGTGTGTAATTTTAATGACGTTTGCTGTGTTAATTTTACTCTTGGTAATTTGGGGTCACATTGAAGAAGTATTCGCCTAGCCCACGGTCACAGGGACGCTTCACATGTTCACCGTGTTGTTCAGGCACCTCCCATTCCTACTGACTTTAGTTTTTTCTTCCGTCAGTTACTCAGAGGAGTGTTGAGATCTCCAGCTCTGTTTTGCAGCTGTCTGTTTTTCATTAAAGTTCTGTCAGCTTTTCCTTCGTATATTTTGAAACACAGCTTTAGGTCCATACACACCTAGTATTGTTATGTCTTTGTGGTGAATTGACCTCTTTTTCATTATGTGATAGCCTTCTTTATCCTTGGAAAAATGTTTTGAGGTCTCTTTCATCTGCTATTAACATAGGCACCTCAGCTTTCCTTTGATTAGTGCTTGCGCTTGTCAAATCTTTTTTTTTTTTTAATTTTTTTAATGTTTATTCTTGAGAGAGAGAGAGACAGAGTGTGAGCAGGGGAGGGGCAGAGAGAGAGAGGGAGACAGAATCTGAAGCAGTCTCCAGGCTCCGAGCTGTCAGCATAGAGCCTGATGTGGGACTTGAAGCCACAAACGTCAAGATCATGATCTGATCCAAAGTTGGACACTTAACTGACTGAGCCACCCAGGCGCCCCCTGTAAAATCTTTTTTTTTTTTAACTAATCTATTTATTTATTTTTATAAATGTTTATTCTTTTTTTTTTTTAATGTTTTTTTATTTTTGAGACAGAGTGAGACAGAGCATGAACGGGGGAGGGTCAGAGAGAGGGAGACATAGAATCCGAAGCAGGCTCCGGGCTCTGAGCTGTCAGCACAGAGCCCAACACGGGGCTCGAACTCACGGACCGTGAGATCATGACCTGAGCCGGAGTGGGAAGCTTAACCGACTGAGATACCCAGGCGCCCCTATTCATTTTTGAGAGAGAGAACGTGAGTGGGGAAGGGGCAGAGAGGGAAAGGAACAGAGGATCTGAAGCGGGCTCCACGCTGACAGCAGTAAACCCAAGGTAGGGCTTGAACTCACAACCCATGAGATCATGACCCGACCCGAAGTCAGACACTCAACCGACTGCGCCATCCAGGTGCCCCTGTGTCTTTATATTTAATGTCGTTTGTTGGGTTTTGCCTGTTCATTCCATCTGTTAATCTGTGTCTTTTAATCTTTGTGTTTAGACCATTTATATTTAATGTGATTATTGATATGTTTGTATGGAAATCCACCACCTTGCTCTTTGTTTTCTTTATAATCCCCCTGTTCTTTACCTTTTTTTCTTATTTTTCTGCATGGTTTTGTATTGGATATATGTTTCATGATTCCATTTATGTCCATATTGGCTCACTACTCCTACCTCTTTAAATTTTAGTCATTGCTGTAAGGTTTACAAAATACATCTTTAATTCATCAAAGCCTACATTCACCATGTGTTATGCTGCTTTAAATGTTGTGTAAGAAACTTAAAACAGTGTACCTCCAATACTTTTTCCCTCTATGTATAATCCTTTTCAAGTGCAGACATCTTACACCCTAGGAATCGCTAAGAGAATTTTCAGTTAGAGATTATTTGTGTATACTTTGAGGAAGGATAAAAATCATGTTTCATTGGCTTGCCTTGGTTTCTGAGTGGGTACTTCTTGTACCCTTGAAACAGTTTTCTCTGCGGGACTTTGTTCTGTCTCCTGCTTGTGTGCTGAGCTGCACAAAAGTGTTTAAACACCTTAGGGATTTAGAAGTTAACTGCCTTTAAGGAGAGAACAAAGGTGAAATACAACACAGCCAAGTCTGAATTAGCAAAATTTCCAGGACAGCGGTTCTAGATACTCTCCTAGAGTGACTGATTCCTTGTCTTCTGCAGCGTGTACGTTCCTTTGCCACTGATTAAGGATGTTCTTAGCGGTGATGTTAGGCGTGTTTGGTTCACAATTGCAAATGTCTGCAATGCTAAGGCAATTCAAAGGGTCCATATAGGAGACCATGCGTTCTCTACATAAAATGCCTTTTCTTTCTTCCTCAGCACCCTTCCTGTTGTCAGCCACACGCAAAACTATCACTTATGGATCAGGTAGGCAGGCTCAGTCCCATAGAAGGAGAAGCTTAAGTTTGAGCCTTTTTGTGTCATTTCCTAGATGCATTGGTCAGAAGCCTGTGTCAGCCACAGAGACATCTCAGGGCCGCCCGAGAAACAGGGATTTGGAGCGCATGATCCTGGAGGTAAAGGGGTCAGAAGTTGCCTTCTTATAATTGATGTCTTGCCTCACGGTGCTGCCATCATTTTATTCATTTTATCTCTGTGCTCCCGTTTTAGAATCTAGGGAGAAAGAAAGTCTAGAACCCTGGGCGAACTTTAGCATCACCTGGGAAGCTTTCAAAACTGCTAATCCCCAGGCCCTACCCCACACTGATTGAATGAGGATCTTTGGTAGCGGTGGACGAGGGGTGGGCATCAAGGCGGGGCTGGTCGTACTTAGTTTTCTGAAGCTGCTCTGGGGATTCCACGGTGTATCCAGGATTGAGAACTGGTTGCCTAGGGTCCTGTCTGCGCAGAAAAGGTGAAGACCCTGTGATGGCCGCTTTCACCATTTCGTATTCAAGGGAAAAGGGTATTTCTCCCGGACGAAAAAGGAGGAGCTGTTACGCAAGGCGGTGGGATGGGCCCTGGATGCGAAATCAGC
The DNA here is from genome assembly GCF_024362965.1 of Panthera pardus. Lineage (NCBI taxonomy): Eukaryota > Metazoa > Chordata > Mammalia > Carnivora > Felidae > Panthera > Panthera pardus. Next base: position 3,372,037 of record NW_026526699.1, on the reverse strand, counting down.
ACCTGTCCATCCAGCCTCGGTTTCACGAGGGTGGCAGTAATAACACCTGCTCTGCAGGATTATTGAGAATGTGGAGGGAACAGCCAGTGGGAGACCTTAGCACCGGGCGTTAGTCTCCTGAGGCTGCTGTCACAAGTGACGCCGAACTGGGCAGCTCAGTACCGTATTCTGGGCAGACAGAACCGTATTCTTTCTCAGTTGCAGAGCCTGAAATCTGAACTCTGGTGCCGGAGGGGCCGTGCTTTTCCGAAGACTCTGGGGGAGGACCCTTCTTTGTTCTGTCCGCTTTGCTGACCCCTGGTGCTCCCCGCCTGCACCTGGATCCCCCCAGCCTCTGCCTTCCTCCTCACGTAGCCTTCTCTGCACACCTCTTCCCTCTGTCTTACGAGGACACCTGTCACTGATTTCCAGCCCACCCTAACCCGGGGTGAAGTCGTCCTGAGATCTTGGACTGAATTACGTCTGAAAAGACCCATTTTGCAAATCAGGTCACGTTCACAGGTCCCATGTGCACATAGCTCTTGGCGGCCACCATTCCATCCATCATAGCCGGCGAGATCAGGCACGTAGAAAAAGCTCACTTAGGGGCGCCTGGGTGGTTCAGTCAGTTCAGCGACCGACTTCGGCTCAGGTCATGATCTCACGGTTTGTGGGTTCGAGCCCCGCGTCGGGCTCTGTGCTGACAGCTCAGAGCCTGGAGCCTGTTTCCGATTCTGTGTCTCCCTCTCTCTGACCCTCCCCGTTCATGCTCTGTCTCTCTCTGTCTCAAAAATAAATAAACATTTAAAAAAAAAGAAGAAAGATAAAAGAAAAAGCTCACTAAACCATAGCTCTTAGGATATGCATAATTACCAAAGCCACAGAGAAGGGGAATCACACAACGTGATCCGATAGAAACTACCCGTGGATATTTTTTAAGTAACTGGGCATCATGTATAAGAAAGAACAGTGAGCATGGCAATATCAGAGAACAGGAAACTCTGGTCAAGTGTGAAGGTGTCCACTCATTATCAGCCTAAACAGAGAGCCTGTGGTTTATATTCTGAGACCTCCCTTGACGTACTTCATGCTTAAATGCAGCTTAGATGTGATTCTGTCTGGCTTAGTCTCCTAATCCCCGTGATACCTGCCTTCTCCCCTGGGTTCCCAGAGTATCAGAACCATCGAGAACAGCTCTCTCATCTTTCCTGGGTTAAAGTTTTCACCCAGCTCTGCTGCGGACTTTTCGTCTTTCTTGTTCGGTGCCTCCCTCCGGCCCCTTAATTACAATGTCTCCTTTCCGCCGTGTTTCCTCACGGTCTCTGCGGACTCAGAAGCAGTAGATGTGTGGATATAACACTACCCACTTGGGCATATGGTGGTCGATGAGCAGCTCTTCGAGGCAACGAGGGATTCTCGTTTTCTCCAAACAAACAAAGGAAGTTTAAAGCAGTCACCCGCCATCCCCACCACAGACGCAGAACAGAAGGCTACTTCTGCTCTAACCTTGGCGTTCCAGCGAAGTGATGATTTGAAGCCAAAAAAAAAAAAAAAAAAAGAAAGAAAAATCTAAACCTCACCCCATAAACAGGATGTGGTGCTGGGAGCAGCATCTCCAGTGGGAACAATGAGGTTGTGTTTGAAGCCCTCGGACAGGTTTTCCCTCCTCCCTGAGGGAGGTGGTCTTTGAAAACGCACCAAAACGCCCCAAATCCCTTGATCAGTCCTGACTCCCTTGGTTGCAAATAGTGAAAAACCCGACTTGCAGGCATGGAATCAAAGCCACAGACTTTAAAAAAAGGAAAAGAAAAAGAAGGCGGGTAGAATAAATGATGTTGCTCAGGTAACTGAAAAGCCCGTGTGGGCTTCAGACACTGCTGGATCCAGGGGTCAGTTACTGCCACCAGACATAGCTCCTGGCTGTCTGTTCTCTCCCATGCCCTCTGTGTTGGCTGCGTTTTTGGGTGGTCGTCGTTGTCACCAGGGGCCCTCCAGCTTCACGTCCTGTTCACAGAGCGCACTCATGAAAAAGAAAGTGGCAGGGCGCCTGGGGGGCTCAGTCCCTTGAGCGTCTGACTTTGGCTCAGGTCGTGATCTCATAGCTTGTGAGTTGCAGCCCCGCGTCGGGCTCTGTGCTGACAGCTCAGAGCCTGGAGCCTGCTTCTGATTCTGTGTCTCCCTGTCTCTGCCCCTCCCACACTCAAGCTCTGTCTCTGTCTCTCTCAAAAATAAATAAAACAGTAGGGGCGCCTGGGGGGCTCAGTCCCTTGAGTGTCTGACTTTGGCTCAGGTCGCGATCTCATGGTCCGTGAGTTCGAGCCCCGCGTCGGGCTCTGTGCTGACAGCTCGGAGCCTGGAGCCTGCTTCCGATTCTGTGTCTCCCTCTCTCTCTGCTCCTCCCCTGCTCGCACTCTGTCTCTCTCTCTCTCTCTCTCAAAAGTAAACAAACATTAAAAAAATAGAAGGACAGAAAGCAGCTTCCCAGGGGTGCCCGGGTGGCTCACTTGGCTGGGCATCCAGCTCTTGATTTCAGCTGAGGTCACAGTCTCAGGGTTGTGAGATCGAGCCCTGTGTTGGGCTCCACGCTGACAGCTGAGAGCCTGCTTGGGATTCTCTCTCTCCCTCTCTCTCTGCCCCTCCCCTGCTCCCTCTCTCTCTCTCAAAATAAATAAACATTAAAAATATTATCAAAAGAAGGAAGTGGCTTCCCAAATGATCATAGAAAGAGTTGATGGAGTACATCTCACGTCACTCACTGGGGTCCCTGCCCAGCCCTGAGCCAGTCAGGGGCGAGACGAGAGAGAGAACGGAGGTGACGACTGGCCGGGCCTGGGACGTGCTGGTCTCGGGAGCCCGGGGTCATCGTACAGAGGGCGTCGTGGCCCAGAGACCGGGCAGGCCTATGAGACACCGGGTGGGCACGAGTCTATCCACCCAAGCAAATGAGCGACACGAGGGAAACCAGAAGCCAGTGGGGCGGCTGCCTGTGGCAGCTTTCATCAGTCAGAGGCGCAGTCCGCGGGAGGTCACCCTGTCCCCCGGCCGTGTGCACACGCGGCCGCGTCCGGGCCCTCGCGCCTCCTCCCCCTCCCAGGCACCCGCACCGCACAGTGGTTTTCTCTGGCCTTCCCTTAGCTCTGACTTTCCTCCTCCCCTCCCCGCCTCCCTCCCTGCATCAGACCTTCCGTCGGGGGCGGGCCGGGGACCGGGCACTACAGCAGAGGGGCAGTGAGGTCTTCTCCCTTCTGCCACCTGCCAGGCGCCCACCCAGGACCCAGAGGGGCCCCCGGACTCTGGAGCCTCAGCCACAGAAGGCGGCCTTGAGAGGCATCCTCGCTCACGAGCAAGAAACCGGATCCTGGGGGAGATCTCCATTTGGGGGGTTTGTTCCGCTCCAGCGCCGTTTCCTCCTTCCTGCTCCCTGCGTAGCCATGTGTTTGTGAATCTTTTGGGTCAGTGCACAGCCTCAGGTGACCGTTTTCCTTCTTTTCCCCCTTTATAACTGTAAGCAGAGAATTGACTCTGAGAGCAGGCCCTCTCCATTTTCCTTCAAACTCGGTGTTTTCGTCTAGTGCGCTGATGTCCTGATGACAAAATGCCATTTTCTTGCCGGAGTCTGTCATTCCCTGTTACTGGTCAGTTGTCTCCCTGGCCATGGTGTGGCCCCTGGACACCCTCCCCCACCCAGCATCCATGGTGTGGCCCTTGGACACTTGCCCCCCCAGCATCCATGGCGTGGCCCCTGGACACCGGCCCCCCAGCATCTATGGCTTGGGCCCACCAACAAGGAAGTTGGTGGACATCAGCTTCTTGCCAACCCTCAGTGGTCTGGCATTTCCCGGTCAGGGGGATTTTGGGTTTTTTTTCTCAGATGCCTTAACCACCTGTTCTCCCGGTGCACACGTTGCTGATGATTTGGTCCTGTCACTTCCTCATTCCTCACTGCCGATCCTGTAGAGAGAGTCCTTGATGACCGAAGTGTCCACCGTTGTCAGCTCGTAGCAACTGCATCCTGGTTGAGGAGGCCCCCCTCAGACGCTTCCTGACCAGCAGTGAGATCGCGTCGTCCTCTGTTCAGAACCCTGCAGGGGCAGGGGCAGGGGCAGGGGCAGGGGCAGAGGCTCCCGTCAGATTCAGAGCCAGAGTTGCAGTCTGTTGCGGGAGCTCCGAGGTGCTGGGTGACCTCTGATCCCCGAGCACCCTTCTGGCCTCATCTCAACCTCCACACCCTCACATGTGGACTCCGACCGCAGGACCTTTGCACGTGCATATTCACTTCACTGACGCTGTCCACATCAGGTCTCTGATCACAGGTCACCTTCTCTTAGAGAAGTCTCTCTTTTTCTGTGCCATCTGCTGATTCATACCCTTACGGCACTTCCTGTGCTCCTTCCTTTTTTCTTTTCTTTTAGTTTTTCTTTGCACTTATCACCACCTGATAATCCACAGATTTGACATATTTGTTTATCTGTCTCCCTCTCCCCTAGGATTTAAGCTCTCTGAGAACAGAAAATGTTTTCTGTCCCATTCACTGTCGTGTGTCCCTGTTCTCCTTACCGGCTCCAGTGCCTGGCGTATATGAGGCCCTTACTACTTGGCGGATGAGTGACTTAATTCTATCTTTGTGTCTGCCTTTCACACAGAGCAAATCTCTTCGATCTTGGAAGGTCAGAAAAACAGGTACGTTTTATGTGCTGGGCCTCTTTAGCTGGCTACCATTTTATGAAGGGTCTCGGACTGGGCTCAGAACCCGCCAGTATCCCTTCGTCCCCTCAGTCACTCCAGAAAAGCGTCCCTGTCAGATTTGAGGTGAGAAGGTTCATACAGGAGCGTGCTGCTGGCCAGGAGATGTGCTGGCCAGAGGCCGGTTAAGTCTCCCACGTTCTTTCTGTGTGGCCATCTTTTCCTGTGCCCCTCTGCCTCTTTCTGGTGAGATCCAAGAGAGGCTCCTTCGCAGATAATGGTTCCCAGAAGTGGCCACAGGAAAGGAATCAACTTAAAACAGAGACCAGAATTTCACTGTGTAAACAGTGAAAAACATCCTTGATTAGGACTTTCTCTGAACAACTGAGTGGATTACTGAAATAATGGCAAGTGATTGCACATGGGTACGAGATATCTTTTGGGGGATGATGAAATTATTCTAAAATTAGTCATCAGATACGGCTTGATCCAGGTGTTCAATTACGACATCAGTTTTTGTTTCGTTCTTTTCTTTGTTTTAGTTCTTCTCTTTGCCTGTGATGGTGGCGCCTCGCGGTCTCACCTTCTCACCCTTGCTGAGGTGAGGCTGTGCCGTGTCTCACTGCCTCAGTTTGGTTCTAGAACCTGGGGGAGGAGCTTCTGAGGGCTCAGAGCGGGGTGCCGAGGAAAATTTGGGTGGTACCGCGAGAGAAAACGGTGAGCGACTGGGGACAAAAATAAAAACCGACGTCCCTACGTTTCCAAATCGAGGAGTATGCACAGCACAGGTAGAGGAGACAGAAGTCAGGCAAACAAGTTGTACCTCTTTGCCGCTCAGAAATCTACCTGCGTCCGTGCGCACGAACAGGACGCAGCGTGAAGATGTGTCTGTCTAATTGAGACTGTGTCAGACTTGCCCGAACCCGGGATGAGCAAACGTCATTCATTGCTCGCCTGTCAAGCCAGCGTTCTCCACCCATCAGGCAAGATCAGGTGCCAGAGGTGGTTGGAGAGACAAAGGCAGGATCCAGAGGGAGCCGGCTTCAGCAAGTCCGTATTTTGGCCTTGGCCTCGCTGACGGGTCCTCACTGGGAGGCAGGGAGGGATAAGGTGTTCATCCCCGCCTGGGTGCGATCGCCGCTCCACTGTGCAGATACGGGCACGCTGATGGAGCCGGCAGAGCCCCCGTTTCTGGATCTGTGCAAGGAGGCTCAGAGGGATTGCAGAGGGGCCAGTGGTTGTTGGAGAGTTGGCTTCCCTCCCCCCCCCCAACCATTTGCCCACATTCCATGTACAATATCTATTCTTCATCTTTCTCTGGGCTCTGGGGGGCTGACCCCTCAGGGGGCAGTTCCTGTGGCTGCTGGAGTCCGTCTGGAGTTGGCCAACGGGGCCTTGGCAGGGGCTGGAGGGCAGGACAAGAGGAGGCTGGTGTATGTATGATGCACCTGCTCCCTGGGCATCTGCCCTGCCCCCCCCCCCCCCCATGACTGGAACTCTTGTCGGGGGCCCCTGTCTAAGACCCCCCCGTGCTCACTGGGTTCAGTAACACTCCCTTCTCCTCTTGCCCCATCTGAAGGTGCCAGAGAGGGCGCTGGGTACCACTGGGCGCCCCCACCGTTGCTCATCGGTGGGCACCCAGTGCCAGCTTCACACTTCCTCCATGAGTAGTCCCCCCCTCAAGGCACGCCAGCCCTCTGAGTTGGATTCTCCTTCCTCTTGAGATGGACACGTGTCCAAATAAAACTCACACATAGGGGAGGGTAGTCGGAGGCTTTCTTGTTTTCATCTTCAAACAAGCTCAGACATCTGGAGGAGCTTCGAGGACCAGTGCCTGGGACTTTCGCCCCCTGAGCCGTTTCCGAGTAACGGACCAAATAGACGCTCATCGCCCCTGAATGTTGGCTGCGTGTTTTCTCGCCCACAAAGCCATTCTCTTCCGGAAGTGCAGTGCAGCGACAAAATCGGGGAATTCGTGTTTCTGCGTTACTGCCTCCCAGTCCTAAGACCCCAGCCCAGTCTCCCCTGTTGTCTGGATGAATCTCTTCCGTGTCACTCACGGCTCTTTATTTTCCTTCAGTCTTTTCTCGGATTTCGTGACCGTGACTCTTCCGAAGATCGCAGGCTGGTTATTTTGTGGCCGTCTCTCGATGTGGGTTCGTCTGGGGTTTCTTCATGACCACCTTCTGATGACGCACCTTTGGCAGGAGTGTCCCAGAGGGGCTGCTCTGGTCTCGTTGCGTTTTGTCAGGTGGCGCGCGATTTAAATTTGTCACGCTGAGTGGTGGTCACTCCCTTGATTCAGGCGGCAGGCGCCAGGCTTCTCTACTGCGAAGTCACTCTTGTCCTCTGAGAAATGAGTAAATATTTCGTGAAAACATGTCTAGAGACAACGTAAACATCCTGTTCGTCCTAAGAGTTTCGATATTTCATTTATGGATTTATTAACGGAATGGGCTCCTGGATTTCTTTCGTCGAAGGCTTCAGTTTCACCACCGCCATTATTTTGATGCTCAGGATATCTTACCTTTGGCCAGTGGGAGCCCTCTCGTCATATCCCGTGTCCTCTGACACGTCCTCATTGTCCCTTTAAGCTCCCTCTTCCTTCCTGGGCATCAGAAGAAGGTGGAAGGTGCATCTGAGTTCCTTTTAATGGGCAGCCATGGTGCTTAGAAACCCAAATCTAGGCTCTCGATGTGCTCGTTGCTATTTGGGAGTGTGCTCTGTCCAAACCTCTCTGCGGACGGAGCCAGGAACTGTCGCACACACGTCCCCACCTCTGTCTTCGTCTTCAAATGAGTGAGTTCACACCGATACCTCACAGTCTAATAAGAATCACGGGGCTTGCTCCAGATTTCTTCTTCTCTAGGTTTGTCACTCCCTCCCCCGTCTCCATTCCAGGCCACCCCCCCCCCCCCCCGTTTGTCCCCTTCTCAGGCCACTTGGGCTCAGCCACATACGTCTCTTGCTGGCTGCCCTCCTCGCCCCACTAAGTCTGTGGTTCCTGAACATTCCATCCCAGCTGGGTGCTTCTTCCAACCACCCCCACCCTGGTACCCAGCCCGGAGCCACTACGTCCACTGGCCCTGGCCTCCCAGGCTGGCTGCCCTCCCAGCCCTGGTGGCATCACACCAAACTACTCTGAAAAGGAGGAGTCTGTGTCTTCTTATTTGCATGAATTTCACTATATTATTTTCTTAGAAAACGTCTATACATTTCAAACCACAGGGATATGCTACAAGTCCTCTGTGCCAAGGGGTCCTTCTCCTTTTCAGGGGCGGATGAGGACTGCAACCAGAGAGGACCGCGGGCCACCCCACCCTGGCCACTTGTTTCAGGAACCCCTTGTCCACAGGATGGAGGACGGAGTGGGTGACGCCACTTTAATGTTTCCTGGTACCCATCTGTGATTACCAACATGTACCAGGTGTGGGCGATCTGAAATGAACTCGTTTTAAAGATTTTTTAAATGTTTATTTTTTGAGAGAGAGAGCAGGGGAGGAGCCGGGGGGGCGGGGCGGGGGGACAGAGCATCCAAAGCGGATTCTGCACCAACAGCAGAGAGCCTGATGCAAGGCTCGAATTCACCAGCTGTGAGATCATGATCTGCCAAAGTCAGGCACTTTACTGACCGAGCCTCCCAGGCGCCCCCGAGACGAACTCAGCATAAACAGTTTTGCATTTGCAGTACCTGGGGAAAAAAGGAAGTATTTTTGGTGCATCTAAATACCTTTATTCGCCTTCACACACGTCTTTGGTATTCCGGAAGGGTGTGCCTCTTTGGGAAAGATACACCCATGTATGTATATATTAACTTATTTTTCATAGAGACCCCATGAGATGGGTACAGTTGTTATCCCAATGACCGGGAGCACGGAGGTCTTCATGACTCAAGCAGACCAAGAAATCTGGGCTTTTAAGACCGTGAAATGGTCCTGTTTTCAAGGTGTGGCTACAAATCCAAAATCTGTTCAACGCTTCATGGGACACACAGTCTGGATTACGGTCTCTGGGCTCCCAGTCTATCTCCCCTGCCTCTCGTGACTCCGCTTGGGCAGGAAGGGGCAATTAGAACAGGCCCAGTCTGGGCACAGGCCCATGTGACCACAGCAGCGAGATCCACACACACAATGATGTTGGCATCCTGTCCACACGGTTGCAGTCGGGAGAAGAGTTCTTCCCGGGAGAGGCGGGGATGTGGGCACCAGACAGAGAGGAGGGATGCTAGGCAGACCGAAGCAGTGTCCACGGTAGAGGATCTCATAGACTGGGTGGAGGGGGGTGGAGTGACCCGAGATGCTGGACAAGAGACGGCAACAGAGAGAGAGAGAGAGAGAGAGAGAAGGCTAAGAAGGAGAATGAGGGGCGCCTGGGTGGCTCAGTCGGTGAAGCGTCCAACTTCGGCTCAGTTCGTGATCTCGCGGTCCGTGAGTTCGAGCCCCGCGTCGGGCTCTGTGCTGACAGCTCAGAGCCTGGAGCCTGTTTCAGATTTTGTCTCCCTCTCTCTGACCCTCCCCCGTTCATGCTCTGTCTCTCTCTGTCTCAAAAATAAATAAACGTTAAAAAAAAAAAAAAAAAAGGAGAATGAGAGCTCCATCAAGGGCCGTTCCTTCTCCAGTACGATGGTGGCAGATGTCTCGCAGGAAGCTGGCTTCTTCCTTAAGGTTTTAAATCAGGGTGGCATGCCCCTCCCCCACTTATGACCCCCCGAAATGTCTCCGGAACGACTGGGCCTCTTTTGTCTCTCATCACCCTGAAGAGCACAGGCCAGTTTTTCGGTGCGGTCTCCCTCGGGTTGGCCAGTATTGATTTTGGAGTAGTAGCAGTGTTTTGAATTGATCCGGCCCTTCTGGACGTGAAGTTCTGAGTTTGGATGGTTGTATTTGGTGGAAACCTAGTATCACTGATGTTTCGAGATCCCTGCAGGATCCACTGTCCACCCCCGCCCCCCACCTTTTATGTTTAGCATCCTGGCTCACTTGACACAAGTCCCCAGAAGCCCCAGCATAACGGAGACCGGCTTGTGAATTTGTTTATTTATTTATTTTGAGGAAGGGAGGGAGGGAGACAGAGAGAGAGAAAGAATGCAGCGTGCCTGGGGGAGGAGAGAGAGAGGGGGAGACAGAGCATCCCTAGCAGCCTCCACATTCTCATCACAGGGCCGGATACAGGGCTCGAACTCCCCAACCGTGAGGTCATGGCCCGAACCAAAGCCGAGAGCCGGATGCCTCACCGACTGGGCCACCCAGGGGCCCCCGCCAGCCTGTGAATTTTAACCAGAGGTTCTGCAGAGCGAGAGGACGAATCTGGCAACCCCACTGGAAGCAGCTGTCCTGAATCAGCCGTGGGCCAGGCCCCACTCAAGCCCAGAAGCCCAACCCAGCCTGCTGTCCTGGAGCGTCCCCTGGGATGTAAGCCCTTGTGACGGCTGGCCCTTCGGTGACAGGTGAAGGGAAGGTCACATCTTCCTGCTCCCCCCACCCCCGCAAAAACATATTAAAATAAACACACGACCGATAACGTGTTTGAAAGCCTTTCTGTGTTTTACGCAACGTCGTCTCCCACCCTGCACGGGGCAGCAGCAGACGGCGGCAGGAAGCTCTGATAACGGGCGCTGTTTCCCTTCGTGGACTGAGTGTCCTGTGTGCTGTGTCACCGAGCTTGGAAGCAGAGGGCTTCTGCCGAAAGCGTGAGAGTGATTTCCCCAAATCTTGAAGGAGGGGATCTGAAGCCAAAGAAAGGAACGTCCTTGGCAGTCACAGAAGCACTCAGAGCATGCGACACGCGGACCCCGGCGTCGCGAAGGAGGAGTCGTCCCACCCGGAGGTCACCTGTTCCAGACCGTGACATCCCCAGGCTCTCACCAGTATCTCAGGCAGCGTTTCCCTGCTTTGAACATACATGCTCTTTTCAAATCATTATAAAAATCCGGAGATTTTTGTCCGCCCCTTCTCCCAGGGGGCTGTACATACTCTTCCTTAAGCATCCTGCTCTGTCTTCTGAGAACCAGAAGAGTGACAGATGCTTGCACTTTGCCTTCTGTGGCTCATCACAACACATCGGTCATTTGTCAGTTTACTCACGGGACATATCGAGCAGCGTGTTGAATGCGAAATATGCCCCCAGGATAGGCACACACCGGACCCCTGGCTGAGAATTCCCCCCTTGGACGGAAGCTGGCGGGAGCCCGGCTTACCTGGGCGCCGCCCTGCTGGTGAGGCCGAGCACTGCCGCCGCTGGGTCGCCTGTGCAGAAAGGGAGGCCCCAGAGGGAACGGGGAGACCCTCAGGGAAGTTGCCCTGGAGACACTGGAATCCCTCGTGAGCACAGCCCGGGACAGGTGCATCCGAGGTGGAATGCGCTGTGGCTGTCCCGTGCTCCGGAAGCTTGCGAAGCCAGCCCTGCTCCAGTGCTGCCCCTGGCTGGCGGTGGGCAGGGTCTTCCTAGAGGCTGTGCTGCTGCTCGGCCGCCCTTGCCCTCGGGTCCCATTCTGTTGGCCACGGCTGGCCCTGGCCACGGGCTCCCCCCCCGTGGCCCCACCGCTCGGCTCGGCAGTGGCTCCTACGGTGGCTGGGACCTGGGGGTCTCGCCGTCCTCTTTGGCTTCTTCGCTCTTGTGTCTCCGTGTAATCAAGTCCCTGCCTTCAAGCCCCAGTGGCAAGAGGACTCGGTTTCCGTCTTTCTGGCCGGATCCTGACAAAGTAGCCTTTCTCCCCCCTGCACCCCATGGAATGTTCAAGTTTGCTTTCTGCTTCTTGCAGTCAGAAGACTCCTGACCAAAAAGAAGGCAAGGAAATAGACTTGGATGGAGACCCCTGGACACAGGCCTGTGTCTGTCAGATTCTCCCCCAGCCCCGCTGCGAGCCTGTGTTTGTGTCATTTAGAAGGGGGGTGGGGGCGCCCCGGTGGCTCAGTCGGTTAAGCGTCTGAATCCTGATTGCAGCTCAGGTCATGACCTCAGGGTTCCTGGGGTCGAGCCCCACATCTGTGCTGACAGCATGGAGCCTGCTTGGGATTCTCTCTGTCCTTCTGCCTCTGCCCCTCCTGCTTTCTCTTTCTCTCAAACAAACTTAAAAAATAAATTAAGAAAAGCAGGTTGATGATCCCTGCTCACCTCCCATACGGAGTAGATGTGGCTCAGAGTGGCCCCGGGAAGGGTTTTCTGGTCTATACTTCTAGAAGGTAGGTTGCCCAGGAGCAAGGATTTTTGTCTCTTTTGGCTGTTCTGAAACCTGGGTACCTAGAGCCGGGCACAGAGTAGGCACGTCATAACACCTGCTGTATGAATAGGTAAGAAGGCGGTGAAATCCGTAGACTGGATCGCTACCAGCATTTCTGTTTAACGAATGGAATCGAGCGGAAACTCTCTGAGTGCCTCTCACCTGGTAGGTCTGTATTCTCTGCGTGTGCCAGCTTGCATTGTAAAACGCATTTCTGGCGAGAGGTAGGATTGAACATAAGTTCGAAAGCCAACAAACGAAACTACGCAGGTCACTTTCTGTAAACAGTTAGGGGCTGGGTAAATCTGACCACGTCTGAATTCTCAGTATACCTCTGCGGCACAACTCTGTTTTCCAGCCATCCCACACCATTTCATTCTCTAACCTTAGGAGAATGTGTCCTATAGAAATTGTTGCTGGTTCAAAAACTGGGTAAGGTATTTAAAAAAAAAAAAAGCCTTCGGTGATGAGAGAAGTCACAGGGAAGGGTGGGTTTTATTTCTTGTCTTTAATACAAAATATCACTCCCTCCTTCTTGAGCTTTTGCCTAATTGGACACACCCCCCGTGGCTGGGGTCGAGGGTGCAGAATACGTGTGTTTCTTTCCAGAGCTGGCTCCGTGCAGAACCCCAGGCACTCTGAGGGGGTTCGAGTGCCGTCTTCTATTTGTATGAAAATAACGGGTCTCTTCATTTCTTCTTCTTGCTGGCGGGTGAAGGCAGGAGCTTGAACTTGCTTTAGTGAGGGGAAAAACCTCTCCTTTGGGCTCCTGACTTCCTCTTTCAGGAGTGGAACTCCTCAGAAACTGGCCTGTCATTGTTTTCCTTGTTCCCCAACCTGCTCAGGTCAGGAGTAGTTCTTGATGACAAGGAAGGAGCGTTCCGGTGACAGTCAGAACAAACCAGAGCCTGTCACCTAACCCTGTCACCTCCCTGGGTTTTATTTTAATTGCCGTTCTCTTGAAAAACACGGTTCCTATTAAATTATTCATGGTGGTATAATGTTTATGTGATCAGAGTAATTATTATAATTATGCATTGTGAATTTTCATAATTAATGACCGCGCTCAGGTTTCCTCTGGCACAGAATATTTCCAGAGGGGAATCAGATGATCGGATCCCCTGCAGACTCAGAAGGAAATAATAGGGTGACCTATCTTGCGTCTTGCTCGGCAGCAGAAAGGTTAGGTGTTCACCCCCTGGGGACGGGGATGGGAGGCGTCTTGAGGAGAGGTGGGAGAAATGGGACCCATTTCACGGAGCGCGTTAGAGGCTCCAAGTTCAGCCCCTCTCAGGACACCTGCCCGAAGCTGTCCTGCCAGAACAACAAGGTGATGGCAGGGAAGGGCGCAAGGGCCCCTTCCCATGCCAATTCTGGCGGAGACCAGGACCTGCCAGTGTCTCTCCTCATCCCAGACCACCCAGAAACAACTCGACAACAGCGAAACCACTCCCTGTGGTTCCTGATAGCAAGGTGGCATTGCCCTGGACTCAGGGTTCAGCTGGCTCCCTCCCCCGTTCTTGAAAGCGTACAAAGTGCAAGCCGGATGGGGAGTCTGGGTGGCTCAGCCGGTTGAGCATCCGACTTCAGCTCAGGTCATGATCTCGTGGTCGGTGAGTTTGAGCCCCGCGTCGGGCTCTGTGCTGATGTCTCGGAGCCTGGAGCCTGCTTCGGATTCTGTGTCTCCCTCTCTCTCTGCCCCTCCTCTGCTCTCTCTCTCTCTCTCTCTCAAAAATAAATAAACATTAAAAAGTATAATAAAGTGCAAGCAGGAGGGGAAATGGGTGGTAGTGTCCTGATCACGGGAAGATGTGGACGTTTTGTGGTTGATGTTTTGTGGTTGATGCACAGTATTTAATTCCAGTGCCTTCATTCCCGCATTCTTGACTCGTATCTGAGGGTCTGGGTTGCTGTAAGCCCAATGCAAATATATCCTGTAGTTATTCTCAAAGACCCTTCATACGTATATTATTTCATTTCAGCCTCACACCCGTCTCGCGGATGGGAACACTGAGACTCAGTGTGGCACAGAGAAGCCGTGATGGCCGCGTGCAAGTCTGGAACATCCACCTGCCTGTCCCACCCCTTCCTGCCACTCGCGATCTAACCCTTCAGGCAACTTCTCAGGCATCTCCCCACCTCACCTCCCAGTGTGCCTTTCAGTACCCTGGAGGAGGGGACAGTCAGAACAGGGAGAGGACCAAACGTCCCACGTGAGCTCTTGCTGGGCGATCGGAGGTCAGTCCAGACCCCCCGTTGAGTTGTGAACGCCGGCTCAGCTACCAAGTCCGCCTCCCCGGGCCCCCCGTCCTCATCCACAGAGTGGTGCACTTTTCAGATCCCGGAGAGTTTTCCGGTCTTCTGTCTCCCGCCCCTGCCTCTGTGACTTCTTGAAGACGCGACTTTGCCTCAGGCGTTCCTACGTTTTCTGGGTGTCACGGAGCATCCAGTGCGTAAGAGTGAGACACTTCTCAAAAGAATGAACGGACGTCCTTTTTCTCGGTGCCTCTTCTGGCCTCTCTTCCTTCTTTGTGTCACCTGTCTTTGTCTCTCTTTGTTACATTTACTGCAGTAGCACAGTATTTTAGAATATTTGCTGATGTGATTTCGGAGCTCATGGCCTGAAGCCTGAACCAGGAGAGAGTACTGAGGGCTGATCCGATATTGAGACCAGAGTGTCCCAATCTCTGGCCACTCGGGTGTCATAATTAGGGTGCACTGAGCTGCAGGTAAGCAGGCTGTGTTCCATTCTGGCTCACACTCCGGAAGCAGGGTAGTTACCGTGCTCACCGATGCCTACTGTTGCCTAAACGGTCACCATTGCTCTGTCTCTCTGGAACATCCTCAGGGCTGGCCTCGTCCTAAAGCTGTTTGTCCTCACGGTCACGAGACGGCTGCGCGTGGCTTTCACGGTACACAATTTATGCTTGCACGGCCGGAGGGGTACACGAGGCTTTCAGGGCTCTCTTTCAAGGATGGGGAGAACCATCCTCCCACGTTCCTCCCTTGTTCGTCACGTTCAAGGCTCCTAGCCTTTCTTCAGCCAGTCACAGGGAAGGGAGCTGGATAAGCCTCACAGATCAGAACCAACCCTGCAGCTGACAGTGGAGTTGGTCTTGGGCTCCGTTCCTGGCTCCCAGGGTGGCAAAGCACAGGGTTGAATAAAATCAGGAGTGTGCCAGGAATTAATGTTTTTCATTAAACTGACGCATTGCTTTCACTTGCCAACCGATTTTTTTTTTTTTTTTAAATCTCCGGGTTTAATAGACTTGCAATAATGTCTTCTAATAGGCATTGAAATAAATATATAATAGTACAAATAACACATATTTATCTGTGTGCCATTTTGGGACTCACTGGATTGGATGAGACGCCCCCGCCTGCTTCTTCCGCCGAAACTCATCCTGCGATCTCTGCGTGGAAATGCGGACGTGTGGATGCAGCTGCAATTCTGCCCAGTAGATGGTTTTTTTTTTTTTTTCCTCCCTAATTGCAGTGGACATATATTAGTTTTTGCCTTTTTAAACTTTCATGACTCCACAGAAAGAGTGGAGAGGTTGTTTTCAGGGCTTGGACTCAACAACTTTTCGCTTGGCCCGGGCTTGAAATGAAGAGAGGCAAATGGAATAAATAACAGCAGTGAAGGAGATAATGCGCTATTCACTGCTTGCCTCTGGCTAATTTTCTGTGATGTGAACACCATGCCCACGTCGGGCTGGACCTGATGGCCCCCCACCGGTGCGGGGCCAGCGGCTGTGACTATTACAGGTTTGTAAACTCAGAAGGGCTCCAGTGTGGAGCTAGATTTATTTAAAGTCATAAATGGATTACTGGATTACCCCTTGGTCTGCCTCTAAGTAATTTATGGCCCCGAGCGTGGCGCTAAGCCCTCTAATAAGCTCCACCTCCGGCGGTGGGGGAGGCGGTTAGCGGGGGTCTTGCCATAATTAATGTGGAATCTCCTTTTTTATGCTGTCGCTGCATTGGGGGTCGACATTGAGCTGGGGCCCCAGGATGCTGGCTTAGAAGGCGCCGTGGACTTGAAGTCACAACTTTGATTCTTCTGTCTCTTTCCCAGTCCTTTGGAGAGCATAGAACTCTCTGCTGATTAGCACATGGTGTGTGGTTGTCTTTTCTTTTTTTCTTTTTTTCTTTTTTTTTTTTTCTTTTTTAAGGATTCAGTGTCTCATCTGAACCCTTCCCGGCTGCCAGTTAACTCTCTGAGTATAATGATTTGTTTGAATTTTATGTTATGATTTTATTTTTTTAAAGTTTATTTATTTACTTTGAGACAGAGACAGAGAGAGAGAGCGAGAGAGAGAGAGAATGAGTGGGGGAGGGGCAGAGAGAGAGGGAGAGAGAGAGAATGAGTGGGGGAGGGGCAGAGAGAGGGAGAGAGAGAATGAGTGGGGGAAGGGCAGAGAGAGAAGGAGAGAGAGAATGAGTGGGGGAGGGGCAGAGAGAGAGGGAGAGAGAGAGAATGAGTGGGGGAGGGACAGAGAGAGAGGGAGAGAGAGAGAATGAGTGGGGGAGGGGCAGAGAGAGGGAGAGAGAGAATGAGTGGGGGAGGGGCAGAGAGAGAGGGAGAGAGAGAATGAATGGGGGAGGGGCAGAGAGAGAGGGAGAGAGAGAGAATGAGTGGGGGAGGGACAGAGAGAGAGGGAGAGAGAGAGAATGAGTGGGGGAGGGGCAGAGAGAGGGAGAGAGAGAATGAGTGGGGGAAGGGCAGAGAGAGAAGGAGAGAGAGAATGAATGGGGGAGGGGCAGAGAGAGAGGGAGAGAGAGAGAATGAGTGGGGGAGGGACAGAGAGAGAGGGAGAGAGAGAGAATGAGTGGGGGAGGGGCAGAGAGAGGGAGAGAGAGAATGAGTGGGGGAGGGGCAGAGAGAGAGGGAGAGAGAGAGAATGAGTGGGGGAGGGGCAGAGAGAGAGGGAGAGAGAGAATGAGTGGGGGAGGGGCAGAGAGAGAGGGAGAGAGAGTCCCAAGCAGGCTCCACACTGTCAGCTCAGAGCCCACCTCAGGGCTCAGACTCACAAACCGTGAGATCGTGACCTGAGCCCAGATCAAGAGGCGGACCCTTAACCCGCTGAGCCACCCAGGTGCCCCCGTTTGCATTTTCAGACGTGGCGCATAAACAGAGAATTGAATGGTAGTTGCACACTAGGCGTTGAGGGTGGAGGAAACGGGGACATCGGTCCAAGGACGCAAACGTCCAGCCGTAAGATGAGTCGGTTCTAGAGATCTCGCGGACAGCACGGTGACCCCAGTTAACGCTGTGTTGTGCACTTGGAGGTTGCCGTGAGTCGACCTCAAATGTTCTCACTACAAAAGAAAAGTTGTAGCGATGCGACGCGACGGATGTGTGAAACCACGCGTCCTGGGGGCATCGTTTTGCATTATGTTTGTGCATCAGATCATCGCGTCCTGCACCTTCAAGTTGCACGGTGTTATATATCAAATACATCTCCGTAAAGCTGGGGGGAGAATAAGCCGGGGTCTGATCAAACCCCTGAGAGCCCGTATGCTGAAAGCAATGCCATAGTCCCTGCTGGCTGCCCGCAATTCACAACTGACACGGTACTTAGCTTATAAGGCAAAAGGAAGAAAGCCCAAGTAAATATTCGTCTTCTCCTGGTTCTGACTTCAGTTTTCAAAGGTTTTGGAAAAACACCCTCTGCCCCCTTCGTTTGTGGTTCCCTGCCGTGCGGGCCCTGGGTGTAATTGTCCAGAGGGCCACTGAGGGCCACGTTGGGCTGCGAGCGTAGTTGGAAAGGTCGCAAAGCATTTTCACGTTATCCCCCCACTTTACCTTCTCCGGGACTCCTGGGCGGGCGCCGTCCCTCCTGCCCAGCACTCTGCTCGGGATGCCACCGAGAGAGCCCTGAAACCCGTGTCGTACATCGCATGTGGAGGCCCGTGCTGGGGCATCAGCTCCAGATGGCCGTGTGCTGTGGTCCTGCCTAATGCCGCTCCTTGAACCCCAGCCACGCTCCCTCCCTCGGCCTGGGCTCTTTTCAAAGGAGGGGACACCCATATCCATGCCTGGTGCGTTGAGAACATAGTTCTCTCTTAGAAACTTGGGGTTTGGGTGGATACCAGGCTCCGTCTGTAGTGGACCTGAGCTAATCTCAAAACTCAGGGGCTGCGGGGCAAGCACCTGTTATCATGCCCCTGTGGCGGGGGGCACGCCAAGAATGCCCTCTCTCCCTTTGGCCCCGGAATCCACAAATCACTGTCCCAGACCCTCCCCGGGAACCATGTCTCTTCCTATGCCTGGGTATCTGCCTTGATTTCTGAGCCATCAATTACACACTATGGGATGGTAAGATTCATGTTTTAAATTATTAAATTAAATTTTATTCCCTATACCACCATCACCGCCCAAAGAGGAAGTAAGTTCACAAGGATCAGAGGACAGGGGTCCATTTCTTTCGTGTTGGTTTGGCAACATAGGGCCGAGAGTGGGCGCTCAGTCCCAATGGCACCTGCTGAGGGGACCGGCCTCCCTGTCACTCCACGTCGAGCCCGACATTGATGTGCTGGGTGGGACCCGGTGAACTTTCAGGGAGAGGAGTCTGGGGGAGAACTTTGTGTTGCCTTCTTGCTTTGTGTCATTAGTGCCACATGGCTTCAGGTGAGCAGGCCAGTGACGTCCACGGTGTCGTCTGATTGTGTTACCGTCTCTCCCCACAGACTGAATGGGTTCACGCGTGTTGTGCAGGAAAGCCGTGTCAAGGCAGAATCAGATTTCCTGCTCCCTGGACAGTTGTGAGGGGGGTACGCCTGGGTGGCTCAGTCAGTTGAGTGTCCGACTTCGGCTCAGGTCGCGATCTCGTGGTCCCTGAGTTCGAGCCCCGCGTCGGGCTCTGGGCTGACGGCTCAGAGCCTGGAGCCTGCTTCTGATTCGATGTCTCCCTCTCTCTCTGCCCCTCCCCCGTTCATGCTCTATCTCTCTGTGTCTCAAAAATAAATAAACGTTTAAAAACAATTATTAGTAATAGGTAATTAGATTACTGAGGCATATTTTCAAGGGCATAAACACATCCCTTTTCTTCACCTTTTGTAAACACGTTTTATCGTTTTCTCTGATAAAGAGACTGGGACGACCAAGCCTCCGTAGGCATTCAGAAGCGGCATTTGCGAAAATCGCGTGTGTGAGAGGTGGCGTGTGTGCGGAACTTTGCAACAGCCTTCTGGAAGCGCCAGGTGTACATCTGTTTGAGGAGAAAACGTCGGCACGCGTGAAACAGTTATGGGAAATTCAGATGCCCATTTCAGAAGTCTTGCGTTGCTGGTTTCCACTCAAAGGTCCTGTAGCTTTGAAGGGTCAGCGATGGAGAAGGGGGAGTCTGGCCAGTCGAGGCAGGAAGGGCTCCCGGGGCAGGACAGGATGGTTGGGAGAAAAGGCACTTGGGAAGTGCGGGGGCAAGAACCAGGGTAGCGAGGCTCAGGCTCCCACCGGTACCAAGGAGACTAATGGCCAGCAGGTTCGGGGTGGCCAGAGACAGACACGGGGTGCGGCCTCTTTACCCGCTTCTGACCAGCCCTTCCCCGGGGGCTCTGCCCGTGATGCGTCGGTCCCAAGAGTGAGGATTTCACTTTGGGGAGAAAGGGACTTACCTTTTCACTTACTTGCACACGCTACCCATCTTGGCACTGACTCCCGTTCCCCCCAGGTTGCCCAAGCCCTCCCAGTAGACCCGAATCCTGAAGTTACTACCAACCCTGAAAACTGAATCTATTCTCTAAAACTCAAAGTTGGCTCTGCACCTGAGATGATGCTGTGGCTCTGTGCTGCGGTTTCATGGCTTCCCCGCCCCCCCCCCCATTATTATTATTCATAATTAAATTATCTGCAATGACGAAACCACAGCTGTTACACAGTGGGCATCAGATGACATTTAAACATCATTACCTGAGGCTCTAATGGAAGAACTGGCTGGTGATTAAAAGCAGGAACCCCCCACAGTCATCTAAAGAGTTGGCTTTTACAAATTACCTGTTTGAGGAAGGCCCCTCCCCCCACCACGCCCCCCCCCCCCCCCCCATCACCAACCTGTTAGTTTTTCAAAGAAAGTGTAATGCCAGAATCCTCTGCATCTGGGGTTTGGGAGTACTCTGCTGATTTCTGGAAGTTGTTTCTCGTGTGATCCTGGAGTTTTGCTGTTGGCCACCGTAGACCGTGCCTCGAACGGACTGTAGCAGGCGATGTTTACCTTTATGACGCGACGCCTATTTTGGAGATCATCTCGAGGAGCCAGTTAATTTATTTTCAGGGTGTCCTTGAGCCTTAATTCAGGCGTTCATTACCTTGTGTGACGAGCAGTTAGCGGGGTCTGTCTGAGTCTGTACCCACCCCAGTAACGCGTTGGACGCCAGAGGGGGTAGGTGCCACGTTCCAGCCAGAAATGCAAAGTTTTCGCCCCGAGAAAAACTTGCGTCCGTTGGCTTTGATTTAACGTGTTTGCAAGTAAAGGTTGCCGCTCGGAACGCACCTCTTGGCCCCGTGAAGAAATTCGGGCGTGCAGTTTGGTGGTTTACGCTTTTTGCGTTCGCGAGACTCGGATGATCGCAGGAGGGGTGAAACGCACGCGACGGCACGATCTCCGGAGCAGTTACTGTCCTGGCTTCCGAAGGCTTCACGGAGGGCACAGAAAAAGAAGTGGCCTTCGTCACCTTCCAGAGAAGCTCGGTTTCCCCATCTGCCCAGCGGATCATGGCTACATTTGGGGAGGAGGGGAAGAATGAGTTAGTGAGGGGTGCTCTGGTCTGGATGTGTCCCCCCAAAATCCATGTTGAGGCCCTACCCTCCGAGGTGATGTGGAGGAGGGGGGCCTTTGGGAGGGTGGGGCTTTCATGAACAGGGTTGGTGCCCTTGTGCAGGAGACCCCAGGGAGCCCTGTCATCCCTTCCAACCCGGGAGGACTCAGGGAGAGATCGGTCGGCCGTCTACAACGTGGACCCGACGGTGCAGGCACCCTGACCTTGGACTTGCGGCCTCCAGACGGTGAGGGATGCACGTCTGCTGTTTCTAAGCCCCCACCCCCTGTCCACCGTATTTTGTGACAGCAGCCTGAACAGGAAGTTGCTGCAGGAACTGGGTGTCGGTCTGTCTTCCCTGGTACCTCCCCCTGCCCAGAGTGGGTCACCTGGTGTTGATGCTGGGTGTTCCATCCCTGGCTGTGGTAGGCACTGGGGCCAGGGGCTCGGCCCTGGGGCTTAGAAGCTGCTTGCACGCCCTGAATCATTATTACAGGGACGAAGGGAAGGAGCCATTCGAGGAATGACCTCCTCCTTCCTGCATCCTGCTCATTCAGTCTTTGGCTAGAATTCTGTTGACCACAGTTGGGTCATGCACCCACCGCTGGGTACTTGGCACTTTCCAGGGACCTTACCAGCTTTAAGGACTTCCTTTTTCACTTAGATTGGACAGTCTGGGAGGAGTGATACCTGTCCCCAACGCCCCTCAAAATCAGGATGCTATCCGAGAGAAAGGGCACGGAGCGGTCAAAATGTGCAAATATTCACCCCAACTAAGGGCCAAAATGTGTCTTAGAAATCTAGGAATGTTTGAAGAAAGATGTTCAAAATCATCTGCTTGCTCATAAAACTATGAGCCCCAGCTCTCAGAATTTGAAAAAAAAAAATAGCGAAGCTATCAAGGGCCCATATTTTAACGTACATTATTACATTTCGCAATTGTTTTGCAGGATAAATTTCTATCAGGTGACATGAAAATGAGGCCAGATATTTCCATAATCTCCTGTGACCCAAATGTATTATGAATTCCTTCATCCAGTTTTAATATAACTCTAAATTATTCCTCGACGTCTATTAATAATTAAGGAAAGCAAAAACTGTATTATCTCTTAATGGCATTTTGACTTTTTCGTTTCGTTTTGGAATAAATGTTCCCGGTGCATCTGTTGCGATGCCAGGATCGTCGAAAACTCCAGATTTCCCTATTCCGTGACTTTGGTGCCCCGGTGCCTGAGTCCAGCTGCCGCCTGTGAGAGTCCCCAGCAGTCCCGGTATCCTTGTGGGTTGCCCTCATTACAAGGGCCACCGGCTCACTCTTCTTGGGGGAACTGCCCTCCCCTCCCATCCCCAGACATGGTCATATGATTGAGGCCCAGCCCGTGAGACCTGTGCATTTCTTGGGACTTTGTGACTGGCTCAGAGGCTGGCACATTTTCAAAGTGGGGCCACTCAGAGGCGGTGAATGGCCGTCCTGGGACTTCGGCTGCAGCAATTAGACTTTGTGTTTTTTTAAATTTTATTTATTTATTTATTTTTCCCTGTGTTGTACCCCCTGGAGCTGCTGGTGGCCATCCTGCCTAAGAATGAAGCCCACCCACATAGACGCAGCCCAGAGGCTCTCAGAACATCATCCGAGCTCTTCGATCCAATGTCTTTTGGACCCAGGCGTCCCCCTAGCCTCAATCATAGGAGCCCGTAACATACCCTCTTGGGATATTAACACCGCAGTGAGTTTGTTTGTGTTTCTGTGCCTCTGCGTCTGGTCCGAGATGCCGTCCTGTTTCCTCGTAGGTGCGGGGATCCGATTCTGGAAGTTCGTTCCCTTTCTCGCGTTCTGGAAACACAGCGCTTAGGACAGCAGGCGGTACCGAAGGAGGTGATCAAAGCGAACACAGGGACCAGTGTGTAGAAGGGACTGGAATTGTGTCAGCCACGTGATCGGGGCTCGAGCCAGGTTGTGGATTGAATGGAAGAACTGGAAGAAGCAGAGGGCCGCCGTCTCGCCGGCAGGGGGAGGATGCACAGGGAGGGGTGGGTGGGAGAACCCTGTACCTGCCACGCCCCCCCTCCGGTGCCACGGACCTCTCGCGAGCGCCCGCTGAGCACCGTGTTCCAGCCGGAGGGGTGCTCCCCTGGGGCTCTCCGACGACTCCAAGGGAGAGGCTAGAAAAACCTGCCGTCTCCTCTGCCTGGGCTAAAGGTCTTCCTCCGTGTGAACTAACTAGCTCTTAGGTTCAATTGCCTTGTCTCCCTTGGTCCCCATAGAAGGAAACGGCAGTTTTCCAAGGTGTTGGGAAGCATCCCTGTCCCCGCAGCTGCGGTGACACAGATAACTGTCATCTCCGGGCTGGGGTGAGGCCAGCCTTGTGGAATGCTTCGTGTGTCTGTGATGACACGAGACCCGGGAGACACTTGAAGGGGCGTCAGCGTCCTCACTCAGACGAGGAGAGAGTTCTTTCAGTCACGTCCCACGAGGCCACGGCCCCGCTCCCCCGAGAACTGGCAGGCAGGGGTGTGTGGGGAGGAGGCGGGTTCAGAGCCAAGCTGTGTCCTCGGGTTTGCGAGCCGGGCCCAGGAACGAGAAGCCGGCGCAGAGAAGGACACACGTCTTGCCTTTTCTCTCTTTACCTCGCGACATTCGGCAAACTACCCGTCCCTGCGAGCGTCAGGGCCTTCTTTGCAAACTCGCCACGCGTCGCACCCAGCAAGTACCGACACGTGCATTTTCTGGCCGTCTCGAGGGGACATCCTCACCACGTACAACGAACTTGTCTCAAGTGCGTGCTTCGCCAGCACAAGGCGCATTCACACTGGCGTGCAGCTGTCCCCTCTCCGGAGCGTCAGACGTCGTCACCACCCCGGGGGGACGCGGGGACCCCCTGGGGCTCGCTCCCCACAACCCCCAATCTACCCCCGTCCCTGTGCGTTTGCCTCTTCTGGGTGTTTCATATAAAAACAATCATACAATCTGCGACCTTGATGAATGGTTTCCTTCACGGGACATCGTGTTTCCGAGGTTCCGTTGTACCATTGGAAAACGCCACCGTGGCGGTCGAGCTACGACCAAACACCGATGGGCTCGATCAGACTTGCCCAGACGGGGGTTCCTCACCCGCATCACTTTGAGAATGGTTCTGTTGTGCGCTTTCTCCCCGTGGGAGGCTCGTGGGGCCCCCCTCTTCGGTGTGGGCCCTGCAGGTGATGTCGCACCTGGACGCGCCCTCGCCTCCCCAGGCCACCTGCTCAGTGCCCCCGTCCAGCAGGTTCTGGCATCCTCAGCCCTCCCCAGCAGCTGCAGAATACATCCACAGGCTAGTTGCCTGTTTTCCGGGGGTGAGTCAGACTCGGGAGGGGAATCGAACCCCTGGCCTCATGCTAAGCTCACCTCAGACTGAGTGCATCCTGATTCTGAGTGGCAGGTGACAGGCGTCCAGCTTCAAACGGCACTGGGGGGATCCACGGGACCTGGCTGGCTCACCACTTACAAAGCCCAGCGGTGGAGGCCGTCCCAGGAGCAGTGGGCTTCCGGGTACCGGAGCGTAGCTTCCAGACTCTTCCCTCCTTCTCCTGGTCCTGCTTTCTTCTGAGCGGCCTCCCCGGTGACATGAGCAGTGTTACCCCAAACCCGTGCTTCCTGGAAGCTCGTTGCGTGACCTTATTTGGAGAGAGGATCTTTGCAGAGGTGATCAGTTAAGGTGAGGTCCTACTGGAGTAGGGTGAGCCCTGCCTCTGATGACTCATGTCTTCAGGAGGGAAACCGGAGGGAGATTTGGATGCAGGGACACACAGGACAGCCGCCGTGTGACCCCGGGGGCAGGGGCTGCAGTGATGTGGCCGTGAGCCCAAGACACCAGGGATCCCAGGAGCCACCAGGAGCGGGGAGCCAGGTGTAGACCATACCATTCCCAGGGCGTCCCGGTGGGGCCAGCCCTGCCCACACCTTGATTTCGGGCTCGTGGCCCCCAGGACGGTGAGGCATGGTCGTGGTCGTTTGTCACGGCAGCCGTGGGGCAGCAGTGGCCTTCCTTCACTGGCTGGTTCTCACCAAGCGGAATCCGTGATGCCTCCCGGCGTCTACCTGCTCACGTAGGCTGGGGGTGGGAAGGGGGAGGGAGGGGTGCCTTTTCCCCTGCTGTTGAATCCACCCTCGGAACGGTTGCCCAGGCCACGCGTCCAGCCTCCTGCTCAGCCCCCTGCTGGCTCACTGGCCGCACGGGAGGGAGAGGATCCCCCGTGACCGTGGGCGAAGGGCCGGGCCCTCACTGCCACTTCCCCTCGAGGCCTGTGCCCGCAAGGAGGGTGTCCCCTGTTCTGCTCCGAGCCGGGCAGACAGGCTCAGCACTCGGGCACATCCCGTGGTCCGTAACCCTGATGTTTTCAGTCCACTGTCTCACTCCTGGGTTTGCTATCACATCGTTTCCCCCTCTGAGCAGAGAGAGGATAGAGACACCCAGCGACCAGCGGAGGGTCACTCGGTGACGTTAGATCCAGAATCGGCCTCAGCACCGGGCTCTCTGTCGCCGCACCGGGGCCCCCGCACACGGTCTCCCAGAGGCAGACTGCAGACCCAGGAAAAGTGGGGGACTCTTTCCCCGGAGGCCGGAATTGCCCCGTATCACGACAGGCTTTTCTCTGTCTTTATTAGCAGGGAACCAAACCCATTTCTAACAGCAGGATTGTGGGTCACCTGGAGCCTGCAGACACAGAGGTTTCTTTTCTATGAGGCCCTGGAGGACCAAGGGTTTCTTTTTACTATGATTAACAGATCAATTAGGACGCAGCCCCTGGGACCGTGGAGGGGGCCGGCAGTGCCAAGTAGATTAAGTGGTCGGACTGGGGTCCTTCGGGGAGGGTGGTCACAGCCTTTGGATATTTGTATCATACAAGGTGATTTCCTGCCACAGGCACCATGGGCAGAATTACAGAGAAAACACAACGTATGAACAAGTGAGTTATAACAGGAGGGTACGGTGATGGCTGAGCATATGGGGATTAATTTACTTTATTATATTTCTTCTCCCTGGAGAATCTTCAAGTTCCCACAAAGAAGAAAGACCTGCCTCCCCTCTTGTTTGAGGCTAGATATTCTCTTTATACTGCAGTTGTCTGAGAAGTTGATTAAATCCATCACTCACAGCCGGAGAAGAAAGGGGTGGGAAACCCCAGAAATGGCCAGGGTCCCTGGGAGACACTTGAACTTGGAATCTATTTAATAACTGTTGGCACAGAAAGCAAACAAGAGTCTCCCAGAGATCAAAGGACTTTTATCTCGCTCGGTGGAGAAATCTGTTACTTCAATCACTTATTGTTTGAGCCAAAAATATCGCTGGAGTGGGAAAAGAGGAGGAAATATGTTGTCCATTTCACTCTTTCCTACAAATCCGAGTGTTTACTTTTTAGGTGATTTCTGCGTTTTATAAGGAAAAGAAATTTAATGGGGGACGGCATGCCTCGATAGCCGACTCTCAGACCCTCTGTTCGGGCTGTTCAAAGTTAGAGTTTAGAATGCGTCCTTGGTGTTGAAGCTCCCCTGTTAATCCCTCAGTGTTTAATTGAGAACCTACTGTGTGCCGCCCGCCATTGGGAAAACCCAATGGTGGAGTGGGTTGAATAGCGTTCCCCCAAATTCCACGTCCACCCAGAACTTCGAAAGCAGACTTTCCGCAGGTGCAATTAGTTAAGGTAAAATGAGGTCCTACCGGGTTGGGGGGAGCCCTAAAGCCAGAGACGGGGGTCCTTATAAGAGGACACGGAGACACAAACACAGAAAAGGAGGTACGTGAAGACACAGGCAGAGGGCTGGAGTGTTGAGTCTGCACCCCCAGAATCGCCGAGGACTGCCAGGGACACCAGACGGGAACATTCTCCCCCGGAGCCTTCTGAGGCCGTGCGGTCCTGCCGACACCTTGATCCTGGACATCTGGCCTCCAGATCTGTGCAAGGATAAATTCCTGTTGTCTCCAGCCTCCCACTTTGTTACAGCGGCCACAGGACAGCACTTCAGCAGCTGCACAGCGAGGTCCCCCTCCTTCGGGGAACGGGGGTGTGCTGTAAGAAGAAAAAGAGAGGCCCAGGCCGGGGAGAGGGGTGTGTTTGTCGCGGGAGATTCAGGATTGGCCTTATTCCTCCCTTTGTCACTGATTCAGTGACCGTGTGCCCACGATCAGGGCAGCTCTGGGCGTGTGGGGGTCCCAGGTGGCCTGACCCATCCTGGATGCTCTGGTAAAAGCCTCTGGGTGTAGACCTCTCTTCCTCCCTTCCTTCCTTGGTTTCCTTGGTTTCCTCTCCCAGTGGTAAAACAGACCCAACAGACTTGTTTGGGGGGGGTTTCCGTTGACTCTGGAGACATGCTTTGCCATTCTAGGGAAGGGAGCATGTGGGCATCAACCCTCTATAGAAAGGGCCTGAGCTAGGGGTGCCTGGGCGGCACAGTGGGTTAAGTGTCTGACTCTTGATTTTGGCTCAGGTCATGATCTCACGGTTCATGGGTTCAAGCCCCGTGTCGGGCTCTGCACTGACCGCACAGAGCCTGCTTGGGATTCTGCCTCCTTCTCTCTCTGCCCCTCCCCTACTTGCTTTTTGTATCTTTCTCAAAAATAAATAAAAATAAAACTTAAAAAACAAAACAAAACAGGTAAGGACCTGAGCTAAAGTGAACTGTGAAATCTCTGAAGGAAGCCGGGCTGTGCATTTGGAAACGCAGCATGAGAAAGCAGTTGGGGGGGGGGGGGGGCACACTTTGTGGCCTCTGGTGTTACAGGCTTCAAAAGACCAGGATGCAAGTTAAAAATTAGACTTTCCGGGGCACCTGGGTGGCTCAGTCGGTTGAGCGTCCGACTTCGGCTCGGGTCATGATCTCACTGCCCGTGGGTTCGAGCCCTGCATCAGGCTCTGTGCTGACAGCTCGGAGCCTGGAGCCTGCTTCCGATTCTGTGTCTCCCCCTCTCTCTGCCCCTCCCCTACTCACGCCTCTGTCCCTCTCTCTGTCTCTCTCAAAAGTAAATAAACGTTAAAAAAATTTTTTTTTTAAATTAGAATTTCCCATGAGCCTCTGGGGTGGGGGGGCAGAAAGCAACCGTCTTCATTATTTTTTTATTGTTGTTGTTTTATTTTGGACATTTCAGTGTTACATCATTCTTGGTTTCGTTTTTTGTTTTATTTTTACTGTTCTTTTTTGCCTACAGGTGCAGACCTGGCTTAATCATGACTCTCACTCCATAACACACTTCCTTCTTTGTACCGTGTGTCATTCACTTATATTTATAGAGTTATTCGACTAAGTATGGTTAAATAATGGGATAAGTGCTTGCAAACTCATCACCCGAAACCAAATCTGGGACCTTGATATGTATGCCCATTTAACCTGAATTTTTCGAATAGCTACGCCCACCAGCATTTTAAAAACGCAGCTGTATACATACTCTGAAGGCTTGAATTTTTCTGTTTGCTCCATAACCACCAAATCTGTTTCACACATATCTGTAATTCTCAGGGAGGAGTTTTCCACGTTCAAAAGTATTTCTCCACTGGGTTCTGGGTGGACTCTTCTCTACGGACGAAATGTACTTTTACATGTACACATTTTTTCCTAAGCAAAACTTGCTCATTTTTTTTCAGTTTTTTTTTTTTTTAATGTTTTTTATTTATTTTTGAGAGAAAGAGACAGAGTGCGAGCAGGGGAGGGGCAGAGAGAGAGGGAGACACAGAATCGGAAGCAGGCTCTGGGCTCCGAGCTGTTAGCACACAGCCCGATGCAGGGCTCGAACCTACAAGTTGTGAGATCATGACCTGAGCTGAAATCGGGTGCTTAATCGACTGAGCCACCCAGGCGCCCCTAATGTTTATTTATTTTTGAGAGAGACAGAGACAGAGCTTGAGTATGGGAGGGGCAGAGACAGGGAGACACAGAATCAGAAGCAGGCTCCAGGCTCCGAGCTGTGAGCACAGAGCCCGACGCAGGGCTCGAACCCACGAACCGCGAGATCATGACCTGAGCCGAAGTCGGACACTTAACTGACTGAGCCACCCAGGCGCCCCAAAACTTTTTCATTTCTTAACTGGTTTCTTTAAGGAACAAAGTCAGAAGTTAGGACAGACAGTCAACTCAACCACTAAAAAGTTTATCTTTTCAAGCCGGAAATGCATATTAAGTGTTCTGAGGTTCGAGATCATGGTGCTGGATGTTCAAATGCCAGAAGATAAAACACAAGAGCGTTAAAAATAGACAAGCCCACTTCTATCAAGAAACCAACCAACAAATACGAGATGACTCAGCCCAAAAGAAAGTTTGACATGCTGTCTGTTTATTTTCTGTTTCCTTTTACATAATTCCCTTTGGGGTTTCTAGAAACACAGTGCTCTGTAGGAGAATGGGGGTTATAACTCAGGGAGAATTGCAGAGATTTTAGGAGCGAGCAAATTCTGGCTGTTCTAGGGCCTCAGATACACTATCAGAAATATCCTATAGACAGCGTGGAATGTTTGTGAGGTCATGAATGCAGGGGGTATGTCGTTGGGGACGCGCTTAGACACCAGAGTGGGGCTTGACCTTGAGGACACGGTGAATAAAACAGCCGTGGCCCCAGCCCTACAGCTTGCCGAGGATGAATCAAAAATGCAAGTTGGAAAGGGATATTGAGCTTGACTTGTGTTTGAAGGTGCATTTTAGCAGTCATGAAAAACAAATTCCAAGTTTCTCACTCACCGAGTCCCGGGGAACAGGTGCTTGAAAAGTTATGTCTTGCATTTTCCTGGCATTGTAAATGCGACCAACATATTGGCCAAGTGCCCGTTCGAAATTCTTTTATGTACTTAAACGCTAAGTAAAAACACACACTCCCCTAGAGGCATATTTGACTTGCCAAAGGGTTTTGTATCGGAACAAGGGTCGTTATGAGTTCTTGTAGTGTGTGACATCGGTACAACCTCAAGAGTTAATTACATTCTTAATTACAGCTTCGTGTTGAATTAGGGAACTATCATCCATAGCATAATTGAAACCCTGCTGAGATCACGTCTGTCGCCAGCTAATTGCATGCCATTTTTTAACCAAACTTTAACTAAAAACCCGTATTTCATTTGTCTGTGCTTTAATTAATTGACAGGAGAAACTTAATCAGGGTGGGGGGTTGTCAATAGATTGAATATTTTCAAATGATCACTGAGATTGGCGTTACGTTCTAGCACAGCAGCCTTCAAATATTCAGCTGGGAAGGCACTCGGGCGGAATTTAGGAAAGAAACCTGCGTAGAAGTAATTTGTTGCCCTGCGAGAGGCAAGGTTGCCAGAAGAGAAGAGGTAACTAGGAATCAGAAGTTGTGGGTTCTAAGCCGCGCCTGGGTTGCCAAAGCATATCACCTCTCCTCTAGAGCTGAAGGGTCTCCACCTCAAGAGCGAGAGTTGGGTAGGCCTTATAAAAATCCCTTTGGACTCAGACATCCTACCTCGGTAACTTGGGGTAAAATGCCCAAGTTAGGAAAGGTAGATACAATGCCAGTCATAAGACAAAGTGGTTAGGATCCTGAATCACTGTTCTTTACAGAGTCGGGTTCCTGGTTGGTCAGCAACAGAAACTCCATGTTAACCTGATAGAGAAGAAATTCCAGAAAAGATGCCAGGATGACCAGGTTAGCAAAAGCCAGACCCGAGGGCCCTGCTACGGGTCTAGTTAACAGAAACCCAACAACCCTACCCGATGGAACCTGGGAATGGAATCATGGTCTCCCCATGTGTGTTCTTTCCCTGCGTTTATTCCGCGCAAGCTTCAGAATCCGACTGGAGGGGCTGTTAGGTCAAGCACAGCTCACATGGCGTGTCTCAGCGGGGGGGGGTGGGGGGGGATGGGACATTTGCATGACAGTCTTGTCCGATCTCACACAAGGTGGGAGAGGCATTTCCCATGATCAGAAATGATGGTATAGGGGCGCCTGGGTGGCTCAGTCGGTTAAGCATCAGACTTCAACTCAGGTCATGATCTTGCAGTTCATGAGTTCGAGCCCCCCTTTGGGCTCTGTGCTGACAGCTCAGAGCCTGGAGCCTGCTTCGGATTCTGTGTCAGCCTCTCTCTCTCTCTGTCTCAAAAATAAAGAAACATTTAAAAAATGAAATAAAACAAAAGAAATGACGGTGCGGTAATCAAAAGAGGAGACACTGAATCTGGACAGCCCAAACCAACAAGCCTTCCTGTCCTTCCCCGCCTTGGACCTTTGCAAACATGTAAATGACACATACGGCATCTGTCTGAGGAAAATCCCTACTGTCCGTAAGATCTGGGACATTTGTTGGGGCGCCTGGGTGGCTTGGTCGGTTGAGCGTCCGACTTCGTCTCAGGTCATGATCTCGCGGTCTGTGGGTTCGAGCCCCGCGTCGGGATCTGTGCTGACGGCTCAGAACCTGGAGCCTGTTTCAGATTCTGTGTCTCCCGCTCTCTCTGACCCTCCCCCGTTCATGTTTTGTCTCTCTCTGTCTCAAAAATAAATAAACGTTAAAAAAAAATTAAAAAAAAAAAGATCTGGGACATTTGCAAGAGATAAAAACGTTAGCATCAGTGTTTGGAAAGGAACTGTCAGCATAAAGATTGTGGATCTCAGGGACATTAAAAAAGGAAAAAAAAACAACTTCTTTAATTATCTTGCCCAATAGTCTCATAAGACTCAACGTGGAGTCCCAAAAATTATTGTTAAAAACACTTCTGGTTTTGCTCTTGTGAGCTGTTTTCTCTAAGTGCATTTTTCTCAGGTGAATCACCCTTGTCGTAAAGTCAACTCGCGTGATTTCACTCGTCAAGAGCAGTGAGATGTCACAGGGAGGGTCTGCGTGTCACTTGTCTTTTCTTGCTTTTGTTTTTGCATGCTGAGTGTAGATGGATGTTCGTTGGAGGGTGGCGCAAAAAGTTTTGTTTCTGTTGGCTTCTGTTGCTTTGAGAGTGTGACTTTTTCCTGAATTATTTGTGTGCCTGTAGTTTCAGATCTGTACCTCTTTTCTTTCTATTATGGTGCTGACTCTCACTTGTCTTTTAAGGCCCGTTGGCCGTAGACATGTCCAGAAGGTAAAGATGTCATGAAGGATAAGAATCAAGTTTCCTAAGAGGCTCCTGGGTGGCTTGGTTGCTTAAGTGTCCAACTCATGATTTCAGCTCAGGTCATAATCCTAGGGGGGTGGGATTGAGCCCCACGTCTGGCTCCTCGCCAAGCATGGAGCCTGCTTGGGATTCTCCCTCTCTCTCTCTCTCTCTCTCTCTCTCTCTGCCCTGCTTGCACTCTCTGTTGCAAATAAATTAAATAAATACAAAATTTAAAGAGAGATAATAAGGATTTTTAAAATAAGTCCCTGAGAGATTGGACACTTTGCAGTCTCTGTTCCCTGGACTGTTGTTGACGGAAAGCCCTTGCACGTAGTGGCATGTCGCGTGCAGTTCTTTGGTTTGCCTATGTTAGAAGCCGGCTTAGTGTAATTTAAACAAAAGAAAATGCATCCGAAGCCTACCAGGGACTCAGAACAGCTGGCGTGGAAACCAGGACAGATCAAAGGGAACCTCAGCCATGATTTTCAGTAGGTGGGCGCATTATCCCGAAAACCAGACCAACAACTCCAACTGTTTCTTTGGCCCTTATGTTGTGGTGTATAATTTAAAATTCTGAGACAACATGTCCTTCAGCAGGGGGACGGTTACACAAACAGTGGCCCGTCCATTCAACGGAATACTGTACAGCCACGAAGGGGCGGGGGGCAGGCTATGGATGAAAGCCGCCATTTGGGTGAATTGTCAAGGAAATCTATTCTCAAAAGGCTTCCCATTGCATTATTCCATCTAGATCATGTCTTTGGAAAGGTCCGTTTTGGAAATGGTGAATGCAGTAGTGGGCGCCAGGGACTGGGGATCGGGGAGGTGGGTGTGGCTATGCAAGGACAGCAGGAGGTGTTCTGGCACTGAACTCTGTCCCTTGACTGTGGTGGTGGATGAGGGAATGGGTACCTGTGATAACGGCCCAGGACTAAAGGCAGATGGGCATAAATGACCGAACTGGGGAAGTCTGAACAGGAACAGTGAGTTGCCTCAGTGTCAGGATCCTGGTCATGCTGTTGTGTTCTTCTGCAAGATGGCGCCGTTGGGAGAAACTGGGTAGAGCTCCCCCCCCCCCCATCTCTCTGCATTACTTCTTAATAAGTCCATAATTATCTCAATAAAAGCTTCGGTCCAGGAGAGGCATCCTAGGAGAGGGTGCACTTTGGTGGTGAGAGATCCATTCACCTTCCTAGACGGAAGCCAGCACCTTGACTCATTTAATGTGGCAAATACGTCTCACAACGACTCTTCCAGAACCTTGCCACACCCCATTCGGAGGTGGGATTTCCCTTCCCCTTGAACCTGGGCAGGTTTGTGATTTCTATGGCAGCTCGAACATGCTGGTGATGCTATGTAACATGAAGACCAGGTCGTAGCAGGCGATGTGGCTTCTGCCTACCCCCTCCCCCCACCTCCATCTCTCTTGGGTCGCTTGCCCTTAGGACCCACCATGTTGTGCAGAAACTTAATCCGCGTGGAGAGGCCACATGTCCTGCTGGTGGTCCCACTGACCGCCGGGTCAGCTGCCAGACGTGTGAGCAAGTGTGAAGGTGATTCTCACCGCCAACATCTGAACCACCTCAACTGACGTCACGTAGAGCCGAGGCAAGGGGTCCGCGGCTGTGCCCTGCCCAAATGACAGATGTGTGAGCAACGTACAAGTTGACGTTTTAAGGCGGAAGTTTGGAGGACGGTTTGTGACAGCAATGAGTAACCAGACCACCGTCTTTGCAAACAGCGCACACGGTGGGAAAGTGGAAATTGCCTGTTAGGGTGATGCTAAAAACAACATATGACTACTCCACGGGACAGGGACCTGTGTCACCTTTTCACCCACTGCACCGATCACTTAGGAGAGCTCCCTTCCGGGCCCTGGGGGGGATGGGCTGCAATGGCCCCAGGGGCCAGAAGACATCAGACCAGGAAGTCGCCCAAGAAGATCCTTTTGAGGCATCTAGGGGGTGCTATTTTATTTAATATTTTGGGCATCAATTATAGGTGAGCACTGAATAATCTCCAGCTGAAAAACCCCTGTTTTCTTGAAGGTTTCCTGACTCGTCTACAGACTGATGGTTTCACCCTGCTGCTGCGTCCATATTGAAGGAGAGACATCCATGAAAATGATAAGCAGGAAGAAACTCAGGGAAGGTTAACTATGCAATATTTATTATGCTAAATAAAGCAGAACTCATCCATTCATTCAGCATATATTTTCAAGTGCATACACTGCCTGGGACAGTAGATACGCCCCCCATGAGCAAGTTGGCCGGGGTCCCTGGGTGGGGTCCCTGCCCCTGTGCGTTCTCTGTCCTGGTGAGAGAGACTGCACAGCACAGACAGGCTAATCTCTGTCTCTGTCTTTTGGCGAAGCGTTGAGAGCATCGGGGAAGAAAACTTGTGGAAAAAAGCGCAGACTTCAAACACTGACTCCCGGAGAGAGATTTCCATGAGGCGCGGGCTCCGTGCGGGCGAAATGAAATAAGGACCGAGAGGAATTCCAGCAGTGGAGAGTGGCTAAGTTTCCCGAGCCTGGGCTGATCGGGAGCGTGTTAGACAAAGCGTTAGGTCCATCAGCTGAAGATCGGCCCCGAGCCACGGTCCACAGAACGGAAAGGCCACCAGCCTAAAAGGCGAGATTGTCAGGCGGGACGAAGCAGGAATTTTAGCCGCAGAATATTCACAAATTGCAGACCAAGAGGAAAGTGGTGATGTGCATCTTCTCTCCGCAGCCTTGCTCATTGAGGGACCGGCTGTCCTTTATTGTTAATATAAAAATCAATATAGCGAGAGGCGAGTCTTTGCTGTGATAATATTGGCTCCTTTCACCAGGCGTGTGGAATTAGATTACTGATAGGCGGGCCTCTGTGCCTCCCCAGGCTCCAGATAGAATCTGCCGGCTTTGCCAATAAGCACGGTGACAGAGCCAGGATCAGGGACCAGCGGGTGGCCAATGGCAGCGGAGAAAATGCAATTCCCTTGGAAGACGCCACCCTGGAGGGAGCCGGGAAGGTGGCTCGCCGAAGTGCGTGTGTGCACGCGGCTGCTCGGGGGCCGGAGTCTGCCACGGAAGCTTGGGTACCCGCGGGGAAATCGGGGGTCGGGGGGGGAGATGAGAGGCAGAGAGAGAGAGGAAGAAAGAAAGGGAAGGAAAAAGGATGGGAAGGCAGGGGAGGAGTGGACGTCCAGAAGGAAGCAACACCTGCCAGCAGTGGTCTTGAAACAGCCGCCCTGAGGACCTTGGTGGAAATGTGGCACTTCGGATAAACGGGTGCATCACAGACGTGTCTGTCCACACGTGCTCTGTGCCCGGGGGAGCTCCTTTCTCAACACACGTTGTCTGGCTCCAGGAACCTCTGGGGGCCCTTCTGCAGCAGAGGCGAGCACGGTCCTCGAAGCCTCTGCCCGGAGATTGTAAGGCCTGGCGCAGACCGGGAACACGAGGCAGGTGTTAGACCGAGGTTGTGATCAACTGTTTTTCCCGTCGTGGTTTTTCACGTGGCAAAGCTGAAAGGGTGTGGAGGAGTGAGACAAAAACCATGAGTTGTCCCCACTCAATGACACCGACCGTCCATCATTTCACATGTTTCCTGCCCAGTTCCTGGATCGAGGGCTTACCTGCTTGCCCTCTCTCCACATATACGGGCTCATGCGTATAAATGTGTCGTTGGTTTGTTTGCAAAGTTAAAACCAGATGGCATTTCCAGGTTCTCCTACAGATTTCCTTTCGCCGCCTCCTGTCATTTTGTGAGCATTTCCTTACATCTAGAAATTATCTTTGAGAAGACGTTCATGATGGTGTCTCCTACTCAATCCCGTTAACGGACGTTGGAATTATTTCCAGGTTGTTGTTTTTTTTGCCGTTATCATGCCCCATAAACGGTGCTGGGCGTAAGTCACCGATTTCTTGTTTAAGTCAAGCCTGATAAATCCCTAAATGTAAGTCCCTTACACCAAATTCCCAGCAGCAGAGGGGACGACGGAGTTGGAGTCGAGGGAAGGGGCCGTCCGGGCTGCTGCGGTCTCCACGCAAGACAGGCATGGCTGTTGGCGCCCAGGACAGGCTGGGTCCGTGGCAGCCAAGGGCCCCTTTCTCTCTTGTTTCCACTGGTTGCCTTAATGGTACCTGCTGTTCCTGCTGTGTGTATGACATAGAGAAATACAAGGACAGAAACTAATAACAGCCCATAAATTCAATGCCCACATAATCCTCTTGGGAATTTAAAGTAACATCGCCCCCCCCCCCCCCCCCCCCCAGTATCTGTATCTGGCCCAAAAGTGGCACTGTGGCAGAAGGGTAGACATGGGAATTGACCCCTGCTGAGCCCATTCATAACCTTCCCCAGGGGCACCATTAATAGCATGTTGTGATCCTTCCAGAAAATAAAAGTACGCGTGTGTGCACGTGTGTGAATTGTATACCTATATGAACATACATATAGAAGAACATCTATATGTATGTAATCTTTTTAAGTGGCACTTAGAATAGGCAGTTCGTATGTCCTCTTTGTCGGGGTTTCACCGATATGCCCCAGAGGTGTTTTCATTTGGACGTGTACTTCCCTGGTTTTACCATCACGGGCCACACAAATTGTGGCTGTTTCCAGTTAGGGGCCATTACTAACAGGGACTGGATGTCCCCCCAGTGCAATCCTGTTGGTCCCCATTGGGTGGCCTGGAATGGTCCGGGTGCGTTTTACCCCCAGCAACCTGACCGCCAGGCTGCCCTCCCTGTAAGAAAAGCATCCTGGTGGGATTGGGCCATCCCCACTGTGGTTGTTGGGCCACTAAAGTTTTTCTCTGTTTCCCAGTCCTTAGTCCCGGCTTCTTGGCCCCATGTGGGCAGGACAGACGTGGTCCCTACTTGCACACGAATAGAGTCTGTGCTGGGTGACATTCCTGGGGCCCAGGGAGGTAACTAGGACACTGCCAGTAGCCACTCAGTATGGGGATGAGTGGAAGAATGAATGAATGAATGAATGAATGTCTTTTCGAAGATAAATGTCATTTCGATCAATGAGGTGGAAAGATATCCCCTGTGGCATTGTGTTAATGTTTTTGATTCATGTAAGGTTATACCTCATTGCTAACCAAATTCCAAGGAAAGCATTAGGGCTGAAATCCATCTGGGTTCTGTATCTCTGCTCACCCCCCACTGCCTCTCTCAACTGAACGTCCTGCCTCCTTAGACCCTCCCTTGTCGGATTCCCTGGAAGGGAGAGAGTTGTTTGGCCTAACCTGGGAGGGCTGCACTTTTCAAGTCCACAGACCTGCTAGAAACAATTACGAAGATAAATTCTTCCCTGCCTTTGGCTGATGTCACATGTCTTCCAAAGGCAGAGTCACAAGTCATTGCCGACCTGCAGGGGACCTTGGTTTTCCGTCCTCCCGAACTCAAATGCTCCTCAGAAGCTCAGGCATCTCCAGGATCTGGAATCAAAGCTGTAGCTGGGGAGAGACAGCTCCTGCCGTGATGTGTCCACAGCCTGGGAGAGACACGGAATATTGGGGTGGGATCTCTGTCAGCCCCCGTGTGACCCTACCTACTCCCAGGACTGAGAGGGTGGAAGGCAGGGGGCTGGGAAGCATGGAGACTCCCGGGGCCTGTGGCTCCAAAATCTCATTACGTCACAATATAGTTTTTTTTTTTTTTTTCTTTCTCAACAGCACAAACATCGCTCGGGAATTAATTGTATTTTTTATAAAGCAGAGCCCCGTTTTTCTATCTTGATTGATTTATTTTTACTTTGAATTTGCTCAGTCTGGGAAACTGAAGATTGATTACCTGTGTGGTAGGGAGAAAAATGTAAAAAAAAAAAAAAAAAAAAAAATGGAGATGTTAGTGATTTTCTTTTTCCCTTTTGGTTGTCTTTCTTTCCAAAACCTCTTGGCTGTGTCACAAATGACATCATAAGGCAGGTAGGGTCGGTGGCTTGTCGTCCCTTTGGCTGACTCCTTCCTGTGTGGCCAGACGCTCCTGGGCAGGCAGTTCTGGGTATGTGTTCTCCAGGGCGGGAGACAGGTGCGCACGAACAAGTAGATGGACAGGGAGGTGTCAGGTGCCTGTCCTGGCACCTGGCACCAAGGAAACAAGGAGGGGGGGGACAGACGGAGCGATGGGGTGACCGTGCTGTCAAAATTATTATTATTTTAATATTTATTTATATTGAGAGAGAGAGAGAGAAAGCAAGCAGAGGAGGGGCAGAGAGAGAGAGGAAGAAGGAGAATCCCAAGCAGGCTTCATGCTGTCAGCACAGAACCCAACACGGGGCTCGAACTCACGAGCCGTGAGATCGTGACCTGAGCCGAGATCAAGAGTCGGACGCTTAACCGACTGAGCCCCCCAGGTGCCCCTCAACATTATTTTTAAGCTGAAATATTGGAAAATAACTAGCTCGTCGAAGCGTTAATGTCCTGTAATTGCTGAGAACGACGCTGACTTTCAGATGAGCTGGTGGAAAAGAACAGTCAAGTGGGCAGTATTGGTCCCGTATGGATGAGGCCAGACTGGGACTTGGGGTGACCCGGGAGAGGGGGGTGGAGACCCAGAGCAGCGCTGTGGTGACTTAAGCCAAATGCAGAACAGCCAGAGTCTTTCAGAGGCCTGTGACCCAAATCTCTCCTCCACAGGCAGGAAGCCCAGATCTGGGGACATGTTGACATCTGTCCCTTGCTATCCTTTCCGCGTTTCTTCCCTCTTCCCTCCCTGCTGGTTTCCATGGGAACCCCCAGTCGCTGATGTCTCGAGTCAGACACTTGTGCCTTGGGCCCTGGGATCTCGAGACGGAGCGGGTGGCCGTGCTTCACGAGAGGGACCTGGGGTTCTCATCCCCTGGCCAAGGGCAGCGCTTTGGTCGCCCATGCATTTGGAAGGCGTCTCTCTTTGTGTCGTGGATGTAATTCAGCGTTCTGCCCTTAAAGAACCGAACACGGCTGGACCCTGGGATTATTGGGGGGATGAAAACTCTATTCTTAGCATCGTTAGATTGTTTTTTTTTTTTTCCTTTCTGCTTGAAAAAAAAATTTTTTTTTTAGTACCCTGACCTCAGCACTGTATCAGGGAGTCGGTGGGGAAGGTGGAGACGAATCCTTGGAGGACCCCGGGCCACTAAGCCTTCTGGCCATTTGTAAACCACCCAGAGCATGGGGTCCGGGGGGGGGGGGCAAGAAGATTAAGTTTTATTGGGTTGTGAAAATACCGGTTCTGAGAGAAGTTGAACAAAGTTGTGTTTTCCCCGCCTGGGGTCTATAGAGGAGCGGGGCCCTGCTGTTCTTTTCTTCTTTGTGTTTAGAGACAGGGAGATGGTTTGAATTATCATCCTGCAGACGGATGCCCCTTGATGTTTAGATGGTATGCAGGGGTCTGGTGGCCCCGGGGGCTCTGGGCTTCTGCGGCCCCCCGCTGCTCCTGTAATGGAGAGACAGCCACGCCGGTGGGGGGGGATGGGGGCCCCCAGCCGGACCCCATGGAGAAGGCATGTGGACACATTAAGCTGGTCCCCAGACGTCTGGGCTGCTAAACCTTAATAAGGAAAATGCCCCTCAAATATAGAGAGCCAGGTGTCATAGTTAAGATCACCGTCCTTACAGGTGCCGCGGTTTGATTTATCGTGGGATGGAAGCTGCTGGATGCAGGGCTGACAAGGTTCCTGACAGCCTCCCAGCTCAGGTGCGCGTGTGCCTCTGTTTCTTTACCACCCACGTGGTGCAGGGCCCTCTGTCTGCCTGCAGGCGAGGGGCCTCTCGTGTCCCCGTTGTGTCTGGGCATCACTGAAGGGGACCGAGGGGGTGAGCCGGTGAGTGGTGGAAACAGGGACCTCGTTCTGGCCGGCATTGCGCTCCAGCCCTAAGGAAGGCGACGATTCATCTGAGTTCATCTCCGTCTTCTGGAAAGCAAGCAGTCCACGGGCGCCAGGTGTGCAAACGCACGTGCACGTGAGCACACGCGTGCATAACGTAGCAGGTTGGGGGATGGCCCAGCCAATGCCTCTGGGGAGCTTCCCAGAACCATCCACTCTGTGGCCCCGCTACACTTCCGTCACGAGTGGACATCACTTGAGAATCTGCCGGTCCTTCCTCCCGGCTCTCTGCCACCAGAACTAAGCTTGAGGGGCGCCTGGGGGGCTCTGTCGGTTGAGCGTCTGACTTCGGCTCACGTCATGATCTCGCGGTCCGTGGGTCTGAGCCCTGCGTCGGGTTCTGTGCTGACCGCTCAGAGCCTGGAGCCTGTTTCAGATTCTGTGTCTCCCTGTCTCTCTCTGCCAAAAGTAAACATTAAAAAAATTTTCAAAATGGGGCACCTGGGTGGCTCAGTTAGGCACTCGACTTCGGCTCAGGTCATGATCTAGCGGTTTGTGAGTTCAAGCCCCGCGTCGGGCTCTGTGCTGACAGCTTGGAGCCTGGAGCCTGTTTCGGATTCCGTGTCTCCCTCTCTCTCTGCCCCTCCCCAGCTTATGCTCTGTCTCTCTCTCTCTGTCAAAAATAAATAAACTTAAAAAAAATTAAAAAAATAAAGTAAATAAAAAAAAGGGGAGCTGTTAGTAACATCAGAGTTCCATACACATGACTGTTAATCCTGGTTATAAAAATTAAAAGAAAAAAAATGCCTGTTAAGAAAGATAGACTCGAACAGAGAACGAGGTCACGAACGTCCGTCGCGGGGCCACAGATGCTGACGTTGTATTGTGTTCGCTTCGGATGCCCTTTTTTTTTAACGACACAAAATGAATCCAACATCACTGACAACGTGGGACTCCTGACCACACCTTCCCCAGAACGTGCTCCCCTGTCCGTCCTCCCATCTCTATCCCTGTGTGTCTGTCCGGAGGCAGCCGTGCCGTCAACCTGCTGTCCGTTTTCCAGTCCCTAACTGTGAAGCTTTCATCACTGCAGGCATATTCGAAAGTGACATTGTTGGGGATCTGGGCGAACAGGGTGTCCCCGTCTCTCTTTCCCCGTTGGCTTTGTGACCCCAACCTGATGGCTTCAGGCGCCAGCCCCGGAGACGCTGTGGGTCGAGGCCACACGTGTCTGCCCTCGAGTGTCCGTGCAGGGCCTCGGGCTTGCGGCCGGCCCCTGGCCGACGGGAGTGCGGGATGGGCCCGGCATGTCGCGGTCGCGCCCAGGGGTGCCCCGCGGGGCCTGTGCACGTGGGGACCAGCCCCTCCCGGAGGGGGTCTCGGCTGTTTCCTGAATGTGTCCACGACCTCCCCGCCCCGCGCAGGCCTCCTGCTTCTCGAAAGGCAGAGCCGAGTGTTTTGCTCCAGGAAGGCTGTCCTCTTCGCTCCTCTGCTGTCCTTTTTCTGTTGCTGGAAGAAACGTTTCTTCACCAGCCCTGGGACTGTCATCTGGAAATATTCCTATGAGGAGCCACGTCGGTTTGCTGTCGTGTGTTTCACGATTGTTAACAGCTCTGCCCCGAACAAGTCTTTTCTCTCTCGTTCTCCGCGGCGAGCTGCAGTGGTTTGTTGGAAGTGATAGACCATATAATTCTCACCTGTCAAGGTTCTAAGCCCGAACTCTCCGGCACTGCCTCTGATTTTCCTGAAGGATTAAAAATAGGAGGCCACGACCCGGGCAGCAGCTGCCGGGTGCACCTGGCGGTAGGACAGCACGGGGCCAGGCTGGGCGTCCCGCACCGTGGGGCATGCTGGCCCTGGAGTGTCCATGGCGTGTCCCAGGGCCCCCCGTCTCCGTCCTCTGCAGGAGGGGGATCGGGCGTTTCCCAGTCGTCTCTGAGATGGTCTTTATTCTTCCACGAGCTGCGGTTGTCTGAGCCTCTGTGAGGTGTGCCAAGTGGCCTGGGATCTTGGAAATCAGCCCAGTGGCTCTGCGGAGGCCCTCCAGCCTCTAGACAGCACAGAATCCGCTGCAGAAATCGTGGGTCTCCGAGGCTGGCGTTAGAAAACACTCTGAGATGCCTGTACAGCATTAGGCTTTGAAACGTTAGGTTTAGAGGGCTCCTGATTATCTGTGTGTGCTGTGTGTGTGTGGGGGGGGGGGGGGGGCGGGGAGGACCAGCCAGTGGAAGGAAACTGCTCTCCTCTTGTCTCTGCTTTTCATGCCACCTCCCTGTCACCCCAATGCAACAAAAATCAGAAAGTTCTGGATTTCAGGAAAGCCTGGCAGGAGTGATAAAGACCATCTTGTGTCAGTACACGGTCAGCTGTGCGACCTGAAAAGGGGCAGCGGTTGTAAAAATACCGACGTGACCACTGCCCGGGCCCCCACGTCAGTGTCAGGCCAGCCTCTCCCGGGGCCACCATGTGTGGAGACCCCTCAGGGCCCAGGGCCTCCTCCAGCTCTGGGGCCGGTGCTCGAGCCCCCAGTGTTAGTAGGTTCTGTCTGCCCGTGGCGCCTAATGGGCTCCCAGAGACGCCTGGCCCTCTGCAGACACGTGAATCTGTACCTCCAGGGCCATTAGCCTTCTTAGCTTCTTGATATTAACCATTAGTCGTTTATTGACCTTCTTCTCCTTTTTCTGCACACTTCTACGGCTAGAGATTTCCTTCCAAGGCCGCTCTGGCTGAGCCCTCGCCAAGCCCTCGCACGTAGCTCCCCACAGTCAGGGTCGGGGGTTTCCATTTTGATTATTGTTTCTTTCTTTTTTTTTTTAATTTTTTTTTCAACGTTTATTTATTTATTTTTGGGACAGAGAGAGACAGAGCATGAACGGGGGAGGGGCAGAGAGAGAGGGAGGCACAGAATCCGAAGCAGGCTCCAGGCTCTGAGCCATCAGCCCAGAGCCCGACGCGGGGCTCGAACTCGCGGACCGCGAGATCGTGACCTGAGCCGAAGTCGGATACTTAACCGACTGAGCCACCCAGGTGCCCCTGATTATTGTTTCTTTAACTCAAGGGTTATTTGGATGTATCGTGGTTGCTGAAGTCATAGGGCTGGAGCAGGACTTTGTGGAAGAGCATCTTCTTTTCTATAAGCATCCTCTTTCCAGGGGCGCCTGGGTGGCTCCGTCGGTTAAGCGGCCGACTTCGGCTCAGGTCATGATCTCACGGTTCGTGGGTTCGAGCCCCGCGTCGGGCTCTGTGCGGACAGCTCGGAGCCTGGAGCCTGCTTCGGATTCTGTGTCTCCCTTTCTCTCTCAGCCCCTCCCCTGCTCGTGCTCTGTCTTTCTCAAAAAAACGAAACAAAACATTAAAAAATTAAAAATAAATCCAATAAAAAGAGAGGTCAGCGACTAAGATTGGCAACCACGGATATATTTTGACTCTGTATCAGTATATCCAGTGAGGTCGAGAAAGATAAGTAACACCAACATCGGCTTGAACACTTGCTACAGTTGAGCAGCACTCCCGCCTAGCGAACCTCACGCGGTTATCATAGCCTATGATGAAGGGCCAATAGTTATTCTCTTTTTAAAAAGAGGAGATTTGAAGCAACACAAGTAACAGAGCTGCTCCTGATAAAGCCAGATTCAACCTGTCGGTGCTCACTGCAGCCCCACTGGGGGTAGGTCCTTGCATCATCCCATTCCACAGAGCGGGATAAGGAGGCACAGAGAGGGTGAATTTCTTGCCCAAGGACACCCAGCGAGTAACGGGGGCCGGGGAACGGTCTGGTTGCTTAGCTGCAGCTCTGAACCCCTTTCCTGGACGTGCAGGGACAAACCCAGATCTCGCTCACCCCCCACCCCTGCGTGTTCTTTCTGTCACTCCAAAGCGCCTCTCCCGGAATTACTCTATGGGAAACACAAGAGTGTAGATGCTCTCCTAGATCTGATCCTTAATTATCCACAGTGCTTCATCCCCTCTCATTAAATTAGATCAATGGGGGGAAAAAGTGTTATTTTGCTACTGTAGTATTGGAGTTTAAGTGATCAGGGTAATTTTCCATTATAATTTTGTGTCTGAGATAAATAGAACCAGCTTCACTGTGAAAACACTTGTCTAATATCGGGCAATAAATGTTTAAGTGATTTCGGTTTAATTACCACTCATACTATCGCACTGGATAAAATAGAATTGTCTTTGAGTTTGTTCATTAGATGGGAAGAAGCTGAATTTATAAAAATACATGTGTGCCTTTATTACTGCATTTAAATATGGGCACATGTAAACAGATGCTTACTTATTTATATACACGGTCATTACAGGGCTTTGTGAGAAGTGGAATTTCCTCCGCTCAGTCTGTGGTTCTGGGGGGGGGGGTGGATTTGCCGACACGACACCCATTTCATAACTGGGTGTCTCCGGTTAACTAATTATATGATGAAGACGTCCCAGCTGCAACTCTATATTTAAAATCGAGTTACTATTTGCAGCAAGACCATTCTTTTGAAAGGTCGGTAAGTCCTTCCTTTTGTTTGGCTGTACAATTTAACTATCGCACGGGCATCATTTTTCTCCAATAGGCAGCCGCTTCTCCGGAGGGTCCACTACTGTTTTTACTATGCTAATGGGCGAAACAGGCCAACCGTGATGAGAAGCCATCTTGGTGAGCCATCTGTCTGTCCCTGGGCTGTGGTGGCATTTTCTGTCTCGAGCAGCGGGGGAGAGACGCTGGGGGAAGGGCCATTTATGATACAGAAGTCCCCGTGACGCAGCTTTCGGAAGCCTGTGTCCCCGCCCAGTTGCCATTGAGTCCAGAGGTGCTCCCTGGAGGAGGTGGCACAGAGCAAGCTCACCTCTCCTCCGGGCACTTGGGGAGCAGTTGGCCCGAGACCCCACTGCTTCTAAGTTGGCGGTGTCCATTTTGTCTGTGCTGCGGCCGTTTCCACGTTGGCGTGACAGACGTGGGCC
This sequence comes from Panthera pardus, assembly GCF_024362965.1. Lineage (NCBI taxonomy): Eukaryota > Metazoa > Chordata > Mammalia > Carnivora > Felidae > Panthera > Panthera pardus. The sequence continues at coordinate 3,327,579 of NW_026526699.1, read as the reverse complement.
TGCGGCCGTGGACATGGCCACACCGTCCGTCAGCCTTTGAAGACGGTGCTTCGAGAGAGCTGCAGCTGTGGAGGGACAGAGCTTCGAGAAGAGACCTTTCTTCCTCTTCCTCCCGCGCCTGTTTTCGTGGTCTCTGACCTCGTTGGCACGTTCTCTCATCACTGCCGCTGTGTCTGCAACTCTTGGCCCGAAGGTTGTAGCGTCTGGTTTATGATGTTCGGTGGGGAATGACAGGGTAACGATCATGGTCACTGCGCTGGGGCCCGGCTCCCCGATTCTGCTTGCCCGTTGTTCCCGGGTCCCCACGCCGCGTCCCCCGCTCAGCCTCGCCGGTAGCCGTAGCTGACGCGAAGTCAGGATGAGGCTTCGGAAAAGAGTGTGGGTTTCTCCAAGATGGGATTTCCCTCACATTTCCGTCTTTTCCTGGCTTCTCGGGCTGCCATCCCCTTCTTGGGAACTTCTTGCAGCCACCCACCCTCTCTGGGACAGAACGCAGAACTGAGAACCCTATCCATCACCTGGCTCGCAGAATCCAAATTAGCCTCTGCGTTGAGCAGTTCTGGAAGCCCGATTTCTGCTACAAACAGAAAGAAGGTTTCTGGCTTGGACGATCTCTGCACTGTTCCCTCCAGCCTTTTCCAATCACACCAGCCCCTTTGCTGTTTCTTTTCTTGGGGAGAGTTCGCCGCACCCCGTCTCGTATTTCAAAAGCTCTCTGTCGGACTTTTTATCTTCATGTTTGGATGATTTCCTGTCTGCTTAATTCTTTCCTTGTGGAGCTCTTGAAATGGATGCATTAACTTGAAGGTAGATTTTTTTTTTTTTTATCCCAGTTCACGAGCATGTGAGACCCTGATGCTGTCGTAACTCTGAAGACTGTGGCACCCCGGGGGTGATCAGCTGTGCGGTTCCCAAAATAACCAGAACATCAAGAGCCTACGTATTCCTGCTTCACATCCCTTTTCTCTGCTTTAAACTCTTAGCGCTCTGGTGCAGGCTTTACACACGGCCGTTTTTGCCTTCGATTTTTACCCGCTACCTGAAAAGCTCTCGAAGCGATGTGACCAGTTCGTTCAAGGACCAGACATAATGTTTTCTCTTTCGTGTGTAGACCAGCGTCCCGAGCAGTTGGTTAGGTTTGTACATAACGTCTTTTTTTTTTAATTTTTTAAAATTTATTTTATTATTTAAAAAATTTTTTAATGTTTTTATTTATTTTTTGAGACAGAGAGAGACAGAGCATGAACGGGGGAGGGGCGGAGACAGGGAGACACAGAATCGGAAGCAGGCTCCAGGCTCCCAGCGGTCAGCCCAGAGCCCGACGCGGGGCTCGAACTCACGGACCGTGAGATCATGACCTGAGCTGAAGTCGGCCGCTCAACAGACTGAGCCACCCAGGCGCTCCCATTTTTTTTTTTATTTCTTAATGTTTATTTCCTTCGGAGAGAGAGAGAGAGAGGGAGAGAGTGGGGGAGGTGCAGAGAGAGGGGAAGACAGAGGATCCCAAGCAGGCTCTGAGCTCTCAGCACAGAGCCTGATGCGGGGCTCAGACTCACAAACCGTGGGATCGTGACCCGAGCTGAAGTCGGACACTTAACGGACTGAGCCCCCCAGGTGGCCGGTTTGCACAGAGCATCTCTGAGATGAGAGTGAGGAGGTCGCAGCTCTCGCACGGGGAATCGTTGCAGTAACAGCACAGTGTGAGCCCGCCTAACGGAGGTACGGTTCTTCAGTCGCCACGCACAGGGCACAGACGTCTCCAACAGCTTCTGCGCAAGAGGAGGGTCATCGTTCACTAGCTCTGTTCCGGTTCGTTGTTGCAAATCTAATGGTAATGTGGTCTCTTATTAAAACCCGTTCATCTGTTTATCTTCGGAGGGAACGACCTCACAGGACTCGGGTTTGTGAGCATTGAGGCAACCGTCTGCTCTTTTTCCAGCTCCTTCTGCCGATATTTAGGGCTTCTTGCCTTTGTCCTTAGGGAGCCCCGCGGGCATTCTGGCTTTTCCAGCCCTGTTCACCCCATTTTCATCTTTGCCCATGAACACAACGAATGACGAGGCTGATTAGAATTGCCTGGGGAGGGTAAGAACAAAAAATACAGGGACTTCTCCTCCTAGGTGATGCTCTGAGAAATCCAGTCCGGTGTTCTTGAAGGAGAACTCGCGGATGCTCGGCCTTTTTGTGTGCTTTGCCGAATTCCGGTCCGGATCAGGTTTTGGATGGTGGGTGTTGATTTCACAGTCTGCCTCTCCAGATCCATGAGGGGTTCTTAGGGTGAGCTAGCAGGGGGCTGAAGTACCCAAGGGAGCATTTCTTGGGTAGCGTTGTGGAGAGGAAAGTGAAAGATAAAGCTGTTTCGAGAGGACGTTCGTGGTGGCATCCCTGACCCCGCTGAGGTCCACTGTGACCACAGAGTTCACGTCAGGCCCTTGTGTGGAAGGAAACAAAGGGGTGTCTTCAGAAGCCTGTGGATGGTGGAGTTGCAGGTTGGCTCTTGAAATGACGGGAGTGTGGTAAAGCTAAAGCCGTCAGCAATGGGGACCCTCACTGGTTGTCTCCCCAAAGGGTCCCAGGCTCTCACCCCCAGGTCTGGGAGGCATCATTCCTTTGCAGCATCTAGGTGAGGTTGTGTACCCCTTTTCTCTTGTTAATTTTTAGGGTTTTTTTTTGAGATTTTATAATATGGTGTTTTATTTTGTTCATTTTTTATTTTAAATATAATTCATTGTCAAGTTGGCTAACAGACAGCATGTGAAGTGTGCCCTTGGTTTTGGGAGTAGATTCCCATGATTCATGGCTTACATACAACACCCAGTGCTCATCCCCACCGGTGCCCTCCTCGGTGCCCATCCCCCATTTTCCCCTCTCCCCCACCCCCCATCCACCCTCGGTTTATTCTCTGTGTTTAAGCGTCTCTTATGGTTTGCCTCCCTCCCTCTCTGTTTGTAACTATTTTTTCCCCTCCCCTCCCCCATGGTCTTCTGTTAAGTTTCTCAAGATCCACATATGAGTGAAAACATATGCTATCTGTCCTCTGACTGACTTATTTCCCTTAGCATAATACCCTCCAGTTCCGTCTACGTTGCTACAAAAGGCCATATTTCATTCTTTCTTATTACCAAGTAGTATTCCATCGTGTATAAAAACCACATCTTCTTTATCCATTCATCAGTTGACGGAATACAGATCAAAACCACACCGGGGCGCCTGGGGGGCTCAGTCAGTTGAGCATCTAACTTCGGCTCAGGTCATGATCTCTCAGTTTGTGAGTTCGAGCCCCGCGTCGGGCTCTGTGCTGACAGCTCGGAGCCTGGAAGCTGCTTTGGGTTTTGTGTCTCCTTCTCTCTGACCCTCTCCTGCTCACACTCTGTCTCTCTCTCAAAAATAAAGTTAAAGAAAATTAAAAAAAAAAAAAAGCAAACCAAAACCACACTGAGACACCACCTCACACCGGTCAGAGTGGCTAAAATTAACAACTCAGGAAACAACAGACGCTGGCGAGGCAGGAACCCTCCTGCACCGTTGGTGGGAGTGCAGACCGGTGTCCTTGTGCACTTCACGTGTGACGGTCATAGCCTCCCCCGCCCCCCACTCTCCAAAGATGCAGCGTTTCCATTTTGTCCCATGTACACGCAAAGGAAGCCATCGCCAGTCTGCAAGAATGAGATGTGTAGATGTCCGCATGGGTTCTGCCTTCGCGTGGCAGGTGTCTGTTCTGTGTCGCCGTCCCGGAACTCCTCTTGATGAAAATCGCAGCCTGCAGCTTCTACACACCCATCGGGAGGGCTGGAATCCAGACCACCGACAACGCCCCATGCAGGCGAGGACGTGGGGCATCCGGGAGCGCTTGCTCTTGGCTGGTGGGAGCGGAAAACGGTGCCCACCTTTGGGAAGACAGTTTGGCGGTTTCTTGCAAAGCAAAACGTAGGCTTATCGAGTTCTGCCATCGCGCTCCTTTTTATCTATCTGGAGTTGAAGAGGTGGGTCCACAGAAACTCGCACACGGGTGTTTAGAGCAGCGTTATTCATAATTGTCAAAACTTGGGAGCCACCAAGATCCCCTCCAGCGGGTGAATGGATGAAGAAACCGGGTTTCTGTCCAGACAACGGAATATTATTCAGTGATAAAACGAAACGGGCTGTCAAGCCTTGGAAAACACGGAGGAGCCTTAGGTGCACGTTACTAAGTGAAGCCAGCCACTATGCAAAGCTACAGACTCTGTGATTCCAACTACAGGACGTTCTGGAAAAGGCACAGCTCCAGAGACCATGAAGACATCAGCGGCTGCCAGGGGCTGGGAGGGAGGGACGGACGAACGTGTGGAGCACAGAGGACCTTGAGAGCAGAGGGCTCTTCTGTAGGGACCCTGCAATGGCGGTTCGATGACATCATGCATGTGACAAAGCCTACGGACAAAGCCACATCGTGCATGAGACAAAGCCACACACGCGCGTGCGGAAGGGGGAGAGGAGACCCACGACACTTCTCTGTGCTTTCCACCCGGTGTTTCCATAAACCTAAAAATGCACATGGTGGGCGTCTGGTAAATATCGCTCGGTGGATGGACAGGCGGAAGGGCTGGGGTTGGGACGGAAACTCTCCGAAGCACGCGGACGTTGTGTGCCCCTTGGATCCCGCTCTCGCTTGCCTTCTTGAGATTATATATATATATATTTTTTTTTCCTTTTTTCTTTTTTTCTGCCCAGAAGATGAAATCCATCCCAAGGTCTTAAGATTTATTAACTGTTGCCTGAGCCCTTTCATGTGATGTCAGGGGAGGAGGTGAGCTGAGTCTGCCTTCACTTAGAAGGGCCCCGCACAAAGGGCTTCGGGTAATTCCCTCGATTTTCTAAAGATGTTGGTTGGCTTAAGTGATTAGCGAGAGATCCTGAAGGAGGACTTAACTTAAGCATTTCAAGATCTTCTGCGGCTCTCTGAGTGCCCCTCCTGGGTTGTCTGGATTTGCACATCTGGACGGCAAATTTAAAAAGGGTTTCCAGCCTCTCCTGCTCTCCGCTTATTTTTTTTCTTCCCCGAGCCCCGTTTGAGTGTGTGGCTGGGGGAGGCTCCCGCTTCAAAGCCCGGAGGTCAGCCTCCCCCCGCGGGCATGTGGCCAGTGAGTGAGCCAGAGACTTTCCAGTTTCTTCCAGGACTATCAGCTCTCAGAGGCAGAGGGGATCAAGTTACAAAGGGTTCTCTTTTAAGTTCCCTGCCAGGGCCAGCCGGTCACCCAGGGGGTGGGGGGGTCTGCCCCTGGACGTCTAATCTTGCCTTCGCTGGGTCATCCAGCGGAGCCCGGAAGGTCACAGCCACGAGGGGTCTCCTGATTTCATCTCACGTGCTGCCAGAGGATCTGGTTGAGAGCAGCTCGTGTTCCCATGACGAGCCTGCCCTTCCTGCTTGGGTTCAACTGAGAGGTTCCTTTCCTCCCCCATCCAGGCTGAGAGAGGATGACAGGGAAAGTGACCACGTGCAGGGGGGTCTGGGGGGGTTCTCCAGCCTCGGGGACCTCGGTCTCGGTGGTGTTCACTGTCTTCCCCTAACGATGGGGCTGCAGGAAGGGCCTCTGAATTCACCCCACGGGCCCCACCGTGGGCCTCTCCCCTCCTCAGTTGCAAACAAGGAAACTGAGGCAGCGTGCCGTGTTCTCCGGGCCTCTGAGGAGGCCATACCTCATGACGCGGACCCCATGCCAGGGAAGAAGGAAGTTGTCAAGTCTTTCCCCCGTCGAGAGCGGCTGCTGGGCGACCCCGGAGTGTTGCCCATGACCTCCAGGGGCCCAGGGTCTTGGCAGAACTGTGTGTGAGCAGGGACCCCCGGGAGGATCGTTCCGAGCCACTTTCTCTACCCGTGTCTACCCTACAGACGCGGTCAGGGATGCGAGTCTTTGCGCAGACAGTTGGGGAGCAAAGAGAAGATTGGATTCGTCCTCTCCAGCTTCCACGTACCTTTCCACACCCATGCAGGGCACCGGTACCTTCTCAAAATGCCGCCCATGCTGTTCCTTCCCGCTTGTTCCTGGAAAGAGACCCTTCTGGAACGTAGGAAGCTTGGTGAAGAGTGAAGTTCGCGTAGAGGGAGTGTTCGGTTTTCTCTCATCTGCCCTGTCTTTAAAAACCATCATCTTAACTCTGTCAGGTCGTGAAAGTTTTCTGCCTAATTCTGTTCAACAACTTAAAAGCCCAAATGGTGGGGCGCCTGGGGGCCCAGTCAGTTAAGCGTCCGACTTCGGCTCAGGTCATGATCTCATGGTTCGTGAGTTCGAGCCCGGCATTGGGCTCTGTGCTGACAGCTTGGAGCCTGGAGCGTGTTTCAGATTCTGTGTCTCCCTCTCTCTCTGCTCCTCCCCTGTTCATGCTCTGTCTCTCTCTGTCTCAAAAATAAATAAACGTTAAAAAAAAATTTAAAAAAAAAGAGCTGTTAGGAATCAGCAAGTAGCATTAGTAGGGACAGAGGGCTAGGGCAAGAGTAAATGAAGCCAGGACCTAGTGTATGAGATGAACGTGTGAATCCATTCATCTGTGACTTTGGCCCTTGCATTCCTCCCCGCCCTAGTCCAGGGGGTCCTGGGAGGACCCCCTAGAGCGGACAGCGCGTCCCGTCCTCTTTCCCTGGGTTTCTGCTGGCGAAGCTCTGACCAGCCTCTGTGTTGCATTTCATTTGTTCCCAAGGGACAGGGCGCAAGGGGGGTAGGATGGAAAGGCAGCCTGACCCCCTTGGTTCTCTGTCCGGTTTGACAGGAGAAGCCTCGGTAAATATTTTCATTCGGAGCCATAACGGAAGATAGAAGTAGCCTGTGGGTGTGAAAGAGAAGTTCCTGCGATTACCAGCCGGTTACTCCCTCAGGTGTTTTATTTTACTCCTCAAGGACTTCAGCATGTTTTAGCTCGACGTCACCCACGCATTTGGACTCAGGCAAACACGTGTGGTTTAGGAAAAAAGGACTACGTCATTCACCCTCCACCCCGAGCTCAGTGGAGCTAACTAACGTATATAGCAGGCTATAAACGGATGTAGGGTGTGCACACCTTTTAGGAAATTTCTTCAAAAGGACTTGGAGCGGGCTTCTTCCCTTTTCTTTTCACTGCTGGCTGGAATGTAGACATGATGGCTAGAACTGTGCAGCCGTCTTGGGCCATGAGGCAGATGTCGCAGAGATCATATGAATTTGCGGGTCTCACACAGAGGTCTCATCAGTCCAGCCCTGGACTCCTTCACTTCTTCGGGCTTTAAATGAGAAAGAAATGAAATTTCTATCTACTTTATAAACCACTGGTACTCCGAGTTATCCTCACCAGTGTTTATATATTATATTCCGTCTCTCTCGAGTCGTGACTCCATGGTGCACCCCATTCTCCTTGTTAAAAGGCCACCAGACCACACTTCTTTGAGGTTATTTGGTGAGAACACAGAAGGGAAGGAAAGAATCTTTCTGTACTAAGTTCTTTTCCGGAACACCTCACTATCTGCCACCGAGTGGAAGGATTAGGCAAGGAGTGACTTACCTTGAGGGTGTAGGGCAGGGGCTCCCCCAGACCTGTGGGAAGCAGGAGAAAGGAGCCAAGGGCCTGCTCTAACGGGTTCCCCCCCGGCTGGATGTCTCTCGTCACTCTCAGAGAGTTTGGTCGCCAGCTGCCCTTTCCTCCTTGCTCCTTCTGTTCCGTGGGGGGGCCTCTAAAAACCCGCCAAGTATCGAGAAGCCTTTACATCTGATTACACTCCAAGAGCCAAGGCTCCTGTCCAAACCAGATGGGTTGGTGTCTTCCTGCCTGATCCTTCCCGGAAAGGCAGAAATGGAGTTCTCCTGCCTGGTGCCACTGCTCTCCCCCTCCTTCCTTTGCCCCATCGTGTGCATGGAGGGGACGTGCTCTGGCCCACAGGCCTGTGAACGTGCCCCGACTGCAGGTGACAGAGGGTGTCCACGGAGGGCATCCTTCTTTGCAGCTTTGGGAGGCCCCGAACCTCTTGTTTGTAGTGCAAAGTAAGCAGGGTCCTTGTGCTGACCCATGGGGACTTAGCAGATGGGAGCCACAGGGACAAGGGGACACTTAGGGTGACAGACAACGACAGGTGCCGGCCGGAGAAAGTTCAGGGCAGTAGTTTGTGTGGCAGACTCCGGGATTTGAGAGGGAGCTACTTTCTTAACCTCTTTAGATAAAAGGTAACTATCCTGTTGCCGGTAACTTCTTCAAAAGCCTGGCGGGCTCTTGGACCTCCTGGAGTCCTGTTCTGTTCTGTTCTATGGTCCTGTTCTGTTCTGTTCTGTTTTGGGGTCCTGTTCTGTGGTCCAGGAAGGGGGTGAATTATTGCACTCATTTTTAAAATATGTTTTGTTTACTAAGAGGTTTCCTAGCAGCCCAAGTGAAAAGGGCAATGTGATTAAACACCGGGTTCTCCCTGTTCAAAGGAGAAAGACTCCACGACGCGGTGGCCGCGAGGCCTCCAGGACCGGGGCTTGGAGCAGGGAGTTTCTTATAGATCTGAGCCTCCCGCGGTCTCCTCCCCTGACCAGTGGTGTGGGCTCCAGGACAGAAGCCCAGGGGGCAGCCCAGAAAACGTCCTGTCAGTTAAGATTCTCCCTCTGCTCACTTGCTCCTCCCCTCCAGGCTGTCCCCCGCTTGTGTGCTTCCTGTGAACTGTGTCACTTACTGCCTTCCTGTGGGGCGTGCACTGGGCGTCCCGCCTCTGCAGGGACCTGGGAGCTGGGCTGGGTGGCTGTGCAGCACCCCGTGCTTGCGCGTCCCCTCCCCTGCCTCAGGGGCCTGCCTGGGAATGAAGTGAGGCTCCAGGAGAGGCGTGCTGGTGACAGCGAGGACAGCTGAGCGGGGAGTGAACCCCGGGCTGAGTTCTCACAGCCCCTTGCGGGACTCAGCTCTTCCTTGGGTCCCTCGGGTTTCCAGTTCTTTGGATTCATGGGTAACAAAGAAGGAGCAGGAAGGAGAGAGGGAGAGGGAGGGGGGAAGCCAGCCGAGAGGAGGGAAAGTGGAGGGTCCTGGGCCCCGGGGGTCCCCTCCGGGAACAGTTTGTCGGCAGGGCAAGCACACAAGGATGCATACCTGGGGAGTGTCCCTGTGGCCGCAGGGAGGGCTCAGCCTGCCGTGAGGTGTGGCCCACAGACTCGCATCTTATCGGAGGCTAAGTCCTGGTGGCCCTGGGGGACAGCTGTGTGGCGTGACTGGCAGGTCTCTCCCCCGGACGGTTGCAGGAACCTCCGAACAGGTCTTGTGCTTTGTTTGTTTAAAGGTTTTCTGCTTCTGCACTTCCTCCCCCTCCCTCCACACGCGACCCGGGTGGCCCTCCTCTGTCCCAGGTCAGCTCATGCCACCCACCGTGGGCCTTGCTGTCACTCGGAAGGCATGGTCCACACCTCCTTCCACGCAGACTCTTCCTCTTGTCCCCTCCCTTCCTCTACCCTGCTCTCCTGGATGCTCCGGGCAATCTCCTACCTCAGGACCTTTGCACGTGTTCTCTCCATTGCCCATAGAACTCTGCACGCCCTATTGTGCCTCTTTCTGAGCTGTTACCTTAATTCCCATCTGCTCAGGGAGGCTTCCCAGGGCACCCTATTTAAACCTGGCTCCCCAGTCTCCTTTCGCCTTTCTGCCTTGTCTCCAGCTCATCTGCCAGATATTTCATTTACGTTATTTTGCTCGGTGTTTCTTCCCCACCCCCAAATGCTTTGTTTTGTTCTCTGCTATATCCTCGGCCCCCAGAACAGTGCCAGGCATCCAGTAGGCACCCAACAGGTGCATGCTGGGAGAATTGAGAAGTGAATGAATGAATGATAGTGGAAGCCCCCCCCCCCCCCCGCCCCACCGCCTTGAAAATCCTTATGGGAGTTGCAAACTACAAGTTTTTTCTCTACTCTTGGAATGGACGGCCTTTTCGCAGATGGAGCTCCTGAGGAAATAGCTTGTATTCCACGTTGAATGAAGTTGAACAAAAACATGTGTCTTTAAAGACTAGAATGCCCAAGCAGCAGGGGGAGGCTGACGTTGAAAGGAGCCGCAGATCTGAGACCCAGCGAGTGAATAAAAATCCAGATCGGGGGCGCCTGGGTGGCTCAGTCGTTTGGGCGTCCGACTTCGGCTCAGGTCATGATCTCGCGGTCTGTGGGTTCGAGCCCCGCGTGGGGCTCTGGGCTGACGGCTCGGAGCCTGGAACCTGCTTCGGATTCCGTGTCTCCCTCCCTCCCTGCCCTCCCCCGCTCATGCTCTGTCTCAAAAATCAATAAACATTAAAAAAAAAATTTTTTTAGTCCAGATCATCTACCTTGGCCCTCCACCGGCCGCCTAGTCATGTGCAGAGTGGTGGCTGCGTGAGCGACACCCTGACCTGTTCTCTTTCCCAGACAGTAAGTAGCATGTCCGCGAGCAGCACTGAGTGACGCCACTGTATACACGCGCCCGGAAGCGTGACCGGTCAAGTCAGTCGCCCTCTTGTTAGTGAGTCTCTGATGGCCTCTGGCGCCTCCAACAGGATGCGTCCTGCTTCCGTGGGAAGATCGGGCTGCCGCCGACCGTCCCTGATTCCCCGAGCGCTGAGCAGCCAGCCTCCAGTTCGGTTGTAGTGACGCGTGTGCCAATGTTACAGCCTTCTGCCCGCACTGGGGCCCCCACGCCACGTCCGGCCTCGTAACGAGTCTTGTCGGCTCTGCGTTGGCCTTTCTTGGGGCCGCTTTCCTCTTCCCACTGGAAACGGGCTCGTTTCCACCTAAGTTAGAGACGGGCCCTCCAGCTTCCCCAGGAAAAGTATGGCAGACAGAGATCTCACGTATATTTAGTTTTGTAGCAGTCCTCTTCTCTCCCTGCCTGCTTCTCCGCCTCTCTCTCTGCCTCCTTCTCCCCCTACGCACACACGTCTCACACACACACACACACACACACACACACACACACACACATCTGCATACAGTAACCAAGAGACCCACTGAGTCACACACAGAATAACCCTGTGCCCCTCCTCCAAGCGGAGTAGGTGTTTGGGGTCCACGCCTCCAGCTTGAATAGGAGGATGAGAAGGGGCGTTGAGCTGGGGGGCACAGCGCCGACCGGTCGCCCCCCCCCCCCCCCCCGAGGACCCGTGTCCCGGCCGTGGCTGGCGCGATCCCCGCTTGTGTCTCCACGGATGCACCAGCTGCCTGTGGGGGCGCCCCCCTCCCGGGACGGTCCCCCCACTACACGTGTGTGTTCTGTGTTCCCCTCCCGTCGGATCTCTGGAGTAAGAGACCCAGAAGGTTCCAAGGTGGTGCCCCACTTCCCAGGGCGCAGCCGCTTTAGGCCCGTGCTGCTGTTTACTGCTTCTGCTCTCCCCCCACACCCCTCCCCGGGCCCTCCCTTCCCCCCACAGCTCTGCAGGACTGCAGGGCCCAGGGGAAGGCACGCAGGGACAGCCCCGCTCGGGGACCGCCATGCGCTGGGTGTGCCAACTCTCGCGTCAGCCCCGCTGCTGCTTCTCGGGGTCTCGCGGGGGCTGGTGTGGGGCGACTCTTGCAGGCGAGTCGGGCTCCCGGGGCCCCAGCAGCCAGGCCTGCGCCCCAGGGCAGGGCGGGCAGGCTCCCCTCCAGGCACGGGCGGCCTGGAGAATTCACAGAGGAGCGACCCCAGGTCCCCACCCCCCAGAGAAAGCAGGTTTACAAAACCTGTCGTGTAAAGGACCAAGCAGGTGGCAGGTCCCCAGCGTGCTTCTTGGAAACGTTAACGTTCACCCCTAGCCACGGTGTCATCCTGCCTCCTGCTTCTTTTGTGGAGCCTCTAAGACCTTCTGCTTGTCTTCTGAGGCGTGAGAAACCACGCCACCCTTCCGAACGTATGTTTCCCCCGACGCGGTTCTAAAAAGTAAATCATCACCAAGATCCGTGCTTCTGTTTGGGATTTCTGAGGCTGTCTTCAGCTTGCAGCCCCCTCCCTGCCAAGACACATCTCCGGCACCCCGTGCTTTTCCTCGGGCGGCCGTGTGAGGATTGCTCGCCACACCGACACCCCTCCACAGGACCCTGAGTGGCGTGAACTTCGAGACAGCGGCTGATTAGTCTTTCCAGCAACATAAAGCTGGTTTGAAGCAAGCTGACGAGAGCGCAGGTTTGTAGCAGGGAAGGCAAAAAATACCAGCTTAGAACCTGAGAGCCCTGGTGACGGAGGACGTTTTAACTTTTCAGTAATTTCTGTTAAGCTGCGAGGAGAATGGTCATCATGGCCGCGAGTGTGGCTGTCACGCCTGTACTTGCTTGACAGGTGTTTGTGGAGCCCTGCTCGGGGCGAACCTTTGCTCGGTCCCAGGAACACCACGGACGCCGTGCCTGCTCTTGGTGACCTGTGACTCTGAGAGAAGAGTCAGATAGGAAATGGGTACATCTGCAACAGCCATTTTATTTTACTTTTTAATTTGTTTTATTATTATTCTTTTTAACGTGTGGCAACTTTATTTTGTTGGACTTCACTGCAGAGTGGTCTATCTTGATCGTTCAATGGTTAAAAAACCGTGTACGTTACAACTAGAAACACCTAATTATATGCCAACAAAGAAAAGTCTTAATAAAATACACTGTTTCCTACATGTACCCACCCTGGCATTATGTTATAGGTACCTCAAAATCTTTAGATTTGATCACTTTGCACCAAAGACGATTAAAATGTTTATTTATTTTTTGTAACAGCCATTTTTTTTTTGAATTTTTTTTTTTGTGTTTATTTTTGAGACAGAGAGAGACAGAGCATGAACGGGGGAGGGGCAGAGAGAGGGAGACACAGAATCCAAAGCGGGTTCCAGGCTCTGAGCTGTCCACACAGGGCCCGGCGCGGGGCTCGAACTCACGGACCGCGAGATCATGACCTGAGCCAAAGTCAGACGCCCAACCGACCGAGCCCCCCAGGCGCCCCTGTAACAGCCACACCGTGTGCGTGTGCAAACGTGCACGCACAGGCACACACACCCCCCAGACCAGGGCAGTGTAACCGAGCTTCAGGTGACGTGGGACTATGCTGTGTCCAGTCGGTGTGGCCACCAGACATTTGAAATTTGGTGACACTGAGGAACTGTATCCTTCACGTGCCTTAGTTGTCCTCAATTTGGAAGCCTGCTGATCACGGCCATGTGCGCCAGGGACCCGCCTGTCTCCCTCGCTCGCTCCGCGTGCTTGGTGAAGTCAGCCCCAGTGCTGACTCTGTGTCACAGGCCCGAACCATGAAGAAGGGGAATAATCCACTTGGCCGCAGCGATTGGTAAAGAGACAGCTCAGTGGGAGGCCCTCTTCCGGGCCTGAGAATCTTTAGCAAGGCGTGGGAGCCGCTGAGTTCAGGGGTGACACCCCACAGGACGCTCGGCCAGCGTCGGCCTTCTGCCCTCCAGAGCTACTCGTTTGTCTCTGCTCTTTCCCTGCTCACGTCTGGCACGTTCCTGTCCCGTCTCCAGGTGCGCCCCAGTCCTGAGGGTGCCCCGGTGAGTCCTTTGTCTACATACGTGAGCCAGAGTCGTTTCCCATCGCTTGTGAGGCCAGACTGCAGCTCCTGGTGTTTCCTGGATGACCTCTCTCACCACTCACTTGTTCAGCGTGCATAGAATGAGCTCCTACTGTGTGCGAGGCCCAACTCAGGGTGCCGGGGACCCAGAGGTAAGACGGAGTCTCTCCGGTCTGGAGAATCAGGGCAGAGAAGACATCATGCACCTGACTTTGACCCTCTTGGCTCCCCCGCGACCTACGTCACCTCCGTGGGCCTGAGTTTCCTCATCCATCAGCCCAAAGGGTTGGCCGAGGAGGGCCAGGGAGATTCGTCTGGCTGAAAACCTGTGTCACTGCGAAGCAGAGGGAGGGCCGGGGTGACTGGACTTCCGTGCCGTCCGTCAGGAAGGGAGGCGAGACGCAAGGACGGCTGTGTGCGTTGCCCACATGTTGGCCAGGAGATCCCAGGCTGCCCGTGCGGTGAATCGCCCACGAGCGGGCACCAGGGAAAACCGCGGGTGCCCGCCTGGCCCCTGCCACCACGTCGCCCTCAGCCGGACCAGACCTGGTGAAGCCAAGCCTTTCCCCGGACACAGCAGACGCCTGCTCTGGTGGCCTCGCAGCCCGTGGTGATTGGGAACAGAAGGTGCGTGGTGACGGCTGTGCCTGGTGGCTGCATCTCGAACCACTGTCGGGGCCTCAGGCTTCGCCCGAAACTGAAACACATGTCTCCCAGGGCTCCTTCCTTCCGTTGTTGTGTTCCCCGTGCCCGTGGCGGCAGAGGGGGGCCGTGCACTTCCGATTCCCGAGGACCCAGCTCTGCAGATTACACGCCAACAGGGGCGCTGGTCACGCGGCCACCAGTGGCTTTGGCTCCCGTGTCCTCCGAGCGGGTTCCTTCAGGAAGGGGACGCCGCCTGCCTCCCGCTAGGAGACAAATGCGAATCACGGGGAGGCTGGGAACGCCAAGACTGTGCAGCCTCAGCAGGTTGAAAAGGTGGGGAACCCACTGATGAGCGGAGCAGGTAGGGAGGGTGGGAGTCTGTCCCGATTTCTCCGGGGTGGGGACCCTCGCTCTCAAGGCCATGGGCCTGTCCCCCCCCCCCATGCTGTCCCCTGCACCCGCACTCGCTCTCACCTGTGACACGCCCCCGAGGGGAGCGGCCAGCCCCAGGGCCTCCCCCAAAGGCCGACTCGAAAGAGGGAAGATGACGCGGAGCCGTGGCGGGGGGCGGTCCTCATCTCGCAGGAGCCTTTACAGCTTGTCATGTGGCGCCCACGTGGCCGCGCGACCTGGTCGGATGGCCCAGTGCGGGACAGTTAGAGGGTGACATTCTCCGCAGGAGAGTTTCGCTCATGACGACGCGTGACGAGGCTCGGTGGGTGTCCCCACCTGTCACCAGGGGACGGAGCCTTCTCCTGACCCCGCTCTCTGTCATGTGGGGTATCGGACACATCCACCTTTTCCTGCAGAGCAGTGAGTTTGCAAAAGATGCAGGGTTTCCTGAGCTCCTTGGCACTGATTGTTTGGATGAGCTTTTGCAAGCAGGTGCAAAAGGAGTGCGAAGGAGGCCAGGGAGGTAGGGGTGGGGTGGGGGGGGGGGGCTCTGCCGGCTCAGAGAGAATGAAAAGGGGAAGATTTTAAGTGTCAAGAGAGGGGCCTTAGGAGATCGATGGACCAGTCTAAGCCTTCGCAAAACAAACAAACAAACAAAAAACCCCAAAACGTCCTTCTTTACGACGGAGCTGCAAAAAGTCAGATACAAAAACGTGTCTACAGACTATCGCTCAGTTTTGTAGGAAGAAGTCAGGTCGCTGTTGTTTGTTTTCGCGGAAAATCACATCTGTGTTATTTATTCTGTGTTCTAAAAAGTGAGCGCGTGGTTTTAATTAAAACCTACACCGTGTTAAAAAGGCAGATCAAATGTAATTCTTTTTCGTGACGTTCGCTTTTCACAAGAGAGCCCTCTCATCCCTCCCTGCTTCAACTGTTTACAACGGGGTTCGAGAACTGGCAAACTCTTCCATTAAAACGAGCCCCTTGAAGGCTTCCGTGGTGAGACAGGGACCTAAGATGACAGCAGGCGGGCTTTCTAAGCGGGGGAGTGGGGGGAGGGGCGGTCCGCGTGGGGTCTCATCTGTGTGTCCCTGCCTCGGGTCTGCGGATCAGGTGGACAAGTGTCGGGGTCCCTCGGCTCCATGGGATGAGCCCAGCGCCCACGCACAGGGCTGCTAACACCATTGAGGTTCCTTCCCTTCAGCTGGATCCCACAGGACGCGGGCTCGTGACCTCCGAGAGATACCTGCGCTCCCGCGTTCACTGTAAAACTATTGGCAATGGCCAAACAGAAGCAACTGGAGTGACCGTCACCAGAGGAGTGGCTAAAGAGGATGTGACGCGTAGGCACAACGGGACGTTATTCGGCCACGAGAGAGGACATCCTGCCATTTGCCACAAGGATGGACCCAGAGGGCGTTATGCTGAGTGACGGAAGACGGACAGAGAAAGGCAGATACCGGATGTGCTCGCTTATCTGTGGACTCTGAAAGCATCGAGCTCCTAGAAGCAGAGAGTAGAGGGGTTGTGAGCGGGGGCTGGGGCTGGAGGACGGAGGGAGGCGTTGGCCCAAGGGCCCAGGCTACCAGCAATCACATGGGTAACTTGGGAGCGTTCCCCATGGCGGCTGTAGTTAACCACCCTGTACCGTGTGCTTCAAAGAGGATCTCAAAAGTCCTTATCCCCCCACGTTTTTTAGAAGGCAACTATGTGAGGCACCGCGGGTGTTCAGTAACCTGAATGTGGTTACCCTTTGACATCTGTGGGTCCCAAATTGCCACCTTGTACGTCTTAAACTTATACAATGTGATACGTCAGTGACACGTCCATCAAGCTGGAGAACGGGATTAAGGAGAGAGCGGCGTTCGAGGGTTTGAACATCTGGCCAGCTCTATGTGAGAACTCCATGAAGTTGCTGGCTGCTACTTTTTTACCATCCCCTTGTATATTATTCTGTTGTACCTTTGCCACTGCCGTTCGTTTACCAGCGTAACATTTTTACTGCGACGTGATGAGTGACTTCACTAATTTAAAGTCTATCATCCTTAACGTTTTTTTTTTTTTTTGGCCAACCAAACAGACATTTCTCCATCCCTTTTCCTTGGAATCCAAATCCTAGAAATTTCTGAAGCCTAGAATCTTCTATCCACCACCGCCTGATTTTAGCATTGGATTTTGGAGTGCAGTTTTAGCAGGGAGCGTGATTTCCATTGAGCTCTAAAGCCACATAAAATGCAAATCTCCGAGGATGCCTTCTCTCCCCGCCCCCGCCCCCCCCCCCCCCCCTTGGTTGCACCGGAATAGTGTCTGAGCTTGGTTTTTACAAGGGGCCTTTAAAAGCCCCTGGGCCCCCTGGGAAGCCCCAGCCCCCTTTGTCCAGATGGGACCGAGGCGGCCTGGGCGGCCCTGGAGATTGTGCTCCGGGGAGCCCTCCCCGGGAAGGCTGTGATTTATACGCGAAGGCTTGTCACGGGGTGAAAGGAAGGGCCACTTTTTCATTTTGATCAAATGTTGGGTTTGAAAGCCACCCACTGCTGTGGACTCAGCTGGCTCCGAGGGCCAAGATGAAACACATTGCCCGCTTTGTTGCCGAGATGGCGTTTGGGAAGGCGCTGTGAACGCGTTTCCCTTTGCCCCGAGCACAGAGACAAGATGTGGGGCGAGGAGGGTGAGGCCGCGGGCTCCCCGTGCTCCCAGGGCGCTGTTCCTTGTCTCTGTACCCTTCTCCCAGCCCCGCAAACCCCGGATCTGCCCTACGGCATTGTGTTTGCCAGTCGTGCGACCTCCCAGCGTGCCAGCCTGGAAGGAGGGGCTGGTTGGTGCGTTTTCCCCCGACGTGGACAAGTGCACAACACAGACTTCCTTACTTCCCTTAGTGGGTCCTGTGGGATGGGGGTTAAAAAAAAAAAGACCCAGTGTGTCAGCAGAGCAGACTCTTAATGACATTCCAGCTTCCCAGCTGGACAGGGCTCCTCGTACCCCGGGATCACAGAGCTCTTTGACGGTGTTCTGGATCTCTGGCGGCTGTCTGACGTCTTGGTGAACAGGACACAGAAGTAGCCCTTGTCTCCCTCCTGTTGGCGAAGTTCGGGCTGGTGTGATGGAAACGTGTGCCAGCCTCTGGCAGACAGCGGGAGAAAGTGGGAGCGTCCTGCGGGTGCCCCGACGTGGTCTCAGGATCCTCATCCGTGAAATGTGGCAACTGCACTAGAGGGGCGGTAGGATGCTTTCCAGCTTGTTGCATTTATCTGGCGTGCATTCATTAAGCACCTACTGCATTGCTGGGTGCCGGGTTACAGAACAGGAATGCCAACCTGGGATATGAAAGACAAGGTCCCACATGACATCCCTGTAGACAGCCAGAAAACAAGCAAGTAGATACACGATCAAGGTGAACTCAGAGAAGCATGCACAGTGGAAAAGAAACCAAATGGGTGGCCTGAAGGAACCTGGGAAGGGGTGTGGATTTAAACCTCCCTCGACAGTGGCATCGAGAGGGGCTTTCTGCAGAGGTGACGTTTGAGCTGACACTAGAACGGAATGTTGGAACCAGCCGTGGGAAGAGCATTCCAGACTGAAAATGGAATGTGCAAAGGCCCGGGGGCATGAGGTAAATAAATCGCTAGGCTGCACAGAAAAGCCACCTGTGTGACTGGGGTTTGGAAGGTAAATGGGGTGGAGCCCCCCAAGACCGGTCACTGAGGGTGGCGGTAAGCACGCTGGCCTGTGGCAGGAACAGAGGACTCCAAAGCAGCATCCGTTCCCGGAACCAGCCCTTCAGTAGAGTTTGCTGCAGATGTTATTATGTATACGAGCTCCTGGGACTGCTCATGACGCACAATGGCCGTCTGTAGGGGGTGAGCCCCCCGTGCTGCTGGGGGGTTTCGGCAGCCTCCTCTGGGTAGTAGTCTTTACCTGGCTCGAGGGGGACCTGTCTAGCACGGTCCAGATGCTCAGCCGGCTCTGCTCCCACCCTGGATGATGCCGTTCTCCGGGGAGCCACGCCAGACCTCGGAATCAGGCCTGCGCCACCTGCCTCCTGTGGGTCGCCGGCCCTGTCGATGCAGCCTGTCTGATTCCCCTTGAACCCTTTCTTTTTCTAATTCGACTGCTCTGTTTTAGTGCCTCAGTATTCCTGCCTGGACATTTCTCTGCATCCCCTTTAAATTTATCTAATGTCTATTCATTTTTGAGACACACAGAGAGAGACAGAGCGTGAGCAGGGGAGGGGCAGAGAGAGAGGGAGACACAGAATCGGAAGCAGGCTCCAGGCTCTAAGCTGTCAGCACAGAGCCCGATGCAGTGCTCGAACTCACGAACTGTGAGATCATGACCTGAGCCGAAGTCGGACGCTCAACCGACAGAGCCCCCAGGCACCCCATTGAAATAGTCCTTTCTGCCTTCACAAACCACATCCCCCTCAGTCTCCTGGGTTTTAACTTAGGGTTTTTGCCCAGACACAGATCTGAATTCTCCCCTTCTAACTGCTCATCCTGGCCGTGGCTTTGGACTGCCCAGAATATAAAATCAGGGTCTCAGGGACGAGGAGTGAGGTCCGTGTGCCCTGCGCCTTCCCCGCTACAGCTGGCCAGTGGGCCACCCTCGCGGTGTCTTCAGGTGCCCCTCACTCTGTCCCGTCCAGTGCAGTCACATGCCCCGTGGAACCCTGGCAGCCAGCTGCAAATCGTGATGTGCTCTGAATATGTATATACACTGCATTCTGAAGGCTTAATGTGAACAAAGAATATAAAAATCTCGTGGATAATTGATGTAGTGATTGCGTGTTGAGACCATAAGGATTGGGGTACGTTGGTTTACGTCAAGCGCTATTCAAATTAATTTCACTGGTTTCTGTTTACCTTTTACTGCGGGTGCTAGGAAATCCGCTGTGTTTTGGCCCGTGTTTGAGGCTTGCATCGCGTTTGTGTGAGACAGCATTGATCTAGCAATCCCACAGCACTCCCGTTGGACTTGAGACGGGAAGGAGACAATTTTATGTGGGACGTTCCCAGAGCTTTTGCTTTGAAACATGACAACTTTATGTGACTTAGAAAAAGCTGCTTCCTTTGTGCATAATAAAATGGAGAAAATACCTCCTTTTCCAAGAAGACCCAGCTCCCAGCCAGGGGCACGGCTTGTGAAACGGAGCGTGGAGCAGACTTCAGCCTCCACCAGTGCCCTCTTGGGCAGGAGCTTTTGTGCAGTTCACAACCTGCACAGCTGTCCATAGCAGCCAGGACTGATCTGTCTCCTGTGGTGTGCAGTATAGGCAGAGCCGATGCTGTTTGGTTTGGGTGCCAGGGAGCCTTACTGGAAGCAAGGTCGCTTCGTGGTTAATCCTGGTGTCTCAGGTTAGACGTACCTGAATTCCGGTCCAGCCCTGATAACAAAGTACCAGACATCTAATCCTGGACAGGTTATTTACTTAAACTCTGAGTTTCCATTTCTCCACTTGTGAAATAGCAGTGACAGTAACGGGGCCTTGTGGGTTTGATGAAAGGGTTCATGACTCTCCCGTGTGCCCAGTCCTGACACACAGCAGTCACTGCATAGCTGTTTGCTGCTCTTGGGGTGGTGAGTGTCCCAGTTGTAGCTCAGCGAGGTGGGCACGGGGGGCATGAGGTGGGAACGGCTGTGCTTGATGAAGAAATTTCTCTCTGGCTCTGGAGGACCCTCATTCCCCTGGTTAGATTACTTCCTGTGCCCAGAAAATGATCGTGTGAAATACAGACCACGTTTCCCACTCCCCACGTTTGGGTGGCCGCTTAATTAGCTCAACCAAAGCAGATGCCATCAGCCCATTCTATAGATCGGGGAAACCTGGACTCAGGGAGTCCTTCCCCAGAGTCTGCGTGTCCAGGTAGAAGAAGGACACGCCAGGGGCAGGAAGACGGGCTTTGGGGACTGACTCTCCCCTGAGGCGGGGCGAACGCTCCAGGGGTGTGGTTTGCTAATTCCCTGGGGCTCCATGGGGGCCTTTCCGTGTCCCGAGGGGGGCACGTGAGCAGGTGGTTGGTATTTGTTGACTTTATGTCTTAGCCTCCTAATAAATTTAGAAAGCCGCGTAATTTTAATGACAGTAACAAGATGGCCATGAAGTGACAGGGGGGGTCACAGTCACTCTGGTTTTTTGAGCCCTCTTTTCCGGATGCTGTTTTCAGCATCTTACACAGATGATCTCAGGGACACTCAAACCAGCCCCCCGGAGGAGGCTCTGATGCTGTGCCCCTTTCACAGCTGAGCAGACCGAGGCACAGCCTGCGGTGACCGGCTGGGCTGTGCCTGGGCGCTCGGCCCTCCGTGCACGGGAACCTCACATCCTCATGCTCGGCGGCCGCGCCAACTCTTGGAGCCTCAGTCTTGCCATCTGGAAAATGGGGAGACGTTACAGGGCCGGTTCACACTGCCATTGGCATTGATGGACGACTTCGAGGTTGTCACCTGCTGGGGGCCACGGTGTCTGTCCACGAGTCTAGGGCTCGGGACGGACGAGTCCCTTGCCGAGTGGGGCTTTGCACCCCGTGCTCAGGTGGGGCGGACTGGGGCACGTCGGTCCTTTAGTGCCGCATCATGGTCCTAACTTGTTCCTCTTGTAGAGACCCTGTCCCTGGTCCCGAGTTAGTATACGCATCCCGAGGCAGCCGCGCGCCTGTTCCCAGCGTTTTCCCGGCTACCAGCCTACCCCACACCAGGTCCAGGGTTGGGCTCCCTGCCCTGTGGCTCCTGCTTCTTTATTTTTTTAATATTTTAATACTTTTTTACCGTTTGTTTATCTTTGAGAGAGAGAGAGAGCGTGGGCAGGGGAGGTGCAGAGAGAGAGGGAGGCCCAGAATCCAAAGCAGGCTCCAGGCTCTGAGCCGTCAGCCCAGAGCCCGACACGGGGCTCGAATTCACAGAGTATGAGATCGTGACCTGAGCCGAGGTCGGACGCTGAACCGCCTGAGCCGCCTGGGCGCCCCAAGCTTCCACTTCCTAAAACCCTTTCCCTTCTTCCCTGATTGTCATCCACCCTCCGCTGTCTCCTCTGACGCCTTTGGGGCCCAGGCTTAGAGCGGGTACCCTGGTCAGCAAGTCTCCGGCCGGAGCTACATCCCAGGAGCGCGGGAGGACCCACACCGTCCTGCGTCAGTCCTGTGACCTGTGCGTGATGCTCACCCAGTGTCCCAGTTCTGAAACGGTCTCCTCTGGCCGGCTGTAAGTGGCGGGGCGGGGGGAGGGGGTTGGGCACTTCAGGCGAGCTAGACGTTCCTCGAGTGAACACGGACGGGCGTGTCGGGGAGAATTCTTGTAGCGGACGGCGAGCGTCCCAGCCAGGACCAGCCTTTGCCCAGCGTGGTTCACATGGAGGGTCTCCCCTTGTAAAAAGTTTTCAAAGGCTTGGAGTGTAGTTCCGGTGTGGTTAGCAAACAGTGTGGTGCTAGTTTCAGATGGGTGAATGTGGGGCGCGAACCCGCGGAGTATGACTCGTCCGTCAAAAGGAATGGGATCGTGCCTGCCACTTGCGACAGTGTGGACGGAACTAGACGGTGTTGTGCTAGGGGACACAAGTCAGAGAAAGACAAGTGCCGTGGGGTTTCACGCAGGTGTGGAACGTAAGAAACCCAACAAGCGAAGAAAGGAAAAGAGAGAGAGACCGTGCAGCCAGAGGAAGCATCTTCGGTGAAGGGACTGTTGGCTGAGCTGTGGGCAGGGTGAAGGGGACAGACGAGATACTCCAAGGTACCCAGGGATGCGCAGCAGAGGGGAGTGTCTCCAGAGCCAGTGGTGTTGAGAGCTGTGGAGACGGAGATATGGACCGGGAGGACAGTGACCACCTCCCAGGAGGGCCACGGGAAGGCATCCTGGTCCCTGCTCCTCCCACACCGTCTCCTCCCTCGCCCTGAGCCAGCACGCAAGGACCTGGGTCACACATCTGTGCGGCAGCTCTCTCTGTGGCCCGGAGAGGGGTAGAGGATGAATGGAGGGGGGGTCGGAAGGCTCCTGAAAGTTAACTGTTCCAGGGGCGCCTGGGGGTCTCCGTCGGTTGAGCGTCCGACTTCGGCTCAGGTCATGATCTCACGGTCCGTGAGTTCGAGCCCCGCGTCGGGCTCTGCGCTGACCGCTCGGAGCCTAGAGCCTGTTTCAGATTCTGTGTCTCCTTCTCTCCCTGCCCCTCCCCTGCGCATGGTCTGTCTCTCTTTTTATCAAAAATAAATACATATTGAAAAAAAAATTGGAAGTAACTGTTCTGTGTATCTTAGAGCTGAGCCTCTCCCGCTCAACAACACGACAGCAACAGCAAACACGCAGAAGGAGTCGTCCGCGCCCCGGGCATCGCTCTTAGGGCCGTCTGGGGACCAAGTCGTTCACTCCCACAGCTCTTTGAGACGGGGATCGTATCGTCCTCGCGCGGCTAGAGGGGTGAAGCTGGCGTTGCCATCTGTGTGTTTCGGTTCTACAAAAGTCTGCAGTCTCGACGGGCATGCCCATGAGCCTCGGGGGACAGTCGCAGGATGGGACTGCGGCCCTGGCTGGGCAGAAAGTGGGTCAGCATGCAGAGACTGCTGCTGTTAGCAGCCCCCAGATTTTCCTTGGGGACGTGTCCCTCCCTAGCTCTCTGTCGGCGGGACTCGGGGGCCGCCGACCTTGTCTGGGCTCCGGGCGAGGCATGTGGCCCAGCCTGTCCCATCCAAGCACTCCTCTCCATGGCCAACCGCCCCGGCCCGGAGATGGGCATGCGCACATATTAGACCAGTCAGAGCCAGCGGGACTCGCCCCCCAGGGTCTTACTGGCTCTGTTGACGGAGCGGCATCGTCTTTGCGTTGGGAGTGATGGCGTGACAGGATGTGAGCATGCGCCTGCTGTCATCGTGTTTCTTTTCCAGCTGAACAACCTGAACAACATATCACTTATGTACTCTAAAATTCACTCCTCTGAGTATACAATGCAGCGATTTTCAGTAACTTTGCTAACATGCAACCGTCACCGTGACTCCAATCTTTAAGACATTTCCATCACGCAGAAAGGTCTCTGGTCCCCCTTTGGAGCTAAGCCCCAATCCCACCCCAGCCCGCTTTGTCTCTGCAGATCGCTGACTGCCACCTCGGCATGCTGCAGGGAGGTCTTGTCTGAGACGGGAGGGGGGTGGAGGAAAGCGGGGCGAGCCACGGAGAGCCCCCGAGTCCTGTGACATTGTTTGAGCCCCTGGATCTAGCTAGACATTGCTGCATCTTTGCTCCTGAAGTTTGTGTTTATGAGAGACCGTACAAAACTCTTACTTGTAAAAGCACGTGGGTGTGCGTGTGCGTGCGTGTACTCACACGCATGTGCCTGAATGCATCTGTGAACAAGCGATCTGTCTGTCTCGTGGAACTGGAAGTTTCCTGACTTCCACATCCCCAAATTACAAATTGTATTCCAGAGGGAAAGTGAGAGAGACTTTAAGACGGAAAGAATAAGAGAGAAGCTAAATCGGTATCACGTTTGCTACTCCTTTGCACACACAAAAAATTTTTGAGTGCCTACTTATTAGTTTCTTATAATCCGTC